>NC_083316.1:122888924-124233924 GCF_963455315.2 Globicephala melas | reverse complement strand
GACACATTTCCTTCTCTGTTAGGAACTGTTAATTGCAGATATACTATAAATTATTGAAACCAATCATCTATTGTTAGAATACTTACTTTTCCCTTGTATGTTACTCTTAGAACTATTATGCTAAACAGATCTGTACATTATTGTTTGACACCACCTTTAATACTTTCTGTAGCACTCACAATAGCCAAAACAATCTGAGAAAGAACAAAGTTGAAGAATCCACCTTCCTAATTTCAAAACTTACTGCAAAGCTACAGAAATCAAGACAGTGTGGTACTGGCATAAGGATAGACATATAGACCAATGGAATAGAATTTAGAGTCCAGACATAAACCCTTATATTTATGGTCAATTGATTTTCAACAATGATGTTAAGATGCTTCAGTGGGAAAGAGTAGTCTTCAACAAATGGTGTGGAGACAACTGGATATCCACATACCAAAAGTGAAGTTGAATCCTCTACCTCATACCATATACAAAAATTAACTCAAAATGGGTCAAAGAGTTAAGTGTAAGAGTTAAAATTATAAAACTCTTGGAAGAAAACACAGGAGTAAATCTCTATGACCTTAGGTTAAGCAGCGGTTTCTTAGATATGACAAAGCACAAGCAACAGATAGATAAATTGGACTTCATCAAAATTAAAATCTTTTGTGCTTCATAGGACACCATCAATAAATGAAAAGACAATACACAGAATGGGAGAAAATATTTGCAAATCTATATCTGATTAGATACAAGTTCCTTGTATCCAAAATATATAAAGAACTCTTACAACTCAACAATAAAAAGGCAAATAATCTGATTAAAAAGTCAGCAAAGAGTTTGGATAGAAATTTATCCAGAGAAGATATACAAATGGCTAGTCGGTCCATGAAAAGATATTAAATATCATTTCTCACTAGAGAAATTCAAATTATAACCATGAGATGCCACTTCACATCCACTAAGATGGTTGTCATAAAAAAGATGGACAATAACAGATGTTGACGAGGTTGGGGAGAAATTGGAACTCTCACACATTGCTGGTGAGATTGTAAAATGTTGCAGCTGCTTTGGATAACAGTTTGACAATCCTGTGAAATGTTAGACATAGAGTTACTATATGACTCAGAAATTCCACTCCTAGATATATACCCAAGAGAATGAAAAGATATGTCCACACAAAACCTTGTAGATGAATATTCACAGAAATATTATTTATAATAGCCAAAAAGTATATACAACCCAATGTCCATTAATGGACAAACGGATAAAAACAATGTGGTATAGCCATACAATGGAATATTACTCATCCATAAAAAGCTTAAATAACTGATACATTGTACAACGTGGATGAACCTTGATAACCTTATTCTGAAGGAAAGAAGTCGGAAACAAAAAGCCACATATTGTATGATTCCATTTATATTGATTGTCTAGAATAGGCAAATCCATAAAGGCAGAAAGTAAACTGGTGATTCCCAGGTACTGGGGGGATGGTAGAATAGATACAGGTTTATTTTTGATGAAAATTATTCTGAAGTTAGATAGTGTTGATCGTTTCACAACTCTGTGAATATATTAAAACCTGGATTATATACTTCAACAGAGTAATATTCATCCTGCTTTTAAACTAAAACCCTAAGGATAAATTCTTAGCACTGAGAAGTTACTTTTCATTTCCCTGAAACCTTGGGATCCTAGGAAAATGGGTAGACAGTAAGTTTGAAGAAAGGATGGAAGTGAAGAGCTAGTAATAAATTTGGGAGAAGGGATAGCAGTCATCTGTACAGTTTCTCTTCCCTCTAAGGAATGTCAGTGTGTTCCATGGAATTATCATGAGCACTCCCTTGGAAGCCTATAAGGTGAAGTTTTGAGATTGTCTGGAAGATAGTGTAGTACTGGCTGAAGATGACTATGATATAGGTTTTATGGTCTGAGTGAAGGAAAGACTTGGTAAATATGGAAGGAGAACTAGGGGCTAGGTATGAAAGCATGTTGATGGTAAGATGACAACTATTCCAGTCTGTCCGACACTGTCCTGTTTTAGCACTCAAATTTTTGCATCCCAGGAAAACCCTCAGTCTCAGGCAAACTGGGACAGTTGGTCCTCTAGTTAGAAGCAACATAACAAGGACACTGATGGTCTCCTATGTGACAGGTATTATGCTAGGCTCCCTTTATGCATTATCTTTTTCAGTTCTCACGGCCAACCTCTCAGGTAATTACTGAGGTTAATTATCTGTCCTAGATCATAGTTTGAATAGAAGAGCTGAAATTCCAATTCAGGTCAATAAGGATCAGTGTTCACTCTTAACCACACTGTCAATTCTGAGAGATTGAGTCCATACAACAAGTGATAAAACTTCAAAAAAAGATAACTTATAAAGGATTAAGTTTAAAAGTGCTTTTTATACCCATTATTACTTTCATTCTCCCCAAGAACTCATTCATTCATTCAATAAGTACTTACAGTGCTTATGAAGTACTAGACATAGTGCTAAGTACTATGAATAAATCAAAAACCTGCCTTCTGACTTCATGGAGCTTAAAATTAGGAAATAAAGAAATAGAAAAAAGGGGACTTCCCTGGTGGTGCAGTGGTTAAGAATCCTCCTGCCAATGCAGGGGACACGGGTTTGAGCCCTGGTCTGGGAAGATCCCACATGCTGCAGAGCAACTAAGCCCGTGCGCCCCAACTACTGAGCCTGCGCTCTAGAGTCCGTGAGCCACAACTACTGAAGCCCACACACCACAGCTACTGAAGCCTGCGTGCCTAGAGCCCATGCTCCGCAACAAAAGAAGCCACTGCAACGAGAAGCCTGCGCACCACAACAGAGAGTAGCCCCCGCTCTCTGCAACTAGAGAAAGCCTGTGTGCAGCAACGAAGACCCAAAAAGCAGCCAAAAATTAATTAATTTAAAAAAGAAATAGAAAATAAAGTGCGAGTTATAAGAATTATGAAGGAAACAGAAGCATATTAACGTGGAAAATGTCAGAGATAAATCTGTGCTAGGTAGAATGGTCAGGGAAGGCATCTGTGAGGAAGAGATATATAGGCTGAAACTTAAATGAAGAGGAAGAACTAGCCCTATGAAAATCATAGGGAAAACATTCTTATGTTTGTCCAAAGGTCCTGGAGCAGGAAAGAGCTTTGTACATTTGAAAATATTAGGAAAGAAGAGTCAGTGTGGTCAGAGCATATTTAGCAAGTGAAGCAGTAAATATAATCTCATATTTGTAAATAAGAACTCAAGGTTTGGAGGAGTTATGAGATTTCCCAGTATCACTTAACCACAAGGGCAGGACTCAACCCAAGATCTTCTGACTAAGTACTGAGACTTGTTGCTTTAATTGTTATCTTGAAAAGGGCGATTTGTCTGACAGCTATGATTTTCAAACATTTTAGGAACAAAACCTTTTTCACATAAAACCTCATATTGAAACTTAATGTTCAACACTGATAGAGGGAGGCTTCTCTGCTAGAGTTGTAGGTGAGACTCAAAATCTCACTTTAGTCCCTGTTACCCCACGCCCCTTGGATTCACCCAGCAGAACTGAAACTCCAATGACGCTGTTTTCAGTTTAGAGGATCACATCTTAAGGAGTTCACACACATTTTCCAAAATATGTAGAAGTGTTATCAGTCAGCTACACATTAGATTCTCAAAAGAGGGTTCTGTTTGGGGATTTTGGTTTTCACTTACATGTTCGCAAAGCAGTACACGCAGGAGTTAGAATATGTAACATTGTTAGAAGCACATAATGGGTTGACTCTTATGGAGCATATATGTTTCCGTTGTATAGCCTTCTTTTGATAATGATGGCACGAAATGTCCTAAAACAAAACTCATAGGTCAGACTCTCTACCCAGCATGATCTCTTAATGACTTCTAATATAAGTTCTCGGGTGTTTTGTGCAGAGAGGAGATAATGATCAAATATGTCTTCTTTTAGACTTCAAACATGAAAACTCTTAAATTCAGCAGTCAGAGTCTTTGGAATTTTCTCTGTGAAAGGCAGCTGAGGCTATTCAGCCCTAATCCTTGACTATTTTGTATCTGTAACTTCTTAGAAGGGAAGTAGATTATTCTGGGAAGTGGCAATAATGACTATAAACATTGTCCAGGTGCCTCTGGAGTCATTTTAGTTCATCAAAATCCACCCTCCTTTAACTCTTGTGCCTGGATTGGGCTACCCTGTGTGGTCCCACTCTGGCACTGGCTATAGTTCAGTCTTTTGAGGATTAGGAAGCTGGAATACTGAGGGAAGAAGCTACCAGGTTCAGATTTTACCAGTTATCTCCCCCATTTTATCCTGATTTCTTCAATATTACCAGAGTTGGAGTAAGCTGGTCTTAGGGGAACTTGAGTGACAGAATAATTTGTCTGTAGGCAACAGGGAGACTTGGAAAGTTCATGAGAACTGTGTAATGAGCAGATTAGGAATGAGCTGCCACAATTCCCTACTCCATAGGTTCAGATCACAGTCTATCCATATATCCAGTTTTTTAGCCTACTGCCCTGTGTACAAAACTTCAGTGGCTCCCATTACGTACAGTAATATTTCTCAGATTTCAGTTACTTGGTTCACGATTCCTTCTGAATTCATATGCCATTTTTCTTTAATTGGCTGCCTTTTTAAACTTGACTAGTCACCTTAGATTGGTCCTAAGCATGAATATTCATGATATCTTGAATTTGAAGTTGTACTTATATTTTTTCTAACACACATTTTAAAAAGCTATAATTATTGCAGTAAAAGATATTCATTGGCATATTAACTACAATCATCACTAATACTATAAGAAGGTACTCAAATCACTCTTTGGGAAATACTGTTTTTGTCTCTTACCTCGTCTTTTAATGATTAAGCCCATATGGTTTGTTTGGGAAGGATTTACCGAAGAATTGATTCTTTAATGTGTTCCTAAAGAATGAAAATGACTTCTAAAATTGGATATAAGTATAGAAAGAAGGATAATTTAATTAGAGGGAATTACAGTACAAAGACAAATGGGAATAGCAAGGACCCCAAAATGGTTTAAGTTAGCTAGAACCTAAAGTGAGAAAAGGGGAGTTCTCGTTTTAGGGACAAAGAGGCTGGGTCAAGGAGGATATGCAAAAAGTTTACGCTAAGGGTAGTAGGAGTCCTGCTTTAAGGAGGGTGGTGTCTCAATCAGATTTGCATTTTGGTAGGCCCATTCTTATGGTTGTGGAGAAGATTACTGTAGGGATTGACAGACTTTTCCTATTAAGATCCAGGTAGTAGATATTTTCCAATTAAAAGCCGTACTACACTCTCTGTTGCTCAGCTTTGTTGTTGAAAGCAGCCAGAGACAGTATGTAAACAAATGAGTGTGCCTGTGTTCCAATAAAATTCTATTTTCAAAAAGTGGTGGCCGTGGTTTGCCAACCCCTGGATCAAACTAAGTACAAGGAAATCGTTAGATGGTTCTTGAAATAATATGGGCAAAAAGTCAGAAGGGCTTCAATGAAAGCATCAGCAATGAACTTAGAGGGAAGAAAGTTATTAAAAATCAAAAATTAGGAACTTTAATTGCTAGCGGTAGATAAGGAGGTGAAGGAGGAGTAAGAGACAGGGATGAGTCCTGGTTTTCCTCACTATTTATTTTGACAGAGATGTCTAGCTTGAACCATATAAATTGCCACTGTGTAGCTCAAAAATGGTCAAATATTAGCAGTTTTATATGGTTTAATATGGTTCAACCTAATAGAAATACTACAAGCTTAGGATTGTAAAATCATTCTTATGCAGGAAGTAGCAAACTTACCTTATATGCAATGTTACCAAAAATATCTGGAAAAAAAAATTTAGTAAAAGGATCAAAAAAATGTAGTGTTGAGATGTGAACAGCTACTTTGCCCATTAAGTAACCTCATGCAAATCAATAACCATGAAAATCATAGAAAAATATGCGGCTTCTTCACACAAGGTTTGTCTGACCAGGCCTGATTCCCAAACACTGTTTCCTTCCCTTCCTCGTGCCTGACACACAATGTGCCGCCTGAGAATTCAGCCTTAGCCCATTCTAGCTTTAATGCTGACCTTAAGCAGGAGAGATTTAAACCCGGGGACTCAACATATCATCCACTGCTGGGCAGCTCACACATTGTCTAGACCCATTTTAGAGACAAGTCTAGTTCTTGATAGTCATCCTGGCTACCTGCTGACAGAACTCTTAGATACCTGCCTTCATATATATATATATATATTTTTTAATTTCCTGTCTTGAATATACTCTTTCCAAATTCTCTATGTTTCTAAGGAAGCGTCTTCCTTTGTTTGACCTCTGTGTCAACAACTGCTTACCCAAACTATTAACTGTTCCTGTTACCTTCATCCTTTATGTCTACCTCACAGCCTTGACTTCTTTCAGCTCTGAGGCTGAAGCTTCTCTTTGCCTCCCCCTCTATCTGTGTCATCGTGCCAGCAGATTGTTTCACATCACGGACTTCCCTTGTTGGTGTCATTTTGCTGGACTTAGGAAGAGCTGAGCCCTCTCTTGAGATTTGATAACATCGGGTTGTGCTGTAATAGTAAGCCAGGTCAGAAACTGACCCTGCTTTGTGTAGAAGGCCTTTGTGTGTGTGCACATGCACAACACAAGTGTGTGGGGGTGTCTGGCTGGTGGGCAAGTATCAGGAAGAAGAGGGAGGAGACAGGAAGTTGATTATCAAGTCAGAGACCGATTATTTATCAAATGTTCGTTGTACATTTTAGGGATCATCCCTTAAAATACCTTGAGTCTGAACCTCTCTGTGGCAGAATTCTTGGGATATTAAAAAATGGACTCAACCACCAATAATCATTTTGGTTGAAGTAGTGAATTCGTTAACTCCAAGAGAAATGTCAAAATTTCAAAAATCCCAACATCCAGAAGTCAGTTATCATTGGCTGGTTACTTCCCTTAGAAGATCAAATGTTTACTCCCTCCCTGAGGTTCTGTGATAAATCCTTACATGAGAAATAGCCAATAGCCAAGACAGCCACAGAGAAAGGTTTCATCTTTTCCATAAAGAACAATGTGATTCATCCACGGGAGTTCCTTCAGTTGAAAGTTCATAGCAAATCCTCAAAGGCTCAGTTCTGTTGATGATCTGAGAGCTGTGGCCCCATTATGAGAACCTTAGAACCCATTATGAAGTCACTTTGCTAATAACTGTTTACATGTGACACTGAGGGCAAAGTCATCCTGTCACTAAAGAATAAGACTTGTAGGTAAAATGTTTCCTTCTTAACAGGCTTTGGAGCTGAGGCTTTGACAGCATAATATAACATTGTTTTGTTTGATTGTTAAATTATTATTCAGTTCCATAGAAGTATATATATATATATGTGTGTATATATATATATATGTATACAGATTACTTTCCATTATGGGTTAATACAAGATATTGGATATAGTTCCCTGTGTTACCCAGTAAATCCTCTTTGCTTATCTATTTTATGTATGGTAGTTTGTATCTGTTAATCCCATACTCCTAATTTATTCCTCTTCACCTCACTTTTCCCTTTGGTAACCATAAGTTTGTTTTCTATATCTGTGAGTCTGTTTCTGTTTTGTAGATAAATTCATTTATATTATTTTTTATATTCCACATTATAAGTGATATCATATAATATTTGTTTTTGTCTGACTTTAATTAGTGTTATATTCTCTAGGTCCATCCTTGTTGCTGCAAATGGCAATATTTCATTCTTTTTTATGGCTGAAGAATATTCCATTGTATATATATACCTTCTTAAACCAATCATGTCTTGATGGGCATTTGGGTTCCATGTCTTGGCTATTGTAAATAGTGCTGCTGTTAATATTGGGGTACACGTATCTTTTCAAATTAGAGGTTTCATCTTTTCTGGTATATGCCCAAGAGTGGGATTGCTGGATCATATCATTGCTCTATTTTTAGTTTTTTAAGGAAGCTCAATAATGTTTTACATAGTGGCTGCACCAGTTTACATTCTCACCAGTAGTGTAGGAGGGTTGCCTTTTCTCCACACCCTTTCCAGCATTTATTTTTTGTAGACTTTTTGATGATGGCCATTCTGATCAGTGTGAAGTGATGCCTCATTGCGGTTTTGATTTGCATTTCTCTAATAATTAGCAATGTTGAGCATTTTTTCATGTGCTATGTTGGCCATCTGTATGTCTTCTTTGGAGAAATGTCTGTTTAGGTCTTCTCAGTTTTTTGATTGGGTTGCTTATTTTTTTGATACTGAGTTGTATGAGCTGTTTGTGTATTTTGGAGCATTTACCCCTTGTCAGTCGCATTGCTTGCAAATGTTTTCTCCCATTCTGTAGGTTGTTTTTTCATTTTGTTGGTTTCCTCTGCTGTGCAAAAGCTTTTAAGTTTGATTAGGTCCCATTTGTTTATTTTTACTTTTATTTCTTTTGTCTTGGGAGATCTAAGAAAATATTGCTACGATTTATGTCAGAGAATGTTTTGCTTTTGTCTTTTCTAGGAGTTTTAGGCTGTTGTGTCTTATATTTAGGTCTTTAAACCATATTGAGGTTTTTTGTGTGTACAGTTTGGAAGTGCTCTAATTTCATTGATTTACATGAGGCTGTCCAGCTTTACCAACACCACTTGCTGAAGAGACTGTCTTTTCACCATTGTATATTCTTGTCTCCTTTGTTGTAGGTTAATTAACTGTAGTCATGTGGGTTTATTTCTGGGCACTCTATTTTGTTCCATTGATCTATATGTCTGTTTTTGTGCCAATACAATGTTGCTTTGATTACTGTAGCTTTGTAGTACTGTCTGAAGTATGGGAGGGTTATGCCTCCAGCTTTGTTCTTTTTCCCCAGGATTGCTTTGGCAATTCTGGGTCTTTTGTGGTTCCATATAAATTTTAGGATTATTTGTTCTAGTTCTATGAAAAATGTAATGGATTTTTTTGATAGGGATTACATTAAATCTGTAGATTGCTTTTAGTTATATGGCCATTTTAACAATATTAATTTTTCTAATCCAAGAGCATAGGTTAGCTTTCCATTTCTTTGAGTCATCTTTAGTTTCCTTTATCAGTGTGTTATAGTTTTCAACGTACAGGTCCTTCAACTCTTTGGTTAAGTTTATTCCTAGATTTTTTTTTTTTTTGACATGCTTTTAAATGGGACATTTTTTTTAAACTTTCTGATATTTCATTGTTGGTGTAAAGAAATACAACAGATTTCTTTATATTAATCTTCTACTACCTTATTGAATTCATTTATTAGTTCTAAGAGTATTTGTGTGGAGTCTTTAGGGTTCTCTATATAGAATATGTCATCTGAAAATAGTGTCATTTTTACCTCTTCCTTTCCAATTTGAATACCTCTAATTTCCTTTTTTTTTGTCTGATAGTTTTGGCTAGGACTTCCAATATTATGTTGAATAGAGTGATGAAAGTGGGCATTCTTGTCTTGTTCCAGAATTTAGTGGGAAAGCTTTCAGCTTTTCACCGTTGAGTATTATGTTGGCTGTGGATATGTCATAACTGGCTTTTATTGTGTTGGCATATGTTCCCTCTAGACCTACTTTGGTGAGAGTTTTTAGCATAAATGGATGTTGAATTTTATCAAATGCTTTTTCTGCATCTGTTGAGGTGATCATGTGCTTTTTATCTTTTCTTTTGTTAATGTGGTGCGTCACACTGATTGATTTGCATATGTTAAAACATCCTTGTGACCCTGGAATGAACCTAAATTTATCGTAGTGTGTGATCCTTTTTATGTATTGTTGGATTGGTTTGCTAATATTTTGCTGAGGATTTTTTCATCTGTATTCATCGAAAATATTGGCCTATAATTTTCTTTTTCTGTATTATCTTTGTCTGGTTTTGGTATCAGGGTAATGGTGGCTTCATAGAGTAAATTTGGAAATGATTCCTCTTCGTTAATCTTTTGCAAGAGTTTGAGAAGGATCAGTATGACTTCTTCTTTTTGTTTGGTAGAATTCCCCAGTGAAGCCATCCGATCTTGGACTTCTGTTTGTGGAGATTTTTTCTTAAATTACAGATTCTATTTCATGTCTAGTGATTGGTCTGTTCAAATTATCTCTTTATTCTTGACTCAGTTTTAGCAGGCTGTAAGTTTCTAGAATCTTGTGCATTTCTTCTGGGTTGTCCAATTTGTTGAAATACAACTGTTCATAGTATTCTCTCATGATTTTCTATGGTATCATTTGTTATTTCTCCTCTTTCATTTCTTATTTTGTTTATTTGGGTCCCCTGTTTTTTTCTTGGTGAGGCTGGCTGGAGGTTTTTTATCTTGTTTGTCCTTTCAAAAAAACAGCTTTAGGCTCTACTGATCTTTTCTATTGTTTTTTTAATCTGTATTTATCTCCTCTCTGATCTTTATTATTTCCTTCATTCTGTTGACTTTGAGTTTTGTGTGTTCTTATTCTAATTCTTTTAGGTGGTAGGTTAGGTTGTTTACTTGAGATATTTCTTAAGGAAGGCCTGTATCACTATGAATTTCATCCTTAAAACTGCTGTTGCTGCATCCCATAGATTTTGTAAGGTTGTGTTTTATTGTCATTTGTCTTGAGGTGTTTTCTGATTTCCTCTTTGATTTCATTGTTCAGTCACTGTTTTTTTGTTTTTTTTTTTTTTTTGCGTTACGTGGGCCTCTCACTGTTGTGGCCTCTCCCATTGCGGAGCACAGGCTCCGGACGCACAGACTCAGCGGCCATGGCTCACGGGCCCAGCCGCTCCGCGGTATGTGGGATCTTCCCAGACTGGGGCACGAACCCGTGTCCCCTGCATCGGCAGGCAGACTCTCAACCACTGCGCCACCAGAGAAGCCCCAGTCACTGGTTTTTTTAGTAGCATGTTGTTTAGTCTCCATGTGATTGTTTTTTTCCCATTTTTCTTCCTGTGGTTGATTTCTAATTTCGTACTGTTATGGTCAGAAAAGATGCTTGAAATAATTTCTATTCCCTTAAATTTGTTGAAGCTTGTTTTGTGTCTTAGTATGTGGTCTATCCTAGAAAATGTTCCATGCACTGTTGAAAAGAATGTGTATTCTGCTTTTCTTGGATGTAATGTCCTGTTGATATCAATTAAGTCTAGCTCTCCTATTATATCATTTAGTATCTGTTGCCTTATTAATTTTCTGTCTGAAAGATCTTTCTGTTGATGTCAGTGAGGTGTTAAAGTCTTTTACTTTTATTGTACTCCTGTCAGTTTCTCCCTTTAAGTCTGTTAGTACTTGTTTGCTGTGTTTTCGGTGCTCCTATATTGGGTTCATATATGTTAACAAGTGTAATACCCTCTTCTTTTATTGATTCCTTTATCATTATATAATGTCCTTCTTTGTCTTTCTTTATGGACTTTGGCTTAAAGTCTATTTTGTCTGATATGAGTATTGCTTCTCGCGTTTTTTATCATTCCCATTTGCATGAAATATCTTTTTTCCATCCCCTCACTTTCAATCTATGTGAGTCTTTTGCCTTCAGCTGAGTCTCTTGTAGGCAGAATATTGTAGGTTCTTGTTTATTTTAATCCAGTCTGACGCTCTGTCTTTTGATCAGAGCATTTAGTCCATTGACATTTAAAGTAATTATTGATAAGTAAGTACTTATGCCATTTTAAATCTCGTTTTCCAGTTGATTTTGTAGTTCTTATTTGTTCATTTTTTCTTTTGTTTTTCCTTTTGTGGTTTGATGTTTTTCTTTTGTATTATGCTTGAATTCCTTTCTTTTTGATTTTTGTGAATCTATGTTTTTAGTTTGTGGTTACTCTGGTTTTCAAGTGTGTTAACCCATAACTATATCTACTTGCTTTAGACTTATATAAGTTCAAACACATTTTAAAAGTTGTACAATTTTTTACTCCCCTACCCCACATCTCGTGATTTTGATATCCTGTTTTATTTTTTATCTTCACATTTATCCTTTTTCTCTTCACTTTTACAAAAAAAAGTTTTTTGATTGTTTTTTAATCTATGTAATGGCTTATTTAAGTGATCTTCAATTCCTTTATATATTTGCCTTTCCTATTGTGTTTTTCCCTTTCCTGTAGAACTTTGCTTCTTTTCTATTTAGAGAAGGTCTTTCATTATTGCTTCCAGGTGAGGTTTAGTATTACTAAAATAGTATTTAGTATTAGTGTTTAGTATTTAATATTTTAGTTTTAGCTTCTTTGAGAAATCTGTTATCTCTCCTTTTATTGTAAATGATAATCTTGCTGGGTAGGGTATCCTAGTTTGCAGGGTTTTCCCTTTCAGGACTTTGGATATATCATGCCACTCCCTTCTGGCCTACAAAGTTTCTGTATAGAAATAAGCTGATAGCCTTATGGGGGTTCCCTCGTTATTGACTGTTTTTCTCTTGCTGCATTTAGAATCCTCTCTTTATCTTGAACTTTTGCCATTTTTAATTATATGTCCTTGTGTGGGTCTGTTAGGGGTTATCTGGTTCGGGAACCTCTGTGCTTCCCATACATGGATATCTATTTCTTTTTAGGCTTGGGAAGTTTTCAGCCATAATTTCTTCAAATATATTTTCAATTCCCTTTTTCGGGAACCCCTATTATGCATAGGGGTTTATATTACCCCATATATCTCATATTTTGCTTTCTTTTTTTTTTTTTCATTTGTCTGTCTGCTGTTCTGATTGGTTGATTTCCATCATTCTCTTTCCCAGATCACTTGTTCATTCTTCTGCATTATTTAGTCTGCTATTCATTGCTTTTAGTTTGGTTTTTAATCTCGGCAATTTAATTGTCTAATTTTGATTGGTTCCTCTTCATAGTTTCTAGTTCTTTGTTACAGTGATCTGCATTTCACTGTAAGACTGTAAGACTGTTACAGTCTTAATTCCTTTAGCTTTTTTATTACCTCCTTTTTGAACTCAATGTCTAGTAAACTGGTGAGGTCTGTTTCATTATTTGTTCTTTCAGGGGATAACTCTTGTTCTTTTAATTGGGAATAGTTCCTCTGCTTTTTTATTTTACTTAGCTTTCTCTGTTTCTATGAATTTATGAGAAACAGTTATCTACTGTGGCCCTGAAGGGGTGTTTTTATGTGTCCCTGCGTAGACTGTGTGAGTCCTATATTTTTGGCGCCAGGGCTGTTTTTGGTATAGATGCCAGCCACGTCTTTCCTCAGAGTGTGCTGTCTGTTATCCCCTTAACAGGGGGTGTGATGGTGTTGTGGTGTCCAGAGCCTGGATGTTCAGTGGGGCCTCCTCTTTGCTCTGTGCCTGTCACAGCCCTGTTGGGGGCCCTCTTGGCAGTCTTTGCACAGCTAGACTGAGTCGTCTCCCAGGGCCCATCTTCCCAAGATTCAGTGCCTAGGTGCAGTTTGTACCAGCAGCTCTGCCCAGTGTGCACTTTGGACTGGGAAGTGTAGCAAGGAGGCAGCTGTCAGTGCTGTTCTCTCTCCACCCTGATTGCTAGCAAGCCAGCAATGCGCACTCCTAGTCCAGAACCCTCCTGCCCCTCTTTCTGTCTTGGTGGACCTCCCAGCAGGCAAGGAGGCCTCCCAGGGTGAGGGGCCACTTGTGTGGACCTTCCATCCTTTACAGATCCCTCCTAGGGACACTAGTCCCATCCCGATGCCCCCCCCCCCCTTTTTTTGCCATTATACTCTGTTACATGGGGATCTTTCTTGCAGCTTTGGTTATATAAGAGATCTTCTGCCTCCCGGTTTTTGTGAGAATTATTCCACATGTATATATATTTTTGATGTGTTTGTTGGGGGAAGGTGAAGTCCACATCCTCCTACTCTGCCATCTTTATCCTTTCCTAGAGTGATCTCTTTACCCTTTATTATTACCGTACCCATTCCTACTTCCCTGTTAATAGCATCTGCTATCTCATATTTAACATAAAACATATTAAATAAATAACCAGGGTGCATGCATGGAGACTCAAGTCCATTATATGTGATTTCTATTATAATATGTGGCTTGTATAACAAGGTAGCGTCCTGCAGATCATGAATAAGCAGTAATTCTGTGCTGAAGGTTGTGTTATGACCAGGTGCAACAGGGCTTAATTCATATTGTTACCAAAACAAACACATGAGAAAATCAGGCCTAACTCCTAAGGAAAGAAGTCTTATTTTAAAAATACCATCAGTTCTCAGATTTCCCCAGGATGCCCCACTGGGAAATTTGACTCCAGAGCTCAACAACTTAACCACTCTATTATTTAACATTTTGGCTCAACATAAAGAGTTCATTGAGGACAAGGATGATCTTACTATTGCATCTTGGGCCCCTAGCCCAGTGCCTGGCATATGAGTGGTTAAAAGATAGTGAGCAAACAATTTTCTGAATCTTCAGGATACCTAACAGTGACACAGGCTGCCTTAGGGAGGCCTGAATTCCCCATCTTCAGGGCTATCCAGACAGGAGTAAAAGTTGAATAACGATCTCTCAGAGATATGGAATCAGATTCCTCTTTGAATGGAAAAATTAAAGGTGTTTGGTCTTTTTCAAGCACTGAGATTCTGTGATTTCTTGATAGTCATAAAAACGCATTTTCACAGTGTCTGCCAGGCAACTGTGAGGTGACAATATCTGAGAATTCTTTGGGCAGAAGACAGTCATGGGGCTGCCGTTGTCTGGGGCATGGCTAGGCCAGTGCTGAAAGGGAGATACACACTGAAGACAGATGGAAAGCAAAGGCAAAGGGACAGGAGGCAAGTGCTATTCTCATTTGCTTGAGGTGACCAGGGGCAGTGAGGTAAAGTCAAGACAGGTAACCTAGCAGCGTCAGCCAAGCCTCCTGTACTTGCATTATTTTCGTAATTCATCTTGATTATTAAATCATCTCTTAGTGATTTGAGATGGTAAAAGCATGCTAGAAGTTTTTGCCAAGCTGGGAGAAGGCTTCATTTAGGAATACAAAGCTTACAGCCGAAAGTAGAAATAGGAATACAAGACTCAAACTTCTCAGGGATACCGCGTGTACTGCTGGTCTGTACTTTAAAGTACTTAAGACCAGAAGAGCTTCTTCAAACTAACAGCCATGATAAATGTAGATTCTCCCTGATATTATAATGAATGACAAGGTCTTTTAGAGTCCGAAGGAGTCAGCTTTACCAGTATGCTACCTGTGTTCCGGTAGTACCTAATGGTGTTCCAAGCATATTCTAATAACAGCAACAGGAACAATAGCAACAACAACGTTTATATGTTTTAATATTGCTAACATTTTTATATGTTCTAAGTACTTCCCTTCCATGCTAATTCTTACAGTAGTTTTGAAAATTAAGTATCACTGCTACCATCTTTAAACCTTTGCAAAAGGGACTTCTTTGCCCTTGACCCCCAAGTTTCTCCAGCCATGCCTCTCCCTATAGGGCTAGGAGCTTGTAGGTCAAAGACATGTGCTGCACACACTTGTAATCTCCTTCTGGACTATACCCTGGAACCCTGAACTCCTGAATTCCCATCCCAGGCAAACTTGATTTTGCTTACAGGGCCTATGTAAATGTCTTCCTCGGCTCCATTCTCCAAGGCAGCCTGTGTTGCTGGGATACACACCCTTCACCCCAAGATGTGACCTAGGCATGACCATTTGCTGGGGTTTGAGTGAAGTTTGGACATGCAGGCTTTGGTGTGTAGGTCCCTGTGCATGAGGCTCTTCATGAGGCATGACAGGATTGGGAGTGGAGAGAAGAGAGATACTCCATGCAGTCCAGGAGAGAGACTGATGACCCGGGGCCAATTTCTCCCATGCCACCATATTCCAGGAAAGAATTCTAAGAAGGCTGAGAATTTTACCTTTCAACCTGGGTTATCATATTGCAATAAAGCTATTATTTGCCAAGGTAGGAGGACATAATTTTATTTAAATGTGTCTTAGCTATAAATTTTCAGTACATGGGCTTCCATCTTAATTTTTGCCCTGAGCTCCCAAATATAATGCATGGGCCTAGATATTACTCTCATTTTAAAAATGTGTTAACAACTCTAAGATGACAAGTGACTGGCTTATAATTATAAAGTGAGACTAGATTTGAGACCAGCACTCTTTGGCACATGCCTATGCCCTTTCTACCACGTTTCCTCTCACATATATGATGACATGGTCCTCATTTTATGAAGTGGGGTTACTTCTGTTTCCATTTTTGCCACTTTTCGAGGACTCTGACTTAGAGACCTGAAATGACTGGTCCAAGGTCCCATGGCACAGCCAGTCCTTAACCCATCTTTTGACTCAAATTGGTAAGTATTGTCATATGTCATGCTTAGATGAAGAGAATATTTTCGAAGAATGTTTAACCTGGAAAAGAGAAGACTGAGTATGAACCATGAAAGTCATTTAAAAATCTATGATAGTCTGTCACTAAGAAGAAGAAACAGACTTGTTCTATGTGGGCACTGCGAGACAACTAGAACCCATGGGTAGAAACTAAAGGGAGAAATAGAGATTCAACATACGGAAGAAATTTCCAACCATTCAAAGCTTTCAGTTGTCAAGTTGATGAGCTCTCCATTGCTAGAGGTGTCCGAGTAGAAGCTGTCACCGATGTTGTGAAGAGGGTTTCTGCATTTGGTATCTGGATGCCTTTGGCTTTTCTCTGAAGTCCTTTCTAGAAATTCAAAATTCCAGTACTCTAATTCTATAACCAAATGGCCTTTAGTTGAAAACCACTTCCAGGGTGAGTGGAAAAATCCAAGCAGCCTCAGGGGATGTACCTGATATCTTCAGTTCACTTCTCCCTTCTTCACCCTGCTCTGTGCCCTGGGACGCTAACTGCTGTGGACTTTATCACAGGACTGTTTGCCCTGTAGCTCCTGGTTAATTCATCCAATGGAGAGTGCAGGCAGGAGATCGAGGAGGGAGGTGCCCTCCCTATAGGGTCTCCATTGACTACTTTTCCTTCAGTGTGTCAGGTTCTGTCAGATCGTTTTCTCCACGGAGGGCTTCCTCTTTCTGGGTTTCCTCGTGTTTCCCCTTCAGGCCTAGGGATGGTAAGGATGTACTTCTTTTTTTTTTTTTTTTTTTTTTTTTTTGCGGTACGCGGGCCTCTCACCATTGTGGCCTCTCCAGCTGCGGAGCACAGGCTCCGAACGCGCAGGCCCAGAGGCCATGGCTCACAGGCCCAGCCGCTCCACGGCATGTGGGATCTTCCTGGACCAGGGCTTGAACCTGTGTCCCCTGCTTTGGCAGGCAGATTCTGAACTGCTGAGCCACCAGGGAAGCTTGCAAGTTCCTTGTTTTATGTTTGGTAGAATTCCCCAATAAAGCCATTCAGTTCTGGACTTTTGTTTGCAGGGAGTTTTGTTTTTTGTGTTTTTTTGTTGTTTTGTTTTGTCTACAGATTCTATTTCACTTCTAGTGATTGGTCTGTTCAGATTATCTGTTTTTTCTTCTTAACTCAATTTTGGTAGGCTGTATGTTTCTAGAAAATTGTCCATTTCTTCTGGGTTGTCCAATTTGTTGGAATATAACTGTTCATAGTATTCTCTCATGGCTTTTGTTGTAGTTCTGTGGTATCAGTGTTATTTCCCCTCTCTCATTTTTTATTCTGTTTATTTGGGTCCTCTCTCTTTTTTTCTTGCTGAGCTTGGCTAGAGGTTTTTGTTTTGTTTATCCTCTCAAAAAACCAGTCTTGGTTTTATTGATCTTTTCAGGTTTTTTTAAGTTTCTATTTTATTTATTTCCTCTCTAATCTGTATCGTTTCCTTCCTTCTGCTGACTTTGGGTTTTGTTTGTTCTTTTTCTAATTCTTTTAGGTGGTAGATTAGGTTGTCTATTTGTGGTAGTTCTTGTTTCTTGAGGAAGGCCTGTTATTGCTATGAACTCCCTCTTAGAACTGCTTTTGCTGCATCCCATAAGATTTTGTAAGGATGTGTTTTCATTGTTGTTTGTCTCAAGGTATTTTCTGATTTCCTCTTTGATTTCACCATTGACCCACTGGTTTTTCAGTAACATGTTGTTTAGTCTCTGTGTAATCGTTTTTGGGTTTTTTTTCTCATTTCTCTTTCTGTGGTTGATTTCTAGTTTCATACCATTGTGGTCAGAAAAGATGCTTGAAATGGTTTATGTCATCTTGAATTCGTTGAGGCTTGTTTTGTGACCTAGCATGTGATGTATCCTAGAGAATGTTCCATGTGCACTTGAAAAAAATGGGCATTCTGATTTTTCTTTTGGATGTAGTGTCCTGTATATGCCAATTAAGTCCAACTGATGTTGTGTCATTTAGGATCTGTGTTGCCTTATTGATTTTCTATCTGTAAGACCTGTCAATTGATGTCAGTGGGGTGTTAAAGTCTCCTACTATTATTGTATTTCTGTCTATTTCTCCCTTTATGTCTGTTAGTATTTGTCTTATATATTTCAGTGCTCCTATATCAGGGCATATTTGTCAACAGATGTAATATTCTCTTCTGGTATTGATTCCTTTATCATTATATAATGTCCTTCTTTGTCTTTCTTTATGAACTTTCTTTTAAAGTCTCTTTTGTCCAAGTATTGCTACCCCTGCTTTTTGTCATTCCCATTTGCCTGAAATATCTTTTTTACATCCCCTCACTTTCAACTTATATGTCTTTCACCCTGAAGTGAGTCTCTTGTATGAAGCGTATTGTAGTTCTTGGCTTATCTAATCTTTGACTCTATGTCTTTTGATCCAAGCATTTAGTCCTCTGACATTTAAAGTAATTATTGATGAGTATGTGTTTATTGCCATTTTTACCTTGTTTTCCAATCGATTTTGTAGTTCTTCTTTGTTCATGTCATCTTTTTGTTTTTCCTTTTGTGGTTTGATGGTTTTCTTTTGTATTACGCTTAAGTTCCTTTCTTTTTGCATTTTTGTTTGTTTTGTCAGTCTATTGTATGTTTTTGGTTTGTGATTACCCTGATTTTCAAGTATGTTAACCCATAGCTGTATCAACTTGCTTTAGACTGATACTTGTATAGGTTGAAACACATTCTAAAAGGTCTACACATTTTTTCCTCCCTTCTTTACATTTTGCGATTTTGAGGTCCTATTTTACATCTTTTTGCTGTTGATTATAGTTATAATTGCTTTAAAAATTTTTTTTGATTGTTTCTTAGTCTGTGTACTGGTTTCTTCAAGTGATCTTCAATCCTTTTATGTATTTGCCTTTCCTATTGTGTTTTTCCCTTTCCTATAGGTTTTTGCTTCTTTTCTATTTAGAGAAGAACTTAACTATTGCTATTATGTTTAGTATTGTTGTATTCTTTTAGTTATTGCTTCTCTGAGAAATTCTTTATCTCTCCTTCTATTGTAAATCATAATTTTGGTGGGTAGAGTATCCTAGGTTGCAGGTTTTTCTCTTTCAGCACTTTGATATATCATGCCACTCCCTCTGGCCTACAAATTTTCTGCAAATAAATCAGCTGATAACCTTATGAGGGTTCCCTTGTAACTTTTTGTTTTCCTCTTGCTGCCTTTAGAATAATCTCTTTAACTTTTGCCACTTTAATTATGATGTCTTGTTGTGGGTCTTTTTGGGTTCATCTTGTGTTGGACCCTCTCTGATTCTCATATGTGGATATCTTTTCCTTCAGGTTTGGTAAGCTTTCAGCCGTAATTTCTCAAAATACATATATATATATTTAACTAATTAATTTTATTTTTGGCTACATTGGGTCTTCAATGCTGCGTGTGGGCTTTTTTCTCTTGTTGCAGAGAGTGGGGGCTACTCCTTGTTGTGGTGTGCGGGCTTCTCATTGTGGTGGCTTCTCTTGTTGTGAAGCATGGGCTCTAGGCATGCATGCTTCAGTAGCTGTGGTACACAGGCTCAGTAGTTGTGGCTCGTGGTCTCTAGAGCGCAGGCTCAGTAGTTGTGGCGCACAGGCTTAGTTGCTCTGTGGCATGTGGAATCTTCCTGGACCAGGGCTCGAACCCATGTCCCCTGTGTTGGCAGGCAGATTCTTAACCACTGCACCACCAGGGAAGTCCTCCAAATATATTTTTGATCCCCGCTTCTCCTTCTTCCCCTTCTGGAATCCCTATTATGCATAAGTTTGCACACTTTATATTATCCCATACATCTCGTATGTTGCTTTCATCTTCTTTTCATTTGTCTTTCTGTCTGCTGATACGATTGAATGATTTCTGTTATTCTGTCTTCCAGATCACTTATTTATTCTTCTGTGAAACTTAGTCTGCTATTCGTTACTTTCAGCTTGGTTTGGCAATTGAGTTGTCTAATTTTGATTGGTTCCTCTTTATAGTTTTTAGTTCCTTGTTACACTGATTTGCATTTCTATTGATAATCTTTCTTATTTCCTTCAGCATTTTTATTGCCTCCTTTTTGAACTTGGGGTCTGGTAGACTTGAGAGGTCTGTTTCGTTGTTTGTTCTTTCAGGGGATTTCTCTTGTTCTTTTAATTGGGAATAGTTCCTCTGCTTTTTCATGTTACTTAACTGTTTCCCATAAACTCATAGAGACAGAAAAAGTTATCTACTGTGGCCTTGAAGGGGTGTTTTTATGTGGGAACATCTGTGTGTAGACTGTGTAAGTCTGGTATTTTTGGTGCCAGGGCTATTTTTGGTATGGATGCCAGCCAGTTCTTTCCTCAGCATGTGCTGGCCATTATCCCCTTGATAAGGGGTGTGATGGTGTTGTGGTGACCAGAGCCTGCACTGGATGATGGGAGGGGCCTCCTCTTTGGTCCGTGGCTGTCACAGCCCTGTTGAGGGTGGGGTCTCCTCCCCAGATTTTAGAGTAGAAGCCCTGAGGGTTGGTTTCATTAAGGGTCCATTGCCTTTACATGTGTGCTCTGTCCCCAAGGCGGTGAGTGCTGAAGCAAGTGAGACCCATGTGGTCAAAGTGAACCTATGGGCTGCACGTGCAGGTGTTTGTGGTTCTGCCCAGAGGCAGCCCAATTTTGCGTCCCTTTCTCCATTGTGTTTGTCCCAGACCTAGTGCTAGGCTCTGGAGGCTGGGATGTTGTGGCTCCAGGAATTGAAGTGATTTTGCTGCTGCCTGGGACCTGGTCTGCCTCTGTGGTAGGGCTCCCCCAGGATCTGTTCACCCTAGATCTGCCTCCAAGCTGTGGTGTTACGTGGGCAGAACCAGAGTGCTCCTGCCTTGAAAGGGACCTCTGGGTACTCCTTCCCAGGTGCTGGTCATTGGGATCCTGTGATGCCACCCACTACCTGGTGAGTGTACCAACAAAGTCCACAGCTGCTAGATACACCCCTGGACCCACCCCTGACGTGTGCATACATGATGTTGATTTGCCCCATCACTAATGATGCTAACTTTAATCACTCGAGTAAGTTAGTAGCTGCCAGGTTCTCCATGTAAAGTTACTCTTTTTTCCTTTCAAAATTAATAAATACGTTGTAATAATATTCCTTGAGATTATGTAAATATCATTTTTATTACAATTTTACTCATGCTATTAAGTGAGGCCATGTTCAAATGGGGCAAACTGTGTAAGTAAATGTGTATAATCTTATATGTTTAAACTACATATTCTCCTTTTCACTTTCTAGTATCAATTTCTAATGAACAGAAATGTTCCCATTTCTCAAACCAAGGAAGAATACCTGAGAATTTACTGGTCATGAGACTTTAACATGCCAAGCATATTGCAAAAAAAATGTGGTATATGTTTTTATGCTTTTGTAAATGTTGGAGAAGAAAGGGCATACACATCATAATCATCCCTTTCATTTCTATCAGACTTTATAATTTACAAAGCATGTACACATGCATATCTCATCTGATTCTCACAATATACAGGTTAAACTAGGGATTATTATTCTCTTTATTTTATCAGTAAGGAAAAGGATATTGCACATATAGAGTGACCTACCCATAGCTACACACCTGGTAAATGTTCAGGTTGGGGTAAGCACACAGTCTTCTATTTAAAGGTTCGATGTGTTCTCATGAGTTGCTTGGTGGAGTTTTATAATGAAGACGATGATGAGGTTGATAAAGACCTCAGTGATGCAAATGTTTATGAGTACAGAGAAGCAAGTAAAACTAAATAAAATCATGTGTTCTCCAAGGCCTAAACCTGGAAATGTAAAATTTTAAAAACAAATTTACTTCACATTTACATTTGTGATTAGATATCTGGCTTTCCAGATCCAGGCTTATAATCCAGAGCTCCAAGTATGTGGGCAAGACTGATCCCTTCCCCAAAGTTCCCAAAGAACACAGAGGTCCCAGGTCATTGGCTTGAGGAAGCCACAAGTGCATCGTGTCTTCACTGGTGCGGCAGAATGACTGTGGAAGGTGAGGAACTTATTTGCTTGTCCCACCTCTCAGGCAACTCTGTGAGATTGCTTATAGACACGGTGGGAAATAAACAAGACTATTAGAAATAGACACTTCCTGGCAGCTTTTTAGGCACAAACTGATAACCAGGAGACCCAAGCTGAGAGAGACATGCAGTAAGGCAGACTCAGTTAGGTCTTGATAGAAGCAGCTTGTCACAGAGGCACAGAATTGGCTTGAAATCATTTAACTTTAAAGCAACTGGAGTCAAAGAAACAGTTCAGGTTGAAAAATGATTTTGTTATAAATGAAAATTCCTTAGCCGTGTTTTATTTTTTCTGTTATCTTGTGTTTTAAATTTTTGTTTTATTTCAACTTCAGCCTTTCAGTACTTGGGGAAACCAACAACAGGGACTTATTTGTACCAGTGTAAATAGTCAACAGTAAGATATTAAATGGAACAACCTGCATACTTATAAACTGAAAATGAGTAACTCACTATTTTCTCATGCATAATGACTTTCAAATACAGTTCTTATGGCCAGATCACTGGGGCCACCAGCAATGATCTGGTCGTCTATAAAGAGTCACGTGTGACCATATACCTAAGTACTTATTGACGCACAAAGTGAGATTATAGCTTCCAGTGACACAGTCACACACAAGCAGAGTACCGTATTCATATAAACAGGCATTTTGATTCAATCAGTGAACAGAAATAAGACCCAGAGACAACAAAAAATTTGGTTGACAGTTTTAAAAGTTCAGGACTGACTTCAGTGTTGGTTCTCAGATTTATTTATATGAAATGAATTGTATGCAGAATAATGTTAAAGATTTCTATTTCGAGGTTTGAGTTAAAAGAGAGAATTAAGAGTTGGCTTTTGAGGAGAATGGTTAAGAATTACGCTATAGAAGTAACTGTAAAAGGTAAAAATTGGGATTTAGATATAAGGTGAACATTGTTTGGATTTATGTGAAATTAGAATTTATTTCTAAATGTTGAGATATAAGCTATAAATTAGGCCTCAAACCTAGGTAAGGATTTGACTACAGAATAATATATGTGATAAAAGTTTTGGAGGTGGGTCCCAAGGTCTCTTCATTTGAGACAAATGTCTAAAAATATAAATTTTCCCAAAGGGTGTATGTGGGTATATGTGCTCATCTGACCATCGCTGCAAAGGGATTTACAGTCAGACCTTGAGGTATGGATGTTGGAAGGCTTGAATAAATAAAAGATACTTATGGGGGCTAGAGAGAATGAGAAAAAGGTATTGAATTTAAGGAAAAGTTAGGAAAAGTTAAAAGAGCAATAAAAAATCACAGAGAAGGAATATATAGAAAGAGAAAAAAATAACATAGAGAAAAGGAAAACTATTTGATAGGAAAAAGAGGAAATGAAACAGAAGGAGAAAGAGTGGTCTTTTGTTTTTATTCACTACTCAGCATTTCTGGACCAATATCTCTTCTCTTTTGTGCACTTACGTACTGGTTCTTCATGTCTATGATTGGGTTGAGAAGGTGTGTCAGAAACATCAAAGGCTGAGAATTATTAGATTACTGAGTGTCTTACTGTGATTAACAGATTGGAGTCAAATATTGTGAGCTTAGTGTTAAGCATAGATTTGAGTTAAACACTATGAACTGGCTAGGTTTATGGATAAATTATGCATTTAACATTAGGATTAGAGGGTTGGGAGTCTAAAATCATGGGTCGGTATTTATTAACATGGAATAGGTGACGTTGGTGGCACAATTAGATTGATAATTAAAATAATAAAGGTGGTTCAGAGCTGTGTTAAATTTAGAGTAGCATTTACAAGTGTGCCCTACTCCCTGAGTAGAGTCACACAGCATCATTGTTAAAACAGACTGGTATGTCAAGTAAAGAAGACTTGACCAGGAATTAGAGTTTCATTAGAACAATTAGAAAATAAATTACCCAAATAGTGTCTCTTTCATTGCAGATGAAAATTTTTTTGCCAATTCTAAAAATATACTTTTTAAACCTTAGGATTAAGTTAGATTTTTTAAGCTGTGTCAGAAAGTTCACTGGTTTATTTTGATAATTTTTGCTATAAAATTATTACTATGAAAGGTATTTATGGAATAAATTTGTAGTTATGAAGGCATGTCATTCCTAAAAAAATTTATGACCATTGCTCTTGGTGTTATACATATTTTGCTCTTTATGTTCCATTTAAAATGGGTTTTTATCTTTTGATCTATTAAGGTTACTAGGTAGATGATAGTTCTACAAAGTTTTTAATAAGCGTAATTATTTTATTTGATACTTAGACCTCAACAATGAATTGTTAGAATTTCATTGTACTTTTTAGTTTATTTTGACATGTTTGTATTTGTCAGTCAGTGAGGTGGGGAGTCTGAAGAAGAGCGCAATTTTCTCCACCCAGCAAAGATGACTCTGAATCTGTGTCTGCCCCCTCCCTACCAACCCCACCCCCTGGGAACCTGTGCCAACATGAGGGAAAAGGCCCAGGGATGATGAAGATGACAATGACAATATCCTTGCTCTGTAATCATGTCTATGGAAAAGTTAACATCTTCCTTCACGAAGAAACTGAACTTTTTCAGTACTCTTCCTATGGGAACAACACAGTTAACAGGATTCATTAACACAAGAGGAAATTTTATACAATATTAGAGCTGAAAGGAACTATAGAGATTATAGGCAGAACCTCATCTTACAGATGAGGAAAATGAGTCCCTAAAAAGGAATGTCCTGGCCGCAGGCAGTTTCTGACAGAGGCAGAAGCAGAATGTCCCTAGACCAGTGACACTTCCATCCCACCTGCTGCCTCCACTTATCCCAGAGCCCAGACTGATCACCCAGTGTCTTAAAACAACAAAGAAGGGGGACGTCTGACAAGGGAAGCTGAGGTGGGCTTCCCCTCAGCCTTTTCTGGTCAGCAGGGCCTGTGATGAGGCTGGATCCTGCACTAGTGAGGAGAACTTCCACCACATGTCCCCTTCAGTGTCCTTGGACACAGGCTGGTTTCTAGGCTGAGGACCCAGTGTCTGTGCACATTAGAGAATCTTCCCTTTTGTGAAATAAAAGTTCCTGAGTAGGAATCAGTATGTAGACATATCCTTCTGGGCTCAGGCCCTAACTCCGTATTTTAACTTGATAAGATAGTCACAAAGATGAAAAACCACAAGATCTGAGATAAGTGGCCAAAATCCAGTGGTCTAAAAGAGAGTTAACAGTGAGCAAAGGGGACTTGGTGTTAAGATAGCAAATGCTGAGTTGCCTGTTTTGTACCAAAGAAGTGACATCTGCCTGGTGGTTATTGCCTTCCAAAACCCTGTGCAGGCTAAACAAAATACTTAAAACATGTTCATGGGATTCTGGTCCAAGTACTGACAGCTTGTATTCCCCTATTTTAGATCAAAGAAAATATAATCTTTGTGGTAGCCTTATCCTCCCTATCTCCCTAAGGCTGCAGATATTTAGAGCCACTAGGAAATTGAGGAGGGTAAAGACCCTCTGGCTACAGTTTATCTAAGAATCATCTGTTGGCTGTTAAGTCTCTTAGAAGTCATGTAAGAGTGGTTTTCAATTATTTTTTAGTGTGGGATTCAGAACCCTTTCTTCCAATAAGAAATTATTTGGAACTCTACTCCTTAAAATAGTCCAAAGCTGGTTGGGATTGGAGACCACCCCAAACGATCCCCATAACCTCTTTGGTGACTCCTGACTTGCCTCTACAGAACCTCTGGGCTCTGGGGACAGCAGTTTGGAAGCTCATGGTCTTGTTAGACTCTCTCAATTGACAGACAGGAATTAGAGGTTCTGTCATGGAGGGACCAGTCCAAGCTGGCAGAGCAGGTGGCTCAACCCTAATCTGACTGTGAGGCAGCAAGTTTTCTATCTCTCCCAGCTTCTCTGGGTGGGCAGAGTATAGCTTCTGGAGAGTTAAGCAGGCTTGTGGAAAGAGGAGAAGATTGCAGTGGAGGACGCTGCCCTAAGTGCTTTTTCTTCCCATGCAGTACTCACAAGCTCTCAATACGCAAGTGGCATTCATTTCCATAGGTGATGTAGTCAGACCACAAACAGGCAGGTATGTGATGGGGCAGGGGATGGCCACCACTGGGTGCTTCTCGTAAATGCTGCAGTCTACCTGCGACAGTCACAGGAGGATGTCCTGCTTTTCTCCTGGTCCTCAAGCTGGGCTACCCTGGCCTCTACTGAACAGGAAGCACAGTACCATCTTGGATGTCCCAGCTCCAATATTCTGATGCTGCCGTGGCTACTTCTATTGATAATAATATGACCACTCTGACAAATACTAGTACTACCAGCACCACTTCTATTATGTGTGTGTGTGTGTGTGTGTGTGTGTGTGTGTGTGTGTGTGTACACATATGTGCATTTCTTTGCCAGGCATTAAACTTAAATCTTACATGAAATTTCTTTGTTTAATCTTCAGAACAACTGAATAGGGTAGGTTCTACTATTACCCCTATTTTACAGATGAGGGAAATTTGGGCTTAAAAAGAGAACTTGTCTAACATAAAAGCTGGTAAGTGGTAGGGCTGGGATCTGAATCCAGAGTCTGTGCAATTAACCAAGGTAAATGTCTCTTGCCTCTCACATGTTATCCCTTCCATGAAGACATCACCATCTTCTCAGCTAGAAGTCCTCTCCTGCTCTTTCTTAATTCTGGAAAATTTTCTTTAGGCTGTGGTTATTTACATATATGTATGTCATATTTCTTCAGCTGCCTTCTGAAAAGCAAAGGCAATTTATCTGTGGCTGCCTTCCCTTTCACCCCCCCCAAGCATACTGAATTAATCTTACATATATATTTCATAAGTATTTGTTGGCTAAATATAGTAAATAGGAAATTAAAGTAAAACTAAACAGGAAATTAAACTGAAATTAAAATGTGGTTCAATATACTCACTGTTTTTAAAGGCAGACTGGCAACTTCTGAAAGAGATATACAGTTGGAAATGTTAAAAATAAAGCAAAGTTGTGATATCTCATTAATTAACAGAAAGTCTGTCGATTGAGACTCTGTAGTTCTCTGGTGATGAGTTTCAGCACCTACCCCGTCCTTTCACAAAACCCAGCTGTTTGCTGAGGAAGCCAAATGGCCAATAGATTAGGTAAGCCTTGGTTCAAGTAAGAGAATCATCCAAAGTTCCTCCGTTTATTGACCATGGGACGTTTTCTGGAGTTCATCGTGTTTCTGATAATGTTTTACATCAGATAGCAATAAAAATATTGCAGTCACCACTTCTAAGAGCCTGAAGCACCATCTTTGATATTCTCCCCCTCCTAGTCGATATAAAGGAATGTAATGGAATATCTCCAAGGCATCAGAATCTTATTTAAGTAATTTTTCACTGTTTAAAAGTTTAATTGTTGACTCCTGGGTTTTGGAGAATCATGCTTTATATCAATCCTCCTGTATTGATTTGGAGAGAGATCCAAGTTTCTCTGAGTCTTTGCACTGAGTAGTATCTAATAGCACCAGCAATTTCTAGTGTCCTAATAAAATGGGAGACTTACGAAAAAATAAGGCTTTTCTGTTTCTTTGGGTTTTTTTGGTTCCATGAATGGAAATAGAAATCCTTAAAAGGAATGCACTAGATCCAAATCCCTCAACTCCAGGTGGGACATAAGTGTCTCCTTTTCCAGGCCAGGGCTGTTTCTGTTACAAACCAGTATACTTTAAATCCACATGACAAGACATTTCTCTGAGATGTTCACATCCTATGAGGGGCTATTTCAGAGAACAAGCTTAATGGCTATACAGGGCACTATCTACCCTTAACTTACCTGAGCAGGTGCAGAGATGGGCCACTGTACAGAACAGAAGGAGATCCCCAATGATCTTCATGATGGAGATGGCTGTGATTCAGAGGCTGCTCAGGACCGTCACAACAACTGCATCAGCCATACCCTAGGAAAGGGGCATGTTTATAAGGCAATGCTTGGTTTCTCCACCTTTCCTGTGAGGTCATCCAGAGTCAGTGTTGGCTCTGAGAGGCTCTCAGAGCACAGTGTCACACCCTGGGTGGTGATACAGTCCTTGTCACTCAATTGCTACTTCCTGTCTGACCAACAGATTGATTATGCAAGGTGAGAAGTATTTTTCTGTCTGCTCTAGAGATGGGGAATGTTGTTACTTAGATTTCCAAACCTCATATAGTAGAAGAGATTAAGTATAGGCTGCTTGGCCTATTTACGAAATAAATGAAAATATCAAAATTTCTTTATTTCACCAAAATAGAGGATATTAAACTCAGATCAGACAGGTTACACTTAGGTTTATATTTTGGCTCCTGGGAAAATGTTGTTTTATATTCGAGGCAATAAACCCATGAAGCAAGCTGGGATATAGTGGAAGGACTAGTGACCTTAGCACTTATGAGGCTTGGAGAAAGGCATTGACATTTTCTAGCTGTGTGATCTTGGGGAAGTCAGTTGTGCCATGAGCCTATATCAGTTAGGAAGAGCTGGTTATGTTGTGGTAACATATAATCCCAAGACTTCTGTGACTTAAAACAGTACAAGTTGATTTTTACTCAAGCTATACATGTATGGTGGTCAGCTGATGGTGCCGCATGCCTTCAATGGATTCCAAGTAGACAGGGTAGTCACCATTTGGAATATTGTTCATTGTCAAGGTGAAGTGAAGATGCATTCCTGAGGATTTCCATTTACAGCAATTGAATATTCCATCTCAGAAGTGGCACCAGTGTCACTCTCCTTCACTGTCATGTGGATGTGGCCTGGCCTAACCATAGAGGTTACTGGGTACAGTGTTACCTTGTCTCTCTCTCTTTTTTAAAAAAATTATTTATTTATTTTTGGCTGTGTTGGGTCTTCGTTTGCTGTGCACAGGCTTTCTCTAGTTGCATTGAGCAGGGGCTACTCTTCGTTGCGGTGTGCAGGCTTCTCATTGCGGTGGTTTCTCTTGTTGCGGAGCACAGGCTCTAGGCACGTGGGCTTCAGTAGTTGTGGCATGCGGGCTCAGTAGTTGTGGCTCCCGGGCTCTAGAGTGCAGGCTCAGTAGTTGTGGCACATGGGCTTAGTTGCTCCGCGGCATGTGGGATCTTCCTGGACCAGGGCTTGAACCTGTGTCCCCTGTGTTGGCAGGCAGATTCTTAACCACTGACCACCAATCTTGAAAACCGGAATGGGAAGAACTGGAAATAGTTGGCAAATGACACAGAGACCACCCCAGAGCCTTAGTTTCATGCCATGTCAAGTGGGACCTATTGCTAGCCCCAATAGAGTTCACATAATTGGAGTCTTTTACATGAAAGTCTGTTTTCAAGTGCAGTGCATGTAATTGTTGCTGTGATTGTTATTATTATTATTGACAGGCCAAGAGTCTCCGCTGTGAGTTGCTGACATTAGATTTTAAACTGTATTTTCCAAGCACAGTTATCCAAATGTCTGTTATTTATCTTTTGATCTTGAGGACATATGTATGAAAACCTGGGGGAAGGCAGTAGAGTCTGCTTCACCAGTGCTTTGCTTGGCAGGCTTATTGTAGTACATTCTGAAGCATAACACATACAAAAGATAATAAATGACATTGCATGCCTCCCTAAAATTTAGACTCTTACATCTGTTTGGGGAGCAGTATAATCTCTTAGTTAAGAATATGTGCATTGGGACTTCCCTGACGGTTTAGGTGGTTTAGTCTTAGTGGTTAAGACTCCATGCTCCCAATGTAGGGGGCATGGGTTCGATCCCCAGTCAGGGAACTAAGATCCCGTACGCCACATGGTACAGCCTTAAAAAAAAAGTGTGCATTGAGTCCCATGGATCTTATTTGCAATCTTGTTTCTAATAAATGTTGGCTGTGTGACTTTGAGTGCATAGGTTAAGTTCTGATATTTTAGTTTCCTCATCTGTAACATAGAAATAATACCTCACAGAGTGGTTTTGAGTGTGAAATACAATATATATATATATATATATATATATATATATAAATGTGTCTATAAATAGGTAAAATCTCTGATGTGTGTGTGTTTGTATATCAGATGCTAAGATCATAATTAGAGCTTGATATAGGGTAACTAATGATATGGAATGTTATATTCATGACAACTGATTGAGGGAGTAATTTTTATTATCCAGTTTTATCAGTGAGTAAGTTGAGGCTCAGAGGATTTAAGTAATCTTCCCAAGATCATGATACCAATTAATGTAGGAAACTATTAGGTTCAGTCACGGAAAAAATGGGAAGTGAATGTTCTAATAAAGAGAGTGAATTATAAGCTTTATTGTTTACTGTGAAAGTTTGAAGAGAATGAATACTGAGAAAAAGCCATTATATTTCAAGAAGAAGTGTTTTGTTGCAGTTTAAAATGCAATTTTAGCTAAAAGGATTGGGAATGGAATCAAAGGGTGATCAGGATGAAGTGGAAAGATAGGGTTATTCTTTTTTAGATGTTTGATAGTCAGGAGAAGAATGGAAAAAACAAAGGCTTCAGCAAGATCTAGGATGGACTGAGCATGTCTTAAAGACAAAGGGAAGAAGAAGAAATTTAAGGTAACATGATGGAGGGTGTCTAATTAGAGGAGTATAGAAAAGTAAGAAATAAGATTAAGAGCACAAGTGTAACACCATTCCCTATGACATGGAAGACAGAGAAGAGCGGATGAGTATAGAGACATATTGTGAAAGGAAGAGAAAGAAAGGTGAAGGGGTACCCATTGTAAGCTTGGCTCTGACTGTTAAGTTCTGGGGTTGCCTTTTGCAGTGGAAGAATCAGGTTGGTCTGGAAGCTGGAGTAGAATGAAGAAGGCTTGGCACAGACGTGGATGGGAGCAAGTCAGATAGTCAACAAAGGATATAAAATTAGTGGCCGCTAGACAAAATTAGTACTAGTTTTTAGCAGACCCAGTCAATACCATGCTTAACATTCCTTCCAAAATATGTTATGACACTGAATCACTGTGGGTTTTGCCCTGTTACTTAGCTGAGGCAACAGGGACTTAGAGAAATGGCTAGTTTATGGTTAAGGTTAAGAGCCCATACTTTTTACTCACTCTGGTGTATTGCCTTTAAATCGAAATCTTAGAGGTAGACCTGAAGACATATTGGAAATTGGAGTAATAGGAGTAAAACCAGCCACATCAGAGCAGTCAGGAAGGAGAGCTGATGTTTCAAGTGAGCAAGCAGACAGGGCTGAGCACCAGGTCAGGGTGCATGGCTTTTTCATGTGTGAGAATCATCTGGAAAGAAGGAGGATCCCAGTGGGAGAGGGGATGATTGAGAATCAGGAGACAAGGCCTCATCCCCTGTCCTCCACCTTCATCTAAGGTGCAGTGCTGTGACAGCCCTTTTGCCATCTGGTGCTTTCTGCTTCCCCCACAGCTAGAGAGATTAACTAGACTGGTGCTTCAAGTTTTCAAGTTAAAAACCCCTCCTAGGAACCCTAATATGTACAAGTAATAAATAAGGCTGAGAATGGGGGCTGGCTGGGGAGAAGTTGGAACTCTACTACTTAATTCTGTTTTTCTCTCCTAATTTCTGTACCAGCTCACCCCCAACCCCAGGCTCCTTCCTTCTTGGCATCCAACACCTTCAAGGCCTTCTTGTGGCAGTTTAAAATCAGTGGCCTAGATTTGACTGAACTAGCTCTAGCCTTTTGTCTGTCCTCTTCTCCCTTCCCTATGTGGCCCCTTCACTCTCCAGCTCTTTTTTTTTTTTTTTTTTTTTTTTGCCACACTGCACAGCATGTGGGATCCTTATTCCCTGACCAGGGATCGAACCCACGCCCCCTGTGTTGGAATCGCAGAGTCCTAACCACTGGACCCCCAGGGCAGTCTACTCCAACTCTTTTCCTCTCCCCTCCTCTTCCCTTCCTCCCCTTGCCCTCCCCTCCCCCCTTCCCCCTCCCCTCCCCTCCACTGTGATCACGCCTCTGTGCACTGAGTCACAGTGACCCAGAGATCTGAATATTTGCATTTTGATCTTTGCATTTTGATTTGTGTCTGACAGGACCTTGTTCCCTGCCTCTTGTGGGAACAGGGAGTTAGCACATCTAGGGATCCTATGCTTTGGTTCTATTCAATTTTCTTTGAATCACTGAGGCTTAGTAGTTTCAATCATGGGACAAGATGTTGTGAATTAACAGTAAAGACTATTTCCTGTGGTTCATGTTGCTTCTAGGTGACCTGACACTATCTGAATCTAGATTACATACACACACACACACACACACACCTCCCAGCTCCTGTTAGTAAAATCCTGTCTACTGTGCTCAGTGCTGAAGGGAACACCTGTAACCCGAGTTAGCCAACATTAGAGGATGTATTAGCCTGCAAGGGCTGCCATAACAAAATACCAAAGACTGGGTGATTTAAACAACAGAATTTATTTTCTCACAGTTCTGGAGACTAGAACTTCAAGATCAAGGAGCCAGGATGGCTGGTTTTACCTGAGGCCTCTCTCTTTGGCTTGAAGACAGCCGCCTTTGCACTGTGTCCTCACAGGGCCTTTGCTCTGAGTGTATGAGGCCTGGTACTTCCTCTTCTAATAAAGACATAAACCCTATTAGATTAGGGCCCCATCTTTATGACATCAGTCAACCTTAATTACTTCTTTGAAACCACTTTTCCAAATACAGTTACATTAGGGGTTAGGACTTCATCACGTGGATTTTGGAAAGGACACAAATCAGTCCATAACATTCTTCCCTCTGCACTCCCACCCTCTACCAATTCATGTCCTTCTTCCATGCAGAGAACCCTAGACCTTTGATCTTCCAGACACTGGTGTCCCTTGAAATGTTAACTAGTATTTCTTGAAAAAGGGACTCTTTGGTCAATTAGACTTGGGAAACCCTAGACACTCTATTTCTTTTTGGGAGATTCATAATGCACTTTATTTTATTAAAGGTTCTATTAAATTTTCTACAATACAGAAATTTTTTTTCACTTTAAACTTAATTTTCAGCAAACTTAATTTGCCACAGTTTACCCATTACATAACATCTAAAGAGATGTTGGTGTTTTCCTTGGACATTAACAAATAAGGAGTTACTCCAGTTTCCCATAAAGTCATGATGTTCTATATAAAGACTAGTTACCAAGGAAGATCATTGAATTTTTGGTCTGTTTGGACTGCTCAGAAGTTCTTTATCATATTGAACAGAACTGCATCTCTATCTGGTTTCCATATATTATGGTTCTCTACAGTGGAGCCCAATAGAATGTGTCTGCTCTCTCCAAGTATGCAAAGGCAGCTGTAGAGTGCCTAGTCAAGGTCTCTTTTTTCTCCAGATGATATAGATCAGCTTCTTTACTATTTTTTTATAGTATATAATCCTGTATGTCCTCCCTACCCTGACATATCAATGCAAAGTTACTTAATAATAGTACAACACAGGTAATAACCTCACCATTTCCCTTCTCTGTTCCAGGCAGTGTTATCCACACTGGAGATACAGAGATAAATAAGACATGTGAGGACTTTATTTCTTGGACCTTACTTTCTTGTAGAGAAAATGTTTTAAAAAATAATATGATTTTGGATTTTGTTGTTGTTGTTGTTGTTGCATTACGTGGGCCTCTCACTGTTGTGGCCTCTCCCGTTGCGGAGCACAGGCTCCGGACGCGCAGGCTCAGTGGCCATGGCTCACGGGCCCAGCCACTCCGTGGCATGTGGGATCTTCCCGGACCGGGGCACGAACCCGTGTCCCCTGCATCTGCAGGTGGACTCTCAACCACTGCACCACCAGGGAAGCCCTGTTTTGTTTTTTAACATCTTTATTGGAGTATAATTGCTTTACAATGGTGTGTTCGTTTCTGCTTTATAACGAAGTAAATCAGCTACACATATATCCCCATATCTCCTCCCTCTTGTGTCTCCTCCCACCCTCCCTATCCCACCCCTCTAGGTGGTCACAAAGCACCGGGCTGATCTCCCTGTCCAAGAACAGTTTTTATCACATAAGGAAGTTAAGGTATAGAGGAGAGAGGCTAACTAACTTGCTGAAGTTCACTTAAGTAACATGAGATCAAGCTGAGGTTTGAATTCAGGTAGTTTGGTTTCAGAGCTTGTATTCTTAGCCATTTACCACTAACGACTAATGATGCTGAGGTGAGCCTTGTTCAGACTCATTAACACTTAGCCAGGCAATGACTTGGGAGCATATGTGTCTCCCAGGAAAAACACAAAACCATTGGGAAAAAAAAAACAAAAAAAAAACCACTTCTCTTTCCCAAAGTCTCCTCTAAGGAGTATACATCAATGCCTCTCAACCTGAGATGCATTAAAATTCCACTGGGGATCTTGATAAATTGTAGAATTTGACCCAGCACGTCTGCAGTGAAATCTGCAATTCTGCATTTTTAACAAGCTCCCAGTGCTGTTCCTGACCATGCTCTGAGGAGAAAGGGTCTGGAAAGTCAGGAGGCAGATGAAGAAGTGAGAAATCCGCCATAGTGTTTACAGATAAATTACGTTCAGGAGTTGCGTCTAGAGGAGCAGGCTGTAGCTCAAAGTATTAAAGGAATACCCTTTTAACGGCTTCTCATCTCATTCAGAATAAGACCTAGACTTCTATCCATGGCTTTAAGGCCTACCTACATGACGTCGTTGTATTTCCCAGGTCTCTCTGATCTCAACATCTGGTCTTGACTTCTCCTAGCCCCTCTAGCAATCTCTCTGCTTATAGCAGGCAGTATCCACTCCTGACCTTGCTACTCGTGGGTTTTGTTTATTTGTTTGTTATCGTTTTCCCCCCAGCACTATGCTCTTACCAAGGTCATCTGAATGTGAACTCCTTGAGAATACAGGCCTTATCTGCCCAGTGCCTAGAACAGTGTCTGACACAGCATAGGCACCCAATAAATGTTCATTAAACAAACCAATAGGTTTTATTTGCCTGTGCTCTGTAAAAAATTTCTTACTGTTTTGTAGAGAATAAATAGATCTGGAGATCAGAAAACAGAAATGGCGATCAAGCCTAAAAAGTTGATGCTAAGTGAGTATTAACTAATTTACTTTAAATACCTGAAAAGTAAGCAGGAAACTTGGCTCCCATTTGAGGAATGATTTTATAATTTTGAAAACAAAATTTTATTTTGTTACATTATTTGTCCATTAGTGCATCTAGGCTCTCTTTTTCTAGTCCCTTTTGGGTTTGTAGACAACATAAGGTTGTGGTTAGGAGCAAGATAATTGAGTTTAAATTTCAGTCCTTTATAAACTACAAGATTGCATAGTTTACCTTGTCTAAGTTTAGTTTCCTCATCTGTAAAATGGGGGTGACAATGGTAGCAGGCTTATAGGACTGTGGAGAGGATTAATTGACATAAAGCAAATAAAACACAGCACTTGGCATGGTGCATGTGCTCAGTGAACATGGGCTAATTATTGTCAGAACTCTACCTCTTCTTTTAAGGCTGGGCCAAGATGTCAAACTGCCCTTCCTTTACTGGAATGCCTGTGTTCTCTTCTAAAACTTCAGATGGTTATTTCCATTCTCAGCTTACACTTCATGTGAGCTTAGTTACCGTGTGTGTGTTCCTATCTGTCTCCCAGTCAGCCCAGCATTTTCACACAACAGAGAAGATGCTTGTTAAGTCAGGGATTTCTAACTATGCCTGTTTATTTTCCTACTAAAGTAGAATAATTGTGGGCTCTCTTTTTTTTTGAGGAGGGGAAAATAAAAGATAGAATTTTCCTGGTTCTCTCTTTTTTATTCTGTGGTAGGACAAGTTATACCTCCCACCCCTTTTTGAGGAGAAGATTCTGCTTTTGTTATTTTTGGTGAGGCAGAGATGGAAAGGTGAAATAATGAAATAGTGTTCAACTATACAAGATGATAATTAACAAGAGAAGGTCTGTATTTTAAGAGACTCTTCATTTTAAGGGACCTGAGAGACCTGAAACTTTATCACCCCAGCTCCAAAAAGAGCCACCCAGCTGGATCCTACTGGCCTGGAGTGCTGGGGGCAGGAGGGAGGAAGACATAAGAGGACGAGGGTCTCCCCTGCTAGCAGAGGTGGACTGTGTATATATGCTGGGAAGGAGATGGAGAAAGTAGACTTGTGCATACCTTTCTGGACCTGTCTGGTTCAACTCGTCAGATTAAGTTAGAAGATTGAGGCTGGCATCTAGTGGCAACAACAGGTACTAACACAGAGCACACATGGCAAAGGAGAGAGCTCTTTTCATTTCCCCAGCCTTAAGTAAAATAATGACTTCATCTCCCTGTATTAGTCAAGATCTTTCAGCTACAAGTGACAGATTATAGACCAGATCAAGCAAAAAAAGAAAAGGGAATTTACTGAACGATGTAATGTGAACAATGGGATGGAGTGAGCATTAGGTATACTGCAATTGGGGGTCAGACGATGAGCACTCTCTCCTTTTCTCTCAAAAACTTGCTTGTTCCCCAAAGCTCTTGGCTCTTCTCTCCTTCTGTTAGCATGTGGACCTTTTTCTCTTCTACTGAAAGTGGGCTTCATTTATGAATATGAGGTAGAAATTCTCAAACAACTGTGTGCATGTGTGGAGGGGATATTTTCTCTTTTGTTCATGTCTTTAAGCGAGATTAGTGGGGCAGCGTCTGACCTTGCAGATAAGCCTGCAATCTGGAATAAACTGAATTCAGGGGAGTGTTCATAAGCACGTTTGATAACAGGCCTCAGCCCCAAGCAAACTGGAAGCTGACTTGAAACAATCGGTACCCAGAGATGAATATCTACCACCTTTTTCAGTATGGTGTTTATTTCTAATAAATGTGATACTCAGTTCTCCATTAGTTTTCTTTTGTTTCCAATGTTGTTCCAAATTTGGGTGCAGCATGGAGTTGTGTTATTTATTATACACCCTCAAATTCCAAAAGAAATAATTTTCAGAATTTAGTGAAAAGAATAAGCAAGTATATAGTACTCTGTTATCCATTAATCACATTTTCTGTATTTATCAAACTTAATATGAGGACCGAATTCCCTAAAGAAAAGAGAAGAAAAAAGAGATTAGTATCATAAGGAAAGGGGGCCTTGCTTCACATCCGTTCTCTTCCAAATGAAGTCCTGAGAAAGGGAGCTGCTTCTACAATTCCCTTTACCTCCATCTCTTTTCATGGCCACCACAGTTGGCACATTCCCCCCCATGTCCTGATTATTCAAAAATTGCTCTGTGAAGTTTTTCAGTAGAGAGTCTTTCATTCCCCAACCCATTCCCATGTTAATACCTTTTCATTCAGTGTAGCAATGTCAAATTTTTCAACCAAGAAGTAAAAGATAACCATGGCAATAAGGCTATGCATAATAATTCACATAATTCACACTCTACTCAAATTTTCACTAGGTTTACACTGCCCATAGACTACAGTCTGTTCCCCTTACTTTAGGATTTATGTTTCCCAGAAGACTAGCCTCTGCCTAACTTTCCACCCTTATTTATTACTGTCCTTTAAATACCTGACATTCCTTTCAACACAATTTTTATCTTCCTTATTTCCCTAAAGACATTGCAGTTTCTCAGTTCCATGCGTTTTCCCAAGCAATGAGCCCTGTGTAAATTGCCCATTCTATTTTCTTTTGCACTTTTTCTTTTTTTAAACCTCTCAACATAGTATTAGCTTTTTATTTATTTATCTGGTTGCTCCGGGTCTTCATTGCAGCAGGCCGGCTCCTTAATTGTAGCTCGTTGTCTCCCTAGTTGTGGCTTGTGGGCTCCTTAGTTGTGGCACACGGGCTCCTTAGTTGCGACATGCGAACTCTTATTAGTTGCAACATGCATGTAAGATCTAGTTCCTTGACCAGGGATCTAACCTGCGCCCTGTGTATTGAGAGCACAGAGTCTTAACCACTGCGCCACCAGTCCCTGCACTTTTTCTTTAAGAATACTTTAACTGCCAAAGGAGGCAAGAATATACAACAGCGAAAAGACATTCTCTCCAATAAGTGGTGCTGGGAAAACTGGACAGCTACATGTAAAAGAATGAAATTAGAACATTCTCTAACACCATATATAAAAATAAACTCAGAATGGATCAAAGACCTAATTATAAGGCCAGACACTATAAAACTCTTAGAGGAAAACATAGGCAGAACACTCTTTGACATACATGGCACCAGTATCTTTTTTGATCCACCTCCTAGAGTAATGAAAATATAAACGAAAATAAACAAATGGGTCCTAGTTGAACTTAAAAGCTTCTGCACAGCAAAGGAAAGCTTAAACAAAATGAAAAGACAACCTAAGGACTGGGAGAAAATATTTGCAAACGATGAGACCAACAAGGATTAATTTCCAAAATATGCAAACAGCTCATCAGCTTAATATCAAAAAAAAAAAAAAAAGACAACCCAATCAGGAAATGGGCAGAAGACCTAAATAGACATTTCTCCAAAGAAGACATACAGATGGCCAACAGGCACATGAAAAGATGTTCCACATCACTAATTGTTAGAGAAATGCAAATCAGAACTACAATGAGGTATCACCTCACACCAGTTAGAATGGCCATCATTAAAAACTCTATAAATAATAAATGCTGGAGAGAGTGTGGAGCAAAGGGAACCCTTCTACACCATTGGTGGGAATGTAAATTGGTGCAGCCACAATGGAGAACAGTATGGAGGTTCCTTAAAAAACTAAAAACAGAGTTACCATATGATCCTGCAATCCCACTTCTGGGCACATATCTGAATAAAACTCTAATTTGAAAAGATACATGCACCCCAATGTTAATAGCAGTATTAGCCAAGACATGGAAGCAAACTAAATGTCCATCAACAGATGAATGGATAAAGAAGATATGGGGTGTGTGTGTGTGTGTGTGTGTGTGTGTGTGTGTGTGTGTAATGGAATATTACTCAGCTGTAAAAAAAAGAATGAATTAATGCCATTTGCAACAATATGCATGGACCTAGAGATTATCATATTAAGTGAGGTAAGTCAGAAAAAGAAAAAGACAAATGTCATATGATATCAGTATATGTGGAACCTTAAAAAAGGATACAAATGAACTTATTTACAAAACAGAAATAGACTCATAGACATAGAAAACAAACATAGGGTTATCAAAGGCAATAGCAGGTTGGGGGGATAAATTAGGAGTTTGGGATTAACATATACATACTACTGTATATAAAATAGGTAAACAACAAGGACCTACTGTATAGCACAGGGAACTATACTCAGTATCTTGTAATGACCTATAATGGAAAAGAATCTGAAAAATAATATATATATTGCCTGCACTCCATTTAGATGGGGAACTGCTACTAGATAACTGTTGCTTATTTCTTGAATGTGAAATCCTAGCTTACTATTAATGTTTGATTTTTAAAAAATAAATTGGAAACCTGTATTTTTAGGTAAAATCTGATTTTTGAAATACTGTCAACCATAAAAACTTACTGAAATACTATTCTGGTTAAACAGAACCAATACTGTTTTCTGTTATCATGAATTTTCTTATGTAATATATTCTTTTTGCCACGTAAGACCACAAACTTATGAAGAGTCTGGGATCTGTTTCATACAACTCTATTTTCTTTTTCTTTTAATTTTTTTTATTTTTATTTTTTTGTGGTACACGGGCCTCTCACTGTTGTGGCCTCTCCCGTTGCGGGGCACAGGCTCCGGACGCGCAAGCTCAGCCGCCATGGCTCACGGGCCCAGCCGCTCCGCGGCATGTGGGATCTTCCCGGACCGGGGCACAAACCCGTGTCCCCTGCATCGGCAGGCAGACTCTCAACCACTGCGCCACCAGGGAAGCCCGACAACTCTATTTTCTTGGTAGTTATTATGAGGTCCCTACACTGAGTAGGCTTGGGGGATTCCTTTAAGGATAATGACTGATTTTTTTTTTTTTTTCAATTCTGAGCAAGACGCACACTTAAGTTTTCTGTTTTTCAAGGGATTTACATTGTTCATAAATGGCGGATATCTCTCAGGATTGTAAGTCCAGTTTCTCAGAATTTTTCTTCAAAACACTAGCTAAGAGCAGAGACAGAAGAATTACTCTTCTGCCTCCATTACTCAAAAGAGCATAATGACTATTCTTGTTGCCCCGAGATCCAGAAATGGCATGAAGGCCACGTTTATACATGCAAGTCACAGTGAGAATTAAAACAAATATACAGGCAACTGTACCATCCCTGCCATTGGCATCAGTGTTCTCTGTGTTCCAGAAATAGATATGTTTGATAAGAACTATGTTCATAATGGCTCCAATGAGAGAACCATTTTTTTCTTTTCTAATCAGCAGAGGCTCCTTATTTATACTTTGATTGAGAAAAAACAGTGTTCATAGTGTATCTGGCAGACTTACAAGATAGAAACGAAGGAAAGGAAGAAAGAAAGAAAGGAGAGAAGGAGAGAGAATGAGAGTGAGAGGGTGAGAGAATGCCAGAACAGATCAGAGGCATGCTGATAGAGCTTTTGAGACTTTCTCAAGTCTCCTAGATGAGGCTGAAAAAAATCTCAGAACCATCTTTGAGAAGCCATTTGGTTGTAGCAGAGTGGAAAATATAATATATTTTCCCCAATATAATTCTGCATCAACCTATGCTGATTTTCAGAAGCCCAGGCCATTGTGGGTGGGTCCTTCTTATGCTGCTCATTTTAATGTTGTGCATCCAAATACCAGACAGTGTGAAAAAGGCTTATGTGGAAGAGCTAAGAAGACACTTCCCAAAGTCTTTTGCCTAATTAGCCCTGCCTGAGAAAGTGACAACCACCACATTTGGAAGGAATGATTATGTAATTTAATCATTCTACATAGTCTGCTAATATTCATGAATTCTCATTCATCTTTCTTTGAAGTCAATGGGAGATACTTGGTTAATTCACATTTTTCAGTTCCCATTCTTTTCCTTTATGGTTAATTCACATTTTTCAGTTCCCATTCTTTTCCTTTAAAGTCATCCTCTGAGTCTAGTACTTGCTCTGAAGATGAGCAAGTATTACCTTTATTGGACTAGTTTCTACACCTCGTTTCCTTCAGTGCTCAGAAATAATTGCAGTGGCATGCTAACGTGATGAGTCCGTGAAGATTCTTCTCAAAGGAAGATATGCATTAAAGAGTTAGCTCAGCAGACTTGAGATGCTCAAATCAGCTCATAGGAAGTAATCTCTACACCCTTGGGATATTCTGGCTGATAAGAGTAACTTTGTAACCTAGGGCCATAGGTCATGCCAGATAATTTACCCTGAGGTGAATGCCTGTTTTTGTTCACCTGTGGTGCTGAGCCACTCTGTATCAGTTTAACTCCTAGGGGGAGGGGGCTGGAGACTAAGTAGTTGTCAATCATGTAGGTGCTGCATGTCCCCAGTAAAAACCCTGGACACCAAAGCTTTGGTGGGGCTTCCCAGGTTGTCAATACTTTATATAAGTTATGACACATGATAGCTGGGAGAATTTAAGCACTGCCTGTGTGACTCCCCTGGGAGAGGACGACTGGAAGCTTGTACCTGATCTCCTAGACTCCACCCTATGAGTTTTCTGCCTTTGCTGATTTTATTCTGTATCCTTTCATTGTAATAAACTGTTAGCATGCATATAACAGCTTTTCTGAGTTCTATCAGTCCTACTAGGGAATCATCAAACCTGAGGGTACTCCTGGAGACTCCCAACAGAGAGGCTCTCATAGGTCATGGAAGAGTTACTGACAAGACACGATAAGGCTGATTTGTAAAAACAATTTCAAATAGAGCTAAAATATATCACAAGGAATATTATTAACTTTTTAATTTAAATTTCCCATTGAATTTATTTGAAAGGCAAAAAAATTTGACAGTTTTTTTCCATGTAAGACCACATAATCACTTTGTTACTTACGTGTATATCTACACCTGTATTTATGTCTGTGTCTGTATGTCTGTATCAGTATCTATATTTACTTCTTCCAGGCAACAATATGGGTGCTACTCATAGGGATGTCACTGTGACTTGTTAAAGAAAATTTGATTTTTTTTAAGATGGATTTCTATTTATTGCTTGAATATAATCTATAGACTATCTACTAATATGATCTCTGTACAATTCTGCCAAAATATCATGTAAGCTTTTCTTTCTCTTTTTTTTAAATGAGTCAACTTTGAATGTTAACTAAATTTTTTAAAAAGTCTTTTCTCTTTACTATGTATGTAGTCTGTCCTCAGTCTTTTGTGAACAATAGAGGCTATTAAAAAAAAAATCCCATGCATCAGCAAATCCAGTTCCTTGCTAAAATTATTGGAAATTTCTGTGAAGAAATATAGAGAAAAAATAATGGTATTTTATTTTGAACTTACCACTGATCAACACAAAGGAGACACTCATTCTTGTAAGTGTGGCCATTTGTAGCACAAACATATGCTGTCACCTCAGGACAGTTTGCGTCATAAAGAGGATCCAGTGGGTAGTACATTTTACATGGGGGCTACAAACATCATAAAATATCGTATGAATAACAACTGATAGATTTTCCCTCATCTATTCCTGGCCTGTCACTTCTGCCCTACATAGAAATAATATCAAATGTTACTAGTCAATTGATCTTTTTGCAAGATTTCCTCTCCTCTGGGCTTTGGTCAGGCAAGTTTTTTTCTAACTACAGTATCCTCACTCATTCATCATTTGCTAGTCATAAGCAGTATAATAACTCAGCTTAAATCCCAAATGCAAAGTTTTCACTTAAACTTGGAGTCCCAATGCCAGTAACTCATTATAAGAAGTTTGTGAGTAGAGATAGTTATGTGTCTCTGAACTCCTAGAAGATAGGGGCTTAAATGTAGTTTTTAAGAGTGAGGGTTCTGTATTGAGACTGGGATTAAATTCTGTATATACCATTGTTAAACTCTGTGGCCTTGGACAATTGACAGGTATTAATTCATTTAATGTTCAGAGATGCATCTTACTATTACAACGCTTGTGCTACATGGGAGTAAATCTAAGCCTAAGAGGTTAAGATACATGCCCAAAGTCACATAGAAAACTTCCATTCTACTTAACCACTATGAAGTTTTAGGTCTCTCATGTCAGGAGAGTGATCAGATTAAAATCAGAATTCAGAACTTAGAAATTTAAATTTACCATAGGCCATTTAGAATAGTCATGGGGTTTGAAGATTTCTGCAAATAAAGTACAGACACAATAGGTTAAAAGAAACAGTTCTCCGTGGAGTCTGATTTCACTCACTGAAGTTACTGACTGAACAAAGAAATGTAATGCAATTACTTATTTGCACAAAGTATACAAAATAATTTGTGGCAACAAAATTTGTGGGTGGTATTCCTTTGTTAACTACTTCATCCATTTATTTATTCTCTCCTTTTCACAGTCCTGACTTCATTTATAAATTTGCTGTGTCATTGAGGAAAGAGTTAAAAACCATTTGGGGTTGTATGCTTAACTTGCAAACCGTGTTATTTTCATTAAGTCACTTGACTTTTGTTGGCTTTAGTTTCCTCGTCACAACAATTAGGATAAGTGTATGCATTTTAAAGATGGTTGTAAAAATTAAAAGTAATATAGTAAATAAAGGATTAGGCCAGTTCCTACCAAGATGCTGAACTAAAGAGGATACTAAGAATGATGATGAGAAAGCTTAGGAGTTCCTTGGCTCTGGAGAGACTGAGGGATATGGTGAACTGATTTGTGCGAGGAGTGCTGGTGTTGCTTAGGGATAGAGGATGACCAGCTGGCTATGGGAGAATAAAATAAGAAAAGACCTATTGAAGTTTTGCCCTATCTCTCACTGTTAGGTGATATTTAAAATATCCAAGAAAATTCTAGCTTTCCAAAAGTCACAATTTACAAAGTTAGAAAAGTTGTACGATTTTAAAATCTTCACATAAAGGAAACAACAAACCTCCCAACCTCTCCAGGAATAGACTATGCTGTTTACATATGCACTCTTTCAGAGAATAAAAAAGATGGAATGCTCCTCTCTAATTCTAAAAAGCCAGAATATTTTAATAACAAAAGCAGCTGGATATAGTTATGAGAAAAGAAAAATAAAAGCCTTCATCTAGTAAAAATAAAGTAATATATATACACTGCATACCATACATAAGAACAAACTTCAAATGGACCTGGATCTGAACATAAAAAACAAAACAATACAAAGATCAAAATATAACACAACTGAGTTGCTCTTTAATCTTAATATATGAAAGACTTTCTGATAATGACTCATTAATCTCTGGGCAGTAACAGAAAGGACTGATACATTTTATTACATCCAAATAAAAATAACTTTTTCATGACAAAATATAAACATAAACTAAAAAAGATATGTGATAAACTGGAAAAAATATTTGCAACACATATCATAGATAAAAGGCTAATATACCTGATACATAAAGAATACTTTAAAATTGAGGGGAAAAAAAATCCCAATTGCTGAATGAGTTATATACATGGACCTACAATTCATACACACACACAAAACCCCGAAGATATGGAAATGACCCTTAAATTTGTGAAAGATATTCAAATGCAGTATGATAAGAAAAATGCTAATGAAAACTATATTGAAATACCATCTATTACTGGTGGGAATGCAAGTTGGCACAACTTTTATGAAGTGAAATTTGGCAACGTTGAACAAAACTACTTTGCATTCACATTCAATCACAATTCAAGGAATCTACCCTGAAGATAAACCCCCAACGATAGAAAAATACATATGCATAAGATTATTTATTGCAGCATGTTTTTTAATTGCAAAATATTGGACACAAACTAATGCCCGTACACCTAAGACTGGTTGAATAAACTTTGGTACATCCATCCAAAAAAGTCTTATGCTGTTGTATAAAAGAATGAGGAAATCCCTGTGAACTGATATGTACTGCTTTTCAGAACATTCTGAATTGGGAAAAGCAGGATGCCAATAGGTACCTAAAATAAGACTGGTTACATAAAAGATGAGGGTGGGACTGCAGTGGAAGGAAAAGGGTATGGAGGCAGTGACATATCTTTGAACCTAAACTTTTGTTCATTTTGGTTTATTTTGTTTCATTTGTCATGTTCAAAATAATTTTAAATTGCTATCCTATAGCAATCCCTTTCCAATAGTGATACCCAATTGATACCCCATTTGTATTATCAAGCCCAAAGGCCTATGTTTCAGCAAAACTTTACCCATCCAGTCATAAATGACTCTTTTTCTCTCCTGCAAGTAAAAGACATATGCTTACCTGAAAAAACAATCTGTGCCAAAGTGGAGGATACCAGGAAAAATATGGTCATGCAGGGAAAGGCAGCCATTTGATCTCATCTAACGTCCTGCTTTGGTGAGGCCTGTGAAAATGCTCAAGATAGTTTATTCGTAATCTCTTGCATAACTGGCTTTCCAAACGTGAGAGAACCCACTACTCTGAATTAGTGCCGTTCCCATGAACTTGGCCATGGTGATTCCAAACTGGTCTGGTCTCTAGGGATTCAGACCTAAGAAGGCTCTTCTGCTCTAAAGAGGGAAACAAAACCATTAAAATAACTTTTTTTTTTTCCCTGCCAACAGCCATTGTACAGTCACTGTTTTGGCTTGGAAGAGGAATTAACCTCAGGGCTCTCACCAGGGCTGACCCCGGCATGTTACGTATAAATAGGTTCATCCTACAATATATCATCTAAACTGAGACACTCATGTTAGTGAATACGGACACTGAGAATTCATAAGAATTCTGAGAAAATAGGTGTGAACTGAGGACTATGCTGCACAATCAGGGATGTGTCACTTTATAATACACATTGTTTGATTTCCTGGGATAGACCAGTTTCTCCCACATTCAAGTCCTCCATTTCCTAAGTAAGTTTCTTCTTCCAGGCCAGTTACATGTGCTCAAATACAAAGAATAGATTGAAAATGGAATTGTTGGTCTGGGGTCATAAAAATTATGTATACCTTTCCTGATACACAAATCAGGATAATTGATTTTTATCATTTTTATGATTCATATATAGTACACATGATTTTGATGACACTGGTAAGTTCAAATTCTAGCTTCAACATTTCTTAGAAGTATGAGCCTCAGAAAAAGCATGAACATCACAGGATACTGAGAATATCAACTGATATTAATGTAAGTAGAGTTTAACTGTATTAAATTACCAATTTCTGTAGCCAAACTCTTCTTTTGTAAGAATGGAACTATTTGGCCTAGAGAGAAGATACATTCCAAGTCATTTACTCAACTTCCCATGCCCTACTCTACTCATTCTGTCTCTTCTCCAAATTGCAGCTGGTGGACACATAGAGAAATGAGAGAGAACCATATTAGCTGTGCAGAGGAAACAAAAGGAGGGTGCTGGAGGAAAACAAACATACTGGGAAACCTAGTGACAGAGAAGAAAGCCAAAGAGATACCATCACTGACTTAGAATAAGGAGGTGAAGAGATGTTTACCTGAATGAGCTTGCTGCAAAATGTGAGCCCACTGTAGTCACCCTGAGGTCACAGCTAGCCTTGAGCAAAGTTGCTGTTCCATGAGTCTGTGGCCCAGGGGCATGTTGAGCAGAGGAGGCAGGCTCCTTGCTCAGTTGAGTGACCAGTTGATTGGCAAGATACTGCGCTAATAGCTGTTTCCTAGTTTGACCCCTCTCTTAAACCACCTCCTCTGATGTTTCATGCTCCAGCAGGCAGGGACAGACCTGGAGGTTCTGTACTTGTGGTTTCTGATTGTGGATCATGAGAACAAGATGACATTTGCAAAGCAGGTTAATTACCTACCTTATTCCAGATAATCTGGTATACACTCACCAAATTCAAGGCTGATTCATTTTCCTGGTCTCTGCCTCCAGAGGTCATTTAGCCCATCCTGCTTCTCAGAAGGGTTATCTGTTTGATCTTTGTAGGACATGATTTCTGACATCAGCCAGGGAAACTCCAGCACCACGACTAATAATCTTTGCAATACCTAAGTCTTCTGAAGTCTCCATGTGTTTCCCTCCCCTCCACCTTAACGTAGGCAAGCCTGAAATTTTGCCATAATCTGGAAAATTTCTATCTCACACACTTTAAACTCTCCTAGAGTAGTTAGTACTCCTTTTGCTGCTTGTCTTCCCTTCTCAGTCTGAGTCCCATAGACTGACATTTATATTTAGCCCCTTGGCATGAGCATGCTCTCTTGACATCCTGTTCTTGATTCTTCCCTCTTTCTTCCAAGCCGGGATAAATTCAGCATGCTATTTTCCTGCTCCAGACCTTGGCTGTGGAGCAAGGATGGAACAACTTCGATACAATGGAGTCTACAGTCCTGCTATCATCACTACTGACCTAGGCCCTCTAGACTCCTAAGGAGGTCTCTTATTATTTAATGTCAGGTTGCTACCTATGCCACCCATCTCCGTATAATTTCCATTTTTAATCCAATTTTTTCAACTGTCTGACCACACCTCTGCTACATTACTTTGAGTGGTAAACTTCACCTCTTCTTTATTGTGTAGGGAAACCTCAGGATGAACTAGCTCCACTTTTTTCCCCTTTGCCTTGTAATTCTGGAAATTTTATTATCTATCTTTCTACTTTTATCCTTCTCTCCATATCAACTTACCTAGGGATTTACACATTCATCCATTCCTTTCTTTTTGCCAGTACCTGGCTATGTGGTTTACATTTCTCATCATATTTATTCCTCACAATAATCCCATGAGGTTTATATCACTCTGAAACTTGTGTAAGGGAAAAAGAAAACGAGGCTGAGGGGAGTAAAATCATTTGCTGAAGCTAACTAGCTACTAACAAAGCTACAAATGGACAGAGATGAGATTCAAACACAGGTACCTTTAACTCCAAAGCCCACGTTCCATTACTTTCTCTAAGTTTTCTTTCATCTTAGAGAATGAATGTTCCCTTTAATTTACTATCCATAGTCTTCTTAGACCAGTCTTGTGTGATACCCTATGCCTTTCTTGGCAGCGTCTTTGATTTTGCCCTCTATCTCCTTCTCTCCACAGTCAGTACTCCTAATCTCTCCACGATACTACCCCCTAGATAATGAGATTGAATGCTCTATGAAGGAGAAGACCCTATCTTTACCTAATTTTGACCTTGTAACTGCAATGCATTGCAGGGTTTTGTTTTTGTTTTTTTTAAAATCACTTGATTAGTATTCAGTAATACGTACAGAAGGAAGGAACAAAGAAATCCATCCATTTTTTTTAAACTGTGTTCTTGGATATTCTTGAGTGCGTATCATCATGGATATATTTTAGATACACTGTCTAGTCCACTAAGACACAATTCTACTGGAATTTTTATTGGAGTCACATAAATGTGGTAAAAGTAACATCTTTATAATATAGTCTTTTTTTACATTAGTATTTTTTATTACAAAAGGTCAAACATACACAAAAATGTAGAAAATAACATAATGAACTCATATATACCTATCATATAGATTCAGTAATTATCAAGATTGGCACATTTGCTTTACCTATTCAATTTTTTAGAAAAATCCTCAAGCATTATAAAGTGCTTCAGGCATAGTCATTTCATTCCTACAACTTCAGCCAGCATCTCTTATACACAGGAACATTTTCTTCAATAATCCTACTGAGATTCATACACTTAACATTAACAATAATTCTTTTGTATCATCTAAAATGATAAATGTTTATAATCAAATTGCCCTATTGTCTCAAACATGCTGTTTTTTTAGAGTTTGAGTAAGAATCCAAAGAAGGTCCACTCTTGACACTGGTGGTTATGTCTCTTACAACTCTTAATTCGGAGGAGCCTACTTGTCTTCCTCTTCTTTCTCTGTGTCCGTGACTTGTTTAAATTGGATCAGTTTTTTCATAGAACATACCACGTTCTGCATTTGCCTGTTAGCTTCCTTGTGGTATTATTTAACTGTTCCTCTGTATCAAATACATTTTGGAATTGTCAGTTTTCTATTTATAAATGCCTTCCTTGGACATAGATGAAGAAGCTAGGGGAATTTATTGGGATGAAGATAAGCTTTATTTTTCTCAGAAAGGCAGAACTGAATTTTTTAAAATTTTATTTGATTATAGTTGATTTACAATTTTGTGTTAGTTTCAGGTGTACAGCAAAGTTAGTTATACATATACATATATTCATTCTTTTTCAGATTCTTTTCTCACATAGGTTGTCACAGAATATTGAGTAGTGTTCACCATGTTATATAGTAGGTCCCTGTTGGGTATCCATCTTATATATAGTAGTGTGTATATGTTAATCCCAAGATCCTGATTTATCCCTCCCCCTACATTTCCCCTTTGGTAATGATGTTTGTTTTGAAGTCTGTGAGTCTGTTTCTGTTTTGTAAAGAAGTTCATTTGTATCTTTTTTTAAAATTAGATTCCACTTATGAGTGATATTATGTGATATTTGTCTTCGTCTCACTTACTTCACTTAATATGATAATCTTTAGGTCCATCCCTGTTGCTGCAAATGGCATTATTTCATTCTGTTTGCTGCAAATGGCATTATTTTGTTCTGTTTTATGGCTGAGTAATATTCCATTGTATATATGTACCACATCTTCTTTATCCATTCCTCCATCAATGGACATTTAGGTTGCTTCCATGTCTTGGCTGTTGTAAATTGTGCTGCAGTGAACATTGGGGTGCATGTATCTTTTCGAATAATGGTTTTCGCTAGATATGTGCCCAGGAGTGGGATTGCTGGATCATTTAGTAGTTCTAGTTTTAGTTTTTTAAGGAACCTCTATTTGTTCTCCATAGTGCTTGTACCAGTTTACATTCCCACCAACGGTTAGGAGGGTTCTCTCTTCTCCACACCCTCTCTAGCGTTTATTTTTTATTTATTTATTTATTTTTCCTGTGTTACGCGGGCCTCTCACTGCTGTGGCCTCTCCCGTCGCGGAGCACAGGCTCCGGATGCGCAGGCTCAGCGGCCATGGCTCACGGGCCCAGCCGCTCTGCAGCATGCGGGATCCTGCCGCACCGGGGCACGAACCCGCGTCCCCTGCATCGGCAGGCAGACTCTCAACCACTGCGCCACCAGGGAAGCCCTCTAGCTTTATTTTTTGTAGACCTTTTCATGATGGACATTCTGAATGGTGTGAGGTGTTACCTCATTGTAGATTTGATTTGCATTTCTCTGATAATTAGTGATGTTGAGCATCTTTTCATGTGCTTTTTGGCCATTTTTATGTCTTCCTTGGAGAAATGTCTGCTTAGATATGCCCATTTTTTTATTGTTTCTTTGTGGGGGTATTGACCTTCATTTGCAAATATTTTCTCCTATTCGGTGGGTTGTCTTTTCATTTTATTTATGGTTTCCTTTGCTCTGCAGAAGCTTTTTAATTTAATTAGGTTGCCCTTGTTTATTTATGTTTTTATTTGCATTACTTGAGGAGGTGGATCAAAAAATATATTGCTGAGATTTATGTCAAAGAGTGTTCTGCCTGTGTTTTCCTTTAAGAGTTTTATAGTGTCCAGCCTTTATAATTAGGTCCTTAATCCATTTTGAGTTTATTTTTGTGTGTGGTGTTAGAGAATGTTCTAATTTCATTCTTTTACACGTAGCTGCCAGTTTTCCCAGAACCACTTATTAAAGAGACTGTCTTTTCCCCATTGTATATTCTTGCCTCCTTTGTAGTAGATTAATTGACTGTAGGTGTGTGGGTTTATTTCTGGGCTTTCTATTCTGTTGCATTGATCTATATTTCTGTTTTTGTGCCACTACCATACTGTTTTGATTACTGTAGCTTAATAGTATAGTCTGAACTCAGGGAGTGTGATTCCTCCAGTTCTGTTTTTCTTTCTCAGGATTGCTTTGGCTATTCAGGGTCTTTTGTGTCTCCATACAAATTTTAAGATTTTTTGTTCTAGTTCTGTGAAAAATGCCATTGGTAATTTGAGAGGGATTGCACTGAATCTGTAGATTGCCTTGGGTAGTACAGTCATTTTGACAATATTGATTGTTACAATTCAAGAACATGGTATATCTTTCTGTCTTTTTGTGTCATCTTTGATTTCTTTCATCAGCATCTTATAGTTTTCAGAATACAGATCTTTTGTCTCCTTAGGTAGGTTTATTCCTAGGTATTTTATTCTTTTTGATGAGATGGTAAAGGAGACTGCTTCCTAAATTTCTCTTTCTAATCTTTTCATTGTTAGTGTATAGGAATGTAAGAGATTTCTGAGTATTAATTTTGTATCACACAACATGACCAGATTTACTGATGAGCTCTAGTAGTTTTGTGGTAGCATCATTAGGATTTTCTAGGTATAGTATCATTTCATCTGCAAACAGTGACAGTTTTACTTCTTTTCCAATTTGGATTCCTTTTATTTCTTTTTCTTCTCTGATTGCCATGGTTAGGACTTCCAAAACTGTGTTGAATAAAAGTGGCAGCAAGAGACATCCTTGCCTTTTTCCTGATATTAGGCAGAATGCTTTCAACTTTTCACCATTGAGAATGATGTTAGCTGTCAGTTTGTCACATATGGCCTTTATTATGTTGAGGTAAGTTCCCTATATTCCCACTTTCTGGAGAGTTTTTATCATAACTGGATGTTAAATTTTATCAAAAGTGTTTTCTGTATCTATTGAGACGATCATATTGTCTTTATTCTTCAACTTGGTAATGTGGTGTATCACACTGGTTGATTTTCAGATATAGAAAAATTCTTTCATCCCTGGGATAAATTCCACTTGATCATGGCGTATGATCCTTTTAATGTGTTGTTGGATTCAGTTTGCTAAATTCGGTTGAGGATTTTTGTGTCTATGTTCATCAGTGATATTGACCTGTAATTTTCTTTTTTTGTGGTATCTTTGTCTGGTTTTATTATCAGGGTGATGGTGGCCTCATAGAATGAGCTTGGGAGTGTTCCTTCCTCTCCAACTTTTGGAAGAGTTTCAGAAGGGTAGGTGTTAACTCTTCTCTAAATATTTGATAGAATTTGCCTGTGAAGCCATCTGGTCCTGGACTTCTGTTTGTTGGAAGTTTTTAAATCACTGTTTAAATTTCATTACTTGTGATTGCTCTGTTCATATTTTCTGTTTCTTACTGGTGCAGTCTTGGAAGGTTGTATCTAAGAATTTGTCCATTCTTCTAGGTTGTCCATGTTATTGGCATGTAGTTGTTTGTAGTAGTCTCTTATGATCCTTTTTATATCTGTGGGGTCAGTTGTAACTTCTCCTTTGTCATTTCTAATTTTATTGATTTGAGTCCTCTCCCTTTTTTTCTTGATGAGTCTGGCTAAGGGTTTATCAATTTTGTTTATCTTCTCAAAGAACCAGCTTTTAGCTTCATTGATCTTTTCTGTTGTTCTCCTCTGTTTCTTTTTTTTTAAATTTCTGCTCTGATCTGTATGATTTCTTTCCTTTTACTTAACTTTGGGATTTGTTTGTTCTTCTTTCTCTCGTTGCTTTAGGTATAAGGTTAGGTTGTTTATTAGAGATATTGCTTGTTTCCTGAGGTAAGCTTGTATCACTATAAACTTCTCTCTTAGAACTGTTTTTGCTGCATCCCACAGCTTTTGGACTGTTGTGTTTCTGTTATTTATCGCTAGATATTTTTTGATATCTTCCATGATCCATTGGTTGTTTAGTAGCATATTGTTTAACCTCTATGTGTTTGTGTTTTTTACAGTTTCTTTTTTCCTGTAATTTATTTCTATTTTCATAGCGTTGTGGTTGGAAAAGATGCTTCATATGATTTCAGTTTCTTGAATTTACCAAGGCTTGATTTGTGGCCCAAGATGTGATCTATCCTGGAGAATATTCCATGTGCACTTCAGAAGAAAGTGTATTCTCTTGCTTTCAGATGGAATGCTCTATAAATATCAATTAAGTCCATCTGATCTAATGTGTCATTTAAGGCCTGTTTTACCTTATTGATCTTCTGTCTGGATGATCTGTCCATTGATGAAAGTGGGGTGTTAAAGTCCCCCACTATTATTGTGCTACTGTCAATTTTTCCTTTTATGGCTGTTAGCATTTGCCTTATATATTGAGGTGCTCCTATGTTGGGTTCATATATATTTACAATTGTTATATCTTCTTTTTGGATTGATCCCTTGATCATTATGTAGTGTCCTTCTTTGTCTCTTGTAACATTCTTTATTTTAAAATCTATTTTCTCTGATATGAGTATTGCTACTCCAGCTTTCTTTTGATTTCCATTTCCATGGAATGCCTTTTTCCATCCCCTCCCTTTCAGTCTGTATGTGTCCCTAGATCTGAGGTGGGTCTCTTGTAGTCAGCATATATAAGAGTCTTGTTTTTGTATCCATTCAACCAGTCTATGTATTTTGGTTGGAGAATTTAATCCATTTACATTTAAGGTAATTATCGATATGTATGTTCTTTGCCATTTTGTTAATTGTTTTGGATTTTTTAAAAGATTTATTTATTTATTTTGTCTGTGCCAGGTCTTAGTTGCAGCACACGGGATCTTTCTTGCGGCATATGGGATCTTTTGTTTAGTTGCAGCATGCGGCCTTCTTAGTTGCGACATCCAGAGTCTTAAATCGCGGCATGCAGACTCTTAGTTGCAGCAATGTGAACTCTTAGTTGCGGCATGCTTGCGGGATCTAGTTCCCTGACCAGGGATCAAACCCAGGCGCCCTGCACTGGGAGCGCAGAGTCTTACCCACTGCACCACCAGGGAAACCCCCTGGATTTGTTTTTGAAGGTCTTTTTATCTTCCCTTCCTCTTTTGTTCTCTTCTCTTGTGATTTGATGTCTATCTTTAGTGTTGTGTTTGGATTGCTTTTTTTAAATATATATTTAGTTAGTTAGTTAGTTTTAATATTTTTTGGGTACGTCAGATTTTAGTTGCAGCACATGGGATCTTTGTTGAGGCATGCAGGATCTTGTGGCATGTGGGCTTCTGTCTACTTGTGACATGCGGGTTTTTTCTCTTCTCTAGTTGTGGCGTTCAGGCTGCAGAGCACGTGGGCTCTGTATTTGCAGCACATGGGCTCCAGAGCATGTGGGCTCTGTAGTTTGGTGCCCACAGGCTCTCTAGTTGAGGTGCCTGGGCACAGCTGCCCCGTGGCGTGTTGGAACCTAGTTCCCCGACCAGAAATCGAACTCACATCCCGTGCATTGGAAGGCAGATTCTTTACCACTGGACCACCAGAGAAGTCCCCTGGATTGCTTTCTCTTTTTTGTGTTTCTGCTGCAAATTTTGGTTTTGTGGTTCTCTTGAAGTTTTGATACAGCAGTCTATATATGTACAAGATTGTTTTAAGTTGCTGGTCTCTTAATTTCCAGTGCATTTCCTATATCATGTATTAGTACTCTCTTCTCATGATTGCTGGTTTTGATATCATATTTGTGTGTGGATGATTTCCTACCTTTACTTTATGTTTGCCTTTGCTGGTGAGCTTTTCCATTCATAATTTTCTTGATTCTAGTTGTGGCTTTTTCTTTTCTGCCTAGAGAAGTTCCTTTAAGACTTCTTGTAAAGCTGGTGTGGTGGTGCTGAATTTTCTTAGCTTTTGCTTGTTATACTTTTGACTTCTCTGTTGAATCTGAATGAGAGCCCTGCTGAGTAGACTACTCTTGGTTGTAGGTTTTTCCCTTTCATCACTTTAAATATATCATGCTACTCCCTTCTGTCCTGCAGAGTTTCTGCTAAAAGAATCAGCTGATAACCTTATGAGGATTCCCTTGTATGTTATTTGTTGCTTTTCCCCTGTTGCTTTTAATACTTTTTCTTTGTCTTTGATTTTTGTCAGTTTGATTAATGTGTGTCTCAGTGTGTTCCTCCTTGGGTTTATCTTGTGTGGGACTTTCTGTGCTTCCTGGACTTGAATGAGTGTTTCCTTTCTCATGTTAGAGAAGTTTTCGCGCTTAATCTCTTACAATATTTTCTCAGGCCCTATCTCTCTCTCTCCTCCTTCTGGGAGCCCTATGATGCGAATGTTGGTGCTTTTAATGTTGCCCCCGAGGGTCTCTGAGACTGTCCTCATTTCTTGTCATTCTTTTTTCTTTATTCTGTTCTGTGGCGGCGAGTTCAGCCATTGTCTTCCAGCTCACTTATTTGTTCTTCTGCCTCAGCTATTGATTCCTTCTAGTGTATTTTTCAATCCAGTTATTGTTCATCTCTATTTATTTGTTCTTTAAATCTTCTAGCTCTTTGTTAAGCATATCTTATAACTTTTCAGTCTGTGCTTCCATTCTTTTTCTGAGATCTTGGATCATCTTTACTATCATTACTCTGAAGTCTTTTTCAGGTAGGTTGCCTATCTCTACTTCATTTAGTTGTTCTTGTGGGTTTTTACTTGTTCCTTCTTCTGGAACATATTTCTCTGCCCTCTCATTTTGTCTGCCTTTCTGTGTTTGTGGTTTACTTTCTGCTGGCTGTAGGATCATAGCTCCTCTTGCTTCTAGTCTGTGCCCTCTGGTGGGTGAGGTTGGTCCTGAGGCTTGTGCAGGCTTCTTGGTGAGAGAGACTGGTACCTGCCCATTGGTGGGTAGAGCTGGGTCTTGTTCCTCTGGTGGGCAGGGCCATGGCAAGGGTGTGTGTTTAGAGGTGGCTGTGAGCTCAGTATGGCTTTAGGCACCCTGTCTGCTAATGGATGGGGCTGTAGAACTGAGTTTTAATGCCAGCTTCTCCACTTAGTTGTTGTATAAATTCATATTTGTACACATTTTTTAACTTTTCCAAGTTAGTTTTATTATCAATAATTTCATGGGGTTGCAGCCAGTCTTCCTCTTTGTCCTTCTTCTTAAGTGAAGGAATTTCCCATATCACTTTCTGGCAAATTTAAAATAAAAATTGAAAAGGTAATGCAGAGCCTTGGTACACTGAATAGCAAAAATTCCCAGAGCAGCCACAGCTCAGATGTGTCAGTGAGCCCTCTCTAATATAGTCTTTTCATATATGAATGTGATATGCCTTCTTTGTGACTTCTAGGGAAATCTATGCATTCTCTCAATATTTAGGAGTTTCAAGAATGCTATTTCTGAGACACAAATCTGATGTAGTTGCCCTACTCAAGTCTTCCACTGGCTCTTCATTGCTTATATTATGCAGTTATTATTTATGGTAAAACTTGAATGTGAAGAAATGTAACATTTTATTTTGTGTAACTGAAATCTGTTCATGAACATCCATGAAACATGTACACCTGATAATAGACAAAAAGTATGTTGGGGACTTGTGTCTTCTGGGGCAGGAGATGGAGGCTGAATTCAAGTATGGATTACAAGAAAAAGAGTATAGAGAAGGGTGAGGTAAGTTAGAAGGTCTTTAAATATGTTTAGCACTAGTGTCCACTTTTTGAGTGCCTTTAGAAGCACTTTAGAAATTAAATTAACATGCGAAAAGAAAACTGCCTGCACCCTCCAACTGAGGAGAGTTTTATCTGCTAAAGATTCAGAGTCCTTTGGCTACTAATTACCTGTTGCATCCCTGGGGCTCCTTTTCCCTTGTTCTCAAGAGCCAAAGTGATCCTTTGTTTACTAGCATAATTTTAGTTTTGCCAGGCAGAAAAACACTAATATTAAGATTAAGAAGATTTCCTGATTCCTATTAGAAAATGACACCTGGGTAAATCAGATCTCCTCACACATCTCCACCCCGAACCCCCAAAATACAGATTAATTTGGAGAGCACATAAAATTGCACATGGCCTATGTCTGGAGCATAACTGGAAAAACAGACAATATGATCCACTTTGCATTCCCGAATTGTGTCCTGCAATCATAGTAAGAACCACAAGGGCCATTCCAGCCACAGCATTGGGCAAATGGGGCTGCCACAAGTATTCCAGGCCTCACACATTCCTAGCCGTTAGCATCTCCATCATTAGACTGAGACTGACATAATACATGTGCTTAACATACAAAGAAATGCAACTCTGTACAGAAGGTTGGTTGAAGTTCACTGTATTTGTTAGGATACAGGCTAAACTAATATAACAAACGTAAAAGACTATAGCACCCTTATTTACGATTTTATTTGTTTCCATGTAATGGTTCCAAGGTAGATGGATAGATCTGGGCCGCCATCCACAAGTTAAGTCTTCCATTTTGGGGTAGATGACAGATGGTGGTCCATTCCTGTCCACTTCTAAGCCAGTGAGAATTATGCTTAACTGGAAAGCCAAATGCTCATTTAAAATTTTTTTTCTAATGAAATGTACAATTAATATTTGAAAATAAGAGTATACCATAATTACCATGTCAGGTTCATGGTAATGACTCCATAAATATTTTGGGGAATGGAAGGGTGATAAATATAACACCCTTTATAATTTGTAAATAAATTATAAATATAATTTAATATCTCAGGTGTCTATTCTTTATGTATTCATTAGAATGAAAACTTATTGAACAACATTAACTTGACCTCTAATAGATTTGCTTTTGAAGGGAAGGAAAATTTGCCACCCCTAAATGGATCTCTTTGGCATGAGGATTATTTTGGGTTGATTGTTTTTAAGAAAGAAAAGACTCAGGAAGAACCTTTGACCTAACTGCCTAAAGAATGTAGATAGAGGACCTGTTCCAGGAAGGGAGCTATCACCAGAGATACCTAGAGTATAATATAAACTGGGTGTGGTAGACAGGGAGGAACCTAGCACGCAAGCGCGCGCATGTATCATTTTGCCTGTCTTTGGGATTTCTCATGTTTGGATTCGCCGTATTTAAATAATTAAATTTGATTTTCTCCTGTGAATGTCTCTAATGTCAATTTAATCCTTAGACCAACCAGAAGAACTTAGAAGGGTAGAGAAAAAAAAAATTTTTTTCTCCCCAGCACTTTCATCAAGTTTTATTCTTTCTTTAACAGGTAGTTTGTATAAGAGATACTTTAGCAAATGGTGATTTTTCTTAAAAGTTCTAAGAGTTTAGACCCCATTTGAATTGACATTTCCAAACTCTTCTTTTTTCCTGCTTGATTCTCTTGTTCCTTTCCAACTCACTTGCTTGGAAAGTTTTCACATTTCTTTTTTCCCCACATACCTTCTTACTGTAAAATCTATAACTGCAGGTATTTCCTTCTTTCCTCCTCATACTTCTGGGTTCATCAGATCAAACGGTCCCAAGCCCCCTGCTGAGGGAACATGTATTGCAAGATATCTGTGAGGCATCACTCCTGACCTACTGAATACCCCCCAGGCAAGACACGGAATATCTCTGCCTCTTATCTGCCCTGAGTGCTCTGTATTACCCCACCAATCTCCTCACTCACAAGTCAGTAAGAGTGGAGATGGATGGTCAGGAAGGAAAGGTGAATTAGATAGCCACTGTTGCTTCACTCTTGATCTCTCCGTCAGGCAGGTCAAGTGGGGAACCTAGGGAAGTAGCCCTGGAACACTGCTGTCAGTATTGCTCCAGATTTATCATTCCAGAAATACCTATTGCTGTTTGTCAGAAGAACACACAGAGATTCAAATGTGCATATTTACTCGAAGTGCAGCCAGGCTCCTTGTGGGTTGACTCAAAGATTGGGGAGAATAATCAGCTTCTTCTCACCTATTCACAGAGCACTTTTCATGGGTTTTCTCTCACACTTTAGGGCAGTCTTCTGATGTCGTGATATTTCTTGCTGAATTGTAGGGTTGGGGGAGCAACAGATGGGACAGTCCACCTTAACTTGGGATCTAGGGAGTTGGAGTAGTTCCTCTACAAGTAAAACACTTTCTAAGTTTGTCTAGATTTCATTTACCTGTCTGTTGGAAATGGGCCATGTATCTCTGTGCCATTGTTTCAGACATCCTGAGGAGTTTCTCTGACAGATTCGATAAAATGCCTCTCACCTCCTCATGGATCAAAGTGATTTTCATCATCTTGGCCATTACTCTTTATTCTGGTGAGTAAATTTTTCAGTCTTGGGGAAAACACTTCATATATCCTAGAAATGCAGGAAGCATTTTGCTGTAATGTAGGAATGTAGTGGTGGTTTCATTGATTCGTAATTCTTAAATTGGTAAAGTGACACAGGGTTTACTATAAATTCCTTTTAAATGTTTCATCATTGAATTGCTTCTTCTCATTTCCCATATTAGAGAAGTTAAAACAGAGTGGTGCATTAGAATGGGCAGTAGACCTTATCTCTTCCTTTAACTAAATTATTTTTCCTTTTGGGGCCCAGATTCTATGGTTGTAATTACAAAGTGTGGGGAAAGAATGAGCTCTTCTAGATCTGGTATTCCTTGTAAATCTACAGTTTTAGTTACCAGCTCTGAGTCCCCGAAATTAAGGCATTGTGTTAAGAAAGAACTCATTCATACCTCTGTTGACCAGTTATCTTCCTTAAAGTTCAAGGTGGCCCATAAAATTAGGGGAATAAAAGGAGCTGTTATATAGGTATTGAATAATACCCTGATATTGAGCAGAATTTCTTCACATTTAAGTGACTTCACCCAGGGCATTGTCTTCATCACAGTGAAATGTCTCTTTTACAGAGCTTTAAAAAATTGGTATCTTCAAGCAGGGTATTAGGAGTTACTAAAAAATAAATACATAATACCATTTTTCACAAAGCTAGAATAATTGGGGGATTATTTTTTTCTAAGATTTGTATATATTTGAGAATTTATGTTTTTGTTACTACTACAAAATTCTTACCTCATTAGTTGTAGTTCCTTGAATTGGCCACTTACATAGATTTCTACTGCCACTGTGTGTGTGGGCTTCTTATTTTTTTAAACTGTTCTGTGGTTGCAGAAACTGCTCTTACAAAAACATCAAGTTACAAGCATTGGGTAAGTTACTGCTGGTTCATTTGGAAGTTGAAATGTAAATTTTTAACCATTTTCAGTTTTTAAAATCACAGCAAAATTGATCAAACAGAATGTAAGAAACACTCCTTCAAAAAGTAAAAGTGTGTATGTATTATTATTACATCAAGGTTAAGAAATAGAATCTAGCAAGTAATACAAAACCATTTAGCAGTGTCTATACAAGGCGATAGCGTATTTATCCTATTACCTTAAATTTCCTATCATGGGTAGTTACTTGCTGCACACAAAACTGAGAGCTATAGAAAGTATGTTTAGAGTAGAATTATTCATCCTAACAAAATGAAAGGGAAAAAAGCACCATCCCAATTACCAGTGTGTAGGAGAATAGACAGTGATGATTTCTATATGGCCAAATAGTGGAATATTACTTAAGGGTGAAAGTAAATTACAGCTCTGAACATCAGTATAAATAAAGGTCATAAGGGAGTATAAAAAGAAAGGCATATAGAATACATATTGTATCATTTATTTGTGAAAATTACCAAGATACCCAAAACTATGAAATATATAAATATAGTGAAAATATATATGTATTGATATGTAGTGAAATTCTAGAGGGAGGTAGAAACTCAGTTTGGTGACTTTCTTGTGTGTGTGTGTGTTTGTGTGAGTGAGAGAGTGATAAGAAAAATATCACCTAGGAGGGGAAGGTCATGGGTGGGGGTGGGAAATTGGTTACATTATAAAAATAAACTCAGCCAGTTGCATGGCCTTTTTGTTAATACACTATTTCTATAAAAATACTGATATTAGTTTCTTATTTACTGGATGTGACTCCATAAAGTTTTCTCTTTAAATCTAAACATATATTGTATTTATCCTTTTCTGGATGTATGGCATTTCATATTAAGATTTAAGAAGATTGTATTCAAATATTCATTGTCTAATGTATATTATCTCTCTATATTTGACAGGTAGAATGTGGTCCATACAGTGGTGTGAAAACATGCACAAAAGAATATCATCCAGTCTTTGCAACCAATGGCCACACTTACTGCAATAAATTTGTTTTTTTTTGTGGTTCACTCAAGTAAGAACACAATAGTGAATATTTACTCTTCCAAAGTAATTAAAAAATCATGAAATGATAAGAAAATTCATTTGCTGATAATGTAGACACAACATACACAGAAAATAACTATAATATTTCTCTAAAAGCCAAGGAGACACACTTCTACCATGTCTTAAAATTCTTACTTCTGAAAGTAGTATTAAACTATCACTATAACCATGCTGGATGTTTTGCAAATGAAAGAACTAGTTAACTTAGCTTAATTTAATTGATTATGAACTACTAATGGCTGACTAGTGGCCAAGATGATGTTATTCCAAAGCTCTGATGCTCAACAGAAGATCTCACTGAAGTCATGAGAATCAGCCTTGCAGACCTCCAGCCACAGGGGGCATAATTGAGCAAAGAACAGACTCATGATTACACACTGAAATCATGTGATTGTCAACTTTGTCTCCTGAAATCATCATGGCCTTTGAAACCTTCCTGAGAGTTCAGAGCAGTCTAGGACACCTCCACCCAAACTCACATCCCCCTCTCCTCCACTCGGAAGGAGTTTGTGGTCTAAAGCTTTGCCAGCCTTTTCTGCAACACTCCCCCATTTTGTTACACATGTGTTCCTCATAAAATCTTTGCCCACTTACTCCCAAAATTGTTTCTGCCTCTTGGAAAATCTGGATTAACACAATGCCTAATGACTTCCTTTCTTAGGTCTAGTCCAAAGACTGAGTCAGGACTGAGCAGGTAGGAAGGATCAAACAGCCCCACAGTAGGGAGAGGACATGTATAAGGCAGGGGAGCAGGCAGGGTCCAGCTCCTTCTGGAAGTAGAGTACAGCCTTTCTGTAATGTCCCATAGTTCAGATCTCCTCATTTAGAAACATTTTGTGTACTGCCACAGTGTTTAATTTTATGTGTTCTTTTAATAATTTTTTTTCACTTTCTGTCTGATTCTTTCTACAGAAAAAGTGGTGGCAAATTTGCTATTGCTCATTATAGTGAATGCTGACTTTTTCCTGGAGCAACACATTCCTACAACTTCTACTGTGATCCCATTTTGCAGTGGATGCTACAGACAATTAGAGTTGCAGAGTCGGGGTCTTCCATTCTTAGAGGACCAGGTGAACCCTGTAGAATACAAGGTGGAATGTAGTATATTCCAAGTTCTTTCTAACTTTAAGATCCTTTCATTTCAGCATTTTTACTCTCTATGTTCAGTTCTTCAATGACAGTTTGAAAAATTAGTATCTTAGTTATATGTTTGATAATGTAAAACCTAATGCAATTTAAAACCCTAAATATTTTGCTCCATGAAATGTTAAATGGTGTTACATTTTATTTTAACATGCCCCTTGTTTATTTCGTTGGGTAATGGGTTAAGACATAAACAATTTTTGATACCTATAGCCAAAAAGATATTTTCCAAATATGACCAAATATTAGATTACTTGGGTATTTATAAAAAGTACAGGGCTTCCCTGGTGGCACAGTGGTTGAGAGTCCGCCTGCCGATGCAGAGGACACGGGTTCGTGCCCCGGTCTGGGAAGATCCCACATGCCACGGAGCAGCTGGGACCCGTGAGCCATGGCCTCTGAGCCTGCGCATCCGGAGCCTGTGCTCCTCAACGGGAGAGGCCGCAACAGTGAGAGGCCTGTGTACCACCAAAAAAAAAAGTACAGATAACTGGATTCTGTCTGTTCTAAAGATTCAGAACTTCTAGGAGAGGTTTATGGGAAATTGAAATCTAACAAGCACCCCAGGTAATATTATGATCATGAATCTTAGGTAATACTGACTCTAAGACCTCGGGTATGTCTATAATTGAATAAATTTCAGAATGTATAGAAAGATAATATAAGATTTATGAGGCTTGGGAAAAATTTCTATGTTTTTCATTCTTGATCACAAGTCAGTTGAGAGGTAAGTGGGTGCTCCTGGGATGAGAAGCAACACGGCCTTTATTGACTTAGGACTTGCTTTATTAGAGCCAAGTCAGATGTCTCTCCATTAGTCTCAGTTTTCCAGCCACAAGAAGCAGGCTTTAGTTGTGTGCCCAAAGGATCATTCAGACCTTGAATGTAGTGGCAGAAATGTAGGTTGACTGTTGAATGACAACTGGGAATCTATGACATAGGCTATGCTAGGCATGCTGTTCTTATCAATAGATACTTTTACATCTAAAGAGTAATCAGTGTGGGAGCTATTAAATCATTTAAAATCTCAAATATCCCTCTTAAGGAAAGTATCCATTAGAATGTTAATTTGTAGAGCAACGTTATAAAAATGCTTTCGGCCAATTGCACCACTTTTTCTTTGCAGAGGACTTTGTGAAAAAGTTCTTCAGTGAACATGTGTATTCATTTATGTATTCTTTTTTTTAAAATTCCACATAAATAAAGGTCTATGTGTCAAGCCCTATTTAGATGCGAGAAATAAGATAACAATGATCAGCTCTGCTTTTACTTATCATCTAGGAATTTAAATGTTATCGATTAAAGGTATTATCCACTAATGAATGGAAATCCTCCTTTTTGCATGACTGTTCTCCTCAAAAGCTCTGTGAAACAGTTTTCTACATGTTACCTAACTCAGTTCTTCTAAGGATCACATTAGGTAGACATCAGCTCTCTATTTTACATATTATGAAAATGAGACACAGGAAATCTTACAGTATTTTAAACCTGACCTTTTGGTAAAGAGAGTTTGAATACAAAGCTTGAAATTTTATTCTTTTTAAAAACCAGTTTATTGTTGTAATTACATACCCAAAATTAATCAGTTTTAGACATGATGTAATAATTGAAATATATATAGAGAGAGGGAGAGAGAGAGAGGGAGAGAGATAAGCAACCATCAACACAATTAAAGTTTAGAGTGTTTACATCACCCCCAAATATGTGCCTCTCATCCTTTGGAGGTCATGCCCTCTTCCTACCCCCAACCCAAGGCAACTACTCATCTACATTGTATTCTCTTGTTTTACCTTTTCTAGACATTTTCTGTAAAGACAATGAAACAGTATGTTGTTTTTATATCTGCTTCTTTCATTTTACAGGTTTTTGTGGTTCATTCACACTGTAGCTTATACATCAGTAGTTCATTACTTTTTAATGTTCAATAGTATTCCATTTTATATTGATATACCATGTTTTGTTTTACTTTTTCACTAGGTTATGAACACTGGAATTGTTGCCACTTTTTGGTTATTAAGAAAAATGGTGCTATGAACATTACTATACAAGTCTTTTTTTCTTTTCATTTTTTCTTGGTTAAACACCCAAGAGTAGAATGGATGCTTTGTATGGTAGGTTTATCTTGCGCTCTTCCAGAACCTATCAGTGTATTTTTCAAAGTGGCTGTATCTTCTTAACCATTCCCACCAGTAATGTATGAGAATTCCGTTTCCTCCACATCCTCACCAACAGTTGTTACTGCATACCTCTTTTTTCTCTTCCAGTTTTATTGAGATATAATCGACATACAGCACTGTGTAAGTTTAAGATGTACAGCGTAATGATTTGACTTACATATATCATGAAATAATTATAGTAAGTTTAGTGAACATCCATCATCCCGTACAGATACAAAATTAGAGAAATAGAAAAAAATTTTTTCTTGTGATGAGAACTCTTAGGATTTACTCTTTTAACTTTCATATATAATGCTCAGCAGTGTTAATTATATTTAACATGTTGTTCATTGCAAGCCTAGTACTTATTTATCTTATAACTGGAAGTTTTTACCTTTCAACTACTTTCATACAATTCCATCTCTCCTCACCCCCTATCTTTGGTAACCACAAATCTGATCTCTTTTTCCATGAGTTTGTTTTTGAAGTATAATTGACCTACAACACTGTGTTGGTTCCTGGTACACACATAGTGATTCTATATTTCTGTACATTTCAAAATGATCACCATGATAAATCTAATTGTCTTCTGTCACCACACAAAGATATTGCATAATTATTGACTGGATTCCCCGCACTGTACATTTCATAGCTGTGATTGATTTATTTTGTAACTGAAAGTTTGTACCTCTTAATCTGTCTCCCCTATTTCTCTTCAGCCCCCAACCCCCTCCCCTCTGACATCTGACAACTACTGGTTTGTTCTCTGTATCTGTGACTCTGTTTCTGTTTAGTTGTGTTTCGTTTCATTTGTTTTTGTTTTTTAGATTGTACGTATAAGTGAAATCATATAGTATTTGTCTTTCTCTGTCTGAATTATTTCAATTAGCATAATACCCTCTATGTTCATCCATGTTGCTGCAAATGGCAAGATTTTGTTCTTTGTTATAGCTAAATAATACTCTGGCGTGTGTGTGTGTGTGTGTGTGTGTGTGTGTGTATCACTATCACATCTTCTTTATACATTCATCTATTGATTGGGCACTTAAGTTGCTTCTGTATGTTGGTTACTGTAAATAATGTTGGAATGAATATAGGGGTGAATCTATATTTTCAACTTAGTGGGGGTTTTTTCTTTTCTTTTCTTTTCTTTTTTTTTTGCATAAATACCCAGGAGTAGAATTGCTGGATCATATGGTAGTTCTTTTTTTTAATTTTTGAGGAATCTCCATACTGTTTTCCATTGAGACGTCACCAATTTACATTCTCACCAACAGTGCATGAGGGTCCCCCTTTGTCTACATCCTTGCCAACATTTGTTATTTGTTGTCTTTCTGATAGTAGCCATTCTGACAGATATGAGGTGATATATCATTTTGGTTTTGATTTGCATTTCCCTGATGATTAGTGATGTTGAGCATCTTTTCATGTGCCTGTTGGCCATCTGTAGATCTTCTTTGGAAACATGTCTATTCAGGTCCTCTGCCCAATTTTTAATTGGGTTGTTTGTTTTTCTCATACTGAGTTATATGAGTTTTTTGTATATTTTGGATATTAATCCCTTGTGAGAAATAAGTTTGCACATATCTTCCCACATTCAGTAGGCAGCCTTTTAGATTTGTTGATAGTTTCCTTCTCTGTCCAAAAGCTTTTTAGTTTGATGTAGTCCCATTTGGGTTTTTTTGCTTTTGTCTTCCTTGCCTGAGGAGACATATCCAAAAACAAAATTGCTAAGACTTATGTCAAAGAGTGTACTGCTTATGTTTTCTTCAAAAAGTTTTATGGTTTTAGGTCTTAACATTTAAATATTTAATCCATTTTGAATTTATTTTTGTGCCTGGTGTGAGAGAAGAGTCCAGTTTGATCCTTATGTGTGTAGCTGTCCAATTTTCCTAACATCATTTATAGAAGAGGCTGTCTTTTCTGCATTGTATATTCTTGCCTCCTTTGTTGTAGATAAATTGCCCATATAAGTATGGGTTCATTTTTGGGGTCTTATTTTGCTCCACTGATCTATGTGTCAGTTTTCGTGCCAGTACCATACTGTTTTGATCATGGTGCTTTGTAGTATAGTTTGAAATCAGGGCGTGTGATACCTCCAGGTTTGTTCTTCTTTCTCAAGATTGTTTTGGCTATTCAGGGTCTTTTGTGTTTCCATACAAATTCTAGGACTGTTTGTTCTAGTTCTGTGAAAAATGCCTTTGGTGTTTTGGCACTGAATCTGTAGATTGTCTTGGGTACTATGATCATTTTAATAACATTAATTCTTCAAATCCATGAGCATGGTAAATCTTTCCATCACAGCAAATGTTTCCATCTGTTTGTGTCATTGTCAACTTCTTTCATCCAGTTTCTTATATTTTCTGGGTGCAGGTCTTTTTATTCCTAGGTATTTTATTTTTTTGATGCAATTGTTTTCTTAGTTTCTTAATGGTGTTCATTTCTTAATTTTCTTTTCTAATAGTTCATTGTTAGTATATAGAAATGCAATAGATTTCTGTATATTAATTTTGTATCTTCCAACTTTGCTGAATTCATTGCTGAGCTTTAGTAGTTTTTTTGGTGGCATCTTTAAGATTTTCTGTGTATAGTATCATGTCATCTACAGTCAGTGACAGTTTTACTTCTTCCTTTCCAATTTTGATTCCTTTTATTTCTTTTTCTTTTCTGATGGCTGCAGCTAGACTTCCAATACTATGTTGAATAAAAGTGGCAAGAGTGGGCATCTTTGTCTTTTTCCTGATCTTGTAGGAAATGCTTTCTACTTTTCACCATTGAGTATAATGTTAGCTGTGGACTTGTCATAGATAGCATTTACTATGTTGAGGTGTGTTCTGTCTATACTCACTTTTTTATCACAAATGGATGTTGAATTTTGTCAAAAGCTTTTTCTGCATCTATTGAGATAATCATTATGACGTTTATTCTTCAGTTTGTTAGTGTGGTGTATCATATTGTTTGATTTCTGGAAATTGGACCATCCTTGTATCCCTGGGATGAATCTCACTGGATCATGTTGTATGATCCTTTTAACATACTGTTGAATTAGGTTTGCTAATATTTTGTTGGGGACTGCTTCATCTATGTTCATTAGTCTTTCGGCATGCTTTCCTTTATTGTACTTTTCAGATACTGTGTTTTTTGAAAGTTGAAGGTTTGTGGCAACCCTGTGTTGTCAGATAATGGTTAGCATATTTTAGCAATAAAGTATTTTTAAATTAAGGCGTGTACATTGTTTCTAAGACACAGTGCTATGGCACACTTAATAGGCTACATATGTATAGTGTAAACATAATTTTTATTTGCATTGGGAAACGAAAAAATTTGTGTTACTTATTTCATTGCAATATTCACTTTGTTTCAGCAGTCTGGAACCAAACCCTTCCGTATCTCCAAGGTATGCCTGTTATGTCATACTCAATAAAGCTGGAATATATATTTGGGGCAGGGGAACCTTGTGACAGTGTAAAACAGACTGCATTATATTGTGCTCAGGGATCATCTAACAGGATCTCCTAAGCACCATAAACTTTGGAATATTAGAGAGGAAACACAGACATGTAGTTCAGCGTTCTCCAGCTAGAGTTAACTCTAAATAGACAAAAGAGGCCGGGTAGCCAAAGTTCACGCATCACCACTTCAAATAAGCTGTTCCATTTGTATATGTATATATAACAGGAAGTTTCTCCAAAGATTTCCAAATTTCTCATTTACAGAACATAACTATGAATTGTGTTAATTAGCGAGGAATATTTTCTTCACATATTCAGCACTTAAATAATTTGGAAGTTAAACCATGTTTGTAGATGAAAATTCTTAAAAGTAAAAAAATAGAAATTATGACTTCATTAACTTATTTAATAAACAATTTCAGCTTATTCCCAGATGGAGAAATTTTGTCACTGAACAAAATCATCCAAATATATACACTTTATATTTTTGTATATATTTAACTGTGAGTGTGAAAACATGAATATTTCAGATGACACTCATTTGGTGAGATACAGAGAACCAACCATACTTGTAATCTGTCTTTTTCATAGTAAGATGATATAAGGCTTTCAGGAAATAAACTGGTCTTATCTTTAAAATTTAAACTGCACATATTATGTGACTCAAAAATGCAACTACTAAAAATATAGAACTAATTGAATGAGCATGTAGTGACCTGCACAACCATGTTCATTACAACACTGGTAGCAAGAATAACTTAAAAGGAATTGTGTGTTTGTATATGCTTATATGAAGATATACCATTGATTGTTAAATGAAAAACTGAGTTACAGAGAAATGTCTTGATTTTATTCTTCTGTCTCTATTTTTATCTATCTATTTATCACCAGTCATCTTTAGGGCCAGCATCTTCAGATCTCTCTTAACTCCATCTTCATTTGGCCTTCTTTGTGTGTCTGCATCAAATCTTCTTCAGTCTCCCTTTTATGAGGATACTTGTGATGACATTTAGGGCTCACTTAGATAAGTTACATATATAGATATCTATGTATATCTATCTGTATGCTCTGTGTGTGTGTGTGTATATATATATATATGTATCTATATTGTTAATGTTATTACATATATATGTGTTATTACATGTAAATGTTAGTATATTTGTGAATATATAGATATATAGAATTATATACATACATATATAGACATATATACACAGGCATATATCTGCATATATACACATATGCATATATTTATATGTGATTTTAGTATAGTTGTATATTAAATATCTGTAACTTTATAGTATAAATGTATTTATGCACATTAAACATTTTCAGAAAAAATATGCATCAAATAACCCACACATCTAACATTCCCTTTCATGGTTAATTTAGAAACCTCATGGCCTGTTGTATCTCATAGGCAGTGTCTTCTGCTCTTAATCTCTGCTAATGAACGCACATAAGAGAAAAAATCCAGTGTTGTGGGATTCAAGGACTGTACAATCACTTCAACTCTAAACTTCAGTTTAATTTTACCCTCCAAGGTCGTGTGCCAGAAGGATTATCTGCACAGATGTCTCTGATGGTATCTATGTAAATAATTCAAAATCTAGCGAAAGCATGATAATAACTTCCTATAATAAAGAAAAAATTTTAGCACTTACCAGATTTTGTATCCTCCCATTAAATTGGCATGGAACAGTGCTAGACTCAAAGGTTCTTTTCTCAATCTTGGCTTTCTTCACTGAAAAAAAAAAAAGGTTCGGTTAGGGTGACACATGTAATCTAGCACAACTTTAAGTGCATCCTGTTTTAATATTTTATCCCTAATATTTATGGCAAATCGTTGAGATAGACATTATTCCCACATTTAAAATTAGGAAATAGTGGATTAGGAAGTCTGAATATTGTCTCAAGGTTACTCAGTGGTAGATGGCATTTGAACTCAGGACTTTCATTTGCCAAAGTTCTTCCCACAGGGTCAGACTGTGAAGCAGATTAATTAAATAGCTCATATTATATACCTCTTCCTACTACTTCTAACCCTGCACAGTTTCCCACTTTACTTTGAGGTAAAGATCAAATTATTCATCATATAGTTGAGGGCATTGTCCCCTGTGGTCTCAATTTCATTCCCAAGCCTTCTTTCTCTTCTTAATATTCACATTCTGTCCTCTACCTCAGGTTTCCATAGCTGGTTGCCCTGACAGTCTTTTTGAACATTCTTGGTTGTGAATTTGTACCATAATTTTACAAGATGTTCTCAGTGGGGGAAATTGATTAAAAGGAACACAAGAACTCTCCGCATTAGTGCTTACGGCTTGATGAGAATCTCCATTCAACTCAAGATAAAAAGTTTAATAAAAAAAAAAAAGTTTAATAAAAATCAAATCTCCCATTGAGTCTAATGGACTTCTACTGTCCTTCAAAATACTAAGGGTGTAGGTATGTATCTAATTATAGTTCCCCAAACTCATTCTTTTCTTTCTTGTTTTGATTATCCTTTATTTTCAACTCAGGAACTCGGAAAGCTTCCCATCTCTTCTGTACCTTAGAGTTTCAAAGAATTGTTTTCACCTTCTCCCTTCCTCATACATGTGTTTATCAGATAAAATTGTCCCAAACCCCTGCTGAGAGATGATCTGTGTGAGATCTTCGTGAGGAAGAACACAGAAAACCTCAGGGTCTTATCTGCTGGGGGCCATCTGTTTTACCCCACCAGGCTGGTCACCAACAGTCCAATAAAGGAGACTCTTCAGCTGGGGGAAGTGGTTGAGAAGGAAAGGGAATCAAAATAGGCACAGTCCCTGGAGCTGCAGACCTCACTCTCCACTGCCTTCTCTGTTTCAGGTAGGTCAGGTGGGGATGCTGTGGAGGTAGCCCTGGTGTGTCACATTGCTGTGAGGACTGCTGCAGGTCAGTCCTTGCTGAAATAACTATTTCTGTTTTCTGAGGAAAAACTGAAATTCCAAAGTGCATATTTCTTTAAATGCAGCCAGGCTCCTTGGCTGAGCCAAGGGTTGGGAGGGTAAACCCCTCCTCCTTAAATGGGCAAAGAGAACTTGTCCTAGTGTTTCTCTCAAGTCTTCTACAAGGCCTTCTGTTCACATGTATGTCCTGTGGGTTGGGGGGAAGATTCCCACCATAATTACAAACCTAGGAGAGGGGGGCAGTTCCCTTAGCTGTAAGAAACTTTCATTTGGAAATGGGCAATTTGTCCCTGTGCCATGTGTTATAAGCATTCCTATGCATTTATTCTACAGACTTGATAAGATGTCTCTCTTCTCATCATGGATCAAAGTTATTTTCATTATTGGCTTGGCATGTCCTCTTTATTTTGGTGAGTAAAATTTTCAGACCTGGATGAAGCAACTAACATATTTTAGGAAATGTAGGAAACAACTGCTATTATCTAGGAATGAAGGAGATTGCTGTTGGGTATGTAATACTTAAACGGGCAAAATGAAATGTTACAAATACCTATTTAAAAATTACATCAGTAGATTGCTTTTTCTCATTTCCCACCTTAGAAGGGTAGAGACAGAGGGGGTTAGAATGAGCAGTAAAATTTAGTTTTCTGTTTATTTATGATTAAAGATATTTACCTGATTTTTTCCCCCTTTTTGGAGGTCAGATTTCATCGTTGCTAAATGCAGAGTGTGGGCAGTAAAAAAGTCCTCTAGATCTGGTATCCTTGACAATCCTATTTGTTGTTTGCCAGCTGTGAGTCCACTAAAGTCAAGGCTTTGTGTAAGGAGAGAAGTAATTGATCCCTCTGCTGAAAACTTATCTTTCTTAAAGCACAAGATGGCCCATGAATTTCAGAGTAAAGTAGCTGTGAGATATTAATGAGATCCATGATACTCGAGTTGAATACTAAGTAGTAATTAACTTCTTCATATTAAGTGGCCTTAAGCAAGGCATTGTCTTCTCTGACTAGGATGTCTCTATTTATAAAAATGAAAAAAAGTGGTATCTCCACAGCAGGGTTTGGTGATTATTAAGCCATACTTAAAGTTATTTTTCAGAGTGAGATGAATTTAGAATTCTATTTCCAGATTTGAAGTTATTTTGTGAGATGATTATTTTGATACTACCACAAAAGCCTCACCTCATTACTTGCTGTGTTTGAGTAGGCGATTTGCATAGATGTGGGTACTTCCCACCAGAGACATTGTTTTCCCCTGTTCATCTTCTTCTTTTCAATTTACCTTTTGTGTGATGGTTGCAGAAACTGCTTTTGTACCCTTAAGAGAGACACGTGAAACTGTAAGTTCATACTGATTAATGTGGGAATTGAAAAAGGTAAACTTTTAATTTTTTTATATTTTAAGTTTTAACAGCAAATTTTATCAAAAATATCTATAACAGAATAGTCCTTCAAAAAGTAAGATAAAGTGTCATTCTTACACTAAGTTCAAGAAATAGAATCTTGCCAGCTATATAAAACCATCCGTCATTTCAGACAAGGTAAAAATATCCCATTATTCACAGTTTTATTATTGAGCATAAACCTTGTTATATACAGGCATCAAAAAACAGTGTTTAAAGTGGAATTGTTCACCCTAGAAAAAGAAGAGGATTAAAAAAAACTAATTTAGGGGGCTTCCCTGGTGGCACAGTGGTTGAGAGTCCACCTGTCGATGCAGGGGACATGGGTTCGTGCCCCGGTCCGGGAAGATCTCACATGCCGCGGAGCGGCTGGGCCCGTGAGCCGTGGCCACTGAGCCTGTGCGTCCGGAGCCTGTGCTCCGCAACGGGAGAGGCCCGCGTACCGCAAAAAACAACAACAACAACTAATTTTGGGCTTCCCTGGTGGTGCAGTGGTTAAGAATCCACCTGTCAATGCAGGGAACACGGGTTCAAGCCCTGGTCCGGGAAGATCCCACATGCTGCGGAGCAGCTAAGCCGGTGTGCCACAACTACTGAGCCTGTGCTCTAGAGCCCATGAGCCACAACTACTGAAGCCTGTGCACCTAGAGCTTGTGCACCGCAACAAGAGAAGCCAATGCAATGAGTAGCCCCTGCTTGCTGCAGCTAGAGAAAGCCTGCACACAGCAACGAAGACCCAGTGCAGCCAAAAATAAATAAAATTAAAAAAATAAATAAATAAAATTGAAAGCAGGGACTCAAACAGATATTTATTTTTTAAAAACCCTAATTTTCCACTTACAGGAATATAAAATAATTTTCATAAAATCACAGATTGGAATATTACATAGAGGTGAAGAAAATCAACTGTATTTCTAAACATCTAAACAAACATTTTTAAAGATGCCTAAAAAGCAGATCATGTAAGGATACACACACTATTGTTTATTTATGTAAATTGCCAACACTGCCATCACTACACAAATTATATATATACATGTATATGGTTAACTACACATATACAAACATATATATGAACACATACATATACGGTGATAATCTTAAACTATCAGATTATCTATTAGTGAAACTATTGAGGAAAACAGAAGAATTATAACAAATTCACTTTTATAATTTTTTGTGGTATGAGATAATGGTGAACATCTGATCCATGTATGAGGTGAAGTAGGGGCAGAGTGGCTAAATTATTAAAATGCATTTAGCCATTTGTATGTTTTTAAAAAATACAAAAAATATTGGGGTTGCAAAAATATATCAATATATTTTTATGTCTCTGTGCATGACTTATGTCTATTTTTAAACCTCAATATAGACTATAGAGTATATTTCATTTTGATGCATACCATTTTGTATTAAGAATAAAAAATATTTTATTCAAAAAGTTTATTATCTGAAAATTTTTGTTGTCTGTTTAACAGCCAGAATGTAACGTGTATGTGGATCAGTTACATTTTTGCACCAGAGAAATGGACCCAATCTGTGCAACGAATGGCCGAACGTACCCCAATAAATGTGTTTTCTGCAGTGAAAAGCTGTAAGAACACAAGACTAAATATTGGCTCATCCAAAGTAATGAAGAAACAATCACAAAATTATAGGAACCTCCATTTTTCTAGCCAGGTCACAGTATAGATGGAAAATAACTGTACTTTCTCTGTTAAAGCCAAAGAAACACACTGGTACCTTTCCCTTGAGTCTCATTCCTAAAAGTAGTTTTCATTTGACCTCGAAGTATATCCATCCCTGTTGGATGTTACCCAACTGTATAAATCAATTACTTTAACTTGATTTAATTGCTGTGACTTACTAATGGAAGTCTGGTGACTGATATAATGTAATTCTTAACTCCAGAGGCTGAATGAGAACCTCTATGATGTAGCTCCAAGCTACAGGGAGCATAACTGAGCAAGAAAAACCACTGACTTCAGAAATTTAAATCCATCACAATGGACAATTTATGCTAGAAAGGAACTCCTCCAGTGGTCCATTTTGTCCCCTGATCTCCTTGACAAGACTACAAACTTTCCTTAGAGAGCAGGGCATGCTAGGGCACTTCCACCTAACCTCCCTTGCTGTCTCATTCCCCCGAGGGAGTTCCCAGTCTCAAGGTTCAGCCAGCCTTCCTACTTCCCACCTCATTTCCTCTCACTGGTGTTTCCTCTCATTTAATCCCCAAATGGGCTTCTCCTTCTAGAGAACCATGAAAACAATCTCTAATCCTCCTCTCTGAGGTCTCTCCTCAGTGGGTTCCAAGGCTGAGTCAGGACTGAGCATGTAGGAAGAGTCAAGTAGCCCCAGGTGGTTGGGAGGACCTGTGTAGGGTAGGGGGGTAAGGAGGGGCCCAGCTACCTGTTTGAGGAAGGGGAGCACAGCCCTCCTAGCACTCTTATATTCAGATTCTCCTCATGGAGAAGCGCTTAGTGCAGTGCTCAGGCAATTTTAAATACTTTTTTAAGCATAATTTTTCTTTTTGCTTTTTCTTTCTTTACAGAAAAGATAGTGGAAAATTTGATTTTAGTCATTGGGGTTGTTGCTGACTCTGCCTCAGCCACACATTCCTATGGCTTTTATAGCAATTCTATTGTGAAATGGATTCTACAATTAGTCTTCTTCATCAGGGCTTTAAATTCCTAGATGATCAGACAAAGCCTTCAGCACTACAGAAGATGGAATATAGATCGTTGAAGAATTTTTCCAACTCTAAGAACCTGCCAATGAAAGATTTCTATTTTGTCTTCAGTTATTCAGTGACAGTTGAAAACCCATCTTAATTGTGTGTTCAATAATACAAAACCTAATGTAATTTGTAATCATGAATATTTCAATCCATAAAATGTTAAATAGTATTATCTTTATTAAAATACTCTTTCTTTGGTTGGTTGGTTAGTGGATTAAAAGACATGAATACTTCTGGTAACTGTAATTAAAGAAATAGTTTCAAAGGTGAACAAATAATCCATTACTTGGGTCTTTATTAAAAGTACAGAGAGTTGGGCTTCTCTTTATCCTAAAGAATCCAAAACTCTAGAAGAGGAATCTGAGAACTTGAATTCTAACAAGTACTCCAGGTCAATCTTCTGATCACCAGTGTTAGCCAAGACAGCTAAAACATAGCACATATCTATAATTGAGTGAATTGCAGAGACTATTCAAAGATATTGTGTGATTTCTGAAGCTTGGGAGAAAACTATATTATTCTCTCTGTCTCTCACGAATAAGTCAAGAGATAGTTTGGTGATCCTGGCAGGCCAGGCAACTCTGCCGTTACGGATCTAGGATATTCATTTGTGTTCCAAGTCAGATGCTTTTTTATTTATCTTCACCATTCAACCAGCAAGAAACAGGCTTCATTTGAGTGGCCAAATGTTCATCTATTTTTTTTTTTTTTTTTGCGGTACATGGGCCTCTCACTGTTGTGGCCTCTCCTGTTGCAGAGCACAGGCTCCGGACGCACAGGCTCAGCGGCCATGGCTCATGGGCCCAACCGCTCCACAGCATGTGGGATCTTCCTGGACCGGGGCACGAACCCGTGTGCCCTGCATCGGCAGGCGGACACTCAACCACTGCGGCACCAGGGGAGCCCCCAAATGTTCATTTAAAGCTTAGTTTTAATGGCAGAAATGTAGACCAACTACAAGAAAGCAAGTTTCAAGCTGCTATATCTGTGATATCAGACCTGCTCTGCTTTTCAGTAAACATTTTCACCTCTAAAAGAGTGACCCACATGGGGGTTACTTACTCATTTGCATTCTTTAGTACTAATTTTTTTTTGTGATACGTGGGCCTCTCACTGTTGTGGCCTCTCCTGTTGCGGAGCACATGCTCTGTACGTGCAGGCTCAGCGGCCATGGCTCACGGGCCCAGTGGCTCCGCAGCATGTGGGATCTTCCCAGACCGGGGCACGAACCCGTGTCCCCTGCATCAGCAGGCGGACTCTCAACCACTGCACCACCAGGGAAGCCCAGTACTAATTTTTAATGAAAGTATCCATTAAAATGTACAGATTTAGAGCCACATTATAAAAACGCATTCAACCACCTTCATATCCTTTTTTTTTTCCTTACAAAAGACGTATAAAAAACATTCAGTGGGAGGACCTTCAAGATGGCGGAGGAGTAAGACATGGAGGTCTCCTACCTCCCCACAAGTACGTCAAAAATACATCTACATGTGGAACAACTCCAGCAGAACATCTACTGAACACTGGCAGAAGACCTCACACTTCCCCAAAAGCAAGAAACTCCCCACATACCTGGGTAGGGTAAAAGAAAAAACACAGACAAAAGAGTAGGGGTGGGACCTGCACCTCAGGCAAGGAGCTGTGAGGAAGGAAAAGTTTCCACACATTAGGAAGCCTGTTCACTGGCAGGGGCGGGGTGGGAAGCTCTGGAGCCACAGAGGAGAGTGCAACAACAGGAGTGCAGAGAGAAAAGTGGAGAGATTCACACACAGACGATCGGTACTGACCAGCACTCACTAGCCTGAGAGGCTTCTATGCTCCCCGCCAAGGCGGGTGGGGGCTGGAAGCTGAGGCTTGGGCTTCAGAGGTCAGATCCCAGGGAGAGGACTGGGGTTGGCTGCATGAACACAGCCTGAGGGGGCTAGTGCGCCACAGCTAGCTGGGAGGGAGTCCAGGAAAAATCTGGACCTGCCTAAGAGGCAAGAGACCATTGTTTCAGGGTGCGTGAGGAGAGGAGATTCAGAGGCCGGCCTAAAGAAGCTCCAGAGATGGGTGCGAGCCGCGGCTATCAGCGCAGACACCAGAGACGGGCATGAAACACTAATGCTGCTGCTGCAGGCACCAAGAATCCTGTGTGCAAGCCCAGGTCACTATCCACACCTCCCCTCCCAGGAGCCTCTGCAGCCAGCCACTGCCAGGGTCCTGTGATCCAGGGAAAACTTCCCCAGGAGAACACATGGTGCACCTCAAACTGTTGCAACGTCATGCTGGCCTCTGCCACCACAAGCTTGCCCCACATTCTGTAACTCTCCCTCCCCCTGGCCTAAGTGGGCCAGAGCCGCCTAATCAGCTGCTCCTTTAACCACCTCCTGTCTGGGAAAAGAACAGATGCCAGAGGGCAACCTACATGCAGAGGCGGGGCCAAATCCAAAGGTGAACACCAGGAACTGTGCAAACAAAGAAGAGAAAGGGAAATTTCTCCCAACAGCCTCAGGAGCAGCGGATTAAATCTCCACAATCAACTTGATGTACCTGCATCTCTGGAATACCTGAATAGACAATGAGTCACCCTAAAATTGAGGCGGTGGACTCTGGGAGCAACTGTACACTTGGGGATTGCTGTAGGCAGCTGACCAGTTTCTGATTTTTAAGTTTATCTTAGTTTAGTTTTTAGCGCTTGTTATCACTGGTAGACTTGTTTATTGGTTCGGTTGCTCTCTTTTTTTCACGTTATCTTAATAATATTTTTTTACTTTTTTGTTTTAATAACTGTATTATTTTTTTCTTTCTTTCTTTTTCTCCCTTTTCTTCTGAGCTGTGTGGCTGACAGGGTCTTGATGCTCCAGCTGGCTGTCAGGCCTGAGCCTCTGAGGTGGGAGAGCTGAGTTCAGGACATCAGACAACCAGAGATCTCCCAGCCCACGTAATATCAATTGGCAAGAGCTCTCCCAGAGATCTCCGTCTCAATGCTAAGACCCAGCTCCACTCAACAACCAGCAATCTCCAGTGTTGGACACCCCATGCCAAACAACTAGCAAGACAGGAATACAACCCCACCCATTAGCAGAGAGGCTGCCTAAAATAGTGTTTGCAGACACCCCAAAACACACCACCAGACACAGTCCTGCCCACCAGAAAGACAAGATCTGGCCTCATCCACCAAAACACAGGTAACAATCTCCTCCACCAGAAAGCCTACACAACCCACTGAACCAATCTTACCCACTGGGGGCAGACACCAAAAACAACGGGAACTACAAACCTGCAGCCTGCAACTAGGAGACCCCAAACACAGTAAGTTAAGACAAATGAGAAGACAGAGAAATACGCAGCAGATGAAGGAACAAAGTAAAAACCCATCAGACCAAATAACTGAAGAGGAAATAGGAAGTTTACCTGAAAAAAAATTCAGAGTAATGGTAGTAAAGATGATCCAAAATCTTGGAAATAGAATGGGGAAAATATAAGAAACATTTAATAAGGACCTAGAAGAACTAAAAGAGCAAACAATGATGAACACAATAAATGACTAAACACTAAACTAAACTAAAACAATACTAAAAATTCTCTAGAAGTAATCAATAGAAGAATAACTGAGAAGAACAAGTAAGTGACCTGGAAGATAAACTAGTGGAAATAATTACCGCAGAGCAGAATAAAGAAAAAAGAATGAAAAGAATTGACAGTCTCAGAGACTTCTGGAACAACACTAAACACACGAACATTCAAATTATAGGGGTCCCAGAAAAAGAGAAAAAGAAAGGGATTGAGAAAACGTGAAGATATTATCATTGAAAACTGCCCTAATATGGGAAAGGAAATAGTCAATCAAGTCCAGGAAGCACAGAGAGTCCCATACAGGATAAATCCAAGGAGAAAGACACCAAGCCACATATTAAGCAAACTATCAAAAATTAAACACAGGGCTTCCCTGGTGGCGCAGTGGTTGAGAGTCCGCCTGCCAATGCAGGGGCTGCGGGTTCGTGACCTGGTCCGGGAGGATTCCACATGCCGCAGAGCGGCTGGGCCCATGAGCCATGGCCACTGAGCCTGCGCGTCTGGAGCCTCTGCTCCACAACGGGAGAGGCCACAACAGTGAGAGGCCCGCGTACTGCAAAAAAAGAAAAAACACAAAAATATTGAAAGCAGCAAGGGAAAAGCAAAAAATAACATACAAGGGAATCCCCTTAAGGTTAACGGCTGATTTTTCAGCAGACACACTGCAAGCCAGAAGAGAGCGGCAGGACATATTTAAAGTGATAAAAGGGAAAAACCTACAAACCAGATCACTCTACCCAGCAAGGATCTCATTCAGATTAGATAGAGAAATTAAAACCTTTACAGACAAGCAAAAACTAAGAGAATTCAGCACCACCAGACCATCTTTACAACAGATGCTAAAAGAACTTCTCTAGGCAAGAAACACAAGAAAAGGAAAGACCTACAAGAACAAACCCAAAACAATTAAGAAAATGGTAATAGGAACACACATATTGATAATCATCTTAAATATAAATGGATTAAATGCTACAGCCAAAAGACACAGACTGGCTGAATGGATACAAAAACAAGACCCGTACATATGCTGTCTACAAGAGACCCACTTCAGACTTAGGAAGACATACAGACCGAAAGTGAAGGGATGGAAAAAGATATTCCATGCAAATGGATATCAAAAGAAAGTTGGAGTAGCAATTCTTATGTCAGACAAAATAGGCTTGAAAATAAAGACAGTTACAAGAAACAAAGAAGGACACTACATAATGATTGAAGGATCAATCCAAGAAGAAGATACAACAATTGTAAATATTTATGCACCCAACATAGGAGCACCTCAATACATAAGGCAAATGCTAACAGCCATAAAAGGGGTAATAGACAGTAACACAATCATAGTAGGGGACTTCACACCCCACTTTCACCAATAAACAAATCATCCAAAATGAAAATAAACAAGGAAGCACAAGCTTTAAATGATACATTAAAGAAGGTGGACTTAATTGATATTTATAGGAAATTCCATCCAAAAGAACAGAATACACTTTCTTCTCAAGTGCTCATTGAATATTCTCCAGGATAGATCATATCTTGGGTCACAATTAAGCCTTGGTAAATTTAAGAATATTCAAATTGTATCAAGTATGTTTTCTGACCACAACACTATTAGACTAGATATCAATTACAGGAAAACATCTGTAAATACAAACACATGGAGGCTAAACAACACACTACTTAATAACCAAGGGATCACTGAGGAAATCAAAAAATACCTGTAGACAAATGACAATGAAAACAACGATCCAAAACCTATGGGATGCAGCAAAAGCAGTTCTAAGAGGGAAGTTTATAGCTATACAAGCCTACCTCAAAAACAAGAAAAATCTCAAATAAACAATCTAACCTTAACAACTAAAGGAGCTAGAGAAAGAAGAACAAACAAAACCCAAAGTTAGCAGAAGGAAAGAAATCATAAAGATCAGCGCAGAAATAAATGAAATAGAAACAATAAAACAACAGCAAAGATCAAAACTAAAAGCTGGTTCTTTGAGGAGATAAACAAAATTGATAAACCATTAGACTCACTAAGAAAAAGAGGGAGAGGACTCAAATCAATAAAATTAGAAATGAAAAAGGAGAAGTTACAGTGGACACCGTAGAAATCCAAAGCATCATAAGAGACTACTACAAGCAACTATATGCCAATAAAATGGACAACCTGGAAGAAATGGAAAAATTCTTAGAAAAGCACAGCCTTCTGAGACTTGAACCAGGAAGAAATAGAAAATATAAACAGACCAGTCACAAGCACTGAAATTGAAACTGTGATTAAAAATCTTCCAACAAACGGGGCTTCCCTGGTGGCGCAGTGGTTGAGAATCTGCCTGCTAATGCAGGGGACACGGGTTCGAGCCCTGGTCTGGGAAGATCTCACATGCCGCGGAGCAACTGGGCCCATGAGCCACAACTACTGAGTCTGCGCATCTGGAGGCTGTGCTCCGCAACAAGAGAGGCCGCGATAGTGAAAGGCCCGCGCACCGCGATGAAGAGTGGCCCCCACTTGCCACAACTAGAGAAAGCCCTCGCACAGAAATGAAGACCCAACACAGCCAAAAAAATAAATAAATAAACAAATGTGGGGTTTAAAAGAAAGAAAAAGAAAAGAATTTTTTAAAAAAATTAAAAAAAAAATCTTCCAACAAAGAAAAGCTCAGGACCAGGGCTTCCCTGGTGGCACAGTGGTTAAGAATCTGCCTGTCAATGCCGGGGACGCGGGTTCGAGCCTTGGTCCAGGAGGATCCCACAGGCCACGGAACAACTAAGCCCGTGCGCCACAACTACTGAGCCTGCGCTCTAGAGCCCACGAGCCACAACTACTGAGCCCACGTGCTACAACTAGTGAAGCCCACGTACCTAGAGCCTGTGCTCTGCAATGAGGAGCCACTGCAATGAAAAGCTCGTGCACCACAACGAAGAGGAGCCCCTGCTCACCGCAACTAGAGAAAGCCTGCAAACAGCAACAAATACCCAATGCAGCCAAAAATTACTAATAATAAATAAAATATTTCAAAAATCTTAAAAAAAAAAAAAAAAAAAAAAGCTTGGGACCAGATGGCTTCACTGGTGAATTCTATCAAACATTTAGAGAAGAGCTAACACCTATCCTTCTCAAACTCTTCCAAAATATAGCAGAGGGAGGAACACTCCCACACTCATTCTACAAGGCCACCATCACCCTGATACCAAAACCAAAAATGTCACAAAAAAAGAAAACTACAGGCCAATATCACTGATGAACATAGATGCAAAAATCCTCAACAAAATACTAGCAAACAGAATCCAACAGCACATTAAAAGTATCATACACCATGATCAAGTGGGATTTATCCCAGGGATGCAAGGATTCTTCAGTATACACAAATCAATCCATGTGATACACCATATTAACAAATTGAAGGAGAGAAACCATATGAGAATCCCAATAGATGCAGAAAAAGTTTTTGACAAATTCAACACCCATTTATGATAAAAACTGTCCAGAAAGTAGGCATAGAGGGAACTTACCTCAATATAATAAAGGCCATATATGACAAATCCACAGCCAACATCATTCTCAATGGTGAAAAACTGAAACCATTTCCACTAAGATCAGGAACAAGACAGTTGCCCAGTCTCGCCACTATTATTCAACATAGTTTTGGAAGTTATAGCCAGAGCAATCAGAGACCAAAAAAAATTTTAAAAAAGAAATAGGAAAAGAAGAAGTAAAACCATCACTGTTTGCAGATGACATGATACCATACATAGAGAATCCTAAAGACGTTACCAGAAAACTACTAGAGCTAATCAATGAATCTGGTAAAGTAGCAGGATAGAAAATGCCAGGAATCTCTTGCAATCCTCCACTAATGCTGAAAAATCTGACAATGAAATCAAGAAAACACTCCCATTTACCATTGCAACAAAAAGAATAAAATACCTAAGAATAAACCTACCTAAGGAGATGAAAGAGCTCTGTGCAGAAAATTATAAGACCCTGATGAAAGAAAGCGAAGACGATACAAACAGATGGAGAGATACACCATGTTCTTGGATTGGAAGAATCAACATTGTGAAAAGGACTATACTACCCAGAGCAATCTACAGATTCAATGCAATCCCTATCAAAGTACCAATGGCACTTTTCACAGAACTAGAACAAAAAATTCCGCAATTTGTATGGAAACACAAAAGACCCAAATAGCCAAAGCAATCTTGAGAAAGAAGAACGGAGCTGGAGGAATCAGGCTCCCTGACTTCAGACTATACTACAAAGCTACAGTAATCGAGACAATCTTCTTGGATTGATCCCTTGATCATTATGTAGTGTCCTTCTTTGTCTCTTGTAGTAGTCTTTATTTTAAAGTCTATTTTGTCTGATATGAGAATCACTACTCTAGATTTCTTTTGATTACCATTTGCATGGAATATCTTTTTCTGTCTCCTAACTTTCAGTCTGTATGTGTCCCTAGGTCTGAAGTGGGTCTCTTGTAGACAACATATATACAGGTCTTGTTTTTGTATCCATTCAGCCAGTCTGTGTCTTTTGGTTGGAGCATTTCATCCATTTACATTTAAGGTAGTTATCGATATGTATATTCCTATTACCATTTTCTTAATTGTTTTGGGTTTGTTATTGTAGGTCTTTTCCTTCTCTTGTGTTTCCTGCCTAGAGAAGTTCCTTTAGCATTTGTTGTAAAGCTGGTTTGGTGGTGCTGAATTCTCTTAGCTTTTGCTTGTCTGTAAAGGTTTTAATTTCTTCATCGAATCTGAATGAGATCCTTGCTGGGTAGAGTAATCTTTGTTGTAGGTTTTTCCCTTTCATCACTTTAAATATATCCTGTCAGTCCCTTCTGGCTTGCAGAGTTTCTGCTGAAAGATCGGCTGTTAATTTTATGGGGATTCCCTTGTATGTGATTTGTTGCTTTTCCCTTGCTGCTTTTAATATTTTTTCTTTGTATTTAAATTTTGATAGTTTGCTTAATATGTTTCTTGGTGTGTTTCTCCTTGGATTTATCCTGTATGGGACTGTCTGTGCTTCCTGGATTGACTGATTATTTCCTTTCCCATGTTAGGGAAGTTTTCAAGTATAATCTCTTCAAATATTTTCTCAGACCCTTTCTTTTTCTCTTCTTCCTCTGGGACCCCTATAATTCGAATGTTGGTGCATTTAGTGTTGTCCCAGAGGTTTCTGTGACTGTCCTCAATTCTTTTCATTCTTTTTTCTTTATTCTGCTGTGTGGTAGTCATTTCCACTATTTTATCTTCCAGCTCACTTATCTGTTCTTCTGCATCAGCTATTCTGTTATTGATTCCTTCTAGAATATGTTTAATTTCAGTAATTGTGTTGTTCATCATTGTTTGTTTTCTCTTTACTTCTTCTAGATCCTTGTTAAATGTTCCTTGTATTTTCTCCATTCTGTTTCTGAGATTTTGGATCATCTTTACTCAAATTTTTTCAGGTAGACTGCCTATTTCGTCTTCATTTATTTGGTTTTGTAAGTTTTTACCTTGCTCCTTTGTCTGTAACATATTTTTTGTCATTTCATTTTTTTTTTTTTTTGATGGGTGTTGCTGTATTCCTGTCTTACTGCTTGTTTGGCCTGAGATGTCCAGTATTGGAGTTTGCAGGCAGTTGGATAGAGCTAGGTCTTGGTGCTGAGATGAGGACCTCTGGGGGTCCTCACTCCGATTGATATTCCTTGGGGTCTGAGATTCTCTGTTAGTCCAGGGGTTTGGACTTGGAGCTCCCACCACAAGAGCTTGGGCCCAACCTCTGGCCTGGGAACCAACATCCCGCAAACTGTGTGGCAAGGAAAAAAAAAAAAAAGGAAGAAAGAAAGGAAAAAAGAGCAGTATAATATCAAAGAATAAAAAACAAAATAGAATTAGAAAGATAAAAATTATATTAGGAAAAAGAGAACTATAATTGAAACAACTGCCACAAAGTAAAATAAAACCACAAAAGAAAAAAGAAAAAAAAAAAACAGTGTTGGGGAATAAGCCAAAAGAGAACAAAAGAAAGTATAAAGAGTAAAACAAAATTAGAAAAATAAAAGATTTAATTAGGAAAAATAAAAATATAAAAGAATCAGTAACAATGAATCAACAAGGTAAAACGGAACCCCTCTGTAAATGAGGAAAAAGAGAAAAAAAAAAAAAACCTTGTCTATGGGGGTGGAGTTTAAGCGGGGGTGGTACTTAGGCAGAGGCAGGGTTCAGTGTGGGGCAGGACCTGGGGGGTGTGGAGATGTTTGAGCATGGGGAGGGGCCTAGGCGGGGCCATGTTCAAGTGTGGGATGGGGCCTCTGCTTAGGACCTGCGTGGAAGGGGAGAGGCAGTACGTGGAAACGAGGGCCTCTGGAGTGTGTGTTTCCAGAGTTTGGAGGTAGGACCTTGAGTGAGGCTGTGTGGGTGCGGTTTAGGCCAGTGCATTGGAGCGGGTCTCTGAGTGTAGAGGTAGGGCCCTGAGTGGGGGTTAGGGGTGGGGTTTGGGTTCTGCATGGCAGGAGGGAGGCTCTCAGGGCAGAGGATTAGGACCAGGAATGCAACAGACTCCTCGGTGCCTAAGTGGAGAGAGAAAGCACTGACCCCATTCCCTTCCATTCCTTGAACCCCTCCCCCACCATTTCCCCCAGGGTCTCCCCCATCGCTGCTGGACCCCTAACTGTGGGTGGGTCTCTCTGGGTGTAGGAACTCCTCCCCTCCCCCAGCCACCCCTCAGGGGTGCTGGTCCTGGAGGTCCGGCCTTTACTTTTGCTCCCCCTTCCCTCCTTCCCACTCCCTCAGGATCCACCCAGCTGGAGGGGACCTAGGTGGGCAGAGGATCAGGCCTGAGGTCTCAGCAGGTTCCGGGGGCCCAAGTGGGCAGGGGAAAACTGGTCATGCTCCCTTTTGTTGCTCTGCCCTCCTAATGGTTCCCCAATTTACCACTTTGGGTATGGGATATCTTCCCCTATCCCAGCCGCCCCTCAGGAGGCCAGTCCCATCCTGCCTCCACTTCTCCTCCCCCTTCACTCCCCTCACACCCCACGTCTTACCAGTCACTGGGGTTTCCTCCCATCCCCTTAGGTGTCCGTGGTCCCCCACCGGTGTCTGGTAGGTGCCCTAGTTGTGAGGAGACATGAATTCCGCATCCTCCTAGTATGCCGTCTTGACTTCGCACCCCCCAGACGTTAATTTCTAAAGACAATACATTCTCTGTTATGTTCTCTCTTATTTAGCATGATTTAATTTTCAAAGTTTTATTTTCTCCCTTTTTGTTGCTTAGTTTCCTTTTTAATTCCCTTTTGTATGGTTCCATAAAGAAATCAATTTTATTTCTTTACTTTTCATTCGACAAACATTGAATACCTACATTGTGCCAGTAACTTGAAATTCCATTGTAGTCTTGTCAAATTTCTAATTAAAATCTTACAACTGAATTTTGCCTCAAGAAAGCAACTGTTGCTTAGAAAGAGTCAGAGAGACTGAACAGACAAAACAACTACATGTAATCTCAGATTAAATCCTACACCAAGAGAATGATATTTTTGGGACAGCTGGTGAAATTTGAACAAGATGATAAATTAGCTAACAGTTATGTATAAATGTTAATTTCCTGATTTTGATTATTGTACCAAAGTTATATAAAATATTAACACTTGGGGGAGCTGCATGAAAGACATATAGTATTTCTTTGGACTATTTTTACTACCTGTATAAAGTTAAATTATTTCAGAATGAAAAGATTTTTTAAAAACTTAAAATATAAAAAGTCAGTTTAGACCTTTCCATCTTAAACTAAAATATAAAAAGTCAGTTTAGACCTTTCCATCTTAAACTAAATCTTTTGGTAAGATGTATGGATCACAAAAACTTATCTCAAAATTCTTGTAGGTGTCTAGTTTTCAGAAAATAGAAATACTGTATTTCACATCTGATAGTTATCTTGTATATTCTCTAACATTTGCTGAATCTTTCACTCATTCATAAATTCATCTGTCCATCTACCAGTCCATTCATTTATCCATTCATCCACCTATCCATTCATTAGGTGAGGTATTTATTGAATTTTCTCCATGTTTAAAGACCTAGGATCCACACGAGAGAAAACACTTTCTCTGACCTTAAAGAGCTCACATTCTAAGAGAGAAGACTATCCGTGAAGGGTAGCATAATATAAATGTTGAATTAAGTATGTTAATAAAATCCAATAGAAATGCAGATGAGAAAGTAATAAATCATTCATAGGGATGACAGAGTAGAAGTGATTTTGCTCTTAGGAGATTTCCATAGATGTAGGGTACATGAGGGTAGATTTAAGGGTCCTTCTAAATGAGAGAATGAGCACACTTCTAACGATGGTGTGACTGGTAATTGTCTTTCAGAATGAAAGAGCAGCCTTAGCCAAGGCATATGAAAGGTCCTGGTATGCTAGAAACAGTAGGGCCGTTTAGTGTGGTCAAAGCATTGGGTCATAGGTGGATAGAGAATGAATGAGGCTGAACAAGGAGATTGTCAACAGATTGATAAGGGACTTGAAAGCCAGCTAAAGAATTTGGATATTATCTTCTTGGCAGATGAACATTATGACTTTGAAGTAAGAGAGTCATATGAATAAAGTTAAAATGTTAGAGCATTCTTTGGTATTAGTGTGGAGGATGTTTGTTGAATGAATTAACTTTAACTTTTTTAAAGTACTAGAGTTGTTTCTCTTTATATCTCTTTATAAATATTTTGTTTAAAATATTTAATCTTCAATTAGAAAAGTGAAATGATAAATGTAACAGTTATTAAGATTAAATCATTAAAATAAAGATTTAATAATAGTTCCTTTTTATTTAGCATTTAGTATGCACTGAACACTTATGGGCTGTACATAAATTAACTCATGTAATAGTGAATTAAGTACTAGTATTAGCTGAATTTTATTGATAAAGAAAGTGAGGCACAGAAAGATGAAGTAAGTTACCAAAAATCAAACATTTACTGAGTAACAAGGCTGGAATGTAAACTTGAATATTCTCTATCTCAAAACCTGTTTTTCAAAGAGAAAACTATACTGACTACATTTAAAAATTTTTTAAGGTATACAGCTATTTTTTATGATTGTAGACCCTGTTATTACAAATTACTCTCTCAAGAATGTAGATTCTGTGATTACTAATTGCCAAACAAGCTACCAAAGATTCAGTGTCTGTGAGTCTGGCAAGTACTCTCTCTCTATACCCAAGTGTGTTGAGTAAAATTTAGAGCTGTGATTCTCCAATTTTAATGTCAGGGGGCTTCTTAAAATGTAGATCCTAGGCCTCGACATCCCTAGACATTCTGGTTCAATCAGTAGGTCTGATATGTATGTGTAGGGAAGAGGAATGCATTTTATGAAGCATTCGTAAAGACTTTTATGAGCAAGGCACTCAGATCTAGAGTAACCGTATGCTCTGAGTTGCCTGGATAGTCTCAGTTGATGATAGTCTTCTTGAAAATACTATGTAAAAACTACTTTCACTCTCAAAATTATCCTTATTTAGACAATAAAAGATATTCATCCCATATTTTTATAAGCAATGTACTGCTTTAACGGCTTTAACTGTATATTTACTCTTTCTATGGAAATGTGACATCTGACTAATTTAAAGAAAATGGGAGGTAATTTTCAAGTCCTTTTCTACTGTTAAGGAAAAGGCATCTGCACTAATAATGACATTTTGTCTAAATAAGCATGTTATGCTGTCATTCCACCGTCTCACCAGACCAACCAAATGAACTCAGAAGACCTTAATAAAATAGTCGCAGTACTTCCCAACTCAAGATCACCTTTGTTGTAAGACAACCTCTTGTTGTAATAGAAAAGGGCCCACGAGGGTGAGAAACACATACCCGAGAGCCTCCTTGGCTCACAGCCTCTGCAAGGAGAGAACAATGATAAATCACCACAGCTCAGGAAGATTCAAGAATCAGAATCTTAGAGTTAAAATTATCCTCAGAGACCATCAATTACAACTGTCTTGTTTTATGGATGAAGAACTGAGGCCCAGAGAAGGGAAGAAAACTGCTCCAGGACACACAGCTTGTTAACTACAGAGCTGAGCTAGAGGCCAGGTTAAAAATGACCAGTACAAAGCTCTTTTCACTACATTTGCTATTGATGATTTATGTGGCTTTTATATAATCATGTTCACTTTAACGTTTACCTTAAAACTAGGCTATATCTTAAGAAAGGAAGGCAAAACTATATGCCAAAGAGACATATATTTAACCAGAAAGAAGTTGAAAATTCCAAAATCTAGAAGCCATTTGATTAAAGGATAATCAAGACAATTGGGCAACAAAGTGCTTATATAATAAAAAAAAATACAAAATAATTTGGAAGGCACTGAAAAACAATCGTATAATTTACCACCATTCTCACTATCTACCATATACTGAGGGATTTCTATATCTCAAGCACTGAATTAAATCTTACATACATTAAGTCATACTAATAATTCTATTTTAAAGATAAGGAAACTGAAATCTGGGGCAAATAACTTGTCTAAGAACATGCACCTTGTAAATGACAGAGCCAGGAATCAAACTCAGGTCTTAGATTCTAAAGCCAATGTACTTAACCATAAACTTTTATTGAAGACTCAGAGCAAATGAGGTTCACACTCTATTTTAATATGATGAAGAGTAGCCAGAGAAAGGGAGTAAGTTGTTCAATATTAAAGAAAAAGATAGTAGCATGATGAAGATTAGAGGTCAGATATTAGGATCCCAGTCCTGGGCTCTTTCACTCGTGTGCTCGCTCTCTCTGTCTCTGTATCTCTGTCTCTGTCTCTAATTATCTTTTTACTTTGCTTACCTACAGGGAAACTAAGAATGCCTCAGCTTTCAGTAAAATGGAAGCATCTCAGGAACATTCTGGTAGTTGAAGCTCTTTAGATAAGAATTTCTTGAAGGTGACTTTATATGAGAATTTCTAATTTCAATATAAGTTGTTACCTTGAAAAATGAAGCTTATTTGCAACCTTATGCTCTTAATTGTGGTTTGCTGAGGGCAACACAATTGTCCTGGAACTTATAGATTAGACATTTAGGGCCCATTTGGCCTAGGACAGACCATCTCATCCTATGAGGTATAACATTGTTTTTGCAATTAGGTGACACTATCTCTTGCATAGTATTATAGTGGTAATTAAAGCTGCTAATTCTGTAAGTAAAAGTTTCCTCTAAAATTATAGTGTGATGGGCAGTCACCATCATTAACCATCCTTATCATCATCATAAACAATAACATCACATCATGACTGCTGACAATGACCAGTCTGGTCCAGACTTCCATTTTGTATATATATAGTACTCACCAGGAAAGATGAACAAATAGGTCACACTGACCAAAAGCAGAAGGGTGACTGATGACTTCATGGTCAATGATATCCGCTGGGTCTGCAGGGAATGTGTCACTGTGGATGTTCTACAGGCTGTATTTATAAGTAGATCTATATGCATGCTTCTAAGTACCTATACATTTGGCAGCCAGCTGGATTCTCCACCCTGATTGTGTAATCTATTTCCCCAGCTATTAGAGACACCAGAAACTAAAGAAGCTTATTTCATGCCATTTTCAAATAGTCAGGAACAATCGTCCAAAATGTTGTTTAGGCAGAATGAAGTGAATTGTATGTAATACACTCAGAACTTGCTCTCACCCGCATTCGGCAATAATTGTGATCAAGTAATTTTCTAACAATTTGCATATTTGAATCTGCCCCTATCAGAGCCTTGGGACCAGTCTGTACAATTTGTGCACAATATTAATAAAGTTTGTTGTCACAACTACTAGCAAAATAAAACTGTGAGGGATTTCAAGGTCAAGGAATTTATTAGAATGACTGAGAGAGCATACTCCTAATGGTCATTAAATTAAAAACCCTTGATATTCCCCATGAATGTGAATTAGGGGGCTATTTTCTTCAACCCCTTGCTTTTAGGCAATACATGCATGATGGTTCCTATTTGGCATTTTTATTTTAACAAGTATTTCACAGATGGATTTTAGTCATTGGGCATAAATTCCATCCACACTTCTTTCTCTCTCTCAATTACACCAGGTACTTTTCACCTTATGGCTCTTGCTCTTATTGTTTCCTCTGCCTGGAAAATACCTGGCCAAGAAACTTGAATAGCTAGTTTCTGTTTTTTTTAGAAAAATCAGTTCAAATACTACCTGCTCAGTGAAGATTTCCCTGTCAATTCAAAATACCTCCACCCCACCTCAGATCAATGTGCTTTATTGCTTCCATAATGCTTTTCAACATCAAAAATTTTCTTTCTTATTTACTTGTATATTTTCCCACTACCAAATAAATACAATCATATAGACAAATGTAGGCACATACACATTAGGATATAAGCTCATGGATCTTTTTCCACTCCTGTGTCTCCATGCACAGACAATGTCTTGCACATAGAAGTATGTAGACATACTTCTGATTTTTCAAATGCTAACTAATAAAAATTCCTTCACTCTAAAATAATAATTGAACACCACTTACTCCAAGTATTGCTAAATGCTGACAATGAAATAAAGACAGATTCATACAGCTTACATTCTTTATTCTTTTCTCAAATAGTTGCTGGGTGGAACCTACTGATTCCAGGCACTTTATTTGATTCTGGAAATTTAAAGATGAGTAAGAGAAGCTCACAGGCTAAAGGAGAAGAAAACAATCTGATTAAAGTTACACACAAATGAGTAGGGGCGCACGGCAGAGAGCACATTCATTTGAGTAGGATGAAGGTATGGCAGAGAGGAGGTGGTCACAGCCAGACTTCACAGAAGATTTGGCCCTCAGAGTTATTAGAAAGTCGGAGACACATAGAGTGATAACCAGTATTTCAAGAATAAGGAATAATATGGAAAAAAGAAAACAAATAAGAGCTAACGTATATGTTTAGAAATGAAAGTAATGGTTAGACTCAAGTGCAGGCCTTAAGATAATAGATTTCACAGGCTATGCTAAGGATTGTCATATTTCTTGTACTTGGGGTCCATTAAGATGCCTGGATCTATGGGTTTCTTGTGTTCATCAAATTTAGAAATTGTGTAACTATTATTTCTTCAAATACATATTTTTATTCCCTCATCACCCTTTCCCAAGCTGCATGAAGTTGTCCCACAACTTACTAATGCTCTCAATACTTTTTTCTGCTTTTTCCCTCTGTATTTTATTTTTGTTCATTCCAATGCTGTATCAAGTTTACTAATCTTTTCTTCTGCAATAGCTAACCTACTGTTAATATCACATGGTGTATTTTCATTTTGCTTTTCTCAATACACTCTGGTTCTTTATATCTATATATCCATGTATATCTTCCATCTATTAACATGCTCTATCTTTACCTTCTAGAACATAAGGGATAACTAATTTAATAATCTCATCTACCAATTACATCATTTGTGTTATTGCTGGATCTCTTTATATGACTGATACTTTTCCAGAAAGTAGACTGACAAACTACTTATAGAACAGATGCACCAAGAACACATACAGAGTGATTGCTAATACAGATAGGGTTGATAGTGAGGACTAAGGTGGTCAAGGCCGCCAGTGAAGAGATAACCTTTGAGCTAGAGGGGCAAAGACGGAAATTCATGAAAAAGAATGATTCTTTTGTCATCTTTTTGTTTTACTTTGTCTACTGGCCTACACATTTCTATCAAACAGGGCTTCCCTTGTAGTGTGTTTCTGCAGTATTGCACTTCTCACCTAGGCAGCATGGTTCAACAGTTTCCTTCAAACCAGGCGTGTAAAGAACTTATTAGCAGGTAGATGCAAGTTTCTTCCCAGACTCTAGGATCTAGAATCTAGGATCTAGGGAACAAAAAGCTTGGGTTCCTGAGAACGTTAGAAATGAAATGGTACCCGGTGATGTTTATGAGATTCTGCCGGTTTCACTTACATAAAAGAGTATGAAGGTTTTCAGTAAGTCCCAGAAATTAACCTATAGTTATGACATCTGTAGGAGGGACTCAGTGCCTCTTTATAGTCTCAGAAGAAAGTATTTAATGATGTCTGCTTAAACTGTCCATAAAACAGTTTCCAAAGTGTTGCACATCTAACAAGATTATTACCACAAAATGAGTGAGATTTTATTGGATGAACAGATAGTTTTCTGTGTAATGGCAACTTGATGATGGTATTTATTTAGTCAAATTATTCCTATGAAAAATAAAATAATTAAGGTAACTGCCATTGTTGCTCTGACCTGACAATTGCATGGTTCCCTTCTTCCACTACTGCTTCCCTTTCTCAGGAGATGATCTTACATACTTTTTCAGTACTGGATTATTAACTTTAGTCACCATACTGTACAATAGAGCTCCACCACTGATTCACCTTATAATTGAAAGTCTGTACCCTTTCTCCACCCACCCAACCCTAGGTAACAACCATTCTCTCTAGTTCTGTTAATTTGACCTTTTTACATTCCACATGTGTAAATGAGATCTTGCAATATTTATCTTTCTGTGTCTGGCTACTACAGTTAGCATAATGTTCTATAGGTTCATTCTTCTTGTCACAAATGGCAGAATTTTCTTCTTTATTTTTTTCATTGAATAATATTCAATTGTATATATTGTTAAAGTAATTAAACAAGGAGGCCATTAGACTGAGGAGGCTCTAGTGACTTAGTAGCTATGTAGTAAGCAAACCCAAACTAAGCTAGAGTCAGTGCACTCGAATCCAAAAAAACAAAACTTAAGAACAACTAATTGCTAGCCACCAACTAGGCTTTCCCAAATAAGACAACCACTTAAGCTACAGCTAATCAAATAATTCTTTGCTTTACTTCTGCATCTTCTCTTTAAAGCCTTTCCCCTAGCTTGTCAGCAGAGCACTCCTAACCACTTTCAGTTTGGCACTGGCTGATTTGAATGGATGTTTGCCCAAATAGACTCTTGTAAATTTTAATGTGCCTCAGTTTATCTTTTAACAATATATACCAAAATTTATTTATCTGTCGATGGCCACTTAAGTTGTTTCCATATCTTGGCTATTCTGAATAATACTGCAATGAACATGGGAGCACAGATATCTCTTGAGATCCAAATTCATTTCCTTAGGATATATACCCAGAAGTGGGGTGGCTGAACCACACGGTAGTTCTATTTTTAATTTTTTGAGGAATTTCCTTGCTGTTTTCCATAATGACTGTACCAATTTATAATCTCACCAACGGTGTACAAGAGTTTCCCTTTTTGCCAACACTTGTTCCCTTTTTTAAGAAAACTTTTTATTTTATATTGGACTATAGTTGATTTACAACGTTGTGCTAGTTTCAGATGTACAGCAAAGTGATTCAGTTATACATATACATGTATCTATTCTTTTTCAGATTCTTTTCCCATTTAGGTTATTACAGAATATTGAGCAGAGTTCCCTGTACTATACAGTAGGTCCTTGTTGGTTATCTATTTTAAATATAGTAGTAGGCATATGTCAATCCCAAATTCTCAATTTATCCCTCCCCCTCACCTTTCCCCTTTGGTAACCTTAAGTTTGTTTTTTAAAGCTGTGAGTCTCTTTCCGTTTTGTAAATAAGTTCACCTGTATCATTTTTGTTTTTAGATACTGCATATAAGTGGTATCATATGATATTTGTCTTTCTCTTTCTGATTTACTTCACTTAGTATGATAATCTCCAGGTCCATCCATGTTGCTGCAAATGGCATTATTTCATTCTTTTTAATGGCTGGGTAGTACTCCATTGTATATATGTACCACATCTTTATCCATTCATCTGTCAATGAACATTTAGGCTGTTTCCATGTTTTGGTTATTGTGATTTGCATTTCTCTAATAATTAGCAATATTGAGCATGTTTTCTTGTGCCTCTTGGCTATCTGTATGTCTTCTTTGAAGAAATGCCTATTTAGGTCTTCTGCCCATTTTTTGATTGGCTTTTTTTTTTTTTATATTGAGCTACATGAGCTGTTTCTAAATTTTGGAGATTAATCCTTGTTGGTCGCATCATTTGCAAATATTTTCTCCCATTCCGTGGGTTGTCTTTTTGTTTTGCTTATGGTTTCCTTTGCTGTGCAAAAGATTTTGAGCTTAGTTAGGTCCCCTTTGTTTTTATTTCCATTACTGAAGGAGATGGATCAAAAAAGATATTGCTGTGATTTATGTCAGAGTGTTGTTCCCTTTTGAATTTTTCATAATGGCCATCCTAACCGTGTGAGGTGATAGCTCACTGTGGTTTTAATTTTCATTTTTTAAGATGGTTAGTGATGTTGAGCACTTTTCATGTACCTGCTGGCCATTTGTATGTCTTCTTTGGAGAAATGTCTGTTCAGTTCCTCTACCCATTATTTAATCAGATTTTTTTTTTTAGTTATATGAGTTCCTTATATATTTTATTTTTTTTTAATTTGTAAAAATAAATTTATTTATTTATTTTTGGCTGCATTGGGTCTTCGTTGCTGTGTGTGGGCTTTCTCTAGTTGCGGTGAGTGGGGGCTACTCTTCGTTGCGGTACACAGGCTTCTCATTGCGGTGGCTTCTCTTGTTGCGGAGCAAGGGCTCTAGGTGCGCAGGCCTCAGTAGTTGTGGCAAACGGGCTTCATTAGTTGTGGCACACGGGCTTCATTAGTTGTGGTTCATGGGCTCTAGAGCGCAGGCTCAGTAGTTGTGGCTCATGGGCTTAGTTGCTCCGTGACATGTGGGATCTTCCTGGACCAGGGCTCGAATCTGTGTCCCCTGCATTGGCAGGTGGATTCTTAACCACTATGCTACCATGGAAGCCCTCCTTATATATTTTAGATATTAACCTCTTATCAGATATATGGTTACAAATATTTTCTACCATTCTATAGACTACCTTTTCACTTTTTTTCTTAATATCTTTATTGGAGTATAATTGCTTTACAATGGTGTGTTAGTTTCTGCTTTATAACAAAGTGAATCAGTTATACAGATACATATGTTCCCATATCTCTTGCATCTCCCTCCCTCGCACCCTCCCTATCCCACCCCTCTAGGTGGTCACAAACCACCGAGCTGATCTCCCTGTGCTATGTGGCTGCTTCCCACTAGCTATCTGTTTTACATTTGATAGTGTATATATGTCCATGCCACTCTCTCACTTTGTCACAGCTTACCCTTCCCCCTCCCCATATCCTCAAGTCCATTCTCTAGTAGGTCTGTGTCTTTACTCCTGTCTTACCCCTAGGTTCTTCTTGACCTTTTTTTTTTTCTTTCCTTAGATTCCATATATATGTGTTAGTATACGATATTTGTTTTTCTCTTTCTGACTTACTTCACTCTGTATGACAGACTCTAGGTCTATCCACCTCACTACAAATATCTCAATTTCGTTTCTTTTTATGGCTGAGTAATATTCCTACCTTTTCACTTTTAACTTTTTTTTTTTTTACTGTGATGTAGTCCTACTTGTTTAGTTTTGCTTTTGCTGCCTGTGCTTTTGGTGTCATATCCAAAATATCATTGTCAAGGCCAACGTCAAGGAGATTTTTCCCTATTTTTGTTTTAGGAGTTTTAAAACTTTGGGTACTGTTTTTAAGTCTTTAATCCGTGTTAACTTGATTTTTGTATATGGTATTAGATGAGTGTCCATTTTCATTCTTTTGCATGTGGATATCCAGTTTTCCCAATGCCATTTATTGAAGAGACTATCCTTTACCATTGTGTATTCTTGGTGCCTTTGTTGAAGATTAGTTGATCATATACATGTTAGTTTATTTCTGGGTTCTCTATTCTGTTTCATTGGTCTATATGTGTCCATTTTTATTCCAGTACCATACCACTTTGATTACTATAGCTTTATAATAAAATTTGAAATCTGGTAGTGTGGTGTCTATAGCTTTGTTCTTTCTCAATATTGCTCTAACCCTTCAGGGTCTTTTGTGGTTCCATATGAATTTTAGGATTAATTTTTCTGTTTCTGTAAAAAAATGCCATTGGAATTTTTATAGAGAGTGCATTGAATCTGTAGAATAGTTTAGGTAGTATGGACATTTTAACAATATTAATTCTTCCAGTCCATGAACACAGGATATCTTTCCACTTATTTGTGTCTTCTTCAATATCTTTCTTTAAGGTTTTAACAAGAGATAAAGAAGGTCATTATTTAATGATAAAGGGGTCAAGTCATCAAGAGGATATAACAATTGTAAATATATATGCACCCAACATTGGAGCATCTAAATACATAAAGCAAATTTTAGCAGAACTGTAAGGAGAAATAGAGAGCAGTATAATAATAGTAGAGGACTTTAGTATCCTACTTTAAACAAAATATCATCCAGACAGAAAGTCAATAAGAAACATTTAATTTGAACTACAGTGTACACCAGATGGACCAGATGAAACAGAACATTCCATCCAACAACAGCAGAATATACATTCTTCTCAAGTGCACCAAGAACATTCTCCAGCATAGATCATATGTTAGGCCACACAAAAAGTCTTAACAAACTTACAAAAATTGAAATCATATCAAATATCTTTTTCAATCACAATACTACTGAACTGGAAATCAATAGGAGGAAAACTGGAAAACTCACAAATATGTGGAAATTAAACAACACATTCCCCAAAAACCAATGGGTCAAAGGAGAAATCAAAAGGGGGGAAAACTTGAGACAAATGAAATTGGGAACACAGTATACCAAAACTTATGGAATTGTGCTTTCTTGTGTTCATTCCTTTAGTATACACATCTTATCAAATCTAAAGGGTAGCTGTAGTGAGGTAAACTTGGCCTACAAGGACACATTTTTTGGTTAGTTTAGGTCTAAATCTTTTCAAACTAAAGAAGGAAAAATCTGTTCAGCTTATTTTCCCTTAAGTCAAACAGCAGAACTGTAATGAGCCAAAATTCTGTAAAGTCACAAATACCAGCACTGGGAAAGAAGAAAGGAAAGTTTGAGAGAGACAGGGAACATTTCACTAAATGCCTATTTTAGGGTTAGTAGCCCTTTTGAACCAGGCCTTCTCAGGCTAGAGCTGTAGGCCCATCACAAAATTAACATAATTGTTCACATATTAGGAATTATGGAAGACGTATGCCACCCTCTTTACATATTTGCTTAAGCCTTTGTTGAATTATGACTACTTCCATTTCTGATGTCTCCAAATATATACGATATAATCCCTCCAATTTAACACTTATATCCAAGTCACTCAAATTACTATGATTATGTGAAAGGTAGTTTAGGAACATGGGGTTGGCGTAACCATGTTGAGTAAATCCAGATTCTGAAACACACTGACTATAGGATCATGGCCAAATCATTTATATCTCTCTACCTCAGGCTTCTCTTTTATAAAATGGGACTATAACTTCACAACTATTGCTAAATTTTAATGTGATAATGTTTGTGGGCTTATCACAGTGACCATGGGAAATAGTATATAGTTGGTTAACCTTATTAGTGGTGAATTATTTCAGTCTTTATCTTAGTTATTATTTTCTCTGGCCATTTTTCCCCCTTTTTCCCCTTTTCATTTTAGAGTGTGTGTGTCTGAGTTTGTGTGTGTCCACTTCAAGAAACCTTTACATTGGCACAGAAAAAAACCCAGACAAGCCCCCTTCACTTAAGCCTAATCACTGACACACCATTTCATATTTGCAAGGAATTTCACTTCAAAAAACCAGTAAATGGAGAAGAGCTGAGAAGGATGTGACTTGGCAACAGTTGGTGTGGAAAAAAAAAAACAACAAAAAACATGCCTGAGGATAGTTAGTGGTTATAAGTTTATTATGACCCAGTTTTGACAATGTTCCCATTGTCATCTGAAGGTATAATGATAGATATGGGTGTTCAGATCAAATACATTTTTTTTTTTATGCTTTGAAGAGTACAAACTATACTTGAAACATTGTGTTCCTTCCTGGATATCACAACAATGAGGAACATAAACAGAATTATCAGTATCTGCTCCTGTTGGCAGAGTTTGTGTGTTTTAAAATATCATTAAAAAAAACACTTGTGGGCTTCCCTGGTGGCGCAGTGGTTGAGAGTCCGCCTGCCGATGCAGGGGACAGGGGTTCGTGCCCCGGTCCGGGAAGATCCCACATGCCGAGGAGAAGCTAGGCCCGTGAGCCATGGCCGCTGAGCCTGCGTGTCCGGAGCCTGTGCTCTGCAACGGGAGAGGCCACAACAGTGAGAGGCTGGTGTACCACAAAAACAAAAAAACACTTGTAAGGAAAAGTTTTAAACATACAACAATGTTAAAATAATTTTACAGTGATTCCCTATAAACCCACCTTCTAGATTGAACCATTAGTATTTTACTACACTTGTTTCATCCCATATTGATCCATTTATTTATTAATCCATCTTTGATGCAATTTAAAATAAATTGCAGATATCAGTGCCCTTCCCTCTGAGAACTTCACTATGCATGTTATAGCTAAGACTACACTACATGTTTACACCCTATTCTTTTGATGTAAAATTCACAAAATATGATATGCATAAATCTTTAGTGTACATTCACTGAGGTTTGACAAATGTATACATCTTTGAACCCAAACTCCTGTATTTTGAGTGTTGATTTTTATATAGGACTTGTTTCTTCTTTCTAAGAAGCATATGATTGCTGGTCTTCTGTGGTTTGCTTTTTATATGCTTCCCTTTCATACCCAAAGACTAGCTCAGAACTAGACAAGAGATAGTATTTTGCTCACTTACTCAATTATGGCACTGGAAATAAGCCTGCAAATAAATAGTAGTCTTAAGATGTAGATATGAGATTTGTATGAGGGAGAAAGGCAGGCAGAGTGACAGAAGGTGGCCCAAGAGGCATTTCAGGCAGGAGAGGGCGAGGTGGTAGAAATGTAATTTTTGTGTGGACAGCTGACAGGAATCTGGCCTGGCTGGAGGTGAAAGTTCCAATAGGAGAAAGGAGGAGTGAGCCACGTAGAGACGTAGTACTTCCAAAAATGTGAAGTGATTCAGTTATCAAAATACACACAGCACTCTAAATGTTGATGTTCGAGTAGCTAAATAACTTCAGGGAGCAGAAACTAAAGAGAAAAGGGCTTAATTTCTCTAATGAGCAGGGAATTTAGTACACAGATAAAATTGACAGAAAAAACCACCTCGTGAATTTTCAAAAATGTTAAATGAACAGAAGATAGACATTTTAAAATCTATGTAAATACTGAGAAAAAGAGCAAAGGTGTCCTGACCAGTGCTTTATAAAGACAATATAATGCTGAAATTGAGGACAGAATATAATAATAAAAGTTACTGATGTTTGAGCTCTTGTTACATATCAGAGACTAAGTGCTTACATGCATCATTTTCTTAATTTTCACAGTACATTTAGGAGGTAAAGACTAGTATCCCCATTTTACAGGTGAGTAAATCACAATACAAAGAAGTCAGATGACGTGTTCAAAAACACATACCTTATGTCAGAGTCATGGCTCACATTCTGGTCAGTACAATTCAAAGATCCACCCTCTTAAGAATCACCTTATCCTAATTACGTATTATGTAGTTATTTTTCTTCAGCAAGGGGAACAACCTTTAAGCATGGAAGAGTGCAAATGCTACACTTGACAGAGGAGAAGGTATTTATTTTCCCTAGCACAACCTAATCCACTGCCAGGCTCTTTACCTAAATATCAAATGCATCCCCCAGTTTGGTTAGGCCCTCTTCCATTATATACATAAAGGGTAACATCTATGTGCATAAAATATAATTGAGATTTTACAAACAGAAACATCTTAATATCTATAGTTAACACACTTTTATATATAAGAATAAAAGAAAAAATCTTAACAATGATTACAAAATCTTTCATGATTTGGCTCATGCATCTCTGACCTTATCACCTGTAATTTGCCCACACACTCACTCCTCTTCAATCACCATGGCTTCCTTGCTGAACCTTGAATAAATCAGGTGTGCTTCAGCCTTCAGGACTGTGTTCTAGCTTCTTCATTTGCTGTTCTACAAGAAGTTTTTTGGCTAACTCCCTCATCTCCCTGTCTTCCTAGTTAGGACTCTTCTAACCATCTGACTTAGAATTGCAATTGGCCTTAAGTATTACTATGTTATTATTATGGGGTTTTTTTTGTCTATTTCCCCTTCCTGGAACGTAAACTTCATTAAGATAGGGATTTTTTCTTTTCCTTTCTCACCCCTGTCCATCACTGGATTCTAAGCACGGAGAACAGAGCCTGCTTCAGAGTAGGCACCCAGTAACTGTTTGCTGGCAGAAGGATGATCACCTAGAAAATGCATTTAGAGAGGTCTTCTGTGTGAGTTCACGCAGGAAGGTGTTATTTGTAAATACATGCTTTACTGAATTAGAGTACTCAAAGGGAGATTTTTCAATACTTCCAACTGGATGGCTAAGAATGAGATATTTGTATATTCAACTTGTTTACCTAGGATTGAGCCAGCTACGTGGAGACTGAGCTAATTATCAAAAGAGCTTTTTTTTTTTTTTTTTTTTGGTACGCGGGCCTCTCACTGCTGTGGCCTCTCGCGGCCATGACGAACCTGCGTCCCCTGCATCGCCGGCTGACTCCCAACCACTGCGCCACCAGGGAAGCCCAAAGAGCTATGTTTTAACTTTGACTTTTCTGCTAACTGGAGCTTTTTTCTTTGGCAGTATAAGTAAGCTTTCTCCGGGCCTTAAGATTTCTCACATTTCATCCAGTTCTCTCATTCCATGATTAAGATCAATTAACTACATTCTTTAATGTGCACACTTTTAGAAACTTTGCATCTATTCATTATTCATTGAATATATATTCACTTCTTTCTGTTAGACCCTTCGATGTTGCTGGGAAACCAAATAAACCGTGTCTTTATGTAATGTCTATTACGTAGTAATGTCATCCATCATTCCATAGAGATAAGAAAACTATGGTCCAGAGAGGATAAATGTTTTATTTTTATATAAAATACTCTTCCTGAAATTGGAAAGAACCTATAATTCATGATCTAAGACTTAAATGGTAGATATTGGAAAATAATTATAAACATATGGTCATTTTGTTAAAAATTATTCACATTGAAATTCCAAGAATAAGAGAGGGAGAAGGGATTTTCCTAAGATCCCATAGTGACTGCATGGTTGATTTTGATCAGAAAAACAGGTCTTTTTATCCAGGTTTACGCCAGGTCAATATTCCATATTGTATCTGTATGTTTTCTTGATCACAAAGTAAAAACACAAACAGTACTTCTACAGAATTTACTTTATTGACGAGTGAATCAAGGGAAATATATATTGAACTCCCCAAGCTCAAGGTAGAGTAGGAGGTGTGTCTTTATAAATTGAAGGGATTCACTAGAGAAAAGTAAGAGCAGAGGCAAGAAAAGAAGGATGAGGGAGCTGGCAAGTCAGCAGAAAACGCTTGTTCTGATTCAGCATTTTCCAGGGTGCTTTAGGCTGAGCTTCCCACCACTTTTCCTACAAAAAAGAAAGACAAATATATGCTCAGTGCAATATCATTAGTATCCCTCACAGAGGTTGGAAAAAGGTTTAACTCTGTCATAGTCCATGTAATCATTTGCTTTACAGGTGTCCATGTCTGTGATTAGGCAGGGGTTATTTAAATGCACTCAGAGGTAACATCTGCCTAATTGCAGAAGGCCTGAATCTTAACAAACTTCAGAGTTTTACTAGGGTTTAGACTTTTTGGTTTTAACTGTTCATTATCTGAGAACAAATATGTATACAACTAGAAAAGGTAAAAGTGACAGGAGATATAATGGCAAGGAGACTATACTGTCGTAGTTCTAACCTGATAGAAGATGTAAGAAGTTGAACCAAATATTCAGGTATTTGGCATTTTATAGCAGACATATATCAGGCCTTCTCAGCAATATGGGACCATTAAATCAAATCGCACCTTACCCTACTGCACTCTTCCTGGTAGATTTTGTTATTGATTTTTCAGATATGTTATATAGAAACATAGGCACACAGGTACTATGCATTGATTCAATATTTATTTATATCATTCTATGTGCTTAGCCCTGTTATTATTGATAGGGATTTATATAATCCCTGTGCTTAGGAATTTTATGACTAAATTGAGGGAAATTAAGGCATTCATAGAAGAAACTCTAATACAAGAAAATGATGACAGCGATAGAGGAAGTGAGGTAACTTTTATCTGGGTTAAACTTTTATCTGGGTTAAACCCCCTTGCTTTTAGAGCAATCAGACCAAAAGATTGGTTGACTGATTGAATAAATTTTTATTAATTATAAATTATATTTAATCAGGAATCTCACAGTCAATTGGCTAAAATCTACAGCACCGTTCTTTCTTATAAACATGTAAATTCAATAAATATTGGCCCTTGATAGGATCTTCCTAGTACACTATCTGTAAAGTTTGAATGTCTGGATAATAAGGGATAATCCTCTCCTCTATTCTTTATTGAAAGGCTCTTTTCATCAGACTAAAAGAGAAGAATGAATGGGACTTGGTGCCCTAGCAACATATAATTTGTGATAAAATAAAATGTCTGAAAGTAATTTGGTTAAAGTAATATTTTTCTTGATAAATTTTCTCACAAGTTTTTGATTTTGATGAATTTTCAAACTTGACTGCACTTTTATAAATTTCTTTCATCTTTTCCAAAATTATTAATAATAGCAACAAACATAACTGAATGAAAATTGTTGAAATTTTAATTAGAAATAAAGGAAAAAATAAGAAACTGTGTCAAAATTCTTAAAGATGTATAAATTTTAAAAATAATTTTCCTGAGTCAAATTTAATAATAACAAAGTAAACTAACTGTTTATGTTTTCAAATAATTTAGATAATTTTTTTAGTTTGTTTTTGACCCATATGTTTTCTTTTTTTTAAAATTTTTTAATTGAAGTATAGTTGATTTACAGTGTTGTGTTAATTACTGCTGTACAGCAAAGTGACTCAGTTGTACATATACATGCATTCTTTTTCATATTCTTTTTAATTATGGTTTATCACAGGATATTGACTAGAGTTCCCTGTGCTATACGGTAGGAACTTGTTGTTTATACATTCTATATATACTGGTTTGCATGTGCTAATCCCAAACTCCCAATCCAAACCTCTCCCACCCCTCCCCCTTGGCAACCACCAGTCTATTCTCTATGTCTGTGATTCTATTTCTGTTTCATAGATAGGTTCACTTGTGTCACAGACCCATATGTTTTCAACCCATCTGCCTGCAGCTTATTTCTTCAGTTTGTATGGGTGGGTATGCGTAGAACTTTCTAGAATATCTCAAGGAAAGTGTTATAGTCTTATTCTGGAAGTTTGTGTTTGCAAGGAAGTTTTGGTGAGTATGATACTTACACCATTGCCTTACAGAAGGTACATTTATTGCCATATGTCCGGCCATCAGAACCACAGTGGGGATTAGATTCTCGAGTGCAGTGGACCTTGGGGTCCTGGAACTCACCACAGTCAATCTAGCAAAGTAAACACATTGACATTGATATTAGTGCATTCTAAGGGACTGTCCCTCAGAACAGAAGTTTTGGACAGCAAACTTAGAATTATCTATAGTATTGTATGTAGTTGTGATGTAAAGTTTCCTGAAATAGGAAATCACTTTCCTTTTCTAACTAGAATATATTAAACATAATTAAGACTTTTTAAGAAATAGGAAATACATGGCTATAATTATTGTATTCAGGAGTAAGATAATGACGTAAGGCAGAGGTTTACTTTTTACAGAAGAAGTAAGGCAAATGCTATAGGTATGACTTTCTGCTCCAACACTAAATTGTTCCAACTAAGAATAGATTTTGGTCTTTAAATGGCTTTTTTTTTTTTAAACTGTATTAATGTAACTCCAATAGCACTCCTTCTGCACTGCTTTAAAGATCACTGCTAGGAGCTCCCAGATGTTATCTGTTAGCTTGTTAGTTTTCCCTGTGGCTGCTACATCCATTTATTAACTCTTGAAAACAAAATTCCAATGTCATTATGTTAATTTACTCTGTCCCAGAGTCTGTTTGTAGAGTTTGAACTTTTGTGCCTACTACAATAACTGAGTAATGGCTACCCTAAACTGCTCTGTTTTGAAGGATTCTGAGGTTGCATCAAGCCTTGGTGAGAACACACGCTATGACTGATTAATATCATCAAGTGCTCTATAGAAGGAATGATAGAGCTTATGCTACTAATATATCCCCTTGGTTCTAGTGGTCTCTCAGAAGTAGTCTGAAGTTTTAAGATTCTTTTCAATTCAGTGTCAGTTGAGTCAATATCTGGCGTGCAAATAATATTTGAGCCATTTTATTCCAGAGTACAGGCAATATGCAGTAGGTAGAACCGAACTTCTTCAGATGGCAGCTGTGTTGAATGAAGTGACATTTAAACATGAATAGAGGGACCATACTTTACCCCATCACAGTTCCATTAAAATAATACTGTCTTATGTTTATTAATTCCTTCATAATCTCCAAACTATTCTCATATGGATCAATTCAGTGGTCTCACAATAACCCTGAGATGCACACTGAACAATATTATACATATTAGCTAATATGTATAATTGTTTTAAAAAATTATTTATTTTTTATTTTTGGCTGCATTGGGTCTTTGTTGCTGCACATGGGCTTTCTCTAGTTGCAGCGAGTGGGAGCTACTCTTCGTTGCAGCGTACAGGCTTCTCATTGCGGTGGCTTTTGCAGAGCAAGGGCTCTAGGCGCGCAGGCCTCAGTAGTTGTCGCACGTGGGCTCAGCAGTTGTGGCTTGCGGGCTCTAGAGCACAGGCTCAGTAGTTGTGGTGCATGGGCTTCGTTACTCCGCGGCAATGTGGGATCTTCCCGGACCAGGCCTGGAACCCAAGTCCCCTGCATTGGCAGGCGGATTCCTAACCACTGTGCCACCAGGGAAGCTCTAGCCAATATGTATAATTGATCCTCAGGAAATTAAGTGGCTTACCAGTGCCACACAACCAGAAGCATTGAGACCAGTGCTTGAACATACTCCTCATAGCTGACCCAGAATTTCCAACAGTATACTATGGTTGATTTCCAACACATCCTCATAGAGAGAAATAAAGACCAAGTGTCATGGTATACCCTTGACCATGCTTATAGTCAGGCCACGTAGGCTTTATTAAAATACCTTATTAGGGGACTGTATGGGCAGAGGTAAGAGGAACCATTTGTTTAAAGTATTAGCAAACCATTATATACTGATAAAGCCCTCTGAAGGTTTACATGAGAAAATGCCCAGCAAAAGAGCTATACAACTGAGTTTAAAAATATTATCACATATATCAGATTTAAGGTACCTGAGACTCTTAAATATACACTTTTTGTTGAAATTTGGCATCTTGTACTATTAAGATTGGGTAGTATGGTGCTAACCAGAGATTTTCTTAGTGCATGGTCAGATAGGAGATACCTAGGCTTCTTACAGTCCTACCTACAGGCCCACTCTCTCCTGTGCTCTTAAAGATCACTCCATCCTCTCATACCACTTCCAGGAGAGTAATCTTTTCTTTAGGTCTCCAAACAGAAAATAAAAGCTGGAAAATCTTTAGGATATTATAAAACATAGAATATATTTTTTTCAAAAGCTAATGCATTTTGTATTTATGTCATTAATATACACATTTGCAATTGTGTTCTTGAGTCAAGAAAATTCTTTAAACCACAGAATAATCATAGATATTTTCCTTTATTTCACAAAGAGCTAATGGGTAATTATTGATAGTATTTTGAAAACACAGTTTGGGTGCTAGTGATACAAAGAGGAAGTGGTTATAAATATCTCGATAAGCTCACCATCTTATCTGCATTAGGGAAACAGAGGGACAGGTAATTTCAGCACAACGTGTCGTAAATGCCGTAGTGGGACAAATAGAGGCAATGTGGAAGCTGAGAAAAGGGCATCTCAAGTCAGAGATATGTGTGTCTCTACAGGTTCTAGATAAATATTTTCACGATAAACTTCTTTTCTGTAAGCATCTTTGCCACAAGCATTTTTGCCACAAACACTTTCACTGATAGCTAGTTGACCCTAAGGCAATTTTACTCTAAAAGATAAAATTACTAAAAATAAAAGAGGGACATTAATGAGGGTATAATGAAATTTATTTTTCATAGCAAAATTAAAAAGACTTTATTGCAAAATACAGCATGTTTGAATTCATTTAAAATGTGTGCAAATTCAGGGCCATATTGCACAAATACCTAATTTAATTTTGTGGGCTGTACCTAAGCATTTGCCATCAACGTCTTTAGTTCATAGTATTATATCTTTTTTTGCTTGATTCGTCTCCTCGTTTGGCATCGGCATCGCACTGTTTCTTTTTTGCTAAAATTTCTGCCTTCATTAACAGTGGTATTGTTTTCCAAATACTAGGATGCACATTTGTAACTAAGCTTTGAATTACCTCGTAAAAGCTTCTACACTGTTGTATGTTCCTGGTATATTGTCAAGTAAGTATTATCACCATGTTTTCTATCGAGCCCATATGTGTAGTCTTTATCATCCACTATTTTAAGACTGCCAGTGTGCTCCTCACCGTCTAGACTATTATGAGGGCTAAGATTTATGTAATATAAAAATTGGAGTACTGAATCAATGGATAAATGAAACCAAACTGCCTACCAGTGGAAACCGAATCATCAACCCGAACGATCAACCTGTTAATCTTTTACGATCAACCTGTTAACTTTTACGGCAAAATTGCCTTACGGCTAATTAGTTACCCATGGATAAAACACCCGGGGCAAAGATGTTTACGGCCAAGACGCTTATGGGGAAGATACCGGAGGTGGCGTCTCAGGGCAGGTAAGGAAAAGAAAAAAAGAAAGTCTCTTACATGAAAGAGACGCCTCCTTAAGCCACCTTTCCCTGGCAGCCGGCCTTCTCATCTTGTGATGTAGCGCCTTTTGTCCTTTAGAAAACAGATATGGGAGTGGCACTGGGGGAGGGTCTTCGCTTTGAGAATTTCTAGAACCCAGCTGCTTCCCCAAACCCACTTGCCGCTTCCACTGCGCCGTGGGAATGAGACTAGGAAAAGCAAAGGATTTCAGCGAATAAAACCTAATCAACCAAACGGTATATGAACAAACCTCCTTAACATAGATACAAACCTACATACCTGTAAATTGCAGTGGCCTTTCATGATCCCTGAAGTAAGCTCAGCAATCATATTATAGAACTTGTTCTGCCATTTGCCATTGGCCAGTTGTGTTATCTTGGACAAAGTACTCAATATCTGCGCCTCAATTTTCTTAACCAAAAAATTAAAACCCCCAAACCAGAAAACACAGCTGCCATGTCTCATTCCCAGGGTTTTTATCAGGATCAAATGTGGTCACCTGAGAGTTGTAGAAAGTCAGTGTGGAATATTTGAAATAGTCCTGGAGGAGGAGTGTAGAAAAGAAACTGCTCATTGTAGGCCTGCCCTAACTGTGTCTCTCATCACATTCTGAAAGGCTCTGTAACTCATAGAAGATGCTAAGTACCGACAGACTAGATAAACTCTAATGATGGTCCAGCTTTGATAACCCAAGATTTAGCTGTGACTTCTTCCGGTGGAGTAGCTTAAGTAAAGCTGGGTCCTTAGTTGTGCAGTTGGGTGGGAGAACAACAACTATTGCCCAAATGCTTCCTCCTTTATGTCTAGAGGATCCACTACACTCACTGTGTGAAAATGTTTAGCTTGGTGACTGGGGGCAGAAAAGGACCACTCTGAGAGCGCCAGAGGTTGGGCGAGGTTAAGAATGCCTCTGTAGAGCCAGCCAGAAATCCCTTTTGTGAGACAAAGAGTTAGGCAGAGGAATATCAGAGTTGAGACTAGAAAGAGCCCACATCTCTCAGAACCAAAAAGAAGTAGGCTGATTTTGGAGTGTCGTGTCATTCCTCTGCTGAGATTTTCTCTCCTCTTTTGTATTTTTATTTTAGACTCCTTTAAACGGAATCCAAGCAATTGGCTTCTCAGTCCCAGCTGAAGCAGGTCTAGACAAAGGGTGACAATAGGATTATCTTTTCTCCTTTAAAGTGTCCTCCATGAGGTATTTGGGAGACCTAGGAGAGCTGAAAGACAACCCCTACCCCCGCCTACTTCAAGTGCCCTAATACTCTGTAATTCTAGGGGATTATCCTGAAGATGGGATTAGACTAACCTAAGTCTGAATTCTGTTTCTCCCACTTATTAGCTGCATTATTTTGTGCACTCAGTGTTCTGAGTTTAAATTTCTTCATCTTTAACAAGGGGCCGGTAATGCCTGTTTTCTAGGGTTGTTGTAATGATAAATCCTATGAAAACACTTTGTAAAGTGTCATGTGTAAGGTTACTATTATAAACACTAATAATGTAAATTGTATCACGTTCTAGAATTTTTGAGCCCATTATTTCTTACCCTAGTTTACTTAGCTTAAAACAGTTTTTTTTTTTTTTTTTTTTTTTTTTTTGCGGTACGCGGGCCTCTCACTGTTGTGGCCTCTCCCGTTGCGGAGCACAGGCTCCGGACGCGCAGGCTCAGCGGCCATGGCTCACGGGCACAGCCACTCCGCGGCCTGTGGGATCCTCCCGGACCGGGGCACGAACCCATGTCCCCTGCATCGGCAGGCGGACTCTCAACCACTGCACCACCAGGGAAGCCCTTAAAACAGTTTTTTAAAAATTTTAGATTGGTGTTGAATTTAACAAGTGCCTCCATTTATTTCCTTAGATAGTCCAGCTTTCGGATACTGCTTCCAGGCATTGGGTGCCAGTGTTTAGTATCAGCCTGACCTCTTATGGTTCTTCAAAGAACTGTGCCTTCCTAAATATTTTGGAATGCAGTGACATTTTTATTACCCAAATTAGTCATCTTTGCTAACAGTGACTACAAAATCATTTAACTTGGGTGTGAAGTGAGTTTATATGGTCACTAAATCAACTAAAGAGTCAGCATCATTGATATTTTAGTTTAATATTTTAATTCTACAAATAAAGCCAAAGAAAAATTTCAGACACAACTTCCCTCGGATGTAGGACTTCATTTCTTCTTCCCTTTACTACTTATGTGGTTAAATCAATCCCTTTCTTTATTGTACCAGTTTTCCTAACCCCTCCCTGACTTGGCTTCTACTTTCCCGGTTTTCACGCTCCTTCCACACTACCAAAACTGGTCTAAAAAAATGACATCTTTCAGGGAACATCCATTGGCTATTTATAAAATGTTCATGATTTCTTTATATGTGCTACTCTTGACCACTCCCATCTTTTCAAAACTCTTTCCTGATTTCTGTATATGTCAGTACTCCAGTTCTCCACCTATATCTTCTCTATCCTTTTATTGTATTTTCTAGTTTCCTCCTGAGTATTCATGTTCATTTTCAAGAAAATTTTATACACTTGATTTTCTCTGGGAACATCTGTTTTCCCAGGTGATGATAATGAGTCCTAGACTTTTTTTTCTTGAGTCTTCAGCAAAATCTCTAACTCTAATGTCTGTTGGTCAGAAATGTACAAGACACTTTTAGTCAACAATCTGATTCTTACTTAATATTCATTTATGACCAAAATATAACTTTATTTTTCCCTCCAAACTAGTTTTACATTCTAATTTTTCCATTTTTCATAACAGCACCATTCTTCAGATTCCCCAGCCTACCCTCAGATTAAAACATCATTTCTATCCCCTTGCAAATGTTGTCTTTCATGTATTTCTTTATCTTAAGCTTCTTCACTAATTCCAAATTTACTACCTATACCCACCCTCAACATTTCTGACCTGAGCCAGTGCAGTCAATTCTGTTCTCTTTTTCTCCATTTTCTTCAAGTTTCAGAATTCCTTCAACATGTGGAGACAGGTTATCTTACTTGAAACTATTGTTTTAATTACTTCTTTGTTTAAGACATGTATTTGTTAGACAATTATACTGCTCAAAGCACTTTCCCATGAACTGCACAATGACTTTCTGTTGCTGGTTATAGGTAGCATGGAGCTGTGGAAGCTCACTCAGTATGGAGTCAGGGGTCCTGAGTTGTAGACTGCATAGCTTTACTGCTGTTGGTAAACTTGACTCAGCAAGGTCCTCTTTCTGAGGCTTCAGTTTTCCTCTGTAGTTAAGTTGTAGAGGCTGGTTAACATCTCCAAATTGTATTTAGGTATTCTGTCAGTATATTAATCATAAGTGAATTCAAGCTAATTAGGAAAAATGAACAGCCCCAAACATATTCTAGTCATGGAGCATTGTTTTACTATTAAAATTTACCATGTATTTATCTTAAAATACAAATAAAACTGAACTTAGATATCCCCAAAATTATTGTAAAAGAAAATGGTTGCCAATTATTGTTTTTGAGAGGTTTGTTAATTCCAATCAGAAATATTCATTTAAACATCTTTTTAAGTATATGGTTCCCAAATACACAGCCTGATAGGGGAAATAAGAAAAATAAACATAGTGTAGTACGTGATTCTAGAAGCAAAATGTATCCAGGTTAAAGGACTATCCTTATTCTGAGATTATGACTTTCAAGCATTTGTTATTATACTACAATTTCTGTAATGAAGGGTGGTGATGGTAAATTGTAGTTTTTAAGTTATTTTTATTTTATTATTATTTTATGTTATTTAATGTTCCTACTTGGAGTTGGTAGCATATTAGTCATTTACATTTACAGGGAAATGACCATGAATTTGTAGGACCATGAATTTCAAAAGTCTCAGAACATGCTTTTTGTTTAGCTCAAATAATATTTTTGAAAGAATGAGAAACTTTTACAAATCTCTAGTTTAGACTGCTAGCGGTAATCTCCCATCAGATGCTTCATAATGAAGAGACTTCTTGGCATGAAAAGGTTGACTTGAGTGTTGGAAAAAATCATTCTTCCTTTTGTCTTGGCTGGATCAAACTTGGGCAGGCATGCTTCTAAGGTTAGTTTCAACTTTTTCTGCCTGGCTTTGGGACTGTCACCCTCTTTCCAGGCATGCAGAAGAGAAGGGGTAGCCTTGATGTCATCCTAAAGGTGGTACCCTCTTTGCCATTTATATTTGTGTATTTATTTATTTTTGGCTGCGTTGGGTCTTCGTTGCTGCGCGCGGGCTTTCTCTAGTTGCGGCAAGCGGGGCTACTCTTTGTTGCGGTACGCGGGCTTATTGTGGTGGCTTCTCTTGTTGCAGAGCATGGACTCTAGGCATGTGGGCTTCAGTAGTTGTGGCTTGTGGGCTATAGAGCGCAGGCTCAGTAGTTGTGGCGCACGGGCTTAGTTGCTCCACGGCATGTGGGATCTTCCCGGACCAGGGCTCGAACCCATGTCCCCTGCATTGGCAAGTGGATTCTTAACTACTGCGCCACCAGGGAAGCCCCTGCCCTTTATATTTGAATGGAAAAGAGACAGCAGTCTTCGCAAGGCATGCTTGGTTCAGACTGATTCGGATACCTAAGCCAGAAGGGGCTTTAAAGATCATTAAATCCAACTCTTCATTTTACAGATGTAGAAACAAAGGCAATGAGAAGGGAAAGAGACATCCTTCAAACTACACAGACAGGAAGTTTTCAAATTGGAGCTCATCTATATAGTCTCCAACATACTTGAGCACTCCAAAGTCAGTACATCCCAGCACTAGATTCTTAGAATGCAGATTCAAAACCTCCCACCTGGGATTATTATTCAGTAAGCCTGGCATGGTCCCTGAGGATCTACATATTAATATTTAGTAAGCATCCCCAGAGATCCTAAAGCAAGCAGATAGATTATTTTAAATGAACTTTAGGAACCACTAAAAATCTGGGAAACATTAACAATCTGGGAAATGAGAGCCCAAAGAAGGGAAGTGACTTTTGTGTTAATGAGAAAATCAGGATTAAATTCCATATTTTAAAAACCTATGTGTAATGGTCTTAATCATATTTTACTACCTAATGGGGTATAAAATGTATTGGCTGGATCTCATGTCCTTTTCATGTTTCTTTTTTTGGATATTTAACATAGGCTGTGCTACCATATGTATTTAAACATAAGAAATCAATTTTAAAATGTACAATTATGTATACCAGTACAAACACACGTGTGCATGCATTAGACACACACAGGTGCATGCACACACACACTCACAGAGGCAATTAATTGTAAGGTGTGTTTCATTGTAAGATACATTCCAATTTCTGAGATGCTAAAATTTGAAAAAAAAGTCTTATGCAATGTAGTAGTTATATTAGGATTGGAAAATATTTTTCAACTTCTTTGCCAACTCCAATTAGTTGGCAGTAGTGTCTGGAAACTTTCGATGCCAAGGTTTCTTGGGCACAGCAAGGCAAACAACAACCAGTGCCAAGTCAAGTATTAATGTTCAATATGGACACGGGATGTGATTGGCAGAACAAATACCTCGTTTCTGTTGCCTTTTTGATAGTTAGAACAAGAAAACTGGAAAAATGTTGGTGGATTAATTTGGAAAAAATCAGCCAAACAATAAAGATAATTTGTGCCCATTCCAATTTTTAACCCAAGTTGTATTTAAGTTTGATTGATCAGTTTGTGTATACTCAGTACAAAGCACTAAAGAAGTTTTCTGTCAACTCTTGGTTGCCTTACTTCTAAAAAGAATATAATAACCGCTGTCTTAACTCTTTCAGAAGCTGTTAATTATTGATCAATAACTAATCCTTTCATAGTTTTTGTAACTATGCATAGTTTACCAAATGCTCCCACATAGTTTATGTAATTTAAGTCTAATTCTATGAGGTAAATAATAATATCCCTTTTCTATAGCTGTGGAAATTGTAGCTCAGAAAAGCTGAGTAACTTGCCTAAGATCACACAGTGAAATCAGTGAAAGAGCATAAATGTTACCACAAGTTCATTCTATTTTTATTTATATTCATTTTACTTTAACAAAATCTGGGAGTGGGTGTTTAGTTTCTTTTAAACTGAAAACAATATTCTCATAAAGATATTGTGGTTAGAAAACTAAGTACTTCTGCTGTTTTCTTCATCTGGCCTGCTTGTCCATTTCTTTGCTCTTTTACTCATAGACAACCTCTTTGGTCAGGGAGTACCAGCCAACAACCACTCAGGTCTGAAGGATAAATAAAATTATGTACTGACCTGAACTCCTTGACTGAAGACACCTGAAAAAAAAAGCATAAAATCCAAACACTGTAATTTCTGAATACGCAAAAAGTGAGATTTGCAAAATTAGGAAATCCCCAAGCCTAGGATGATACTTGTTCTTGGTTCTTGGCCATCTCAACAAGTCATGGCTTGGTTATTTTCTTTTATATGTGCTCTCCTCTTAGGGAACAGTAGAAACTTGGCAAGTGATATGTGGATATGGACTGTGATGAGGTAATATTTCTTGGAGGTTGGAGTGGGGTGAGACAAATAGTCTAAGGATCTGGAGATTCTTGTTACCGTCTTGGCCCAGTCACTAATTTACTGTGGGAATGATTTTTATCATTTCTGGCATCACTTTGGAGAAGTTGGGTTGGAAAGTTTCCTCTAACTCTGCCATTCCAAATTTCAGTGCTTTTGGTCCCTCCCCAAAGACTTTGTCACAGGCAATTGAGGAAAGGGATTGGGTTTGTTGTTTGTTCTTTGAGTCCTAAATTGTTCTTCTGCTTTCTATACTCAGCTTTAAAGACTTGGCCCAAATTTAGACTGGCAAGGACAAACTAATTTTCTTTGCTGTGACTCATTTTTCCTGCTACATCTCTCTAAATTCCCAAAAGAGAAGAAGTCCATAAATACAGTCTTGCATCTTTATAATTGTATGTGTGATTTTAGGTTGTGGCTAATTAGCACAGTAGTTTAAAATCCTGAAATAATAAAAGTCTTAGCTTCAATCCTGGTACGAGCTGCTGAATTTTGATAAGGATAAGGAGAGAACAAAGCTTTTAAATTTGAAAAAAAGTTAATGCTCATCTACTGTAGTGATTACGAACCTTAATGCAATGGTGTGACTGATTATTAAAAATACAGATTCCCAGGACAACCACTTGAAAAATTCCATTATATAAGACCAAATACGGTCTGGAAGTCTATAGTTCTGTAAACACTCCAAGTGATTTTTATAACCAGGGAAGACTCATTGTTACAATATTCAGTCATTTCTCAGCTGTACAGATCTTTGATCAGAAGAGGAGAGATTTTGCCCAACGTCTTATATGTATGAAATGTCAAAGTGGAAGCAAGCTTAAATAACAATGCCTGAGTCCAACTAGTACTCTTGTTATTAAAACTTAGTAATAGTAACATTAATAGACATTTTTTGAACACTTAATATGTTCCATCCACTATGTTAAGCACTTTACATGCATTTTCTCATTTACTTCCCTATTTAGCGCTAGTCCTTTTATATTCCCATTTTATAGATGAGGAAAATGAGACTCAGAAAGGTCACACAGCTATAAAATGGAAATGCCAGGACTGAAATTCATTTCTCTTGGTCTCAACATTAAGGCTCTTGGGCACTATGCATTTCCAAATGCCAACATGTCTATCAAGGACCCTGTTTTAGTATTATTGATAGTATTTGTTTGTATTGGTCAACCAGGTCCAATTAAATAGATCAATTAGCCTTTCTAAAGAGAAGCAATACGAGGATTGTCAGTTGATTTCTGAGTCAGTCTTTGCAAGTAGATTTTAATATAGTCAAATCTGTTTTTATGTCATCTCAGCAGTTGACTGAGCCACTTACTCGAGTTACTTGGCTTTAGTAGTCAAACTTACTACATAATATCACAGAAATCGTTTATCCATTTTTTTATATTTCTGAATGGATTTGTTTATGAAAATATGACCACTTTCCCGTGAACAATGACTTCTTCATCTGCTCAATCTCATTGAAAAATTGTTGTTTTTACATGTTTGGGCATTTAAATTTCTGATAGCAGCAAAATTCAACTACTTTTGTCATAGTAAATGGTACACCAGACCTGGAAGGTCCCAGGACTCAGTCTCATGTCTAGGATTCTAAAAATGAGAGAATCTCTCAGAGAGTTGAGCTGTTTCTCTAGTTGACACAGGACATTGGTAGATGAGATGGGCCTAGGTTTTGGGTCCAGAGACTCTAGTGTGTATTTTGCCCACTACAGTAGCATAGAGTAGAATAATAAAGAAGGAAAGAAATAGATGCAATGGCCCTGTTCATTCACACAGATGATGATGTGATGAAAAACATCAAACTGAAGTACAGTTGTCCTTTGAACAATCTGAATTCATAGAATATATGACTATTGCTCATTTAGGTGGCCAAAGATATTCCCCTACTTGAAGAATTGTTTAGTTCACCAATAGCATATATGTTTCTGAATTCTAAGGTTCAATAACTTTTTTCTGAAGGATTCTCCAGTTGAGTTTCCTGTTTTCTGCTTGTTTCAATTTCAGTTGAGTCCTAATTAGAAGAATAATGAGGACTGGAAAGCTTTCCCTTGTCTTGGAAAGCCAAGCTAATATTTAAAATAAGTATCCATTCTCCATAGTGTTTCTGTGGAACAGACATCATCTGTGATGTCTAAAGACCCGGATTCAAATTCCAAATTCTGCTTACTGGTTACAAGTCCTTGCAGTTTTCTTAACTGTTTGTGCCACAGTTTTCTTATATATGGAATTTGGATATGAATACCTTGCTATGTGTATTGGAGATAATGCATAAAAGCCCTGGGTACATGCCTAGAATATAGTATATGCTCAACAGATGAAAGTTATTTCTGTAATTATTACCATAACCATTTTCATCATCACAGTCACTATAATGATCTCTCAGAATTGGTCTTTTATATAAAAATTGTTAGGATTTTGAACTATGGTGGACAAATTCATTTGTCTTTTCCCGTTTAGTATAAGTATTGGATTTTAATTTTAAGGGGAAAAAAAACATAACTCACCTGAATAAAAGCCGAAAAGAGCCAGAGAGAGGAGCAGAAGGACACCTGATATTTTCATGGTGCTAGTTAGCTCACTCAGATTAAGGCTGCTTTGTCCAGCTCAGGTTCTCTGTCAAGACACTCCCCAGAGCTCTAAAACACACACTCAGACATATATATATAGACATGATGGAGGGAGCTGGGATCTCCACCTTCTTTATAAACTCACATTCTAAAACCATATGCAGTACTATATAGGCATTTATTGGAACCAGTCACCAACTTAAAGAATGCTTTATGCTTCCCATCAATCTTAAAAATTAGGGCAATTGTATGAGTCGTACCTTAGATCTTATTAGAGGATGTCATTTTCTGCCAGCAATCTGCGCTTTCCTAATAGCCAATACATCCTCCTTGCTCTTCCCTCTAAGGTTTTGCTGCATGAAAGGGTTGACTGACTCATTGATGGAGTCCCACTTGGTGCTATGTCTACATGTCTGTGATCCAGATGAGTAACCACAGGGGAATGGAATCTTGGGTGTAACTTGGATTTTCAGAGTCCACGTCATCCAAGGTGTACCTGAAAGAGGTAAGTAGTCTACATTGTCACCAGAACTGTATCAGCAAAATCATTTTCTGGGCAGAAATCTGATTGTTATTTTTTAAAATATTGTTGTCAAATGCCAGTAATTTTCAATTTTGAGCCAAAATGAACAAGGGAGTCAATGTATCTTTTTTTAATTTGTAAAAAATATTTTTAACAGTTACTGAACTGAGGAATATTTGAGATGCAGAATATTTAATATTTCTCCTTTTTCTGAAAAGTAAAAAAAGTAGTCATAATAAAGCTCTTTATGTTTTGACTCCTTGAAAATATACTTTTCATACAAAATTAGATGAATCCTACTGTCATGGCCAATTTAATTGCTAGACAGGTCAAAGAGTGGGATGCCAAACCTTTCTTTAAGGGAACAACAACAAAAAGCCCCACCATGGTTATAGTGATAAACTATGAGAAAGTCTGTCTCAAATCATAAACTGCTACTAAAAATATCATGAAGAAAAATATAACAATTTCGAGTATGGGAAGACTATGAAAAATGTGCCCAATTTAAACACAAGTGATTAATGCAATGTATAAATAACTAACTTAGAAGTTATATATCTAAATAATTGGTTTCCTTTTAAAACAGTCACTTCAAGAAAATATATAGAAAGTTCAGCTACTATTCCCTTTAGTTCAGGATATTTGTTTTCCATTTGGAAGTTACATATTTTTAGGAATTTTACTTTGATTCATCTCAATATTTAGGATGCATTTTCTGTCTTTGAAAATGGCGACTATATTTCACTGAATTTGATAATCAAATAAGATATTACTGTTTATTCAGAACTGAAGCGTGACTGTGATAAAAGTGAGAATTATTTTCTTTTCATTGCCTCCCTGACAATTTTTAAAGACTTGAACTTAAATGATAGAGGAGAGAGGAGTATAGATAGGATTGGGAAGGGAAAGTATGTGCCTGGCAAGTGTTAACCAAACCAGTGTTAACCACCCAATGCACAGCAAGCCAAATGCTGAGCTGCTGAGGTTTGCAGCAGAGAAGGGGTTTCTTCATGAGGCAGCCAAGCAAGAAGATGGGAGAACAGATCTCAGATCCACCTCCCTGAAGGCAGTGCTTGGAAACTTTGAAACATTGCAAAGGCTTGGTTTTAGGTATGGTGCTCCCTTCCTCTTCCCCATTCCACTCCCAATGCTTGCACTTTTGCCTTCTCCGTTTCTTTCTCCTTCTCTGTGATCAGAATATTTAGGGCCAGTCTAAGCATAACCTTGTGTTTCAAAATGAAAACAGTTCAAAAGAGTTAACACAGAATGAAAAACAGTGGTGGTCAGTGATATTCCATCATAAAAATCCATGGTGTCCTTCCTAAGATATCTGCTTAAACTTCTCTCCCCCAAATTTCATTTATGGTAGTTGCTTCTGTACCTTGCTCTAAACTCTCAGGATCTCTGTTTACCTAATGTTACTGTCTCTTCACCTTCCACTCTGTCCTTCCCTACCTCCCCCATCCTTCAAGAGCTTTCCTTCAATAGGCGCTTTGGTAGAATGATTCTTAGGAAGAATGAATCTACCCTCTTTTTCTGAATGTTTTCAGTTTTGTTTCTTCATCATTTACCCTGTTCACCACAACAAAGCTTGGGAGCACGAAAGCACAAATTAAATTTTGACTCTGGGCAGGTGTTGGGGAGGGAATATTGTATCAGTGGTATATATAAATATTTTAGGATATGTCCAGTATCTTGAACAATAATTTTTGTTAGGTTTTTGAGCCCATGTGAAAGATTTATTTTCTTTTCATACAACTTAAAGGGAAAGGTAAGCAACATGCTATGGGAATCACTAAATTAGCTCCTTTACTAAGAAGCTGAGATAATAGTTTACAGAGAAACTAAATGCTAAAGAAGCTGTGTATTTCTAGTCTTTTGGCTACAAGTAAATAGATGGGAGAAGTTTGAATTTTGTTTTCTGTAATACTCTGAAAGGAATATAGGAAATAATTTAAGGGTAAGTTTCAATGAGTTGAATCATGTACACACACACAAAATAAATAAAAGGAGGTATGGGAGAAGGCAGTAAAAGTCATGGCTTTTATATAGACGTAGTAGAATGCAGTCCCAACATACATTCAGTTGACTTCCAAAAATTAGCTATGCACATTTTCTTTTATGTAATTAAAAGCAAAAACTCTGTAAAATTACATTTTCTGTTACATAAGGTGATACATTTACCCACAGGTATTACCATTCAGAGTAATATACACAAAATCATCTGTACACATTTAAAGAATTTTAAGGGTGATTTTGATTCTATAACTTTTGCTGCTTATTCTGTAATATCACTTCATCTATTGAGGTGCAGCTTCATTGTTTTGAAAACGCTTAGGTCTGTGTCCAGGGACATACACATATTTGTGTTTCTATTTTTTGACATTTTATTTGTTAATATAAATTTTTCTTTCCCCAAGAGTCCTTACAATCAGATAGATAAAAAAGGAGTTGGAGGGGGTGGAGAAACAAGCAGGGAACACAGGGACCATGGGAGCCATGTGACATTTTGCAGCAGTTCATGGGGGAATTGAAGTCAATATCCAGGAACCAACTGGTAAGAAACACCTCACCAGAGGCCAGTGCAGATGAGACACTGTTCTGCAAGTGTCATGTAGCTTTTTTCTGGGTTTAGATGCTATCTTTGGGGAAAAGAAGAAGTGAGGAGAGCCAATGAGAAAGGGAACCAGAGACATGCCCATTTGGTAAAATGTGGGTCCTTAATGGGAGAAATTTTGTGGTATCCACAGGACTTTTAAATGCTCTTAGCAATTAATAGGCACTCAGGAAATATTTGTTAAATGACTGAGATTGAAATATCTTTGTTGAAACAAGTATTTTCTGCTGCTACTATGAAATGAAGAAAAGAACAATTAAAATAAGTTATAAACATTAGCTTATATAAAAATTTTATATAGCTTATATAAAAATCTACTCAGCATATTAGGTCCAAACTTCATTAATATTTTATCAGAAAATAATAAAACATAGAGTTTTTAATTTATTGTGACCTTAAAGAACATTTACTTCAATCTTCCACTCAATACAAAGGACAATCTGAAGTTCTAAGAAATAGACATAGTACTTTTATATAGTTGGTGGTTCTTTGATGACTAAGAAAGACCATAGACTTTGATTCTGGATAGACCTGGAATGTGCATTCCACTTCTGCCACAAATTCTGTGATTTAAGGGATGTTAATTAAACTTTCTGAGTCTTACCATTCTTAAAGATGGCTTTCTGAGTTATTTTCATGTGTCTTATTTCTTTGACTTTTTGGCTCAAAAACACCTTGACTGTTTCGTTGGAATTTTGCATTTAGTCTCTCAAAATTGTTTAGACTTGAGTATGTCATCACATTAGTGATCGCTCCCGACTTTGTATCAGCTATAAATCTAGTAAACGTCTTCTTGATCATCATCAATATCATTGAAAAATGTTGAACAAAAAAGGCTCGAAGATGTTTTACCAACTTATCTCCAAGGTTACTCTACTGAAATCAATGTTCATATTTTTTCTGGCATGCTACCAAGCTCTCACCCTTATGAAATACAGTAAAGTATATTTGGCATGACTGCTTTTAAAGAATCTCTGTGGAATGCCGATCATCCTCACCTTTTCCCCTAAATGCTCATATTATCATATTTCCTGTTCCTCATCATCATAGTCTACACCGCTTCCAAAATAAGCTCTCCATAGTTTCTCATTTACTTCCATCACATTCCTATTTCCCGGCCTTAACTTGTGGTGTTGTCTTTGCTTGGGATCTTCTTTTTTTTAATCACTACACATCTAAATTCTATATATAATACAATGGGAAGTCCAAATTACTGAATTCTTCACAGAACATTTCTTAATCCTCTAAGGAATTTATCCTAAACTAGTACCATGAAGATCAGTTCTGGCTTGTTGATATATTTTATTTGACCCACACAATGTTTTTTAATTTTTAAAAAATAGTCCACGACTTTTACAGTTTGAATATTTAACAGGAAAATAAAACTCAAGTTTGTTTTTTTTAATATTTGGGCCCTTCATTGCCATGGCAAAAGTCAGCTAAAGTTTAGTGGTAACTGCCACATTCAAATGTATTCTTTACTTGCTAACCCTAGAAGGCATTTGAGTTTGAGAATCTTGCCGTTTGACACTAGTAATACTTATTTTTCATAGTTCTTATGACATGTGTCTTTGCTTTTCTTGTGAAACTGTCCTACTTTGTAAAATTATGCCCATCAGACATATCCTCTATTTGTCTAGATGTTCCTTGTGAACAGAATCTATATCTTATTAATTTTCTATCCAAATTTTTGTCTTGTATTTAGCAATTCCACATTTATTCAAAAAAACAAATATGATTTTTAAAAAATAACTTGCACTATGTGTTCACCACAGGTCATTAGTTGTTATTCTAGCTAACATTTTCCAAAGTCTGTCTTCTTCCTTGTTTTAAATATGTAGATATTTGCTTATGTCTAGTTTTCTACCATTCCTTTAATTTCTTTGATTTCCTGTAGCCACATTTCAACAGGACTGTAATCTCACTTATAAAACCCTCTATCATTCCCTGCTTCCTAATGAGATAGAAGGAATAGGTTCTAATTCTCACTGACTCTCATTCAGGAGCACATAGTTAATCACATCATTGGGAGTCAGATTTTGCAATTTGCGCGTTGTTGAGTGGCAGCTCTCTCTCCCTCTCTTTTAATTCATGTAACCTGCACCACTGATCACCTCTTCCCCATAATCCACACTCCCTTCGTATCCTATTTCACTATGATCAAAGCTATCTACACTTATTTATATTACTTTAGCCACAGTGGAAATCAATCTAAGTCATAAAGTATAGTTTTCTATATAAAACTTTTGGAAGTTAACTGATGTTATAACTCTTTTTTTTGAATTTTATTTTATTTGTCATACAGCAGGTTCTTATTAGTTATCTGTTTTATACATATTAGTGTATACGTGTCAATCCCAATCTCCCAATTGTCAATCCCAATTCATCCCACCACCACCCACCCCCCGACCCCCCTGCCGCTTTCCCCCCTTGGTGTCCATACGTTTGTTCTCTACATCTGTGCCTCTATTTCTGCCTTGCAAACCAGTTCATCTGTATCATTTTTCTAGATTCCACATATATGTATTAATATACAATATGTTTTTCTCTTTCTGACTTCACTCTGTATGACAGTCTCTAGGTCCATCCACGTCTCTACAAATGACCCAATTTCGTTCCTTTTTATGGCTGAGTAATATTCCATTGTATATATGTACCACATCATCTTTATCCATTCGTCTGTCGATGGGCATTTAGGTTGCTTCCATGACCTGGCTACTGTAAACAGTGCTGCAATGAACATTGGGGTGCCTGTGTCTTTTTGAATTATGGTTTTCTCTGGGTATATGCCCAGTAGTGGGATTGCTGGGTCATATGATAATTCTATATTTAGTTTTTAAAGGAACCTCCATACTGTTCTCCATAGTGGCTGTATCAATTTATGATGTTATAACTCTTAATATTGTCTTAAGAAAATTCATTCAGAGATTTCTCTCTTCTTGACTTTCTTTCTTTATTGTTTTTGTATACTTCTACTTGAATTCATTTTTAAGGTTGCATTTTGTATATGTGTTTTTATATTAAGCCTCCTCAAATCTCTTATTTTTAAATTTAAGTGTTACAGTTTGGCATTAATTTGGGTAAGAGAGAAAAAGAGATTATTATAGTATAGGTTTAGGGACACTGTGGAAGGATGCCATTATCCTTAGGTGTCAAGAAAAATAGGTCAGAGTAATTTTGTTGTCTTCTTTGACATGGTAACTAGACTGGTATATCTAAGGTATACAGTAGACACATATATATTCAGTACCAATTCAGGTTGGTACTGAACTGCTATGTTACAGTATTTACTGATTAATTCTTGTTTGGTAGCTTTATCTACAATGTGAGATTATGAGATTATAATGATCCTGAGGGCAAGACAGGGGTTTATCTTACTTTTCTTCTAAATTTTCCTACTGATATTTTTGAATGAAAAAAGCAAACTGTTTTCATATTTATTTATATTTTTTTACTCACTAATCTTTTGGTTACCTTAGCTCAACTGCCTCCTAATTTTCTATACCATTCTTTGAGTGTTGAGGCTTTTGAACGGTTTCTATAGGATTATTTGGCTTTGCTTCTTCTAGCTTCTCATAGCAATTTGCACGTTTTGAATTTAGCACTCATAACATTGTGTTATTCTTGTACTCGGGGAGCTCACAATTTAGCAAGTCAGATATAGACAATATAATTCAAATATAATGTAATAACATTCTAGAAAATATATTTTTCAAGGTGCTGTGAGTGCATAAAGATCCAATTAATTTTTCTAAGATAGTATCATCTTATACATCTTTTCTAATGATAGTATCATCATAGAAGTTCTCATTAAAAACATATACTTGCACAACTGTGAATCTTGAAGGAAAATAAGAGTTCTGTAGCAAAATAAGACTGGATGATGAAGTAGAGGAGGAGGGCACACAGGTATAGATAAAATCAAGCTGAAATCTACGAGAATAGACATGAATGTGTGAAGACTACTGACTATATGAATACCAAATAGTTCAGTAGGCTGAAGCATAGGATACCTGGTCAAGATAGCTGAAAAGGAGATTGAAAATAGGCCAGGACCCAAAAGTTCAGAGTGTCGTGCTGTTTACAGAGTGTACAGTGGCCCAAGGTGATTCAACTAGCTCTGAATCATATAGCATTAAAAATTCTTGCTGGCATACTGATTTTCTCTACCACCAAACAAAATCGGAACCTTTATTCACCCTCTGGAAAATATGATGGAAAGCAAGCTAGGGTAGATTGCATATTGGTAACAATAGGAAAATGGAAATAGTTTCAGCCCAACTCAATGTCTGACTTTGCCTGTTCCCTTTGAAGCTTAATTATAACCATCAGAGGAAGCCTCTTAAATGTTTGCTAATACATTCTACCATATGGGGGGAAAGTTTGCCAAAGTCTTTTAAAATCACAAGGAAGCAGTATTTCACAGGTCAAGTGATTTAGTTCGAACAAGGCATTATTAGGTTTGCCCTAAACTAGAGAAAAGCTTCTGCAAGAATTTTTATTTCTAAGTTCAACAATACTGTTATTTCTGCTACACAGATTCTCTCCCATGTCTATCAGCTCTGGTCCAGACAAGTTACTCCAGGTAAACAGTAACTGGGAGTGCCTCCCCATTGCTTACAAAGCTTAGCCAATAAAGTTAAAGAGCCTTAGCTTGGGATTCACGGTTCTTCTGTGATCTGGCCTACCTTCTGTCTCAATTTCATCTCCTGGTTTCCTTTCCAAGCATCAGAGGCTCGTACCACTAGACTCCTGAGTAATCTGTATTTTCTCTTCGTGCACTTCTGGTCATTAATATTTTCTCTAAAACAATTGTTGCTACCCCTGCCTATCAGAATCTGATTCAACTTGCCTGAACAAGCTAAAATAAAGACTGTTCTGAAATGTTTTCCACAGTTGCCCAAGAAGAAATCAATCTCTCTCTTCTGACTTATAATAAAACATAACATTTTACCTTTCATGGCATATAACATGTGTTATATTATGAGTATATACCTAACTTATAGATGTTACTCATTATTACTCTGTAGCCTTTGAGGGTGAAGATTTATTTGTCATATGCCAGTATCCTTCCTAAACACTAGAAAAAATAGTAGAAGCTAACTATGTTGGGTGGGAGGATCAATGCTTATATGATTCAATTTACAAAAGCTAGATTTTATTCAGTTATGTTACGCATAGAAGTCAATATGTATGACTTGGTCTTGTTGCCTGAGTATACGAAAAACTGAATCCATCCTGTATCTGTCGGATAGTACAACCCAATAACCCCCTTATCTCCGTACTCTTGATGCAGGTAAATTTCACATCATACCTTTTATTACAAATTATGGCCGTGCTTTGTGGCATGTGGGATCTTAGTTCCCTGACCAGGAATCAAACCCATACCCCCTGCAGTACAAGCTCAGAATCCTAACCACTGGACCGCCAGGGAATTCCCTACAAATTGTTTTATGTAGGATAATCTCAGTTATTGTAACAAATTACCCCAATGCATAATAACTTACACAGGAGGAGGTCTGTTTTTTCAATTGTGTCAAGTCCAGATGACTATCCCTGATTTACAGGCAGCTTCTCTCCAAGCTGTGATGAAGAGACCTAGTCCTCTTTCATTTCTGACTTCAACACATGGCTCGAATTTGCCATGCTCATTTGCATCAAGGTGATGGGAAGAAGAATATTATTGCGAAGGAGTCACGCATGATTTTTTACCAACTTGGCTTAAAAGTAAAACACAACACACTCATCATTGCTGAGAACTAGTCACATGATCACAGTTACATGCAATTTGGGGTAGAAAAATCAATTCCCTTGTTGGGCTTCCACTTCCCAGCAATGATTGTATATTCTAACAGTGGAGTATGAATTTTGTAGACAATTATCCCCTGTGACTACTAGATAACTTTGCACACCCTTTTCCCCACACTTAGGACATACCCACTCCACTCCTCAAAGGAGACAGTATAAAGTGTTACCCAGTCACTGCAACCAGCAAAAAGTTTAGGATTACTGAAAGCAGCTCTTTATGGAGACCTATACATTATAAGGCATGTTGTCAGCCCCCATCATCTCCTCATACTCAGTAGGTAATGGGGGAGCTTGAACAGGATCACCTTCTTGGTGTGTACCTCTTTAGAATGCAGCCATCATGCTGTAAGAAGCCCAAGGTACCTGAGAGTGTCCCACATAAATGTTCCCGTCAAAAGTCCCAGCTGAACTCAGCCTGGCCAGATGTCAGAACCTCCAGATGATTTTCCTTCCCAGTCATTCAAGTCATCTCAAGCATTTGAATCTTCTGGAACTGAAGTTCCATGTCATGGACCAGAGAGAAATTATATTGCCTGTTGTCTGTTCCCTGCCCTGATAGAATCCATGAATACTATCAAATGGTTGTTATTTTATACCACTGATTTAAAGTTGGTTTATAATGTAGCACTAATAAGTATAACCAAATTTGGTATCTGGAAGTTGTGTGTGGAAGTAACAAATACATGTAACAAACATCTAAACATATGGCACTGGCTTTGGGACTGAGTGGTAGGCAGAAGCTAGAAGGGCCTAGAAGAAACTATTAGCAGAAGGCTGATGAGCCTCAAGGAGGCCATTGGAGAGGGCTTAAATAAAAATGACAAAAATGTTACAAGAAGCTGGAGGAAAGGAGGCTTTTTTAAAAATTTAGTGATGAAAAGTTTAGCAAACATGGAAAATAGGAAAAATGTCATCTAATAAACTGATAAATCTTGCTAAGGAGATTTCTAGGTTAAATGTTGAAAATATCAACTGATTTCATCAAGAGGCACAGAAAAAAGAGAGCTGAGCTAAAGAAGGAATTGTTCAGTTTTCAAGCAGAATCTAGAGGGGATATAAAAACCTACGGCTTTCTGGATTTTAAACAATTGTCTCTCATCCCTAGTCTCTCTCAGAAAGAGACTCGGGACAAAAATAAAAGCCTGGTTGCTTCCAGTAAAACATCTCAAGGTGTATACAAGTATGAAACTATCAAACCCTCTTAAACCTCAGATGGTTTTCAGATGATCCTTCATAAGCCCCTTGTACTAGTTAGTCAGGACCTTCTAAGGACCCTAAGGATATATCTCATCAACTCTCTGTGAAACAATAGAGCACCTACTTGGCATTGTCTGACAGTAACCATACAGGGACCAGAGGTTGAGAAGGACTTCTCTCGAATAGATTTGAAATGTGCCTTTTGTCCAGTAAAGTGTAATGCAAAATGGTACCTGCATAACCCAAAACATTTTTGAAGAAACTAAGCAAGCCTAGGCTGAAAGGGACAGACGGTAAAAAATGAAGAAGCCATGTTTTGTGAAATGTGATACAAAATATTTATGGGCAGAAAGTAGGTTAAGAAAATTACTTAGCTGTAAACATAAGCCATTTTTTTATGGGGGGGGTTCTCCAGGGGAGGAGAGGTGATTCAGAGGGAATAACCAAGGGACCAGAGGACAAAATAAAAAACAACAGAGAATTGCTCCCAGGTAGGAGTATGGGGCCTTCATCAAAGAATTAACCTGGTTATTAGAGATTTATGATGAAGGAAGTGGCATGATAAAAATTTTATTTAGACAGAATTATTCTGGCTGAATGTGTTGTGTTGATGTATAATGTTGAATGCGTACTGAAAGAGGAAGCAAGGATGGTAATTAGAAGATTGTAATAGTTCAAGTGAAACAAGACAGTGGCTGCAACTGAGGATTAGCAATGGATTTGATGAAGAGTGGTTAGCTTTAGGGCATATTTTGAAGATAGAGCCAAAAGAATTTGCTGATGGGTCACACGTTGGGTGTGAGAAAAAGAGTATAGTCAAGGATTTGGCTTAGCAACTGGAAAAACTGGAGTTGCCATTTTATGAGTTGGGGAGCAGTAAGAAGGAAACAATTGTAGGAGGCATGTGGGATCTTAGCTCCCTGACCAGGGATCAAACCTGCACCCCCTGTGTTGGAAAGTGGTCTTAACCACTGGACCACCAGGGAATTCCCGTGCAATTTTTTAAAAGAATTGACATAAATGGAATCATACGGGATGTACTCTTTGTCTGGCTTCTTTCACATATCATAATGTTTTAGATCCATCCCTTTGATTTCCAAATATACATTTTTGGTTGGCTTATTTACCATCCATATATATGCTTTGACATGTCCATTCAGATCTTCTGCACATTTATATTTGGTTGTTAGTTTTCTTTTTATTAAGTTTTGAGAGTTTTATATGAGCTAAATTCCATTCTTTCATCAGATATGTGCTTTGTAAAGATTGATACTTTCTCTAGTTTGTCTCATCTTTCTTCCTTAAGTGTTTTTAAAAAGAAGATTTTAATTTTGATGAAGTCTATGTTGCAACTAGTTATTTTATAGATGATGCTTTTGGTGTCGTATCTTAGACTTTTGGCCAACCTAAGGTCACAAAATATTTTCTTCTAAACTTTTTATAGTTTTATATTTTACTTCTAGGATCCATTTTGAATTAGCGTTTGTATGTGATGTAAGCTGTGGATTGAAGTTCATTGTTTTTGCTTAAATACATCCAATCATTCTAGCACCATTGTTGAAGATTATCATTCTCCACTGAATTGTCTTTGCATCTTTGTAAAAATTAGTTATCTATAAGTGTATGGCTCTATTTCTGGATTCTCTATTCTTTTCCTTTTATCTATTTGTCTATTCTGACTCTAATACCACACTGTCTTGATTACTGTAACTTTATAATAATTCTTAAAACCAGTTAGCTTTCAAACTTTGCTTTTTTCGATGTTGTTTTGACTTCTCTGGGACTTTTATATTTATCTCAGCAAATTATTTTTTCAATGTACAGGACATGCACAACTTTCATCACATATTTCCTAATAGTTCATATTTTTGATGCTGTTAGAAATGGCATTATTTTTCATTTAAATTGCTGATTATTTCCTCTTAGTATATAGGAATATAATTTATTTTGTATTTTGTTCTTACACCCTCCACCCTTGCTAAACTTACTAGTTCTAATAGGTTGCTTTGTAGATTCCATCATACTTCCTATATAGATGATCACGTAGTCTGCAAATAAAGACAATTTTATTAATTACTTTCCTATCTGGATGCTTTTTCTTTTCTTTCCCTTTTTTTGGCTGTTTCCTGCCTTATTGTACTGACTAGAACCTCCATACAATATTGAGTAGAAGTGTTGAGAGCCGAAACCCCTGTTTTCTTTCTGTTTTTAGGGGGAAAACATTAGGTTTCTCATAATTAAGTATAATGGTGGATCCAGATTTTTCACAGATACCCTTTATCTGGTTAAGGAAATTCCATTCCATATCTAGTTGGCAGAGAGTTTTTGTTTTGATTTTGTTTTATCCAGAAATACATATTGCTAAATTTGATTTGCTAATATTTTATGGAAAATTTCTGTGTATTGATTTTTTTCTTATCTTTGACTATGATGTCTGGGTAATTCTGGCCTCATAAAATGAGTTAGAAAGTGGTCCGTCCTCTTCTGTTTTGTGGAAGAGAGTGTGTAGATTTGGATTAAATCTTCATTAAATATTTAGTCGAATTTATATTTGATCCATCTGGCCCTGGAAATGTCTTTATTGAAAAAATTTTTAACTAGATAGAACTGTTCACATTATTTCTTCTTGAGTGAGTTTAATAATTTGTGACTTTCAATACATTGTCTATTTCATCTAAGCACTTCAATTCATGTGCATGGAGTGCATTCATCATATTATTATCCAACTAGTATCTGTGAGTTTCCTCCACTATTTCTGATACTGGTTATTTTTACTCCCTTCCTGCCCCAGCCCCCCTTTTTGGCAACCATTTTAAAATAAATGGCTTTTTGTTTCACTGATTTTTATCTGTGGTTTTCCTTCTTTCAATTTCACTGATTTCTGCCCTTACCTTTGTTATTTCCTTCCTTCTACTTGCTTTAGATTGTATTTACTTTTCTGTTTCCTGTTTCTTTAAATGGAAAACTTAGATTACCGATTAATACACTTCTTTACTTACACCATTAAATGCCATGCACTTCCCTCTAAGAACTACTTTAGATGCAACCCACAAATTTTGATAGATTGTGTTCATATATCATTCTGTTAAAAACTGCTTGAATCTTTCTCTATAACTCATGGGTTATTTAGAAACCATGTGTTAACTTTCAAATAATTGGGGATTTTTGAGATATTTTTCAGTTGTAGACTTCTAATTTAATTTCTTCTAGAGAACATACATTGTGTGATTTCTATTCTGTGAAGTTTTTAAAATTAGTTTTATATCTCATGATATGGTCTATCTTGGTGAATGTTTATGTGCAATTGAAAAAAATTATGTAATCTGCTGTTGTTTGGTGAAGTGCTCTATGCATATCAATTACAACAATTTGTCTGGTTGTGTTGTTCAGGTCTTCTATACTCTTAATGATTTTCCATCCACTTGTTCTATCAATGACAGAGAAGTGTTGACATCTCCAATTATATTTGTTAATTTTTAAAATTCTTTCTTAGAGTCTTATTGATTTTTGCTTAATATATTTTGATAATCTGATTTTAGATGAACACACATCTAGGATTGTTATTAGGTGAACACACATCTATAATTGCCTCCTTTATCATTATGTAATGTTCCTGTTTATCCCTGGTAATATTTCTTATTCTGAAATCTTCTTTGTCAGCCATGTGGTTCTTCTAGCTGTCACTAAGATTAAGGAAGGGAGAAGTAAACTAAAAGAATTGCCCATTTTTCAAGAAGATTGTAGATGAAAAGCTCAGGGTTCAGGAAATTCTCTCCAGCCAGAAAAAAATATGTTAAAATTGAATTAATATTATTTATGGCAGAGAAGCTGAATAGAACAGATGCTCCCAGGTGATGGTTATGGCTGAGCTCCATGATATCAGGCGGTACCAACTGCAGCTTTGTGAATGAGGTTATTTTGAAGCTTCCAGCCACACCAGTACTCCAGCTGACCCCATGTGAAGCAGAATTAATTGGTCAATCCCCCAAATTGTGAAAATAACAAATTGTTGTTATTGTTTTAAGTCACTCAGTTTTGGAGTATTTGCTATCCAGCAGTTGATAACCAAAGCACAGTGGCAGAGTGAAATCAGGTCATAGAATTGACTTCTTCTAGATTTAAACAAATGAACCACAAAAATGAAAAGTGTGTCAAAATTTTCCATCAGCATCCAAAAAAATACATGGGGACCAGGTTATAAAGTACATTGCAAAATTTGAAAATAAGGAAAAAAAAAAAGGTGTCTGGTATGTCAAAGCTTAACTCGTAACCTGAAATTTAACCTCAGATGCAGAAATAATGAGATGACAAAATTCTGCAAATTTTTCACAGATAAGACTATTTGAAGATTTGGAAAAGGGCAGTTTTATTGTTTTCCTCTTCTGATAGGTTGGGTAGGTGAGGGGAAGAATGAAGAGAGACACCATGAAATAAAGGTTGAAAGAAATGAATTTAAAAATTAGATTTAGTCATCTCTGACGGAAAGTTAAACTCCGAAGTTCCGCACCAAAATGGGAGAATAAATGAATCACTAAGCTATTCTTTCTGTGTGCTTAAGATATATTACTGCTCATGTGAATTTTAAAAAAGGAGAGAAAGCAGAGGGAGCCTAATTCTTCCAGCAGTGAGTATATTCTTTCTAGCTGACCTCTCTATTTAATCTTAAAACTTAGACACCACATAGTTCTAATATGAGCCACTTGTTGGATATATGTATTGGAAACATTTTCTCCTGGTTGGTGGTTTACCTTTTACTCTACTAATGGTGTATTTTGATGAATTGACATTCTATTTTAATATTGCATGGTTCACCATATTTTTATTTAGACTTAGTGCTTTTTTTTTTTGCCAGTTTAAATAATATTTGCCTACACTAAGTTCATGAAGACATATTTCCCTTCAAAAGATTTTTCGAATTGTTTTTATAAGTATCAATTCAAATTAAGATGAGTCAGTATTCATTTTCTCCAACGGGTATATCCCATGGGTATATGAAAGGATATTCTCTTTCATAATTTTGCAGTGTCTTTTGTTGTTAATCAAATGATCATATATTTATGAGTCTGTTTCTAGACTCTAAATTCCATCCCAGTGGTCTCTGTCTATCTTTGCACCAATATATTTTCTTTATTATTATTGCTTGAGAATAAGTCTTGTTGTCTGGTAGTGTAAGTCCTTCATCTTTGTTTTTCTTCAAGATTATATTGTCTGCTCTTTATTCCTATTACATTTTCATATAAATTCGAAAATCAAATTGTTATTCTCAAAAAAAAACTGCTACCTATTTGAGTAAGATTATATTGAATCTACAAAACAATTTAGAGTGAATGTACCTGTTTATAATATTGAATTGTTTAATTGATGAATGGGTATATACTTCCATTTAGTTAGAGATTAAAACAAAATATTTCATGAAAGTTTTGTAATATTCAGAGTAGATATGATACACGCTATTTATTAGAGTTTTTCCTTATACATTTGTTATTTTTGATTTTCTGAGAAATATCTTTTAAATGTTTCATCTTCTATTTATTACACACATTTAAATTATAATTTCTTTTTTTATAAATTTATTTATTTTTGGCTGCATTGGGTCTTTGTTGCTGTGCACAGGCTTTCTCTAGTTGCGGCAAGCGGGGGCTACTCTTCGTCGCGGTGTGTGGGCTTCTCGTTGAGGTGGCTTCTCTTGTTGCGGAGCACGGGCTCTAGGTGTATGGGCTTCAGTAGTTGTGGCTCACGGGCTCAGTAGTTGTGGCTCATGGGCTCTAGAGCGCAGGCTCAGTAGTTGTGACACATGGGCTTAGTTGCTCCGTGGCATGTGGGATCTTCCTGGATCAGGGATCGAACCGTGTTCCCTGCGTTGGCAGGCAGATTCTTAACCACTGCACCACCAGGGAAGTCCCTGATTTCTTCTTCTTTTTGCATATGGACCTTGTATTCAGCAAATTCTCATTTCAAAAGTAGCATGTTCCTGTTTTTATGATATCATTTCCATTGCACTAAATCTATATACTTAGTCATTAAGGGGGAGAGAGGAACAGGAAGAGTTCAGGAAAGATTTTCATCTAATATTAATGACAGTGTGTCTTAGTTTTAATGTTTTGCTTAATTTTATTTTTTTATTTTTTTCATGTATAAGCCTTTTCATTATGCCAAGTTACAAATGTTAGAGCTTGGTTAATTTTATTTTTTAATTAAAATTTACTTTTCTGTATTTTTAAATTCTTCTTGAAGAGTATATATTATTATTTCAAAGCAAAATTACATTGAAATACAGATTTAAAATTTAAATTGAAGAAAACTAACTGCGGTGTAGGTTGTCTTATTTTTTGCATGCTGTCTCAAATAACAATGAACCTCTTTGGCTGCCTACACAGACCCACACTCCAACTAATTCCTAATTTTTGTTTGGAAAATATATGGTTAACAGTTTACTCAGTTCTGACTCTTTGAATTGATTTTCTTCGGGTAAAAAGGATCTAATCAGTAGGGGAAAAAATAAGCCCATAGAATTGTAAGAGTAATGTTTCGTTCATTAGTTAGAAACATTTCTCAACTCTCATCTAATGTGAAACCCGAATAAGAGCTCAGCATGGACTATTTTAGGAGCTCTCACCTTCCTGGGAAGAAGAAAGAAAGAAAAGTAACATCAGAAATTGCGACATCTCTCTCCATCTCAAGCTTTCTCCCTTAACTGTGTTCAGAAATGGGCATTAATAAGTAGGCAATGAAAGAGGGGCCCTCTTGTTTCTACCTAAGATTTTGCCCCCATTTGTTACTCACCTGGACATCTATTTAAACTATTTAACCTTTTAAAGTTTAAACCTATTTAAACTTTTTGGACCTTCATTTCTCCTCAAAATCCAGTATATGCTATTATTATCACCATTTTATTTTATTTTTAATTTTATTGAAGTATAGTTGAGTTACAATGTTGTGTTAATTTCTGCTGTACAGCAAAATGATTCAGTTATATATATATTTCTTTTCCATATTCTTTACCATTATGGATTATCCCAAGATATTGAATATAGTTCCCTGTGCAGTACAGTAGGGCCTTGTTGTTTATCCATCCTATAGATAGTAATTTGCATCTGCTAATCCCCAAATCCCAATCCATCCTCCCACCATTGCCCCCCTTCCTCCTTGGCAACCACAGGTCTGTTCTCTGTGTCTGTGAGTCTGTTTTTGTATCGTAGATATGTTCATTTGTATTGTATTTTAGATTCCACATATAAGTAGTATCATGGTACTTGTTTTTCTCTTTCTGACTTCTCTTAGTATGATAATGTCTAGGTCCATTCATGTTGCTGCAAATGGCCTTATTTCATTATTTGTTTATGGCTAATATTCCAGTGTGTGTGTGTGTATGTGTGTGTGTGCACACACAGACACATATATATACACCACATCTTCTTTATCCATTCAACTGTTGATGGACATTTAGGTTGTTTGCATGTCTTGGCTATTGTAAACAGTGCTTCTGTGAACATAGGGGTTCATGTATCTTTTTGAATTATAGTTTTGTCTGGGTATATGCCCAGGAGTGGGATTGCTGGATCATATGATAACTCTAGTTTTTTGAGGAACCTCCATACTGTATTCCATAGTGGTTGCACCAATGTACATTCCCACCAACAGTGTAGGAGGGTGCCCTTTTCTCCATACCCTCTCCAACATTTATTATTTGTAGACTTTTTAATGATGGCCATTCTGACCTATGTGAGGTGGTACCTTATTGTAGTTTTGATTTGCATTTCTCTAAGAATTAGCGATGTTGAGCATCTTTTCAAGTGCCTATTGCCATCTGTGTGTCTTCTTTGGAGAAATGTCTATTTTAGGGTTTGTGCCCGGTTTTTGACTGGGTTGTTTGTTTTTTGTTATTGAGTTGTATGAGCTGTTTATATATTTTGGAAATTAATCCCTTGTCAGTTGCATCATTTGCAAATATTTTCTCCCTGTCCATAGGTTGCCTTTTCATTTTGTTTATGATTTCCTTTGCTGTGCAAAATCTTATAAGTTTGATTACATCCCATTTGTTTATTTTTGTTTTCACTTCTATTGCCTTGGGAGACTGGCCTAAGAACAGATTGCTACGATTTATGTCAGAGGATGTTTTGCATATGTTCTCTTCTAGGAGTTTTATGGTGTCATGTCTTACATTTAGGGCTTTAAACTATTTTGAGGTTATTTTTGTGTGTGGTGTGAGGGAGTGTTCTAATTTCATTGATTTACATGTGGCTGTCCAACTTTTCCCAACACCACTTGCTGAAGAGACTGTCTTTTTCCCACTGTATATTCTTGCTTCCTTTGTTGAAGATTGTTCATAGGTGTGTGGGTTTATTTCTGGGCTTTCTATTCTGTTCCATTGACCCATATGTCTGTTTTTCTGCCATTACCATGCTGTTTTGATTACTGGAGCTTTGTATTATTGTCTGAAGTCTGGGAGGGTTATGCCTCCTACTTTGTTTTTTTTCCTAAAGATTGCTTTGGAAAGTCTGGGTCTTTTATGGTTCTGTATAAACTTTAGGATTATGTGTTCTAGTTCTGTGAAAAATGTCATGGATAATTTGATAAGGATCACATTAAATGTGTTGATTGTTTTGGGTAGCATGGGCATTTTATAATATTCTTTCAATCCAAGAGCATGGCATATCTTTCCATTTCTTTGAGTCATCTTCAGTGTACTTTATTAATGTTTTGTAGTTCTCAGCATATAAATCTTTTACCTCGGTGAAGTTTATTCCTAAATATTTTATTTTTTTGGATGCGATTTGAAAAGGGATTGTTTGTTTACATTTATTTTCTGATATTTCACTGTTAGTGTAAAGAAATGCAACCAATTTCTGTATATTAATCTTGTATCCTGCTTCTTTGCTGAATTTGTTTATCAGTTCTAATAGTTTTTGTGTAGAGTATTTAGGGTTTTCTATATATAGTATCATGTCATCTGCATATAGTGACAGTTTTACCTCTTCCCTACCAATTTGAGTACGTTTTATTTCTTTTTCTTGTCTGGTTGCTGTGGCTAGGCCAGTACAATGCTGAAGAGAAGTGGCAAGAGTGGGCATTCTTGTCTTTTTTCAGAGTTTAGCAGGAAGGCTTTCAGCTTTTCACTGTTGAGTATTATATTGACTGTGTGTTTGTCATAATTAGTTTTTATTATATTGAGATATGTTCCCTCAGTACCCACTTTGGTAAGAGTTTTTATCATGAATGGATGTTGAATTTTATCAAATGCTTTTTCTGCATCTATTGAGATGAGCATGTGGTTTTTGTCTTTTCTTTTGTTGATGTGGTTTAACACGTTGATTGATTTGCATATGTTGAACCAGCCTTATGACCCTGGGATGAATCCAACTTGGTTGTGGTGTATGATCTTTTAAATTTGTTGTTGGATTCAATCTGCTAATGTTGAGAACTTTTGCATCTATATTCATCAAAGATATTGGCCTATAATTTTCTTTTTTGGTAGTGTCTTTATCTGGTTTTGGTATCAGGGTAATGGTGGCTTCATGGAATGTCTTTGGGAGTGTTCCTTCCTCTTCAGTCTTTTGGAAGAGTTTAAGAAGGATTGGTATAAGTTATTCTTTATATATTTGGTAGAATTTGCCTGTGAAGCCATCTGGCCCTGGACTTTTGTTTGTAGGGATTCTTATTTTTGTTTTTTATTACAGATTCTTTTTTGCTTCTAGTGATTGGTCTGTTCTAGTTATCTGTTTCTTCTTGACTCAGTTTGGTGGACTGTGTGTTTCTAGAAAGTTGTCCATTTCTTCCAGGTTGTTGAATTTGTTGGCACATAATTGTTCATAGTATTATGTTTTTTTTTGGTATTTCTGCAGTATCGGTTGTGATTTCTCTTCTTTCATTTCTTATTTTGTTTATTTGGGTCTTCTGTTTTCTTCCTGGTGATCCTGGCTAGAGGTTTGTCAATTTTGTTTACCCTTTAAAAGAACTAGCTATTGGTTTTATTGATTTTTTTCTATTTTTTTAAATCTTTATTTTCTTTCTGACCTTTATTTTCTTCTTCCTTTTGCTGATTTTAGGTTTTGTTTGTTGTTCTTTTTCTAATTCTTTTAGGTGGTAGGTTAGGTTGTTTATTTGAGATTTTTCTTGTTTCTTAAAGGAGGCCTGTTTCACTGTGAACTTCCCTCTAAGAAGTGCTTTTTGCTGCATCCTGTATGGCTTGTGGGATCTTAGTTCCGTGACCAGGGATTGAACCTGGGCCATGGCAATGAAAGTGCTGAGTCCTAACCACTAGACCACTGGGGAATTCCCCATAGATTTTGTGTGGTTGTGTTTTCATTGTCATTTGCCTCAAGGTAGTTTTTAATTTCTTCTTTGATTTCCTCATTGACCCATTGGTTTTTTTAGAAGCATATCATTTATTCTCCATGTAATTGTTTATCATTTCTTTTTCTGTGACTGATTTCTAGTTTCATGCCATTCTGGTTGGAAAAGATGCTTGAAATAATTTCTGTACTCTTAAATTTGTTGAGGTTTGTTTTGTGCCCTAGTATGTGGTCAGTCCTAGAGAATGTTCCATGTGCACCTGAAAAGAATGTATTCTGCTTTTTTGGGGTGTAATGTCCTGAAAATATCAATTAAGTCTAACTCTTCTATTGTATCATTTAGAATCTCTGTTGCCTTATTAATTTTCTGTCTCCAAGATCTGTCCATTGATGTGAGTGGGAGGGTTAAAATCTCCTACTATTATTGTATTCCCATCAGTTTCTCCCTTTATGTCTGTTAGTATTTGTTTTATGTATTTGGGTGCATAAGTGGTGATGAGTGTTATATCCTCTCCTTGTATTGATCCTTTTATCATTATATAGTGTCCTTCTTTATCTTTCTTTATAGCTTTTGTTTTAAAGTCTATTTTGTCTGGTATGAGTATTGTGACCCTGCTTTCCTGTCATTTCCGTTTGTATGAAATATCTTTTTCCATGCCCTTACTTTCAATCTATGTGTTTCCTTTGCCCTAAAGTGAGTCTCTTGTAGGCAGCATATTGTAAGATCTTGGTTTTGTTTTGCTTTTTAATCCAGTATGCTACTCTGTGTCTTTTGATTGGAGCATTTAATCCATTGACATTTAAGGTAATTTTTAATAGACATGTATTTATTGCCATTTTAAACCTTATTTTCCCATTGATTTTATATTTTTTTCTTTGTCCCTTTTTCTTTTTGTTTTTTCTTTTGTGGTTTGATGATTTTCTTTTGTATTATGCTTGTGTTCTTTTCAGTTTTTGTGAATCTATTGTATATTTTTGATTTGTGGTTACCCTGTCTTTTGAATATATTAATCTCTTCCTATGTCTGCTTGCTTTAGACTGGTAGTTATATAGCCTCAAACACATTCTGGGGAAAAAAATCTACATTTTCTTACTCTCTTCCCCACATTTTATGATTTTGATGTCCTCTTTTATATCTTGATGTTCATCCTTTGGCTGTTCATTGTGGTTATCATCGCTTTCATAGAAATTTTTTGATTTTTAAAAAAAAATCTGTGTACTGGCTTATTTGAGTGATACACTTTCCAATTATGATTTTGTCTGTCCTATAGATTCTTCTTTTCTATTTTGAGAAAACCTTTCAATATTTCCTTTAGGATAGGTTTAGTATTGCTGTATTCTTTTAGGTTTTGCATGTTTGGGAAATTCTTTATCTCTCTATTCTAAATAATCATCTTCCTGGGTAGAGTATCCTAGGTTGTAGATTTTTCCCTTTCAGGACCTTGAATATTCCTTGCCACTCCCTTCTGGCCTGTAACATTTCTGTAGAGAAATCAGCTGGTAGTCCTCTGGGGGTTTCCTTTAATTAGCTCTTTGTTTTTCTCTTGTTGCCTTCAGAATCCTCTCTTTGTTAGCTTTTGCCATTGTTATTATAGTATTTCTTGGTGTAGTGCTGTTTGGGTTTATCTTGTTTGAGACCCTCTGTGCTTCCTGTACCTGGATATCGGTTTCCTCCTTTAGGTTTGGGAAGTTTTCAGCCATAATTTCCTCAAATACATTTTCAATCCCCTTTTCTCTTTCTTCTCCTTCTGGGATCCCTAGTATGTGTAGATGGGCAAGCTTTATATTATCCCATAGGTCTCTTCTGTTGCTTTCATTGTTTTTCATTTGGTTTCCTGTCTGCTATTCTGATTGGGTGATTTCCATTGTTCTATCTTGCAGGTCATTTATTTGTTCTGCATTATTCAGTCTGGTATTCATTGCCTTTAGCTCAGCTTTCATCTCTGCAAATGAGTTCTCTAATTTTTCTTGGTTCCTTTTTATAGTTTCTAGTTCCTTTTTATAGTAATCTGCATTTCTATCAATAGTCCTTCTTAATTCCTTCAGTATTTTCATTATCTCCTGTTTGACTTCGATGTCTGTTAGACTAAAGTGGTCTGTTTCATTGATTGTTCTTTCAGGGAAATTCTCTTGATCTTTTAGTTGGGAGTGGTTCCTCTGCTTCTTCATTTTACTTATATTTCTCTGGCTGTATGAGCTTGGGAGAAACCATTATATACTATGGTCTTGGAGGGCTGTTTTTATGTGGGAGCGTTCCTGTTTAGCCTGTGTGGATTTAATATATTTTGTTGCGAGGGCTATTTTTAGTGTGGATGCCTGTTACCTCTTTCCTCAGTATGTGCTGGATGTTATTTCCCTTGATGGGAGGTGTGACTGGTGTTGTGACCAGAGCCTGCACTGGATATTGAGCAGGACCTCCTCTTTGCACTGTGGTTGTCACTGCCCTGTCACGGGCTGGGTCTGTTCCCTCGTTGTTGTAGTAGAGGGCCCCAGATCCATTTCTGAGCTGCATTTTTGAGCTGTGTTGGGAGGTAGGTGGGATTGGGGTGCTCCCACTGGAAAAGGAGCTACTGAGTATTCCTCTGCCAGAGCTGTTCACCAGTGAGTGTGTTCTATTTTTCACCTGTCACCCATTGTGCAAGCTCCCAAAATACACTGTTGTTGGCACTGCCCTTGGCCCTGCCTCAACCATGGGAATGTCGGCATTCAGCCCTAGTGTCCCTCAGGCATTGTTTTCACAAGGCCACCAGCACAGATCCATTGAAGTCAGGTCCCAAGACTGCTGTAGTCATGCACCTGGACCCTCTGTGGCCTACAGCTGCTAAGGCCAGGTCCATCTTGGTCACAGGAGCACCCATTGTCCACTCGGATGTCTTGCAGGTGCTGAATTTAGAAAGCCAGTGGTGGAGGTGTAACTCTGAGGCTTGTGCAGCAGCGGGGAGACACTTTAGCCTTGCTTCCTAGCTTGTGCAGCCCCTGGGGCTTAGTTCTGGTTTCAGCCCTGCCTCTGCATGTGGGCAACCCATTGGCAATTGTTCCTGGAGCCCGCCAAGGTGGCAGTTGGGGTGCAAGAGCCCGCTGAGGTGGCAGCTGGGGAGCATAATCTGCTGAGGAGGGAAACCCTAAGACAGTGGCTGGGGCGTGCTCTCCTGGAGCCTTTGGAGGTGGGGGCTGGCGTGTGGATAAAGAGGCTGCTAAGGTGACCCCACCCCCCCCTTTTGCATGCCACTTTGCAATGGCACTTTGCTTCTATGGCAGGCCTGGGCTTCTTCCGCAGAGACTCCCAGATGAGACCATATCACACTCCAGCCCCTTCAGGCTGTCTTTATGCAGCCAACCGCATTCCTCTCACTGGGTCTGTCCTCTAAACCCCAAGTTTCAGCACCCAGTCCCAACCCATACCAGCAGACGCATGTCTCAGGCTGGGGCGCACAGGGTGGTGGCATGACCATCTGTATAGGTCTCTCTCTGTTCGGCCTGCCACAAACTGTTTATTATGCTCTTCTCTGAGCCTCTGAAGCTCTCTTTCTGTCCCAGCTGATCTCCCCACAGGTGAGGGAGTTTCCCAGGGTGCGGGAACCTTTCCTCTTTTTCAGCTCCCTCCCAGGGGTGCAGGTCTTGTCCTGCTTCCTCTTTTTTTTTTTTTTTTTTTTTCCATTCATCCTATTTGGTTACATGGAGATCTTTCTCGTCCTTTCAGGTGTTTGAGGTCTGCTAGTGTTCAGTAGGTGTTTTGTGAGAATTGTTCCATTTGTAGAAGTATTTTTTGATGTGTTTGTGGGAGGAGGTGAGTTCCACGTCCTTCTACTCCGCCATCTTGAGCCCTGTATTATCACCATTTTAAGTGGTGAGAAATATGTAGCTCATTGAGCATTAGCAACTTGCCTCAAAATCATATTATTGGTATGTTATGAGTTGCTCATAGGTCTAGTCAAAGTTACTGATTTAAACGGCAGTGCTTTACTGCCACCTTATGGGTAAATGGGGTTTGTTAAAAGTCCTTCAAGAGTTATTATGGTTAAAGTTGGGCATAGAGTGCCTGTAGCAGATGAAAAACGTGTCTTATGAGTCATACTAAGATGTTTGTATTATAAGACAAAAAATAGTGCTTTTTAAAACAGATCATATTTAAATCATTATAGAATGGAGGCAGAATTATGTCTGGAAGAAGGGAATGGAGGCTGAGGTAATAATAAGAACATAAAAATAAACCATGAAATGTGATGAAGACTTGGATTAAATACATGTTTATGGGTTTAATTTATACTTAAGATGAAATAAGGAATATATAGAAATTATATATTGAAATTGAGTTTGAGTGAGAAAGGACTCAGTAGTGACATTAACTTTCATTAACTCTAAACACATGGAGGAGCACATTTAGAAAGGAAAAAATAAAATTTATATTGGATAGATTGATTTTAAAAATTCTGAGCCAGTGAAATTAAGATGTTTACTATCTGATACTAAGAAGATGGGTACAGTCTCATGATGTGAAAATGTGAGTTGTAAGTATATAGGCAATAGAGTAATTATAGTTGTTGAGAGGGATTGTCAAGCAGAGGAGGTGGGGATGGGTAAAGAGAAGATGGCAATGACAAAAACCTGGGACTGATCAACAATGAGGGATTTCAGACAGACAGAGGGATTTCAAAATTCAAAACACCTGCCAGAGAGTGGGGTGGGGTAGGGGGGAGGGAGGGAGAGGGAGAGGGAGAGGGAGAGAAAGCACAGGCAGTTGTTGTCAAAGCTAGGAACGCTAAGGGGGACTCTTCTTTCATGTTGACAATGGTGGGGTATTTGTGGAATTGATCATCTTTTAGGGGTTGCACTAAAAGTAAGGAAGTCTTGCATTTAGGTAAATATGCTCATCTCCTTTCCTTTTTTGAAAATGTCTACTCTCAAATAACAGAAAATAATATTATTATGAAAGTTCTTACTGTTGTGTATAGCAAATTTAAGTAAATGTGTTATTATCCTCTTTGGGGGGGATTGTATTATTACAGAGCATGATCTTATCTTTTGGAGTCCTTAGAAAAAGTAAAATAATGATATTGTACTCTAGACTTTAGAAGATATCAGAGGAAAACATAAGTATAATGACATGATAAAGATAAAGCTGACTTCTACTTTCGGATAATATGGAGTAAGAGAGACCAGCTATGCTTCCTACCTGAAAAGACAAAAAATCAGACAAAATATATGAAACAATGACACTGTCTAGTCAGACAATGAAGAGTGCTGATTGCTGAGAGATGGGAAACAAATATGGTAAGCTCTATGGTTGGCCTTGGTTTCTGCATTGTGAGAGATTCTAGGAAGAGGAAAGAGGAGCCCCAAGAGGGCAAGGGGATTCCCTGAATTGAGGAGACAGAGCTGAGAGGAGAGAGACCAAAGTGGCTATAGTTTGCAGGACCATGGGAGAACTGGAGAGAAAGCTCAGCAGAGTACTGATTTGTGCTTATGTGTGAGGAAACTACCCAAGGCTAAGAAAGAACCACCAGAGAGGATTAGAGATAACAGAGCCCATGTCTCATACAGAGCTGGTAACGGTGCTTGTTCCTATTAGCCAGACCAGAAAACCTTATAATCCATGGTGCAATGAGTAGAGTACTCAAAAGGGTCTTGCCTCAGTCATGAGGAGTAATTAGCCCACTTAGTGAATACTGCACTGATCCTATCTAACTCTTAAAAGCAAAATTCCAGAGGATCACAATGTTTCCAAGTAACTGAGCTATGTGTCAGAACAAAGCTCAGGAATATTTCTAGAAATACAAAAATATTCAGAACCAAACAAGGTAAAATTCATAATGTCTAATATCCTAAAATATAATCTATAATGAGAAGAAAAGCAGCAAACCCAGAATGGACACAAATATTAGAATTAGCAGATAGAGCCATAAAAATAGTTATTGTAACTGTATTCCAGATGTTAAAAAAAGTTAGGAACATGTAAGATATGAATCAAACTTGTAGAGATCAAAATTAATGTTTGAGATGAAAAAGCTACTGAATGGTGTTAATCGAAGATGGATTACTACTGAAGGAAGAATTTTGTGAACATGAAATCAAAGCAATAGTGTTGGAAACCAATCCTCCCTGGAGTTCTTGGTGTTCCTGCATGGCCCAGGACTCAGAGCAGTGGAAATTGACACACTATAAAGATAGAGACTGTCATTCTCCCCAGAACTATTTGCTTTTCATATTCTAAAGATGATAGACCCAAGGTGATTGTTTCCACTGATTTACCCTAAGCTCTGTATGGTAGAGACTGCATATTGTGCCAGTTCAGATGGCATCCTTCCCTTGGCGCCTCTGTAACAGATACCCAAAGTGTCAGTGGGAGAAGTCCATTGGCCTCTTTCTAATAAGATGCTGAGATAATTTTAAGAGGACCCTGGAGCCATGTGTCCCCCCATGTAATCAACATGGTAGTTAAGGTTAAAGAGCCAACAGAACATATAAACAATCTGACAACAGTCTTATAGGATATTCAGAGTCAAAAGAGATATTCTTTCCCAGGCCAGTAAGGAGCAAGCCGCTGAGGAAAAGAGAACATGTTAGTTTTATGTTAGTCTTCTTTCCATATAAAGTATGTGTGTGTGTATATGTGTGTATATCTGTGTGTGTGTGTGTATATATATATGTGTATATATATATATACATATATATATATATATATATAAAGAGACAGAGAGAGAGAGAGAGAATATAACCCAAAGAAGAACATGTCCCTATATGTTTCAAAGGTGAAAATGTGTCAAGAGTGTCAAGAGAACTTAAGAAAAAAACCAATGATCAGGGTCTCCCCTGGTGGCGTAGTGGTTGAGAGTCCGCCTGCCAATGCAGGGGACACGGGTTCGTGCCCCGGTCTGGGAAGATCCCACATGCCGCGGAGCGGCTGGGCCTGTGAGCCATGGCCGCTGAGTCTGCGCGTCCGGAGCCTGTGCTCCGCAATGGGAGAGGCCACAACAGTGAGAGGCCCGCGTACCGCAAAAAAACCCCAAAAAACCAATGATCAGTGGGACATTCATGAATACCATTAATGTAGACCTCCTCTACGGAGAAAAGGGGGGCTGGTGAAAATGTAGGGCCCTGCTGATCCAAGCCAGACATGCATAAATGCCTCTGCTTAAAGCCTGAGTCCAAAAGTGAGATTGTTTAATGTGGAAAGTGGGAAACAGGAATGGCCAGAAAGAGCACAACACTCCACCTTTCCTTTTTTTTTTATTTTTGAATTTTATTTTTTTTTTATACAGCAGGTTCTTATTAGTCATCAATTTTATACACATCAGTGTATACATGTCAATCCCAATCGCCCAATTCATCACACCACCCCCACCCCCAACCCCCGGCCGCTTCCCCCCCTTGGTGTCCATACGTTTGTTCTCTACATCTGTGTCTCAATTTCTGGCCTGCAAACCGGTTCATCTGTACGATTTTTCTAGGTTCCACATATATGCGTTAATATATGATATTTGTTTTTCTCTTTCTGACTTACCTCACTCTGTATGACAGACTCTAGATCCATCCACGTCTCCACAAATGACCCGGTTTCGTTCCTTTTCATGGCTGAGTAATATTCCATTGTATACACGTACCACATCTTCTTTATCCATTCGTCTGTTGATGGGCATTTAGGTTGCTTCCATGACCTAGCTATTGTAAATAGTGCTGCAATGAACATTGGGGTGCATGTGTCTTTTTGAATTATGGTTTTCTCTGGGTATATGGCCAGTAGTGGGATTGCTGGATCACATGGTAATTCTATTCTTAGTTTTTTAAGTAACCTCCATACTGTTCTCCATAGTGGCTGTATCAATTTGCATTCCCACCAACAGTGCAAGAGGGTTCCCTTTTCTCCACACCCTCTCCAGCATTTGTTGTTTGTAGATTTTCTGATGATGCCCATTCTAACTGGTGTGAGGTGATGCCTCATTGTAGTTTTTATTTGCATTTCTCTAATCATTAGTGATGTAGAGCAGCTTTTCATGTGCTTCTTGGCCATCTGTATGTCTTCTTCAGAGAAATGTCTATATAGGTCTTCTGCCCATTTTTGGATTGGGTTGTTTTTTTTTTAATATTGAGCTGCATGAGCTGTTTATATATTTTGGAGATTAATCCTTTGTCTGATGATTCGTTTGCAAATATTTTCTCCCATTCTGAGGGTTGTCTTTTCGTCTTGTTTATGGTTTCCTTTGCTGTGCAAAAGCCTTGAAGTTTCATTGGGTCCCATTTGTTTATTTTTGTTTTTATTTCCATTTTTCTAGGAGGTGGGTCAAAATAGATCTTGCTGTGATTTATGTCAAAGAGTGTTCTTCCTATATTTTCCTCTAAGAGTTTTATAGTGTCTGGTCTTACATTTAGGTCTCGAATCCATTTTGAGTTTATTTTTGTGTATGGTGTTAGGGAGTGTTGTAATTTCATTCATTCTAATTTCATTTTACATGTAGCTGTCAAGTTCTTCCAGCACCACCTATTGGAGACTGTCTTTTCTCCGTGGTATATCCTTGCCTCCTTTGTCATAGATTAGTTGACCATAGGTGCGTGGGTTTGTCTCTGTGCTTTTTATCTTGTTCCATTGATCTATGTTTCTGTTTTTGTGCCAGTACCATATTGTCTTGATTACTGCAGCTTTGTAGTATAGTATGAAGTCAGGGAGTCTGATTCCTCCAGCTCTGTTTTTTTCCCTCAAGACTGCTTTGGCTATTCGGGGTCTTTTGTGTCTCCATACAAGTTTTAAGATTTTTTGTTCTAGTTCTGTAAAAAATGTCATTGGTAATTTGATAGGGATTGCATTGAATCTGTAGATTGCTTTGGGTAGTATAGTCATTTTCACAGTATTGATTCTTCCAATCCAAGAACATAGTATATCTCTCCATCTGTTGGTATCATCTTTAATTTCTTTCATCAGTGTCTTATAGTGTTCTGCATACAGGTCTTTTGTCTCCCTAGGTAGGTGTATTCCTAGGTATTTTATTCTTTTTGTTGCAATGGTAAATGGGAGTGTTTCCTTAATTTCTCTTTCAGATTTTTCATCATTAGTGTATAGGAATGCAAGAGATTTCTGTGCATTAATTTTGTATCCTGCCACTTTACCAAATTCATTGATTAGCTCTAGTAGTTTTCTGGTGGCACCTTTAGGATTCTGTATGTATAGTATCATGTCATCTGCAAACAGTGACAGTTTTTCTTTTCCTATTTGGATTCCTTTTATTTATTTTTCTTCTCTGATTGCCGTGGCTAGGACTTCCAAAACTATATTGAATAATAGTGGTGAGAGTGGACATCCTTGCCTTGTTCCTGATGTTAGAGGAAATGGTTTCAGTTTTTCATCATTGAGAATGATGTTTGCTGTGGGTTTGTCATATATGGCCTTTATTATGTTGAGGTAGGTTCCCTCTATGCCCATTTTCTGGAGAGATTTTATCATAAATGGGTGTTGAATTTTGTCAAAAGCTTTCTCTGCATCTATTGAGAAGATCATATGGTTTTTCTTCTTCAATTTGTTAATATGGTGTATCACATTGATTGATTTGCGTATATTGAAGAATCCTTGCATCCCTGGGATAAATCCCACTTGATTATGGTGTATGATCCTTTTAATGTGTTGTTGGATTCTGTTTGCTACTATTTTGTTGAGGATATTTGCATCTGTATTCATCAGTGATATTGGTCTGTAATTTTCTTTTTTTTGTAGACTCTTTGGTTTTGGTATCAGGGTGATAGTGGCCTCATAGAATGAGTTTGGGAGTGTTCCTTCCTCTGCAATTTTTTGGAAGAGTTTGAGAAGGTTAGGTGTTAGCTCTTCTCTAAATGTTTGATAGAATTCACCTGTGAAGCCATCTGGTCCTGGACTTTTGTTTATTGGAAGATTTTTAATCACAGTTTCAATTTCATTACTTGTGATTGGTCTGTTCATATTTTCTGTTTCTTCCTTGTTCAGTCTTGGAAGGTTATACCTTTCTACGAATTTGTCCTTTTCTTCCAGGTTATCCATTTTATTGGCATAGAGTTGCTTGTAGTAGTCTCTAGCATGCTTTGTATTTATTTCTATGGTGTCTGTTGTAACTTCTCCTTTTTTATTTCTAATTTTATTGATTTGAGTCCTCTCCGTCTTTTTCTTGATGAGTCTGGCTAGTGGTTTATCAACTTTGTTTATCTTCTCAAAGAACCAGCTTTTAGGGCTTCCCTGGTGGCGCCGTGGTTGAGAGTCTGCCTGCCGATGCAGGGGACGCGGGTTTGTGCCCCAGTCCGGGAAGATCCCACATGCCGCGAAGCAGCTGGGCCCATGAGCCATGGCCGCTGAGCCTGCGCATCCGGAGCCTGTGCTCCGCAATGGGAGAGGCCACAGCAGTGAGAGGCCCGTGTACCTCAAAAAAAAAAAAAAAAAGAACCAGCTTTTAGTTTTATTGATCTTTGCTCTTGTTTTCTTTGTTTCTATTTCATTTATTTCTGCTTTGATCTTTATGATTTCTTTCCTTCCGCTAACTTTGGGTTTTGTTTGTTCTTTCTCTAGTTCCTTTAGGTGAAAGTTTAGATTGTTTACTTGAGATTTTTCTTGTTTCTTGAGGTAGGCTTGTATAGCTATAAACTTCCCTCTTAGAACTGCTTTTGCTGCATCCCATAGCTTTTGGATCGTAGTGTTTTAATTGTCATTTGTCTCTAGGTATTTTTTGATTTCCTCTTTGATTTCTTCAGTGATCTCTTGGTTATTTAGTAATGTATTGTTAGCCTCCATGTGTTTGTGTTTTTTACGTTTTTTTCCCTGTAATTCATTTCTAATCTCATAGCCTTGTGGTCCGAAAAGATGCTTGATATGATTTCAATTTTCTTAAATTTACTCACGCTTGATTTGTGACCCAAGATGTGATCTATCTTGGAGAATGTTCTGTGCGCTCTTGAGAAGAAAGTGTAATCTGGTTTTGGATGGAGTGTCCTATAAATATCAATTAAATCTATCTGGTCTATTGTGTCATTTAAAGCTTCTGTTTCCTTATTTATTTTCATTTTGTATTATCTGTCCATTGGTGTAAGTGAGGAGTTAAGGTGCCCCACTATTATTGTGTTACTGTCGATTTCCTCTTTTATAGCTGTTAGCAGTTGCCATATGTATTCAGGTGCTCCTATGTTGGGTGCATATATATTTATAATTGTTATATCTTCTTCTTGGATTGATCCCTTGATCATTTTGTAGTGTCCTTCTTTGTCTCTTTATTTATAAACTTCCTTTATTTTAAAGTCTATTTTATCTGATATGAGTATTGCTACTCCAGCTTTCTTTTGATTTCCATTTGCATGGAATATCTTTTTCCATCCCCTCACTTTCAGTCTGTATGTGTCCCTAGGTCTGACGTGGGTCTCTTGTAGCCAGCATATACATGGGTCTTGTTTTTGTATCCATTCAGCGAGCCTGTGTCTTTTGGTTGGAGCATTTAATCCATTCATGTTTAAGGTAATTATCAATATGTATGTTCCTGTTACCATTTTCTTAATTGTTTTGGGTTTGTTTTTGTAGGTTCTTTTCTTCACTTGTGTTTCCCACTTAGAGAAGTTCCTTTAGCATTTGTTGTAGAGCTGGTTTTGTGGTGCTGAATTCTCTTAGCTGTTGCTTGTCTGTAAAGCTTTTGATTTCTCCATTGAATCTGAATGAGATCCTTGCTGGGTAGAGTAATCTTGGTTGTAGGTGCTTCCCTTTCATCACTTTAAGTATATCATGCCACTCCTTTCTGGCTTGTAGAGTTTCTGCTGAGAACTCAGCTGTTAACCTTATGGGGAGTTCCCTTGTATGTTATTTGTCGTTTTTCTCTTGCTGCTTTCAATAATTTTTCTTTGTCTTTGATTTTTTCCAATTTGATTACTGTGTGTCTCGGTGTGTTTCTCCTTGGGTTTATCCTGTATGGGACTCTCTGCGCTTCCTGGACTTGGGTGGCTATTTCCTTTCATATGTTAGGGAAGTTTTCGACTATAATGTCTTCAAATATTTTGTCGGGTTCTTTCTTCTCCTTCTGGGACCCCTATAATGCGAATGTTTTTGCATTTAATGTTGTCCCAGAGGTCTCCTAGGCTGTCTTCATTTCTTTTCATTCTTTTTTCTTTAGTCTGTTTCGCAGCAGTGAATTCCACCCTTCTGTCTTCCAGGTCACTTATCCATTCTTCTGCCTCAGTTATTCTGCTATTGATTCCTTCTAGTGTAGTTTTCATTTCATTTATTGTATTGTTCATCTCTGTTTATTTGTTCTTTAATTCTTCTAAGTCTTTGTTAAACATTTCTTGCATCTTCTCGATCTTTGCCTCCATTCTTTTTTCCAGGGTCCTGGATCATCTTCACTATCATTACTCTGAATTCTTTTTCTAGAAGGTTGCCTATCTCCACTTCATTTAGTTATTTTTCTGAGGTTTTATCTTGTTCCTTCATCTGGTACATAGCCCTCTGCCTTTTCATCTTGTCTATCTTTCTGTGGATGTGGTTTTTGTTACACAGGCTGCAGGATTGTAGTTCTTCTTGCTTCTGCTGTCTGCCCTCTGGTGGATGAGGCTATCTAAGAGGCTTGTGCAAGTTTCCTGATGGGAGGGACTGGTGGTGGGTAGAGCTGAGTGTTGCTGTGGTGGGCAGAGCTCAGTAAAACTTTAATCCGTTTGACTGCTGATGGGTGGGCCTGGGTACCCTCACTGTTGGTTGTTTGGCCTGAGGCCACCCAACACTGGAGCCTACCTGGGCTCTTTGGTGGGGCTAATGGAAAACTCTGGGAGGGCTCACACCAAGGAGTACTTCCCAGAATTTCTGCTGCCAGTGTCCTTGTCCCCATGGTGAGCCACAGCCTCCCCTGCCTCTGCAGGAGACCCTCCAACCCTAGCAGGTAGGTCTGGTTCAGTCTCCTCCGAGGTCACTGCTCCTTCCCCTGGGTCCCGATGCACACACTACTTTGTGTGTGCCCTCCAAGAGTGGAGTCTCTGTTTCTCCCAGTCCTGTTGAAGTCCTGCAATCATATTCCACTAGCCTTCAAAGTGTGATTCTCTAGGTATTCCTCCTCCTGTTGCCAGACCCCCAGGTTGGGAAGCCTGATGTGGGGCTCAGAACCTTCACTCCACTGGGTGGACTTCTGTGGTATAAGTGTTCTCCAGTCTGTGAGTCACCCACCAGCATTTATGGGATTTGATTTTACTGTGATTGCGCCCCTCCTACCGTCTCACTGTGGCTTCTCCTTTGTTTTTGGATGTGGGGTATCTTTTTGGCGAGTTCCAGTGTCTTCCTGCCGATGATTGTCCAGCAGCTAGTTGTGATTCTGGTGTTCTCGCAAGAGGGAGTGAGAGTACGTCCTTCTACTCTGCCATCTTGGTTCAGGCAAGACTGGTAGTTCTGAGAATGCTCTTATACCTTCATTTAATTTCTAGATAGCAATTTCCTCTCAGACAAGAGCTGTGAAAGCTTAGAGCACTCTCCCAGGGTGTACTTTTTCTATTCCAAGTCTGTCTTAGACAAACTAGAGCTGGTAGATGGATGACTACTCTGGTTACAGCTGCGAGGGGAAGCTCAGCTGGTTATTTTAGGCACATTTCCTATTAATATATATTTATTTTTAATTCTGAAGGAATATGGAAGAAATTTCTGTTGTGTTCTTTGGAAGACAACCAGGAGCCTTTACATATTGATAGGTTATTCCACAGTTTACAGTATCAGAGACCTGATTAAGCCCTGTGTTTGTCTCTGACCTTTGGCTCAAATGTTCATTTTGTTCTACTTCTGAGGCTTGAGATACGGATCTGAGACCCATGTTAAATGAGACTTTCAGAAAAGTTTATTTATTAGGGAGAATATGGAAGGCAGCGAATCAATGAGGGGAGAGGTCTACAAGTTCACTAGGGGTAGCTCTCTGTCACTAAGAACACATCTAAGGAGGGTTGAGTTGCAAGAGAAGGATTTTCTCAATGGAAAGATAAAAAAAAAGGTACTTCTTTCATGTCTGAGTCCACTCAGCATTTTCCATCATGCAGAAATTAATTTTTCCCTGAGATTTCCTGAAGGAAGAATCAGAATAAATATTTCATTAATATAATGTCAGAGCTACAAAAATACTTGCAAAATTATCTATCACCCTTATTTTATATTTGAGGAAACTAAGAGCATAAAGGACATTGATTACAGACAAAAGCCAGGTTATTGGATTTCCTACCCTGTTATCCTTCCATGATTCCAAGATGCCACTGAAGATATTATGACCTATATTATAAGCTCTTTGAAAATAAGTTACTTAATCAGGCCTCAGCTTATGATATATGAGGCATATCAGTCCTCATCTTACTGTGTCAATACTCTTACACTTTGGCTGAATTCCTCATTAGTGGGGGTGGCCTGAGGTTTACACATTCCTGTCTCATTGCTCTTTGTGAAAATTACAAAATGATCATTGGGTGGAGGGCTTCAGTCTGGTGCCACGGGGAGAGTTTTTCTCCCTGTGAACTTCACTGTCTTATACAGAGATCAACCCTGAAGCCACAGTTTAGTGAGACTTAGTGTCTAATCACTGATAATCATGTCACATAAATCCAAAAACTAAACTAGCCAGAGGACCCAAACTTTATAGTCACCTACCCTAGCTCAGAGTTTCAGACACATATGAAGTTGAAGATATCTGAGAGAAGGCAAAAGTATAGTTTGTTTTAAAATCAAAGAATTTTAAGGACTCAAAGAGATATTTAAAGCTTCAAGTGAAAAAAAATCTATCAATTGGCATATGGGAATGAGAAGGCTGAGAGAAGAAAGGGCCTAGCAAACACTACTGAGTACAGCGAATCTGCTTTCTACTCCAGTGGGCTTTGTATTGCCACATGTTCTCCTGAGCAGGGACTGATTATTATCTGAGCAAACTGGAGCAAATTCCTGGCTTCAAGGCTGTTGTACTTGGTAGAAGAGGTAATCACCTTGCACTAAGCTTTTTCATTGTTCTCTTCTTTTCTCCCAGTATTACTCACATGCTCTCAACACACAAGATGCAGGGATTTTCATAGGTTACCAAATTGTTGCCACAGATGGGTTGATATATACCAGGGCAGGGGTTCACTGTTCCATTGAACCAACTCAATCTACTTTCTTATATGGACATTTCACCTGAAATTGAGTTGAAAAGAATGATATGATTAGAATTACACTCACAGACACCCCTGGACTTTACTAGGAAAATCTAAACATAGAATCATATCCTAGTCTGACAAAAGCTCTCTAGCTTCCCCCTCCACAAAGCAAGGGAACCGGAACCCACGTATGTCCATCAGCTAACAACGTACGTGATGCCCTTGTTGTCAGGACCTCCTGACAGGAAGAGAGAAAGGAGGCCTGCTATGCTATAGTGGGAAAAGGAAGAGTGCGTTAACAGGACAGATTTGGGAAATTTAGCTTCTCTCTCAATCTCCTTTATTCTCAGACTATTTGACCTGGAATTAGTCTTAGAGATTTTCTGTGGTAACTCAGCTAAGGAAACTGAAGCCCCATAATTGGAAAAGATGTTTCACTGAAATCTATATGCCTTGACTTAAAATATTTATCACATCTTATCTACTAAAAATATCTCCAGGCTAACTCTTATCTTGAAGGTGTGAAACATGAGATCATTTAGAGTAACTCCCTGATTTTGTAGGGAAAACTGAAAACAAAGGAAGGGGCATGTCTCAGTGGGACCAGAACCCATGTCTGCTTGCAATGTTGGTATCAGTGATGGCTTGAGAGCAGTGACTCTGGGATGATTGAGCTTGACGATGATAGTCTCAGGGGCTCTATGATTACCATATGATAGGTAGATAAAGTACCTCTAATACAAGGTGGGTAGGAGTTTGGGCTATTTAGAGAAAGAGGGATCATATTTGAGCTCTTCTCCCTTCTTCCCTTATCCAACACCAGCACAATGGCCAGGTCACCACCATCTGTCTGTCACCCAACTACTCCCTCCACTTTCTCTTTTCCTCTGTAGCCTCTAATTTCTGTAATTTAAATGTCCATTGAATCATATTATTCCTGTACTTATGCTCTTTTAATTGCATTTCACTGCACATAAAAAATTTCTTCTTAGTATAAGCTAAAAGACCCTATGTGATCTGTACCCTTCTGACTTTTCCAACCTTGTCTTATACCACCTTGCTCTTTGCCATTTTCCATGGTTTTTTTTGTCTTTTTAAAAATTTTGTTTTGTTTTTGCTTCAAGTGCTCCATAGTCCCTCCATCTCAGAGTCTTGTGGTTTGTCACGACCCCCCCATCAAATGTATTGTCTTTTTCTTGAACCTAAACTCATTCTGCCTTCAGAGCTCAAGTTATGACCTACTTTCTCAGAGAGTTCCCAAAATACAATCTCAACTTTCCATTCCTTTTTTAGTATCTCTAATCAGTGTGTAATAAAGCATTTATACAATTATTTGACTAATTCCACACTCCAAAGAATTATAAGCCCATAAGGGTAAGGTCTGTTTCTGATTAGACTAACCTTTGTGTGTCCAGCACATATATTGGCACTTAGTCTTGCTCTATAAATATGTGCAAAATGAATAAGATTTTAAATAGTTCAAACTGAATGAATATAGTCAAATAATAGCAAGAGTAATTAGTATCATCTTTAAATATAGCTTTTCTTTCTCTTTAGAGTAGGATGTATATTCATCGGGTGAGTAGGCTATGTATTCATCTGCTGTGTAACTATAACATCTGCTGCGCCCCCTCCCTCCCTCTCTGTGTTCCAGTCACACAGGTCTTTAATCAGTGACTCAAGTAGGTAAATCTTCCTCACTGCTCTCCATCTGGGTGGCTCCTTCTCACCCTTCACATCTCAGATATCCCCATGCCCAAGAAGCCTTCACTGACCACATTGTTGATAGTAGTATCTCTACTTTCAAAAGATATTCTCTATTGTACCATCCTATTTCTTTTATTTATAGAATTATTTATAGAATTTACTATAAAAACAGTCACTCTCTTCGTTTTTTCTGGCTATTTTTGTAAGCTTCATGAGAAAATAAGTAAGAATGAGTAAGGTTATTTTTGTTTATAAATTTATGGACAAGTGGAGGACTACTCTTGCAGGCAACCTTCTTAAGAGGAAAACTCTAGGACTCAACTCTATGAGACTAGAGTATAAATCCTGGACAAATTCTATAGACTTTTTTGCTGGAGCTATAGCCTCTAACAGGTTCTACACTCTGATCTCTGCGTCCCTTGAAGGCCAAGCTGCCCTAAAAACATCTTTCTCACCAGTTAACTCATGAATATATTTTTTTAAGAAGTAAAATTTAAAATTTACTAATGAGACAAAAGCTTAAAGTGCAAGTGCTCCTGAAGTGAAGGAGTACAGTGATGCAAATCCACATCAAAAAACCAAAACAATCTTTCATTTCACTATTTCCCCCATTTATTAAACATTTATTTTACCCCACAATATATTCAGTGCTCAGAGGTATAGCTGAAAATGAAAAAGGTGTCTCTGTCACTTTGCCCTCATACAAGTTGGAAACAGAATTTGAGGCTCTGTTCAGAGATTTCCTGTTCCTTCACATTTCCTCAGTCTATAACTTAGAGTTGGCGTTTGCCATTCACAACTCCCATAGGCATTCTCTGCATATCACAGGGCAGTTAGGAGCATTCTTTCCACCAAACTGTGAGCCCCTCCAGAGCAGAAACCATGTTATGCCCAAGTCTGTGGGCATATAAGAACCTGCCCTGTCCCCTGGCAACCGCCAGTGTCCATAAACATTTTCCAGGCACTACCGAGGGCTCTGTGGTATACCTATGACCAAATCTCAGCTTGGGTCCCAGTTTGGATTACTCTCCTCTGAGCTCCTATACCTACAGTGTACCTGCCACATTCATGTGACATTGAAGAACATCACTTGCCTCAGTAAGGTTCTAAAATAGTAATTCCAAAGAAAACTCAGAGTCTCGTTCCCAGGAAATTTAGAGGAAAATTACCTTAATATTTCCATGTGGTGGCCACCAGTGTGGAGGGCCTGAAACCATAACAAATGAAAATAGTTAAAGAATCTAGTATCTGGTAAGTCATAGCTTAATTTGTTGACAGAATAAAAGAGTTTTATGTAGTACCCAGAAAGCTTGCAATAATTGAAAACATTATTTCATTTATACGTATATTCATTCATTTTTTTAAATGTGGGGTAACTCTTTTACTCCTGGTAGATAATCAACAGAAGACTATATAGGTGCATCACTGCCAGTCCAGTGTACCAAATAATTTTTTGATTAACAGTAATTAGCCTGGGCTTGAGAGGATTCAGAGCTGACAGCCAATATATGAAAGAAATTAAGAAATGCTAGAACTTTAAAGAGATCTTTTAACCCAATCCCCATATCTTATGAAATGCCCAAGAATTCATGGCAGATATGTAAGAAAACTAAGCTCTTCAGTCTTTGAAGCTAGGTCGCTCTACATGACTTCTCTAAAAAAGGACACAAAAGATAATGACCCAGTCAAATATATGGCAGAGCATTTTCAAAAGTTCTGAATTTTTGTGATGCACTGTCTTGGAGGCATATTGCCAGTCACTTTCACACGTTACCTCACCCAGTCACCCAAGCCCCTGGTCCCCACGAGTTAGGTCTTATAGTCTGCATTAATAGATGGGAAAGCTAAGGCCCCTGCCCATTGGCCCAGAGCCTTTTTTTTTTTTTTTTTATCACACTCCATTGTCTGTCTCTCTATATATACAGATATATAATATAGTAAAATGATACACTTAATAAAATATATATACACAAAAATCTCAAAGCATTCTCTTCTAGATTATCATGTCACAGCCCAGCAATCAACCTTACATCCCTGCGCAAAACAGCTACATTACTCACCAGAAGGTAATGTCAAATGTATCACGATAAAGAACAGAAGTGAGCAGAGTACTGGGAAGGATTTGGCCACTTTTCCTCCTGGCGTGTCCTTAGAATAATTCTCTGAGATACTGCTTCAGGATGTTGCCTTTTGATACAATCACAAAAGAAGAGGTTATCAGGATATTAAGACCACTTCTGAAGTGAATATTCATCTCCAGTATACGTATTGTATGCTCCTTCTCCGAGAACAAATGCTCAGGAATAAACTTTGGTTAGTTATAAATAAATGTATAGATCTCAGTGACAGACCTGTGACTACTTAGAAGACAGAAGTAAATCAGAGGTTACTGTTTGGGAATAACTGTATTATGTTAGGATGGAGATATTTTAAGTGTCTTGAAAAGGCACCTTACCTGATGATTCTCTCAAAATTTTTTTATTTGAAGGGATACAAAGAAAATGATGAGGCTGCTAGAGGCTTCTAGACAACAAGGGCTTCTCAATAGAGGAAGCAGGTCTGTACTTGGTCATGAAGCAGAGATTGCCTCTTGAGATTAAGACAAAGATTTCTAATACTCCAGGCCTACTTGGCTGTGCTGAGAATCTTCTGACTCGGAAAGCTAAACCCTCTTGGAGCATTCTGAGAGACTGCATAGGGAGAAAAAAATAAATACTCTGTCTCACAGGAGTTCCCAAGGTATTTCATCCAGAATTCAGTGAGCAAATTCAGTGAGCAGATCCTCCCTTGGGATTGCCTTTCCTTGTAGCAGCCTTTCTGACCCTAAAGAATGGTATATGGAGGTTCCAGGTCCTGACCAAGGACCACATTGAACTCTCCCTGTCTTCCTGTTCCTGCAAAAGTGACCTGGTCCTCCCTATGTCCTAGAGACCTTTTTCTCTGCTCTGTAGCATATGTTGATAGGTAATGTACATGAACTTGCCTTTATGCTATGGTGTGATATTTGTTATCTGAGACACTGAGATGTTTCCACAGTGCTCCACTCTCCAGGATGTCTGGAGGCTCCTGGCACAATGTCCAGAGCTGTCTGCTCGGCCCGCTCCTGAGACAGTCTATGACTCCATGTTTTTCTAAATACATCCCCATCTCTTCCTGACATCTTCCCTGGATTACTTTAGGAATGGAGCTTCAACAGTGGAAGATCCAGCTGTATCAGAACACAATGCCAGATGCCCACTCTCCCTACCACGTGTACCCAGGTTGACTCACCTCAGAAAGGAAGTGAGATGTAATGTAATTCTTTGTGGCTGGTGCCTCTCCTTTAAGGAGCATGTGTTAGAGCCTCAAGAGGGGATAGAATAGCTGTGTAGGAGAGGGAAGACACTGATGCATTGTGTGCTGGGCTGAGCAGGCCCCGGGAGGCCAAACATTTAGGATGAGTCAAAGACAAACTCAGCAGGAGGTGCTGGGGAAGGGAGTACAGAGATGCCTACAAGACTTGGGTGGTGGGAACGGATCGCTGGCCAGGGCAGCCCTGGGTGGGCAATCCAAAGAGGCAATAGCAGAAGAAACATACCACAGTAGGAAAGAGCATAGAAGTATCGAATGTTCCACAACAATAATTAGTGCCTTTGGCCAGAATGAAAAATGTGGAAACAGCTGAGGAAGAGAGGAGGTTGCAGTGACAGATGAAGTCTGTGGATGCCATTTGCAGTGGGTCCAGCCTTGTCCTGTAGCAATCCAAACCTTTGCAGCTTTGTAACAAGGAAGATACCTTATCAGAGCTGGGTTTCCTCCTAATTTCTGAACTTCCTGCCTCTATGTTACATTTTTTAAAAAGCAATTCTTCTTATGTCAAGGAAATACAAGTTTAGAAAATTCAAAAAGTAGAAATATTAGAAAAGAAATAAAAAGACAAGAAACCTCGAAACCCATAGATAACTGTGAAACATAAACTGTATTGAATTATATCATTCCAGTTTTTTAAAAAAAATCTATATATACATACACAGAAATGAACACATATACATGTTCTTGTCATATTTGATCACATTTTTGTAGTATATATTGTTTTACACTTTTTTGACTTAGAAATGTACTGTGACATTTTCTTGATCTTTAAATATAGTCATATAGAACATGAATTTAGATGCCTAGTGTCATATTCTATCACATATATGGATTTTTATTATATTAATATTCTTCCATAGTTGCTCAATTAGGCTGATTTCAATTTCATTATTCTTAACAATACTGGAATGAACAAATTTTTATTTACCTCAGTTAATTTGTCTCATTACTTCATTTCAATAAAAGCCTAAAAACAGACCTACTGGAAACTTCCAGAAAGGACCTGGGTCACTTAGAATATGAAAGAAGTGGTTTTCATCCAACCTGTGGGCTCTGTAAGTCTAATATGGAACAATTTGAAAATACCCTGTCATCTTCCTAAGTAAATCAGTCATCTCCCAGTTCAGAGAGGTAGAGGCATCCCATTGTTTAGGAAGGATTCTGGACATAAAAGCAAAAGATCAAGTTACAATATTTTTGTCAACTTGAAAAGTAATTTTTCCTCTCTGGATGGAATTTTCCCATTTTCACAATGGGGTAATCAAACCTTCCTTAAGGAACTCTTTGGAGGTTTAAGTGAGCTAACATTTAAACAGCTTGGAAAACTGCCTGCCTCCGCTACTGATATGGGCTTTATAGGCTCAGAGCCACAGATTGATTGCATTGTATGAGTATTCAAAGGTAATAATGAGCGTGAAATTACTTCCCACCTGATAATAAATAATTTACATTTTTCTCAACTTTGCTTTGTCACAAATTTTGTTATTAGCAGGGTATCACTGGTTAAATGAGTTCCCGTAGGCCTTCTACTGTTTGGGATTCTGGTTTGTCAGGAGTTGTGTGGGCACTGGAAATACAGCTGTGAAAAAGAATGGCATATTCTTGACCTTAATGGAGCTTATACCTTGGCAGGAGAATATTATTAAACAAATAATTACTCGTGGAAGGCAGACTTGAAGAAGCAGATTTTAACATTTGAGTTTCCTGACTCTTGTGACATTCCAGTATGAATCATGGCCCCTCTGATACCCATCCATAACAGCAATGAGAAATAAAACAATAATTTCCACAGATCCAATATCTTGACTCGGTAAAAGTGAAGCAGACCTTCCTAAGATAAAAGGAATTGCATATTATCAATATGTGACCCTGTTTAATAGCTGCAAAAATAAGATAACAGAGAGAGGTCTACAAACAGTATTTAATCCTGTAGATTAAATACATAGAGGAAAATACATAGAAGAAAAAGAAAAACATAGGAAAAAATCAAGCTAAAATAGTTTTAGCTTTTCCAAATTCCAGTTGAACTAATATTGGGAGAGGAGAGTAAATAAGACTGAGGGATCCCATCTTCCTCAAAGAATCCTTAGTCTTTGACTTCTTCATCATCTCTCATACCCATGGTTGAATTCCAGAAGCTACAATTTGGGGCTTTGTTCCTAGATGTCAGGCCCTATTCCTAGCTATGAAATAATTCAGTTTGTATGTTCCAGTGTCACCTCAAACGAATATTTTAAAAAGCCAATTCCTCACTGTACAGTCCAAAGCAGATTCTTTTTTTTTAAGTTTATTTTTTTATTGAAGTATAGTTAATTTACAATGTTGTGTTAGTTTCAGGTGTACAGCAAAGTGATTCAGTTATATATATATATATATATAATAATACATATATATATTCTTTTTCAGGTTCTTTTCCATTATAGGTTATTACAAGTTATTGAATATTGTTCCCTGTGCTATACAGTGGGTCCTTGTTGTTTATCTGTTTCGTATACAGCAGTGTGTATCTGTTAATCTGAAACTCCTAATTTATCCCTCCCCCACCCTTTCCCCTTTGGTAACCGTAAGTTTGTTTTCTGTGTCTGTCTGTTTCTGTTTTTTAAACAAGTTCATTTGTATCATTTTTTTTTTTAGATTCCATGTGCAAGTGATATTATGTGATATTTATCTTTCTCTACCTGACTTCACTTAATATGATAATCTCTAGGTACATCCATGTTGCTGCAAATGGTATTACTTTATTAATTTTTATGGCTGAGTAGTATTCCATTGTACACATGTACCACATTTTCTTTATCCATTCATCTGTCAATGGACCTTTAGATTGTTTCCATATTTTGGCTATTGTGAATAGTGCTACTATGAACTTAGGAGTGCATGTATCTTTTTGAATTGTAGTTTTGTCCAGATATATGCCCAGAAGTGGGATTGCTGGATCATATGGTAGCTCTATTTTTAGTTTTTTAAGGACCCTCCATACTGTTCTCTGTAGTCGCTGCACCAATTTGCATCCCCACCAACAGTGTAGGAGGGTTCTCTTTTCTCCACACCCTCTCCAGCATTTTAATGATGGCCATTCTGACTTGTGTGAGGTGATAGCTCATTGTAGTTTTGATTTGCATTTCGCTAATAATTAGCAATGTTGAGCATCTTTTCACGTGCCTGTTGGTTATCTCTACGTCTTCTTTGGAGAAATGTCTGTTTAGGTCATCTGCCCATCTTTTGATTGAGTTGTTTTCTTTTTTTGTTTTGTTTTTGATATTAAGCTGTATGAGCTGTTTGTGTATTTTGGAAATTAATCCCTTGTCAGTAGCATCATTTGCAAATATTTTCTCCCATTTTGCAGGTTGTCTTTTCATTTTGTTTATAGTTTTCTTTGCCATGCAGAAGCTTTTAAGTTTAATTAGGTCCCATTCGTTTATTTTTACTTTTATTTTCATTACTCTAGGAGATGGGTCCAAAAACATATTACTGCAATTTATGTCAAAGTGTGTTCTGCCTATGTTTTCCTCCAAGAGTTTTATAGTATCCAGTCTTACATTTAGGTCTTTAATCCATGTTGAGTTTATTTTTGTATATGATGTTAGAGAATGTTCTAAATTTTTCTTTTACATGTAGCTGTCCAACTTTCCCAGTGTCACTCAGTGAAGAGACTGTCTTTTCTCCATTGTACATTCTTGATTCATTTGCTGAAGGTTAATTGACCATAGGTGTGTGGCCAAAGCAGATTCTTACCACCATTAGGGATGTGGAAATCCTTCACAGGATTTTACCTAAGACTGCATGTTCTCCAGTAGAAAGGAAAGTCAATTCCACTGCCCAAACCATAGAACTTTCACAGTCTAGTCCATTCTTTAACCAATTATCACTCCACCACAGTACTAATCTGCCATTCTTTAGGTCCTCAGAGCTGTTTCTCCATCACAGGAAAGCCACCATACAAGTGATCGGTCCCACCCTGGACCATAGGGGAAAGTCTTTCCCTTCTCAGGGTTTTTTATTGAAGCCACAGGACAACATTGTCCAGACTTGCATATCTGCCTAGGAAAATTTTGTTTAGACAAAAGCAGAGTTTATGTAAGTAAACTCACTTTTTCAATTTATAGGTTAAAAAAGAAAATTATGTAATTATTGTATAATTACATATATTTTTAAAACATAGGTTATATAATGTACTCTACAATATATCCACTCTACAATATGTAGACTTTGTCATTGTTGTTGTTTATAGTTAAGCAAATTATTTATTATTACAGGGTCAACACCCATGTGCCCACCATTCCAGTCATGAGCTAGCATGACCATCATCCTAAAGGTCTCGTATGTGTTACTGCCTGAATATTTATAATCCCCCAGAATTCATATGTTGTAGTCAATCCTCAATGTGATGGTATTAGGAGGTAGAACTCTTCAGAGATGATTAGGTCGTGAAGGCATAGCCCTCATGAATGGCATTAGTGCCCTTATGAAACAGTGTCCGGAGAGCAACCTTGCCCCTTCTACCATGGGAAGACACAGCAAGAAGATAGTAGACTGTGAACCTGAAAGTGGGCTCTTACCTAGCACCAGATCTTCTGGTGCCTTGATCTTGGACTTCTAGAACTGTGAGAATATAAATTCCTATTGTTTAAGTCACCCAATCTGTGGTATAGACAGTTCCCTACTTATGATGGTTCAAATAACAATTTTTTGACTTTATGGTGATGTGAAAGCAATATGCATTTAGTAGAAACTGTACTTTGAAATTTGATCTTTCCCTGAGCTAGTGATAAGCAGTACAATACTCTCTTGTGATGCTGAGCAGTGAGCCATAGCACCCAAGTCAGCCATACAGTCACCAGGGTAAACAATCCGTATGTTGACAACCATTCTGTACCCATACAACCATTCTGTTTTTCACTTTTTCAGTATTCAATAAATTACATGAGATATTCAACACCTTATTACTTTATAAAATAGGCTGTGTGTTATATGATTTTGCCCAACTGTAGGCTAATGTAAGTGTTCTGAGCACATTTAAGGTAGGCGAGGCTGGTACGTTAGGTGCATGTATGATATTTTCAATTTATGATGGGTTTATCGGGATATAACCCCATCCTAAATGGAGGAAGATCTGAATTTTGTTATGGCAGCCTGGCATACTAATACACTAGCTCATTACATGACTAACAGCACCCTCACTCACCCTCCACATTGTTGCCAGAGTGATATTTTTAGAAACCAAATCTGATCTTGTTCAAATATTTAACTGATTCCATCAACAGAAAGCCCCCTCATGACCCATGCTTATCTCTCCAGTCTCATCTGCTCTGCCTTTTATCCCAGCTGAATTTAAGGACTGAATTCCCAGTGTTTCCTGCTCCTGAACATCCCTGTGCCTTTGCTTCTCATATTTATCCTACTTTGCATGCCCTTACCCACTTCATCCATCAGACTGACCGCTACTTCTCCTTCAAATATCATTTTACTTTTGTAACAGTTTCATGGCCGCATTTCTCTCCCTCACCCACCACAATGGGTTAGGTGCCCATCCTTAAAATGAACTGTCTTTACTACCACAACCCCATGTTTGCCGTTCTCTTATAGTATCACATTTCAAACTCTATTAAAATTATTGACTTTCCACTCACATAGCTCTTTACCCCTAAATTATCTCTACTTTTGTGTTCTTGAATTTTTTTTGTGCTTTTTAAATAACTTTTTTACTGTTATTAGTGTTCTTAAGTCCCTAATGTTCTTTTCTTAACCTGCTAATTAGTTGCAGTATTAGAAAATAACCACATGTACATCAATCTGCTCCAGTTAAGGGCTACGAATAAAGTTTGTGGAGTCTTCCTCTGGGTAAATAAATTATACTTTAGGTTTTGTGTTTAGGCTGGTCAGGTGTCTTATCTATGACTACTCACAGTCATAGATCATTTCTAGAATACATATCTGAAAACACTTTTCCTCGATGAAAGTGAGAAATTGTTAAAACATTTTATATTAAGAATAAATAAAATTTCTGTGTATACTTACTCTATATATACATATATATATAGTATATATACTATAGTATATATATAGTATATATATAGTATATATACTATACTTACTTACACTTCATCATCATGAAGTTTCCTGAGTTGAGATCCTTTCTGTCTGGAAAAGTAGATTTTATTGAATGGGTCATACAGTTATTTGATATTTCATAATCTACAGAGTAAAACATAGTCATATGTCATTTTGTGTTGTCTGACCTGAACTAAGAATGAAGAGTGCTGGTTAATATTCTACCCTAGTTAGCTGATATTTACCATTAACATCCTTGATAGATGATCATTTTGCAAACAAATAAAAATATAAAAAATAAGACCAACATTAAAAGGAGATTGGGCACTTTTAAAATAGTCCATGAATATTCAGATGGAAATCAAAAGCATAATATAGTGTGCAAACATTTCTGCAGTTTTAAAAGAAAATATGCACACATACATCTCTGGCATTTACAGTTTATGTAATTTTGTTATAGTCATTTCTCCTTTCTGAGTATTAGATTTCTTCCTTCTAAAAAGAAGATATGAGATAATATAATCAATACCATCTCAGTCTTCAGTCTCTGATGGTTTTATTAGGGCATGAATTTGCATATCCTGAGAGACTTTATTTTGGATAACACTTGCTATTATATTTGTAAATTTTCAGAAGGTCTAGAAAAGAAGGAGGAAAATTATAAAAAGGAAGAAGAGTTTATTTCTTTGAGTATTCACTCTTTGTCAGCTGCTTAGCTAAGGTTTGACATGTTTTATCACAGTGAATCCTAAACACTATTATAATTTCTGTCTTACTGAATACAGAATTGTGCAGCGAATTGGGTATTTGCCTAATGTCACAGATCTACAAACTGCAGCCTGGATTCTAATCCAGATGTATGACACCAAAGCCCATGATTTTTTTTTTTTTTTTTTACATCTTTATTGGAGTATAATTGCTTTACAATGGTGTGTTAGTTTCTGCTTCATAACAGGGTGAATCAGTTATACATATACATATGTTCCCATATCTCTTCCCTCTTGCGTCTCCCTCCCTCCCACCCTCCCTATCCCACCCCTCCAGGCGGTCACAAAGCACCGAGCTGATCTCTCTGCGCTATGCGGCTGCTTCCCACTAGCTATCTACCTTACGTTTAGCAGTGTATATATGTCCATGACTCTCTCTTGCTTTGTCACAGCTTCCCCTTCCTGCTCCCCATATCCTCAAGTCCATTCTCTAGTAGGTCTGTGTCTTTATTTCTGTCTTACCCCTAGGTTCTTCATGACATTTTTTTTCTTAAATTCCACATATATGTGTTAGCATACGGTATTTGTCTTTCTCTTTCTGACTTACATCACTCTGTATGACAGACTCTAGGTCTATCCACCTCATTACAAATAGCTCAATTTCATTTCTTTTTATGGCTGAGTAATATTCCATCGTATGTATGTGCCACATCTTCTTTATCCATTCATCCAATGATGGACACTTAGGTTGTTTCCATGTCTGGGCTATTGTAAATAGAGCTGCAATGAAGATTTTGGTACATGACTCTTTTTGAATTATGGTTTTCTCAGGGTCTATGCCCCGTAGTGGGATTGCTGGGTCATATGGTAGTTCTATTTGTAGTTTTTTAAGGAACCTCCATACTGTTCTCCATAGTGGCTGTACCAATTCACATTCCTACCAGCAGTGCAAGAGTGTTCCCTTTTCTCCACACCCTCTCCAGCATTTATTGTTTCTAGATTTTTTGATGATGGCCATTCTGAATGGTGTGAGATGATATTTCATTGCATTTCTCTAATGATTAATGATGTTGAGCATTCTTTCATGTGTTTGTTGGCAGTCTGTATATCTTCTTTGGAGAAATGTCTATTTAGGTCTTCTGCCCATTTTTGGATTGGGTTGTTTGTTTTTTTGTTATTGAGCTACATGAGCTGCTTATAAATTTTGGAGATTAATCCTTTGTCAGTTGCTTCATTTGCAAATATTTTCTCCCATTCTGAGGGTTGTCTTTTGGTCTTGTTTATGGTTTCCTTTGCTGTGCAAAAGCTTTGAAGTTTCATTAGGTCCCATTTGTTTATTTTTGTTTTTATTTCCATTTCTCTAGGACGTGGGTCAAAAATGATCTTGCTGTGATTTATGTCATAGAGTGTTCTGCCTATGTTTTCCTCTAAGAGTTTGATAGTTTCTGCCCTTACATTTAGGTCTTTAATCCATTTTGAGCTTATTTTTGTGTATGGTGTTAGGGAGTGATCTAATCTCATACTTTTACATGTACCTGTCCAGTTTTCCCAGCACCAATTATTGAAGAGGCTGTCCTTTCTCCACTGTACACTCCTGCCTCCTTTATCAAAGATAAGGTGACCCTATGTGTGTGGGTTTATCTCTGGGCTTTCTATCCTGTTCCATTGATCTATCAATCTGTTTTTGTGCTAGTACCATACTGTCTTGATTACTGTAGCTTTGTAGTATAGTCTGAAGTCAGGGAGCCTGATTCCTCCAGCTCCATTTTTCGTTCTCAAGATTGCTTTGGCTATTTTGGGTCTTTTGTGTTTCCATACAAATTGTGAAATTTTTTGTTCTAGTTCTGTGAAAAATGCCAGTGGTAGTTTGATAGGGATTGCATTGTATCTGTAGATTGCTTTGGGTAGTATAGTCATTTTCACAGTATTGATTCTTCCAATCCAAGAACATAGTATATCTCTCCATCTATTTGTATCATCTTTAATTTCTTTCATCAGTGTCTTATAATTTTCTGCATACAGGTCTTTTGTCTCCTTAAGTAGGTTTATTCCTAGATATTTTATTCTTTTTGTTGCAGTGGTAAATGGGAGTGTTTTCTTGATTTCACTTTCAGATTTTTTATCATTAGTGTATAGGAATGCCAGAGATTTCTGTGCATTAATTTTGTATCCTGCTACTTTACCAAATTCATTGATTAGCTCTAGTAGTTTCCTGGTAACGTCTTTAGGATTCTCTATGTGTAGCATCATGTCATCTGCAAACAGTGACAGCTTTACTTCTTTTCCGATTTCGATTCCTTTTATTTCTTTTTTGTCTCTGATTGCTGTGGCTAAAACTTCCAAAACTATGTTGAATAAGAGTGGTGAGAGTGGGCAACCTTGTCTTGTTCCTGATCTTAGTGGAAATGCTTTCAGTTTTTCACCATTGGGGACGATGTTGGCTGTGGGTTTGTCATATATGGCCTTTATTATGTTGAGGAAAGTTCCCTCTATGCCTACTTTCTGCAGGGTTTTTAGCATAAAAAGCCCATGATTTTAACTACTAATCAGAAAGGAGTGAATTCAAGTTGTTGGAATGAAAAAAAAAAGAAAGTTGTTGGAATGGCTGGTAATAACCATTCTTAAAATCTCCTAGAAGCTGAGATGTTGTTTATAGTGAGGACTTAATATTTAATGGATGGGGCTGGTGGTGGTGAGGATTCCAACTAATTCCAACTCTGCGTTTGGGCTTTCATTCTCTTCCCTAGACCTCTCCAGACAATCAGAGAAGCAACATGATTCTCCTCTGGGGTATGAAGGATAGATCAGTCTTATAACAGTGTCCATGGCTAACAGCCCAAATATAGACAGCTGTCTTCTGAGTTTCCACTAAGTGGTAAGAAAGATGTAACACAGGAGATTCATGAAACTTTGACCAAGAATATATTTCCCACCTGAGACCCAGTTTCCTTAAATGTAATGTGGGAATAAAAATGTCTATATGTAGCAGCTAATCTGAGGGACATTGTAGACTATAAATGAGAATTTGGCTGGATAGCAAAGAAATATATACACATATATATCCTTACATATAGCTGTTTTTTCAAAACAAAGCAATGTCCAAAGAGTACTGGAGGATCATGACAAAAGGTAAGGTTTGTAAAACCATGTTTTTAAAAACCAAGCAGATTTTGGCCAATGTGAATTTTGTGATCATAAAACAAAAGCAAAACAGGGCTCCAAATTGAGTACTGTACTTACTGATTTAGCATACAAAACATGCATTCATTACTGCGAGTTTTCCGATCTATGTCACATAATGGTCTCCATTCCCTTGTGCATGCAATCCTGGCACTTTTTCTGTTGTATTTGGTGCAGTCCACCTGTAATTGGAAGAAAAATAATACCCTACATTCTCTTCCTTCAATTCTGCATCATTCTCATATTGAGATGGTAAAGAGGGAGAAGAGAGTGGAAAGAGTACTAGTCTCTTTAACTTTTCAGCAAACATGTCTAGAAGATCTTTTATGGACCAGGTGCTGTGCTGCAAAAATAAATCAGACCTAGAATAGTCCTTAAATGAGAATTAGCAGTTTAAGAAGGAAATATTAATCTCTCTTTTTAGGGTTATAATGAGAGTCCAGTAGGATAATGAATGTGAAAAATACTGAGAAAAGTTTAAAATGCTACCAAAAGGTAAAACTTTACTTTATCTGCTCTTCTCCTTTTGCAAGGAGATTCATTTTGTAACCTTTAAAGAAAGAAACACCACCAGGAAAGTACAGTAGGAACAGTTTCATATCCTAGGGAATTATTTCAGCCCACTGTGAGTCAGTTTAGCTACTTTCATGACTCATTTACACATTAGCTCTGATTTCATTTTTGCCAAGAGCATGCCGAAAAGGTACTCACCTCTGTCCCTATTGCTTGATGGCCAGAAGAGAGTAGGATGAGATTCATTTCGAGAGAAGGAATTGGAGAAATAGAAAATTCCACAGTTAGAAATGCAAAGCTGAATTCATTGTTCACAGTAACTAAAACCCATTTCCCAACATCCCTTGCCCAGGCCAGACCTAAAAGAGGTCACTTCTTTACTCAGGGCCAACTCGGGGGGAAGTCAGAGATATATGATTCTGACCAAAAACAAACAAAAAAATGAGGTGGTAGGGGGAATCTCTGGTCATTGGAGAAAGGGCTGTCCAGGAGATCCTGTGGGCATGCCCAGGGTAGAGTTGGAGTTATGGTCTCAAAGTTGTATAGGTGGTTTCTGAAAGGCCAAGTCAGAAACCTGAGAGATCCTGATGAGGAACTGAGCAGAAAGCTCACAATCCTTTTATTCTTCTCAGTCTCTCTTCCTCTTCCTCTTCCTCAAAGTCTGATTCACCCCCACTCTGTTGATTAGACCAATCAAAATAGATGTCTTCTAAATTTTCTTTTGACTTTAACATTCTATAATTACTGAAGGCTGAATATGTTGCAGTTAACGTTGTATGAATATTAAAAAGGAATCCTAACTTACCAGGTGGAGTGACAACCCATGTAGTGGCTGCCGGAGCAAGGATGACAAAAGCAGTGATGCTCTTCATAGTGATGATGAATGAGGGTAGTAGAGAGATGCTGTTCTGAGGCAAGAAGTTCAGAGAGAAAGAGAGAAAAAGCAGTCTGCCAAATACACATATATATACTCAGGGCAGGGTCCCATCCTCATTAAAATTGGCCTTTGCAATGATGATTGGCATTAATCCAAGCTAGGGTATTTATTTCATGTGTCAAGGAATGCTTCCTTATTATCTTGAGCTACAGACATTTGGAATAGTTACATCCTGAAACTCATCTACCAGAAGATCCCTTTGATCACTCAGCAAATATAATGGTGTGGCTATATTTGAGAACAAATAAAATCATAGGTGTAGTAAAGAGCAAATAGACATTTAAATGACGTGTAAAGGGCATTAAGATTATATTAGATGCAGGAAAGTTGAAAAGGATCATAGAAGCACATTTCTTTAAAATGTACTGTAGTAGACAACATTAATAGCACTGTAAACCTTGCTTATCTAGAGCATGAACACACTTTACAACATTTTATGAAGGCTTGTTAAATGATTAACCTTATGAAACAAGAAGAGCAGTATTATTGCTATTCTGCAGATGAAACAACAAAAACAAAAAAATTAAGTATATTCTTTTGGGCTTTCTTTGTGGTGCAGTGGTTAAGAATCCACCTGCCAATGCAGGACATGTGGGTTCGAGCCCTGGTCTGGGAGGCCCCACCCACCAGAACACAGGCACCGGTCCCTTCCACAAGGAAGACTACACAAGGCACTAAACCAATCTCACCTACTGGGAACAGACACCAAAAACAACGGGAACTACGAACCTGCAGCCTGCAAAAAGGAGATCCCAAACACAGTAAGTTAAACAAAATGAGAAGACAGAGAAATATGCAGCAAATGAAGGAGCAAGGTGAAAACCCACGAGACCAAACAAATGAAGAGGAAACAGGCAGTCTACCTGAAAAAGAATTCAGAATAATGAGAGTAAAGCTGATCCAAAATCTTGGAAATAGAATGGAGAGAGTACAAGAAACGTTTGACAAGGACCTAGAAGAATTAAAGAGCAAGCGAACAATGGTAAACATACAATAAATGAAATTAAAAATTCTCTAGAAGGAATCAATAGCAGAATAACTGAGGCAGAACAGATAAGTGACCTGGAAGATAAAATAGTGGAAATAATTACTACAGAGCAGAATAAAGAAAAAAGAATGAAAAGAATTGAGGACAGTCTCAGAGAACCCAGGGACATTAAATGCACCAACATTTGAATTATAGAGGTCCCAGAAGAAGAGAAAAAGAAAGAGTCTGTGAAAATATTTGAAGAGATTATAGTTGAAAACTTCCCTAACATGGGAAAGGAAATAGTCAATCAAATCCCAGAAGTGTAAAGAATCCCATACAGGATAAATCCAAGGAGAAACACGTCAAGACACATATTAATCAAACTATCAAAAATTAAATACAAAGAAAAAATATTAAAAACAGCAAGGGAAAAGCAACAAATAACATACAAGGGAATCCCCATAAGGTTAATAGCTGATTTTTCAGCAGACATTCTGCAAGCCAGAAGGGATTGGCAGGACATATTCAAAGTGATGAAAAGGAAGAACCTACAATCAAGATTATTCTACCCAGCAAGGATCTCATTCAGATTCGACGGAGAAATTAAAACCTTTACAGACAAGCAAAAGTTAAAAGAATTCAGCACCATGAAACAAGCTTTACAACAAATGCTAAAGGAACTTCTCTAGACAGGAAACACAAGAGAAAGAAAAGACCTACAAAAACAAACCCAAAACAATTAAGAAAATGGTAATAGGGGCATACATATCAATAACTACCTTAAATGTAAATGGATTAAATGCTCCAATCAAAAGACATTAGACTGGCTGAATGGATACAAAAACAAGACCTGTATATATTACTGTCTACAAGAGATCCACTTCAGAACTAGGGACACATACAGACTGAAAGTGAGGGGATGGAAAAAGATATTCCATGCAAATGGAAATCAAAAGAAAGCTGGAGGGCTTCCCTGGTGGCACAGTGGTTGAGAGTCCACCTGCTGATGCATGGGACGCGGGTTTGTGCCCTGGTCCGGGAAGATCCCACATGCCGCAGAGTGGTGGGACCTGTGAGCCATGGCCGCTGAGCCTGCATGTCCGGAGCCTGTGCTCCGCAACAGGAGAGGCCACAACAGTGAGAGGCCCATGTACTGCAAAAAAAAAAAAAAAAGCTGGAGTAGCAATTCTCATATCAGACAAAATAGACTTTAAAATAAAGACTATTACAAGAGACAAAGAAGGACAGTACATAATGATCAAGGGATCAATCCAAGAAGAATATATAACAGTTGTAAATATTTATGCACCCAACATAGGAGCACCTCAATACATAAGGCAAATGCTAACAGCCATAAAATGGGAAATTGACAATAACAAAATCGTAGTAGGGGACTTTAACACCCCACTTTCACCAATGGACAGATCATCCAAAAGGAAACTAAATAAGGAAACACAAGCTTTAAATGATACATTAAACAAGATGGACTTAATTGATACTTATAGGACATTCCATCCAAAAACAACAGAACACACTTTCTTCTCAAGTGCTCATGGAACATTCTCCCGGATAGATCATATCTTGGGTCACAAATCAAGCCTTGGTAAATTTAAGAAAACTGAAATTGTATCAAGTATCTTTTCCGACCACAATGCTATGAGACTAGATATCAATTACAGGAAAAAAATCTGTAAAACATACAAACACATGGAGGCTAAACAATACACTACTAAAAATCCGAGAGATCACTGAAGAAATCAAAGAGGAAATCAAAAAATACCTAGAAACAAATGACAATAAAAACACGACAGCCGAAAACTTATGGGATGCAGCAAAAGCAGTTCTAAGAGGGAAGTTATAGCAATAAAATCCTACCTCAAGGAAACAAGAAACATCTCAAATAAACAATCTAACCTTACACCTAAAGCAATTAGAGAAAGAAGAACAAAAAAAAACCCCAAAGTTAACAGAAGGAAAGAAATCATAAAGAAATAAATGAAAAAGAAATGAAGGAAACAATAGCAAGATCAATAAAACTAAAAGCTGGTTCTTTGAGAAGATAAACAAAATTGATAAACCATTAGCCAGACTCATCAATAAAAAAGGGAGAAAACTCAAATCAACAGAATTATAAATGAAAAAGGAGAAGTAACAGCTGACACTGCAGAAATACAAAAGATCATGAGGGATTACTACAAGCAACTATATGCCAATAAAATGGACAATCTGGAAGAAATGGATAATTGTTAGAAAAGCACAACCTTCCGAGGCTGAACCAGGAAGAGATAGAAAATATAAACAGACCAATCACAAGCATTGAAATTGAAACTGTGATTAAAAATCTTCCAACAAACAAAAGCCCAGGACTAGAAGGCTTCACTGGCAAATTCTATCAAACATTTAGAGAAGAGCTAACACTTATCCTTCTCAAACTCTTCCATAATATAGCAGAGGGAAGACACTCTCAAAGTCATTCTACAAGGCCAACATCACCCTGATACCTAAACCAGACAAAGATGTCACAAAAAAAGAAAATATAGGCCCATATCACTGACACACATAGATGCAAAAATCCTCAACAAAATACTAGGAAACAGAATCCCAACAGCACATTAAAAGGATCATACACCATGACCTAGTGGGGTTTATCCCAGGAATGCAAGGATTCTTCAGTATATGCAAATCAATCAATGTGATACACCATATTAAAAAATTGAAGGAGAAACACCACATGATCATCTCGATAGATGCAAAAAAAGCTTTTGACAAAATTCAACACCTATTTATGATAAAAACTCTCCAGAAAGTAGACATAGAGGGAACTTACCTCAACGTAATAAAGCCCATAAATGACAAACCCACAGCCAATATCGTTCTTAATGGTGAAAAACTGAAACCATTTCTTCTAAGATCAGGAACAAGACAAGTTTGCCCACTCTCACCACTATTACTCAACATAGTAGTATGTTGGAAGTTTTAGCCACAGCAATCAGAGAAGAAAAGGAAATATAATGAATCCAAATTGGAAAAGAAGAACAAAAACTGTCACTCTTTGCAGATGACATGATACTATACGTAGAGAATCCTAAAGATGATACCAGAAAACTACTAGAGCTAATCAATGAATTTGGTAAACTTGCAGGATACAAAATGAATGCTCAGGAATCTTTTGCATTCCTATACATTAATGATGAAAAATCTGGAAGAGAAATTAAGGAAACACTGCCATTTACCATTGCAACAAAAAGAATAAAATACCTAGGAATAAACCTACCTAAGGAGACAAAAGAGCTCTATGCAGAAAACTATAAGACACTGATGAAAGAAATTAAAGATGATACAAACAGATGGAGAGATACACCATGTTATGGGATTGGAAGAATCAACATTTTGAAAAGGACTGTACTACCCAAAGCAATCTTCAGATCCAATGCAATCCCTATCAAACTACCAATGGCATTTTTCAGAGAACTAGAACAAAAAATTTCACAATTTGTATGGAAACACAAAAGACCCCGAATAGCAAAAGAAATCTTGAGAAAGAAAAACGGACCTGGAGGAATCAGACTATACTTCAGACTATACTACAAAGCTAGTAATCAAGACAGTGTGATAATGGCACAAAAACAGAAATATAGATCAAGGGAATAGGATAGAAAGCCCAGGGATAAACCCACACAATATGGTCACCTTATCTTTGATAAAGGAGGCAAGAATATACAATGGAGAAAAGACAGCCTCTTCAGTAAGTGGTGCTGGGAAAACTGGACAGCTACATGTAAAAGAATGAAATTAGAACACTCCCTAACACCATACACAAAAATAAACTCAAAATGCATTAAAGACCTAAGTGTAAGGCCAGACACTATAAAACTCTTAGAGGAAAACATAGGCAGAACACTCTATGACATAAATCACAGCAAGTTCCTTTTTGAGCCACCTCCTAGAGAAATGGAAATAAAAACAAAAATAAACAAATGGGACCTAATGAAAGTTAAAAGCTTTTGCACAGCAAAGGAAACCATAAAGAAGATGAAAAGACAACCCTCAGAATGGGAGAAAATATTTGCAAATGAAGCAACTGACAAAGGATTAATCTCCAAAATATACAAACAGCTTACGCAGCTCAATATCAAAAAAAACAAGCAACCCAATCCACAAATGGGCAGAAGGTCTAAATCGACATTTCTCCAAAGAAGATATACAGATTGCCAACAAAAACTCGAAAGGATGCTCAACATCACTAATCATTAGAGAAATGCAAATCAAAACTACAGTGATTATCACCTCACACCAGTCAGAATTGCCATCATCAAAAAATCTACAAACAGTAAATGCTGGAGAGGGTGTGGGGAAAAGGGAACCCTCTTGCACTGTTGATGGGAATGTAAATTGATACAGCCACTGTGGAGAACAGTATGGAGGTTCCTTAAAAAACTAAAAATAGAACTACCATATAATCCAGCAATCTCAGTACTGGGCATATACCCTGAGTAAGCCATAATTCAAAAACAGACATGTACCACAATGTTCATTGCTGCTCTGTTTACAATAGCCAGGACATGGAAGCAAGCTAAGTGTCCATCGACAGATGAATGGATAAAGATGTGGCACATATATACAATGCAATATTACTCAGCCATAAAAAGCAACGATATTGAGTTATTTGTAGTGAGGTGGATGGACCTAGAGTCTGTCATACAGAGTGAAGTAAGTCAGAAACCGAAAAACAAATACTGTATGCTAACACACATATATGAAATCTAAAAAAAAAAAATGGTTTTGATGAACCTAGAGGCAGGACAGGAATAAAGACACAGATGTAGAGAGTGGACTTGAGGAATGGAAAGGGGAAGTGTAAGATGGCACGAAGTGAGAGAGTGGCATGGACATATATACACTACCAAATGTAAAATAGATAGCTAGTGGGAAGCAGCTGTAGAGCATAGGGAGATCAGCTCAGTGCTTTGTGACCGCCTACAGGGGTGGGATAGGGAGGGTGGGAGGGAGATGCAAGAGGGAGGGGATATGGGAATATATGTATATGTATAGCTGATTCACTTTGTTTTACAGCAGAAACTAACACAACACTGGAAAGCAATTATACTCCAATAAAGATGTTAAAAAATTCAGGGTTCAAGAATAATGATCTAAAAATTCACTATCCATGTTCTTCTCTTTCTGGAAATACTTATACGAAGAATTAATCTGGTCAACAACCAACATGACTGCGTTTTCCTTTCACCATCTACTCAGTAACTAAGGATTTAAAAACAGTATATACAATTACCTGAAACTCAACATCATCACAATACATTGCCCAAATCAAAAAACCCTTCAACAAATCCACGCTCATCTCTATTACCAGTTCCTTAACAGGCTCAGTTTTTTTTTTCAAAACTAATTGATTAGGTGTGATTCTGGGGCAGCCAGCCTTTAATGTGGACATGCACTGCACAGGAATTCCTAGCAATCCCCAACATGGGTCCCACACAGAGTAGATGTCAGTTTCCATCAATAAGTGTATATGTAAAACATTATCTGTTTCTTTTTCTCTAAATAAAATTATGTCTGACTCTGAGGTCTTCATTCTGCCTAGATTTGGGGAGATTTGGTCTCATTCATTATAGGAGTTTATGAGGATCTGAGGTGCTTAAGCAGTGCACAGAAAATGAGAACAGGCCCTATTATCTCTGAACAGGCATGGTTGCTGCCTGCATCTCAGCAGTGCAAGCCAGCCTTAAATGGTTCCCCTCACTGAGGCTGCTCCATGATTCTGTACCACCCATGAGACAGGGTGATTTTTGACTGAGATTGAGAACCCCATGAATCTAGGGTTCAGCAGATACTTTGTATAGTCATACACTCAGCAGACTCTTCCTCTTCAGGAAGCTGCCGGGCAGCAGTCTTGGTCAATACTCCGTCCCTTTGATTTCTTTTGAAAATTTAACTTCTTCTGCTTTGGTTACTTTCTAATGTACTCAAGCCATTAAGAGTAATTTTTTGCCCCTTTTTATGTTTTTGTCCAGTTTATTTCAAATATCCTGTAAAGTAAAAATACATACCTTTTTCTTCAAGCTTTGTGATAGAGAGTGAAGGAAAGATAAAAAGAAAACTAGTTAATAGCTTTTAACTACTGCCTTAGTTGTTGATGCTGTGTTATTACTTCTTGTTTGACATATTGACATTAAAATGACTATGTCAAAATTCCATTCATCTTTAGAAACCTACCTTGTGCTTCCAGATAAGTGCTAACCTGGGGGTAAACAGCTCCACCAGAAATTCTTCAGTGGGTACTTATAACTGGAGGTTCTCCAACTACCTACACCTCTCCTGGGTGCCTGGGAAGAGCCTCTGGGTAGAGACGGATGGGGCATTTCCTTCGTGAATCATCCATGTCTGTCTTGTGACCAGAGGCCAGGACCTAAGCAAATATCCTTTGTGAACACAACTTGTCAGAGCTCATTTTTAGAGACCTTGGCAGTAGGAGTTCTGGCAACTTTCTAACTTAAAATTTAAGGAGCAAAGTGGATCCAGAGATGAGAATATAATAGCTGGCAACTTTCCATTTTATTACTGCTCCCAGGACTTCTTTCGTGTTAAGTCAAACCATTAGAATTCACTTTTCATTGCTAATCCCATTACTCTATGCTAAAAAATCTGCATGTGTACTGTCTCCTGCCACATGATCCATAGATTTGGAAGTGAAGTATTCCACAGATTAACAGACGTGACTGTTTCTGTAGATAATGAAGTTTTCTAGGATCATTTGATACAAAATCCACCCTTTTGTCTGAAAACATAATCAGGTAGATAATTTTATTTACATGAAAAGCATGGAACTGTGGTTCATGAGGCCAGAGGGAGTGGTGTAAGGGACATGAGATTAAAAACCATTTACTTGAATTTGTATTTCTCCTTTGCACTCATCTGGGTAGGCTTTGAAAAATCACTTCCCCTCTTTTGGCTTCAGGATTCCCATATACTAAACATGCTGGATAAATCATCTCTAATTTTCTTCTAGCTCTGTCAGCCTGGGAGTTTATCAGTCTGAAGTAAAATAACCTTTCCCTGATTGAGATTTTCTTTATAACTACATATCATATATTTAGCTGATAAAGAGCAAATTAATTAGTTGAAAGTTACAATAAGGCTAATTATAACAATACACTTCACAGCATATTTTTTTCTGGGCTCCTACTGCTTTTGCATTCCTCTTTAGCTGCAGCCTTTTCTAATATTTCTGAGAAACATCTCATGAATCTAGCCTTCATCTGGGGAGGAGATACATTTTATAAGTTCATATTTTCAGGTAATTTTAGCTTGTTTCCAACCATCAGTGCCAGCAATTTTAAATTTGTACCAGGAAGGGAATGCAGAATCTCTAAGTTCTTTGAAAACAAAAGTCCTTGTAGGCTTTATGTCATTGACCATAACTGAGAGTGCCTATTTTAAATTTTCTTTTAAGTCTCTTAAGGGTCTAGCTTTAGTCAACAACTTTTAATAAGCAACACTCCATGCTAGGTATTTTGCTAGGCACTGGAAATAAAAACAAGAACATTAAACCATCTCTTCTCTTAAAGAATTCACAGTCTAGTGAGAGAAATGGACTTGTAAATAAGCAACTAGGAAACAGTGACAGCTGGTAATATAGGTGAAAGGACAGGGTGTTATGGGAGCATAAGAAAGGAATAACTAATTCACAGAGGGGAAAGAAGTCATGGAAGGCTTCCAGAAAAAAGCTACACCTTTAATGAGGTGAGAAAAAATTATTCTAGAGTTTGAAGGAATGAACCTTGTGAGATGGAAGGAAAAAGTGGGAGAAGGACCAGGGGTGGATAAGGAGGATATGTTAAGAGGAGAGGACATAAAGGAACAAGTTTAAGGAAATTATTCAAGGGTAGAAGGGAAAGAGGAGAGTGTAAGAGCTGAGCCTGAAGAGGTGGACAGAGAGGCCTTGCATGTCAGGAGGAGTTTGGTGTTCATCTTGGGGGCTAGAGAAGCCACTTAAAAGTTTCATGCATATTACTATCAAATTTGGATTTCAGATCATCACTCTGCAGTGGAGAATGCAATGGATGGGAGAAGGCTGAAGCAGGGAAATCATGTATAAGGCTGTTTCGGTCAATCATGAATGATTGATGATGGTTTAAACCAAAGATTTAATAGATTTAGTGATTAACTGTACAGAGGATAAAAGGTATCTGGGAAGATAATGCCTGGGTTTCAGGTTTTTCTCGTTTTACTGTGTTTTAGTGCAGTGTGGCTGCTTAGTAGGAGTTTTCAAAAAAAAAATTAAAATGGGGAATTATACAGATCTGTGTTTTGAAGAGGTCATTTGGAGATTAAAAAACAAGAAAGCTGTAAAGGATAGAGACAGGCAAGTCTGTTAGGCCATTGAAAAGTCCACTGAAATGAAAAAGAGGATCTAAAATTCATTAAAGAAAAAAATAAGGTAAATGTCTTTAGGCTAGAAAGATATTTACAAGGACTGTAACAGATAAGGAGAGAGTGCATGGAATAGCCTGGAGGAAGACAGCTCATCATCCCTCAAAATAGTCCAGAAGGAACTACTGTCAAGTGAAAAGTCCATCAAGGATGATGAATGTTTTATGAGGTTTTTTTTCTTGGGACTGATTTTCAAATGACCAAGTCTTTCTTTCTATTCTCCCTTCATGCTTGAAGAATGATTTATAGTCACATATTATTTATATTTAACTTTAATTTCAATACTGGAAAGAAAAAGGGACTTGTGTGCCAGGATGGTATCAGAGAAAGAACAAGATGTCTTGTTATGCTTTTTACTATGAGGGAAACAAGTATTATCCATCATTGGTAAAGGCCACAGGGAGTGCTATTTGAGGGCACATTCCCTTCATTTACCATGATCTAACTGTGCTATATATGAGACTGGCCTTGGACAAAGTCAACCAGCAAGGCCACGAAGAGTATTGGATTGGAGTACAAATGTGCATTTTGAATGTGCTTTTCTCATTTGTAAGCACATATTAAATGTTTAGAAATGTCAACATTTATTATCTTCTATTATTATCATAGAATAAGAAGTGTGGTTGGTGTTTAAGTGTACAGAAGGGAGCAAAGAAGACAATTAAGTTACAAAGAAGAAGGATAAGGGAGATTCTTTTTTTTAAATTGAAATATAGTTAATTTACAATATTGTCTTAGTTTCAGGTGTAAAGCAAAGTGATTCAGTCATTATCTATCTACATCTATATCTATGTATATAGAGATATATTTTTTCAGGTTATTTTCCATTATAGGTTATTGTAAGATATTGAATATAGTTCCCTGTGCTATACAGTAAATCCCTGTTGCTTATCTGTTTTATGTATAGTGGTTTGTATCTGTTAATCCCATACTCCTCATTTATCCCTCCACCCCTCCCATTCCTCTTTGGTAATCATAAGTTTGTTTTCTATGTCTGTGAGTCTGTTTATGTTTTGTATATAGATTCATTTATATTCTCTTTTAGATCCCACATGTAAGTGATATCATGTAATATTTCTTTCTCTGACTTCACTTAGTATGCTATTCCATAGGTCCATCCATGTTGCTGAAAATTGCAGTATTTCATTCTTTTTATGGCTGATATTCCACTGCCTATATATACCACATCTTAAACCAGTCATCTGTTGATGAACACTTAGTTTGCTTCTATGCTTGGCAATTGTAAATAGTGCTGCTATGAACATTGGGATGCATCTATCTTTTTGAATTAGGGTTTTCATCTTTTCTGGATATATGTCCAGGAGTGGATTTACTGGATCATATGGTAGTTCTATTTTTAGTTTTTAAGGAACCTGCATACTGTTGTCTGTAGCGGCTGTACCAATTTACATTCCAACCAACAGTGTACAAGGGTTCTCTTTTCTTCACATCCTTGCCGATATTTATTTGTGTTCTTTTTGATAATAGCCATCCTGGCTGGTGTGAGGTAATAATTCATCGTGGTTTTGATTTGCATTTCCCTAATAATTAGTGATATGTTGAGCATCTTTTCATGTGCCTGTTGGCCATCTGTGTGTCTTCTTTGGAAAAATGTGTGCTTAGATCTTTTGCCCTTTTTTTGATTGAGTTTTTTTTTATATTGAGTTGTATGAGGTGTTTGTATGTTTTGGAAGTTAATCCCTTGTCAGTTGCATCGTTTGCAAATATTTTCTCCCAGTCCGTAGGTTGTCTTTTTGTTTTGTCGATGATTTCCTTTGCTGTGCAAAAGCTTTTAAGTTTGATTAGGTCTCATTTGATTTTTTTAAAATTTTATTTCTTTTCCTTGGAAGTCTAATCTAAGAAACTATTTCTACGATTTATGTCAGAAAATGTTTTGCCTATGTTCTCCTCTAGGAGTTTTATGGTGTCATGTCTTTGTGAGTTTATTTTTGTGTATGGTATGAGGGAATGTTCTAATTTCATTGATTTACATGTAGCTAAAGAGACAGATTCTTAACTATAACTGAGTTACAGCCTACAGGTCAAACTTGGCCCACCACCTGTTTTTATAAATACAGTTTTATTGGAACATAGCTATGCATATGAATTTACATAATGTAAATTCATTATATTAACACAACAGCAGCATTGAGTGGTTGTGACAGAGGTTGTTTATCCCACAAAGTCTATCTGGCTCTTTAGTGAAAAAGTTTTCTGACCTGTAGTCTATACAAGTGCTCTCTGTACTTGTTTCTGAAGCCTTGAGAGAGAGAGGGAGACTTCAGGTGAGTTCCTGACATGAAAAAATAAGGAGTTTGACAGTGGTACTTCTATGAAAACCCACATTCTGAAAGTGGAATCTGAAGTATAGTTATAGAGAAATGCATAAGTCTGTGGTAGTGACCAGGAAGAGGTGATAGAAATAGTCTGGCCTTCTTTAGGTCCATCTCAGGATCATTTGTCACTTCCCGGTTTAGAATTTCAGGGCTGGTTTGTGAAACGTCAGTAAGATGGGTCTGGTTTTCATTTACCTCCCATTCGGATGTCAAGATATAACTCAGGAAGCAACTCAAAAATCAGTTTACTTGATAGTTAATAAAGCTATTTTGTTGTGACCATTTTGACACAGATGACATTTTATATTTGCCTCCAGATTGTGTCTCCAAAATAAACAACTTTCAGTTGTTTTTTTTTTAATCTCAAGTAATGTGTTCAACACATTCACACTCTTAACCCCAATCCCAGAGCCTCAGTCCATTCCCTATTTTCCTTGATTCTCATTTCATCCCTGACCTCTGTCCCCCTCTTCACCCTTGACTTTGACTGGGTCCCTGGAATTTTCTCCATTCCTGTGTCTCATCCTGTTCTAGACCACCCTATCCTTCACCTCACCATATCCCTGAGCCATACTTTCTCCCTAGTGCTCAGAATTATTATCAAGGGTTGCTTAAGCCTTGACTGTGAGAGAACATAGTCTTCTGTGCATATTACCTGATAATCATAATCAAAATAATAATGAGGAAGGCAGTACAGGGGGCTTGTTGTTGTTATCTCAATAAAATATTCAAAATGACATAAAGTGACTACTTCTCAAAAATCATATGTCTTGGCCAGGAAAATGGTATTTCTGGATTTCCTAGAAATAACCAAGAAGGAGATACAATCTCAGATGTTATAGTATCTGTAAACCCATTCTGTATGTCCTGGAATTACCAAAGAAAATAGCAACATTGTTTTCTCATTTTTTTTTTTTTTCTAAAATGGCTCTGTGTTTTCCTGCTTGAAAAATGATTTACAAGTCTTTTCTTTTTTCTTAATGATAACATAAAAAGAAAAAAAAAAACACAGGGAATGATTTATCTTCACTCAGTTAAAGAGGACAAAGATCATAAAATCCTACTATAATGGGCCTAGTGGCAACTTATCTAAAAGAAAAAGGGCAGAGGAATCAATACAAAATTAACTCCCCAAATCCAAGTAGGCCTGCCATTCCCAGCACAGTTCTAGAGCTGAGAACAACTAGAAGCATGGTGGATTCCCCACAGCTTCCTCCATCTACAGTGTGTTCAGCATTAGCCTGGAATCTGCAAGTGAACAATGTAACTAGATACTGTCACAGGACACCGGTAGCAAGGTTCTGAGCATGAGAGTGTTTCAGCACTGAGGCAGGAGCTTATACGTGTTCCATCTGCTATCTAGTGCTTATATTCTCTGGTGGATTTCTCATGTGTATTAGGTCGTTGTCTAGTAGCCTCTAGCTATAATACATGTAGCTCTTGAGCACTTGACATGGGGCTTGGTAACTCTTGTTGCCTTGGTCTTCCCCCAGACTATGTATGGGTCCAAGGCCCTGATACAGGAAATTATGAATTATTGATTCATATCTGGTTTGGCTTTATATAGCTGTTGGCTGCCTGGGAACCCCTACATCCCCAACTCTCTTCTAGACATTCCTTCCCAGCCGTGACAGCAACTTGAATTTGAAGAAAGCATTCTCCATCCACCTATAGGCTTAGAAAAACAAAAAGGTAGAGTTCATTCAGCTTCTGCAAAAACAAGTTCCTATTTTCCAGGCAGTGACAAAGAAATCCCAGAAATGGCGTTCTGCGGGGTTTACTTTTATTGAACAAGCAGTTGGACAGACAGCATTGTGATCAGGAGGTTTCTACAGCACAGACTGGGTGAAGATGTCTCTGTGCCCTCAGATCACAGAATCTAGGAGGAAAGAGATGGAAAAGACTGAAAGTCAGTGAGTCCATTCCCCCAACAGTTCTGTATTGTTTTCTATAGTAAATAAGACGAGCTCTGAAGAATTCTTTGTATATACAGATGGTGAAGGTAGGCAATTCAGAATTGGAATACACATTTTCCCTCATGGCTTTCACCAACTCTTTCATCATTTGACCTACAAGAGAAGATGGGTAGGTTAGATGTTAGAAACTCAAAGACATTGTAGAAATGCAGGCTATACATTTATGATGGTAATAACATAGTCAAAGAAATCCATAGATTCCTGCATTCTGCTAAGAATGCACAATTTCAAATCACTTTCACATTTTATTCCGTTGATTCAGTGAGTATTTATTGAGTATCTAGTATATACTACCTGTTGAGGTGGATACAAAAATGAACTCTGCTTTTGATTACATGAGACCGTCATGGTAATGAAAAAAGGAAGGTGTCATTCACATCTTTTCACAAAGGAATAAATTAAACTTCAGAGAAGTTCACTGACTTGCCAAGATGTCACATTTGGTCAGGACTTAAGTCTAATTCCTCTAACAGTTAATGCTTTACTATTATAGTTTGTTTTAGGCCATGAGATTTTAATCAGCTGTCTTCCTGCCTGACTCATCCATGTAGTTGTATATTCTTGAAATCAACATTTAAAACATTAAATCAACGTTTAAATTTTTAAAAAAGGTAACTGCATCTTGTCTGCTGGTACTACCTGGAACACTAGCAGCATTATTATTCCAAACTCAAACCTCCACTTTAGTTCTCACATTAACCCCATCAGGCTTCCTTTGATTTGAGTTGGCAAGCTATGGTCTTGTTGAATCCTGGAAAATCTTTGTCATGGAATTGAGAATAGTCATTTATTCATCTCAGAAAATAGTACTGGTATTTTTCTTAACATAGGAATTTCCTTCCAGTGTAGCTAATCTTTATTTAATTGAGGTAATGCCTTTTCTAGAGCCCTTGGTTTTCAGAATCTCCTGACAACTAAAGGATGGTGGCAGAGCACAAGAAATGAAGTCAGGGCTACAGTGGACCCCGAACAAATACTGATTAACTTTGGTAAATTGCAGGATTTCTCCCAGGCTGATTTTCTGTAAAGTGGGAAAGATAATGATCCCTGCCCTAAATACAGATTTACTGTGAGGACGCAGAAGGAAAGAGCAGATAAAGCTCTATATTAAATTAATCTTAGTAGTTACTGGATAATGAAAAGTACCTCGTAGAATAGGAAGTAAAAGTAGGATTTTCAGTCTATTTTTCCAGGAAAGTTGTGACTGCCAGGCCTTTTATTCATTCTTGGGATTCCAGACTCTCTTAGAGAATCTTCTACAGAGGAACAAGGTTTAGGCAATAGTTTCCAGCCTCCAGGATTTACACCCATAATGGTTTTCAGAGCAGTCCTGAGCCATGACCCACCCATATCACCTTGGGGTATCCAATATCACATAATTGAATCATACAGCAGGAATTGAACCCATGCCCAGGACACCTCTTGCTCTAATGATTTGTTCCATCAGATAAAACCATAAATAATTCCTGTCATTAATAATGCCTGTTACATAACTCTAGCGAGAAAAAAAACACCCCAAAATGAAAGGAAGGAAGTTGCAAAACCTTTTGTTCTTAGCTCTGGCAAGATGCTTCATTATTTGAATAAATACATCTTATTAGTATTATTCTATGGCAGATTCCTCATAAAGTAGTTTGCATCATGTTGTCTACATGAGATTACAGCAAGGCATAGTCTAAGGTGTGGTCTATAAGACTTGCATAAAGATTATTTTTACCTCCCTGTTTGAGATGTACGTGACCAGGTATGTTTTTAAGATGGGGAGACAGGATATTCTGGCAATAAAATGAGAAGCAGACCACTAACAGTTTATATCTAATAAGATTAAGAAGATAGCCAACACAACATAGGGACTAGAGCAAAAGTTTAAAACCTCTCTTTATATATGTGTAATGCCCAGAGTAGATATATGACTTTTTTAACCCACATGAGAAAACAGTGAAGGTCTCCTGACTTCATTCCAGTACCCTGCCTCCTACCCTGCGTTCCAGCTGCCAGTGTGAAACCAGAAACACCTAGCTTATAGCTCTTGTTTTTCCACTTTCCCATATCAAGGCTCGCTGAGTTCTTCTGAATATGGTCTCATCTAGTATTGCTTAAGATCCTCACGTCTGGCAGAACTGTTTTTAATTCCATTATTGCCAAAGCTTTCTGTGCCAGTGGAATAGAGTAAAAACAGTTGTGAATAATAATAACTAGCTATCAAATCTTACTAAAATATTGTTTTATTAAAGATAAGTATATTTTAATACCAAATATAAATTTATTAAAATTATTTAAAAGAAATAAGCATTGTGCCAGGGTCTGTTTCTCTACATTCATACTTTAGGCTCCTAGGCCTGATAATAATAATAAATGCCATTGCTTTTTAAACACTGGGCCAAATGCTTAAAAGTATTTATTAAATATTTTCAATAACTCAGTGAGAGCTTTGGTTTACGTATTTATGTGATTTGCCAAAGGTCTCACATATGAAAAACATCAAAAACTCTGAACCCATATTTATCTGGTGACAAAAAGTTTTCTCTTATTTGAAAATTCCTAGTTTTTTCCCCAGGTCACATATCATCTTGCCTGAGGAAGAGATTCCTCAAATGCCATCACCAGGGAGAATATTAAACTCAACACATTGGTCTTCCTTACCCTCGGGATATATGTTCCAAGATCCCCAGTGGATGCCTGAAACCACAGATAGCACCCAACCCCATATATACTATGCTTTTTTCCTATACATACATACCTCTGATAAAGTTTAATTTATAAATTAGGCACAGTTAGAGATTAACAACAACAATAATAAAATAAACAATTATAAAGTTATGTGAATGTGGTCCTCTCTCTCTCTCTCTCTCTCTCTCAAATATCTTATTGCACTGTACTCACCCCTTCTTGTGGTGATATGAGATAATACAGTGCCTGTGTGATGAGATTGAGGTGAATGACATAGGTACTGTGACATAGCATTAGGCTACCATTGACCTTCTGAATAGGTCACAAGGAGGATCATCTGCTTCAGGTAATCCATCAAACTATGACGATGTTGATGTCTGGATGACAGGAGCAGATAATGTCAATGGTTGGGAATCTTTGATAGCTTAAGGGTTTTTTTGCCAAAAACTTTTGGAAGGACATTGTAATCGGAAGGTGTCACTCTTTTTTTCTAACTCATCAAAGTGTTGCTGCAAAGGTTGTAATCCTTTGGCGATCATACGGGTGACTTTAATGCTGTGTTCCATCCAAGGATCGTATTCCATAATTTTTTCCTTTAATATCTGTGCAATTTGAAACACTTTGGCAAATTTTGGTAATGTTCACATTGCTGGTTCTGCTTCAATTTCTTCATCTTCCTCTCCCTCTGTAGATGACTCAGTAAGTTCTTCCAATTCCTCAGTCTTTAACACTTCTCAGTGGCCTTCAATATGTTCTTCCACTTCATCGAGCATGTCAGAATATCCTTCTCCGTCAACTTGTCTTGCCCTGTGAATGATTTTCCTAACTTCTCCATTGATCCCCAGGAAGCCTTTAAAATCATTCATGACTTCATACATTTTTCCAGCAGGCATTTACAGTTTCTAGGTCTAATTTATCCATTGCAGCTTCGAGGAATGTTATTGTGTCAGCAATAGTGAATGGTTTCCAGCAGTGCATTTTGTCCAGATTAGGGTCTGCATCAATTGCTGATCAAATGTAATCAAATACCAGGCGGGTGTATGTGACCTTGACAAATTGAATGATGCCCTGGTCAAGGGGCTGAAGTCATGAGGTTATATATAGAAGCAAAAATACAACCTTGAAATTTTCATTTTCATAGCAAATAGATTCAGGATGGCCAGGTGCATTGTCTGTTATTAGGAGGACTTTAAATTCCAAGCCTTCCTCTTCCAAGTATTTTTTCACTTCTGGGTTGAAGCATTGGTGGTATCATTCCATAAACAAGATGGCTGTCACCCATGCTTTCTGATTATGGTATCAGAACACAGGCAGATAATTTTTGTTTTTGAGAGCAAGTGGGTTCTTCACTCTGTATACTATGCCTGGCTTAATCATATGCCCTGTGGTATGTACCAGAGTTAATCTGGCTTTCCATGTTTTATGCCTTGGTGCCTCCTTTGCACTTTTATGAATGCAGGTTCTGTTGGGTATCTTCTTTCAGAGGAGCCTCATTGTAATTGAAGACTTGTTTTGTATGACATCCTTTCTCTTTAATCAACCTTTTCAACTGTCAGAAATGTGGCACAGCTTCTTCACTGGCAGACGCAGCCACTCCAGTAATTTTTATATTTTTCAGTCCAAATCTATTCCTGAATCTCTGTAACCATACTTTACTTGTAGTAAATGGCTTGGTGTCACTGATTTCACGGCATCCCTTGCTGAAGTCTTGGTAGAGGCTTGATGCTTTCTGGCCCAGCACCTTGCCACCAGTCAGAACACATTTTCTATTCATGTCTTCCACCCACAAATCTAATGCCTTTTCCATCTTAACTAAGCACTTATCACACAATGTGGCTGTAACTTGTGCACTTTGAGGTGGAGCAGCAAAACTAACAAATTTCTTTTTCCTTCTTCACAATTTCGTGGATAGAAGATTCATTCTTACCAAAGGTCTGAGCACCTCAGCACACAATATTTTTTTCCCCCTTATTAAGGTGAGAACTTTTACTTTGCACATAGAAGAAGAACTTTTGGGCTTTTCTTTGGCATATACAAATTGCCAGTGTCACTACTCTTGCACTCTGGGGGCATTATTCCTTCAAATAAGGGTTATTTGAACAAAAGACTGTGATGTCATGACAGTTGATCTGATAACCTAGATGGCTAGTAAGTGACTAAGAGGTGGGCTATGCTGGAAAAAGGTGAGATGGAGCAGGACGGTACAGGATCTCATCATGCTACTCAGAACAGCACATAATTTAAAACTTGTGAGTTGTTTATTTTTGGAATTTTCCATTTAGTATTTTTGGACCTTGGGTAACTACAACCATGGAAAGCAAAACCTCAGATAAGGTGAAAGTACTGTAATGTGTGTCATAACATCCTTGTAGGGATTTAAATGAAAAAGGCAACTTTTCATGTTGGTAAACAGCTTAATGCAAAGTATTGATACGAGGATATAAGGTTTAAGTCCACTTCTTTCAGTGTCTGACCTCGCTTGGTCTCTGTCTCATCTTTGTATTGCAGATCACAGAAAATAAAATCAACTCTGCAGAAGTGTTACATTATGTACATTCCTCATAGTCTGTCATTGATCCCAGTAAACTGTAAACATTTAAAAATGTTAACTACTATATTTTTATTTCCACATATTTCAGTAATCACTTATCTTCACAACGAAGATTTGACCAATTCTGGGGTTATCTAACCTAGTATCATTTCCCTGGCCAGAGAACTGTCCATCACTCAGTTCAAGAGAACAGAAGCAGAACCACCTGGTTCTGACACTGTAATCATGAACACTGGTGTACTTACAGATGCTGGCATGCTGAGAGGTGTTGTTTCTGGGTTGCTCTCCTCACACCTTCCTTCACTGCGTATGCGTATATTAGTTTGGCGTATTCTAAAACAGAAGAGGAAGTTTCAAAGATGGGAAAACTCAAAGTTATAATGAAAAAAAAAGACAAAACACAACCAAGGATCAATATGACATTTGGGCATCAAACCAGAACTGAAATTAGGGGTAGGGGCCGGGATCTGCATTCAACTATTTTCCAGTAGGCATCATTCAGGTTTATTCTCTCTCTCCTGATTGAGCCCCAGATTTGTGCTCCAGGCCTGGATCTATTTCATCACATTTCATTCTCCTGTACACTATACAGTCATGGAATTGTTGAATGTCAGAAATAAACTTGGAGATCATCTAGAGCAAAAGTCATTATTTTATAGATGGGAAAACCGGATCCCAGAGAGAAGTTTGACTTTATTGGATACCTATAATGTGACTTGGAGATTATAAAATAGAATATATTTTGTAAAATGTACTTTATATAAATATATATAAATTCTATATGTATGTTATAAAATATAACAATATATGATCATAGAGTATGAATTTTATATCAATAGTTGGAAAGAATCTTAAAAGATGAATTTTAATGCCTTTCTCGTAAGAAATATTATATAGCAAACATCTACTTGTTTGCTCTGGTGATAGGAAACTCACTGTCTATCAAGACAGTTCATTTTGTCTTTGAACATTGTGCAAGTTGAAACTGCTTCCCTATAACTTCCTCTAAGACCATGGAAACCAATAATGTTCCATCTTGCCTGGGTTAGCCTGAATCTTCTCTTCCTAATGTATACTCACAGTTCTTTAGCTAAACAAGCCTTTATCAATATTTTTATTATGGGCATTTCTGTAATTTCTGAAGCTCCCTTGAGTAAACTTACTGTGGGTTTATACAGTGAATGGAATGCTTGTAGAGCACTGGATGGATAACTTAGGGCCTGACATTTACAATAAAGAGAAGTTGAAGGATTTCTGGGGTGAAAATAAGACATATATAGCAACAGATTCATGAATGGTTGTACTCATTCCTTAAACATTTAAGACATTTAAGAATTAAGATTCCTTAATTATTAAAACTCTGTAAGATCCATGGATAGATCTCAAGAGATTTATGTGCCCACAGATATTATGCATACAGATTTTTAATGTTTCAGCATTTTCTTTTCCTTTGTGGAAAGAGGTAACTTTCTCTATATTATCAAAGGAATCTTTGCTCCCCAAATGTTTAAGGAACTACTGCCTTGGATATAACAGTAGTGTAGTGGAGAGAAAAGAAAACTGTGTTTAGACCCAAATCAACAAGATTAAAATCCAGTCTGATCTACTTCCTAGCTTTGTCATTTTAAACAAATTACCTGGACTCTGAGCCTCAGATTAACCATCTTTGCAATGAAGATGATACCACTGTGTAGTGAGCAGTGAGGATTCAGTGAAACTGTGAATATGAAAGTGACTGACTTACAGATATAACACATAAAGCACTCATATTCAGATTTTAGTCTATGTATATGAACTGCAGAATGGCTCTTGCTTTTGTGAGTTAGTTGATTTAAAAGGAAATAAATGTAAATTCAGATATTTTCCTGGGATTGAAAAGCAGGATATCAGTCCCATCCTCAAATTCTGGGCCTTGCTTACAGTGTTCTAAGAAGGAGAGAATGAACATATATGGACTGCAATGTAAGTCTGAGGTGGGGTGGGGTAGAAAAGTCAAGATTTGCCACCATGCCCTTATTTAAAGCTGGTCAAATGAAGGCTGGGAACAGGTGAAGAATGTGAATGGAGGTGAGAGTAAATAGCATTTGAGCAGAAAAGCAACAACAAATCTACAACCAATAATTAAAGTATTAAAACAAATTCCTTGTATTTAACTAAAATAAAAATCGCTATTCTTCTCAATAATCCTGTGAAGTCAGCTGGCCCAGAGAACTATCTCAAGTTTTCCAGGGAAGAAAGTGAATCTCAGGATGAGATAATATGCCTGCAGATAGATTGTGATAAATTGAGAATAGGTCTGCCGGTTGCTCCAGTGTGCTTTCTTCTGCACGATAGCACTTCCTGCTCCAAGAAGACTTGGAGAGGATGGGAAATCTGTGACTATCAGGTAGTCATAAGGCCATTAGAGATTAGAGGCTGGGCTGACTCTGTATCACAATGATTTTCAACTTTTTTCTCTTTACACGAAGGGTAGATGATGTTCACGCTCCCATGAGTGCACATGGGCTTAGATTTTCTCTAATTATTGTAACCCCACCACTTTTTCCTTTCTCTTCCACTCAGTAAACTATATGAACAGTTTTATTAAAGGGATAACCTTAAATCCTCTCTATTTTATGCATGAATAAGATCATTCACAACATTTGAATTTTAACTGCTACGATTAGTAAATTGTTTGCAACACACCTCACATTCATATCAGTACACTGCTGTGGGTCAGCACTGTCATCAAGAGCCTCTACACTGGAAGATGGACTCATTGGACTTGTATACTTACAGATTTTCATGACAGAGCCTGCAAGGATTGCCGTATGTCTGGCCATCATCACCACAGACAGGCTGTAAATCCACTGGACAAAGGTAACCCATCCTGGGTAATACTCGGTAGTGTTTGCACATCTCAGAGTTCTGAACAAGCAAAACATAAAGTACATTTGCTCAATGGCACTCAAGAGATATGAGCTTGGGGGAAACCTCTTGCTTTCCTCAATCATGTATGAATAAATGGTTAGTAAAGGAACTGTAACATAGGTTATACAAACTCACATATTCGTTTCACACCACTGTTAGGTAGATTTAACCTCCTAGATTTGGCTTCTTTTTACTAGGGAAGTTAAGTAGCTAAACCAAGATACAAGGAAAAACAAAGCAATAAGAAAACAGAAATCCTACATGATACTGGGCACAGATAAACTGAGGTATGCCCATAGGACAAAAACTACCATGCAAGAAATAATATCCCTTTTTTTTTTCTTAAATGAAGACACTGGTTATATACAATCTAGAAAGGAGAGACTCAGAGGTAAATGCTGGGTAACCATATGGGTTTTTGAGTTCCAGCTCTGCCACTAATTAGAGAAGTGATTTATCTGACTTCTCTGAGCCTTAGTTTCTCATCTGAAAAACATAAATAATTATAGCTTTTGCCTCATTTGTTTTAGGGAATCAAATCAGATAATGCATTTATATGCATACATAATACAGTGTTTGGCACACACTAAGTGCTCAGTATATGTTAGTTGTCAGTATGTTTCCCAAGGTGAAAAATACATAGATTTTTCATGTAGAAGAAGGAAGATTATTTGTTGTTGCTAGTCTTTTGGAAGTGTGAGTTTAATAATGATGATGATGATAATAATAATAACAACAACTTTATTAATCTTAAAGTAGGACCAAAGGGAAAAAAACACAGAGAAATTTTAAAAATAGGATTATGAAAGACTAAAATTCAGTGGTGTCAATAATTACATTAAATATTAATAGGACCAAGTACTTCAGTTAAAGAACAGACATTATCAGACTGGAGAAACAAAATGACTCAACTTATAATATTTACAAGAAGTATACTTTATATCTTTTTTTAATAATAACTATTTTTAACATCTTTATTGGAGTATAATTGCTTTACAATGGTGTGTTAGTTTCTGCTATATAACAAAGTGAATCAGCTATACTTATATGTATATCTCCATTTCTCCTCCCTCTGCATCTCCCTCCCACCCTCCCTATCTCACCCCTCTAGGTGGTTGCAAAGCACCGAGCTGATCTCCCTGTGCTATGTGGCTGCTTCCCACTAGCTATCTATTTTACATTTGGTAGTGTATATATGTCCATGCCACTCTCTCACTTCGTCCCAGCTTACCCTTCCCCCTCCCCGTGTCCTCAAGTCCATTCTCTACGTCTGCGTCTTTATTCCTGTCCCTCCCCTAGGTTCTTCAGAACCTTTTTTTTTTACATTCCATATATATGTGTATATGTGTTAGCATACAGTATTTGCTTTTCCCTTTCTGACTTACTTCACTCTGTATGACAGACTCTAGGTCCATCCACCTCACTACAAATAACTCAATTTCATTTCTTTTTATGGCTGAGTAATATTCCAATGTATATATGTGCCACATCTTTATGCATTCATCTGTCAATGGGCACTTAGGTTGCTCCATGTCCTGGCTATTGTAAATAGAGCTGCAATGAACATAGTGGTACATGACTCTTTTTGAATTATGGTTTTCTCGGGGTATATGCCCAGTAGTGGGATTGCTGGGTCATATGGTAGTGCTATTTTTAGTTTTTTAAGGAACCTCCATACTGTTCTCCATAGTGGCTGTATCAATTTACATTCCCACCAACAGTGCAAGAGGGTTCCCTTTTCTCCACACCCTCTCCAGCATTTATTATTTGTAGATATTTTGATGATGGCCATTCTGATCGGTGTGAGGTGATACCTCATTGTAGTTTTGATTTGCATTTCTCTAATGATTCTTTAACTATATCTTTATATTTCAACCAGTAGGTTAAAAGTAAAAGGATGGAAAATATATACATGCAAACACTCATCATACAAAAGGTGGTATATCTATATTAATATCCCACAAAGTAGAATTTAGGACAAGAAGTAATAGCAGAGATAAAGAAGAGAATTTCTAATTATAAAATAATAAGTTCAGTAATTAACAATCCCAAACATTTATGTACCTATAGTTTCAAAATATCTGAGGCAAAAATTGACTGACTGAGGGAGAAATAGGCAAATTTGCAAACATAAATGGAAATATTAACATACTTCTTTTTATAATTGATACCCCAGACAAAAAATATCAATGTATAATATTTGAAAAACAAAATTAACCAGCTTGACCTAAATGACATTTATAGACCTCTGTATCTGACAGCTGCAGACTATACATTCCTTTCAAGTGGACATGAAGTTGTTGCCAAAATAGACCATATTCTGGGTCATTAAGCCAGTGTTGATAAATTTCAAAATTGAAGTCATAAAATGTAAGTTTTAGGATCACAGTGGAATAATTATAGTAATAAATACGATAGCTATAAAATTCCTCAGTATTTAGAAATTAAGCAACACACTTCTAAAGAACTCATGACTCTAATCATAATGGAATGTAGAAGTGTTTTGAACTGAATGATAATGAAAATACAAAATATCAAAACTCAGTAGCTAACTCAGTGATTTGAAGGAGAGTTTTAAGTAAGTAAATACATAAAAAGTTTTAAAATCAATAAACCTCCATTTCAAGAAACTAGCAAATAATGAGCAAATTAAGCTCAGAGGAAATAGAAGAAAACAAATAATAAAGAAAAGAAATTTATGAAATAGAAAACAGAACAAAGCCAAACATTGGTTGTGTGAAAAGATTAATAAATCGATAAACTATTTACAAAATTGACAAAATGCAAGAAACACACATTAGCAATATTAAAAATAAAAAGTGGTACACTATATAAATATAGATATTAAAAGGATAATGTGGAAATGTTATTAATAACTGTGTGCCAATAAATTTGACCACTTAGATGGAATTAACAAATTCCTTGAAAACCACTTTCTGAGAAGAAATAGAAAATGTAATAGTAGTCTGTTGATAATTATTTCAGAGGCATAAAGAAGTATTTTCTAATTTGTTTTGTTAAATAATTCAAACATCTAAAGGGACTGTTTTAGACTCTGGTGAGTTCCTTATCAATAGAGATAATTCAGGGAGAGTTTAGACAAGCCCCTTCTAAGAATCACTGGTAAAGGTAGGACTGAACCAGGTATATCCTTAGTATTTTTCAGGTATCTGCTGCCCCAAGATTGAACTACTAAAATAAAGGATTATAAAGAAGCAACAAAGACAGAATTATGCTTCTCTTTTCTTACATAGCACATCAACTCTGAACAAATTCTCCACCTCCAAAACAGACCTAGGATTCATCCACTTCTCATGACCTCCACCACTACCACCATAGTATAAACCAGCCTCTGTGGATTACTGCTGTGGCTAACTAGCTGTCTAGCTTTTTCTCTTGTCCTTCTGCAGTGTATTTTCAATTCAGCAGGCAGAGGCATTCTTTCAAAACATAAATCACATCACGTCACTGCTCTTTTCAAAACCTTCATTCAGAATAATAGCTAACGCCTTTAAAATGGTCTACAAAATCCTACATAAGATGGCCTCCTGTTACTTTAATGATTGCCTCCTTTATAACCGTCTCTGTGGTCACTCTGTCAACTGTACTGGGCTCCTTGCTGTACTGTGATCCCTGCCTCAAGGCTTTGCTGTTCCTCTTCTTGGAATGTTCTCCCCTCACTTACATGTATGGAATTGATCCCTTTAGGAGGTGCAAATGTCACCTTCTCAGAGAGCTCTTTCCTGTACAAGCTACTTAAAATTGTATCCCAGCATTTACTATAGCATTTTTCTACTTTATTTCCCCCTTGCTATTACATTTTATTTATTCGCATCATCTATGATCTGTGTTCTTCCAGTATAAACTCCATAAGTGTAGAGAGTTGTATCTGTTTTGTTTATGGCTATTGTTCTCATATGCACAGTAATGCTTGGAAAATAGTAGGTGCTTAATAATTATTTGTAGAATGCATAAATGATAGCTAAATAAATGACAAAATGAATAATGAATGTTGTTTTCTTCCCCAAGAGAAAGCTCAGCTCAAAACCAGGTTATTCAGGAGGAAGCATGATCGGGTTTCTGGTCTGCTGGTGATATCTTATTTCTTGATCTGGTGTTAATATCACAGATATGATCACTTAGTAATAGCTGTACACTTATGATATATACACTTTTTCTATATGACTATTATACTTCAGTAAAATGTTTTTTTTTAAATAACACATTTTGGGAGGGATAAATTGGGAGATTGGGATTGACATATACACACTACTATATATAAAATAGATAACTAATAAGAACCTGCTGTATAGCACAGGGAACTCTACTCACTACTCTGTAATGGCCTATATGGGAAAAGAATCTAAAAACAAAGAGTGGATATATGTATAACTCGTTCACTTTGCCGCATACCTGAAACTAATACAACATTGTAAATCAACTATACTCCAATAAAAATCTGAAAAAAAAACAGATTTTATTATTCACAAGAGCCAAGACACACACACACACAGACACAGACAATGGACTATTATTCAGTCATGAGAAAAGGAAATCCTTCCATTAGTGACAACTTGGATGAATCCTGAGGGCACTGTGCTAAGTTAAATAAGTCAGACAAAGAAAGTCAAATACTGTATGACATCACTTATATGTGGAATCTAAAAAAGCTGAACTCATAGAAACAGAGAATAGAAGGGTCGTTAACCAGGGGATGGTATTGGAGAAAATGGGAGACATTGGTCAAAGGGTACAAGCTTTTAGTTAAAAGATAAGTTTTGGGGCTCTAATATATGGTATGGTGATTATAGCTAATAATACTGTGTTATATACTCAAAGTTGGTGAGTATATCTTAAATATTCTCACCACAAAAAAGGAATGGTAATTATGTGAGGTGATGGAGGTGTTAGCTAACACTATAATGGTAATCATTTTACATTCTTTAAGTCTATCAAATCAATGTGTTGTACACAAATTTACATAATGTTTTATGTCAACTATAGCTTAATAAAGCTGGGGGGAAAATAGCAGATTTTGTGAACAGCTCTTCTCCATGCTTAGGGATCCCTAGTATAGTGCCTAATTTACTAGAAATATGTAATTACTATGTATTTCACTAGTGTAACTCATCTATTATTCTACTTGATTTGGGAAAATAATTAGATAAAATTCATGTTTGATACCTTTCTTTCTTCTTTTTTTGGGTCATCAGATTAGGTGCTAAAGTCTCCCTTCTAGGACCCAATTCAAGATTGCACTTTGTGAATGAATATACTTCATGCTCTCATATCTTCTTTACTTCTTTCTACTCCTGACCTTGGCAAAGCTCTAAAAAAGCAATCCCATTAGGCTCAATGTAAATATAATAAGTATAAAATTACATATTTATATTTACATACGTATATAATCAGTATAAGTAAGTTCAGCATCGCATTCCAGGCTGTTGGGAAAAGGACTTGGTTTGGACGGGGAGTGGGAGGAAGTTGGGTGAAGAGCCTTTCTGGTCTGCTGAAAGAGTATTTCTTCTTGTTTGAAATTGCTAAAATAGATATTTTAAAACTTGAAAAAAAGTGATCAATATTAGAAATAGAATAGATATCCAGTAGAGATCATTTGAAGTTGTACAATAGTCTTTTCTCAAAGCTATTCATCTACCAAAATGCATAATTCCCAACATGCTTTTCAAAAATGAACATTACTATTAATGTTTCATTTTGTGTAGTCAGTATAGAACTAATGAAAAGTTGCCTCATTAATGGGAAAACTTTCCTGGGGAAATTTCACTATTTCACTTTTCTAATTGAAGTCCATAGATGGATTAGAAGAGATTGTGCTGTTGTCATATTCTATGTGCTGCTATCATAAAGCATTGAACCTTATTTTTAAAACCCCCAATTGAATACAAGATGGCACTAGAATGCCAAGTCAAGAATTTATCATCTGGAGCTCCAAGCTTTTGATACTTTTTTTTCTTGTGTGTAATTTTGGCATCTATTTGCTTAATTGTTTTAAAACTTCAGAAAAAAAATCCACTTGATAATAACAATAATTTTACAATTACCACTGTTCCTGCAAATGTGTGGTAATTGCATCAGAGTTGCTCTTAGGGCATTGAATTCCATGCTGTTTCTTTGAAGTTCTGGCCGTGTCTTTCTTGTTTATCATTATATCCACAACGACTGGGACAGAGTAGGCATTCCATAAGTATTTGTTGAATGAATCAATCTTGCAACCAATCATCCAAATTTAAGTATAAGCACATCTAACATATATTACCTCTTTTCCATTGTTCTTTTCAACTGTGTTTGTCATGTAGTCCTGCTCTTTCGTTTTTCTTTTGGCTGCTTCCCTTCCCCTTGAAGAAAAACATGAGAAGAAACGCTTCAACTAAAGTGAACAAACACCTCAGGTGTGCTTTAAAAATAATTGTCATTTTCTCAAGCTGATGAGAAATGATTATTTCCTTTAAGACTCACAACTAAAGGCCCATTTTTGAAAAATAACTCACAGTTTTTCCTTACACATAGCACATATGTTGCCATGTGTCCTGCCATCTGGACCCTGGACAGGGTCACTTTCTTGGGTGCAAGTAAGTTGTCCATTTTCCATTTGACTTCTAAACTGATCACATACATCCTGAAAAGAAGGAAGGATTACATTGGAAATGGCTATTTTCACATAGTATTTGAGCTTGAAAATTGGAAGATTTTGACTCAGGAGTTGGGCAGCCACTTAACCTTGCTGTGGGAGGCTCTATAACGGACCACAAAGGTGTCCAAGTTATAATTCCTGGAACCTGAAAATATGTAGCCTCACATGGCAAGCAGGAATTAAAGTTGAAGATGGAATTCAGGTTGCTAACCAGGTGACCTTAGAATGGAGAGATTATCCTGGATTATCTGGGTGGGCCCAGGGTAATCACAAAGATTCCTATGAGTGAAATAGGAAGGCAGGAAAATCAGTGTCAGAATGATGCAGCTTAAAAAAAAAAAATCAGCTGGCCTCTGCTGATTTTAAAGATGGCCACAAGCCAAGGAATGCAGGCACTTCTAGAAATTTTTTAAAAAGGCAAAGAAATAGATCTTCCCCAGAACCTCCAAAAAGGAAAGCAGCCCTACTGACACCTCGGCTGTAACACAGTGAGACCCATTTAGGACTTCTGAACTCCAGAAATGTATGATGATGAATTTGGGTTGCTTTACCACTGTTGGTAGTAATCTGTTACAGCAGCCGAACCTCATTTTCCCCATCTATAAAATGAGGTTGAAAAAAAACTTAGTTGACCAGGCTATTGAGATACTTAAACTACTATTTATAAAACTGTTTTATAAAGTGTTAGACCGAAAGATTTCCATCTGGTGTTAAATTTCTACACTGAAAAAGTTATCAGGGATAGATATTCCCATTAATGATGACTTCTGATGTTCTAAGGGCAATATCCTGACTGGTAACATTGACAACCTCTTTCCACATTTTTGATAGTTAAGTAATGACTTACAGAAAGACCATTCTTGCCAGAACCTAGTTAATGATTCACCTTTCCTAATGCTGATTCATTCCCATTTGATCTCTTCCGAGAATTCTTTTTGTTTTCCTCTGCTTCTTTTTGCCTGGAAAAGAAAAGAGTCAGTAGTCATCTTGCAGACACATACTCAGATTTGGAAGGGGCCTTAGAGTTTATGTATACTAAACCACCTCCTTCACAGAGAACCTCTCTGCACCTCTCACAGATGGACAGTGACTTTGGTTATTAAGAAGCTCCCTCATTACAGGGTAGATATTCTAGGCAGATCAAGTCAAATTAATCTCAGAGTCTCCTTTATTTGTATCCAAATTCATCTCCCTATAGCTTTCATCCTTTAGTTTTACTTCACATTCTCAGGAAAACACAGAACAAGCCTGCTGAATCCATTACCTCTTCCTGATATTAATCCTTTAGATATCTAAAGGCAAGTTTCAGGTCTCCAAGTCCGCCTTCCTCAGTTCTTTCACCTTTTTATCATAAGCTGTGGTTTTAATTCTTTACCAATTCACCATTCTTATTCCTCAATTTGTAGGTCAATCTATTATAGTACTATTTCAATTCATTATAATATCATTGGAGCCCAAGATAGAAAGAAGACAAGTGATATAGGAAGTACCTTAGGATCATGGTTTTTTGGGGTTTTTTTTTTTAACCTTTCACCTTTCTGATAAAATATTTATGCCAGTGGTTCCTAAGTTTTCATGTACATTAAGAATCAGCTACGAGATTTTTAAAATCAGATTCACCGTCAATCCCAACAATTTTACTGACAAGATCTACATTGGGATTCAGTAACCTGATTTTTAACAAGCAAGCCAGGTGATTCTGATGCAGTTGACCCAAGATCCAAATACTGCAGAACTCTAGTACACGTATTTCTCCTTCAAAGTTTCATTTGGTAGTGTATATATGTCCATGCCACTCTCTCACTTTGTCATAGCTTACCCTTCCCCCTCCCCGTATCCTCAAGTCCATTCTCTAGTAGGTCTGTGTACCAAACGTAAAATAGATAGCTAGTGGGAAGCAGCCGCATAGCACAGGGAGATCAGCTCGGTGCTTTGTGACCACCTAGAGGGGTGGGATAGAGAGGGTGGGAAGGAGGGAGATGCAAGAGGGAAGAGATATGGGAACATATGTATATGTATAACTGATTCACTTTGTTATAAAGCAGAAACTAACACACCATTGTAAAGCAATTATACTCCAATAAAGATGTAAAAAAAAAAGTTTCTTTTGGCTTTATGCTTAAAAGAAACGTGTATGAATGTATATAACATGAATATGTGTGTGTGTGTGTGTGTGTGTATTTTACGGAGCTCCCTTTTCATATATAAGAAATAGGGAAGTGGTAGTAAATGTATCCTGAGGATTCAAACAAATATAATAAAGTCATGACATCTTAATCAAATACTAGGAAAAAGAGACCACCTGTAATGATTCAGTCTGGTGGAATTCAATCTACAATCACAGCTCTGCTCAAAAATCTCCAGTGGCTTCTGATCACACATAGAATAAAATCCAATGTCCTTCTCTTGGCCCAAAAAAGCCTTACATGATCTTTCCAAATTAATTTCTGCAATTTTCCACGCAGTAATCTTGAGACACAATGACCTCCTCTCTCTTTCCTGAGCTTGTGAATTTCATATATATATACAGAAACTTGCAGTGGCTCCTGCTCTGCCTGAAACTTTCTTCCTTCAGATGGCCAGCTGGCTCATTTCACTCCCTTTTTCAGGTCTCCCTTACTGTCAGGCTTTCCCCAAACACCATAAAGTAGCACCTCCAATCCCTTTCTGTTGCCTTACTCTGCTTTACTTATCAACACCTGGTCTTGTTATGTAGCTTTTTACTTCTTTGTTTATAATCTGTCTTTCCTATATTATAGTTCCATATGGCAGGAATTTTGTCTTGTTCACTTGAAGAGCACCTGTCCGTGAAGAGTGCCTATTATATAGTAGGCCATCAAAAACCATTTATTGTCAGATGCATGGGTTCCAAAGATTGTAAAATTATTTGATTTATGTTGTTAAATACTTTGTTATGTTGTTAAATTATTTTGTTACCTGGAGTACCAGGTAAGTATCTTTTTGTTTTGTTTTTTGTGGTATGCAGGCCTCTCACTGTTGTGGCCTCTCCCGTTGCGGAGCACAGGTTCCGGACGCGCAGGCTCAGCGGCCATGGCTCACGGGCCCAGCCACTCCGCGGCATGTGGGATCTTCCCGGACCGGGGCACGAACCCATGTCCCCTGCATCAGCAGGCGGACTCTCAACCACTGCGCCACCAGGGAAGCCCCAGTTAAGTATCTTATAACATAGATGACATGGATTGTATCAGCAAAGTTTTATCTTAATAATTGTTTGCATCTGAGAGTCATCATTTGTTCCTTCACAAAATTACCCACTATTAATATGTGATGCAGAAAGAAATAGTCATATGTGAAGAGCTATCTCAATTATGTACATCATACCTACGAAGTATGAGGTGTGCAAAGGGGCAACATAGGGTAGCATAAGAGATCATAATAGTCATTCTTTTATTGCTATTAATGGCGACACCTGTCATTTGCTGAACACTAATGACAGTGCTAATAGTGACCATTCACATTTTTTGTGCACCTCCTTTGTGCTAGGCACTGTGCTAAGAGTTTTACATAGTTTTTCTCATTTAACTTTCAAAAGAAACATCATGTGGCTACTATGATTATGGCTGCCCCACCCCCACTATAAATATGAGCAGATTAAAGCCTAGGGACGTGAAATAACCTGTCCAAGAACATGGAGCTGAAATAACCATATGATGCTAATACCCTAGCACTGCCCCATTCTGCCACCCTGCTTCTATTAAAGAATATTATGACATGGAATAAATACTAGGCTGGTATTCAGAAGAACTGGATTCTAGTTTCAGCTCTGAAGTCACTCCCCCATGAGACCTTGTACTTGAAGAAAAAAAATTCAGTTTTTCTCATCTGTAAAATGCAGCACTTGGAATAACTAGATTTTATCACATGGCCTGTAGTACCACAATCACAAGATTGTGATTTTTTTTCAAGGAGAAAAAAAATGTGTGTGGAGAAGCATTAAGTGCTCATTAAATGCATATCAATTAAATACCATAATTAATAACACTGTGATATATGCATCAAATTTTAGAACTATAAGTACCCATCAAGGTTACCTAGAAAACTACCTCAGTATACAGATGGGACCAATAGTGGTTATGTTACTTGCTGCAGTAACACAAATCAAGAGTGGCTGAGCTGGATCATTAACCACTCCAATCAGTACCATTCACCAAAAGAAAATAAATAGAAGGAACAAACCCTGGATTGTGCAATAAATGTGTCCCATACATACGACATGAAGCCACCCTCTTAAACTATGTTGGTTAACTATTCCAATGACCGTTGCAAACCATCCTTAGGATTTAGCCATGATGTGTTCTAAAGAGCAATTATCTACCATGATGACACAGTTCACAGAATTATGATAGAATATAGAGCAGGAATCAGCCACTGATTAGCTGCCCTTACTAGGGCTCACTGTTCCTTAGGGGATGCAAGAGAAAGAGATAATATTTGAGAATTAACAAAAAGGGTAGTGTTCACGAAAGGAGCTATAGGCAAATGAGAAATAACCATTAATTCAGGAGGAACAGGTGGCTATCTTTTAAACATGCAGGTTGAGAGAATTACTTACAGTTTCTCTTTACACATGGCACACTTATTGTTGTATGATTTGCCATTTTCACTGCGTACAGGATCAATCTCCCGAGTACAGCTGAGTGGTCCATTTTTCATTTGTTTCCGATACTCAGCACATTGGTCCTGAAAGGGAAGAAGAGAGCAGGCCTCTTGGATGACTTGGTCTGTTGTATTGTTATTAAGTTTGTTAAATAATTTGAGTAAGAAGTTCTTGTCTATGTTCTCTTATAAGGCATGTAACATCTAGGATTGCTGTCTACAGAAGAGGAGGGGCTGGAATCATCCATATTCTAAGACATCTGTTGTCATGGGTAATGTTGCTTTTAAGGTTCTACAAAGGGAAATGATAAAGCTGGTTGGGATTTAATCGCACAAATCAAGGGTAAGCAGACTATAGCCTACAGGACTAATCTGTCCTGCTGTCTGTTCTTACATAAGAAGTTTCATATATAAAACTTGAAGTGCACCCTCATTCATTTAAATATTATTTATGGCTGCTTTCCCACAACAGTGGCTATTCAACAGAGTTGAATAGTTGCGACAGAGACCGTGTGACCCGTAATGCCTAAAATATTTGCTATCTGGCCTTTTACAGAAAAAAAAAATTTTGCTGACCTCTAATGTAGATAGAAGGGAGAAAGAAGTCCTGGGAGAAAGCACAGAATCATGCAAAATGCCAAGGAAGACAGGCTTGAGCAAATTATGAAGATAGAAAAAGGGTCTTAACAAGTCTATCATTTGAGAGTGAGAACTCAGGTTCCTACAGGAGAAAATATGGAAAAACAGAAAAGCCAAAATTTATCAAAGGCAGATATTGGGCCTGTGTCAGATCTGGAGGCAAAGAGATGGTCTTGACATCCCCAGGTCATAAGAATAGAAATAAGGTGGCTGTGATCTCAGGCAGTTGTGTTCACATGCACGAGGAGTGAGCTTACATGCAACACTGTCATGCTGACACTTAAAAAAAAAGTCTCAGGAAATGTGCTAAACACTTACCTAAATTATTTTATTGTATCCCTATAAGAGTAGTGCTAAGTAAGAAAAACTAGAGTTGAGTGAGATGAAGTGATTTATTCAGTGCTTTGCAAGTCCAAGTGGCATGGGTAGGATGATACCTCAAACTATCTGACTCGAAAACCTGTGCTCTTTCACCATATTATTCTGCCTAGGAACAATAGAAAATATACTTCCAAAAAGTGGCTCCATTCAGGGAAAGAGAGCATAATGAAAGGAAATGAAGAGCATGTGATGCTGATGTGGAACATCTCCACATTTATACCACTTACTCTCCTAGGATCATTTATTGGCCTGAAAGCTAGATGATATAAAGAGGAGTCAAGAGACTGGGGTCTGGTATTCATGTTAATTATTTCCAAGTTTAAAGAAGTCAAAGTGAGCCCTAGAGAAACTAAAAATTGCTCAGATATTACTCTACAGTCTTAAGGGGAAAATCCCCTGTCCTTCCAAGGATGCTTTCCAACTCAGCACTACACACATTCATAGCCTTTGACCATAGGGTCTGCCGGGGTCCCAGTGCCATTGAGTTGAGCCCACTCTGGTTATGGAAATTAGAGGCTGCTCTCACCTGAGCTTTCCCTCTTCTGCCACGTTTGCAACCACTCCGTACAGCTTTTCTCTGATTTTCCTTTTCTTTTCTCTCCTTTTCTTTTCTCTTTCTTGCTTCATCTTCTTTCTGGCTGGAAATTGGAAAGTGGGAGGTAGGGAATAATAGATTACAGAGAGTGGAATGCATTTCTGTGAGTTTCTCTCATATGACCAGATTAGATTTGTATGGAATTCACCGGCATTTATTGAACACCTATTACATTGCAGGCCCTCTTCTTTGAAAATATCAATAGAAAGATGAATTATGTCACATCCTTTTGCCTGGAAGAGCTCTAATTGCAGTAGAAGAAAACCAGCGTTTACTTAACCTCAAGCAAGACTAGGTGAGCAATTAATTAGCATTTTGTAAATGCTCATGTGAACCTCCAGCTGGATTTCTCTTAAATACCTCATGTTCAAAAGGTCCCAAAATAATTATCTTCTCTGCCAAATGTGTTCTTCCTCCTGGATTCTCTTTCACAAAGAACAAAACATTGGAGCCATCCCTAACCGCTCCCTCTCCTTCAGCTCGCATAGCTGTTGCCACAGGACGTTGGTTTCACTTTCACAGTGTCTCCTATGTTGACCCACTCACCTTCTATTCTAGCTCCCTTGCTCTAGTTACCTCTCACTGGATTATTGTAATCCCCTACTACCGCCAGCGGTATTCTGAATTTTAGTCCCTTCCTCTTTTCTCCTTTTTACTGCTGACATATGAATCTTCCGAAAGGAACCATATTTACGCCACTTACTCTCCTAGCTGAAAAATTTTAGCAGCTTGCCACTGTATATAGAATTGACTTCAAAATCCATGATCTGGCATTCACAGTTGGTGAAGTGGGCAAGCTCTAACTAAACTAAAATGACTTGCTCTCTTTATGTACATACAGTACAGTTTCTTTAATTTTAGATTTTACCTACACTGTTCCTTCTTCCTCTCATTCCTTCCCATACTGTTCACATATGATCCAAATTACCAGATCTAGTTCTATTCTTCCATAAAACTTTCTATTAACGCTCCCTTTCCTAAACTACCATAACACACTGTATATATCATTTTTCACTTAGCAATTCCTCCTTTGTGTTATATTAATTTATGCCCATGTCTAAACCTTACTGAACTATATGATTTTTGGTAATACTGTTTCATTCAACTTTGTATAACCAACTGTTATACACATTATACATTGTACATGTTCAGCAAATGACTGTTAATGACAAATATTTTAGGTGTACTTCCAAACTTTGTGTAAAGCTATTTTTAGTTTCCTAGAAGTGTGACTGTTTTTTTTGCAAAAATGCAGGTAGAGGCGTTAGATTGATAGTAAAATCTGTGTATGTTCTTCCCGATGGGGATTACAAAATAATCCAGAAAAGGGATCCACCTGACAGCAAAGGGCTTAAGATTTTACCAAGAAAGATGGTGTGATCATTGTAAGGTGCTACCTCAGAACTAATAGAGAATATAGTGTAATAACTTAGTCACCTATTGCCTATTTCTAGAATTGTGAATCTTAGCCTCTGTAAAGAGAGATTCACCCCAAAATGCTTTAGAGATCATCATTTGTCATTTTTACATGTAAGGAAAGGACAAACACAATCTATATTATCTTCCCAGCTCTTTGCCTCCCGGCTCTGCCACCCACAGCATGGGCTTCATCTGTGCACTCACAGGACTTCTTTGCACATGGCGCACTTGTTGCCATGGGTCTTGCCATCTGGGCCACGCACAGGATCATTTTCTCGAGTGCAGAAAAGACTTCCATTTTTCAGAAGGCGCCGAAATTCACTGCATGTATCCTAAAAGGAGGAGAAAAGGCAAGAGCTTGGGTATTTTCTTGGAAATTACTTTGTTGGGTCCCTACTAAGTGCTTCCTGGGAAAAAAAAAAAAAAAAAAAAGAAAATGACCTATGAATGTTTCTTTCTGGCAACTGTTTTGTTCAAATCCTAGTAAGCACACAGGACTTAAAAAGAGGTTTCTGTTTCTTTGTCCTTGAGATATAGCCTCCAAATCTAGACTGAACCTGCAGTCACACACAAGCAAGAACCTCTTAATAAACTGGGTTCTCTGCAGACTGGTCACAGTCCTTAGTCAAGATTTTATTGTCCCTCTCTATTATATTATAATGCAATAAAAACACTGCACATGGCATAGAAGTTTAAAGAATTAAGGTTTAGGTAGAACTTTGAAGTTCACCTGGTGCAACCATCTGTACTACGTCTCAATCCCCTTTATGTCATGCCTGCCAAAAAGTGGTCTAATTTGCACTGGAATACCTGCAGTGATGAGTTCGTTACCCTCCAGATAGTTCATTCCAAAATTTCTTAAATCATTCCCACAGATTAGCCATAGTGCTACTTTGGGAGGATCTTGGAAAATATCTCTAATCAATCCTATAGGATCCTTATCCTTAGAGTTTTATTTTTCTAAGATGTCACTGCATGGGATGAATACGTTCTTTCAAACCAGTAAGCAAAGTCAACATATTTTACTTCTCTCAGAAAAATTGAGTATATTTTCCTTCCTGCACGCAGAAAGTCCTTCATATATTTGGAGAAAGCTTTCTTGTCCTTCTCCATAGCTCCTTATGTGCTTTTCCAAGAGCAAAGCATCCCCAGATACTTCAGTCTTTCTGTTCCAATCTGTTTCAGTCATTTGCACCATTTTGCATTCTTAATTCTTCCCTTTCAACATAATATTCCAGGTATGTCCAGACAAGCCCAATATGTTGACAGCTATATAATATCATTAGTTAGAATTCCATTCTGTCACCAAGAGACCTTGGATGAGGGGGTCTTGCCTCTCTGTGCCTCAGTTACCTCTTCTATAAAATGGAAATAATGATAGTATCTGTTTCACACAGTTAAAATAATAATGGCCAATATCTATTAAGTATTCAATATATGTGCTGAATTGTTATGAGAATAATGTGAAATAATGTACATCTACTATATCTACAATGACTGACATCTAGGAAGTACTCAATAAATTTTAGCTTCAGAGTTATGAGGAATTGAGATAGAATAAGCAAATCACTTAAGATCATATAATTAATTACTGGTGGCAAGTAAGACTGAACTTGTGTTTTTTTCTGTATCTTTTAGTTCAAGTCAAAACTCAGTGAGGACAAGAGTGAGTTTTTTCCTAGCTTTCCTTCAAGGTTCACTGCCTGATTCCCTAACTGGTCATATTTAGCAAAAGAAATATGATATGAGAGGATAGTTTATGGATAGTAGCTAATGTGAAATCAGAAATCGTCTGATACTGAAGAATATTTTCTTATTGATGTTGAAAAGGGAAGCATATGAGCTCATATTATTTTTAAATTCAGGCTCACAATTGTGGGGAAAATAACTGTAAGCAAACCAATCATACAGAATTCCAAGTGATACTTCATTATAGATTATTTTTAATATCAATAGTTTTTTGATGGGGGCAAGGAAATATCCACAAACCTGGAAAAATCTACCTGGAGTCATTCATTTTGAAACCAAGAAAATATTATTGGGGAAAGTTGCTCTTCTATTTTTCTGCCAACTGCTGACACCAGAGATAATTAAAGTTAAAGCAAGGAACACACCTGGTTTGACCAAATGTGCTCATCCAAAGCTACATAGTGTGTTAGGAATAATGCTAGATTTGGTGTCAGGAAGTCTAAGTTTGAATTGTTTCTGTTTTGCAGCTGTGAGAACTTTGAAACAGTATGAAGATTCTGATACCAATAGTCTCACTACCTTTGTAAGCAAGTTCTTCCTCCTTCTGGATTTTAAATCTTCATTTAAAAATAGGGCATGGAGTAAATCAGAGGTTTGCAAACTATGGCCCATGAGCAAAATCTGGCCTACCACCTTTTTTGTGTAAGTAAAGTTTCATTGGAACACAGCCATGCCCATTTATCTGCATATCATCCATGGCTGTTCTAGAGCTACAATAGCAGAGTTGAGTAGTTGTGACAGAGACTGAATGGTCACAACCTAAAATATCTACTGTCTGGCCCTTTAAGAAAATTTTATCAACCCCTGGACTAACTAAACCTTAAGTTCTCTCACATAGGCCTTCAGTGATTCCATGAGTTATTTTTAAAGAGAAACTGCAAACCACATTGTGGTATGAAGCTTCCAAGATAACTACCTTTTCAGCTCCTCTCTTAGGTCTTTTGGATTCAGCTTCTTTTTCTTTTGCTTCTTGCTGGCTATAAGAGAAAGGCAGGGGGAACAATCATTCCTAGTACCCAACACATATTATCCTAAAGGGGAATCTCTCTTGATAGATATATTCCATTACTTGTACACCTATACCAACTTAGCTTGGGAGTAGAAAGGTAAATGTACACCTCTCCATATTGTTCTTCTTGTTTTTAGTATTGCTTAAAGAGTAAGGCACATATGCCATGGCCAGACAGTAAATAAATTTTCACTACTCTGTTTATTTTGGAAAACAAAGGTATCGGCCTTCTCCTCAGAAAGCAACTAGGATACTTAAAAAATGACTAAATATTAGCAAATTTTTAATTTGCTAGCACCCAGTGATTACATCTTTGGATTATTCATGACAGTATGTACGCAGAGAACAAAAATTCCAATCCTTATATGCCATTAACTCTGGAGGAGTTTCCTCTTAGCACATGGTCCTCCCTTAATGGCAATTCAGGTACCTTTCAGAACACTGAGAACACTACAAAGAAATGCACCGAGTATATGGCTTTGTAAGAGTAAATCCCCAAACTCAGTGCAAAGATAGCCATCTGCCTCCTAGAAAAAACCTTCAATATCATCTCTCTTGCCCACCACAGGCCTGTCTTCTCCGACACTCAGCAGGAGCAGTGACTGCAGGTCTACTCACAAGAAGGCTGCACACATGAAGCAGGTGTTGCCGTGGATTTTCCCATCTGGGCCCTCGATGGGGTCATTCTCTGTGGTGCAGGGAAGACGTCCGTTCCTCACATAGTTACGGTATTCACGGCACAGCTCCTGCCAAGTGAGGGAGGGTTTAAGAATCAGGTAACTAGGGCTTCCCTGGTGGGGCAGTGGTTGGGAGTCCACCTGCCGATGCAGGGGACATGGGTTCGTGCCCCAGTCCAGGAAGATCCCACATGCTGCGCAGTGGCTGGGCCCATGAGCCATGGCCGCTGAGTCTGCACGTCCGGAGCCTGTGCTCCACAACGGGAGAGGCCACAGCAGTGAGAGGCCCGTGTACCACACACACACAAAAAAATAGAATCAGGTAACTAAATATTGAAAGCTTCCTCCACGTTACCCCTCTGAAAACTAAGATATAATGTCCCAAACATAATGGATGCATCAAGAAGACGATGCAGAAGGTTAGTATTAGCCAGATGCTGTTCAGAGGCCTAGGTCACACATTGTTTGGAATATGAGATTGCTGTCACTTATCTAATTATAAAACCTTCAATTTACCCGAATATTATTCTGGGCTAGGCACTGTGAGAGATACAAAAAAGAATGATTTATTGTCCCTTTCGTAAAGCAATTTGTGGTTGGCAGAATAATAGCTCCTGCCCCCAAATTTGTCCAAGTCCTGATATCCAGGACCTGTGAATATATTGCAGGGCAGGGGGGACTTTGCAGATGTGTTTAAGTTAAGGACCTAGAGATAGGGATATTATCCTGGATTATCCTAGTATGCCCAATGAAATCAAAAGGGTCAGTCCTTAAAACTGGAAGAGTAAGACGGGAGAGAGTGAGAGGGAGATATGACTACAGAAGAACAATTAGAGATGCAATGTTGTTGGCCTTGAAGATGATGGAAACAGTCCAGGAGCCAAGGAACATGAACGCCCTCTAGAAGCTAGAAAAAGCAGAGACATTCATTGCAGAGTTCCTGGAAAATGAAGAAAATATGTTCTCAGAGTGGTTTCCTATCCTCCCTACACTTTTGTCTATTATGAAGACAAGTAATGCAGAGTAAGAAGTAAAAAGAAAAGTGATTACATGTAGCAGTAAGTCAGTAAGCATTTAAAAGTCTTCTATCGGGGCTTCCCTGGTGGTGCAGTGGTTAAGAATCCACCTGCCAATGCAGGGGACACAGGTTCGAGCCCTGGACTGGGAAGATGCCACATACCACGGAGCAACTAAGCTCGTGCGCCACAACTACTGAGCCCGCCTGCCACGACTACTGAAGCCTGCACACCTAGAGCTCGTGCTCTGCAACAAGAGAAGCCACTGCAGTGAGAAGCCTGCGAACCACAATGAAGAGTAGCCCCCCCCCACTGCAACTAGAGAAAGCCCGTGTGCAGCAACGAAGACCCAATGCAGCCCAAAATAAATAAATTAATTAATTTAAAAAAATAAAAAAATAAAAGGCTTCTATCATAGACTCAGAATTGTGATGTCACTATAGTGGATCTGTAAATATTTACCATCAGCATTCTTTTGAGGGTGCTTAAATATTGGTGCAGAAGAAGGCTGATAAAATTGGTGGAGAGCAATATAAAATATATATGTTTATGATGTGTTGCACATCACAGTCTATAAAAGCTAGGAAAGATCAAGGTGAGGAGATTCAACAGGCCTGGAAGGGGAAGCTTCCTGGAAAAACTGAGAGTATACATACAGGATAAACCCTAGGAAAAACACACCAAGGCACATATTAATCAAACTAACAGAAACTAAATTCAAAGAAAAAATATTAAAAACAGCAAGGGAAAACCAAAATATAACATACAAAGGAATCCCCAGAAGGTTATCAGCTGATTTTTCAGCATAAACTCTGCAAGCCAGAAGGGAGTGGCCGGATATACTTAAAGTGATGAAAGAGAAAAACCTACAACCAAGATTACTCTACCCAGCAAGGATCTCATTCAGATTTGATGGAGAAATCAAAAGCTTTTCAGACAAGCAAAAACTAAGAGAATTCAGCACCACCAAACCAGCTTTACAACAAATGCTACAGAAACTTCTCTAGGTGGGAAACACAAGAGAAGAAAAAGACCCACAAAAACAAACCCAAAACAATTAAGAATATGGTAATAGGAACATACATATTGATAATAACCTTGAATGTAAATGGATTAAATGCCCCAACCAAAAGACACAGACTAGCTGAATGTTTACAAAAACAAGACCCATATATATGCTGCCTACAAGACACCACTTCAGACCTAGGGACACATACAGACTGAAAGTGAAGGGATGGAAAAAGATATTCCATGCAAATGGAAATCAAAAGAAAGCTGGAGTAGCAATACTTGTACCAGATAAAATAGACTTTAAAATGAAGACTGTTCCAAGAGATAAGGAGGGACACTACATAACGATCAAAGGATCAATCCAAGAAGAAGATATAACAGTTAGTTACAAATGTTTATGCACCCAATATAGGAGCACCTTAATACATAAGGCAAATGCTAACAACCATGAAAAGAGAAATCGACAGTGACATGATAATAGTAGGGGACTTTAACACCCCACTTACACCAATGGACAGATCATCCAAACAGAAAATAAATAGGGAAGCACAAACTTTAAATGACACAATAGACTAGATAGATTTAATTGATATTTATAGAACATTCCACCCGAAAGTGGCAGAGTACACTTTCTTTTCAAGTGCACATACAACATTCTCCAGGATAGATCACATCTTAGGTCACAAATCAAGCCTCAGAAAATTTAAGAAAATTGAAATCGTATCAAGCATCTTTTCTGACTATAACGCTATGAGACTGGAAGTCAATTAAAGGAAAAAAACTGTAAAAACCACAAATACATGGAGGCTAAACAGTGTGCTACTAAATAACCAAGAGATCACTGAAGAAATCAAAGAAATTAAAAAATACACAGAAACAAATGACAAGGAAAACACGACAACGCAAAACCTATGGGATGCAGGAAAAGCAGTTCTAAGAGGGAATTTTATAGCATTCAATCTCACCTCAAGAAACAAGAAAAATCTTAAGTAAACAATCTAAACCTACACTTAAAACAACTAGAGAGGGCTTCCCTGGTGGTGCAGTGGTTGAGGGTCTGCCTGCTGATGCAGGGGACACGGGTTTGTGCCCCGGTCCAGGAAGATCTCGCATGCTGCGGAGTGGTTGGGCCCGTGAGCCATGGCCGCTGAGCCTGCGCGTCTGGAGCCTGTGCTTCGCAAGGGGAGAGGCCACAACAGTGAGAGGCCCGCATACCGTGCGGAAAAAAAAAAAAAAAAACTAGAGAAAGAAGAACAAAGACAACCCAAAGTCAGTAGAAGAAAAGAAATCATAAAGATCAGAGCAGAAATAAATGAAATAGAAATGAAGAAAGCAATAGGAAAGATCAATAAAACTAAAAGCTGGTTCTTTGAGAAGATAACAAAATTGGTAAACCCTTAGCTAGACTCATCAAGCAAAAAAGGGAGAGGATGCAAATCAGTAAAATTAGAAATGAAAAAGGAGAAATCACAAATGACACTGCAGAAATACAAAGGATTATAAGAGACTACTACAAACAACTATATGACAATAAAATGGACAACCACGAAGAAATGGACAAATTCTTGGAAAGGTACAATTTTCAAGACTGAACCAGGAAGAATTAGAAAATATGAACAGACCTATCAATATAAACAGTAATGAAATTGAAATCGTAATTAAAAATCTTCCAACAAACAAAAGTCCAGGACCCGATGGCTTCACAGGTGTATTCTATCAAACATTTAGAGAAGAGCTAACACCCATCCTTCTCAAACTCTTCCAAAAAATTGCAGGGGGAGAAACTCCCAAATTCATTCTATGAAGCCACCATCACCCTGATACCAAAACCAGAAAAAGATATCACAAAAAAAGAAAACTATAGACCAATATCACTGAGGAACATAGATGCAAAAGTCCTCAACAAAATACTAGCAAACAGAATCCAACAGCACATTAAAAGTATCATACACCATGATCCAGTGGGATTTATCCCAGGGATGCAAGGATTCTTCAGTATATGCAAATCAATCAGTGTGGTACAGCACATTAACAAATTAAGGAATAAAAACCATATGATCATCTCAATAGGTGCAGAAAAAGCTTTTGACAAAGTTCAACACCCATTTATGATAAAAACTCTCCAGAAAATGGGCATAGAGGGAACCTATCTAAACATAATAAAGGCCATATATGACAAAGCCACAGCAAGCATCATACTCAATGGTGAAAAACTGAAAACATTTCCACTAAGATCAGCAACAAGACAAGGATGTCCACTCTCGCCACTCTTATTCAACATAGTTTTGGAAGTCCTAGCCATGGCAATCAGAGGGAAAAAAAGAACTAAAAGGAATACAAATAAAACTGATACAAGGAATACAAATAAAACTGTCATTGTTTGCAGATGACATGATACTATACATAGAGAATCCTAAAAATGCCACCAGAAAACTATTAGAACTAAGCAATGAATCTGATAAGGTTGCAGGATACAAAATTAATGCACAGAAATCTCTTGCATTTCTATACACCAACAATGAAAAATCAGAAAGGAAATTAAGGAAACACTCCCATTTACCATTGCAACAAAAGGAATAAACTTATCTAGTAATAAACCTGACTAAGGAGGCAAAAGACTTGTACTCAGAAAACTATAGAACACTAATGAAAAATATCAAAGATGACAAAAACAGATGGAGAAATATGCCATGTTCTTGGATTGGAAGAATCAATATTGTGAAAATGACTATACTACCCAAAGCAATCTACAGATTCAGTGCAATCGCTATCAAACTACCAGTGGCATTCTTCACAGAATTAGAACAAAAAATTTTACAATTTGTATGGAAACACAAAAGAACCCGAATAGCCAAAGCAATCTTAAGAAAAGCAGAGTTGGAGGAATCGGGCTCCCTGGCTTCAAATTATACCACAAAGCTACAGTAATAAAGACAGTATGGTACTGGCACAAAAATAGAAATATAGATCAGTGGTACAGGATAAAATGCCCAGAGATAAACCCACACACATATGGGCACCTAATTTACAACAGTGGAGGCAAGAACATACAATGGAGGAAAGACAGCCTCTTCAATAAGTGGTGCTGGGAAAACTGGACAGCTACATGTAAAAGAATGAAATTAGAACACTACCTAACTCTACACAAAAATAAACTCCAAATGGATTAAAGACTTAAATGTAAGACCAGACACTATAAAACTGTTAGAGGAAAACATAGAAAAAACACTCTATAACATAAACCATAGCAAGATCTTTTTTGACCAACCTCCTAGAGTATTGGAAATAAAAACAAAAATAAACAAACGGGACTTAATTAAACTTAAAAGCATTTGCACAGCAAAGGAAACCATAAACAAGACAAAAAGACAACCCTCAGAATGGGAGAAAGTATTTGCAAATGAAACAACAGACAAAGGGTTAATCTCCAAAATATACAAAGAGCTCATGGAGCTCAATATCAAAAAAACAAACAATCCAGTTAAAAACTGGGTGGAAGACATAGACATTTCACCAAGGAAGACATGCAGACGGCCAAGAGGCACCTGAAAAGATGCTCAACATCAGTAATTATTAGAGAAATGCAAATCAAAACTACAATGAGGTATCACCTCAGGCCAGTCAGAATGGCCATTATCAAAAAATCTAGAAACAGTAAATGCTGGAAAGGGTGTGGTGAAAAGGGAACACTTGTGCACTGCCGGTGGGAATGTAAATTAATACAACCACTATGGAGAACAGTATGGAGTTTCTTTAAAAAACTAAAAATAGAACTATCATACGACCCAGCAATCCCACTATTGGGCATATACCCTGAGAAAACCACAATTCAAAAAGAGACATTTACCACAATGCTCATTGCAGCACTATTTACAATAACCAGGACATGGAAGCAACTTAAGTGTCCATTGACAGATGAATGGATAAAGAAGATGTGGCACATATATACAATGGAATATTACTCAGCCATAAAAATAAACGAAATTGAGTTATTTGTAGTGAGGTGGAGGGACCTAGAGTCTGTCATACAAGTGAAGCAAGTTAGAAAGAGAAAAACAAATACTGATGCTAACGCATATATATGGAATCTAAAAAAAAAAAATGGTACTGATGAACTTCGTTGCAGGGCAGGAATAAAGATGTAGACATAGAGAATGGACTTGAGGACACAGGGTGGAAGGGGGAAGCTGGTGCGAAGTGAAAGTAGCATTGACAATATATACACTACCAAATGTAAAATAGTTAGCTAGTGTGAAGCAGCCGCATAGCACAGGGAGATCAGCTCAGTGCTTTGTGATAACCTATAGGGGTGGGATAGGGAGGATGGGAGGGAGGTTCAAGAGGGAGGGAATACGGGGACATATGTATGCATATGGCTGATTCACTTTGTTGTACAACAGAAACTAACACAGTATTGTGAAGCAATTATACTCCAATAAGGATCTATTAAAAGAAAAGAAAGAAAGACATATCTGAAACAAAGATATGGGGGAGAGAACAAATATGAAAGTATGATGCCTGGAGAAACTGACACCTTTCTGGGAGTTACTTGATAAAGTCCAGGGATGGGGGATGCATATTTGAAACAGAAGAGTAACAATGGGAGTGGAGAGGAGGAGGAATGTGTTAAGAACATTTGAAAAATCTAATAGGATTTAGAAACTGATCAAACATTATGGATAAAACAAATTTTCAATTCTGAATTACTAATAAAAAGATGGTTCCAGGTAACAAAGTTACTGAGAAAATGAATCAGTTTAAAGGCAACATTTTAAACTGTCAACTTTCCCCCCCAAATTATTAGGCTTATACTTTTGAGGCTGTTGTTAGGAAACAGAATAAATAAAGGTAAACCTTGTGTAAGGCTATGTGAGAGTAATCCTACATCTATGTAAAGACAGACTTTGCTCTGCTACTTATAAAATTGTAAAATTATAGAAATGTGAAGTAGATTAAAAATAATTAGAAAGTCAAAGGATTTAATTAATAGTCATAATTGAAAGTGAAAATACTAGTATTCCTCCATAGCTGGGTGCTGACAAAGATCAAATATGAAAATATGTGTGCTCTTTGTTTTGTAAATTGAACTAATGTGAATGATAGGGATGTTGTGCTCTCTTTAAAATAGCTAAGAGGTAGGAATTATGTAACCTGAAATTAGTAAATTGTAAAAATTGATAGTAATAACCTGTGCCTGACAACAGAAATCTTAAGAAAAGCCAAATAAGTTAAACTCCATTTTTTATGAACTAAACCTTAAATTTTGAATTATCATGAAATAAAATTGATACTCAGGAAACTTGTACTTAAGACTTTTTTTTCCAGGTTAAAGGTTATATTTATTCATTTTTTAAATTAATTTTTATTGGAGTATAGTTGACTTACAATGTTTGTTAGTTTCTGCTATACAGCAAAGTGAATCAGTTATACATATACCTATATCCACTCTTTTTTGATTCTATTCCCATATAGGTCATTACAGAGTATTGAGTAGAGTTCCCTGTGCTATATAGTAGGTTCTTATTAGTTATCTGTTTTACATATAGTACTATGTATATGTCAATTCCAGTCTCCCAATTTATCCACCGCCATTTCCCCTTTGGTAACCATAAGATTGTTTTCTACATCTGTGACTCTATTTCTGTTTCATAGGTTCATTTGTACCATTTTTTAAGATTCCACATGTAAGCGATATCATATGATATTTATCTTTCTCTGTCCCCCCAAAAACAGGAAAACATTTATGCTAATGAGATATCTAGAATGTTATTGCAGAGAAAAAATGTCAGGGTATAATATAAGAATTTGTGAGAAGATTACCTTTGCAGTTTCTCTTTTAGCCTTTGCTCTTGCTCTTTCTTCTTGTTGACTGTAAGAAACAGGAAAAAAGAGAGAAGAATCTTAATACAGTAGTATAGATTCTTAACATTCACAGGTTGATCATTCATTGCTTTGATTATTCTCAAGCAACTCCAAAGATCCACTCATAGTAGGTGTAATTTTATTGGGTAATAATTAGAATGATTTACCACACCTCAAGAGAATGGTGTTCAAGGGAAAACCCCTTAATTAATGAGTAAACCTATTTAGCTTCCCAGCAAATATCCTGCAATAGGACTTTCTTATTTGCTGATTCTTTTACATCTGCAAAAGGTGCAGAACTCTTTATAAAGTGGTGATATTTAGCTTCTGGGAGGCAGTATAGCATGGTGATTAAGAAGAAAGTTAAGAAGAAAGACTCTGCAGCCAAATAGAATAAGGAACACAAAAAGTGTCTTAACCTCTCTGTGTTTTCCTCATCTTTAAATGGGGAAATGGAGTGGAGGGATAGAAGAGGTCATAAGAATACTTCTCTCATAGGACTGTTGTGAGCATTAAATAAGTTGATACATGTAAAGCAGTTAGAATTAGTATCCGGTACATAATAAAGTGACTGATAAAAGTGATTGTCATCATCAGCATTGTAAGCATTATTGAAAGTGAACACTCCAAAAACAGGCATATTGGTCTTCCCTGATGGCGCAGTGGTTAGGAATCCGCCTGCCAATGCAGGGGACACGGGTTCGAGCCCTGGTCTGGAAAGATCCCACATACCGCAGAGCAACTAAAAGTCCGTGTGCCATAACTACTGAGCCTGCACCCTAGAGCCCCCAAGCCACAACTACTCAGCCCACGTGCCACAACTACTGAAGCCCGTGCTCCTAGAGCCCGTGTTCTGCAACAAGAGAGACCACCGCAATGAGAAGCCCGTGCACCGCAAGGAAGAGTGGCCCCCTGCTCACCACAACTTGAGAAAGCCCGTGTGCAGCAGTGAGGACCCAACACAGCCAAAAATGAATAAATAACTTTTATTTATATAAATAAAATAAATAAATAAAAACAACAAAAAAACAGGCACATGATGAAAATGAAATGAGAGTAATAGCTATTAACCATTTTGGATGAGTAACAGTGTTAGAAATTAAGTTTAATATACTCAGTATGCAGCATAATTAAATCTATAATGCAGATAATTCAATCATGTTGTAGAAACAAAAATAATTTGCTAAAACGTTTTCATACGTTACAGTCAACGTAAAAACTGCTCATTGATCAACTTAAAACTTTTTTAAAAGTTGAAAACACTATTTGTATATGATATTAAAGTGTTTAAGAAATGACTGTGGAGGGAAGTATGGTTCTTAAGAAAGGCAATAGCCTTTGCTAACATATCCATAAAATATGAGGCAATAAAATTTTAATTGGATAAGGAATTTTTATATTGATGGAACAAACTAAAATAGCTCCAAAATTGTGGTGTTTCTTATACTTCTTTATATGGATACTGATCCAAACTTTACTGTGAGTCTAAGTTGACTATAAAATTTAAGAAGCATTTTCTTTTCATAATGGAAACTTGTCAGAGGAAACAGCAGAGATGACCACTAGGTGGCAGACTTACTTCCTTATCTATGAAAGATTAAGGTAAAGAAAAAGACTGAGATGAGCGTAACAGGCAGATGTTACTACCAGAAGTTGATAATGGCTTTGCTAAATAATTATACCCTGTCTACACCCTACATTGAGAAATCTTATCATTTTCTTCATTTTTCCTGGGCCGAAATTTCCATCATTCTCATCTTCTCTGGGCCTTAATTTTTTTCCATCTATAACTTGGGATAATACAGAACCCATTTCATACGGTTGTTGTGAAGATTAAATGAGATTGGGTAGCAAAACCCAAGTATATGCCGATTATATGCCAATAAATGTTGGTTATGATAATTATATGGTCATCGTCATGACTTCCATCTAACAGATTTTTTAATGCTTCCATGGCTCACTTATACTATGGGACAAATCTGCTGGGTTGTATTGCTCTCCACTAGGGAAGACGGAATGACTGAATCCTTTCAGAGATTCTGGGCATCTAGAAAATAGAGTATCCCTTGGGACAAAGACTTAAGGAATACAGCAGACTCTGGTTTGAGAGGACATACCATGTTGTCTATTCTAAAGTCATACTTTAGTCCCCTGTAAATGAGGTATTCAACTCCTATACAACAAAATCATCATTCCTGAAGCAGCCTTTCTCTAACTATTGCAGAGTTCATCTTCATGTTGTGCCCAAATCTGTCTCCCTATATCTCTCATCAATTTTAATTCTGTTCCTTGAGGTCACACAGAACGAGTAGAACTAAAAATCATGAACCAACACAAAACAAAAATTCCTAAAATTTGCCATGCACCATAATGATATCAATATATTACATGTAATCTCATGCATTTCCTCTTTCAGCTGAAAATCCTTCAGAAAACTAAAAGCAATTAGTATGGTTGTCATAGAGTATTCTCTTCTCTGAAAAAAGGATTCGGAGTTCTTTCTGAAATGTCCTGAAATTATTCTGCATTTTTTATATCACAGTAGTTATCATCTGAAAGCTCTCCACTTGGTTTTGGAGTTTTTTGTGTGTTTGTTTTTTAGTTCATTTAAATGTGACACACAAGAAGAGGAAAACTGGGCTTCCCTGGTGGCGCAGTGGTTGAGAGTCCGCCTGCCGATGCAGGGGACACGGGTTCGTGCCCCAGTCCGGGAAGACCCCACATGCCGCGGAGCGGCTGGGCCCGTGAGCCATGGCCGCTGAGCCTGCGCGTCCAGAGCCTGTGCTCTGCAACGGGAGAGGCCACAACAGTGAGAGGCCTGCGTACCGCAAAAAATAAAAAAAATTAAAAAAAAAAGAAGAGGAAAACTACACTGAAGTTTTACACTGAAGAGGAAAACACATTATTCATAATTGTTGGAAAACTGCCCTTAGCAGTTCCCTGTCCCCACTGCCTCAGAAGCCCCAAGCTCTACTCACAAGAGAGCCTCACACATGAAGCAGAGGTTGACGTGCTCCTTCCCATCTGGGCCCTGGATGGGGTCGTTCTCTCTAGTGCAAAGAAGATGTCCATTCTTCATGGATTTGCGGTATTCCCTGCACAACTCCTGTGAAATCAAGGAGGGAAGTTTGAGGTGTTGAACACGGGTTGGATCAGATTGCAAAAACTGCTCAAGTTTATACATTTTTCTTAAATGGCGGTCAGCACTTAGCAAATTTTAGAATAGTTCTTAACTTTGAAGACGTGAATATTTTTAAATGATAAAAGTTACAGACCCTCAACCTAGAAATAGTCACATATGCACATGTGTACATGCACACATATAAACAAATACACAAACCACAAACTGTATCAATGTTTCATACAGTTTAAGGGAATTTATGGGTTCCCTGAACGCCATCTATGGATCCCAGGTCCATATGCCTCTGACTTGTTGAAGAAGGTCCCCTCACCTCAAAGGAAGATGTATTCTCAGATTGCCTTTTATTTTTTGATTCATCTTCCCTGTTTTTCTTTTCTTTTTTTTCTGCTTGGCTAAAAAAGAGTGATTTAAAAAGAGATGAGTAAGAATCATAGAATCTCCAGATTGAAAGTGATCTAAAATACTCAAATATCATTCAGTTATTACAGTTATATATATTATGAACCATGTATGAACTGATGTACTGTTTGGCATATTGATATGTTTGCTAGTGATCTGTCGTGTTTTCAGATGATTTCATATCCCACTCTGCAAGGGTATGATCCTTATTTCATGTCATTTACACTTTCACGGGAACTCAACCAGTGATTGATATGCAGGAATCATTCTTTGACAATTATGACATTGTGCAAAAATGTGTCACAAAAAAATGCCATTGATAAGAAACAAACACAATTTAAGAAACAAAATAGAATAAAGCTCCAAAAAAGAGAAATGAAGCAGAAAGGACAAAACCCTCCCTCATTTTCCCAGCAGCAGCTCTACTCACAGCATAGTCGCACACATGGAGCAGGGGTTGTTATACATTTTCCCATCTGGGCCCTTGGTGGGGTTAATCTCTTTGGTGCAGGGGAGTGTTCCATTTGTCATAAACTTGAGGTATGGTCTGCACGGCTTTTGCCAAGATAGAGAAGGTAATTTGGACACACGTTTTATTCCCATTCAGAGCAGAAGTTTGAAGCATCTACATTGGTAGAAACTAATCTTTGAGCCCAGGATTTTAGTTGTGTTTTCTCTCAAATATAAAATTCAATTGAACAAAAAAAACCCTCGTGATTTGCTAAGAGATGGAAACAAATAAGACATAATAGGATGTATAATAAAAGAGGTAGATAAGTAAACTCCACTATAATCTAAATAGAATAAAATAAGTGCAAACATACAGGTACAAGAAAATCTGAGAACTCAGAGGTTGGGACCATGAAATCTGATTGTGGAAATCAGGGAAGATGTCAGGGAACTAGGATACTTTGAGTGAGACTTTGAAGAGTAAATAGGATTTTCCTGGTTAAGAAATGGATTCAGAAATACACATTTTAGATTGCTAAAATAAGCTGAGAAGCACATGTCAGAAACTACATGGCCTATAGCAGAACATGAATTTCTGAATGACGGTAAGGAGCCAAATAAGAGAGTTAAGGAGACTGAAATGCATCCTTTAGTTGATAATGAGTTATTTGTGCATTTTAAGAAGAGCAGTAATATGATCTAGTTAATATTTTGAAACTACTCCAGCTGTGTTAGGGAGGATGGTTGGATAAGAAAAAGAATAGAACTTAGAGGGAAGATTAGGAGACTTTCATCATCTAAAGAAGAAGTTAACGGTAACTTATATAAAGCCATGAAAATGAATATTGTAATATTTCAAAGGTAAAAACTATGTTTTCTGTGTGTGTACAATGTATTTTGAACCCAACTCAGATGTGAAATTTCAAAAATTCACATGTAGAAAATATACACTAAGTGTCTCAGGAAAGTGGTAAGTAAAAGCTAGCATAGTCTGTAAATGATGAAACTAGAACTAGAAATCATTTTTTTTCAGACTGCAAATAAGTTCTTTTTACTGTACAGAGTTAGTCTCTGAAGCAGCAAGAATTGATCCACTCCCATATCATTCATCTCAATGTCATCTCCAGATTGAAAGGTTAAGGTTTTCTGGGGATTTTTGCAGGGCAATATTCCAGCCTTTAGGCTCTTTGAAGTGTGTTCAAATTACAGTCTACTCACTGCATATGAGTCTACTCTTCCAGGTTCTCTTTTACTTCTTGCTTTTGCTTCAGCCTTTTTCTTTTCTTCAGCTTTTGCTTGGCTGAATTAGAAAAAACAAAACAAAACAAAAACAGTACAGATCCATAGGACCAAACACAGTCAATGGTTTCTCCACATTTCTGCATTGCTAATCTGTCCTCCCTCCTGAAGAAGGAGCAACTTTGCCCCTTTATCACTACATACTAATGAGAAGCAACAAAACAGCCTCCAGTATAAGATACCAGAACTTCTTCATAGTTTCTGCGTAACACTGAAATAAAGATAGCGTTACTTGTGGATTTGGGAGACTTGCTTTCTGTAAATTACCTTTTTTGGCTGTGGTCAGAAAAGGAACATCATCAGTGTTCATCAAGGAGATATCAAAACTAGTACCGTGGGCTTCCCTGGTGGCGCAGTGGCTGGGGGTCCGCCTGCTGATGCAGGGGACGCGGGTTCGTGCCCCGGTCTGGGAAGATCCCACGTGCTGCAGAGTGGCTAGGCCCGTGAGCCATGGCCGCTGAGCCTGCGCGTCCGGAGCCTGTGCTCCGCAATGGGAGAGGCCACAACAGTGAGAAGCCCCAACAGTGAGAGGCCCGCGTACCGCAAAAAAAAAAAAAAAAACAACTAGTACTGCGGTGACATTACACCTGGAGCCTGAAAGTGGCCTTAATAAAGCACATTGACTGGTCCCCTTGTTTCACAGAGACAAGGTGAGGTGGTGAGGGCTTTGCTTATAATCTCAGGATATGACAACAACTAACCCAAATTTCTCCTCTCAAGTCTATGTTCTGTCTACCATGTCGTGTATGCCGTAGCTTTATTAATTCAGTTTACCTGTATTGCTTACTCATGGCTGTGTTATCTGTAAGAAAATGTAGGATGGGTGGAAAAATAATAATTTCCATACATTGATAAACCAAATGAGCCAAATTTGCTTTGTACAATGGAATTGCATGGTATGTACAGTTAACTGATGGTATTTCAACCATACCTGGTTGTCAATCAAATTACAAAAGACCAAAGATTCTAAATGTAGTCAACTACTTAATCTGAACTCAATCAGATAAACTGAGTACAGTCCCAAATTTTGAAACCAAACTCAGTTATAACTTACTGAGAAATGTCACATTATATGAAGTAACATTTACTGTAATTTAATAAGAGTTCATGGTTGTTTCATGGGCAACTTCAATAATCAGTTTCTGCAGTAAGTGTTAACTTTGGGTCTTTGCCTCTCTGGAAGATGAGATGCCTATAAACTTGTACAACGGGTTCACAATATGAAGCTTCAGCAGTAGGGAGAATTTGATATTTGCATAAGTCAGGATGTTCCAGTGCTAAGAGAATGAGTGTCGGGGCTAACAGACATCTTGGCATAAATGCTCTAGGTACTTATTCCCAGCTCTATTACTTACATTCTCCATGTAATTTCCTGAACTCCCTTCCCAGTTTGCCCATCTATGAAACAAGCTAGTTCTATTAGATTACTGTAGGTTCCCTTTTCTCTTTGACATTCTAAAACTCTGTACTCACTAGAAGTCTTGACACATGGAACACAAGTTGCCATGCATTTTCCCATCTGGGCCACGAATAGGGTAATTTTCTTTGGTACAGAAAGGGATTCCATTCATTGCATGATCCTGATACTCACTGCAGAGTTTCTGAATAAAGAAAATAAGACAGTTTAGATATGGTTCTCTATAAACTTTAGATACTCTTTATCAAAGATATTGGAAAAGAGGAATTAAGGATAAAAAAATAAAACATTTAGGATGTATAATTGTCCAAAAGTTTTGTGATATTTCTCTGCTTGTAAGATTCATCCATTTGGGGCTTCCCTGGTGGCGCAGTGGTTAAGAATCTGCCTGCCAATGCAGGGGACACGGGTTCGTGCCCCGGTCCGGGAAGATCCCACATGCCGTGGAGCAGCTAAGCCCATGAGCCACAACTACTGAGCCTGCGCTCTAGAGCCCACGAGCCACAGATACTGAGCCCACATGCTGCAACTACTGAAGCCCGCACGCCTAGAGCCCGTGCTCCACAACATGAGAAGCCACCACGATGAGAAGCCCGTGCACTGCAATGAAGAGTGGCCCCGGCTCGCTGCAGCTAGAGAAAGCCTGTGCGCAGCAACGAAGACCCAGTGCAGCCAAAAATAATTTAAAAAATAAATTAAGATTCATCCATTTAAGTGTTCAACAAATATATTAAGTTAAAGGGATTAAATATGAATGTGATTTAGCGCTTTTATGTCAAGTGAAAAGGATAAGGAATTGCAATATAAAAAGCTAAGGGATATGACACATGTCTAAATTAAGTATGCACTAGCATATAGGAAAGAATGATCCAAGGAAGTTCAGAGAAGAGCTTATATTTGAGTTGTATCTTTAGAATGTGCCTAGGAGAACAATGTGGCAAAAAAGTCCTCCAGGAGGAATTATGATATGCAAAGACACAGGCGTAAAAGAATATATTATTTTGAGATAATCTATTACAGTCAGGAGTATAGTGGCTAAAGAATTAGCAGGACACAAAGAGGAAGGTTTGGGAACTCGTTAAAAGGAGACCTTGAAGAAAGTCAAAATCAGACTACTAAACTTTGAAAGGACTTTGGACTTTATTCTTAGGAAATGGAAAACAATATTTATAGCAGAGAAGGACCTAATCAAATCTTTGTTTTAGAAAGATTATCCAGTCGGATGTGTGGAGGGTTTAAGTGACTAAAGACTGAAGCTAGGGAAACTATAGAAGAGAAGGAAGGAAGGGAGGGAGGGAGAGAGGGAAAGAGGGAGGAGGGAAGGAAGGAAGGAAGGAGGGAAGAAGGAAGGAAGGGAGAAAGGGGGGAGGGAGGGAAGGAGGGAGGGAGGGAGGAAGGAAGGGAGAAAAAGAAAAGGAAGAGAGAAAGGAAGGAAGAAATTGAAAGTGAAAGATAGGATAGTTGAGGGACATTTAACAGCTAAAATTAAAAGGACTGTGTAACCTAGGACTGAAGGAAAGAAAGCAGTTGAAACAGGCCTTAGCAATTAAGATATAGTTACATGAAGGCAGAAGGTGGACTACGGGAATGAGCTATTTTATGAAACTGAACTACACTTCATAGAAGGTGGGATAACTCTAAGGAATAAGTTAAATAGGGTCTCTTTAATGGAGTGAAATGGTCCAAATACACTCTAGAATACCTGTAAACATTAGATTTTCATAATGCCATTGGTTCATGGAAGTATTTCCTACTCTGTGAAAACAACATGGAAGAATAATTGAATCTTGAAGATTGAGGAAGATGTTGGCTAGAAGTATAGAGAACAGGCAGGATGCTAATGTATCAATGCAAAAGAAAGCTATTAGGTATCTGTGCTAAGATGACAGCAGTGGAAAAAAGGGAGATGACTAGTTAAGAGGTGTTTTAAAAGTAGAATGTCGTATGATTTTAAAAGGATCATATTAAAATTTTACATTGCTATTGCTTTCAAAATGAAAACCCCAAAACAACTGTCACACATTTGAAGAATGTATATCAGCTTTGAATTCAGATAAGCCTTGATATATCACCTTCATTCAGGAGTGTAGAACTGTTTTTATTAATGTGCCTTAATTTCCTCCAAATAGAGCTGAAAATTGTAATGTCATAAGTATTCTAAATCTTATAAAATAGTAACTAAAAATTAGTCTCCAGAAACCCATTAGTAGTGGAGGAAAAATAAATAAATATTGAAAATGCATTCTAGAGTAAAGTACACACATGCACACCCTACAAAAGTCGTAACTGAATTGATCAAACTAATCCTCACCTCAGTTTCTCTTTTAACTTTTTCTTTAGCCTTTCTCAGGCGTTCATCTGCTTTATTTTTTTCTTCTGAAAAATGCTGTTTGCTGGAGTAAGAAACAAAAATAAGGAAGTGAATATAGATGTTTTGAATCTTCAAGCTACAAAATGGTCATTTAGATGCAAGTGGAAAAAAACAGCTAAGTGTTCCTGAGTTTTAGAACAAACATTTTCAAACCACCCTAAAGCCCCTTATGAAATTGAAATCTTCACCATTTCCCCAAAGAACCCCTTGCATTTTGCCTTTAAGTTTGCCATTTCCTTCCACTGTAACAATCTTTTTCTTTTTTTTTTTGTCATCTTCCCTTTTAAACCTCCCCAGCTTAAATTCTACCTTCTTTAAGAAGACATCCCATACCTCAAAGTGGAAATGAGTTCTACATCTTTCAGTGTGTTTTCATACTTGTATATTCTTCTCTTATAGGACAGTTTTCATTCTGTCTTGCAATGTATGTGTGTGTGTGTGTGTGTGTGTGTGTGTGTACATCCAAGGATTATTTTTGCTATTAGCCTTAAGCTTCTTGAGAGCAGGGATCTTTGTCCATACATTCATTCATTCACTTATTTATTCAACATTTGGTTAGTAATTATTTTTCAGCAAGCATTGGAAAGCACTCTGGGCATATAGTTCAGTAGTTTACAATATAAACACATACCCTATCTTCTTAGAACTTACAGACCAGTAGAGAAGAGTGACAGTCAACAAATAGTACTAGAAATAATTATACAAATACCAACTATGATGACTAGTATAAAATAAAATTATCAAGTGTTATAAAGATTGAATTTAATTAGTGATTTTAGGAGATTTCATCCAAGGAAGGATAATCTTGAAATCTTGAAATGTCCATAGAAGAGACATTAGCTGGCCAAAACAAGAACTGGCAGTCAGAAAGTGTAGGAAAGAGCTCATAGAGTTCAAGGAGCTAAAAAAAAATGTGATGAGACCTTTCCTGAGCCATCTTTATAAGTGCCATAATTTATATGTTGTGGGATTTGCTCTTCCCCCAGGGTCAGATGTCCAAGATGAAAAGATAGAGTTAATCCAGTTCACATATGAACATGGATTTTTTTGTGGGCATCCCATCTATTCTGCCACAATGGGGTAATTACTGAAGGAAAAGAATCAAAGTCCTAGTGCCTGCTTTTAACCCTCATTCTGTACTATGACTAGCTCATAAAAAGGCCTACAAAGGTCATGGGAGAAAATGTAAACAAGTATTTTGTAATCCAGTCATCCTACTGGAAATTAGAATCCATTTGTATTAAAAAAGAAATGTATAGCATTAGAGCCTACTTATTAGGTGGTATTATGATTTGTAGAGGACATAAAACAGCTCAAAAATTCTCAACAACAAATATTCCCATGAACATTGTTCTTATTCATCATTTTAGTCACTCTCCACTTCACCTTTTGAGTAACTCCAAAGAAACCACATCTATACTTACAAAATTTCAGCACACAGGGCACATTTGTTGCCATGCATCCTGCCATCAGGGCCACGGACTGGCTCACTCTCCCGTGTACAAAAAAGTCTTCCATTCCTCACTTGGTTTTCATATTCCTTGCAGAAATCCTTTAAAAAGACAAGTAATTACATTTAGCACTTTTCTATTCTTTAATCTAGAAAATGTGCATCATGGATTTATAGTCAAAGAATGTCATATCTAGAAAGTGTTGGTGAACACACACAACGTATTAATGAGAAATAGTAATTACATTGTCAAATTACTCGGTACCTGTATATACTATGTCGTGTATTTATTAAAAGGTAAAAGATCCTAGGAAAGAATAAGCGTGAGCAAATACTTTCTAAAATCAGATAGTTTTTGTTCACTTTCAAATCTATGGAAAAAGATAATAAATAAAAGATCTGTCATGAGGTTCCAACAAAGACATAACAAAACACAGCAGCCAAGACAAAATAAAAGTGTTGCCAATGAGCAGAATATAGAATCTGTAAGATGAGATACTTAAGAGCTACTTAATATGGAACAAGTCAAGAACAATTTTACTTAGTTTGCAAGGAAAAAGGAATAAGATGGTATCCAACAGCATTATGCTTACTCTATTTGTTTCCTCTGTGGATCTGTGGACCATTTTTATATATACTCTGCCACCTTTATCAATGTTCATTTCTAACACTGCAGGTGGAAACCTCAGGAGTGAACCTAATTTTCCTTCATTACCTACTTAGAAATGCAGACCATCAAGACTAATCTTTATTTAGAAAACCTAAAAATGTTGTGACTTCCTCCCAAAATTCAGAAGAGGTTTATACACACAAATTTCCTGATTGATGCTTGAATTCAGTATTTTCAAGTTTCTCTCTGTGTTTTGAAAATTCTATTTGATAAGGGCCATATATATGTGTGTGTGGGTATGTGTGTATACAAAAGTTATATTTAATTATATATGACAAATATATATATAAACTTTAAAACACTATACCAAAACACTACTTGATAGCATATATTACTATAATATAATCTATAAAAATGCTTCCTTCTCTGTGGCCTTTTTCAACTGTATGACCCTCATCTTCCCATTTCAGCTAAAAAAACGTGAGCATAAAGAGTATGGTTTATTCACTGCCGTATTATTTACAATAGCCAAGACGTGGAACAACCTAAGTGTTCATCAGTAGATGAATGGATAAAGAAGATGTGATATATACATATATACAATGTGTATGTATGTATGGATGGAATATTATTCAGTCATGAAAAAGAATGAAATCTTTCCATGTGACAGTATGGATGGGTTGTAAAGGGTATTATGCTAAGTGAAATAAGTGAGACAGAGAATGGTAATTACTGTATGACTTTCCTTATATGTGGAATCTAAAAAAACAAAACAAAGGAACAAATAAAACAGACTCATAGATACAGAGAACAAACTGGTGGTTGCCAGTGGGGAGGGGAGTGGGGTGGGGTAGGGGAAATAGGTGAAGGGGATTAAGAGGTACAGACTTCCCATTATAAAATAAATAAGTCATGGAGATGTAATGTACAGCAAAGGGAATATAGTCAATAATATTATAAGAACTTTGTATGGTGACAAATGGTATCTAGACTTATCATGGTGACTGTTTTGAAATGTGTATATATATATATATATATATATATATATATATATATACACAAAATCAGTGTGATGTACACCTGAAACTAACATATTGCATATCAATTATACTTCAATTAAAAATTTTATTTTAAAAAAGAGTGTGGTTTGGAGTCAGAAGGGAAATTAAACTGTGGCTCTAACTCACTGGGAGACCATAGCAAAGTCACATCACCTTTGAGACTTCAGTCTCACTACCAACACAAAGGCAGTTTTCAGAATAGCTGCTCTTTAGGACCTTTTCTAGATCTAGTATTCTCTGATTTTAAAAAATATATAACTCACACTTCATTAGGACACTTTAAAAGAGAATCTAATGAGGAGATATTTGTCTTTAGAGGAGTAATGGGTGTGTTCCGAACTTCCTGGTTGTAACAATCTAGGAATACAGACGCAGAAGACAGTCACCTGATAATCACAGTGTGGTAATAAAATTGATGCTCAATGGTTCCCATAAAAGAAACAATGATAATTTCAGTTTATAAGTTGTGATTCATCCAAGGAGATTCTAAAGAAATGCTGCTGTGTGATCAACCCACTGACAGGTTAATTATGGGGCAAATATTGAGCCATCACAATAATGCAGTCCTGCTCAACATAATCATGTCCAATGACCCCACCAAAACAATGATCCCAGCCACAGACAAAAAGAAGGAAAAGTAGCTGAGGCATGATGAAAGACAAGGGAAAAGAAACTCCCTGTTTATGAAGTAATAAAATGTTGAATATCATGAGATGACCCAAAGTGTTATACTGAAATTTAACAACCACCACAACAAAATTGCTTTTCAAATCTCAGTGAGTGTTGAACACATTATGGATAATTATGAATGCTCTGTGTTTCTTAATTTAAATTCTGAATGCCCTATTTAGGGTGGGACATTTGTTTCATTGAATGGCATTATGAAGTGGAAGTTCAGCTCTTAAATACCAAAAATTGCACCTGTGTCTCCCCTTAGGAAAACATATGCCCTACAATCCACAAAAATAGTATCTTTTTATTAGCACCAAAGGGTGCAGGACACAGAATCAGAATCCAACAGGAGGGTAAAATTGAGATCATTTACCCAACGTCCTTATTTTACTAATAATGAAAATTGAGACCTGGACAGAAGAGATGAGTTGCTCAGTTTCACACACCCAGAGAAGGACTAAAACTCAGGTGTTCTGACTTTTCAACAAAAGACTACTCATTACCAAAGTAGCTGCTATCACTTTCACTGAAAGTAGGGTTTAATAACCTTGGTGATTTAAGAAATCCAGGCTGTGTTATCTACAATGCATATTCAATTAACAAAAGGAATAATTTTTTATACTAGATTGAAAAACTAAATCATCAAATAATTTGAAAAACCTTAATTTTAAGGTTATTTTAAAAACAATATCAATAATTATTTGAGGTTTTTGTTTAATCAGAAGCATGACCTTTATAATTGCATGCCTCTCTGAACATAATAACCATAATGGAAAAATGAATAACTAATTTGCATCAGTGGGAATATACATAAAATACACCAGTGGATATACTGTTTAAAAGATTCTGGAATTATTTTCAAGTTAGTCCTGTCAAATTTATATTAAGTTGCTTTTTTAACTAATTTATTCACAGCAAAAGTAATTTACACTAAGTCAAAGAGAAGTCTGGTGGAAACTAAGCAGAATTTAATTTGCATAAACTTTGTCTTCTCTTGTTTTTTTTAAGCAAGCAGAGTATTTTGAGCTTTAGGTGGGAAATGCTATTTTAACTTTGAATCTAGTGATTAATATACTTAGGAATATTATACTAGGAATAGTATACTAGGAATTCAACTTGGGAAACTTTAAAATTAAGGAGAAAAGTTCAATGTAATAATGAAGAACAATGACATGATTGAATTACCTTAAAGGTTCAAGTATAAATTGTTAATATTTATGTCCACAAGAACCAAATTGTGTTGATGAGAAATTTACCTTTTCAGCAGTTCGTCGAATTCTGGTTTCACCTTCTCGCTTGGCATTTTCTTCAGCTTCTTTTAAGCTGTTAAGAAAGGAAAATAGTTGGTCGGTTTATGACTTTATCATATCTTCAGTGTCCAGTTCTGTGCTAAGCACTTCCATATCCTTTGCTCAACTTGCTCAACCCATCCACTTACATGAGACAAGCTTTGCCTGTCTTGAATGTTTGAGCCAGAAAATTGCCAAAGATAAGGATGGGTGTGAAACTGACTCACTGACAATCAATCAATTAGAAGCCTTGTTCTGTAAAACTGGATGGGTGTGACTCCTTGATTGACACACAAGATTGTCAGGAAAACTTGCTCTAACAGGAAGAACCAAGAGCTTTAAAACAATGCTGTGACAAGGATGAAACCAAACTAAGCATTTGAAGTACATGTTGTCATCCACACCCTTATGTATAGCTTTTTTAAACCTTGTAAAGTACTTGTTTGCCTTCATGTAAAAGCACCCTTGTCAATAAAAGCTACATTGAACTGAGCGTCTAAGTCCTTTCAGATCTATTATCTAACTGCAGTTCAACTTGGAGATAGACAAGACTATCTTAGTTCTACAGAGGAAAAAACCAACCAGGAGTCAGGGAGGTCAGATTCTCTTTTTTAGCTAGCACATGGAAAGAAACACAGAATCATAGAATTAGGGCAGGTTTGAGCACTAAAAGTGCATGCCTCCTAGATAAGAAAGTGGAAATGAGGATGATTTCCTGTCTGGAAACCAGTTATAATAACTATTTTTAAACCTGAGAGGACATGCCCTTGAATTCCACACAGCATACTATAATTTTCAAAGACAGATGTGAAGTCCTTTAATCTGTTAAATCTTTCTCTCTCCTGATTTTAAAAATCCAGTGATATAAATAGAGCACTTTAAGGCTTGCTGACAAACGGATTAGAGAATCTATGCTTTAACAGTCAGAATATTAAAGACTCTGTGGATCTTACTCATATCTGTGTCTCAGTGCTCAGAGCAGTGTCAGGCACTGAGAGAAAGATTAACCCAACAGTTCTTCCCTTTCATAAAGTCCCACCTTTTATACAACTAATAAATCCAGCCACATGACATTATTTTAAATTAGACTGTCATCTTCAGTGAGAGTATCTATACATGCCTGAATGAAGCAGTACATGTCAAATGACTGACTTAGATTATTCCACAAGAGAGCACCTTTTAAATTTTGAAATATTATGCCTTATAAAACACTGTGCATTTTCAAGTCATTATAATTAAATAAATTAAATAACTAGCATAACCGCTTTATCTACTCCTTTTTTTTCTTTTCTTTTCTTTTTTTTTGCGGTACGCAGGCCTCTCACTGTTGTGGCCTCTCCCGTTGCAGAGCACAGGCTCCAGATGCATAGGCTCCGGATGCGCAGGCTCAGCGGCCATGGCTCACGGGCCCAGCCACTCCGCGGCACGTGGGATCTTCCCGGACTGGGGCAGAACCCATGTCCCCTGCATCGGCAGGCGGACTTTCAACCACTGCGCCACCAGGGAAGCCCTATCTACAGTGAGAGGCCCGCGTACCGCAAAAAAAAAAAAAAAAAAAGAAAAGAAACTTTATCAGATAATATGAATTAAAAAGAGAAGAAGCCACTCTGGGAGCAAGGCCCATTTCACCTTATAAAGACAAAGGATAACATGCTTGAGGAAAAGGACTTTATCTCTCTGTGGAGTGGTTCTCAGGATAGCAACCAAGTACATTCTCATCAGGTCCACCTGCTGGCCAGCTTGGGGGTGATGATACTTACAATAGCTCAGCACACATCACACACTTATTGACATGTGTCCTTCCATCAAGACCAAGAAATGGTTCATTTTCCCTTGTGCATCCAAGTCTTCCATCCTTCACATAAGGCCGAAAATCACTACATATATCCTGAAGAACAGGGAAAGAAACTTCACATTTACCATCCGGATGGTAATGCTTACAACACCATTTTCAGAAATCTTATACAGCCCAGTGCCCCTCTGCCTAGTGCACACTAGCTACCTAGAGCAATGCCAGTCATGTAAAAGTAGGTCAGTAAGTACTGTATAATTCACATGGTTAACTATAGAACTCGTTTACTTGTTTATTCATTTATTAGTAAACGTGGATAACCTATGATGTGTTAGAACAAAGGTAGAACACAATCCTTGCCCTCAACTTGCTCACAATCTACTGGGTGATACAAAGAGACATTTAAAATACAACGTGCTACAGAGAACTGTATTCAATATCCTATGATAAACCATAATGGAAAAGAATATTAAAAAAAAGAATGTATATCTATAACAATCACTTTGCTGTACAGCAGTAATGAGCACAACATTATAAATCAACTATACTTCAATAAAAGAGAGAGTTACAAAAGATAAAACAATGTTACCTTCTCACTGTTTTTCTTTAATTATGGAAAATGTGGCTTTTTATATAAATAGGTTATTTATGTTAACATGTAAGGGGTTTATTGTAATTTAAAATGAAAAATAAACATATTTTTCAAGTTCTCAGTTTTTACTCCTGATACAATAAATATCTATAGATATAACTCACATAAACAAAGCTCCTTGAGATCCTCAATAATTTTTAAGGGTTTAAATGAGTCCTAAGACAAAAAACATTGAAAACCACTATCCTAGAGTAATCCTACTTTCCAGGGATAAATGTATTTGTGATTTTTTAGGTATCTCCCTTTTTTCCCTAAGCATATAAAAGCAAAAGCATATTTACACACATATATTTATCTTTTTCTCATAAAAATAATGCTATACAGCTAAAAAAAATACAATGTGCTAATATCCTATGATAAACCATAATGGAAAAGAATATAAAGAAGAATGTGTGTGTGTATATATATATAACTGAATCACTTTGCTGTACAGCAGAAATTAACACAACATTATAAATCAACTATACTTCAATTAAAAAAGACAAAAAATATAGTTTAAATAAATCTAAAGAAAAAAATACAATGTGCTAAATGTCTTGATGGGGGTAACCTCACTCACTTCCCCTATTATCACAGGCTCACAGAATTTTAGCATAGAAAGAAGGTGTTAGCCCAACTGAAACGTTATTTGGCAACTCATCATTGTGACATAAGCTAGATATTCTGATTCAGAGTTAACTTGAACTTAATTTCTATCTAAAACCAAAGAATATGGTTCAGAACTTAATTTCTATCTAAAACCAAAGAACATTGCAAAACAAATTTTTTGATGTCATTATTGTCATAACAAAAATGTCTTTATTATAGATTTGGAAAACTTAGGATATGGACCTGTGACTTAGTATGGCACACAATATCAAGAATAAAGTAGGATAGACACAAATGTAAAATAAATTTTTGAACCAGAAGATTACACTGAGGAACTCTCCTAGAAGACAATTAAAAAGGAAAAAGAATTTAAACTAGAAAAGAAAATCTATGAAACATACCCCACTCTTCATGTCATATATTTAGGAAGAAGTTAAAAATAGAGTGAAAACAGGTTAAGTCACGGCCATATGTGCTACCCCATTCACTTGGTTGTTCATTTATTCCTCAAAACCCATTACCCATTTACTAGGCTCTAGGCATTCCACTAGACTGTGACACAGCAAAAAAAGAGAAAAGGAATATGTACTCTAACGGATTTACATTCGTTAAATAGGGGAAGAGATAGACAGTAAATACAAGAACTTTAAATTATAACAAGTGCTATGTAAAATAAACTGCACGATATGATAGCACCCAGAATAGGGGCTATTTTAAGTATAGTGTCAAGAAAGATCTTTCTGCAAAGGTAACATTTGAGGTGAGATGGCATTAATGAGGAGGAGCCGGGCATTAAAGACTTGTGGAAAGAACATTCCAGACATGGAGAACTGCAGTTGCAAAAGATTTGTGATAGGAACTAGATTCTCCTGTTTAAGGGGCAGAAAGAAGAGAAGTGTGTTTGGAGCATAAGGAAAAAGCAGGAGCGTAAGGAAAAGCTGCTGATTTTCTCTCAAAAATCATTTCTGGAGAAATTGCAGAAGCATGGGGATAGGGATCCAAGCAATCAACTTGGGGCCATCACTCCTCTCCCGCTTCACCAGTGAAACCAACAGCAGCCTACTAGGTCACAGATGTTGGCAGGGTGATGGACAGATCAAAAGCCCAGCTGGGAGGTGATGAAAACAGGTGTAAGCGTTTACTACTCCACCTCCTCCTCCTCCAAACCCCAAGGGCTGGTGGATCACAGCCTACAGTGAACAATTCTTCCTGATGCTGACAATTTCTGAGAGCTTACAGATGGATTCTTGACATGGTGAAGTGGCAGCAAACTGGAGTTAACACTGGTTCTAGAACCTTCAGCTCTGAGTCTTATCCTTTGTCCTCTCCTGACACTTACCAGGAGAGGCAGAGGCTGAAGCTTGGCTTCAGTATTTTCTAACTCACCTTAGCAGAAAAAAATTTACTACAGAAAAATTAAAAAGCCCACAAATATTATAATAGGATAAGAAAAGATACAAGGCAAAAGTGAATAAGAAGAGAGCAGAAGCAAAAATATTAATATATAGAATTCAGTCCCAAATGCATCATAAGTAACAAAGAAGGACATTACATAAAGTAAAAGGAAGAAAAGAACAAGAAGGTATAATAATCATGAGCATACATTCAATAATACAGGCTCTAAATATGTCAAGTGATAACCAATATAATTAAATAAATCAATAACTGGTGTTCGAGTTTTTAGCACACACTTCTCAGAAGCTGATATATCAAAGGAAAAAATTAAGGTACTTAAGTCATTAGATTTTAATAGAAAACTACATCCAAGAAACAGAAAATAAACCTTTTTTCAGAAGATATAAAACATTTATAAAAGTAGAATATTTATCAGGCCACAAAGAAAGTCTTAGGAAATTCCAAAGGATCAGTGTCATATGGCCCATGTTCTTTGACCACAATTCAATAAACAAGTTAATTTAAAATGGAAAAAAAGTACCACATATTTGTAAATCAAATAATGTGTTACTAAATAAATTTGGGAGGGAGGAAAGTTAAGAAATATTTGGCAAAGAATGACAAATGAAAACACTTCAAGTACAAATCTGAGACAGATGAACACTGATACCTTCAAATACACTTGTCATGAAATTTAGAAAGTTAAAATTTAAAGACTAAGTATTGCTCAATTCACTGTAAAATGAGCAGCAGAGCAAATAGGAATGAATAACATAAAGACCAGAAACTACAGAGAAAATTAATAAAAAAGCTAATGTTATAGTTTTCTAGTACAACTGATAAAAAAAAAGAAAGAGAAGATGACAATTTAAAATATATATAGTGATATTGGAAATAACTGAACATTAAGAAATAATACAATGAAAGCATATTGTGAGTATCTATATGCTAATGCATTTGAAAACCAAAATGGAGACATGGCTACAAAAAAAGTAGAAAATACCTCCGCTGGTGTCCTAAGCAGGAGGAAAGTTGAACGTATCAATAAGTATATTAACTAATTGATATACTGGTCTGAGATATTCTCTCCCCAAAATGCCCCATTTCTAATAGACTTAAAATACATTTTTCTAAAACTTTGAATTTAAGGAGTATGTACTGGAGACATAGTTGGGTTTTTTTTTTTAGCATATAATAGTCTCAGCCTTTTGATTGGGATGTTAAAACCATTTACATTTAATATAATTATCGATAGGATTGTATTTACATATGCTATGTTTCTATTTGTTTTTAATATACTCTTGTTCTTTTTACTTCTCTATTCTTCCACTATTGCCTTCTTTTTGGGTTAAATATTACTAGTGCGTCTTTTTTATTCTCCTGCTGATTTTATGCATTTATTATACATGTCATTTTCTGATCGGTTACTCTAGTGATTACAATAAGCATCCTAATTTATCACAATCTACTACCAATTAATACTTAATTCTAGTAAAATATAGAAACTTGGCCCCAATTGTAGCTCTATTTTCTCTGTCTCCTTTCGTACTGTAACTATCATACATGTTATGTTTGTACACCCAATAAAACAGCATTATAATCATTGCTATATGCAATATTATATCTTTAAAAGAAGCTAGGTGAAAATAAGGGACATATATTTATAGAGTACTTCATATTAACCCCTATATTTACCATTTCTGGTGCTTTTTATTTCTTTTTCTAATTTCAAGTTACCATCTGGTGGTCATTCCTTTAAAGAACTTTATTATTACTTATAAGACAGATCTGTTAGCAACAAATTCTCTCAAATTTCATTGATATGGGAATATCTTCATTTTGCCTTAATTTTATAGGGTAATTTTTGTGGATATAGAATATTGGTTAACATTTTTTTTCTTTCAGCCCTTTGAGCATCTCTTTCCATTGCCTTCTGACCTTCATTATTTTAAATGAGAAGCCAGTCATACATAATGGGTTATTTTTCTTTTGCTACTTTTAAAACTTTCTCTTGATCTCAACATTTTGATCATAATGAGCCCAAGTGTAGATCTCTTTGATTTGTTCCATTTAGAGTTTGTTGAAATTCTTGAATATAAAGATTCATTCTTTCATCAAATTTGATACATTTTAGGCTGTTATTCGTTCAAATAATTTTTCTATCCAGTCTCTGTCTTCTATTTCTGGCATTCCTATTTCACATATACTGGCATTCTTGATGTCTCAAGGACTCTGCGACTCTGTGCAATTTTTGTCAATATTTTTTCCTTCTGTACTTCTTTTGTTAAACTTTATTAATCTTTCTTCAAGTTTACTAATTCTTCTTTTACTATACAATCTCAAAGCTGCTTTTGAGCCTTTCTACTGAATTTTTAAAACTTGAGTTATTGTGCCCTTCATCTCCAGAATTTTCATTTGGTTATATATATACATACATATATATGTGTATATATATATATATATATATACACATATACAAGTGTATATGAGGGTGTTATATATAACTTTTCACTGAAAATCTCTATTCATTTTTATTACGTTTTCCTTTAACTCTTCAAATATTGTTTTCTTTAGTGTTGGACACCTTATAAATAGCTTCTTTAAGTCTCTGTCTGTCAAACTAACATCTGGAACCACTCAGACAGTTTCCATTAACATTTTTTCATGCCAACTATGGTTCATATATTCTATTTACTTTGCCTATTTCATAATTTTTGTTGAAAACTGGACATTATGGATAATATAGTTTAGCAACTCAATTTATTCCAAAGATGATTTTCGCTGTTTTATTGTTTGCTTCTTTGGTTGAGCTAAATCTCTGATCTCTTGCTCTCCCATAGTGTGCAGCTGTTGATGTGTATGCTAAGAAAATGTTTATTCAGTCATACCTTTGTATCCATTGGGGGAGTGGTTCCAAGACCCCCATGGATACCAAAATCCATAGACACTAAAGTCCCTTATATAAACTATGCACATCCTCCTGTATACTTTAAATTATCTCTAGATTACTTACAATACCTAACACAATTTAAGTGCTATGTAAATAGTTGTAAGTACAATATAAATACTATGTAAATAGTGGCCAGCATGGGGCAAATTCAAGATTTGCTTTTTGGAACTTTCTGGAGTTTGTTTGTTTTTAATATTTTTGGTCTGTGATTGCCTGAATCCATGAATGTGGAACCCACAGACATGGAGGGATGACTGTAGTTTTTTGGTTTTTTTAAGCCTGACTTTTTAGGTTTTTTCTCCCTGGATCTGTGTAACTTAGCAGTAGGCCAATGATTAGACAGAGTTTATGCTCAAGCTAGTAAGGTGTCTATCCTCCACAGATGGACCTGTGTGTGTAGGAGAGGGTATTCAAATTTCAGGCTACTTTTACGTCTACCCTAGCATTTGCTTTCCACTGGGATTTTCTTGTGTCTTCTAAGTGCTTGCACACATCCCTATGATTGTCCAGGACTTTATGAATTGCTTAGTCCCTTTTTGTCTCTGCTGCCCTGTTATGAAGACATAGCCAGAAATATGCTTACTGCTATAACCTAAGATCATTCTCCTTACTGGAGTAACCAAAAATATCTCTGGATATGTCAGTTGCCCACTACTCAAAATTAAATAAACCCCTTTCAACATTTGCAGTGCAGTTGCTGATCCACATAGCCTGCTCTGTTTTGGTAGACTCTCCATATCAACCAAGCCATGGGAGTGAGATGGGACTATCATTAAGCAAGAACATCATAGAATCCCATTGCTCTTACCCAGAGTTCAACAGTTTTTCAAGCATAACTGATTGTCAGATTAACATAGGCTGCTGGTCAATTTCCAGAATGCTAAAATGGTTGTTTTACTCAATTTTGTGTAGCCTTATAGTTGTTCTTTGGGGAGGGAATTAGCTGACCTCCTTATTCAGCAATAGTCTGAAGTGCCACCCCCTCAGGGTAATTTTATATTGATTCCCAAACCAGATAAGAATAATTAACAAGGGGAAAGTATAGACTCATTTTACTTACAAAAATAGTTTCAAATTTTCTAAATAATAACTATGCAAATTCAACAGTGTATTAAAAAATGCATTACGATTATGATTTACCCTAAGAAAATAATAATGATTTAACATTTAGCATGGTTATCAAAAAATGTATTATGTTAATAGACTGAAAGAGAAAAATTGTAAAATTATTTCAATAGTTGCAGAGAAGGCATGTGATAATGATCAAAACATATTCAGAAGAATAAAAACAGAAAGGAACTTCTAAACTTACTAAAGTTTATAGAGAAACACCTATGGTAAACAATATACTTAATGGAGAAATTTTGGCTATATTGCATTTAATATAGGCAGAGAAAGGGCAGATTGAAGTCCATTATCATTGCTACTGTTGAACTACTGTATTGAACTCTAGATCCTCACCAATGATATAAGGAAAGAAAAAGAAAGAAGTGACAAGATTGAAAAGGAAGTTATAAAGCTTCTATTATTTGCAGATGATGTGATCAACTTACAAGAAAAAGACAACAGAATTAAAAGATAAATTATAAGAATTAACAAGATATCATAAAGGTTTTTAACAGAAGATAAACCTATAGAAATCAATAGAATTTGTCTATGCCAACAATAATCAGATATAAATACCATAAACAACAAAATACCACTCAAAAGAGCAATAAAATTACAAATTTTCTAGGTATTGGCAAAAAATACCTGTGGAGAATATTTTATAGATTTCATAAGATACACAAAAGTTATATGAATTAATAAGATATTCTATGCCTTTGACTTGGGCAAGTTACTATTGTAAAAAGTCAATTTTACCCAAATTAATTTATAAATTCTCTGTAGCCTTTACCACATTGAGTTCTCAAACTCAAGTTGGATTTTTAATAAACTTAGTAAATTTTTTATTTCAAATATATATGTGGAAAAATATATATCTGTGCATAGGTAAGTCAACTTTGAAAAAGTGAGATAAGAAAGGGGACTTGTCTTATTAGTTATTAAAGAAATGAACAATATGAACAAAAAAGGGAACTTAGAAACACATACACACCTATGAATTTAATATCCTACAAAGTTGGCAACTTAAATCAATGAGAAACACTGAATGAATGAATTGATCAATTAAAAAACAAAAGTTTCTACATAGGCCAAAGATGTTAGTGATTAGAAATTATGGAGGATTTCAGAAAACTTGGGTGGTAGGAATGGAAATCATGAAAAGGAGTCAAATTGGAATATACGTTGGATGCAAAACCAAGACTTGTTGATGGATTGCATATCAGAGTCATAAGGTTAAAGGATGACATACATAGTAATGAAGAATAAATTGATGATGCAAGAGAGAGAGGATGTCTATAGGAGGAAACTTCTTGAACAAAGCATCTTATTCTGAGAGTAAGAAGCAGGGTTAATTTTCTTTTTATTAACATCTTTATTAGAGTATAATTGCTTTACAGTGGTGTGTTGGTTTCTGCTTTACAACAATGAATCAGCTATACATATACATATATACCCATATCTCCTTCCTCTTGAGTCTCCCTCCCACCTTCCCTATCCCACCCCTCTAGGTGGTCAGAAAGCACTGAGCTGATCTCCCTGTGCTATGCGGCTGCTTCCCACTAGCTATCTATTTTACATTTGGTAGTATATATAAGTCCATGCCACTCTCTCACTTCATCCCAGCTTACCCTTCCCCCTCCCTGTGTCCACAAGTCCATTCTCTACATCTGCATCTTTATTCCTGTTCTGCCCCTAGGTTCATCAGAACCAATTTTTTCTTAGATTCCATACATATGTGTCAGCATACAGTATTTGTTTTTCTCTTTCTGACTTACTTCACTCTGTATGACAGACTCTAGGTCCATCCACCTCACTACAAATAACTCAATTTCGTTTCTTTTTATGGCTGAGTAATATTCCATTGTATATATATGCCACATCTTCTTTATCCATTCAGCTGTCAATGGACACTTAGGTTGCTTCCATGTCCTGGCTATTGTAAAGAGAGCTGCAATGAACACTGTGGTACATGACTCTTCTTGAATTATGGTTTTCTCAGGGTATATGCCCAGTAGTGGGATTGCTGGGTCGTATGGTAGTTCTATTTTTAGTTTTTTAAGGAAATGCCATACTGTTCTCCATAGTGGCTGTATCAATTTACATTCCTACCAACAGTGCAAGAGGATACAAGACGAAAAGACAACCCTCAGAATGGGAGAAAATATTTGCAAATGAAGCAACTGACAAAGGATTAATTTCCAAAATTTACAAGCAGTTCATGCAGCTTAATATCTAAAAAACAAACAACCCAATCCAAAAATGGGCAGAAGACCAAATAGACATTTCTCCAAAGAAGATGTACAGATTGCCAACACACACAAGAAAGAATGTTCAGCATCACTAATCATTAGAGGAATGCAAATCAAAACTACAATGAGAAAAAAAAAAAAAAAACTACAATGAGGTATCACCTCACACCAGTCAGAATGGCCATAATCAAAAAATCTACAAACAATAAATGCTGGAGAGGGTGTGGAGAAAAGGGTTAATTTTTGATGGGAAAAATCTAAGCAGAGAAAGTAGATTGTTTTCTTTTACAGTTAAGAGGAAAATAACAACAATAAAAATATACTACAATTGCATTAATCTATTCACACACAGACAAGTAAACATCTAGACAGAAATTACTTGAAGGCAAACAGCTAAATATTAACTGCCTTAATTTATAAGTAAATAATTTCCTAGGTAGCAAAACGTGTAACCATAGGAACTTTATCTAGAGGTCAAAATTATAATCCAGGCATAAAATGGTAACAGAGAAGTATAATGTCTTAATATTCTATCATTTTATTTCTTAAAAATCCTATTTCATTAAAATTCAGTAAATGTGTGTCTACATATGAAAACGTACCACTAGTAATGTTTTAAAACAGTAGGTTTAAGAATGATGTGTGTGTGTGTATGTACTGGGGGGATTTTTGTTTGTCACTTTCTTGTATTTTATATTTTTAAACACCAATGATATATCAGTTTTTCATGAAGAAAAAAGAGGAGGAGGAAGAGAATGGATTTTATAGCATAAGCCTCTCTCTAAATGTCACAAAGAAAGGCAGATTTGAAAAGTATCAGTAAAGTTTTCTGACCCTCACAGATTTGGGGGAACATAGAAGCAGCTCCCTTTTGCTCAAAGAGTTTGTAGTTATTGACCAATTGTGTGGTGACTATGTTATTGTTTTAAAAGTGAGACTGGTTGAGCCCGGGCAAAGATTTGGTTGACTCGGTCTACTGCGGAGGCTGAGGTGCTCAGACAGTCCTGAGTAACACTGACAAGGAGAATGGTAGCTTGGTTAGACCAGGGATATTAATGTAATTTGGGTGTGCCTTCCCTGACTGATCATTTTAGTTACGTGTCAGAGGCAGGAGAGGAGGAAGAGAAAGAAGATATTGGAGAAGAAGCTACATAGGAGACCTGGAATAATATGAGTAGTTGTCAGAATACCTGGCAATAGCCCCAGCTTTGTCAATAACTTATTGTAAGACATCGTAGACAGAGAGTTCAACAAGTCTGGGCCTATAACTTTTATTTTTTTGTATAAATAAGAATTTTTGTATAATAAAAAATTATTTATAAAGGGAAATGGTTATGTGTTGGGTTGCATCTGTATAGTTTCTTTCATTTTAATTAAAAATTTTTTTTACCACAGAACAGTTTTCTCCAACAAATATTAGCCTGAATCCCAATTTGCAAAACAGATATAAATAAGCAAGTCTACTTGAATTAGGAGAAATCTCCAAGTATTAGAAAATATGTTCAGTCAGAAGAGAAAGAGGAAAAGAGAAAGGAAATAAAATGACTCAAATGTCTGCTAACACATGTTAAACATTGTAGCTGGCTTTTAAAAGTTAGTTTCTCATTTGATCCACATTCCATTTCACAGGTGAAAAAACTGAGACCCAGGTATACATAAATTGTCCGAATTCTGAGACTTGAACTTAAGTTCTACAGTCCCGTGAATTCTCTTGTTGGAGCTAAGACAGGACAGTAGAAATGAGAACGGCCGTGGAAGGCAGACATCACACTGGCTTACACCACCTCTTAGCATCTGTCAGTGCCCCAGATGTTTTCAGAGAGTTGGGTCATGGGTTGGACCTATGGACAAGCTGTACCAGATATTTAGCCTACCCCTGGACTACGCCATGTTCCCTCCCTTCTAAGTAGCTGGCCTCACAACAGGTATGACCTAGTAATTAAGAAATAAAGAGATCTGAATAGAGTTGAACATAATCTCTAAAGCAAATATGACAAGTTGACTCCAAATAGTCTCACCTTTGCTGGGGCAGTAGTCCTGGCTCTTGCTAAATGCCTGGCCCTTCTCTGGGATTTTGCTTCTTTTTCTCTGGAAGATAGCAAAGAACAGAATAGCTCAGATATGCTTGACCAATTTTAGGTCTAACATCATACATGGTAAACTTAATTTTGGCTATTCTTCTCAGCTTAATCTAGCTTGTCAGAAGTGGAGGTATGTCTGGAAATAACCACAGGTACTGTAAATCTCTCCTCAGGGCTGAAATATATCTCAAATGTGGTTCTATTAAAGGCAAGAATCTTTACTGTTAACTGTATAACTGATTACCCACCTTAAATACTTCCATCCTCCAGGTGGTCACCAGCTCTAAAAGCCATTTATATCATTTTTGGAATGCTCTCTTTGAAAGACCATATTCAGATTGATCCAAAATCTACCCACCTGTCCTGGTCTGAGGTTCCAATCTCTAAGGACCCACAGAGCAAATTCAGCAATTTAAAGATAACTTTAATGCCTCATACAGTCTCCTCCTTTCCAGGTTAAGAAGCCAAGTTTATCCCAATATAATTTACATAAGTAATAAAGATAATAATTGTGTGAGTGACCTCAAAGTGATAAATAACCCGCCTTGTATGTCTAAAGGCATTTAATTTTTATTTTAAATTATTTTTCAATAAATTTATTCTATTTATAGTTTCAGTCTCCTAACAAAACATCCTATGTAACAAGGAGGAAACTCTTTAGTAAATATTACACCTGCTGGTTTACATTCAGCTTTCAAGAGGCTAAGAAAGGATTGTTCAACTTGCCCTGGGAGTCCTTCCTCCCTAAATTTTGCCCTGCCTTCCTTCATCTTCCTACAGTGTCTTCATTAGGAGCAGCACATGTGATCAGAGCTTTGTTATCCCAATATCAATGACTATGTCAGATTAAATGCCTTGACACATTACCAACTTGGCATTTTAAAAGCTGATTATAATATAATTATCTTCAGTGGGTAAGTTTTGTGTTGGCTTGGTACCAGAGTTGAAGGTTTTTTTTTTTTTTTTGCGGTACGCGGGCCTCTCACTGTTGTGGCCTCTCCCGTTGTGGAGCACAGGCTCCGGACGCGCAGGCTCAGTGGCCATGGCTCACGGGCCTAGCCGCTCCACGGCATGTGGGATCTTCCCGGACCGGGCCACGAACCCGTGTCCCCTGCATCGGCAGGCGGACTCTCAACCACTGCACCACCAGGGAAGCCCCCAGAGTTGAAGTTTTGATGGTGGTCAGAAACCGAGAATGAATTCCCTGTTCAAAACCAAATTCGGTCCCTTTGATTTGAGGACTTGCAACTGATAACTCAAGCCTTTACCACCTATGGAGTGTCACTGGAGAGAAGGAAATAGTTAAGAAGCATTGCAAAGATGTCAGTAAACCTCCAGGATATTAATTCTTTCTGAGTTGTGGGGAGTTGGAAGCCACAGTCAATCCTAGGGTCCGTCTCATGCTAGCATAATCCTAGATGTCTGAAGACACTGGCAGCTCACAGAGTCAGGGTGTATCCTGATTCTCCTGGTTGGCTCTCACAAGAAGAGTCTGGCATCATTCTCAGGGGTACAACAGAGTCAGGTCTTAACAGGCTCAAGAATTCTTTTCTCCCAGGGTCAGAAAACTCAACTTGGAAGTACATCCTCAAAAAACTATTAAGTGTTGCATGAGGTACTGATACCAGGCCCTCTGGGATATTTTGGAATACCATGAGTTATTATTAAAATCTTTCAGAGTGGGTGGCATTTATCCAACTTTACTTGATGGTAGCTATCACAGTGATCTGCTAAGCATTTTTATTTACCCACTTAGATTTAGAAAAGTATATTTGACAGAAAATAAAAATAATACATTTAGTAGTTCAGAGAATAACTTGTAACTCAAAACACTTGAAAGAAAGATTGAACTTTACTCACAATATCATTTTGCATGTGGCACATTTGTTGATGAACACTATTCCATCAGAGCTTTGAAAAAGGTTTTTATCTCGGGAACAGAACAGTTTTCCATTTTTCATCAGTGCCCTATATTCATTGCATGTTTCCTTAGGAAAATATGAAAAAAGTGCTTACAGAAATCTCATCAAAGCAAGACTTTACCTTCTAAGAACAATATTATTTCATGACCACCACCCGCTTTGTATGGAAGACATTCACTCAGGTGATACAGATAATACAAATAAAAGTAATGAATCTGGATTGTCTGTTGGAGATTGAAAATTCACCTAAAAGCATTCATCTAAAGTCATTAGTGAAATGGAAAGAACAAGGGACTTGGAGTCAAAAGATCTGAGCTTATCTTCCAGGGTTCTCACTTACAAGCCCAATAGCCATAGAAAATGAACTTCTCAAAGGCTCATTTACTCTATCTGTAAAAACAGAGGATATAAGTATATGTGTTTCATAAGTTTCGTGTGGATTAAATATCATAAGCATGTAAATCCCTCAAAGAGTGCCTGATACACAGCAGATATTCAATAATTAGATTCTCTACCTCTCCTCTTCCTCCTGCTTTATTATTATAGTTGTTGTTGCTATTGCCATTATTATTGGAATATGCTAAGATGATGCATATAAAATACCTAGCACACAGTTCAATAATATTGGCCATTAAAAGGTATATGAAAATGTTGCAATATATTTGATGAAGGCCTGCTATATGTCACTCACTTTTTTTCTAGGAGCTTAACATTAATGGTGCATTTGCACTACTTAGTAAAGTACTGATTTAAAATGTTATACTACCTATTAGTTTAGGAAATCCACTGGTCCTTTAAAGCCTTTGTAATCTATGTTTTCTTTTTTTTTTCTTTTGGTTTTTTGTTTTGTTTTGACTTTGAAAATACAAAGCATAAAGATCCTCGCACCAGAAAATATAAGTAAATCAATCAAGCCTTTGCTCCAACTCTGACATAGGCAACCTCTTCCAAAGGACAGATTATAGAATTCTATTCAGCCTCCTATATCTTCATAATAATCATTCAGTTAATCAACAAACACTTATTATGAGGATGCTATACTTTCCTGGGTGTCATGGATACAGCAATAAATAAGGCAGTAAGGATCCTTGCCTAAATGGTGCTTACCATCTAATGGATAATGATGTAACTAACCTAGCATCCTATAAACAGGAGGCAGTTGGTAGCACTTGCAGAATAAATGATTAATGGTGAAGAAGAATAAATAATTTCAGAGACCAGCCCTAGGAAATTTCGCTAAGGGTGACCTACTAAAACATCTCTAAGAGTATTACCACCACCCAGTGATCTTATCTGAGTAGCAGAGCAATAATTTCTGGCAACAGACTGACAACTGGGCCTCTTGAGATCCGTGTCTGGTCTCTGATTCTATAGTATCTTATGCCAGTATTGCAAGTTACTGCTTAGCTGGCTGGATATAACTGATTCTATAAAGTCCAGATAAAAACATTGTCATAGAACCAGAGAACAGCCTGGTGACTCTGTAATAGAAATGTATCCCTTGTGAGGTAGGTCTTAAAGAAAGTGCTGAAAACAAAGATTCATGATAACACTAGAATAAAGCTTTAAATAGTTTTTAGTGGTCAACTGAAAAAGAACATTCTCAATCAAGATAATTCCTGAATTGGACTTCTCCTGTGTCATAATTAGAAAAATACCTAAATCCTAGAAAGACGCACTTTTATTTTTATATGAATGGACAACTGAGTCCCAGAGAACAGGTAAGAAATTTGTTCACAGTTTGTAATTAGTAAAGATGGAACTCGATGCTATTTTTCTGAGTTATGAGGTTATCCAGTGTGTTCTTTTGGGAAATAGGAAAAGGCCATAAAAATTGAAATCAGCAGTTGTGTTTTTCTCTGGGAAAAAGGAAATAACCTCCCAATGACCATAATAGAGAGGGCTGAAACAGGAACAGGTCTGGACCATAAAGGAATCCTGAGTTGGTGAGATGACTTCCCAGCAACCGATTACTTGCAATCTAACTTCCAGTCTTTGGCTCATTTTTGTTTTGTTTTGTTTGCTTTAGTTGCTCTTTGTGTTTTCTCCACTTGTCTCAGAGAAACTGGAGCCCTGTAGGGCCAAGCTCTTTCTGTTTTCCTTCACTGGCTGTGATATTGCCCAGTGTTTTCCATTTTTCCTCCCCAGGCATCACCATAAACCCCTCAGGAGCTGGCATCACCCCTGCTCTGTGTTAGAGCATCATCAAGGTTGCCATGGCTTCGTATTAACTCTTCTGGGATGACAAATTTAAGCATATGGTAAAGATCCTTGCAGATTACTCCAGTGCTTTTCTGTGCTATTCTGGCTCATGTTTGTAAAATTCAACATGTTTTTATGTTGTACTAGAAAGAACTTGAGCTACTGAACTTGGAAAATAAAATTTCCAGCACTATAAGAAAGACTAAATTAATAGTTTTCATTTCTGACAAAATATCCAAAGACTATGATCAGAAATATTTCCAGATAAATAATTATGTTTTATATTCTTTTTTGCTTATGCCAACACGAGAGGTGGCTAAATTTGTTTTTAAAATGTTTTTCAGTGAAATAGAGTTCAACAGTATGAGAAATATCAGTGCAAAATTTGAAATATCCACCGAAACTACTACCCATTATCATAGACACTGAAAAAAGAAAATCATGGCTTCATGCTCAGTAAGATTTACACAATACCCTTCTTTTTCCAGTATGAAATATCCAAATGAGCATGCTCTTCGATTCTCAAAAATCCAGGCTTTTTTTCTACCCTACCATCCCACTCTACTTAGGCAATAGAAGTTTCTGAACCTCTCTTTAATCAGCAAACTTAAATGTAAGGCCAGAAACTATCAAACTCTTAGAGGAAAACATAGGCAGGACACTCTATGACATAAATCACAGCAAGGTCCTTTTTGACCCACCTCCTAGAGAAATGGAAATAAAAACAAAAGTAAACAAATGGGACCTAATGAAACTTCAAAGCTTTTGCGCAGCAAAGGAAACCATAAAGAAGACCAAAAGACAACCCTCAGAATGGGAGAAAATATTTGCAAATGAAGCAACTGACAAAGGATTAATCTCCAAAATTTATAAGCAGCTCATGCAGCTTAATAACAAAAAAACAAACAACCCAATTCAAAAATGGGCAGAAGACCTAAATAGACATTTCTCCAAAGAAGATATACAGAATGCCAACAAACACATGAAAGAATGCTCAACATCACTAATCATTAGAGAAATGCAAATCAAAACTACAATGAAATATCATCTCACACCAGTCAGAATGGCCATCATCAAAAAATCTAGAAACAATAAATGCTGGAGAGGGTGTGGAGAAAAGGGAACCCTCTTACACTGTTGGTGGGAATGTAAATTGATACAGCCACTGTGGAGAACAGTATGGAGGTTCCTTAAAAAACTACAAATAGAACTACCATATGACCCAGCAATCCCACTACTGGGCATATACCCTGAGAAAACCATAATCCAAAAAGAGTCATGTACCAAAATGTTCATTGCAGCTCTATTTACAATAGCCCAGAGATGGAAACAACCTAAGTGTCCATCATTGGATGAATGGATAAAGAAGATGTGGCACATATATACAATGGAATATTACTCAGCCATAAAAAGAAACAAAATTGAGCTATTTGTAATGAGGTGGATAGACCTAGAGTCTGTCATACAGAGTGAAGTAAGTGAGAAAGAGAGAGACAAATACCGTATGCTAACACATATATATGGAATTTAAGAGAAAAAAAATGTCATGAAAAACCTAGGGGTGAAACAGGAATAAAGACACAGACTTACTACTAGAGAATGGACTTGAGGCTATGGGGAGGGGGAAGGGTAAACGGTGACAAAGCGAGAGAGAGGCATGGACATATATACACTACCAAACGTAAGGTAGATAGCTAGTGGGAAGCAGCCGCATAGCACAGGGAGATCAGCTCGGTGCTTTGTGACTGCCTGGAGGGGTGGGATAGGGAGGGTGGGAGGGAGGGAGACGCAAGCGGGAAGAGAAATGGGAACATATGTATATATATAACTGATTCATTTTGTTGTGAAGCTGAAACTAACACACCATTGTAAAGCAATTATACTCCAATAAAGATGTTAAAATGAAAAAAAAAACTTAAATGAAATAATAGAGACTATAATGGAATTCTCTAGAATATTCCTGTAAGTTTCTTTAAAAAAAAAAGTAACAATAAAATACAGCAAGAGTATTTTAACCACATTTATAAGAGTTTTGGTGTAGAAAAGAATCTTTTTACTATTTTATTCTTTCAATGTTCGTGGTCTTTGAGAAACAGCAAATATCTGCTACATAAGTAGAAATATTTTCAATCTGAAATAATGGCACAGTTGTGTGTGTGTGTGTGTGTGTGTGTGTATAATTGGCTCTTTCAACGTGTCTTTCAAATAGATTAAAAAATGTTTAATTTCTATAGAAAACGATTCCTTCATTTCTCAATCAAAAGATCCCTTAGAGTTGGTGCAGACCCTTCCAGAGTCAGGGCCTCTGCCATCACAGGTGCTTCTGCCTGGTCTGCTGAGAGTTACAAGTAACTTCATGATTCACTCCCACCTCACCTTTAGATCCATGTTCTAATGCTATCTTCTCAGAGAGAACTTACCTAACTATCTCATAAGAACTGATACCATCTCCATCCCCAGAAATTCCTGTCTTTCATCCTGCTTTATTTTTCTTCTAGCACTAATCATTATTTAATGTTGTATATATTTTACTAATTTACTTATTAACTTGTTTGTTTTCTTCCACTAAAATGTAAGCTCCATGACGGCAGCGTTCTTTTTTGTTTTTATATCCCTGGCATCTCAAACAGGATCTGACATACAATAGATGCTCAGTAAATATGTATTGAATGAAATATATACACTGACTATATACAAGATACAGACAGCCCCTTTTTGCATAATGATCACAAGAAAAGTTATTTCAGCTTCCTATGTGTATCATGACTTTTCAGCTGTTAAACTGAACAATAGTAATTCACTAGTGTGTTTGTTTATGGAATTTTAAAGCACTCCTTTAGTGTGGTAGATTGCCTCTTGCAGATATCCATTATCATTAAGACGTTGACTGGTGTGTGTGTGTGATTCATGTCTTGATTCATAAAGACCTGTTTCTGTGTTTTCAACAAAAGCTATTAGTACCCATGAGTATAATATATCTGTATTATAATATGAAGGTGTTGGCCACAGAACATTTTTCTTTAGGGATCTTGGAATGAATTCAATGAAGAGCAAAAGCAGGACTAACCTGATTTTCACCTTCACTGGCAGCATCTGGGACAAAAATACAGGAACCAAAGTTAAGGGAATGTAAAACATTTAATAAGTAAAACAATTTACTGAGTGTAGTATCTTGCTTATTTTAATGGCAGTATATTTTAAAACCACAAATTGATTTAAACACATTAAAATTTACCATGGCAAATGAAGTGAGGGCACTGCACCCGGCAGTATATACAGTCACAAAGATCTCTCGCTCATAAAGTTCCAATTACTTTGAAAAATAATACTTACTCATATGCTTTCTTACCCCCTCAAAATATCTAATTTCTAAAAGATCCTTTCAGAACAAAGTATTGCAGGCCTCTTTTAAAATTATAACATAGTACACCTATCAAATATATCAATTATAGTTTTAAGGTATAGTGTAGCATAAAGTTTATATCATATATATACATAAAATTAAATTTTCTGAATTCGGGTAGCTCCGCCTCCTCATTATAGCCACAAAAATTAGAGATCTGGTAAATATTAAGATTAAACTCACAGACTAATATACTCTCTCATTAACAGACTTTTTTTGTACCTATACACTTTTTTAGGAAAGTGGGCATCATTTGTGTATAATGGTCTCCTCACTCTCCATCTCTGAGGTTTCCTTTTAAAATATGTAAATGCTTCATAGCAGGTTAAGTCTAGGCAATCTTGTGTTCCCTTCAAATTCAAATAGCAAAAGCAAAAACCTACTTCCTAGCTCCCACAGAAGTCCCTTACCAATTAGATGAAATATTTTCAATCCATTTAGGATTTGAAAACACAAAAATAAAATTTGCTAGAAAGCACTACTGCTTTAAAATAAAAACAGATGACTGAATTTGAGTTTTTAATGTTTTATTTACAAATATAGTATTAAAATATACATATTAAGTACATGTAAGTTTTAAATATCTGTTATACACATAATTCATATCAGCATCAATTCATAGGCTTAATATCCTACATATGTATAATATATATAATTCATATTGTTATGAACTTTTATGTTTGGTGAGGGGAATATGGAAAAGAATCTATTAGCTTTTCAGAATTAATGTTGAATTAATGGAAGGATTTCTGATGGATAAAAATTCAGATTATCTCAAACTACTTGTCATTTCTAAAGATAACATAGCTATAAAACCACATATGTAATTCTTCAAAACTCTACATCTGGCAAGGTATTTCAGGGATATATATATACACACACATACATACATACATACATACACACACACACTGAAGAAGGAGGGAGAGAGACAAGTCCCTGTCCAGAGCTTTAGGATGTGTGGCAAGAGGCTTAGACTACAGGTAAATTGCTCACCTTGTATGAGGCAAAGAGCCAGGGTCAGAAGCATTGGCACTGCAGCTATCTTCATGTTGAAGACGATGTAAGTTGGTTACACGACTGCTCCTTGCACTGCTCACCAGCTGGTGCTCTAAGACTGAACCTGTGGAGATGCAGCTCATTTTTATAGTATACTATGGGTGACACCCACAACAACAGCCAAACTGTAAAACCAGTTGTTCAAGGTCATGCTAAACTTAATATACCACATCAATTTAGTTTCCATCTTTTAGGATCCTGTCAAGGTGGCAGATCTGAACAGATATTATTTCTGAAGTAGTTCTAATGTGTCTTCATGATACCTCCCCTAGAATGCAACAGATAATGTCCAAGGACCCTGCTCAAAGTTTAGTACTCCATAATCCTATATCAGAACTGAATTCCTCACCAACACCAGACACATTTCCTCATAGACAAACATGTTTCTAACTCAGCTCCCTTCATAAGTGGGAGGGGAGGGAAAAAGAAGACAGATGGGTTGTCCTACAAGCCAAGTAAAGATTTAAAGATTTCTACATCTGAAGAAAGCTGCATATAGCAAGAGCACCTAGGATTCCGTTTGCTTCCATCTGCATCTGTTCTAAAGTGTCTCAATTCAGTGTCACAGACACATATATAAGTTAGAATTGATGGGATCAAAGCCCTTTTAAATATTGTTCCAGAAAACTGATCTAAGGCTATCCAACGCTGAGATTGTGTCAATATTCTGAATCCCATCAAAGCTAGAATATTTCCCTTTCTTTTTTTCATGAATTAATTTCTTTCCTATAAAATATAATCATTGGTCTTAAGGTCTGTGCTATAAGCTTTATTTCTTTCCAGTGGGTTAGTGAAATTAGTGCCCATGGAAAACAAGTTCAAATTGCATGACTATCACAGGTTAGAAAATTGACTGTCTTAGCTTAATGGAAAAAGAATGGGACAGGGAGTCAGAAAATTTGTTTCTATTCCTGTCTTTGCAACTACACAGTGTAATGGAAATGAACCTGGCTTTGATGCATTTATAGATCTGGGTTCAAATCCTGACTCATGAGTTACTAGCTATGTTGTCTTGGGCAAGTCACTTATTTGCTTTCAGCCTCAGTTTCCTAATATGTAAAATAGAGACAGTAAAACTATATTGCACAATTGTTGTAAGAGTTAGAGGTAAATCGTGTGTGCGTGTACTGTTTAGAACAATTCCAAGCATATGTGGTAAGTTTTATAGTTAATGATAGCTGGCCTTGCATTTTTATCTCATTATAATGATGTGATTTACTAGGTAATTTCTAAGACTCCAAGAAAAGTCAACATCTCTTAAACGTGGTCCACAATGACAGATTTAAGTTTACTCGGCATAGAAATAACAATCCCCAAACATTCTGAAGTGAAATCAAAAAGTCAGGATATAGGTTCTCTTTTTCATCCTATCATTGTGTTCTAAACCATGACACCTGAAATAGATCAAAGTATTAACCATCTAAACTTTGTCAAAGTCATTGCTAGGTTTCGGTCATCACTGATGTCTATAAAAATCCTCCTCTGCATAATGACATACCAATACTAATCTTTTAATCTTCCATTTGCTCTGTTAGACCATATGAAATGTGTCCCAACCATACGGTAGAAAAGTTTAATGCCTTACAATAGAATTGGTGACTGTGTACTATGTTCTGATGAACACCAAATCTAGCCCAAATGGACAGTATTTCCAGGAGTGGAAGTAGTGATAGGGTGTAACAAAAGAACCAAAAGATGATTGCATCTCTAAAGTATCCCTGCTATGAGGGAAGGTTGAAGGAGTTGGTTTCTTTCTTACTGAAGAAGAGTTCCTTACTAACACCCAGAACCTTCTGAAATGATGAATAAGAGGATTCAGACTGATAACCTCTTCCAGCAGAATAAGATGGCCAAGAGAAGATTCAGTGAGCACCCCCAATACTGGAAGTACATGTCAGCCGGCTCTTGTCATCAGACCTACTTCTGCATTTCATTTTAGAAATGTAAATCCAGAGGTGATTAATCATACACTCTGTTAATCACTCCTTATTTTTGAAAACCATGGACTTTAAATTCAAATGAATGGGACTGAGGTTTTAGAGAACTGAGTTTTGGGTTAATAGAGTACTTTTATATTAGGTTATCAGAGTACTTTCCTGAAATTCTAAATTCTATTTTTTTGGGGGGGTGGCCAGCTCTTTCAATTATTCATCAAACGTGTAAAACCCTTTTTCTTCTCATTAAAAAGGAATGGAGTTAGGTTGTAAAAAGTATAAGCTTTCCAATTCAAAACATGTATCGAGTGGCCCAGAATCTGAATTCACATCAAGGATACTGACACAGAGGGAAGAGATAAGAAAAATATAAAGTAAACAAGATTTTGTAGATCAGTAATATTACTAAAGACAAAGGTTATTTCCAAAATCCAAAGTTAGCAGATCATTGTTCAGATCTTCTCTTTTTCTATGCTGAGATATCCTTGATGATCACAATAATAAATAATTATAGTCCCTTACAATTAAATCACCTTCCGCATCTTTCCAAACAATCTGTCATCCATTACCTCCCATGACTTGTTTATGCAATGCAGTGATGCAGCAGAGTAGGTGTTATTGTCCTTTCCTCACCTGCCCAAAACGGCGCCATTAATAAACCTCAGAGTAGGAACTAGCTTGGATGGTAATACCAGCCTTGCCACTTTCTCACCTTTTACACCCTATGTGGCCATCGCATAGCATTTCAGACAGTTCAAAGAGAATCCGGACGTTAACAGTGCTTTAAACTAGGTTCAACATTCTACTGCTAACGCAGTCCTTTATGTTTATCCGCTGCTCTCACATTCATACACACACACACAACCGTAAACCCATAATGACAAAAAGAATTACGTTGTGACCATGACTGAAAAAGTATATGTCCTAACAGTTCTTAGAAGATGAATTAATTTCTTTTTAATTTTCCTTTAATTTTTAATTTCCTTTCCTAAAATTCTCATGTTTTCCCCCATTAATTGAACATGTCTGTATTCTCCTTTTTTAAAAGACACTAACTGGAAAATAGATTTTACCCCCCCTCTTATCTTGAAATGTCCCATTAACAGGTACCTTTACTCCCTCTCTGGGAGTTCCTTTCTGTTTGTCTAGAAAGGCTGAGAAACTATAAAGATAAGCATGTCATTTTATCTAAGAACAGGATGAGATGGGCATTCTTTGATCACTAAGCATACAGACCCTACTATTTATAGATATAATTGTTGCTTATGTTAGATTAGGATTAAGAAAACAGGAATGTTTTAATACCTAATTTTTAACTGTATTAAATTTTATGTATCAGGTTATATTTTGTTCTTAAATACAATATCCAGCTTCTCCCTACAGCTGATGCTACTGGAACTCCTATTCCATGACCCTACACTATCCATCACTTGAAAATTCTGTACATTCTCAAGTCTCCTAGGATTCATTCTGACTGTAGAAAACAAGTTTGTGGAGCTACAGTCCTTTGGGAAAAAAATCACAATGAATTAATTCTGAAGTAGCTAGTATAATGAGTTTTGGCAAAAAAGTAACGCATATTTTACAGTGAAATACTTTTATGTGTGTGTATATACAATAAGAAGAAAACTGTTAGATTTATAAGCAAAATTAGAAAAAGGTGGTACATATATATCTTTATTAAATTATTTGCAAAGAAATATAAAATTTGCTATCATTTATGGTACACTTACTAAGTGACAGGTACAACAATAAAGAGTATCATTTTTCTCTTTTTTTACAGGTTAAAAAATGGAGGTTTGGTGAGATTCTATAACTTTTCCAAGGTCATACAGCCTGTAAGCAGTGGTCTTTGCAAATGATAACACTCAATGAAAATAAAGGCAGTGAAATCCAGAGTCCAAGCTCTAAAATAACACACACTGTAGTGACCATATTATTTACACCTATAACTAGTTTATCTCAGACACTTCCTGTTATAGACTGAACCGTGTCCCTCCAAAATTCAGATTTTTAAGTCTTAAACCCCAGTATTGCAGAATGTGACTGTGTTCGAGGAGAGGGCCTTTACAAAGGTGATTAAGTTAAAATGAGGCCGTTAGGGTTGAGCCCTAACCCAAACTGACTGGTGCCCTTATAGGAGGAAATTTGGATGTAGAGAGAGACACCAGGGATGCCTGTGCACAGTCACTTACACCAGGCCACATGGTTTGTAAGCAGTCAAGCTGTGGCTCACATCTAGGTTTTAAGACTTAAAAATTTCATTCAAACAAGTAGCAAGTTAAATAGCACCAACCATTGTGTCATACAACAATCCTGATTCACTAGACAGAAAAAAGCAGTAAGAATGAATAATAAATCAGAGAATCCTCAGGTATGGGACCAAATTACCAAAATGTGATTTAACAAGTTAAAAATATAAGTCCAAAGTTAGATGTTATGGTATTCCAATAGATTCTATAATACTCCCCACATGAATACAACAAATATTTACTGAATGCATACAATTATCTGTTATCATGTGAGAGCCCAGCATTAAGCTTGTGAATAAAATAGATGTGGTCTCTAATCTCTAAGAAATTATACTCTAGTGGAAGAAGCAGAAAATAATCATACAAATCATTGTTCACCTGACTCTGTGAAAATCTTTTAAAAACGATGTCCATAGAGTAAAACTAGCATATAATACAGATATTTGGCCTCTAGAAGGGAATTCCCTGATGATACTCTCAATTCTTAAAAAAATAAGCTGGGGTTAAAAAGGTGTATAGCCTTCAATCATCTGAAAAATTCAGTTAATCCAAATGAATCATTCCTTGTAGAAAATAAACTTATAGTTACTGGGGGGGGGTAAAGCAGGAGAAGGGATAAATTGGAAGATTGGGATTGACACATACACACTACTGTATATAAAATAGATAACTCATAAGGACCTACTGTATAGCAGAGGGAACTCTACTCAATACTCTGTAATGGTCTATATGGGAAACGAATCTAGAAAAGAATGGGGGCTTCCCTGGTGGCACGGTGGTTGAGAGTCAGCCTGCCGATGCAGGGGACACAGGTTCGTGCCCCGGTCCGGGAAGATCCCACATGCCGTGGAGCGGCTAGGCCCGTGAGCCATGGCCGCTGAGCCTGCGCGTCCAGAGCCTGTGCTCCGCAACAGGAGAGGCCACAACAGTGAGAGGCCCGTGTACCACAAAAAAAAAAAAAAAAAAAGAAGAAGAGATATATGTGTATGTATAACAGATTCACTTTGCTCTACACCTGAAACAACATTGTAAATCAAGTATACTCCAATAAAAATTTAAAAATATATATTTTAAATGAATCAGAGAATGAAATTTTGTTGTAGTCATTTCTTTTACCTGAATTTTAGTTTCCACTATATTACTAGTTAGTTAACTAACACTACTGGGGATGGGGGCAGGAGTTATTTAAAAGTGAATTTAAAAGTGAATACAGAAATTCAAAAGTGAATATAGAAATTATTTTGCATTTAGTGGGTTTTTTGTTTATTTTGAGTGACACCTCCCACATGATATTAATGCACTTCATCACCACGTCCTTACTATAAAACACCTCTATTTAAGAAGGTATTTTTCCAGAAAGTAATTTTAATATTTCTGAGCAAGAAGCTGTAAGTAGTGGACATTTGTTATCTACATACACAACCTTGGAAAATGCAATAACCAGCTTTAGTCTATTTTTTCTGTCACTTCTAGATAGAAAATACTACTTATGCTTCTGAGAAGTATTGTAAAACTGTATAGGAAATTATTTAAGAATTCTATGCAGTTACTAACATTAATAAAGGCTATTAATATACTTATTATTATTGTAGTTATAGAGCAATTGCATATAAAATTTATTTTTATAATAGGATATTTATATAATAATAGAATGCAATACTAATTTGTACACAATATGTATATATAAAAATATTTATATACTGTCTATATTTTATATATTTGATCCTCACATTAACTCTTTGAGGTAAGCAAATAATATCTTATTTCCATTTCATGGTCAGTAAAACTGAAAATCAGCAATGGTTGAATGATTTTCTTCAAGTCTGTTAGCCATAAGTGGAAGAGCTGTGACAGGAATTCAAGTTTCCTGATATATATATATATATATATGTATTTGTTCTGATATATTTTTTTCACACTCTCCCATATTTAACAGAGGTCTAACACAAATTCAGTGAGATTAGGATAGGAAAGAAGAAAACATGGAAAGAGTACAAAAGAGAGGCATGTATTCAGAAAGAAAATAAAGGAACAGAAGGACACCAAATATACTGAAAGAGAGAAAAAATCAAGTTTGAACCAATCTTGGTGATGAAGGGCAATAATAACATGTAAAATGCTTTACAAATTACAATTTTTAATATTCTCATTTGGGCCTCATGAACAACCTTCTGAGTAGGTTGGACATACATTATTGCTAGCATCCCCATTTTACTAAAATTTAGAGAGATCGTTCCCAAAGATACAAACAGTAAGTGGTGAAAGCTGGACTCAGACTGAAGTCTACTCAATCAAGATTCCATTGTCTTTTCCCTATGCCCTTTGGTTTTTTTTTTTTTTTGAAGAGCAAAGTTTATTTACTACCTGCATACAAAAACACATTGCACATCAAACAACCAAAATCAAAAAAATAATAATAATAACAGAAAAATGGGAAAAAAGAAAGAAAAAAGGGGGAGAAAAGAAAAGGAAAAGATACTCTACTGAAGACTAACATGTAGTTTATATAGAATAAACCTTCTGGAACACTGTGAAAGATGCTTGAAGCTTTCATAATTTCATTAGGAAGAAAATGATGAGAAGGCAAATAAGAAAACTAAAATAACTGAGTTATTTTCTGAAAAGAGCAACAAAAAAATATGTTTACCAGGATATACCAGGTTTTGTTTTGTTTCATTTTTAATGATAAGATTTCCACTTCTGGCCAAGATGCAGTAACAAGGAAAGAATATTTCCTCCCACCTGAAACAATAAAAGAAAAAAATTAGTTAAAAAAAAAAAAAGCTACATGAAACAAGAGTTTTCTGACACTGGACATTAGATAATGCAGGTCATGATCCTTGGGAGTGGGAATAGAACCCAAGTTAGCTCTACATTGCCACAGCTTACTGTCTATAGTTTCCAGTCTGTTGAATAGAGAGAGAAAACACAGGTAGAGCACAGCAGTCTCTCCGAGATGAGGATACAAAGCTAAGAGTTGAGGAGACCAAGGGAGGTAAAATTTACATGGCATGATACCAAGAAGAGAGAACTTCAAAGAGAGATTTGCAGCAAATTGTCCACCTAGAGTCTTCAACTGAGTGATAGTCAGTAACTGTGTGTGAGAAAACTACTCAAGGCTATGGAAAAAAGGGTGCTAAGAAGTAGACGGAATAATATCCAGAGTAAAACAGGAGAGGAGATGGCTTGTGTTCCCACCAATCAAAGGGAAAAACCTGTCATTTAGTTAGAGATCTGAGAATGGTATTTCCCTAGTAGTGAGAAAAAATTAACCACAAAAAGTTGCTCTGGTTCCACCTAACAAAGCTTAAAAGCAAGGCTAGAAAGGATCAAAGTATTTTCAAGTAACTTTACTGTGTCCCAGCACAAACCTCAAGGACATTTAGAGGAAAGAAAAATATTCATCACTGAACAAAGTAAACATAAAATGACTAGCATACAATCCAAAATTATCAGACAAACCAAGAAACAGGAAATAGAATTTATGTTAAGAAGAAAAATCAGTCAAAAGAATTGACTGGACTCATGATTCTAGCCAAAAGAAAGTAATAGGAACTGGAGTTATATTACTGCCTGCAGTAAGTAAACAAACAAATAAAAACAAACATAAAATACATGAAACAATGGTTTTCAAGATACTGGACAACAGTCTCTTGAAATGCAGACAAGTGATCCATGAGAGATAGTAAACAAACAAGCTGCAACTTGTAAGCTGCCCCAGCTTACTGTCTTAAGAAAATTTCCAAGTCACAGAGAATGAAGGAGAAACTCAGGCACAGCCATACAGACTCTGTTAAGGAGACAGCTGAGATTCCAGAGAGATGAAGGCAGCTGGAATTTACCAAAACAGAATACTGGAGATGAGAGAGCTGGAACAGAGTGGGTACCCTAGAAATATGAATAACACTTAAGCATTCAGCACAGTATGGATCACCAAAGGCACATGACATAACTATTCAAGACCAAAGAAAGATCCACCTGAAATAATTAGAGAGAATAGCACCCTATGTTCATACAGGGTCAGGACTAGTACCTGTTCCTATCAACCACACTGGAAAAATCTCAAAATTCATAAGGCATTGGATAGAGTACTCAAAAGGGCTATGTCTCAGTAGTAGGGGATAATTAGTTCTAGCCTGAATATTTCTCTGGTCCTACCTAACAAATGGTAATAGCAAGATCCAAAAGGATACATACACTTTTCCTAACAGAACTGTGTCCCAGGACAAAATTAAAAATTATTTATAGAAATACAAAATCATTCACTACTCAATAATATAAAATTAACAATGTCTGGTATTCAATAAAAAATTACCAAGCATGCTAAGGAAGCAAGAAAATATGAAGAGCAAGAAAATAGTGAGGAGAAAAATCAATCAATTAAAACTAACTCAAAACTGTTACGGATGTTAGAATGCAAGGACATTAAAACAGTTATAAATGTGTTCCATATATTCGAAAATATAAAGTAGAGATATGGAAGACATAAAAACAAAATACAAATTGGACTTTGGAGTATGAAATGAAAAATATACTAAATATGATTAATGATAAATTGGATGTCATAGAAAAAAAGATGAATGAATATGAAGACATATGATATAAATGATACAAAATAAAACACAGAGGAAAAAAAAACTAAAGACAAGAGCATCAGTGAGCTGTGGGACAACTAATATAAGAAGACTGATATAAGTGTAATTGGAGCCCCCAAAGGTAGGCCTGGGAAGGCAGAAAAAAATATTTGATGTAGTAATGGCCCCAAATTTTCCACACTATAAACCAACAGGTCAAGAATCTCAATGAACTCCAAGCACAAGAAACGTGAAGAACTTATACCAAGGCACATCATTATCAAGTTGCTCAAAAATAGTGAGAAAGAGAAAATCTTCAGAGCAGTTGCAGGGGGTGGGTGAGTGGGGCAGGGAGAGAAGGCTCTGTTATATACAGAATAATAAAGATTAGGAAAGCGGCAGATTTTCTCTTTGGAAATAACACAAGTAAAAACACAGTGAAGCAACATCTTTAAAGTACTGAAAGAAAATTCTGTCAATCTAGAACTCTATGCCCAATAAAAACATCTTTTAAAAGTGAAGGTGAAATAAAGACTTTTTTATGTATAAAAGTTAAAAGAATTCATCCCTTACTCCATACATTTACTGGAAAAAATATTAAAGGAAGATTTTCAGGCAAGAGAAAAAAACATACCACATGAAAATATGGATCTACACAAAGGAAAGAAAATCATTAGAAAGGATAACGACATGGGTAAATATATGAGAATTTTTCTTATTATTTAAATCTCTTTTAAAAATAACTGCTTTAATAGTAAGAACTAAAGATCTATAGGTAGTAAATTAACAAAGGAGATGTAATGAAATCATAAAATACTTGATTTATCCAAAAGCAGAAAAAAGGAAAAAGGTAACAAGAAAACAGAAAGGACAGATAGAAAACAAAAAGATGGCAGACTCAACTCTGACCATATCAATAACCTGTATTATATTTAAACCTATATATTTTATGTAAAATATGTATTAAATGTAAATATATTCTATATAAATGTATTAGACATAAACATATGTGTTATATGTCAATATGTAAATTAAGAGACAGATTGTCAAATTAGATAAAAAAAGGAAAATCCAATTATTTGCAGCTTTCAAGAAACACACCTTAAGGTAAAGATAGAAATAGGTTAAAAGTAAAAGGACGGGAAAAGATATATGATACTAACATTAATCAAAAGAAAGCTTGATTGGCTATATGAATATCAGACAATCTAGATTTCAGAGCAAAGAATATTACCAGAGATAAGGAGAATCATTTCATGATGACAAAGATATCAGTTCACCAAGAGAACATTTTTACCACTCAAAGTGTTTGTACCTAACAAAGGAGAGGTAGTCAAGAGTTATAGAAATTACATGAGAGAATATTTCTTATTGTTTCATTAGATGAAAACCAAGCATTCATATGTTTATAAATCATAGTATCTGTTTATAACTCACCTTAAGCCAGAATTGTTACTCATTGGCATTTTGAATACTTAGGAAAGTCTTGAAATTCTTTATGATCAAGCAGAAAAGAAAAAGTTTTACTCCATGTAACCCAAGAAAGTAAAGCTAGAACCTGACTGAAGTTAGTAAGAGGCTGTTATGACTCCATTGAAAGGGAAAGCTCTCTAACAATGAAATCTGTCCAGATATAAAGCACATGGTTGCCTTGGAGAGATTGTCTTTTATGCCTCTGGGGATGGCAGAAAAACCATAAGTAACACTTAATAGATCACATGCATGGGCTGCTACTATCTGGGCCTAGGGTAGAATAAGTGGATTTTAAACTATAAAATTTGAATGCTATGTAGAAATTAACTAGATGCAATGAAGATAAAGATGGTATAGGATTAAGAAAATGTTCAACACAGAGATTTGAAATTAAGCATTTTTCTCTTGTATACTTATCTATAAGGATATTAATGCCAATCAAAAATTTAGATCAATATCAATTTATAGGAGTCATGTTGAATTTCAGTAGTTGAAAGCTTGAAAACCATAGGTGCTGGAAGTAAGGAGAAAAAAATAAAAAATTTTTCTACGCTAAGGAATCTAGCAACCTGGTAAGGAAGACAATACTTGCCTCAGAAATAATTCAATAGAATATAAATATTTTTAAATTAATTAATTATTTATTTTTTGGCTGCGTTGGGTCTTCGTTGCTGTGTGTGGGCTTTCTCTAGTTGCAGCAAGCGGGGGCTACTCTTCGTTGTGGTGCGTGGGCTTCTCATTGCAGTGGCTTCTCTTGTTGTGGAGCACGGGCTCTAGGCATGCAGGCTTCAGTAGTTGTGGCACGTGGGCTCAGTAGTTGTGGCTCCAGGCTCTAGAGCGCAGGCTCAGTGGTTGTGGCACATGGGCTTAGGCGCTCCACAGCATGTGGGATCTTCCCGGAGCAGGGATCAAACCCATGTCCCCTGCACTGGCAGGCAGATTCTTAACCACTGCGCCACTGGGGAAGTCCCAAACAAAATATTAAAGTGTCCTAAAATAAGTCCAAATGAAGTGTCCAGGAAAGATACAGTATTTCTATCTGGAAGATAGTAATGATTTTTTTGAACGATGTGGACTTTGGATTGGGTGGGCCTTGAGGCTTGAGAATATTTGAACATGTGGTGATGGGAATGTAACTGATATTTTAGCACAATGACATACACAAAGTTCCAGGAGCAAAATAATGTGGGGTCTCCATGAAAGACTATGTAATACCTTTTATTTATTTATTTTTTTGTGTGGTACACGGGCCTCTCACTGTTGTGGCCTCTCCCGTTGTGGAGCACAGGCTCCGGACGCACAGGCTCAGCGGCCATGGCTCACGGGCCCAGCTGCTCCGCGGCATGTGGGATCTTCCCGGACCAGGGCACGAACCCGTGTCCCCTGCATCAGCAGACGGACTCTCAACCACTGTGCCACCAGGGAAGCCCTGTAATACCTTTTGACTGCATCAATATATGAGAAAGTAAAGAGTAGAAAGTAATTTTAGAAGAGTGGGAGGTCAGAATGTAGCTAAAATAAACGATGGTGACCATCAAATGCTGGCAAGTATTGGGAGAAACCAGATCTCTCATACGTTCCTGGTAAGAATGTAAAATGGTGCAACCACTCTGGAAAATAAGTTGGCAGCTGCTTAAAAAAACTAAACACGTACTAATTATACTACCCAGCAGTTGCACATCTTGGCATTTATCCCAGACAAATGAAAACTTATATCCACACAAAAACCTGCACACAATCATTCACAGTAGCTTTATTTGTAATAGCCCCAAATTGGAAACAACTAAAATGTCCCTCAGTAGGTGAATGGTTAAACAAACTTTAGTACACTGCACCACGGAATGCTATTCAGCAATAAAAAGGAATGAATTATGTATACATGTAACCACTTGGATGGATCTCAAGGGCATTATGCTAAGTAAGGGAAGGCTATCTCCAAAACGCACATACTGTAATTCAATTTATATAACATTCAAAATTACAGACATGGAAAACAAATTAATATTGGCCGGGGGTTAATGATGGCTGTTGGATGGGGAGTGGGGGGTGTAGATGTGACTATAATGAGGTAGCATGGGGGAGGTCTTCGTGGTGATGGAAAATTGTATATCCTGATTGATGTGTTAATTACACAAAACTACACATTCGATAAAATAATATCGAACCACACACACACACATTTCATCAAAATCAAATTCCTAGTTTTGATTTTGTAGTATAATTATGTAAGACTTAATTATTGGGAGAAATTGGGTAAAGAGTACACAGGACTTCTTTGTACTATCTTTGCAAAATTCCAAACAAAGTTTTTAAAAATGTAGATTACAAAATCCTATGTTCTTTCTATAAAGTTTACCATGTACTTACGATAGGACCCAGAAATCTCACTCTTAAGTATTTACTCAAAAGAAAATTAAAACATATGTTCACACAAAACTTACAAAAGAATATTTATAACAACTTTGTTCATAATCACTGAGAAACAGACATGACCCAAATGTACATCAATTGATGAATGGATTAAAAAAAAAACCTATTGTACATCCTTACAGTGGATTTCTAATCAAGAATAAAAAGAAATGAACCTTCTCCAACATGGGTGAACATCAAGAACATTATTCTAAATGAAAGAAGCCAGATATAAAATTCCATTCGTATGAAATGATAAATATTTATTATGAAATATTTATTAATATTCATAATAAATAAATACATATTTATTTATTTATTTGGCTGCACCAAGTCTTAATTGCAGCACGCAGGATCTTTAGTTGCAGTTGTGGCATGCGGGATCTAGCTCCCCGACCAGGGATCGAACCCGGGCCCCCTGCACTGGGAGCACAGAGTCTTACCCACTGGACCACCAGGGAAGTCCCCATATGACATTTTTAAAGTGACAAAATTACAAGGGCAGAAATCAGATCAGAGGGTGCGAGGGGCTATGAATCAAAGGAGAGGATACAGGATTGACCACAAAGGTGCACATGAAAATATTTTGAGGTGATGGTAGTTACATAAGTGATTGTCAAAACTTATGTAACTGTACACCCAAAAGTTTAAATTTTGCCTTTATAAATTTCACTTCAATAAACTTAACTTTGGAAAAAAACTGACATTAAATATCATACTATTTTAAAAACATTTATACATTTAAGTATTAAGGAAGATAGAAATGGATTTACAAGAAAATCCTAACATTTATTATCTCTGGTGGAATTACTTATGATTTTTTAATGTTCTCCTTTCATTTTCCTTGTCTGATAAGTTTTTTGTACCAAGTAGGTATTATTTTTAAGAATGAAAATGCTATTTCTATAAATTCGTTAGGTAATTTTAGGGCTAGATAGAACACTGAAAGTCATCCAACTCCCCCCTTTAGTTTACAGATGAAGATATGAGGGCTAAGACAAATAGAATGATTTTTCCTAATTATTTCAATTAAAACCACACATCCTCAGTACCTTCATCCCCTAAGCAATATGATCTAACTGTAAATGTCATGATTTACTTTGATGGGGTGGGGGAGATTTTCATCCTTCCAAACCCCCACTTCATAATGCTAAAGCAAAGTGTCTCAGGATTTTCCTGGACCATCTCCTGGAGGTGGATCCCAACAGTGTCTGGACAGAGAAGATTACTTCTCCAATCTGCATCACAGGAGACAAGCGGTTTTTGGAAATGTGTGACTTGCTAGCATTTTGATCTCAGACAAATCATGATAAGAGTATCATTCACTTGACAGAATTGTTGAGCAGATTGACATGATTGTGTGAAAAGGCTAAAGCAACTATTATTATTGGTAGCTGTTCAAGTTATACATGCTGAAGTCCTTCTTGAGAGGCAAAGGAGATGTAACTTAGAACTGTGTTGGGCTTTGGAGCAATGCTACCTGGATTTAAAAACTGGCTTTTTTGCTGTGTAACCAGGGACAATTTACCTAAACTCTGTCTCAATTTCTTCACCACTAACCTGAGAAGGGTAACATGATTGCCATGAGGATTACGTGAGGTAATTTATGTAAAGCCTTTAGATAGTACCTGGCGTATGGAGAGTGCACAGTGTTATCTGTTGTTAGAAAGGTCTTCTTGTTAGCCTGCTGGCTACATTGAATTAGAGATCACAATAGGGAAATCCACTTCCGGGTCTTTTAAAGTATTGAATATTTTGTGGGAAGTGCTAAAAACCAGTGCTAATTTTAGGGGTACAACTAATAGCCTCCAGGGTGAAGGAGTCATTTCCTCATTAGTGCCCCTTCCTTTGGACAACATATTGTACTTCATTCAGGTGGTGCAGCATTTGTAAGGAGTTGGGTCACCCTCAGTGAACAACAACCACACATGGCTGGATGGACTGAAAGGTCATCTGAGCCACCAAGAAGTGACACCTGGGCTTCCCTGGTGGCGCAGTGGTTGAGAGTCCGCCTGCCAATGCAGGGGACGCGGGGTCATGCCCCGGTCCGGGAAGATCCCACATGCCGTGGAGCGGCTGGGCCCCGTGAGCCATGGCCGCTGAGCCTGTGCGTCCGGAGCCTGTGCTCCGCAATGGGAGAGGCCACAACAGTGAGAGGTCCTCGCAAAAAAAAAAAAAGAAGTGACACCTTTTTAAATAGTTCAGAAAATCAAAGAGCTCATTCTAAGCTCTTAAATTTTCAAACATTTTCCCTCCTTAAAAGAGAGGAAATGTCTTATTATCCAGCAGGGGATGAGACTGGAGGGAATGCCTTTTCTTACCATTACCAGTCCCTCTTATGCCTTTAGCTCATTTGCAAGTTCATGAATGAAGTCAAAATAGTGTTTGATGTGGAATTAGGAAGTCTGTGTTTTAATTCCAGTCCTCACTTTTAGCTGAAGTGAGACATTGCATTCCTAAACTACTCATGATGTGAGGCACATTGGGAAATGAACAAAGGGAATGAAAAGAAGGTAGGCCAGTTACACTGTACTGATGAAGTGTATCAACCAATATAATAAAGATATCTTCACTGAGGACTTTTAAGATAGTGAAACTACTCTGTATAACACTATAATGGTGGAAACATGTCATTATACATTTACACATTTGTCCAAACCCATAGAATGTACAATATCAAGAGCGAATTATATAAAGATATAATTAAACAGTACTAGTGGAAGGACTCATGAGCTATAAGGTGCTGAGCAGAAGCTAGTTGCTGTTCTTGGTGTAGATTGGTATTATGTGCCTCAAGCTGCCTCAACTCCTATTTTATCAGGAATATTCACTTAAAAGGCTAGCTCATTACATCTCAAAATTTCAAACAATTATGTGGGGTTTGGGAAAGAAGAGAGGGAAGAGCTAACACATTTTTTTGCCCCTAGATTAATGACTATGTGCAATTTTTAAATTAGTTAGTCCTTAAAAAATACCATTTGTCATCATCTGGGTGTGGCTGCATTATAAGATGCCACTGCTGTGAAGGTGGCTGGCAGGGGCACCAGGCCAAATCCATTGTGGGTGTGGAGACATCCGGAGTAATAAAGTAGCACTCCACCCTGTTGTCTTGTTGCCCAATTAACTGCTGTGCTCTGAAAACAACTCTTGGGAGTCAGAATAATCTCTCCTCTTAGAGTTGTGATGCAATGGGAAAATGGCAGCCTACTTAGGGCAGAAATGCAGAACATCCTCTGATGTTGGTTTTCTGGGAAGAGAGGCAAGTGGACAGAAATGGGCTCCGAAATTTCCGTGGAAGTTCACTCTTGATTCCTTGCCCACTTGGCTTATGTTTCTGAGCTCAGCAAAAGGTGCTTGCATAACCCAAACAGCCTAGCCCCAGGCCTCTTCTCCAGAGGTGGAAAATGTGAATATCATCTTAGGGCCAAATAATGCCGTTGCCAGGGCACACTTCTTTCCTTCCATTTCTCGTGGAAGTAAACAGTGAGCGTAGACATGGGGTGAATCCTGTTGCAAAAGGAAGAAAGAAAGACTGAAAACCTTTCAGGTTTTCTGGCAAGAAAACACACTTAGCTCTGTTGAGTGTCCAGTCCTTGAGAGAGTTCAATACCCAAAGAACCAGGTGTGTGTACATTTATGAATAGTCACAAGCTTATCATAGTCTTTGAACAGGAATGGCTGTGGTGTATTCTAGTATATTCAAATATCTTCTTTTTTTTTTTTTTTTTTTTTTTTTGCAGTACGCGGGCTTCTCACCGCTGTGGTCTCTCCTGTCACGGTGCACAGGCTCCGGACACGCAGGCTCAGCGGCCATGGCTCATGGGCCCAGCCGCCCTGCGGCATGCAGGATCCTCCCGGACCAGGGTACAAACCCGCGTCCCCTGCATCGGCAGGCGGACCCCCAACCACTGCGCCACCAGGGAAGCCCCCAAATATCTTCATTTTATCGGTAAGTCCTGACAAGGGGAAGCCATAGATTCAAGGACAAAAAATTAGAGACTGGCCCAGCTGGAACTCATTTCACTTCTCCTGACTCCTAGCCCCATGTGTTTTTCCCAAACCACAACTTTTTCAATCACTCACTCATGCCTGATTTGGGGATTGACTCTTTTTTTTAATCACCCTGTATTCCAGGGAACAAACACAGACTCATATATAGTATTTTATATAATGGGGTTTGACCGCTAGTTTACATTTTTATTCGTTTTAATCTATTTTAAATAAAGGCAATTTTGTCCCCCAGGGGGCACTCAGCAATGTCTGGAGACATTTTTGGTTGTCACATTTAGGGATGTTCTACGGCCCCTAGTGGATAGCGGCCAGGGATGCTGTTAAACATCCTGCGATGCACAGGACAACACTCCCCACCCCAACAAGGAATTAGCCACTCTAAAATGCCAACAGAGCGTTCAGAGACTCTACTCTAGAATTATTATCCAGAATTAGCTTCAAAGCTTCATTAATTATCTTGGTGATTATACAGCTGATTCTGGAACAAGGGATTCTGCTATGCCCCCAGAGGGTATAATGTACTGATAGAAAAGCCAGGTGATACTTATTTTTTAATGTCTTACAGGATTGGAAACTTTCTTATTTCTTATTTTAAAAATCAAATCCTCACCTGAGTGTAGAGTACATGAACAAATGTTGAATCCATCAATAACCCGTTTTTGCCAGAGAAAGGACCACTTTCAAAAAAAAGATGTAGAATACTCGACATTTTACTTTGTCCTTCTTTCTGTTTCCTCCATGTTTTCCAATCATTATTTTGTCATTAGCATTTCCAGAGCTGAACTTCTCTTAGATCTAACTTCAAGACCCTTTCCTTCCAAGGATCTTTTTTCAGTGACTTTTCACCTTTGGTGAAACTTCACCAAGCTACCTAGGAGTTCACAGCTGGTCACATACTAAAGGTTTATTTCTATTTCTGATTCTCTTCACTGTTAAAACCATGGTCGACCTTAAATTTGCATTCCAGAGAATGCTTTCCTATCTTCCATTCTTCTTGATTCTTTAGAACTTTCCTAAGTGTCTTCTGTTCTTTCTTTGGAGATTGGAACATTTCTGTCTTTGCAACATGTAATTCAATTTAAAAAAAATAAAATTTGTTAAAATAAGATCTTGAATATAACCATAACATACATAATACATAAAAGTGTTTTGTTTTCAACCAGAGATGGGAGGACTAATATGCCTCACCCAGCCTCCCCTTTTATTACAAGTGCAGAAACCATAAGTTTTAAAATCTTGGAGAGGGGTACCTGCAAAGAAGTATGTACTTATTTTATTAATCAAAATGAAAGAAGGAAGAAGTATAAACAGTTTGAAAATAACAACGATACCAAGTGTGGACTTTTCACCCTATTTTCCCCCTGCATCTCAATTGCTCGGAGGTATCCTAAATCTTGTATCTGTTGAAAATTCCTCATGTTGTGAAGAATTGTATTATCCTCATTGAACACATTATTCAGATTTGCTGCCCCTTTTCTTCATTTTTAAAGACCACTTCTCAGGCTTCCCTGGTGGCTCAGTGGTTGAGAGTCCGCCTGCCGATGCAGGGGACACGGGTTCGTGCCCTGGTCTGGGAGTATCCCACATGCCACAGAGCGGCTGGGCCCGTGAGCCATGGCCGCTGAGCCTGTGCGTCCGGAGCCTGTGCTCCGCAACGGGAGAGGCCACAACAGCGAGAGGCCCACGTACCGCAAAAAAAAAGAAAAAAAAAAGACCACTTTTCATTTTCCATTAGCTCTACCAAAACTATTCATTCATTGTGCTTGCTTCGGCAGCACGCACAGTCAAACCCATCGATTCGCTGAGTTATTACTGAGCATCAATTTCAAAGTCAGTGGAAGTTACTGAAGATGAATCAGATAAAAGTCTTGCCTTCAAGGGTCTTGTAATAGAGTAGACAAGGCACATGCCCAATATAGCTTTACTTTGAAATAAAAAGTGATAACTGCCGAAAGATAAAGCGGCATGGGAATTTAGAATGAAAAAATGACTATCAGCTGAAATATTAAGAAAAGGATTATAGGAGACATGAAATTTGAAAAAAAACCTTGAGAGATGAATGGTCTGAACACATAGGTATATGGGTGAGGCTCAGGAGAACTATATTTGGAGGAAAAGTAATATTGCAGCGCTTAATTCAACTGTGACAAAAGGTGACTGAAAATACTGACAGATAGAATTATAAAAGGATATTGGGACCAAAATGTAAAAGGCACAATACCTGGATCTTGGGTCTCATTCTGCTTTATCTCTCATGGCTCTTTCTACATGATTTTTTTAAACATCACAAATTTTATAGGAAGTCTGTATACTGGATTAATGTTCTATTAAAGAAAATCTTGGTTACCTATTCTGCTTTAAATATTTGCTGATATGGACAAATTTTGGCATGCCAAATTGAAGAGTAATCTGATATACCTTCATAAGTTAGAGAATATAATAACTGGAAACTTATCACCTACATATAATCAATAAGGAAATATTATTTAAAAACTTGGCCAAAGGTAACACAAATGACATTTTAGAATGAAATTGAATAGGTAATACTACTGGAAATAAGCCAAGCTTTATGTGTAATATTTTGAAAAAAGTAAAAAGAAAAATTATCAAATTTGTTTAAAAAGGATACTGCAAGCTTGTGGTTTTAAAATATACTTATAAATCTAATGAAAGGGTTGGCAAGAAAATCTATTGTTCCCAGAGATGAAGGCAGGGGTTCGAAGTATTGCAATTATATTGACACAGTTGTCTACAAAATATGGAATTCAAAATTGTAAAATTACTTATTAGAGAAATGCAAATCAAAACTACAATGAGGCATCACCTCACACAGGTCAGAATGGCCATCATCAGAAAATCTACAAACAATAAATGCTGGAGAGAGTGTGGAGAAAAGGGAAGCCTTCTGCACTGTTGGTGGGAATGTAAATTGATACAGCCACTATGGAGAACAGTATGGAGGTTCCTTACAAAACTAAAAATTGAACTACCATGTGACCCAGCAATCCCACTACTGGGTGTAAACCCTGAGAAAACCATAATTCAAAAAGACACATGTACCACAATGTTAACTGCAGCACTATTTACAATAGCCAGGACATGGAAGCAACCTAAGTGTCCATTGACAGATGAATGGATAAAGATGTGGCACATATATATATAATGGAATATTACTTAGCCCTAAAAAGAAATGAAATTGGGTAATTTGTAGAGATGTGGATGGACCTAGAGACTGTCATACAGAGGGAAGTAAGTCAGAAAGAGAAAAACAAATATCGTATGTTAACGCATATATATGGAATCTAGAAAAACGGTACAGATGAACCAATTTGCAGGACAGGAATAGAAAGGCAGATGTAGAGAACAGTTGTGTGGATGGTAGGGGAAGGGGAGGGTGGGATGAATTGGGAGATTAGGTTTGACGTAAATACACTACCATGTGTAAAATAGATAGCCAGTAGGAACCTGCTGTATAGCACAGGAAGCTCAGCTTGGTGCTGTGTGATGGCCTAGTTGGGTGGGATGGTGGTGGGGAGGGAGGTCCAAGAGGAAGGGGGTGTGTGTACGTGTATGGCTGATTCACTTCACTGTGCAGCAGAAGCTAACACAACATTGTAAAGCAATTATACTGCAATTGAAAAAAATTGTAAAATTACTTAACACCAAAACATGTCTATAGCAATTCACACACTTGAGTTTTACCTTTATGACTATGCACTGATTGTAACGTAATATTAAAACCTTAAAAAATAAAACTCTGGCACCTCAGCTTTGTAGGTCCCTTAAGTACATTGTCAGTTTTCCAATCGGATCATTTATTTGAACTACTTTTGGTCTTCCAAAAGCCTTTTGATGGTTCCCCTAGGATCCTTCTTTCTTCTTTTGTATTCAAATTGGGTAGAAACTACATAACTTGAGATTTATCCTCTTAAAAAAATCTTAAGTGTACTGTACAGTATTAACTGTAAGCACAATGTTGTACAGAAGATCTCTTAAGATTTTTTTCATCTTGCATGACTAAAACATGCATGACTGAACAATTACTCCCCATTTCCCCCTCCCCCTAACCCCTGGAAACCATCATTCTACTTTCTGTTTCTGAGTTTGACTACTGTAAATACCTCATACAAGTGCAATCATATAGGGACTCCCTGGTGGCACAGTGGATAAGACTCTGCAGTCCCAATGCAGGGGGCCTGAGTCTGATCCCTGGTCAGGGAACTAGATCCCACATGCATGCCACAACTAAGAGTTCGCATGCCACAACTAAGGAGCCTGCAAGCCACAAATAAAGGAGCCCACCTGCTGCAACTAAGGAGCCCTGCAGCCACAACAAAGGAGCCCATGTGCTGCAACTAAGACCTGGTGCAACCAAATAAATTAAATAAATATTTTTAAAAAGTGGAACTGTAGTATTTGTCCGTGTGTGTCTGTCTTGTCTCACTTAGCATAATTTCCTCAAGATTTGTCTATGTTGTAGCATGTGACAGGACTGCTTTCTTTTCTGTGGCTGAATAATATCCCACTGTATGTATATACCACACTTTCTGTCTATCATCCTTCTTTCTTACTGCCACATGATATCCTCACAATTCATTCCCATTACTAGAGGTAGCTTGGGTAAAACCTCTTCTCCTCAGAGCCTAAAGAACTAACTAATACCTTTTTCACCTGTCATCTGATTTAATGTTCCCCATAGACCTATGTGATATTTTATCTCCATTTTAAACTTAGAAAGTGAGGCTAAGAATCTTAACCTAAGTCACAAAACTAGAGAGTGGCACAGACTGGATTCAAACCTAGAAATGTGTGACCACAGAGGCCATGCTATTGTGCTGTCTTCCAGACTTAAAATGCCAACAGTTGGGAATGTAAATTGGTGTAGCCACTATGGAGAACAGTATGGAGGTTCCTTAAAAAACTAAAAATAGAGCTATCATATGACCCAGCAATCCCACTCCTGTGTATATAACCAGAAAAAACTATAATTTGAAAAGATACATGCGCTCCAGTGTTCATAGCAGCACTGTTTACAATAGCCAAGACATGGAAACAACCTAAGTGTCCATCGACAGATGAATGGATAAAGAAGATGTGGTACATATATATTATGGAATATTACTCAGCCATAAAAAAGAATGAAATAATGCCATTTGCGGCAACATGGATGGACCTAGAGATTATCATACTCAGTGAACTAAGTCAGACAGAGAAAGACACATTGATATTACTTATATGTGGAATCTAAGAAAAAGATACAAATCAACTTATTTACAAAACAGAAACAGACTCACAGACATAGAAAACAAACTTATGGTTCCCAAAGGGGAAAGGGGGTGAGAGAGGGACAAATTAGGAGTTTGGGATTAGCAGATACAAAGTACTATGTATAAAATAGATAAACAACAAGGTCCTACTATATAGCACAGGGAACTATTATAGTCAATACCCTGTAATAAACAGTAATGGAAAAGAATATGAAAAAGAATATGTTTATACATGTATAACCGAATCACTTTGCTGTACACCAGAAATTAATACAATGTTGTTAATCAGCTATACTTCAATAAAAAAAATTTTTTAATGCCAGCAGGCTGTGATCTCACACTTCTAACTGAAAATAATAGTGTAATATTTTTCATAATACTTTCATATCTTTAGCCAATTGGATAATAAGACTGTTTTACTTGTTCCTATATGGGATATAAATGAAAAAGGTAATAACATTCTCATTTACAGATGAGGAACCCTAAGATTCCACCCAATTTGGAGACTGTATAAAGTAAACTACTGCGGAGCAAAAGACACATGCTTTAGAGCCAACCTGCTCCACGTAACAGGTATATGAACTTCTGTACCTCTTTAGTAGAGAAGGAGAAATAATGACATTGATCTCACAGAATAATGGGAGGATTAAAGTTAAATGAAATCTAGCCCAATAATGGGCAAATAAAAGGTGTTCAATAAATGACTGTTCTCTTCCTCTTCCATTCCAGATCCCACCCACCAATTCTTTTTAAGAACGAAATCACACTGTCCTTAATAGCCACAAAACTCTTCAAGGTCAAATTATAATGTGAAATGCATGAAGTATGATTCATCATATAGGATTTCCTTAGATTTAAAGAATGTCATTTTATCCAGGACTACTCATGTCTATTTATGCTTACTTGCTAATTTATTTCCACCCCACCTTCTTCTAAAAAGTATTTGAGGCAGACAACTCAACTCCTAAATCAAATTTCCTAGATATAAACAGTGACATAAACACGAAAGAGCTCATTCTTTCTGAGATCTTTCAAGGAAACAATTGCCTATAGAAAAGGAAAGACGTGTTAAGGCACGAAGATCTGAAAGCCACATACATTTAGAATTGAGTACTGACTTTATCATCAAAAAAGGTACATTCATGACATTTTTTTTTTCTTAAATTCCATATATATGTGTTAGCATACGGTATTTGTCTCTCTCTTTCTGACTTACTTCACTCTGTATGACAGACTTTAGGTCTATCCACCTCATTACAAATAGCTCAATTTCGTCTCTTTTTATGGCTGAGTAATATTCCATTGTATATATGTGCCACATCTTCTTTATCCATTCATCCGATGATGGAAGCAGCCGCATAGCACAGGGAGATCAGCTCGGTGCTTTGTGACCGCCTGGAGGGGTGGGATAGGGAGGGTGGGAGGGAGGGAGATGCAAGCGGGAAGAGATATGGGACCAGATGTATATATATAACTGATTCATTTTGTTGTGAAGCTGAAACTAACATACCATTGTAAAGCAATTATACTCCAATAAAGATGTTTAAAAAAAAAAAAAAAAGCTACATTCTAAAAATTTGCCTTCTCTGAGCCCTAATTTCCACATTGGTGAAATGAGAAAGTGGGATTAGTTGATCCTTCATTTTCTTCCCAATTTTATGATGTAATGACATTATGGAAGAAGAGCATCAATCATGGAGTCTGCCCACTACCTTAAAATTGAACTGCAGGAGAGTGCCAGCTGCTACAAAGAGCCTTCCCTGTCCACCTGGCTTCAGGAAACACTCCCTCCTCTAACCTCCTCTAGCATATGTATATTGACTTGATCACCCATTTGACACATTATTTTAAGGATTAAATTATGACTTGCTTTTGTTTTCATAGCTGTATATCTAACAGAACAGAGACAGTACCTTATACATTTTCATAACCACAATACATGATAAAGTATCAAAAGACAGTGACTGCCTGCTGATAAGGGAAACTTTTCATTCGCCCAAAATTTAAATTCCTTAATCCGTTTACAATTATGAATACTCCCTGGTCCATGCAGAACATTTTCTGTCATTAACATTGGTCTCAGACATTATAAACCACTTTCACCTTAATTATTACATTAGTTGCCTCCAATAACCTCAAATCTTGCACAGTTTTTTCTGATCTACATTTCTAGAACATTTTACAAGCAGGGAAGCACGACAAGTAAAGAAAAATACAGATTAGGTTATGGGGCCTAAATCCACCATTACCAGCCATGAAAACCAAAAAATTACTTAAAATTTCTGAGACTTGGTTGAGATTAAACTATTTCATAGAATTATTGTGAGGATTAATTAGAAAATATTTGAAAATTCCTAGGATTTAGTAGGTACTTAATAAACGGTAACAGTTCCATAAAAAATTAAGGTATTGGGAAGGAAAACATAAAACTATCTTTGTGCACAGATGACATGATCGTCTATGTAGAAAATCCAAAACAATCATAAAAAGACTCCCAGAATTAATAAGTGATTATGGCAAGGTTGCAAGATACAAGGTTAATATACAAAATCAATCACTTTTCTATATTCTAGCAATGAAAAATTGAATTTAAAATTAAAAACACAGGGCAGCTTGTGCTCTAGAGCATAAGCTTGTGCCTCTCCATTCTTCAATCAAAGAATGAAGCTTTCCTTTGCTTCTGAACTGAGCTCAGTTTTGTTCTATTGTCCTGAGAGACACTGGGCAGGAGGACTGTTGTTAGGGACTGACTCCAGAGGGTGGTAACAAAACCAGCCATGTGGCTGACAGGGTCTCAGTGCTCCGGCAGGGGGTCAGGTCTGAGCCTCTCAGGTGGGAGAGCCAAGTTCAGGAAATTGGACCACCAGACACCTCCAGGCCCCACGTAATATCAGTTGGCGAGAGCTCTCCCAGAGATCTCCATCTCAACGCAAAGACCCAGATCCAGTCAAGGACCATCAAGGTGTGGTGCCGGACATCCCATGCCAAATAACTAGCAAGACAGGAACACAACCCCACCCATTAGAGGAGAGGTTGCCTAAAATCATACTAAGTTCACAGACACCCTAAAATACACCACCGGACGCGGTCCTGCCCACCAGAAAAAAAGATCCAGCCTCATCCATCAGAACACAGGCACCAGTCTCCTCAAGCAGGAAGCCTACACAACCCACTGAACCAATGTTACCCACTGGGGGCAAATACCAAAAACAAGGGGAATTACAAACCTTCAGCCTGAGAAAAGGAGACCCCAAACACAGTAAGTTAAGCAAAATGAGAAGACAGAAAAATACGCACCAGATGAAGCAACAAGGTAAAAACCCACCAGACCAAACAAATGAAGAGGAAATAGGCAGTCTACCTGAAAAAGAATTCAGAGTAATGATAGTAAAGATGATCCAAAATGTTGGAAACAGAATGGAGAAATTACCAGAAACATTTAACAAGGACACAGAAGAACTAAAGAGCAAACAGACAATGATGAACAACACAATAAATGATATTAAAAATTCTTCAGAAGGAATCAATAGCAGAATAACTGAGACAGAAGAACGGAGAAGTGACCTAGATGATAAAAGAGTGGAAATAACTACCAGAGAGCAGAATAAAGAAATAAGACTGAAAAGAATTGAGGACAATCTCAGAGACTTATGGGACAACATTAAATGTGCCAACGTTCGAATTATAGGGGCCCCAGAAGAAGAAGAGAAAAAGAAAGGGGCTGAGAAAATATTTGAAGAGATTATAGTTGAAAACTTCCCTAATATGGGAAAGGAAATAGTCAGTCAAGTGCAGGAAGTGCATAGAGTCCCATACAGAATAAATCCAAGGAGAAATACGCCAAGACACATATTAAGCAAACTATCAAAAATTAAATACAAAGAAAAAATATTAAAAGAGGTTGAGGGAAAAGCAACATATAACATACAAGGGAATCCCCATAAGGTAAACAGCTGATCTTTCAGCAGAAACTGCAAGCCAGAAGGGAGTGGCAGGATATATTTAAAGTGATGAAAGGGAAAAACCTACAACCAAGATTACTCTGCCCAGCCAGGATCTCATTCAGATTCAACAGAGAAATTAAAAATTTTACACAGAAGCAAAAGTTACGAGAATTCAGCACCAAAAAAACAGGTTTACAACAAATGCTAAAGGGACTTCTCTAGGCAGGAAACACAACAGAAGGAAAAGACCTACAATAACAAACCCAGAACAATTAAGAAAATGGTAATAGGAACGTACATATCGATAACTACCTTAAATGTAAATGGATTAAATGCTCCAACCAAAAGACATAGACTGGCTGAATGTCTACAAAAACAAGAGCCATACATATGCTGTCTACAAGAGACCCACTTCAAACCTAGGGACACATACAGACTGAAAGTGAGGGGATGGAAAATGATATTCCATGCAAATGGAAATCAAAAGAAAGCTGGAGTAGCAATACTCATATCAGACAAAATAGACTTTAAAATAAAGACTATTACAAGAGACAAAGAAGGACACTACATAATGATCAAGGGATCAATCCAAGAAGAAGATATAACAATTGTAAATATTTATGCACCCAACATAGGAGCACCTCAATACCTAAGGCAAATGCTAACAGCCATAAAAGGGGAAATCGACACTAACACAATAATAGTAGGGGATGTTAACACCCCACTTTCACCAATGGACAGATCATCCACAATGAAAATAAATAAGGAAACACAAGCTTTCAGACACATTAAACAAGATGGACTTAATTGATATGTATAGGACATTCCATCCGAAAACAACAGAATACACTTTCTTCTCAAGTGCTCATGGAGCATTCTCCAGGATAGACCATATCTTGGGTCACAAATCAAGCCTTGATAAATTTAAGAAAATTGAAATCGTATCAAGTATCTTTTCTGACCACAATGCCATGAGACTAGACATCAATTACAGGAAAAAATCTGTAAAAAATACATAAACCTGGAGGATAAAAAATATACTACTTAATAACCAAGAGATCACTGAAGAAATCAAAGAGGAAATCAAAAAATACCTAGAAACAAATGACAATGAAAATATGACAACCCAATACCTATGGGATGCAGCAAAAGCAGTTCTAAGAAGGAAGTATAGAGCAATACAAGCCTACCTCAAGGAACAAGAAACATCTCAAATAAACAAATTAACCTTACACCTAAATCAGTTAGAGAAAGAAGAACAAAGAAAACCCGAAGTTAGCAGAAGGAAAGACATCATAAAGATCAGATCAGAAATAAATGAAAGAAATGAAGGAAACAATAGCAAAGATCAATAAAATTAAAAGGTGGTTCTTTGAGAAGATAAACAAAATTGATAAAGCACTAGCCAGACTCATGAAGAAAAAAAGAAATAAGACTCAAATCAACCGAATTAGAAATGAAAAAGGAAAAGTAACAACTGACACTGCAGAAATACAAAGGATCAGGAGGGATTACTACAAGCAACTATATGCCACGAAAATGGACAACCTGGAAGAAATGGACAAATTCTTAGAAAAGCATAACCTTCCAAGACTGAACCAGGAAGAAATAGAAACTATAAACAGACCAATCACAGGCACTGAAATTGAAACTGTGATTAAAAATCTTACAACAAACAAAAGCCCAGGACCAGATGGCTTCACAGGCGAATTCTAACAAACATTTTGAGAAGAGCTAACACCTATCCTTCTCAAACTCTTCCAAAATATAACAGAGGGAGAAACACTCCCAAACTCATTCTACGAGGCCACCATCACCCTGATACCAAAACCAGACAAGGATGTCACAAAGAAAGAAAACTACAGGCCAATATCACTGATGAACATAGATGCAAAAATCCTCAACAAAATACTAGCAAACAGAATCCAACAGTACATTAAAAGGATCATACACCATTATCAACTGGGATTTATCCCAGGGATGCAAGGACTCTTCAATATACACAAATCAATCAATGTGATACACCATATTAACAAATTGAAGGATAAAAACCATATGATTATCTCAACAAATGCAGAAAAAGCTTTCAACAAAATTCAACACCTATTTATGATAAAAACCCTCTGGAAAGCAGGCGTAGAAGGAACTTACCACAACATAATAAAGACCATATATGACCAACCCACAGCCAACATCGTTCTCAATGGTGAGAAACTGAAAGCATTTCCACTAAGATCAGGAACAAGACAAGGTTACCCACTCTCACCACTATTATCCAACATAGTGCTGGAAGTTTTAAACACAGCAGTCAGAGAAGAAAAAGAAATAAAAGGAATCCAAATCAGAAAAGAAGAAGTAAAGCTGTCACTGTTTTCAGATGACATGATACTATACACAGAGAATCCCAAAGATGCTACCAGAAAACTACTAGAGCTAATCAATGAATTTGGTAAAGTGGCAGGATACAAAATTAATGCACAGACATCTCTTGCATTCCTATACACTAATGATAAGAAATCTGAAAGAGAAATTAAGGAAACACTCCCATTTACCACTGCAAGAAAAAGAATAAAATACCTAGGATAAACCTACCTAAGGAGACAAAAGACCTGTATGCAGAAAACCATAAGACACTGATGAAAGAAATTAAAGACGATACAGACAGATGGAGAGATATACCATGTTCTTGGGTTGGAAGAATCAATATTGTGACAATGACTATACTATCCAACGCAATCTACAGATTCAATGCAATCCCTGTCAAACAACCAATGGCATTTTTCACAGAGCTAGAACAAAAAATTGTGCAATTTGCATGGAAACACAAAAGACCCCAAATAGCCAAAGCAATCTTGAGAAAGAGAAATGGAGCTGGAGGAATCAGGCTCTCTGACTTCAGACTATACTACAAAGCTACAGTAATCATGACAGTATGGTACTGGCACAAAATAGAGATATAGATAAATGGAACAGAATAGAAAGTCCAGAGATAAACCCACACACATACGGTCACCTTATCTTTGATAAAGGAGGCAAGAATATACAATGGAGGAAAGACAGCCTCTTCAATAAGTGGTACTGGGAAAACTGGACAGCTACATGTAAAAGAATGAAATTAGAACACTCCCTAACACCATACACAAAAATAAACTCAATATGGACTAAAGACCTAAATGTAAGGCCAGACACTATAAAACTCTTAGAGGAAAACATAGGCAGAACACTCTATGACATAAATCACAGCAAGATCCTTTTTGACCCACCTCCTAGAGAAATGGAAATAAAAACAAAAATAAACAAATGGGACCTAATGAAACTTCAAAGCTTTTGCACAGCAAAGGAAACCATAAACAAAATGAAAAGACAACCCTCAGAATGGGAGAATATATTTGCAAATGAAGCAACTGACAAAGGATTAATCTCCAAAATATGCAAGCAACTCATGCAGCTCAATATTGAAAAAACAAACAACCCAATCCAAAAATGGGCAGAAGACCTAAATAGACATTTCTCCAAAGAAGATATACAGATTGCCAACAAACACATGAAAGGATGCTCAACATCACTAATCATTAGAGAAATGCAAATCAAAACTACAATGAGCTATCACATCACACTGGTCAGAATGGCCATCATCAAAAAATCTGTAAACAGTAAATGCTGGAGAGTGTGTGGAGAAAAGGGAACCCTCTTGCCCTGTTGGTGGGAATATAAATTGATACAGCCACTGTGGAGAACAGTATGGAGGTTCCTTATAAAACTAAAAATTGAACTACCATATGACCCAGCAATCCTACTACTGGGCTATACTTGAGAAAACCATAATTCAAAAAGAGTCTTGTACCAAAATGTTCATTGGAGCTCTATTTACAACAGCCAGGACATGGAAGCAACATAAGTGTCCACTGACAGATGAATGGATAAAGAAGGTGTGGCACATATATACAATGGAATATTACTCAGCCATAAAAAGAAATAAAATTGAGTTATTTGTAGTGAGGTGGATGGACCTAGAGTCTGTCATACAGAGGGAAGTAAGTCAGAAAGAGAAAAACAAATAATGTATTCTAACACATATATATGGAATCTAAAAAAAAAAAAAGGTTCTGAAGAACATAGAGGCAGGACAGGAATAAAGACTAAAGATGCAGACGTAGAGAATGGACTTGAGGACACAGGGAGGGGGAAGGGTAAGCTGGGACGAAGTTAGAGAGTGGCATTGACATATATACACTACAAAATGTAAAAGAGATAGCTAGTGGGAATCAGCCGCATAGCACAGGCAGATCAACTCGGTGCTTGATGACCACCTAGAGGGGTGGGATAGGGAGGGTGGGAGGGAGATGCAAGAGGGAGGAGATATGGGGATATATGTATACGTATAGCTGATTCACTTTGTTATACAGCAGAAAGTAACACAACATCGTAAAGCAATTATACTCCAGTAAAGAAGTTATAAAAAATTAAAAACATAATATCATTTACATCAGCAGCCATAAAAATGAAATACTTAGGTATAAATATAGCAAAATGCGTACAAGATCTATATGTGGAAAACTATAAAACCATGATGTATGAAATTTTTTAAACAACTTAATAAATGAAGTTATATTCCATAGTCATGGATAGGAGGACTCAGTATTATCAAGATGTCAGGGGCTTCCCTGGTGGCGCAGTGGTTGAGAATCCACCTGCCGATGCAGGGGACACGGGTTCGTGCCCCGGCCCAGGAAGATCCCACATGCCGTGGAGCGGCTAGGCCCGTGAGCCATGGCCGCTGAGCCTGCACGTCTGGGAGAGACCACAACAGCGAGGCCCGCGTACCGCAAAAAAAAAAAAAAAAAAAGATGTCAGTTTTTCCAAACTTGATCTACAGATTCAATGCAATCCCAATCAAAGTCCAGCAAGTTATTTTGTAGATACTGACAAACTGATTCTAAAGTTTGTATGAAGACACAAGACCCAGGATAGTCAATACGATGGTGAAGAAGTAAAACAAAGTTGGAAGAGAGATGCTATAAAGCTTAGACTTACTATAAAGCTACAGTAATCAAGACAATGTGGGATTGGCAAAAGAAGACAAAAAGATCAATGGAACAGAACAGAGAGCCCAGAAATAGACCCACATAAATATAGTCAATTGATCTTTGACAAAGAAGCAAAGGCATACAATGGCACAAAGACAGTCTTTTAAATATATGATGCTGGAACAAATGAACATCCACAAGCAAAAAATAAATAAATCCAGACATAGACTTTACATCCTTCACAAAGATTAACTCAATAGAAAGATTACCTTAAAATGTAAAATGCAAAACTATAAAACTCCTAGAGGATAATGCAGGAGAAAACCTAGATGACTTTGGGTACAGTGATGACTTTTTAGATACAATACCAAAAGCATGATCCATGAAAGAAATAATTGATAAGCTGTAGATAACCAAAATTGAAAACTTCTGCTCTGCAAAAGACAATGTCAAGACAGTGAGAAGACAAGCCACAGACTGGGTGAAATATTGGCAAAAGATATCTGATAAAGGGCTGCTAACCTAAATATACAAAAAACTCTTAAAACAACAATAAGAAAACCTGATTTAAAAATGGGCTGAAGACCTTAAAAGAGACCTTACCAAAGAATATATACAGATGACAAATAAGCATATTTTAAAAATGCACCACATCATATTTCATCAGGGAAATGCAAATTAAAACAACAGTGAATAAAAACAATGAATAAAAAAACATATTAAAACTACACAGCTATCAGAATGGCCAAAATCCAGAACACTGGAAACACCAACTGCTGGTGAGAATGTGAAGCAACAAGAATTCTCATTCATCGCTGGTGGGAATGCAAAATGGTACAGCCACCTTGGAAGAGAGTTGGGCAGTTCCTTACAACACTAAACATACTTTTACAATACAATCCAACAATACTGTCCTTGGTATTTACCCAAAGGAGTTTAAAATGTATGTCCACACAAAAACCTCCAATGGATGTTTATAGCAGCTTTACTCATAACTGTCCAGACTTGGAAGCAGCCAAGATGTCCTTCAGTAGGTGAATCGATAAGTAAAGTGTAGTACATCCAGAAGCAGGAATATTAATCAGTCTCAATAGAAATGAGCTATCAAACCATGAAGATATATAGAGAAACCTTAAATGCATATTACTAAATGAAAGAAGCCAATCTAAAAAGGCTACACACTGTAGGATCCTAACTATTGATATATGACACTCTTGAAAAGGCAAAACTGTAGAGATAGTAAAAAAAGTCAGTGGTTGCCAGGAGTTGGGTGTGGGGTGGTGTTTAGAATGAATAATACAAGCAAAGAGGATATTTAGGGGAGTGAAAATACTTTGTATGATACCATAATGAAGGATACGTGTCATTACACATTTGTCCAGACCCATAGGTACATCATAGGATGTACAACACAAAGAGTAAACTATAATATAAACTATGGACTTTGGGTGATTTTGATGTGCCAATGCAGGTTCATCAGTTGTAATAAATGTGCCACTCCCATAGGGGATGGTGATAACGGGGAGGCTATGCATATGGATGTTGCAGGGGGTATATGGGAAATATCTGTATCTTCCCCTCAATTTTGCTGCTATTTTAAAACTGCTCTAAAAAACTGTCTTAATTTAAAAAAAATTTTAAATTAATCTTACCTTGTGACTTCCAGCCTCAAAAGTCTTCCAATGACTCCTCCCAGCTTCAGAATAAAAATCTTCCTACTCATCTCTGCTTTCAAAGTTCACATAATTTAGCTATGACTTACCTATTGGAATATATGTTGAATCTATGTGAGTTCTTGGACTTTGACAACATCCTGGCTTGTGAATATATCTTCTTATTCCTCCACTTGGCACTGTAGAAAGAGTAAGAATTTTAAAGCTAGACACAGACTGAGTTTGAATTCAGGCTCTGCCACTTCATATCCATGGGACCCTACACATTTCACTTAATCTAGCTCCATCTGTGAAAAGGTGATGGTAACATAAGGATTGCTGATTAATATCTATAGTGCTTATAACTCAGGACCTGGCACAGAGTAGGCACTCACTAGTTGGGAACGGTAGTGATAATGAGGATGATGGGTTTTTGGCCACTGAGCAGAGATGCAGAAAGTGGTAGTTAATGGGAAAGAAAGAAGGTGATCTGATCAGAAAAGGGACTTTAGTTTTGCATCTTGGGGACTGAGGATTTCCATGTCATGATGAGGCCTAGGGTGTGTCTGCCAATGTGGAAAAGAACACATAAATGAATAGAGAACAAAATCAGCCTTCTGTTAGGAGAAGCGTGGAACACATGCTGAGTAGAAAACAGCACTGGTCACTAGAGGCCAATACATGGGCTTATCTCCAGTGTGGCAACAGGACCCACTTGAAGGAATGCTTCAGTCCCAAGATTAGATGATAGCATTTGCTTCATAAATTCCTTTAAAATTGAAGACCTGATATTTTAGAGTGACAATACAATAAATACATTTCCATGGTTTATTAACTTGAATGACAGAAAATAATCATTTGTGAAGGATGTAAGAATTAAAGTAACGGCATGCTATTTTTTGTCATTCATTCACAAAGTTCATTACTTTAACAAGCAGTCACTGAGCAAGTGCTGTATGCTGGATAGAGTTCTAGACAGTGAGTATACCAACATAAATTCATCAATGTGTGTGGTCTAGGGGTGGGGGGAATGGTGACAAACATGTAAGTTATCACAATGCAACATTTTTCTTCCTATTCTATACAAAGTAGAATGGAAAAATGGTCCAATACACTGGGTCAAGTATATACATATACGATGAGAAATAATAAATATAATAAATAAGCATATGCATCCTTTCATCTTAGTAGCAACAGAATGGAGGATCTTTATTGTTGACCCTGTTACATAGACCCTAAGTATTATAGGTATTAATTCTAATTGAAAAATGAAATTGCATACAGATATAGATAGGTAGCACGGCTACTTTCCGAAGTGCAGTTCTAACAAGGCCAGCAGGCTGACAGCTAACTAACTACAAGATGTATTTGCTAAAGATATTACAGACAACTCTCTATAAAGAATAATAATTTAAAAGTGGAACTCAGAGACCCTCTAAGATCCCCCCAGACGCGGGCCCTCACTGATCCCCTGCGGATACCAGGGTCTCACCTGGGGGCCACCTCAGTGCCTGCCACCTCCCAAAACCAGTGCAGGGTCGGGGGTAGGGAGAGATGCATAAACAGTAACAGGACCCGGGATGGGCACTCTCTGGATGGAAGCCTAGAGCCTAAGTGTTCAAAAGGCTGCAGAGGAGGAAGATGGCGGAAGAGTAAGACGCGGAGATCACCTTCCTCCCCACAAATACACCAGAAATACATCTACACGTGGAACAACTCCTACAGAACACCTACTGAACGCTGGCAGAAGACCTCAGACTTCCCAAAAGGCAAGAAACTCCCCCACGTACCTGGGTAGGGCAAAAGAAAAACACAGAGACAAAAGAATAGGGACGGGACATGCACCTCTGGGAGGGAGCTGTGAAGGACGAAAGGTTTCCACACACTAGGAAGCCCCTTCGTGGGTAGAGACTGCAGGTGGCGGAGGGGGAAGCTTCGGAGCCACGGAGAAGAGCACAGCAACAAGGGTGCGGAGGGCAAAGCGGGGAGACTCCCGCACAGAGGATCGGTGCCGACCGACACTCACCAGCCCGAGACGCTTGTCTGGTCACCCGCCGGGGCGGGCGGGGCTGCGAGCTGAGGCTCGGGCTTTGGTCGGAGCGCAGGGAGAGGACTGGGGTTGGCGGCGTGAACACAGCCTGAAGGGGTTAGTGCACCACTAGCCGGGAGTGAGTCCGGGAAAAGGTCTGGGCCTGCCGAAGAGGCAAGAGACTTTTTCTTCCCTCTTTCTTTCCTGGTGCGCGAGGAGAGGGGATTAAGAGCGCTGCTTAAAGGAGCTCCAGAGATGGGCGCGAGCCGCGGCTAAAAGCGCGGACCCCAGAGACGGGCAGGAGACGCTAGGGCTGCTGCTGCCGCCACCAAGAAGCCTGTGTGTGAGCACAGGTCACTCTCCACAACTCCCTTCCGGGGAGCCTGTGCAGCCCGCCACTGCCAAGGTCCCGGGATCCAGGGACAACTTCCCCGTGAGAACGCACGGCTCGCCTCAGGCTGGTGCAACGTCACGCTGGCCTCTGCCGCCGCAGGCTCACCCCGCACTCCATGCACCTCCCTCCCCCCGGCCTGAGTGACCCAGAGCCCCCGAAGCAGCGGCTTCTTTAACCCCGTCCTGTCTGAGCAAAAAACAGACGCCCTCCAGCGACCTACACGCAGAGGCGGGGCCAAATCCAAAGCTGAGCCACTGGGAGCTGTGAGAACAAAGAAGAGAAAGGGAAATCTCTCCCAGCAGCCTCAGAAGCAGCAGATTAAAGCTCCACAATCAACTTGATGTACCCTGCATCTGTGGAATACATGAACACACAACGAATCATCCCAAATTGAGGAGGTGGACTTTGAGAGCAAGATTTATTATTTTTTCCCCTTTTCCTCTTTTTGTGAGTGTGTATGTGTATGCTTCGGTGTGAGATTTTGTCTGTATAGCTTTGCTTCCACCATTTGTCCTAGGGTTCTATCCGTCCGTTTTTTTAAATTTTTTTCCTTAATAATTATTTTTTATTTTAATAACTTTATTATATTTTACTTTATATTATTTTATTTTATTTCTTTCTTTTTTCCTTCCTTTCCTCCTTCCTCCCTTCCTTCCTCCCTGGTTCCCTCCGTCCCTCCCTCCCTCACTCCTTTCTTTCTTTCTTTCTTTCCTTCTTTCATTTATTTCTTCCTTCCTTCCTTTCTTTCTACTTCTACTTTCTTTCTACTTTTTCTCCCTTTTTCTTTCTTTCTTTCTACTTTTTCTTTCTTTCTTTCTAATTTTTCTCCCTTTTATTCTGAGCCATGTGGATGAAAGGCTCTTGGTGCTGCAGCCAGGAGTCAGTGCTGTGCCTCCGAGGTGGGAGAGCCAACTTCAGGACACTGGTCAACAAGAGACCTCCCAGCTCCACATAATATCAAACGGGAAAAATCTCCCGGAGATCTCCATCTGAACGCCACCACCCAGCTTCACTCAACGACAAGCAAGCTACAGTGCTGGACACCCTATGCCAAACAACTAGCTAAACAGGAACACAACCCTACCCATTAGCAAAGAGGCTGCCGAAAATCATAACGAGTCCACGGACACCCCAAAACACACCACCAGACGTGGACCTGCCCACCAGAAAGACAAGATCCAGCCTCATCCACCAGAACACAGGCACTAGTCCCCGCCACCAGGAGGCCTACACAACCCACTGAACCAACCTTAGCCACTGCGGACAGACACCAAAAACAATGGGAACTACGAACCTGCAGCCTGCAAAAAGGAGACCCCAAACACAGTAAGATAAGCAAAATGAGAAGACAGAAAAACACACCGCAGATGAAGGAACAAGATAAAAACCCACCAGATGTAACAAATGAAGAGGAAATAGACAGTCTACCTGAAAAAGAATTCAGAATAATGATAGTAAAGATGATCCAAAATCTTGGAAATAGAAGAGAAAAAAATGCAAGAAACATTTAACAAGGACCTAGAAGAACTAAAGATGAAACAAACAATGATGAACAACACAATAAATGAAATTTAAAATGCTCTAGATGGTATCAATAGCAGAATAACTAAGGCAGAAGAACGGATAAGTGACCTGGAAGATAAAATAGTGGAAATAACTACTGCAGAGCAGAATAAAGAAAAAAGAATGAAAAGAACTGAGGACAGTCTCAGAGACCTCTGGGACAACATTAAACGCACCAACATTTGAATTATAGGGGTTCCAGAAGAAGAAGAGAAAAAGAAAGGGACTGACAAAATATTTGAAGAGATTACAGTTGAAAACTTCTCTAACATGGGAAAGGAAATAGCAAATCAAGTCCAGGAAGCACAGATAGTCCCATACAGGATAAATCCAAGGAGAAACATGCCAAGACACATATTAATCAAACTGTCAGAAATTAAATACAAAGAAAACATATTAAAAGCAGCAAGAGAAAAACAACAAATAACACACAAGGGAATCCCCATAAGGTTAACACCTGATCTTTCAGCAGAAGCTATGCAAGCCAGAAGGGACTGGCAGGACATACTTAAAGTGAGGAAAGGGAAAAAACCTACAACCAAGATTACTCTATTCAGCAAGGATCTCATTCAGATTTGATGGAGAAATTTAAACCTTTACAGACAAGCAAAAGCTGAGAGAGTTCAGCACCACCAAACCAGCTCTACAACAACTGCTAAAGGAACTTCTCTAGGCAAGAAACACGAGAGAAGGAAAAGAGCTACAATAACAAACCCAAAACAATTAATAAAATGGGAATAGGAACATACATATCGATAATTACCTTAAATGTAAATGGACTAAATGCTCCCACCAAAAGACACAGACTGGCTGAATGGATACAAAAACAAGAACCATATATTTGCTGTCTACAAGAGACCCACTTCAGACCTAGAGACACATACAGACTGAAAGTAAGGGGATGGAAAAAGATACTCCATGCAAATGGAAACCAAAAGAAAACTGGAGTAGCAATACTCATATCAGACAAAATAGACTTTAAAATAAAGACTATTACAAGAGACAAAGAAGGACACTACATAATGATCAAGGGATCGATCCAAGAAGAAGATATACCAATTGTAAATATTTATGCACCCAACATAGGAGCACCTCAATACATAAGGCAAATACTAACAGCCATAAAAGGGGAAATCGACAGTAGCATATTCATAGTAGGGGGCTTTAACACCCCACTTTCACCAATGGACAGATCATCCAAAATGAAAATAAATAAGGAAACCCAACCTTTAAATGATACATTAAACAAGACGGACTTAATTGATATTTATAGGACATTCCATCCAAAAACAACAGAATACACATTTTTCTCGAATACTAATGGAACATTCTCCAGGATAGATCATATCTTGGGTCACAAATCAAGCCTTGATAAATTTAAGAAAATTGAAATTGTATCAAGTATCTTTTCCGACCACAACGCTATGAGACTAGGTATCAATTACAGGAAAAGATCTGTAAAACATACAAACACATGGAGGCTAAACAATACACTACTTAATGACGCAGTGATCACTGAAGAAGTCAGAGGAAATCAAGAAATACCTAGAAACAAATGACAATGGAGACACGACGACCCAAAATCTATGGGATGCAGCAAAAGCAGTTCTAAGAGGGAAGTTTATAGCAATACAATCCTACCTCAAGAAACAGGAAACATATCAAATAAGCAACCTAACCTTGCACCTAAAGGAATTAGAGAAAGAGGAACAAAAAAACTCCAAAGTTAGCAGAAGGAAAGAAATCATAAAAATCAGAACAAAAATAAATGAAAAAGAAATGAAGGAAATGATAGCAAAGATCAATAAAACTAAAAGCTGGTTCTTTGAGAAGATAAACAAAATTGATAAACCATTAGCCAGACTCATCAAGAAAAAGAGGGAGAAGACTCAAATCAATAGAATTAGAAATGAAAAAGGAGAAGTAACAACTGACACTGCAGAAATACAAAAGATCATGAGAGATTACTACAAGCAACTCTATGCCAATAAAATGGACAACCTGGAAGAAATGGACAAATTCTTAGAAAAGCACAACCTGCCAAGACTGAATCAGGAAGAAACAGAAAATACGAACACACCAATCACAAGCACTGAAATTGAAACTGTGATTAAAAATCTTACAACAAACAAAAGCCCAGGACCAGATGGCTTCACAGGCAAATTCTATCAAACATTTAGAGAAGAGCTAACACCTATCCTTCTCAAACTCTTCTAAAATATAACAGAGGGAGAAACACTCCCAAACTCATTCTACGAGGCCACCATCATCCTGATACCAAAACCAGACAAGGATGTCACAAAGAAAGAAAACTACAGGCCAATATCACTGATGAACATAGATGCAAAAATCCTCAACAAAATACTAGCAAACAGAATTCAAGAGCACATTAAAAGGATCATACACCATGATCAAGTGGGGTTTATTCCAGGAACACAAGGATTCTTCGATATATGCAAATCAATCAATGTGATAAACCATATTAACACATTGAAGGATAAAAACCATATGATCATCTCAATAGAGGCAGAGAAAGCTTTCGACAAAATTCAACACCCATTTATGATAAAAACCCTGCAGAAAGTAGGCATAGAGGGAACTTTCCTCAACATAATAAAGGCCATATATGACAAACCCACAATGAACATCGTCCTCAATGGTGAAAAACTGAAAGCATTTCCACTAAGATCAGGAACAAGACAAGGTTGCCCACTCTCACCACTCTTATTCAACATAGTTTTGGAAGTTTTAGCCACAGCAATCAGAGAAGAAAAGGAATCCAAATTGGAAAAGAAGAAGTAAAGCTGTCACTGTTTGCAGATGACGTGATACAATACATAGAGAATCCTAAAGATGCTACCAGAAAACTACTAGAGCTAATCAATGAATTTGGTAAAGTAGCAGGATACAAAATTAATGCACAGAAATCTCTGGCATTCCTATACACTATGATGAAAAATCTGAAAGTGAAATCAAGAAAACACTCCCATTTACCATTGCAACAAAAAGAATAAAATATCTAGGAATAAACCTACCTAAGGAGACAAAAGACCTGCATGCAGAAAATTATAAGACACTGATGAAAGAAATTAAAGATGATACAAATAGATGGAGAGATATACCATGTTCTTGAATTGGAAGAATCCACACTGTGAAAATGACTCTACTACCCAAAGCAATTTACAGATTCAATGCAATCCCTATCACACTACCACTGGCATTTTTCACAGAACTAGAACAAAAAATTTTGCAATTTGTATGGAAACACAAAAGACCCAGAATAGCCAAAGCAGTCTTGAGAATGAAAAACGGAGCTGGAGGAAACAGCCTCCCTGACTTCAGACTATACTACAAAGCTACAGTAATCAAGACAGTATGGTACTGGCACAAAAACAGAAAGATAGATCAATGGAACAGGATAGAAAGCCCAGAGATAAACCCACGCACATATGGGCACCTTATCTTTGATAAAGGAGGCAGGAATGTACAGTGGAGAAAGGACAGCCTCTTCAATAAGTGGTGCTGGGAAAACTGGACAGCTACATGTAAAAGTATGAGATTAGATCACTCCCTAACACCATACACAAAAATAAGCTCAAAATGGATTAAAGACCTAAATGTAAGGGCAGAAACTATCAATCTCTTAGAGGAAAACATAGGCAGAACACTCTATGACATAAATCACAGCAAGAACCTTTTTGACCCACCTCCTAGAGAAATGGAAATAAAAACAAAAATAAACAAATGGGACCTAATGAAACTTCAAAACTTTTGCACAGCAAAGGAAACCGTAAACAAAACCAAAAGACAACCCTCAGAATGGGAGAAAATATTTGCAAATGAAGCAACTTACGAAGGATTAATCTCCAAGATTTACAAGCAGCTCATGCAACTCAATAACAAAAAAACAAACAACCCAATTCAAAAATGGGCAGAAGACCTAAATAGACATTTCTCCAAAGAAGATACACAGATTGCAAACAAACACATGAAAGAATGCTCAACGTTGTTACTCATTAGAGAAATGCAAATCAAAACTACAATGAGATATCATCTCACACCAGTCAGAATGGCCATCATCAAAAAATCTAGAAACAATAAATGCTGGAGAGGGTGTGGAAAAAAGCAAACACTCTTGCACTGCTGGTGGGAATGTGAATTGGTTCAGCCACTATGGAGAACAGTATGGAGGTTCCTTAAAAAACTACAAATAGAACTACCATATGACCCAGCAATCCCACTACTGGGCATATACCCTGAGAAAACCATAATTTACTAAGAGTCATGTACCAAAATGTTCATTGCACCTCTATTTACAATAGCCCGGAGATGGAAACAACCTAAGTGTCCATCATTGGATGAATGGATAAAGAAGATGTGGCACATATATACAATGGAATATTACTCAGCCATAAAAAGAAACGAAATTGAGCTATTTGTAATGAGGTGGATAGACCTAGAGTCTGTCATACAGAATGAAGTAAGTCACAAAGAGAAAGACAAATACCATATGCTAACACATATATATGGAATTTAAGAAAAAAAATGTCATGAAGAACCTAGGGGTAAGACAGGAATAAAGACACAGACCTACTAGAGAACGGACTTGAGGATATGGGGAGGGGGAAGGGTAAGCTGTGACAAAGCGAGAGAGAGGCATGGACATATACACTACCAAACGTAAGGTAGATAGCTAGTGGGAAGCAGCCGCATAGCACAGGGGGATTAGCTCGATGCTTTGTGACCGCCTGGAGGGGTGGGATAGGGAGGGCTGGAGGGAGGGAGACGCAAGAGGGAAGAGATATGGGAACATATGTATATGTACAACTGATTCACTTTGTTATGAAGCAGAAACTAACACACCATTGTAAAGCAATTATAGTCCAAGAAAGATGTAAAAAAAGATAAAATAAAATAAATAAAAGTGGAACTCAAATCTTATTTAAAAAATAATAATAATAAATATGAACCCATGCTTTAAGTACGTAGACAGAATACAAATACAATATTATTTAATCATCAGAAAGCCCCTGAGTAGGTATTATTACTACTACTACTATTATTATTATTATTATCACTACCATTTTACTGATGTTGAAACTGAAAATCAGAGGAGGTTCAGCAATTTGCTCCAGGTATATGAGTAATGACAGATGAAAGGACGGATCCCAGACTTTTTTGTCTCCAAAGCCTGTACTGTTAATGATTCAACCAGTGTTTTTCAAAACGTGGTCCATGGTCTACCTACATCAAAATCACCTGAGATGCTTGTTAAAAATGCAAACTCTTTAGTTTCACCCAGGCCCACTGAATCAGTATTGCTGAGATGGAGCCAAGAATTGTGCATTTCCTTGTGTTTTTTTGCCTACTGACTGTTAACACATTGCTAAGCTACTCTGCCTTCTGACATTTAAGACACCATTATGGCAAAAAGATGAAAATCTTACTAATAAGTGCATATGACCAAAGACCTTCTGAATGTTATCCCATCTAGAAGCCTTCACTGAATAGATAGGAAAACCCAACATCTAGAAAGTATAGGGTCTAAGCTTTGTGTAACAATCCCAAAATTACACTATGAGTGGGAAGGCCTGCTGATACCTGAGAATTCTGGAACTTTTCCCCTCCTTTCCAACTCCAATTTGCTCTATGACTTTGAAGAAGTCAATTTTTATGCCTGGGCATTGGTTTCTTTGCTGTTAGCTCTGGTGAGCTGACCTATGCTTCACAAGGGTGATCCCAAGATCCACACAGAGAAGGAACTTTCCCAGACTATAGAGCTGAATCAAATGCTCCAGGATTTCTAGCGAGGGCAAAGATATGTTCAACAAAGCCAGGCAACAAAATATCACTTTTCATTTCTCTGTTTCAATGTCTTTGAAAACATTTTCCTATTATCATTTCCCACTATCCCTAAATTCTTTCAGGAGTAGAAGTGAATATACCATGTAAATAAATGTCTCTCCTAATTTCTTCCATATGGCCACAAAAAGTAGCAAGTTTAATAAAGTTTCCCCCAATTTTTTAAAGTGATAAAGAAGGGACCTTAAAAATATTTATTTTAACCCTCTTTGATTTTTATAGGTGATAAAACCAGCCAGTGAATGGACCCAGTGGAATACTCCTGTGTTATTCCACTACACCTAATGAATGCTTATGCTTCTAGTCTCTGCTTCCTCAAAGCAGTGCTAGTGTTGCTATAGCTGCTGTGTGTTTTTTTATAACAGTAACCTTAGCCTGTTGCCCTGGGGCAGGGCAGTATTTCTCAAAGTTTGGGACTCCCTACTCTGGTCGACTACAAGAAGATTTAGTTGGTTTTAAGTAATACTGAATCACATAATAGAAAAATAATTCCTCCATCAATTTAAAAAATCTTTTTACTTACTTCAAAGAGAAAGTCTCAGGATGACTCTAATACAGGCTTAGTAGCTCTGTGACTTGGTAATCTCCCTTTTTAAGAAATTCAAAGTAGGCAGTTGATCACCTTTTCTTTATGGCAAGTGGTATAAGCTTTCCAAATATGATAATGATGTGAATTTTTCTTTTAAAATCAATCAACTTAAAGAAGAGTATTAAGCTAATAATACTATAAGGGACATGATAAAAATTTATAAAAATTGTATGAGAATGATTAAAATGATGAAATGATTCAAAATACAGACTCTGGAGTCAAACACACATGGGATTCCAATGTGCGGAATCTTCTAGATGTCTAAGATGTAGAGTAGGTTATATATCCTTGCAATGATTCACTTTTACTGTTGGCAGAATGAGGACATTTGTAATGCCTACCCATGGTTTGTTGTGAGGATTAGCCAAATGATCACTGTCAAGTTCTTACCACAGGGCCTGGCCTATGGTGAGTGGCCAGCAACTGCCAATTGCTATTTTATCAGCAGTGGCAGCGCCAACATTACCTTGCCTGAGGAATGTTGATACATTTTATCTCCTATAATCACAGATTATAAAACCTAGGGAATACAAAAGAAAAAAACCTCTAAAGATTATCTAATCTAAATTTCCCCAGACCCCACCACCTGAGGGTGTTGAGAAAAGAGAACCCTCCTACATTGTTGGTGGGAATGTAAATTGATACAGCCACTATGGAGTTTCCTTAAAACACTAAATATAAAACTACCATATTACCCAGCAATCCCACTCCTGGGCATATATTCAGAGAAAACCATAATTCGAAAAGATACATGCACCCCAATGTTCACTGCAGCACTATTTACAATAGCCAGGACATGGAAGCAACCTAAATATCCAACAACAGAAGAATGGATAAAGAAAATGTGGTACGTATGTACGACGGAATGTTACTCAACTATAAAAAAGAACGAAATAATTCTATTTGCGGCAACATGGATGGACCTAGAGATTATCATACTAAGTGAAGTAAGTCAGACAGAGAAAGACAAATACCATATGATATCACTTATATGTAGAATTTAATAAAAAAATGATACAAATGAACTTATTTACTAAACAGAATTCACAGATCTCAAAATCAAACTTATGGTTACCAAAGGAGAAATGTCGGGGGAAGTAATAAATTAGGAGATTGGGAATAACATATACACACTACTATATATAAAATAGATAACTAGCAAGAAACTGCTGTATAGCACAGGGAACTCTACTATTATTTAATAACCTACTTGGGAAAAGAATCTGAAAAAGAATGGATATATATATATATATAGATATATATATGTATAACTGATTCACTTTGCTGTATGTACACTTGAAACTAATACAACATTGTGAATCAACTATACTCCAATAAAAACTTCTAAAAAATAAAAATAAAATAAAAGCAACATGTTTTCTAGAATAGCATGTCTCCTTTTAAGCTAACCAATGAATAAGAAAAATAATATCTGTTTAAAAAGTTTTAAAAAACAAACAACCTCTAAAGTTTCTCTAATCTAACCTTCCCCAGACCCCACCACCTGAGGCTTAAAGTTCCTCTAAAGGAGTTTTTAACCTTTATGGTTTATGACTTTTCATTTGTTTTAAATATTTTTGATGCTTTTATTAATCTTAAACTAAAATTTAGCATACATTTTAATTCTGATATAGGCAGTAGTATATGCAGTACTCTGATGTTGTCACTAATAGAAATCACAGCCATTTTCACATTACATCTCTTGAAATATTTATATTCTTTGCCACTTAGAGATTTATGATCGCTATTAGAGCATCTGATTATTAGCATATTAAAAAGAAGCAAATTTATTACTAGATCACAAACTTATAATACTTTGATAACTGCATTTCAATATAATTGGTTTCCTTGTAATCCTATGCGTTTTATGTTATGCATTTACAAGCATTTTGAGAAGAAAACCACCGGCATTATCACACTGCCTCAGCTGTCAATAGCACACACAAAAAGTTTAAAGACCCCTGCTCTATCACCTTGCCAAGAAACGTCGATGCAGTCCACTTGCACACCTTGGGAGATTCCCCATCTCCAGAGAAAACCAGTTCTTATCTGCCCCGGTGAGCCCTTAACACCATAGACAACAAATTCTCCTTGGTTATAGAAGAAACAGAATCCACTGTGCTAAAACAAATTTCTGAAAAACAGAAACTAATTCTGATATATACCTTGCAAAAGTATTTGATTTACCAGCCAAGAAAAATATTAACATAGGTGGCTGAATTCCAAGATTTAAATCACCGAGTGAATCAAAGTAGCAAGATTTCATTCTATTTCATAGCATACTCTGTCTACAAGCCACTTATCTACTAAGTCAGAACGAATACTGCTTCACTGTTGCTCACACATCACTTGTATTGCTAACGACAAGAAGAAAGCGGTGTGGGGGGAGCATCAGCTTTCAATCATCTTAACTAACCCACCTTCTCTGCAAAAGACATGTAGCTAATTAAATCAATTTTGTTTTATTTTTTCAACAAATGTTTTTCTCTTTTCAAAATTAGGAGGCAGTTACCTAATTCATGACATAACAAAGGACAAGAGAGTTAGGTTGGTGGTCGAGCAATGTGCAGATCCAAGGCATTTTTGCTTCCAATCGAATGCTCTCTCTAGCACTCAGGACCAGAGAAGAGGATTTGGGGAACAGGAGGTAGATGGAAGAAGAGAGAGAAAAGGAAGAATAAATTAATAATTTTACATTTAACAAAGTATTTCCATAGAATAGCTTTTCATGCTTCCCCCCAAACCCTGTGTAATATTATCAATACTTTTTTGTTAAAGAAATAAAAGACCAGAAAAGTTAAGTGATTTGTTCAAATTCATGAAGCCAAAAGGAGCAGAGTCAAGGTTTGAGCTCAGGAAGGCTAGTTAAGAGGCTGCCTCTGACTTTGTCCTTGCCCTGCCTCAATCCATCCCCTTACAGAGCTGGTGGCACAGTCTTTCTAAAGGAAAGATCTGATCATGCCACTTTCAGATTCATTATCTTTTCAGAACCTTTGCGAAAAAGTCCAGGGCTTAGAGATCCATCTTGATCTGGCTACTGCTTACTTCTGCTGTGCTAGAGCTGGCTCCACTGGCCTTTGAGAAATGATTGTTAAATACTCACGAATTTCCAAGTCAGTTAATAAACTGTTGGTAGCTTGAATTTGGCCTTGGTGAGAATATTTACACCACAGAAATTGGCAAAAGTTACAAACGAAGGCTCTCTCTCTTTTTTTTTTTTATTTTTTTGAGAAGAAATTTACCAACACACCTCTGCTCTGTAGCACACATCATTTGAACACACCCCCCGCTCTTATTTTCATCCATGCTGAATTACTTTCTGTTCCCTAATAAGCCATGCTATTTCTTTGCCTAGAACACTATTTTCCTTCTTCTCTTTCCCTGGCTCTAATCCTATGAATGTTTCAAGTTTTAATTTTTGTATGACTTTCTTCCTGACCTTCATTGCCTTCTAACTTTCATCCCTGCAAAGCTGGGTGAGATATCCCACCCCAACACCCCACCCCCATAGCACACTAGGCTTTCCCCTCCCAAGGCAGTGCTGTAATTACCCTACTACTGGCCAGATTATGTCACTTGACTACAAACTACTCAGGTGCAGAAACTCCTTATTTTTTTATTTTAATACCATTCTCTACCATGTGTCTGACATCTACTGAAAGATCAATATTTGGTAAATAAACATGGTGAATGACAGAGTTAAGAAGGTCCCCAGGGACAAAATCCCTGAAAAACAGGACTTGTAACTTATATTCAGAGGTATGATACCAGGAATTGGGAAAATCATTCTCAAACCATAAAAGAACCCAAGGGAAGAAAAAGACAAAATGAGGGTCTTAAGAAACAGGGATGTCAGTTTATTTCTGGTTCTAGCCCAAGGATGACAAACAGTTATTTAGACGGCACCACTACCTATTACCAAGGGCATGAGATCCCCGTTTGATCTCTGCACCCTTTTCTGCTGGGCCCAGGAGACTCCTCCAAGCCAGCGTCACTGTCATCAATCAAAGCCAGCATCTAAAGTGAAACACATTTGCCAACCCAGAGGAGGTCATGTGACAACGAATACTGCCTTCCTCCTAGAAGCCTTTCTGCCGTACTTTCAAGTATATCACCAGGTTGCTTCCTCCCTTTTGGAGTCAGGATTGAAACTAAGAGAAGTGAAGAGGCATAGGAGGAGGAAGTAAGGAAGCTGCATGGAAGGGGAAACTTCAAAAAGAGGATGTTAGGGAGGGCCCCCTGTAACCTGTTCTCACATTCCTCCTCCCCTTTCCTTTCTTCCCTTGAGTTTCTTCTTTTTCCTTCTTACTAATTCTCTCTGTGATTGTTTTCCCTTCTGCCCATCTCATTCCAGCTTTTGAGTCTTTGTTTACCTTTTCTCTCTGCAGCAGCTTCTCATTTCTTCTCTGTTCCCTTTTCTGACATCCCCATCTCCCTTTCTCCTCTACCATCCTCCTTCTTTCTCAACTTTTGTTTCTTACCCTTCCTCCTGCCTTTTAATAGGTTCCAGTATCTCTCTCTGAATTTTTTTTTCTTCTGTCTCATTTCCCTCTCTCTGTCAACTAGATTCTAGAAGAATTAATTACCTTTATTTTGAACACCATTTTCCTTCTCTTTTCCTGGTCCTACTTCTGCTTATCCTTCAAGTTTTACCTTCTGTATCACTTACTTTCTGACATCCATTCCCTTTAATTTTTATAAAGGAAAAAATTTATTTAGAGCACATTTTTCCCCCAATAGATCTTTCAACTAAATAGCAAAATATTTTATTTCATCTAAAGGCAATAGATTAAAAAACAAATTGTACCACATACATAGTAATGTAATCTTGCAAATTATTTTCCAGCTGGCTTTATAAATTTTGCATATATTCTAAATGGATAATTTCATCAAACACAGTTCTCTTTAAATTAAAGCCTAACAAGCAGTGGCACAAAAAGAAAATTAATCTTGTCATTTCTTGAGCATTTACTATGTACACATCGTTCAATATATTACTCAAATTCTAAAGCCTTTGATTTTCCTATCTATCTTTACACGTAATCTGATTTCTAAAGATGTTTCATGGGAAATATTGTTTTTAAGTGAGCGCAGGCTGATTAGAGCATTTACATTTTTACTACCTGTTAGGGAACCTTGACTACCTGTAGTTCTTGGATAGAAAAATTATGTGTGACCTCCTTTCTTAATGAATATCTGTGCCTTATCTCTCATTAGTTTAGAAATATAAAAATGTAATACTGAAAAAAATGTAATGCTCTTTCTTAAAAAATGGAACACAAAAATTCTGAGTTAATAGAAGTGTCATTACTAGGAAGAGGCAGGTCATCATAGGCAAGGCATTCTGCAGAGGGTGGAGAAGCTTGGTTAACCTTGTTTTAGTAGAGAGGCATCAGTGTTTCCTCAAAGTCTGTCATTCCAGTGGCTGACCAAGTGCAAAAACAAGCTTAGAGCTAACAAACAAAAGAAATTCAGCAAATCTTTTAAGAAAATCCCCAGTTACCAGACCAGAAAAAAACGGAAACATCCTACAGAGAACTCTCTTATTTCCACCAAAAACTTACTACAGAAGAGCAATTAGGGAACATTAAGTCCAAATCCTCCACTTACTAGGAAACACTTTGGTTATAATTAAAAATATGAGCTTTAGAGATAAAAAGACTTGGGTTTAAATTGTCACTCAGAAACTCACAAGCTGTGTTCTAAGATAACAATAACACCTGAATATCAGGTTGCTCTAAGCATTAAATAGGTGAGGCTCATAAAGGTATGGCAACATAAGAAATGTTCAATCAATATTAACTATAAGTTCCAGAGAAGGAAAGGGTATTTCTTGAAGTCACATACTTGTCGAAGAGCAAGTTTAAGGCCAGCTCACTGTCAAATTGATTTTTAAGTCAATGCTCTTTCAATTTCCTGAGATCATTAAACTATGGCCCACGGGCCAAATCTGGCCTCTTGTCTGATTTTGACAAGAGCCACACTCATTCAGTTAGGTACTGTTGATGGTTGCCCCAGTGCCAACATGGCAGAGTTGAGTAGCTGTAAACTGCAGAGCCAAAAATATTTACCAAAAATCCTTTACAAAAAAGTTTGCTGAACTTTGTGACTAGGACTTGATTTCAAGTCTAGATCACTTAGGGAGACTGAGTTAGCTTTACTATAATCCTTCCTCTACCCTTAGGGGTCTTACTCAAAAAGGTAAAGGTTTAGTGGTGAATTCTTACCTTCCCAAGTCTTAGTTTTGGTAGCTTAAACCAAAAACAAAAATAAAACAAGCAGGAGAGTAATTTGTTTCCTGTAATGAATAGACTTCAGATTCAAAAGGGTGTTCAGAGTTACTCATTCAGGTCTTCCAATTCCAAGCAAATTTCAAATTTCTACCCTATTTTGCTCTCTACCAATTTGAGAATCGCTAAATGCAGTTAAAATTTATAGGCACCCCTCCTCCCCATGCAGCTATGTTTTCTTTATCAGGGTCAAGGAATGACAGTGCTAAATCTGTCCTTAGCACCCTCTTTGCCCAGATGGAGAAACTGATATCCAGACAGGGACACTCTCTTGTCATAGATCCCAAGCACAGTGTTTTGTTTTTTTTTTCATTAAACTAAAACTTCCCCCATGATTTACTTTATGTTGCTCAACTATTTAGAGTTTCAGTGGTGGCAAGTAAGATCACAGATTTAGAATTTTACAGTAAGAATTGTATCCTTTATTAATTTTTTTTTTGGCCGCACTGTGCAACTTGCAGGATCTTATTTCCCCTGCCAGGGATTGAACCCCGCCTGGGTAGTGAAAGTACCGAGTCCTAACCATTGGACCACCAAGAAATTCCTATTAAATTATTTTTTAACTGCTTTGCTGGGAGAAAGAAAGTCAGTGCTCACCAGCCAGGGATGAGAACCAACCACCTTATTTGAGTTCCTTAAAATATTAAAGCTATAGACTTACTTTCACACACAATTATAAATATTCCTCTGAGATTGCCTTTTTCGCCAAGAGGTGAGAAGAGGCCCTAATGGACTCAAAAGTAAAGGAGACCGCATGACACTGGGAAAAGGGAGAGGAAGGAGGTCCATGCAGCCATGAGCAGCAAAATTCAAAGAGGTCCTTGGAAATGTTGCTAATATACATTTGGAAGAAATGGTGAATTTATCTGGAAAAAAAATTATGATCTATAAAAGGGTTACATTACATTTGACCCTTGAACTGCAAGAGTGTGAACTGCATGGGTCCACTTATATGCAGATTTTTTTCACTAAATTTGTACTCCATACAAATTATACTACATAATCTGAGGTTAGTTGAATGTGCATATGCAGAACCACGAATACAGAGGGCCAACGGTAAAGTTACACATGGATTTTTGACAGTGTGAAGGGTTGGCACCCCAGCCCCTGCATTGTTCAAGGGTTAAATGTATTTATTAAGGATATATCTTTAATTGGGACTTTAAACTCCAGCCCCTCAACCACTCCCCCCCTCATTATTGACAAAAGGCACTGTCATATATTCTGCAGGGCTGATGGATTGATTGCTTTCTCTGTGATTCACCGGTCTGTGGATATACAATAACATATTCACATCTATATGTCCACTAGGCTATCAATTTTATAGTGATGATATAATTGTTCATCATCCCAGTCAGGTCCTCCTCTGACTCCTGAGCTCTCTTAGGGTCAATCAACAAAGCATGAACACTTGAGAATCTCTCCTGTCTCTGGTATCCAGATTCAATCAGTGACCAAATCTTTTTAGTGTTTCCCTCTGAGTTATTTCTTAAACCTATCCTCCGCTTTCTATTTCTATGATATCACTCCAGTTCAGACTACCAGTAGTTCATGTCACGTTATTTCTCATCTGCGTATGGTCCCTCCTAATTCTAATCCTGTCAAACTACCACCAAACCAATATTCCTAAAAACAATTTTGATCAGGTACCTCTCCTGCTTAAATACCTACAATATATCTCCTTTAAAGTCCAAACTTTTAATCAGGCATTCAAGCAACATTCTTTCCAATCCCATTTCTAGGATTTTGTTTTCCTCTTTGAAAACAAGGAGGAATAGCCTGCGTTTCATATGTCTGCATGTGTTGGGGAAGAAGAAATTTTCCCTTCTAGATTCTTTTGGCTGGTCTAAAAATTAAATTGACATGAGATAGATTAACAGGAGAAACATCAAACAAAAGTCGAAAAACATGAATATACAGGAGAGACCCAGGTAAAATGAGTAACTTGCCCAAATGGTCAAAGACCGCACCTTAAATATCATCTTTAGCTAAAGGCAAAAGAGGATGTTCGGGGTTGTAGTTTGGGACTTCAAAGGGGAGGAAGGTAATTTACATGGAAAAGCAAATGTTAAGTAAAAAAATGTTTGCTGGCCGTGCAGAGACAATTGGACACAGACTGGACTCTGATATCTAGGTCTTGCCTGAGTTTCCCCCTCACCACACCTAGCCCATATTCTTTGCAGACATCTCTGATGATAGCTCTATTCCTGGAACAGGCCTTTTATCTAAATTAGTTAGGCAGCCAAGGGGGAGGTAGAAAGAAAGGCCTCCTTAGTCTTCTGGTTCTTAAAAATAATCAGCCTAAATCAATCCTCATGCCAAAGAGGCACAATTTGGGCTGGCAAATTTGGTTCTCCTACAGGGACAATTGGAGGAGATGGACATAGTGAGAAGTGAGGAAAAACCATCTGTCTTTGGTGCTATTAGATTTGTGCTTTTCCTGATCAATACCACAAGTCCTGAAGTTATTTGTTCTGTCACTAAACCTTGATTGGCAGTACCTTGAGATCTGCTGTAGAGGCCACAGAATAATAGCTTTTCTCTCTAAATTAAAATTGCCTCAGGCAGTAAAATCTTAGAGGTTACCTTTGAAGCAATTAATTTGCAAATCTGTTGTTCCATTTATAAAACATTTTAAATTACCCATATTTTAAAAATCACTTTGTCAACTGAAGGAAAAATGCACAATATTAAGAGCTGTAGGTTTCAGCTTTATTCAAGGAGCTTACTGAGGACAACAGGCTGGGAAACAGCCTCTCAGTAGCTCTGAGGGAATTGCTCCAAAAAGGTAGGGGGAGAAGCCAGTATATATATGATCTCTGGCTAGGGAATACACTCAGTCAAGCACACATCTTGGTAAAAGAAAACTGCTAGTCACAAGGAACAGATATCTCAGTCAATGATTTCAGTTCTTTTCTATGTATGGGAAGATGAATGAATTTGGGTTTATTAAAATTCTTCCTGAGATATACATCTAACTATCTAAGGGGCCTGCTTTTCCAAAGCACGGAGTGCCTCATTCTGCTTTTCATTTTGAATTCCTTTCAGGGTGCACTGTCTGTCAGTGACTGCAAGAGCTTATGACTTAATCCTTGCAGAACTGGATGGTGGGCAACATTCTTTATTTTACAGCTTTAAAACAGCCTCTGAAAAATATTTGATTGATAACTTTTTAAAATGTAGTCAATTAAATACCCTAAAATTTTTAAAACTACATTTACAAACTTAATTTCCCTTTCAAGTATTTTAATTGTTTGATTTAACAAATAAATAATTTTTCAGTACTAATGAATTTTCATAAATTTAGCAAAATTGATAAACTTATCTGTCTTAGATATTGCAATTCTGAGAATAATATAGCATAATATCAACATGAAGGGATAAATGTAAATCAATTATTCAATTAACCATTTCAAATCTATTTATGAGGTTATAATTTCAATTAACTAAACTTCCTTGTTTATTATAAATATATGAAATTACAAATATGCACACCCTACTCTTTCTTTTGAGATGTAACTGGCATACCCTAAATATTTTAAATGTACAATTTCATAATTTTGGACATATGTATACATATGTAAAACCATTACCACAATCAATGAAATAAACATGTCCATCACCCCCCAAATTTTCTCGTGCCTCTTTGTAAAGAATTCTCAAAACTCAATAATAGAAACAGGATTTCAAGCCAAATTGAAAAATGGGGAAAAGATTTGAACAGATATTCGACCAGAAAGAAACAATTAGCACATAAGCACATGAAAAAATGTTTGGCATCATTAGTAACTGGGGAAATGAAAAGTACAACCACAATTAGATACTCTCACACACCTAATCGAGTGACTATACAGTAAGTCCCCTACACACGAACCTTCAAGTTGTGAACTTTCAAAGATGCGAACGTGCGTTCACATGTCCAATCACATAAGTTGGTTCATGTGTCTGGTGTACACTGTCACATGTGTGCATCCTCTACAAATGGTTGTGCTTTTGTGTACTTTACTGTACATACTGTATAGAGTACAATAATATAGTATCTTTATTTCAAGCCCAGGATGTCTGGAAGCAAGTGTAAAAGCAGCAGTGATGTAGCTGGTACTGTACTGTACTTTTCAAGGTACTGTACTATAAGATTAAAAATGTTTTCTTTACTGTTTGTGTTTGTTTTTTATGTATTATTTGTGTGAAAAGTACTATAAACCTATTACAGTACAGTGCTATATAGCTGATTGTGTTAGGTGTGTATCTAGGCTAACTTTGTTGGACTTACCAACAAATTGGACTTACAAACGCACTCTCTGAATGGAACTCATTCGTATGTACAGGACTTACTGTAATTAAAAAGATTGACCATACTAAGTGTTGGAGAAGATGTGAAGGAATTGGAACTCTCATATACAGCTTCATGATGCACAGTGGTACTGCAGAGTGGAACACCACTTAAAAAAAATAATTTGGGGGCTTCCCTGGTGGCGCAGTGGTTGAGAGTCCGCCTGCCGATGCAGGGGACACAGGTTCGTGCCCCAGTGTGGGAAGATCCCACATGCCTCGGAGCAGCTAGGCCCGTGAGCCATGGCCGCTGAGTCTGCGCGTCCGGAGCCTGTGCTCCGCAATGGGAGAGGCCACAACAGTGAGAGGCCCGCGTACCGCAAATAATAATAATAATAATAATTTGGCAGTTTCTTTAAATAGTTAAGCTTACACCTACTATTTCTAGCCATTCTCCTCCTAGGTACTCAAGACAAATGAAAGCATACTTTTATGTAAAGACTTGTGCTGGAATGCTCAAAGCAGTTTTATTGTAATAGCCAAATACTGGAATCTACTCAAATGTCCAACAACATTTGACGGAATGTATCAGTAGTCTGGGGAGGGAGGGAGGAGTGGGAGAGATAAGTTACAAGGGCCTTACAGAAAAGTTTGAAAGTTATGGAAATATTCATTGTTTTGATTGAGGTGACAGTTTGATGGGTGTATGCATGTGTCAAAATCTACCAAGTTATGTACTCTTAACTATGTGCAGTTTATTGTCTATCAATTATGCCTCAATCAAGTTTTTAAAAAATAAAACAATTGATCCAGTGCCAGTTAAAAAGCCTTTCATTTTTATTGCAGAGGATCAAGAAGATCCTCATTTTTGGGCTGTCAAGGAACACCTATAAAAACAGATAAAATTTTAAAAATAATTTATGACTCATGTCAAAATTAGACCTTGTTTCATATATCTGTTACTACCATTTTCACTTTTTAGATTATATAGAAACCACATGTATCAATGCGGATATGGCAGGTGATGCTGCATTGCAAACAATCCTAAAATCTCAGTATCTTTGAACTATAAAAGTTATTTTTTAAAACATCACATGGCCATTGTGGATCAGGGACTCCACTTATTTTATGACTCAGTGACCCAGGCTGAAGAGGACTCACAATACTGAATGCTGCCAGGTAATGCCCAGGCAGGGTGCTCTGGAGGGAACTTACAGTGAAATGCTCAGCCCAGAAATGACAAAGCTCATCTCCACTCGAAACTCTTTAGACAGAGGAGCTAAGGCGTAAGGTCCCACTCAAGTTCAAGGGCTGATTCACACCCAGAGCGTGACAGAGCAGGACTGTGAGCTTTCATCACACAACTCAGAAGAGCCTGCAATTTTAAACTTATGATTTATTTATGGAATTTTCCATTTAATATTTTTGGACTGCTCTTGAAATAGTTCACAATAATCCTCATTTATCTGTCATGATAAAGGAGTACTACAAAGAGAAGATAGCCTTCTGTTTTTGTTTGTTTGCTGTGTTTTGTTTTTCATTATGTTTTGCTTCACTGTTCAAAAACTAAAATTCTCATTTATTGAACTGAATGTCAGGGACCTTCAGGGTTAGTGTATACTGATGAAGAATCATGCCTCCCTTTCATGTTGGTCACCAGTTTCATTCACCTACCATATAACATTCTTTCCTTTCTTTCACTTTGAGCACACCTCAATTTAACAAAGTCCTGTTAACTCAAACTTAAGATTCTCTTTGGAATCCAGCACCTACTCTTTACTGCCATCAACACCACGTTAGTTCACATCCTCATTCTTCTCAAACCCGGGTCATTTCAATTGTGTCTATACTGATTTCTGTGCTTCCAGTCTCTCTCCTCCTTCTCATCACACACAGAAGCACACACAGGGTCATCTATTTGACATGAAAATATTGTTTCACTATTTTCTGAGTAATAAAGAACTGTAAAGGTCTTGAAGTAAGGGAAAGTTCACAATCATTATGATTGCATAAATGTTCCTCTTAATCTAGTCCAGGAGACCCTGCCAGTCTCCTCTCCAGTAACTGTCCCTCACAACAACAAGCTACACCCTCACACTAGTCTTTCCCCAAATCCAGTAATTTCTTACAGGTCTCCTTGTCTTTGTTTGTGCTATCACCTGTGCTTGGAATGATTCCCTCCCCTCTGTCCATTTGACAAATTCCTGCTTAACTACTCAAATGTCTTCTTTGATGCCTCTTGACTTTCTGAAGTAGAGACATCTCTCTTCTCATGCCCATAAAATTGTGTGTTTTCTCTAACATGATATTAGTGATATGACACCTAGTCACATGTGTGAGTGTATATAGAGGTCTTCTTTACTAGTATTAGCTTCTCAAAGTCTTCACTATGTCCTTTTCATCATCTTGCCCAATATATGTGATACCCATATATATGATATGCAGTATATGTGTTATAATATGCTTCCTATATATTATACACAGTGCCTTGCCCAGTGGCTCGTAATGAATGGATACAAGCAAAACATCCAGTGAATGTTTGTGGAATGAAAAAATGGGGTCCATGGCATTAATCCAAAGAAGTACCTGAACCATAAAGATCTTTATTTGAAATCCTAGGTGCATTCTATAGGTAATGGGTTGGGATTTGGAGTATTTAAGAAATCTAAGCAAGAAAAATACCTGATTTTATTTATTTTCTTTAGAATTTAACTTTGACAACTTTGCCAAATATGGATTAAAGAGGAAGGGTGAGGCTGGAGACCCAGGCGAAAAGCAATAGATCAGACCACTTTCAATTAAGTCAAGTAACCATGGAAATGGAAGGAATAGAGACAATGGTTATTCAGAAGGTAAATTTAATAGAATTTAGTGATTAATTGGATGTAGAGAGTGGGGAGTGAAAAGGCAGAAAAGATTAAATTCCAGAGTTCTGGCAAGTTAGAATGAGTAGATAAAGATCCACAACAACACCAGGGATATACAAGGAAGGGCATATTTTAGGGGTAAAATTATCAGTTTTGGAAAGGTTGAATGAGAGATTTCTGAGATAGGCCTAGTTACTAAGTCACAACACCAAAATATTACAAGTGCTATACTAGGAATATGAATAAGGAAGGTTTTTGTTCAAAAATGAATTCAACATATGGCAAAAAGCATGACACATCCAATTACCTATAATACCATGTAATAAATATTACTCTAACAGCTTAGAGTGCAATAGAAACAAAGGGAGGTAACAATTAAATCAAATCAAATCTGATGAGAACTTCACAGTGCAGGTTAAGTTAGAGCTGGAGTTTGAAAAGTAAATTCATTTTTGTAGGAGACAAAAGGGACCTGGTTCTGTCCCCACAGGGCTTGCAGTTGCTCAGAGTTGGAGATAGGTAATTAAACAGAAATGTCATTGGAATTATAATGCAGTGTAATAATGACAATATCAGTGCTGGTTGGGACAGGAGACATTTTAAAGAAAAAGGTCAATAAGAACAAAAATATTATAAGGCATACTTCTCTATGACCATTCACATAGACATTCAGAAAGTAGACATCCAAGTCCTATATCTGGTATCCACCATTGAAACTAAATATTAAGAAATGTTATCCCATCTGTGGAGACATTTGGGGAATACAGTGCACTGGGAAACATACAATGCTAGCAACAGAAATTAATCGTTAGACTTTTGCTGAGCTTCCTTCACTTCTTGTCCAACCCACCAAAATAACACAGGCATCTGGTGAGTTCCTGCTTTTAACCACGTGATATACAATTCTTTCACTGTAATTGCAATAATTATTCCGTGAAAATGATTTTAATAGGCATCACATTCTCAGGAAGATGCTCGTTGAGCATTTCTTGAACATGAAGTTGAAAAAACAAAAGTTTTAATCTCATTTATCACGCCTTATGATAATCTTTTACTTTCTTTCTTTCTGATGGATGATTTCTCATATAAGTGTATTTTGCATTTTAAATCAGTACGTTTTTCCCATATCTGACGGGGATCCACCTGCAAAGGGCACTCAAATTTCTCTCCAATTGGGAAATGATGGCACATTTAAAGTTTGCAATGCATCCATTTTCTTGTAAAATAAGGTCTGATTGATCATTCATGAGGCAATCTGCTCAAGTAAGGAAAAAGAATGAAAGGATCACAGGGGCAAGTGGCATGTCTGCCCCTCTGTCTCACTTCTGTTGGGCTGGCCATCGCAGAGGGGCAAGCTATCTGGCTTTCTGCACATGCAGCCCTTGAATCTGTATGTACTGGTCACACAGGTGCTCCTTCAGGCTTATCCTGCCCAGGTTCTGGGCCAGTCATTGTCCTAGTCAAGAGAAGTATAAGGCTAAGGGACCAAGGGAGCCGTCCTGCTCCTACAACCCTAGGCTCATTTCTAGTAGAGCATAATATAAGGGAAGTCTGAGCCTTCCACTCCAGTTCTGCCATTGCTTGCTTCCCCATGGAACTTAATGAGTAACTCCTGCATTTGAACTTTAGTTAGCTTTTCTATAGAATCAGAAAATTGTACCACATGGTCTTTCAGTCTCTTCTGAACTGCAACATTTCTAATAGTTAAGAGTAGACGTGCTACAGTAAAATAAAAACAACCTGGATTCAAACCTCACCTCTGCTACTTACTCAAATGTGTTGATGAGCAAATTATTTAACATCTGCACCTTGCTTCATACATCTTTAAAATGAGGATAACAATAGCACCTGTTTCATAGAGTTACTATATAGGTTAAAAGACAGAATGCATACACAGCTCTTAGCACAGCGGCTGGTGTATAGTATTTGCTCAATAAATGTTGGCCATTATTAATATTATGATTACCTGTTCTCCAGGGTTTTCCCCCACATGTCAACTCATATTGGTTAGCCCTGTCTTCTGAAGCTACCCACAAACCTCAGTATAGTTCTACACCCTGTATGTGGCCAGAGCACCTAGACATATCAGAGCCCTCTTTTAAACTACCTTTGCGGCCCTCCTAGATTGTGTGCCCAACTCATCACAGGTATATTAAGTCTCAAAATCTCACCTCTTCCTGCTCTACCCTGTTTCACTGAGAGCATTAGCCTTGGTTCTGACATAAGTCTGTGATGAATCCATCAGCTGGGCTCCTGGTAATGACTTTGACCACAAATTGACATCATCTATCTGACAAACTGGGCTTTGTACCGAAACAGGTTCTGGCAGCCAAGTGGAACTGTTTACTTCAGACTGAAAGAGCAGGGTTTTAGTTCACGTTCCCTGAACCGCGCATTCCCATTCAGTCTTTTGCATTTCAGCTCCATGCTCTTCATCTACCCACTGCTCTCTGATGTTGTGCCGTCTGCTTTAGCACACAGCATTCTCTCTGTGTCATGGGAAACTTCCAATGAGCTCCTATGAGTGCTCTCAGTAGGGCTGGCCTCATTATACACTAAGTCCCCTAATTTCTATTGCAAAAAATCCTTTCAGAAGCTACTTCCCTCTGAGGGGTTAGAACTGGCATGTATCATTTCTGTATTAGTTCTATAATCAGTAACTTTAAATTCCTGACACTTCCCTTGTCAGTCTTCACGAGTAAATCTCTTATTCATCATCACCAAGCAAAGTATAAAACAAATTGATCTAGCCTGCCTATTTCAGAGAAAGTTGACAATAATGATAACGGTTATGTTGAAAATTAGTAGCTAATACTTATAAACACTCACTATTTTCCAATCTGCCAAGCTCTATGTCAAGCCCTTTTCCTTCATTTTCATTTAATTCTCAAGTAACACTAGGCAGTAGCTACCACTTTATCCCCATTATAAGAGTGAAGAAATAAAACAGAGGGCTAGTGAGTTAAATTAGTGAAATTAATTCACCCAAGGTAACACGGCTAGTTAGTGAGTACTAGGATTCAAACACTGTTCTGTTTGACTTTAAAACCCACAAAGAAAAAGGAAAAAACACACACGCACATGCCTAATTCTGACACAGATAGGTATTACTAAGAGGCATAAGAGTAGTATTGGTAGAAGTTTGTAGGTGTCTAAAGAAGAATGAAACACCTTCCCGCTTAAAGGGAGAAAGTGGGAATGTGCATCTTTGGTATTTGAGCTTAGCTTTGAAGGATGGAGAGAAATCAAAGGACTAGGACAGAAAAAAGAGCAGGGACATCATGGAGATAGGAAGCCATAGGACATATAAAGTGAACATCTTTATTTTTGACTGGAGCCAACCCATAAATAATTGATGAAAAAACACTTTTGAAAGAAATACTGGGACCAGAATGTGGGATACCTTTAATATTAGGCTAAGGATGGCTTCTGAGTAAAGTTTTACGCAGGAAAGAAATGCATTATCATATTATCATATTTGTGTTTCAGGGAGAGTCTTCAACTAGGGAATGAATGATGTAGTTTGAAGAGGGGAGAATATAGGCTGGGAGATGAGCTAAGTTATTTCAACAGTTTGGGTAAGACTTATGAGGGTCTAAACTGGAGTGGGGTGGGAGTGGATGACATTAGGAATGGAGAAGAGAGAACAAAGATGAAAGATGCTTGCTTCCAACATTGTATTAAATATAAAAGACTTTGTCTTCAAAAACTTCATAAGCTTCTTGGGAAGAAAAGGTGTATAAAAAACAAAATCAAATTATTTAAAATTTGGCAGTAAGTGGCACAAGAATACAGTGGAAGAATATATCACCTAAGGTTGAAACTTCTGGGCAACATTTTTAATAGAGGAGGTAAATTGAACTTAACCAGGGAAACTTTGACAGTGTCTGTAGACCTATTTGATTGTCACAGCTAGAGGGGGAGTCCTACTGACACCTAATGCATAGAGGCCAGGGATGCTGCCAAACATCTTAGAAAGCACAGGACAGCTTCCCTCAACCCTTACCCAACAAAACAATTACCCAGCCAAAAATGTCTATAGTGCTGAGATTGAGAAAGCCTGCTTTAAATGATTGCCAGGAATTTGATAGACACTGGGAAAGTTGACCCTGCTTCCTCATTGTAAAATGGAGCAATAAGAGCAACAGTATCTCCTTCATAGGGTTCATGACAACTTTAAAAAAGATGCTGGGGCTTCCCTGGTGGCGCAGTGGTTGAGAGTCAGCCTGCCAATGCAGGGAACACAGGTTCGTGTCCCGGTCCGGGAAGATCCCACATGCCACGGAGCGGCTGGGCCCGTGAGCCATGGCCGCTGAGCCTGCGCGTCCAGAGCCTGTGCTCCGCAATGGGAGAGGCCACAACAGTGACAGGCCCGCGTACCGCAAAAAAAAAAGATGCTGGTTAACTATTTATCATATGGTAAGTATTTAATAAACCTCTACTGAATATCATCAGTTTTTTTTTCAAAAATGGGAAACTGAAGGGACAATAAATGAATTCACAATGAAAAATTTCAGCTCATCTGAAGTCACCATCTCTGCTACCAAGTCTAAAATATGTAACCTCAGTTCTGACCTCCCTACCAGACTCCCTTCCCACCACATGCCTGCCATTTTCATTTGATTGTCTCACCATTTTTCCAAACCAAACCTATATAAAATATAACTCATAATCCCCTTACTAACTCACCTCATTGTTTGTAGCAAAGACACATTCCCTTAGTTACTGAGTTAAAAGAAAGACAATGAGTGTGATTCAGGAAAACTGTCTTCATGATTCCTGTCTGTTACTAATATGGTATATGCTGTGCAGCATTAGCAGTTCTGTTTCTTTTCTTGGCCTCAACTTCCCAACTGTAAAGTTGAGAATGTTACCTGAGATGATCCTATAGGCTCCTTCCAGAACTAATATTTTATCACTTGTAGTGAGACTTACTTTCTTTCTTTCTCTCTCTCTCTCTCTCTGCCAGATAATGCCAACAGTAATGTCAATTCTTTTCTGGAAATATCACTCACATCTGCCCACTCTTCCCCTGTCCCAATGGAAGCAGACCGAAGTAGGTGCTTGATGGTTTTTAAAAGGTAATATTGCAACAAATTCCTAACTGGGTTTCCCCCCTCCAGCCTTTCTTTTCCAATCCACTCTACATGCCACATGCATCCTCTTTACACAAATCATTTATGCTCCACACCTGCTCAGAATGCTTTGCTGGCTCCCAACCACATGAGTCATTCACTAAAACGCTTCCACCTGGTACCCAAGGCACTCCATGATCAAACCCAGTCCCCCTTTCCAGTCTCATCTCCTATGGCTCTCCTCCATATACTACTCTCTGATCCAGACATTCTTTTCTCCTCATCAACACTCTAGCATGACATATTCATTCCTTACATGTTTCTTACATTGTTATGCCCTCTGAAATGCTTTTATGCATATCCAACCATCCCACAAATCATTCGGAAATATTAATCAAAGGCCCACTCAGACATAGCAAACACATAGAACATTATAGTGAGCAAAAAAAAAGCATGGTTTCTGCCCTTACAGAGCTGGCAGCCTAGAGGGAGAAATGGACATTTCTCAAGTAGTCTCATAAGTAAATGTGAAATTGTAGCTCTGTCCAGTACTCTAACTAAGAGGCACATTGTGCTATTGAGACAGGCAGACAAGAATGCAGCCATTTTAGAAAAGGACCAGGGAATGGCCTTGGACAAAATAGGCCCTGGAAGCTAAAAAAAACAAAGGCCCACGGGGCCTGAGCCCCAGAGGAAAAAAAAAAACGGGCTCGAAGGAGTAAAAGATTAACTTTACCTCTGTTGCGATAAGGAGTATACCTAATTGCCACAAGACAATAAGCTCGACTACAGATTTTAACTTTATCCATTCCTATGCTCTCTAGAAGAAAATTCTCATGCATTTCTTTTCCCAAGGAAAATCAGTCCCTATTCCTGATAGCTACCATGGAGCCACAGGCTGCTGATGAAAAACGTTTGATGATTTCTGAAAATTATCAGTGATCAATGAGAGAAACCCTCCCTACTGTTATTAAAGCAACTCGTCCCTCCTATTCAGGGAACTGGCATTTCTCCCTTGTGCACAAGCGATCTCTTTTAATAAAAAGCTTGCTTGCGGCTAGAGAGAAAGATGGCGGAAGAGTAAGACGCGGAGATCACCTTCCTCCCCACAGATACATTAGAAATACATCTACACGTTGAACTGCTCCTATAGAACACCCACTGAACGCTTGCAGAAGACCTAAGACCTCCCAAAAGGCAAGAAACTCCCGCACGTACCTGGGTAGGGCAAAAGAAAAACACAGAGACAAAAGAATAGGGACGGTACCTGCACCAGTGGGAGGGAGCTGTGAAGGAGGAACGATTTCCACACACTAGGAGCCCCTTCGCGGGCAGAGACTGCGGGTGGCGGAGCGGGGAAGCTTCGGAGCCGCGGAGGAGAGCACAGCAACAGGAGTGCGGAGACCAAAGCGGAGAGATTCCTGCACAGAGGATCGGTGCCGACCAGTACTCACCAGCCCGGGCGGGCAGGGACTGGCAGCTGAGGCTCGGGCTTCGGTCGGAGTGCAGGGAGAGGACTGGGGTTGGCGGCGTGTACACAGCATGCAGGGGGTTAGTGCACCACGTCTAGCCAGGAGGGAGTCCGGGGAAAAGTCTGGACCTGCCGAAGAGGCAAGAGACTTTTTCTTCCGTCTTTGTTACCTGGTGCGCGAGGAGAGGGGATTAAGAGCACTGCTTAAAGGAGCTCCAGAGACGGGCGCGAGCCGCGGCTAACAGCGCGGACCCCAGAGACGGGCATGAGACGCTAAGGCTGGTGCTGCCACTACCAAGAAGCCTGTGTGCGAGCACAGGTCACTATCCACACCCCCCTTCCGGGGAGCCTGTGCAGCCCACCACTGCCAGCGTCCCCTGATCCAGGGACAACTTACCCAGGAGAACACACGGCGCGCCTCAGGCTGGTGCAACGTCACGCCGCAGGCTGGTGCAACGTCACGCCGGCCTCTGCCGCAGGGCCGCCCCACACTGCGTGCCCCTCCCCCCTCCCCTCCCAGGGCCTGAGTGAGCCAAAGCCCCCGAATCAGCGGCTCCTTTAACCACGTCCTGTCTGAGCGGAGAACAGACGCCCTCAGGGACCTACACACAGAGGCAGGGCCAAATCCAAAACTGAAACCCTGGAGCTGTGAGAACAAAGAGAAAGGGAAACCCTGCCAGCAGCCTCAAGAGAAGCGGATTAAATCTCCACAATCAACTTGACTACCCTGCATCTGTGGAATACCTGAATAGAAAACAAATCATCCCAAATTGAGGTGGACTTTGGGAGCAAGATATATTATTTTTTCCCCTTTTCCTCTTTTTGTGAGTCTGTATGTGTATGCTTCTGTGTGAGATTTTGTCTGTATAGCTTTGCTTTTACCGTTTGTCCTAGGGTTCTGTCCGTCCGGTTTTTTTGTTTGTTTTTTTACTTAAACAAATTTTTTTCTTAATAATTATTTTTATGTTAATAACTTTATTTTATCTTACTTTATTTTATTTTATCCTCTTTCTTTCTTTCTATTTTTTCTCCCTTTTATTCTGAGATGTGTAGATGAAAGGCTCTTGGTGCTGCAGCCAGGACTCAGTGCTGTGCCTCTGAGGTGGGAGAGCCAACTTCAGGACACTGGTCCACAAGAGACCTCCCAGCTCCACGTAATATCAAATGGGGAAAATCTCTCAGAGATCTCCATCTCAACACCAAGACCCAGCTTCACTCAATGACCAGCAAGCTACAGTGCTGGACACCCTATGCCAAACAACTAGCAAGACAGGAACACAACCCCACCCATTAGCAGAGAGGCTACCAAAAGTCATAATAAGTCCACAGACACCCCAAAACACACCACCAGACGTGGACCTGCCCACCAGAAAGACAAGATCCAGCCTCATCCACCAGAACACAAGCACTAGTCCCCTCCACCAGGAAACTTACACAACCCACTGAACCAACCTTAGCCACTGGGGACAGACACCAAAAACAATGGGAACTACGAACCTGCAGCCTGCGAAAAGGAGACCTCAACCACAGTAAGATATGCAAAATGAGAAGACAGAAAAACACACAGCAAATGAAGGAGCAAGGCAAAAACCCACCAGACGTAACAAATGAAGAGGAAATAGGCAGTCTACCTGAAAAAGAATTCAGAATAATGATAGTAAAGATGATCCAAAATCTTGGAAATAGAATAGAGAAAATGCAAGAAACATTTAACAAGGACCTAGAAGAACTAAAGAGGAAACAAGCAATGATGAACAACACAATAAATGAAATTAAAAATACTCTAGATGGGATCAATAGCAGAATAACTGAGGCAGAAGAACAGATAAGTGACCTGGAAGATAAAATAGTGGAAATAACTACTGCAGAGCAGAATAAAGAAAAAAGAATGAAAAGAACTGAGGACAGTCTCAGAGACCTCTGGGACAATATTAAATGCACCAACATTCGAATTATAGGGGTCCCAGAAGAAGAAGAGAAAAAGAAAGGGACTGAGAAAATATTTGAAGAGATTATAGTTGAAAACTTCCCTAATTGGGAAAGGAAATAGTTAATCAAGTCCAGGAAGCACAGAGAGTTCCATGAGGATAAATACAAGGAGAAACACACCAAGACACATATTAATCAAACAATTAAAAATTAAATACAAAGAACACATATTAAAAGCAGCAAGGGAAAAACAACAAATAACACACAAGGGAATCCCCATAAGGTTAAAAGCTGATCATTCAGCAGAAACTCTGCAAGCCAGAAGGGACTGGCAGGACATATTTAAAGTGATGAAGGAGAAAAACCTACAACCAAGATTACTCTACCCAGCAAGGATCTCATTCAGATTTGATGGAGAAATTAAAACCTTCACAGACAAGCAAAAGCTGAGAGAGTTCAGCACCACCAAACTAGCTTTACAACAAATGCGAAAGGAACTTTTCTAGGCAAGAAACACAAGAGAAGGAAAAGACCTACAATAACAAACCCAAAACAATTAATAAAATGGGAATAGGAACATACATATTGATAATTACCTCAAATGTAAATGGATTAAATGCTCCCATCAAAAGACACAGACTGGCTGAATGGATACACAAACAAAACCCATATATATGCTGTCTACAAGAGACCCTCTTCAGACCTAGGGACACATACAGACTGAAAGTGAGGAGATGGAAAAAGATATTCCATGCAAATGGAAATCAAAATAAAGCTGGAGTAGAAATTTTCATATCAGACAAAATAGACTTTAAAATAAAGACTATTACAAGAGACAAAGAAGGACACTACATAATGATCAAGGGATCGATCCAAGAAGAAGATATAACCATAGTAAATATTTATGCACCCAACATAGGAACACCTCAATACATAAAGCAAATACTAACAGTCATAAAAGGGGAAATTGACAGTAACACAATCATAGTAGGGGACTTTAACACGCCACTTTCACCAATGGACAGATCATCCAAAATGAAAATAAATACGGAAACACAAGCTTTAATTGATACATTAAAAAAATTGGACTTAATTGATATTTATAGGACATTCCATCCAAAAACAACAGAATACACATTTTTCTCAGGTGCTCATGGAACATTCTCCAGGATAGATCATATCTTGGGTCACAAATCAAGCTTGGTAAATTTAAGAAAATTGAAATTGTATCAAGTATCTTTTCTGACCACAACACTGTAAGAGTAGATATCAATTAGAGGAAAAGATCTGTAAAAATTACAAACACATGGAGGCTAAACAATACACTTCTTAATAACGAAGTGATCACTGAAGAAATCAAAGAGGAAATTAAAAAATACCTAGAAACAAATGACAATGGAGACACGACAACCCAAAACCTAAGGGATGCAGCAAAAGCAGTTCTAAAAGGGAAGTTTATAGCAATACAATCCCACCTTAAGAAACAGGAAATAACTCAAATAAATAACCTAACCTTGCACCTAAAGCAATTAGAGAAAGAAGAACAAAAAATCCCGAAGTTAGCAGAAGGAAAGAAATCATAAAGATCAGATCAGAAATAAATGAAGGAAACGATAGCAAAGATCAATAAAACTAAAAGTTTGTTCTTTGAGAAGATAAACAAAATTGAAAAACCATTAGCCAGACTTATCAAGAAAACAAGGGAGAAGTCTCCAATAGAATTAGAAATGAAAAAGGAGCAGTAACAACTGACACTACTGAAATACAAAGGATCATGAGGGATTACTACAAGCAACTCTATGACAATAAAATGGACAACCTGGAAGAAATGGATAAATTCTTAGAAACGCACAAACTGCCGAGACTGAACCAGGAAGAAACAGAAAATATGAACAGACCAATCACAGCACTGAAATTGAAACTGCGATTAAAAATCTTACAACAAACAAAAGCCCAAACCAGATGGCTTCACAGGCAAATTCTATCAAACATTTAGAGAAGAGCTAACACCTATCCTTCTCAAACTCTTCCAAAACATAGCAAAGGGAGGAACACTCCCAAATTCATTCTACGAGGCCACCATCACACTGATACCAAAACCAGACCAAGATGTCACAAAGAAAGAAAACTACAGGCCAATATCACTGATGAACATAGATGCAAAAATCCTCAACAAAATACTAGCAAACAGAATCCAACAGCACATGAAAAGGATCATACATCATGATCAAGTGGGGTTTATTCCAGGAATGCAAGGATTCTCAATATATGCAGATCAATCAACGTGATACACCATATTCACAAATTGAACAAGAAAAGCCATATGATCATCTCATTAGATGCAGAGAAAGCTTTTGACAAAATTCAACACCCATTTATGATAAAACCCTGCAGAAATTAGGCATAGAGGGAACTTTCCTCAACATAATAAAGGCCACATATGACAAACCCACAGCCAACATCATCCTCAATGGTGAAAAACTGAAACCATTTCCACTAATATCACGACAAGACAAGGTTGCCCACTCTCACCACTATTATTCAACATAGTTTTGGAAGTTTTAGCCACAGTAATCAGAGAAGAAAAAGAAATAAAAGGAATCCAAATTGGAAAAGAACAAGTAAAGCTGTCACTGTTTTCAGATGACATGATAGTCTACATAGAGAATCCTAAAGATGCTACCAGAAAACTACTAGAGATAATCAGTGAATTTGGTAAAGTAGCAGGATACAAAATTAATGCACAGAAATCTCTGGCATTCCTATACACTAATGATGAAAAATCTGAAAGTGAAATTAAGCAAACACTCCCACTTACCACTGCAACATAAAGAATAAAATATCTAGGAATATACCTACCTAAGGAGACAAAAGACCTGTATGCAGAAAATTATAAGACACTGATGAAAGAAATTAAAGATGATACAAATAGATGGAGAGATATACCATGTTCTTGGATTGGAAGAATCAACATTGTGAAAATGACTCTACTACCCAAAGCAATCTACAGATTCAATGCAATCCCTATCAAACTACCACTGGCATTTTTCACAGAAGTAGAACAAAAAATTTCGCAATTTGTATGGAAACACAAAAGACCCCGAATAGCCAAAGCAATCTTGAGAACGAAAAACGGAGCTGGAGGAATCAGGCTCCCTGAATTCAGACTATACTACAAAGTTACAGTAATGAAGACAGTATGGTACTGGCACAAAAACAGAAATATAGACCAATGGAACAGGATAGACAGCCCAGAGATAAACCCACACACATATGGTCACCTTATCTTTGATAAAGGAGGCAAAAATATACAGTGGAGGAAAGACAGCCTCTTCAATAAGTGGTGCTGGGAAAACTGGACAGCTACATGTAAAAGTATGAAATTAGAACACTCCCTAACACCATACACAAAAATAAGCTCAAAATGGATTAAAGACCTAAATGTAAGGGCAGAAACTATCAAACTCTTAGAGGAAAACATAGGCAGAACACTCTATGACATAAATCACAGCAAGATCCTTTCTGACCCACCTCCTAGAGAAATGGAAATAAAAACAAAAATAAACAAATGGGACCTAATGAAACTTCAAAGCTTTTGCACAGCAAAGGAAACCATAAACAAGACCAAAAGACAACCCTCAGAATGGGAGAAAATATTTGCAAATGAAGCAACTGACAAAGGATTAATCTCCAAGATTTACAAGCAGCTCATGCAACTCAATAACAAAAAAACAAACAACTCAATCCAAAAATGTGCAGAAGCCCTAAATAGACATTTCTCCAAAGAAGATATACAGATTGCCAACAAACACATGAAAGAATACTCAACATCACTAATCATTAGAGAAATGCAAATCAAAACTACATTGAGGTATCACCTCACACCGGTCAGAATGGCCATCATCAGAAAATATGCAAACAGTAAATGCTGGAGAGGGCGTGGAGAAAAGGGAACCGTCTTGCACTGTTGGTGGGAATGTAAATTGATACAGCCACTATGGAGAACAGTACGGAGATTCCTTAAAAAACTAAAAATAGAACTACCATACAACCCAGCAATCCCACTACTGGACATATACCCTGAGGAAACCATAATTCAAAAAGAGTCATGTACCAAAATGTTCATTGCAGCTCTATTTACAGTAGCCTGGACATTGAAGCAACCTAAGTGTCCATTGACAGAAAAATGGATAAAGAAGGTGCAGCACATATATACAATGGAATATTACTCAGCCATAAAAATAAACGAAATTGAACTATTTTTAGTGAGGTGGATCGACCTAGAGTCTGTCACACAGAGTGAAGTAAGTCAGAAAGAGTAAAACAAATACTGTATGGTAACACCTATATATGGAATCTAGGGGGAAAAAAAATGTCATGAAGAACCTAGGGGTAGGACAGGAATCAAGACACAGACCTACTAGAGAATGGACTTGAGGCTATGGAGAGGGGGAAGGGTAAGCTGTGACAAAGTGAGAGAGTGGCATGGACATATATACTCTACCAAACATAAAATAGATAGCTAGTGGGAAGCAACCGCATAGCACAGGGAGATCAGCTTGGTGGTCTGTGACCACCTAGAGGGGTGGGATAGGGAGGGTGGGAGGGAGGGAGACGCAAGAGGGAAGAGATATGGGAACATATGTATATGTTTAACTGATTCACTTTGTTATAAAGCAGAAACTAACACACCATTGTAAAGCAATTATACTCCAATAAAGATGTTTAAAAAAAAAAAGGTTGCTTGCTTAAGTGTATTTTGGAAGCAATATTCATTTCTATGGTATTGCTGTCCAAGAATCTGGAAAGAGTCCGGTAACACCATAAGAGAATAATGTGAGATTTGACCTATTTGAGGAGGGTTGGGGGGCGGATTCCAGCAGAAGGTCAATTGATCTGATACCTGCATAACAAGCTAACCAGGCCAGGGGGGCTAGAAAGCCCATTGTGACAAAACAGAGGAGGTTTAAAATGCAAAGTTGACTTCTTATATATGTAGATATCAAAAATTTTTTAAATGGCATTAAGCTCACTTACTTGGCGTTCCTTTAATTTATGCAGAAACAATATATGCTAACTCATTTGATCTTGATGGGAACTCTGTAATCATTAATAAGAGCCATTTTATAGATCAGTACGTGAGTTCAGACTTGTTAACTGGCTTGTCCAAGGGACAGAATCTGGAGTAAAACTATGGTCTCTGATCCCTAGTGCAGGACTTTTTCTCCTCAACTACTGTCACTGCCCCTGCAGTTTGCAAAACCCATTTGTCTCTGCTCAACAGGCAGACCAAGTGTGACTTTTTTCCTGAGGGCTTCTCAGTCCTTTTTGACCCACAATCAAATATAACTAGAGGAAAAAAATGGTATCTTACAAACCAGAAAAATACCTGTAACATAGATGACAGATAGGAAAGGGTCACCATAAAAAGAGCTCATAAAATTGATGGGGAAAAAAAAATGAGAATCCAGTTAACAAATAAATAAAATTCTTGAAAAAGAACTACAAGGGGCTAAACAAATACAAAATAAAATGTCAACCTTTGCTAGTAATCAAAGTGCAAACAAAAGGGATAACTTTTACCCATTAAGCTAGTATTCTTTAATATATAACAAAAGGAAGAGCTGTCAAACTTGCCACAAAAATGGCATTAATGGGTTTCCCTGGTGGCGCAGTGGTTGAGTCCGCTTGCCGATGCAGGGAACACGGGTTCGTGTCCCGGTCCGGGAAGATCCCACATGCCGCGGAGCGGCTGGGCCCGTGAGCCATGGCCGCTGAGCCTGCGCGTCCGGAGCCTGTGCTCCGCAACGGGAGAGGCCACAACAGTGACAGGCCCGCGTACGGAAAAAAAAAAAAAAGAAAAAAAAAGAAAAATGGCATTAGTGTACATTGTTGGTGGGAGCACAATAAAAATAGCGAACAGTTACACAGAATGTGCAGTACCTTCCATACATCGCCTCAACTCTATAAAGTAGGTACATTGTGATTCCTGTATTAGAGATGAGGATGCTGAGGCACAGAATGTTTAAGTAACTTTCCTAGACCCAAATAAAGTAATACAACCATACTGACGATTACTGAGACTCTTTACAAGAAAATGTAAAGTATCAAAATTTGACCTAGTATCGATATAATAACTTACTGAAAAGATTTATGGACGAATGTATTCAAGACAGTGTTAGCATTCAGATTGTTCCTGATTTTTCTCACTGTTATAAATGTGAATAGTAAAATGAAAGCGGGAAAACTTGGAATAATAAGAGAGGAACTGTTAAATAATTACAGTCTATCTGAACGGCAGAATATCATTCACCCCTCCAAAATAATATGAGTAATAAATTGTTGATCGACAATAAGAAAATGTTTTGGAATATTACTGAAAATGTTAAGGGAGAAAAATAATACAAAGTCATATACAGTATAATGACTCCAACTTTGTTTTGAAAAAGTAGTCAGTAAATATTTGAAATGCAGTAAATATTTGAATGCAGCTTCAAAGACAGATACATCATCCTTGGCTTGGAGAAGAAAAACGTATGTATAAATGTATAAATAAGAATATGGTACATCTCCTTTGAAGGAGCAACACAAAATTTACTGATTTAAGAACACTAGGGAGAATCTTGTTTTAAAAAGAGAATTGTGATGTATATTATATTATTATCTTCGTAAAATTGTTCAGAGTTTACAAATTGGAGGAACCTAAACCTAAACTTACTTTACACTTAAATCTTTCAAAAATGAATCACATTCATGAAGCTTTTTCAGTATTACACGAACAAAACTTAACTAAATCTGAACTACTTGGCCAGAACCCTGCTCTTCAGGTTTGGCCAGTCTCCTTGACCAGCTGAGGTTAGGTCCAGCTGACCCTCTGAACCCAGGAAGTGAGATTTAGGTGTCCTGTTGACTCCTTAAAGTATAAGAGTTCAGTAGAAAGAGCCTCACCCTCTGGTCCACCCAAAGGAAAACCTGCAGCCATCTCCAAACTCTAAGAATCTTCCTTCCTCTCCTGAGCCTGTATGGTCCCCTGAGATTCCAAAGCTAGCTACTGTCAACCCTATCTCTCTTCTTTTACTCAAGGCCTGAATATAATCCCCATGCCTCAGAATGCTCCTCACTGGGTTTGGAGACTGCACTGTACTAATGCAATACTAACAGAGCCTGGCCTAGTTCAGACCCTAACTACAGAGATCAAGGTCCAGCAAGACCCAAGTTCCTAGGATATGGTGAAGGAATCCTACATCTCCACTTTCTCCTGCCCACCCTCACAATGAATGCAGGCTATAAATTTGGTCCAGTTACCTTGTCTATACATCTCCACTTTCTCAGCTGGAAAATGGCTATAATAATAATACTTATCTTGTTAGAAATATGCCATTAAAAAGTTTTTAGCACATAGGCACCAGGTCCATAAATGCTAACTACTATTATGGTAATGAGGAGGTAATGATCACCAAGAAGAGCTGGCCAATTCCCAGCCAGAGCAAGTACAGAAATTTAGCCAGACTGTAAACTCTTGGCTGTTTTAACCCATTATTTTATCTTCAGTACGTATAGTATAGTGAAGGCACATAGTTGACCCTTGAAAAAATATAGATAATTGAATAAGTAAATGGATTTGGCAAATCCCTTCCAGTAGCCCAGATTTTAGGCACCCCTGAGGAGTAGTGAGCTCTCACATATCTGGATCAAGACCATGGGATGTCTGGGAGGGGTATCTTGGTTTCCTAGCTGCTTCCAGAACTAGTGTCTAGGTATACTTTTCCTCAAGTGGCTGCCTTTTTTCCTAGATCTCTATATAACTCTAGGCAGAACTAAAAGTTCCAGTTAAAACTGAAATTTGTGCAAACACTGTCTGAGGTCACTCCCTCAGTTTGGGCAAAACAAGCTGGCACTGTTAGAATTGGAAGTCTGGCCGTGCAGACACATCCTGCCAGACCCTTGTCAGTGGAGAAGAGATTATGTGAATTGTTCTGATTCAAGAAGCCACTCCCTGTAACAACCATCTGAGAAGTCCTGCAGCTTCTCTGTATGGGATGAACCTCATTAAACTCCATGAGGCAACAGCCACAGATTCAAGCAATCAAAATCTTAGGTTTACACAGCAGAGTGCAAGGGAGGGACTGTACATGGGTGGAGAAAGCTGCTTCTAAAAGTACCTTCCCTACCCACCTCCTCCTTGCCTAATTCTCATCTGCCCTTCTATCCCTTAGAATAAGAAATTCAGTAGCACAGACAGGTAGGTCCCTGTGTGCCTGGACAGGAAATTTCAGAAACTGGGTTTCTATTTTTTGATTCCCAGAAGACAAGCAATGCTACCACTTTAGCATTCCTAATTACCTAATATGCCATACTGTTTGTATTATGGACACAGATTTTAATGGGTATTCTTCAAAAGCAATTTGGCCCATTGGTTTTCAATGTTTAGTCCCTTGAACTGTATATACAGGAATAACCTAGGCAGCTGATTAAAAATTCAAATTCCTTGTCTCAAAACCCAGATATTTCAATTCAGTAGAGCTTAGATGGGGCCCAGGTATTTCCTTCCTTTCCTCCTTCCTCCCTTCCTTTTTTGTCTTTTTTTTTTTTTTTAAAAAAAACTAAGTTAGAAGATGATGTTCAGTCAGGGCTGAAAGTCACAGATCTTCTAATCTACTAATCTACTAGATCTACTAATTTCTGGTTTAACTCTTGAATCCTCTCCAAAATAGTCACATCCAATGATTATCAAATCCATGTTTGAAAACTACTAGTGATGGGAAGCTTGACTTCTAGAACTAAACCATCTTTTTACATAGTTATCCAGCTCATCATAATTTTACACTTTCAGTCTAGTTTTATCCCTCTTGGGACCTTGAAAAGTAAGTACAATCCTTCTTTCACATCCTAAGTTTCTTTGTTTGACATGGCTCTTTGTACAAAAATTAAAGGAGTATTCATAATTCAGTCTTTCACAAATTATGTTCCTGAGAACAGTGCTGCTAGGATGTGTTCCATGAAAAAGGTGGTCTGTTGTCAAAGAAGTTTGCTGCTTATCAAACACATAGGCTACATTCAGTGGTAGCAAATACATGCTATACAAGCAGAAGAAAGATGGTGATCCCCTCACACATGCACTGGAGGGGATTTTCACACTGGATGAAAGGACTAACTTTAATCTATGATCTCTACTCCCTTCATCACTGATATCTTTATGAAGAGGATAGAGTAATTCCTTCCTGCTCACAATACCCCAGTCCCATTTGAAACCTCATAGAAAAGCAGGGAAAAGTGAGCATTCTGTGTGTAATTCATCCCCAGTCATCAAGAGTCAGCCCTAGGTCACACCCCATCAGGAGGGTTTGTCAATTAGTCATGATCTTGAGGGATGGGCGGGGTCTGTCTACTCCCAATATAATTCACTTAGTTCTCATCAATGGCAATAGAAGAATTCACCCTTCAATTAGTAAAGGCTCAGCAGATTTCAGATGAAAGAGGATCAGAAGTCAAGGAGGTCCACACCTACTCTTTCCCAGACACTTGGGAAACTGACCTAGTTTTGTTTTATACCTTGTATACACCTTTTGGTAGTGTTAAATAAATTGTTTAAGAATGTGCACGTGTTATGACAACCTGTTTCATCAACGGCTACTGTTTTCTCACACATTATTATAATCCTACAGCAACCACATACATATTTTACATAGCTGTAATCACAGTGCACATATAATTTTGTGCTCTTTATTTCACATATATTGTACACATCTTTCATATTTTTATGGTAGTCCTATTTATCATACAATATATATTCAGGAAGTTCACACTAAGTTCCTTAACATTTCCCCAACTTTGTGATTTGAACTCACTTCAAATATTCACTATGATAGAGTTTTAAACATTTTTGTACATAAGAATTTTTCCTTGTCTTTAACCCTTTTCTAAGTGTGGATTTTTATGAGTGGGATTATTGACCCAAAAAGCATAAACAATTTAAGGCAAACTAATCTTTTACAATGTTACACTAATTTATAATGATGCCAACAGGTATTAGAATTAGTGTTTTAGAATACACATTTCATTACAAATTTACCACTACAGTACAATATATTTTTCTTCTACATTCATCTACATATACAGAGCTTTTACAAAACTTTTAGAGAGAAGTAATGTACCGCTAGACTTTCTTTTCAAACATCACAGTACATATTCATACAGAAAGAAATTCTCAAGTAAGTCTTTAAAAATATTTCTCAAAAACCATGCAAAATTTGTATGATTTAAATTAGGTGTTGTGGTGGCAGAATTCTAAGAAGGCCCCACGATTCCTGCCCTCTGTTGTACATACCTGGTGAGTGCCCTTGAGTGTGGCAGGTCCTATAAATAGGAGAGCAAACAACCACCAAGATTACGCTATGTTATATGACAAAGTAAAGGAATTTTGCAGGTGTAATTAAGTTCCCTGATCTATTAACTCTAAGTTAATTAAAAGGTCGATAACTAGGTAGGCCTGACTTAATCAGGTGAGCCCTTGAAAGGTAGTCTAGCAAGAGGTCAGAGACATAAAGTCAGAAAGTTTCAAAGCAGTAACATACACATTTCTGCAGATCTTGGAGAATAATACTGCCATATTTTGAAAAGGACCATGTCTCAGGTAATAAAAGGTGACCTCTAGGAGCTGAGGGCCTCAGTTCAACAGCTGTGAGGAACTAAATTCTGTCAACAACCAGTGACTTGGGAATAAACCCAGGGCCTCAGATGAGATTTCAACATCAACTGACATCTTGATTTCATCCTGTTGAGACCCTGAACATGGGACCCATCTAACCCTTGTCTGGATTCCTAACACACAGAGACCGTGAGATAATAAATTCATGTCATTTTAAGGCAGTAAGTTGGTGATAATTTGTTACTCAGTGAAAGGAAACTGACACATTAAATACTAAAGGTAAAAAAATCTTACAGGGCTTCCCTGGTGGCACAGTGGTTGGGAGTCCGCCTGCCGATGCAGGGGGGCACGGGTTCGTGCCCTGGTCCGGGAGGATCCCACGCGCCGCGGAGCGGCTCAGCCTGTGAGCCATGGCCGCTGAGCCTGCGGGTCCGGAGCCTGTGCTCCGCGACGGGAGGGGCCGCAGCAGTGAGAGGCCCGCGTACCGCAAAAAACAAAACAAAACAAAACAAAAAATCTTACAATAATCAAAGAAGCCAACCAACATTAGAGAAAGAATAAAATAAAATAAAGCATTAACTGCAAAGGGAACAGTTGGAGCTAATAAATATCCCAAATTAATGTAATGTTTTGAAGAAGTCTAAGTCATGATGAAAAAATTAAAAAAAGTAGTTATAGATGGTTTCATTCTCCAGATTAAACAAAACAAAAAAATGCCAATAAGAATGGTCTCTTTGGGCTTCCCTGGTGGCGCAGTGGTTGAGAGTCCGCCTGCCGATGCAGGGGACACGGGTTCGTGGCCCGGTCCGGGAGGATCCCACATGCCACGGAGCGGCTGGGCCCGTGAGCCATGGCTGCTGAGTCTGCGTGTCCAGAGCCTGTGCTCCGCAACGGGAGAGGCCACAACAGTGAGAGGCCCGCGTACCGCAAATAAAAAAAAAAAAAGAAAGAAAAAAGAAAAGAATGGTCTCTTTTTCCTATAAAATTAAGTTTAAAATTTATTTTATATGAGCATAAATAGATAATTTTATGGTTAATAATGTTTGAAATTATATTAGGAAATAACTAATGGCATAAAAAAAACCTTTCTCCTCACACAAAATTTTAAATATAAAATCAAAAAAGGAGATCATCTGTGCACTAATAGTCAATCAATATAAATAAATCCAAGGAAGTAAGCAAAAAGATAACAAATATCAAATTATGAAAAATTATTCAGTGAATATAAAGGGTAAATATTCCTGATCAAAGGCAAGCAGTTTCCAACTGCACCTGAAAAGAAATTTAGTAACACTGCTTTTAAGAGACATTTCTAAAACAAAATTACAAATTAATTAACTACTATTTAATTAATTTAAAAGGCCGGGGGTGGGGGTGGGGTGGGGAAAATGTTTTAAAATAATGTTTAAACAAAAGAAGAACAAGGTTGCCAATATCAATCTCAGAAAAAAATATATGAGAAAATTAAAACATAGTAAGCAAGTTTCAGAGGCTTATTTTATAATAATTAAAGTTATAATAATTTAAAAATATACAAAAACATTATGAATGAAAGGAATTATAAAGTGTAATATGTTATACATATTTTTAAGTGATTAAAAACAAATATAATGTTTTATGTTAATGCAAGAAATGAATCTATAGCAGATGAAACAGAAATTTGTGACAAAAGCAGACCACTGAAAAATATTTAAAATAATAAAAATTTAAATCCTACATACTAGTATTTATAGAATTTGGTCAAAGAATTACTTAGAGCAAAAAATAAAATACAACTGCACTACAAGAAAATTAAAAAAAGAAAATCAATTACATAAAAGTTATGTAATTGTTATGTAATAAGAAAAGTTGTTATGTAATAAGAAATTAGAAGCACATTTAAATTAATCAAGCCCAGCTCCTTAAATATTACTAGCAATATAGACCAAAAAAAATCATGGAATCTAATCAAGAAAAAAGCAGTAGCATAAACTTTGTAATATGGGAGAATACATTAGTAAAATGGTCATTTAAAGGAGTATGAGTTTTTTAAATAGTGCCATCAACATGAATGACGTTATATCAAAACTTTCAAAATATCAAAAATACAATGCTAGAAGAAAACTGAACAAGGCTGAAAATAATAATAATAATAAAGGAAATGTAACTTTTATCAAGATGATTTTCTTTTCTTCTTTATGTTTTATGATAGAGGCAGTAGTCATATTTAAAGACCTTCCTAAATTAATACGAGGGCCTTTTTGTGTTAAGCCTCTTACATGGTTTATACTTCTCTTAAAACTCTTACTTATACATACACTTTTTTGGACAAAAGAATTTTCATTATTCCCTCCTGTGTGTGTGTTTAGACTTAGCACCAAATAAGGATACTCCAACATCCTCAGTGTGATACTAGTAAAGCTCTCAGAATCGCACTGAGAACACTGAAGTGTCCTCACTTCTTCTATGAAGTGTATTTTGGTAGAGGGTAGATTTTTATAAGGTCAGATATATGTTAGGCAGTCATTAAAAAAAGCTTCCTTCAAACAACCTAAGCATCCATCAACGGATGGATATGGAAGATGTGTACATCTCCTCCTTTCTCACTCTCTCTCTCTGTCTGTCTCTCTCTCTCCTACAATTTGCTCCTCATCATGTGAAGAATACCACACTGATGCTTACCTAGCAGCTGATGAGGGGAAGAAATACAGACCTGGCATATAAGGAACAGGCTTGCAAAATGATTAAGAACTCTGGATCTGGACTGCCTGCACTCAACTCCTGAACATCTACTGTGAACTTGGGCAAATTGTGTAAGTCCTCTCTGCCTCAAATATAAAATATATAAAAAAAAAAGAAGAACAAGAAGGAGAAGAAAATAATAGTAGCTCCCTCATAGAAATGTTATATCACATGAGCTAACATATGTAAGCATGTAGAAGGGAGGGTGACACAGCTAATAATGTTCAGAGTGTTAGCAATTACTGATATTATAGCATAAGTAGTATCTGAATGTATGTTGAATAAAATGTCCATAGCTAAGTATAATCTACATACTCTAGACTTCACCAGGATGTGACAATAAAGTGAGGGTATACTTCCTTTTCATAACCAAATTGTGATGGGATTAATGATCCTCTGGTCAAAAATCATCCATCCTTACAGGTCCCTCAAGTATTTCCCAGATTTTCCCCATTCCTGCTATTTATGTAGTTAGGAAATAGAACTTCTAGTTCACCTGCCCTCAGCTCTTTATCAAGCTGCCATTCTAAAGTCTCTGTTGCTGGTGACCCTTGGAACTTAATATTTTGTTGGTTACATTGTTGTCCAGAGGAGGTCAGCATTGCTACTCTCTTTGCTATCAGCTGGAGAAGGTGGTTTCCCCAAACTGTTGTGCCTTTGCTATTCAAAACATCCCTGAACAAAGGCTCTACTTTTTGACTGGAATTTACTGAAGCTTTGTGAATAATGAAAGGAAGGTAAAATACTGAGAATAACTTTAAAAGGCTTTTTGCATGGCTGGTTCCTCTTAATTTAAGGGTCATTTCCCCAGAGCGACCTTCCCAGATTATTTTCCCCTAACACATTTTCCTATGCAATTATCTTCTCCTCCTCCCTCCTCCTCCTTTTTATTCTTTACCAGAACCTGAAATTATCTTATATATTTGGTAAAATACTGAGAATAACTTTAAAAGGCTTTTTGCATGGCTGGTTCCTCTTAATTTAAGGGTCATTTCCCCAGAGCGACCTTCCCAGATTATTTTCCCCTAACACATTTTCCTATGCAATTATCTTCTCCTCCTCCCTCCTCCTCCTTTTTATTCTTTACCAGAACCTGAAATTATCTTATATATTTGTTTACTTGTTTATTTATTCCCTTGTTTTAGAAAAGAAGTGCTTGTTCATTCCTGAGTTCTTGGAACCTAGAACATGGCATGTCTCACTGTAGGAAAACAACACACGTTTGTCATAAAAAATGATGAGTGAATGAATAAATAAATGAATGCACAGAACCAGACCTTCCTTAGGGTGTAGCTAATTTTTGTTCATTTTTTACATATCAACTTGCACATGACTTCCTCAGGCAAGGTCCTCCATGACCCACTACACAGGATGAACACTCCCTGCTACATGATCCTTCTGTACCCTTTATTTATCTAAAATCATTCATTTCATTATCTGTCTTCCCTGCTTGATTGTCAGGTCAAGAATTATGTCTGTTTCATCTCATAATGGGTCCCCAACTCCTAGACAAGTGCATCCCATACAGTTGGTGTTTAACAAAACTTTTCCAAAAAAAAACTATTAAAAGATTATTCAACTTGATGAAATAACATACAATTAAGAAGTAGCCTTCTTATTAAATGGAAAACACAAAATTGAAACTATGTGAAGAAATCATTCTAATATAAAGGTGACCTGCCCAAGTTTTTACAAATTGCTCTTTTCTTTCTTGACTCTTAACATCTCTCACTCATGAGTCATTCTGTTCCCACCACGAATAAATATTACAAATTCTTTCACTGTCATTATAAAGAACTTTTCAGAATACCACTCAACAATAAATGCATCATTTAACCAATAAAGTACTAATACCTGCCACTAACAAATCTAATGACTAAGGAAATAGTTTCCCAATGTATACTTTCACATTATTCTGTAAGGGGGAAAAATTGTAATGGTCAGTGTTCATATTTCTTACATTTGGTGTCATCAGAAGAGAGCCACATTCAAAGTGACGTGTCTGGGAGTCAACCTGCTTAAGGATTCTCAGTCCTCAGGAATGTGAAGATGGTAGCATATTCCTACCCAAATTTCCATGGCCAAAGCAGTAAAACAGTCACTCGGCTATTTTAAACAGTCACTCGGCTATTTTCATGCTTAGGCTTTTTTTTTTTTTTTTTTTTTTGTCTGCGTTGGGTCTTTGTTGCTGTGCGCCGGCTTTCTCTAGTTGCGGTGAGCGGGGGCCACTCTTGGTTGTGGTGCGCGGGCTTCTCATTGCAGTGGCTCCTCTTGTTGCAGAGCACAGGCTCTGGGCGCTCAGGCTTCAGTAGCTGTGGCATGCGGGCTCAGTAGTTGTGGCGCACGGGCTTAGTTGCTCCATGGCACGTGGGATCGTCCCTGACCAGGGCTCAAATCCGTGTCCTCTGCATTGGCAGGCGGATTCTTAACCACTGCTCCACCAGGGAAGTCCTGCTTAGGCCTTTTTTTGTATTGTTTTTTGTTTTTCATGCTTAGGCTTTAAACACTACTTTTCATATATGTTCACACAACAGCAAAAAACACCATTTAATTAAAGAAAAAAAATCACAATTTAAATAAAAATTAAATATACAAGTATATAAAAACAACATTATACTATTTAATTTTATGGCAAAATCTCTCAGCCTAGAAGCACACTTTTTTTCTGCTTTGGAAAAAAATATGTATTTTTTACAGTGCCGCAGTTTCCTCATTTGTAAAATGGATATAATAATGGCCATAGAGTTCAGAGAATTGCCTTATGGTTTAAGGGAGTTAGTAATCATGAAAACATTAATTATAGCTCCCAATTATGGTTTAAGAGAGTCAGTAATCATGAAAACAATAATTATAGCTCCCATTTATGGTTTACCATGTGCCAAGTATTGTGTTAAATATCTTATCTAGATAACCTAAATAAACTGTACAAAAACCCTATTTTATTGATAGATTTCAAATGAATAAATAAGGAACCAAGACACAAGAGATTAAATAACATGTCAGTGAGAACTGTCATAGTGTAAAACTCTAGTTGGCACCATTGATGTTGTAGTCTATATGTATGGCAATCCCTGGAATCACATACTCTGAGTGCCAGAGCCAGGATTAAGTATGGGGACAGATGGTTACTAGACTTACTGTGGTGAGCATTTTGTAATGTATCTAAATGGCAAATCACTATGTTGTACACCTGAAACTGACATAATGTTGTATGTCAACTATACTTCAATAAATAAAAAAGCTCTTAAACATAACACTCTACCACTTGGTTAACTATAAAGTACAGCACTAATGCAACAATATTAGCTAGTATCCCCATAAATGATTATAAATATTAAAATAATTTTATTTTGAATGTCTTGTTTAGACTTTCAAAGTACGCTAATTAAATGTATTTAAAAGAGAAAAATGGTTACAAAATTTACCAGAAATGAATTCAAGAGAAAGAGCATCTGATATGGGCTTGGAAGAAGCACAGGTTGACCCAAATAGGGTAGAAGAGAGTAGACCACTGGCTGAGTTTAAATTAGCATGATGGTACCATTCCCTTTCTCATTAACATCATGTAATGAGGTATAATTATGTTTTGCGGGTTCAGAATACAACAGCTATAGAAGCAGCAATATCACATGTGCTTTATGCAAAGAAAAACTGAGATTCAAGTCATATCTTATAAGGATCCATTGTATTTTCTGAGCAAAGTTTTTAGTCCAAGTTTCAGGAAACTAGTGTGTATCTTAAAACAAATCTTAATACGAACTTAAAATCTCTTTTGTTTCCTTAAGAATAATACAGAATGATCTACTAATAATAACTAACAATACTTATACTTAGTGAGGGCTTACAATGTTCCAGGCTCTGTGCTAATAATGTCACATTGATGACCTAATCTAATCCTTCCAACCACTCTAACAGTTATTAATATTATTATAATTTCATTTTACAGATGCAGAAACTGAGGCATGAAAACAGTATGTTGCTTGCCAAAGGTCATAAGCTAGATGTTCATTTTTTTGAAATGAACATCTTTACCAGTCTATGCCAAAGAGAAAAATAAGGCAATCATTTTAGGGAATAACAAGTTTCCAAAGGAGAAACTTCAGGTTCTTAGCTATTAAAAGTAGCCCCAAAATTACCAGTTTGCTAAACACTTAACCTGTATTACCTCAACTCAGTGAGAAGTGTACTGTTTTTTTATTTCCAGTTTGTACTTTACAGAGAATTTAAGCAATTTGCCCAACTACACACAGTTAGTGATAGAACTGGAATTTGAACCCAGCTTTGCCTGATCTTAAAGTCACCTCTTGTAACCACTATGTTTTGCTGACTCTCTCCACTCAATCTTATAGATGGTTCCACCAGCTGTCCCAACTATGCCCATGTGTCATTTCTTCTCTAGCCTCTTTACTGGATGAGTATCATCACCTTCCTTGTTTTTCTCCCTATTCATCTAGCTTAATTCACTGAATGATTTTGGAAGAGGCTATAGACAAAATTTTATTCTTTTGTTTTTCTCATTCATAATTCCCAGAACCCACAAGCTTCTTCCATTTCTAGAAGCTTCAGTGAAAAGGAATAGAGAATCAAATCCTGACTCTAATTCTGGAAACTTCCTCCACAGACCAGGGAGGTGCAAACCCCAGAAATGATGTTCCTTCCTCACACAAGTGATCATCTCTGCTCAACTGTCCCATAATAGGGACTGTCACTCAGGCAAGAGTCTCCAACCATCCACACATATGCACAGAGTGAGTTTTATTATTAATAACAAGAACAATGACAACAATTAGCATTTATTAGAGTCTTCTATTTTTCTCAGTACTTGCTAAATGTTTCTTATACTTTACCCTATTTCATTCTCATTTCCACACCCTAAAGTAGGTATTACTATAACCACTTGGCGATTGATGAAACTAAAGTTCATGCAAATTAAGTAATTTTGTCACAAAGCCTGTAAGCTGGCGTATGAACACTGGGCTTTCTGATTCCCAAGCCCTTGCTCTGAACCCTTGTTCCATATTACATCTGATCCCATCCCATCAAAATATAGTAATGTTTGAGCATAAATATAACACTGATGTATTAGTACAAACAAATGCACGCATGCATACACATTAAATCACCATATTTACACATTATGCAATTCCACACCTACAAGTATTTTCTCACAGTGTCTTTCAAGTTTCACTTAGCAGCGCTGTGACCAAGCAAGCCATATGAATCCACAAATAGTATTGCTAGTCTGATGCAATTCAGTGGAAGCCCTACTATTATAATAAAACTGTCTGTGGCTTTTTACAGTTTACAAACATTTTATCTAGTTCTTACTTGATGTTCATATCAGTCATAAAATGTGCAATTATCTCATTTTGCAGAAGGGGGTACAGCTTCTGATAATTAGACAACAACCTGAAATTAGAGGCTAGCAGAGGAAAGAGTGGGGAATTTAATCTCAGCTCAAACTTTCGTATCACTTCCCACTGCCTCTCTTCCTGTGTTTCATGGATTATTTCATCCTAAGCTATTCTCTTCACTCTGTAGTTGCTGATACTGGTCATCTTGTGGAGTCAAATATTTCCCAGATGGAAATCTCCAATCAATTGTGTTACACCAGAATGCTTTTACCTGGATGGAGTGCTTATTTCTTCCTCTAAGTATTTTACTTCCCAGTGAAATGCCCGCATACAGTCCAAAGTAAAATGAGTTAAATGGCCCCATGTCCTCTAATGCTGAGTCAGCTGAAGTGGGGTCTACGTGACTGAAGACAGTCTATCTCCAAAGGCAGACCTCTTTATCTTCTGGGTAGTCCCAGGGCTAAGAACCCAACAAGCCAGCACTTTGTCTGGGATGGTTTCTGGCTTCTACACTGCAGCACTTTTGTTTGTGACCTCTGTTTTCTAAGTGGATGAGTAGGAAAGATAAAAGCCCTCTCCCGTCTGAAACCCTGCATCTATAGTTATTCAATGCCTGCACATGTTCTGATTCCATACACTCATATGAATAGGACATTCAGCAATAATTCCAAGATAGGACTTCTTGTGAATTAATGTTAACTCCTACAAACCACTACCTGTAACCCCATAAAAAAACCTACGGTCCCAATCCAGCTAAGAAAAGCCACTTATAGGATTTATAAGCAATTCCACAACACGGCGCTGCCAAGGCTGGTAAACAAGCTAGATAGCATGACCTATTCTTTATGTCCCATAGGCCAAACCACCATATGGCCTGCCTACACTACTGCAATAGCCACCAAACTATTCTCGTATATATTCTCGTACCCTTACAGTCTAATCACCAAAGATCAGCCAATGTGATATTTGAAAACATAAATTATATTATGTCACTCCCCTTCTTGCCACCATCTTATGGTTTCTCCTCAGTCTTAGAATAAAATCCAAACTCCTTACAATGCTGGTTAGATTTTATTCAGAGAACATCCTCAGAGGGACTCTTGGTAAATTCAAGAAGATCATCAGTCTATGAACACTCAGCAGAGAAAATATTTCCTATAAAATATTTGAATTCATGGGGAAAACCTGAGTGCTGCAAGACAAAGAGATCTTTACAATGAAAAGTGACAGATTGAGAGATAACCACCCAAAGAAAAAAATATGTTTCTAATGGAGATCTGAAGAAAAGCATTAAGAATCTATGCTGTACAATCCCACTACTGGGCATATACCCCAAGAAAACCATAATTCAAAAAGAGTCATGTACCACAATGTTCACTGCAGCACTATTTACAATAGCCAGGACATGGAAGCAACCTAACTGTCCATCGACAGATGAATGGATAAAGAAGTTGTGGCACATATATACAATGGAATATTACTCAGCCATAAAAAGAAATGAAATTGAGTTATTTGTTTTGAAGTGGATGGACCCAGAGTCTGTCATACAGAGTGAAGTAAGTCAGAAAGAGACAAACAAATACCATATGCTAACACATATATATGGAATCTAAAAAAGAAAAAAAAGATTTTGAAGAACCTAGGGACAGGACAGGAATCAAGATGCAGACGTAGAGAATGGACTTGAGGACATGGGGAGGGGGAAGGGTAAGCTGGGACGAAGTGAGAGAGTGGCATGGACATATATACACTACCAAATGTAAAACTGATAGCTAGTGGGAAGCAACCGCATAGCACAGGGAGATCAGCTCGGTGCTTTGTGACCACCTAGAGGGGTGGGATAGAGAGGGTGGGAAGGAGGGAGATGCAAGGGGGAGGAGATATGGGGATATGTGTATATGTATAGCTCACTCACTTTGTTATAAAGCAGAAACTAACACACCATTGTAAAGCAATTATACTCCAATAAAGACGTTTAAAAAAAAAAAAAAGAATCTATGCTGTAGTTAGGTTTTTACCAAAAAGGATTATTTGGCTGGAAATCAAGCAATGGATCTTTACTCAGTCATTTTTTATTTAAAAAAATGTTTTAAAGATTCTTGGGATTATGGCACCTGTGAAGCTAAAATGGAAACTAAAAACCAGCTATGCAAAGACCTCTAATTCATGGATGAGGAAAGTAATTCCCAAAGGAGAACGAGCTGCCGAGGGTCTCATATGAGTTGGTGTCAGGGCAGGGCTAGAACCGATGACTCCACACTGCCTCAGCACTTTCAAACAATTAGTTACAGAGAACCAACTTCTTTTTATCTTCTTTCTTTTCTTTCTTCTTGTTTGTTTTCTATGCTTCACAAAGCTTTAAATTAAATGAAACATACACAGCCAACCCTCCATTTCTGTGGGGGATTGGTTCCAGGACTCCTCATGAATACGAAAATCCACAGATAACTCAAGTCCCTTACCATGCATATGCCAAATGTGAGTCTACATTTCTCTACTGGTAGATTTAACAGACATAAAGCCACTCTGTAAGACTGATAAACAGCTGTTTAAATGCTTATTCCCAATCCTACAATCATCACATGCAGATCAGTAACAGTTTGAGGACCAGCGGCAGACTGCACTTTGAGTAGCGATGTTCTACGTGTCGTGCCTAAGCCATCACCCTTCCAGGTTCACAAGATCCCTCTCAGTAGCAAGTTGGCACTCAGCTTGCATAAACCATTACAAACCAGGCTGTTGCCATCTCCACATGCAATCTTTGTTCCTTAGAAATTAATCTCATCGTGAACTCACTTCCTCTGAGGAGAAATCCTGAACCTAGAAGTGACTTCAGGTAGAGGAGAGAAGACCCCTCACGCTGAGCATTTTGGTCATCTTTAAAAAGACTCAGAATGACCGATGTTAAAGGACATACCAAGAATTTCTTCAGACATTTATTTCCCAAAGAAGATCACTGAGGAACATATCGTTTTTCCAAAACTGCCCTGTGGCATTTTCCTGTTCCTACCAACACTTCTCAATCTGTCTTGTTTCATTTTTTTCCACATAACCATTCAGTCTTCAACATATTATATTTTATTTGTTTTCTTATATCCTCCAATAAGAGCAATATACATAAGTAAATTCATCAGTTACTATCCTAAGTGCTTTATGCACATTCATTCATTTAATCCTTAGAACTGTGAAGTAAACACTATTACTATCCTTATTGCAGATATGGGGCATAGAGAGAAAATGGATGGGTTCAATTTTGAACTTGGTGAGATTAAAACACCTGTAAGATACTCATGCATAGATATCCAGCAGGCTGCTGTACGTGATCCTGGAACTCAGGAGAGCAATGCCATTTGAATTAGACATTAGAATCCTCAGTCATTTGCATATGCAAATTAGGGCAGCAGACCTGGAGGAGATCTCTTAGGATCATTTGCAGAGTTCAAAAGGGGGCCAGACCTCTAAAGAGCACCAGATACACCATGATCTGTCATTAACAGCATCACATAAGGACAGTTACTAGATCCTGTGTAACTGAACTGCTACTGAGAGCATCTCCCTTTATAAAGAAAAAGGGGCCTAGTTTCCACAACCTTTTGCCTTCAAAAAAGGACAGAGACAAATTATATTAGAACATGATGTCAATGACTATGCTTGACAGAAACAGTGTATCTGTGGGAACAATGAAGAATGGCATGGAAATCAATAACAACAGGGCAAACACTCCATCAGCCTGCAGCCTTCTGAAGGATTCCCATTGGAGGCAATGGGGAGACTTGTTCTTTGTGGTTGAAGGAGATGAAACTAGGACAAGTGGGTGAAAGCTACAGAGAAACATGTTTCAGCTTGTTTAAAGAAGTGTTTCCCATAGCTCGAGCTCTCAAGGTGGACCTGATTGCCTGTCAGCAGTCACTATTGGGTAAAGGCCAGGTTCCAGTTGAGGGTTAGACAGGATGGGTCCTCTCTGTACCCATGAGAAATGCTCACAGCCTTTCCCACGGTTGTGAGGACAGAATGGGTATTTTTCCTGGTTGGGCAAGAACTATGGGACAATAGCTGTGTGGTTCTCTGACAGCTCTCCTTGACAGTGACGTGGGTTGTGAAAAGGTCAACAATAGTGCTCACCGAGCAATGGCTCTTTGAGTCCTGTTGAGCAGTACCTTAAGTGACCTCCCAACATGTAGTAGGAAAACTCTAGTTGCAAGTCTCTCTTGCATCCTGGAATTCACTAAAAGGCAGACTCACAGAAATCTCCCAGCTGGAATGACCTCAAAGTTCTAGCTGACCTCCCACCCACATAGGAATCTCTCTTGCAGCATCCCTGACAAATGCCTGCCTAGTCCTGTTTACATACCTTCCATGATGAGGAGCTTTCTGCTTCACAAGGTACCTGCCCATAGTTCAGCAGTTCTCATTTTTGTTGATAAAGATAAAAACAATAGCTAACATTTATGCAGTTCTCACTATGTGCCAAACTACGCCGAATACTTTCCATGCATTGAACTATTAATCCTTGCCACAAACTTATTAAACAGATGAGGAAATTACAATGGTAAGAATCAGAATGTTAAGAATATTTCCAAGTCCATGAAAAGTGATAGAGCTAGTTTCAAAGAATATGATTTTCACAAACTTCAATCACTCATCTATCATTTCATTTGTACATGCCTGAAAATTCACCCTTGCTGTTATGCACCAAAAATTTCTCTTTAAATGATTTTGTTTCATTTTTTTAAAAAGTAAAATATCTACTTTAACCACTTCTTATATATCTGAAATCACAAAATTTGTCTACTAGTTATATATTTTCCCTAGTATGTATATTTTCCCTATATATTTCCCTATATATTCCCTATATATTCCCTAGTATGTATATTTTCCCTATATATTTCCCTATATTAAAATAAACTCAGAACTAATGAAAAATTTCAAAATGTTCAATCATGTCCTAAATAAAAACATCTTTCTTAGCACCATTTTGTGCTAAGAAAATACACTGTATTTTGGTAAACACTGTTCTAGGCTATATTACTTCTCTTTTTGTAAATATGTATTTTTGAATCAAAAACTTGATTTTTGCAATTATTTTTCACTGTTGGTATTAACTCTGCCCTGTAAGCTTGCAGAGAAAAAGTCTTGGCAATTTTGTCTTTAAGACTGGTTTTCAAGCATCTGAGAAGATTATATCTCCCTGAAGTCTTCTCCAGGTTGGTCATTTCCTGTTCCTCTAACTCTTGGACAGGGTTTCTAGCTTCCTCTAGACCCTCTTAGGCTGGTCACTCTTGCTTGAACTACCCTATTTTGTAAAACAGCCACAGTTGTTATTATATAAGGGCCTATACAACCCTAGATGTAGAGCCCAGAATCTTTACACCTATATCCAGTAGCTGCTTCTGTGCTCAGGTTCAGATCTACCCAGGGCTGGGGACGGAATACATACCCAGCTGGAAAGAACATGGTCCCAGCCCAGAAGACATGAACTATTTCACAGCTCTGCCTACCATTTGGCAATCACTTGATTTATAGGAGTTTGAGTTTACTCAATGGAGAAATGAATATGTCTTGTCTTGCCAGCCTCCCAGCATGGTTGTGGAGATAAAATGGACAAGTGACATGTAGATTTTTGTAAACTATGAAGAGTTACAGACAATAGTTATCATTAAAGTAGACCACACGGCCTCAGTACACCATTACTTAACCCTATGAGTGACCTGTGAACCCAGGCCGCCTTATAGATCTTTTAGAAAATATCGAGTTCAAGAAAGCATATGTGGACAACACTTGATAGTCAAGTAAGTCACCATGTGAGGGATTGCTATATGCTAGTCACTGTTCCAGGCCTGGGATATAGTGTTGAATATAGGAGACAAGTAGGGTTGATATTCAAACAGTACAAACTAATGGTCATACTGATTGCTAAGATCAGTATGCTAAGATTTCCACAATAATGGGCACATAGTTCACATGCATTGCTTAGTTAATAGGCATTGCTAATTAACATGCATTGCTTATGTACTCCAACCCCTCCCTCAGGACTCCTGGGCCTCCCCACACACCAACAATTTAAAGGTCGGAGGGCAGGTTAGGGGGCCTCCTGGACCCTGTCCCAGGACTTTGGCCATGGTCAATTCTGATTGATTAGTGCCATGTGATACTGGTTGCTAAATATTTGGAATATCACCCTGGGAAAATGGGTTCCATTCTACGGAGAAGATACAGAGTAAACAAGTGAATGAAACAATGTATAATTCAGTTGCAGATTGTGATAAGAACTATAAAGGAATGAGATGGTGATGTGGGTGGAGTGGGGGGTGGACCTCAGATTGCATGATCAGAAAAGGCTTGCTTGAGGAAGTGAGATGTGTGTTGAGACAGGAAGAAGGAAGAAGGAATGAGAGCCAGCCATGCAAATATCTAGGGGGAAAGCATTGCAGGCAGAGGAAAGAGTAGGAGCAAAAGCCCTGGGGCAGGAGTGGGTTTGGCATGTATGGAGAAGAGAAAGAAGGCCTATGTGTGTTGCCCAAAGTAGGCCAACGGAAAAGCATGCGAGTGCTGGCAGTCTCCAGTAACAAGTCTGGGTTTTATTCCAAGTGCGAGGAGAAGTCATTAGAATGACTTAAGAACATTGAAATGTGGTTATCATATTTACAAAATGCCTTGTTCTGAGAAATTCAAATCTCGGAAGAGAGTTCATTTCCTATTTTCTCTCAACTACAATTGCAAACCTGAGGCTGATGAATGATCTGATAGATGTATATGTGGTGGATGATAACAACCAATTCACCAGCCTAGAGGGACCAACTTAGGAGGGAAATCAGACACCTAGAATTCTTGTCATGCAAGGCGGGAAGAACAGGAAATGACCAACCTATAGAAATCTTAATGGGAACATAGTTAATCTTTTCAGACACTTAAAAGCCAGCCTTAGAAACAAAGTTGCCAAAATGTTTTCCTTTCTTTTTTTTCTTGAAGTATAGTTGATTTACAATGTTGTGTTAATTACTGCTGTACAGCAAATGATGACCATCATTAAAAAGTCTACAACTAACAAATGCTGGAGAGGGTGTGGAGGAAAGCGAACGGTCCTATAAGCCTGGTGGGAATGTAAATTGGTGCAGCCACTATGGAGAACAGTATGGAGGTTCCTCAGAAAACTAAAAATAGAACTACCATATGATCCAGCAATCCTACTCCTGGGCATATATCTGGACAAAACTATAATTAAAAAAGATACATGCACCCCTATGCTCATAGCAGCACAATTCACAATAGCCAAGACATGGAAACAACCTAAATGCCCATTGACAGAGGACCGGATAAAGAAGATGTACATATATACAATGTTTTCCTTTCTATAGTCTGATTTCCACAACAACAGGGTAAAGTGATTCAAGCAGAAGTTATCATTTCTTACCATTTTATAAGAAGTATCCGATTCTGAAAAGAAAATTACATTCGTGCTCTACAGAGCCATCAGCAGGAGTTATTTCACCTACTTTGCTTATTGAGAAAGAAATCAAGAATATTTGCCTGATGTTACATACAATTATCACCGTTGGGTTAACACTAGAATACAGGTGCTCTGAGCCTCTTTATAGTACTCTACTACCTCCTTATGACATTTGGGGAGCAGGAGAATTTTGTAACTTTTGGGCTAGTCAGTTGAAGAATGACCCAGCCAATTCCCAAGGTACTATTCAGCCCACACATGTGATGACAATCTGGTCAGGCATTCAGACAAGCTGCATGCTTTATCTAGTGTAGAGAAGGCATACATGCATTCAGTTTGGCATACATACACTGCAGTTCATTTTCATTTTAAATGTTAGAGATGGCTAAAATCTGCCCAGGAAATTACCTGTGATTGAACTGCCATCCAGTCAAAAAAAAACAAAAACTAAGCTTTCTAAAGATGACCCAGACAATCACAGTGGTGTAAGGGAAAGACAGGTGGATGAGGAAGAAAGAAACGCTTCTTTGTTCATTTTCCTAGAGACCCCTAACTCACCCATGGGTATCCAAAAAGTACAGCATAAGAGAGGCATACATGTTCATGGTCATGATATGGCACTACTGAATAAGAGAATCTCAGAAACATGGGGAAAGGCTGTTGCCCGCAGGATGGAACTGTATGTCAAGGCGGCCTTTCCCACACCTTTGCAATGGAGTTTCCCTCTGGACCCTCCTCCATGCTGCGTAGGTCTAACTTCATCTTCATTCAGTTCTTTCCCCATAACTTTACCACTCCTTCACCCATTCACTTTGCTTACTTTGGTATTTTCTCTCTCCCATTAGTCTGCAATGTTCTTTGCGGACAGGGACCATGTCTCCTTTTCCTACTTCCATAGTACCAAGCGTGGTATTTTTCAGCACATCTTTATTAAATAAAATAAAATATAACTATGACTGCCATTTATGGAACAACATGTACCAGGTATGACATTAAGTGTTTTACCTAGTTTTATTTTATTTAATCCTTTTAGCAATCCAGTGATGTGGGTGTCTCATTTTACAGAGGAGCAGACAGAAGATTGAGGAAGTTAAATAACTTGCCCAAGGTCACATAATTAGTAAGTAGCAGAACTGGGACTCCATCCACATTTTTTCTGATGCAAACACAGAGTAACTTACACACTAATCTTGGCTGCCTCTCTGTACAGATTATTTCATTATAATATTGAAAGAAAAGAGCTGGAATGGTGAGACAGAGTTAGACAAGCAGCCACTTGCATTAAGGAAGCTGGACCAGTCGAACGGCCAGCAGAGTCCACATTCTTGCTGTGTACCTGGGTATTAGAGGGTGGGCAGGTATCTGTGCGAAAGAACTCATTCAGACCTTAAGCTAGTTGTCATGCCCTTTTAATACCAGACAAACAAACTGAAAAGGAGCTGCCCTGTGCTGAGGTGTACTACATGCTAATCTGCTAATCCTGTACTCCTTGGAAGAAGAGAAGGAGTAGGAGATGTTTTCTACAAGTCCTTTGCTTGGCAGAAAGCTGAGTCAGAGACAGTTGGCTGAAATTGTGAAAAGGCAGACCAGCAGCTTAAGAGAGGGTGGTGCAGATCTCTTGTTATTCAGCCTTTCCCAGGAGCTAGAAAGCAGGATGCTCTCACCACAGTGAGAATGGGGATTTAGAAAGAGTGGGAGGTATCCTGGTGAAGGGGAAATATGCCAATTTGGAAATCCAAGGTCTTGGAGTTGTTGAAAAAGTTATTGAAATGAATGAGGTAAAGGCAACACAACGGGGTGTGGTTTAGTAGAAATGAGCACTAGCCTTGGACTTAGGAATCGTACCTTTGAATTTCAATGTTGGAACAAATATTAAAAATTATGAAGATGGATAATATTTTGAAATATTAATTGTTTGTTTCCAGAATTTGCTTCATTCCTTGTTCCTTCCCACATTCAATCAGCTAAGCATTCTCCATAATTGCCTTGGAGGTGAACTGACAGAAGAAAGCAAAGAGAGTTGGTTGCTGGTTTTGAGTTTAGCAACCTACATATTATGACTCAGCTATAGACACATGAGATTTTGAGAGAATATATGATATGATGATGATATAAATGATAAGAGAAAAATTACCTTAAGGCAAAGGATGGGTTCCCAAGGCTGAGAAGAAAAAGATAAGAGAGACTTAGAAGACAGTTGGACAAAGAATGAGGAGACGTCGCCAGAGGGACCATAAGAACAGTATTGAGTCAATATCCAGGGAAAGGCCAGTCTCCATCAGAGCATGATCATATGTAGCTAGGGCCCAGGGACAGAAGCTACTGCCTTCAAATATGAAGTCTTATATGCTGCCTGGACTGAGGAGCTATGATGAGTTCCTTCCTTTGACAGAAGTTAGCATCTGGCACACTGTTCATCAAGCAGGAGTGATAGCCATTTATACCTTGACCCTTAAGATTGTTCTGTTCCCATCCAGCATACCCTACCTAGAACTGTCAAGTATTTTGTTTTAATGAAAAACAGCCAATTTTGTTCAAATTCTCCAAAATTTATACTCATTATGTTGTTTCCAAAATGCTTCACATTTATATAATGGTTTTATTATTTCACCTTTCTTTTATAGTTTTTATATTTTTTCTGTACAGTTCTTCAGTAGAAGCCAAAGTCCTGAGTTGCCCAGTTAAGAGCCTCTGACCTACCATTCTGATTATGTTTCTTCTCAATATTCATGACCAATATCTGGCTTCTAAATGAAAGGCTTTTGGCCTTTTCAATCACTTGCTGATAGGATGAGACTACACTGTCACCCATAACCACATGACCTAATTTAGAATCAATCTTGGCATCCAGTCTTGCATTTCTAATCAAGTTTACAATCCACCTTTCAGCTTCTTCTGGAGTCACGATCAGTTTATCTGCCAACATGTTAATGCTGATACACTGATGAATGCAACAAAAAGTCTCAAATACAAAGAGACGGGTATTTTCAATGGACTCCTCCGGACAAGCCACCGAGAAGAAATCATTCACTAGCACTGATTCATAGTCCTTCAGCTTTTTCTGAGCCCCATAAAAGTCAAAATTAACATATAAGCACTCAACGAACTCTGTAATGGGTTTTTTATATGTGTAAGACTCCTATTGAATAACTTTGACCAGATCATTTAGCACGTGCCGGCGTTTTCAAACATCTTTGTTTGTTATGACTGCTGTGGTCAAATAGCCGAGAATATGTGGACACATCATCTGAATTACATTAAGGTACTGTGGCTGGTAGAGGAAGAGATCAATAATGTTATCACGTCCTTTGGGGTGATTGAAGAAAACATAGAGACTAATGAATGAGCATGTTTGCTGCTGAAGAGACTAGAGTGGCAAACTCACAGAATTATTATCTATGGTCTCTTTTAGTTACATAAGGTCTTCCATGGCTGCATTCCAATTCTGCATTAAGATTTCAGAGACCAGTTTTCCCCAGAGTGAACTCAAAGCATTTCTGTCCATTGTGGGAACCAACACTCTAAAGAAGTAAAGATATTCTGCTGCTCCAGAGTAGTTTCCACATTTATATTGGAATTTTGCATACCTTTAGGGTGTATCTAAATATAGAATTGTCAAGTCTAAATCAGCCTGCTGGGACACTTGTATACCAAAGAAATAGACACTTAGAGGGGTGGTAGTGTAGAAGAAAAATCCCCCAACACATGGACTTACTAGGTGGGAATGAATGAAGTCATCTAGGGATTTCTCGTGTAGCTGACAGTCCAAAAAAACGTTATCCTCTATGATTTTCAGGATAATGACCCCCCAAACGTACCTACATCCTAATCCCTAGAATCTGTGAATATGTTGCTTTACACGGCAAAAGAGACTTTGCAGATGTGATTAAGTTTAGAATCTTGAGATGAAAAGATAACCCTGCAATATCCTGGAGGATCCAATGTAATTATAAGGGTGCTTATAACAAGGAGGTAGGAGGGTCAGAGTCAGAAAGGGAGCTTTGTCAATGCATGGAAAAGTTGGAGTGATGTAGGGCAGTGAACCAAAGAATGTGGGTAGCCTCTAAAACCTGAAGAAGGCAAGGAAATGGATTCTCTCCTAGAGCCTCCAGAGGGAAACAGCTTGTCAATAACACAGAATCTTGAGCCTTTCTCTAAATCTACTAACTCAGATTATCTGCATTTGGGCCCAGACTTATGTATATTTTAACACTATCCGAGGCTATGCTATACAGCCAGTCTGTACTAGCCCATGCACAGCAGGTAGAGAAACACTGGATCTGAACTGACAAATGGGTCTCTGAGACCACTATCACATTCAGAAATGTTAATGTCCTTACCACATGAACACCAAATGGTCACTCAGTTTCATAAGAACACTTAAAGGGATTATGATCTCATCACCTCTTGAATATTACTAACAACTTCCATTTATTGAACATATCCTAAGACAATCAGTGTGCTAATATTCTTATGCATTATCTCATTTAACTTCAGAGCAACCTTATAAAATAATTATTAATGTTATAATTTACAACAACAGCAAAAAAGGTCTAGGAAAGTTAATTGTAACCACATGGAAAGTCAAAAGTATCGTTAACATGTAACTGGAATTGCTGTTTTTAATGCAACTGGGTTGGAGCAGACAGGATCTCAAACCAGTTCTATTCATTCCTACCAAGGTACCGATGTGAGGATTCCCTTCCACATGATCTCTCCTCCTACAGGTGTTCAGGAGACATCCTGTCATCAAAGCAACACCTTAGAATATACCTAGTGAATAAGAGTTGTTTCCACACAGGGAAGGTAAAATAGAGCTGAGCAAAGTTTTGGTCCCAAAGAGCTGCAACTCTCATAGGACAAAGACCAGCACTCTGCTAGTGTTTCATTAGGAGGTCTTTTCAAGATGTAATGAGGACAGCTGTATGGCATTGATGATTTACGACACTGGTCCAAATGCCTAATGTGATCCCATGATATCCATTAATGAGCTGACTCCCACCTTGTGATAGATGGTGTCTCTCTATTGGTAGTTGATGAGTCTTAGTGCCAGTTCCACAGCTCTCCCCCCGGTTCCCTTAGGCGTGTTGAGTTCCAGGCAGGCTAGGCTCCACCAATCTCCTCCCTCAACATTGTCTTTCCTCCACACATTAACTTCCAGCCCATGGAATTTTTATTTGGTCTTAGTGGGCAGTGCTGTGTGACTCCTACTTTATATTTCCAAACCTACTATTTCAGCATATACTTTGTGTTCTACTTCCTTCCAGACATTCTGGCCTTAGATTCTAAAAGCCAGACTCAAAATTCCTTTTCTCAAACTATTCTCTCAGCCTTGAATTTCAAAATCCTGACAGTATAAACTGGCAGTTGGCTGCATGAGGTTCAAGGACATGTAGGAGAGGGAAAAAAGAGGTCTATACATACAATATTGCAATATATTATTCTTCTCCATAACCATAATCCCCAGGGTCAAACAGGCAATAAGAGATGAAGCCAGGAATTATTCTCACTTCTCTCTGATGTCAAAGTCTATACGACACCCAGTTCATCATTGGACATCTCTAGCTAGTGAACCCAAGCCTAAATCCCAGCAAATTCTACCATAGGTCCTAGATCTGGGCTTATGAAACAGCTAAGTTCCTCCTTTTCCAGGACAGTCATTAAGATACTTGAAGATAATTATTTGGGCACCTGAGTCATTTCTGAGCTAAGTTACCACCCAGTTTATTCTACTCTTCTTCACAGACACGGTGTTTCTTATTTTTCATTATCCTGGACCTCGTTTTGAATGTGCACAATTTTGTGTGTGTGTGTGTCCCTCTTGACTTGTGACTTTCCTAAATAAGCTGCATCATCCCAATTAGTGAAGTCCAAAGTCAACTACAGAAACTTTTCTGATCTTGTTCCTGACACCACATTCCTAAAGCAAAGGATATTTGTACGATGCAGCATGTGTGCAGATTTCTACTTCATCTGTCTACAAGATACGTACAAGCTCAGGGAAGACATTTGGGATGAATTTAGGGTATGCCTCAATCTCTTGCTTCAGCCCAAAGAGCACTCACATGGCCAGCACATACCAAGGTTCATAAAAAGACTAGGAAAAAGGCTTGTGAATGTATTACATAGTAGTAGGTCTAGTGCTAGAGAGAATCTGAAGTCACCACAGGTGAGCCTTACTTCAGAAACCCCAAGCTGGAGGACAGCAAAAGATGGGGTGGGCAGTGAAAGGGGCAAGGAGCCTGTAGCTTATCTGCCAATAACTTGCTCTGGGATTTTGAACAATCGTTTCATCACTCTGGATTTTATTTTTCCCACAAGTAAAACAATACAGTTAGACTAGAGTGGTTTCCAAAAGTACTTGATTACACACTTTGATCAGAAAAACATTTCTGCACATGCACATGAAATTATGTCTATTTTATTTATTTATAAAGAATATACATTCAACCCCAATATATAATATATAGTATAAAACATAATACAAAATATTTCTAAATAATTAGACTTCTAAAATGTAGTCAAAACCTTAATATATTTTCCTGTATCCCAGTGGGTCATCATAAGCATCTAGAACAGGAGTTAGCAAATTTTTTCTGTAAAGGACCAGATAGTAAACACTTCAGGCTTTGCAATCCATATATACGCTGTCCTAAAGACTATTTTGTCTGATATTAATATAGCCACTCCAGCTTTTATGGTTGCTGTTTGCATATTACATCTTTTTCCATCCTTTTACTTTTAACCTATTCATATCTTTGAATCTAAAGGTGTCTCCTGTAGACAGAATGTAGTTAGATCTTGTTTTCTAATCCAGTCTGACATCTCTGCCTTTTGACTGGATTGTTTAATCCATTCACATTTAATGTTATTATTGATATAGTTGAATTTATATGAGTTTTTTTTTTTCTATTTGTTTATATCCTTTTGTTCCTATATTCTTACTTTACTGCTTTCTTTTGCATTAAGTAAATGTTTGGTAGTGTAACATTTTAGTTCCTTTATGTTTTTTTTTTTTTTTTTTTTTACCACTTTTAGGGTTTCTTTTGTTGTTTGTTTAGTGGTTGCTCTAGGGCTTACTATATACATTTTAATTTATCACAACTTACTTCAGATTTATACTAATGTAATCAAAGTGAGATAGAAATGTTACTCCTATATAGCTCTATTCCCTCTTTCCCCTTTTTGTGCTATTATGTTATACATATTATATCATATCTGTTACAAATCTAATAATACTTTATTATAATTATTACCTTATATTATTTTACATCTATTAAAGAAACTGAGATACAGTGTCCATTGCAACTACTCAACTCTGAAATTATTGCATTAAAAACAGCCTTCGGCAATATATATATGAATGAACATCACTGTGTTCCAATAAAACTTTATTTATGGACACTGAAACTGAATTTCATATAATTTTCATGCATTATAAAATATTATTCTTTTGACTTTTTCCCTGTTATTAAAAAATGTAAAAACTAACTCACAGGCTGTGCAAAAACAGGTAGGGGGCAGGCTTTGATTCAAGAATGCAGTTTGCCAACCACCTGACTTTCAGCAATGATTTTCCAAACCCTTTTATGTGGCACCTTGGGGTTAACAGACATGCCTCCGGGCCTGCCATGGTGGCAAAGGTAAGATCAGAGACTGGGCTTCAGCATCCTACCTCCATTTCAAGAAGAACAGTTCTGCTTATATTTTGCTTATTTTTTCCAAACTGAAAAGATTCTGTTTAACAAAGTGTCCCTGGAAGGAAGAAGGAAGGAAGGAAGGGGGGGAGCAGGGGAGCAGGATAGAAAAAAGGAAAGATAATCTCAAATGTTCTTTCTAGCTTTGAAATTCTATTACATTCATCTAAAATTGTACAAAATCATCAGCGACACTGGAACTATACTTCAGTTAACCTTGAAATCTAAACATTTGATATTATGCTGTACTTTCATTATTTCTATTAAGTTTTTCCTGAGTTTTGTAATCAAAGTTCTTTTCTGAAAATGGAATGAGCATTAAAGGAAAGAGAACGTTCTACACCTGGGCCTAAAGAACCAGAAGAGAGATCTTTTAGCACTGTCTTGTGTCCATAATTAGTGATAACAGCAACCCTGCTAAGTATTGGGGACATCTAATAAGGCCTAAGGCATCAGGGTGAAATGCATGGAACAAAGAACTTGAGGTAGTGACAGGGTTTGTCATTCCTTTTTCATACTGATCTGCTCTATTCAAATAAGTCTTCTACAAACAAGAATCCCTTACAAAGAAAAGTTCTTCCTTCCTCCTCTTTATCAAAATGCTACCCACTCTTTGAGAAAAAGTTGATCATCTTGAGTTCACCATAATAATTTCTTCTCTGCATAATTAGAGAAGTGAAGATTACTGGTTTTATTTATTTTCTCACATTCAGTTCCTTTATTAGCTTAGATACCCAAAGGTTATTTGGAGAGATTTTTTTTTTTTGTGGTATGCAGGCCTCTCATTTTGTTGTGGCCTCTCCCATTGCGGAGCACAGGCTCCGGACGCGCAGGCTCAGCAGCCATGGCTCAGGGGCCTAGCCACTCCGCGGCATGTGGGATCTTCCCGGACCGGGGCATGAACCCGTATTCCCTGAATGGGCAGGTGGACTCTCAACCACTGCGCCACCAGAGAAGCCCATTTGGAGAGATTTTTAAGGTAAGATTACTGGTTTTAACATCAGGTATAAGTCTCAACTCTGCTCTTTACTAGCTGTGTAACACTGGGTACATCAGTTAACCTTCTCTCCTAAGTGCTTCTGCCACCACTTATCAATGAATGGAATCCCACACACCTAAGCATCATAGCTTCCCCTATGATTGAACTAAGCAAAGTCACCTCCCCTCAAAAGTTAGAATTGGAGGCATAAGCCACAAAACAAACATTAAATTAGTCTTCGTCAAAATGAAAAACTTTTATGTGTCAAAGGTGTAAAAAATTAATAAACTAAAACCTCAATTGAATGGAGTTGGGAGACCAGAAGGGGGAGCTCTCGTGCCCTGCAACAATAGCAGAGACCAACACAAAGTAGAAAGACTCTTCTTTCCTGGCAACAACTCAGTCAATGAAAATCCATGGACTCTTTGTTTACTACGGCCCTCCCAACTTCCTTTTCCCCTCTATAAAAGAGTTCTTCTCTCCTTGCTGTGTAGGGACTTGCATGTGGCTAGCTAGCCATGGTTGCAGGCCCCAAATTGCAATTCTAATCCCAAGTAAGTCCATTTTTACTGGAGAAATAGCTGGCCGTCTGTTTATTTTAGGTCAACATTTTGGTGGCACATACAGGAATTTAGAGGAGACCCCCCAAGGACTCCAGAGCTGGTGAGAAACAGGTGCAGTACCCACACTGAGCCCATTGTTGCTCATTGATTTTCTCCCTGACTGCGGAGTTCAAACGTATGTCTTTCTCCTGGATCCAAGCTTCCCCGCTCTTTGGATCTTGAAGTTCTCTAGGGTTTGTTTGAGATCTGTTTGAAGGTTTCAACTTTTCTAGTTAAGGCCTTGTTCTATCTGCGAGTGCTCATTTAGCACTTCGATCTGATTTGAAATCAGATTGTTCCAGTTGGGACTGGTTCAGCCTTTGGCCATATATATTTGGAATATATATATATATATATATATATATATATATATATATATATATATATATATATATATTTGGAATGAGGGCTGTTCTATGGGAACTGAGCTGAGAAGGCTTCAGCTAGGTTCCTCTAGGACCAGACTGTTCTCTTAGAAATGGCTGGTATTAGGCCTACAGGTTGGTAGAGATATCTGAACTGTTTGAGCTATAAGCTGTTTGAGCTGAAAACTGTTTAGGTGGTTTGAAAATTATTCTGAAATAATTTTCAGAATAATAATAAATAAAATAATAATAAATCATAAAAGAAATTAATAAAAAGAAAATTATTCTTTTTCTGGAGGAAAAATTATGAGAATGGGACTGCAGTTATCTAAGTATTTTGAGGGCACTCCCCTACAGGGATTTGAGCTGATTTTATGTTTAAAAACCACGGTCTTTCCTCAAGTGCGTTTCTAACTAAAGAAGCCAACATAACCAAAGGCAATTTAGAATATCAGTGGCCATTAAGAGGAATTTTGAAATCCCCAAACTTACTCTTCTTAAAAATAAACCGGACTACCATAGTTCTAAAATGTCTCAAACTAAATAGAATGTCTATTTCGATTTGTATTTTGAGGATTCCAAACTTTATCAGAAGGCTAAAATTGCCTTTCTGCAAAATAAGATTTTAAGATTAACTGATGCAAAGAAAGGATTAAAGAAAGTGAAAATGGCCCCAAAAGCTACAGGGCCTTCCTCCTTGGCTCCTTCGCCCCTGGTTCTTTCTCCAGGGCCGTCGTGTCTCTCCCTCCATTCCTTGTGCCCAAGCTCTGCCTCTGGCGCCATCCTCCTCCTTTCTTTCTAGGCCACCTACAGCCCTATACCCTCAGTTCCCCCATCGAATTCTCTCACTGAACTTCCTTTTTTCTCAGAAACTGACCTCACTTCCTTTGCCTCTGAACTTATCAGAATGTGTCCCTTTAAAAATTAAGCTTTCTGAGGATCCAGAGACTAACCCTTAATTTCTTATATTTCCTGGACTAAAGCTAAACTGTAAGCCACAAAGATCTTCCCAAAGCAACTGAAGATCCTCGCCGATTTGCTGAGGAATTTAATGCAGTCATTCAGACCTATCAACCTAGTTTCTGACTTATGTCAGCTAGTTCATATGCTTGTCAATGAAGGCCAGACAGCATTGGATGAAAATCACTAACTGGGAACATTCTGAAAAGTCTCTAAAATTACAACTGGGAGACCAGCCTGCTAACTTATCATACGATTAGGCTAAGGCAATGGGTGGGAGACTTCATCCAGTAATATTTAGGGTGTTTCCAAAGCCTACTGACTGGTACAAAATTCAGGATTGCACATAAATTCTGATGAATCTTGTCGTGACTATTACAATGAACTTCAGATTATTTTTAAAGAAAATTCTGGTCTTCCTTCAGATGTTGATTCCACCCAGGTAGCTTTTACTTTTTTTATTTTTATTTTTTTTGAGTTTGGTGATGACTTTTATTTTATTTTTTTTACACCTTTATTAGAGTATAATTGCTTTACAATGGTGTGTTAGTTTCTGCTTTATAACAAAGTGAATCAGTTATACATATACATATGTTCCCATATCTCTTCCCTCTTGTGTCTCCCTCCCTCCCACCTTCCCTATCCCACCCCTCCAGGCGGTCACAAAGCACCGAGCTGATCTCCCTGTGCTACGCGGCTGCTTCCCACTAGCTATCTGTTTTACGTTTGGTAGTGTATATATGTCCATGCCTCTCTCTCGCTTTGTCACAGCTTACCCTTCCCCCTCCCCATATCCTCAAGTCCATTCTCTAGGAGATCTGTGTCTTTATTCCTGTCTTACCCCTAGGTTCTTCATGACATTTTTTTCCCTTAAAGTCCATATATATGTGTTAGCATACGGTATTTGTCTTTCTCTTTCTGACTTACTTCACTCTGTATGACAGACTCTAGGTCTATCCACCTCATTACAAATAGCTCAATTTCGTTTCTTTTTATGGCTGAGTAATATTCCATTGTATATATGTGCCACATCTTCTTTATCCATTCATCCAATGATGGACACTTAGGTTGTTTCCATCTCCGGGCTATTGTAAATAGAGCTGCAATGAGCAGCTCATACAGCTCAATAACAAAAAAACAAACAACCCAATCCAAAAATGGGCAGAAGACCTAAACAGACATTTCTCCAAAGAAGATATACAGACTGCCAACAAACACATGAAAGAATGCTCAACATCATTAATCATTAGAGAAATGCAAATCAAAAGTACAATGAGATATCATCTCACACCAGTCAGAATGGCCATCATCAAAAAATCTAGAAACAATAAATGCTGGAGAGGGTGTGGAGAAAAGGGAACCCTCTTGCACTGTTGGTGGGAATGTAAATTGATACAGCCACTGTGGAGAACAGTATGGAGGTTCCTTTAAAAACTACAAATAGAACTACCATATGACCCAGCAATCCCACTACTGGGCATATACCCTGAGAAAAACATAATTCAAAAAGAGTCATGCACCCAGGTAGCTTTAAACTTTACATCAAAATGGGTTATTCATGGGCTGAACCAGGACCTTGCACTTCTAGTAAAAAGAACCAGGATGGAATGGGAAACTATGTCCACTCCAGATTTAGTTAATCTGACAGACCAGGTCTCTCTCACTGTGGATGAATCACCTCAAAGGAAGACAGCTAAAATTCTCTATTTTCTTTTTAGGATTTTTTTAAATTGAAGTATAGCTGATTTACAATGTTGTGTCAGTTTCTAGCATAGAGCAAAGTGATTAAGTTATACATATATGTATATATATATATTCTTTTTCATTATAGGTTATTACAAGTTATCAAACATAGTTCCCTGTGCTATACCGTAGGACCTTGTTGTTTACCTATTTTATATAGAGTAGTTTATATCTACTAATCCCAAACTCCTAATTTATCCCCCCTTTTCCCCTTTGGTAACCATAAGTTTGTTCTCTATGTCTGTGAGTCTGTTTCCGTTTTGTAAATAAGTTGTTTGTATCATATTTTGGATTCCACATATAAGTGATATCATACGGTATTTGTCTTTCTTTGTCTGACTTACTTCACTTAGTATGATAATCTCCAGGTTCATCCATGTTGCTGCAAATGACAGTATTTCATTCTTTTTTATGGCTGAGCAGTATTTCATTATATATAGTATACATATTATATGTATTATTACATATATTATAAATTATATATACATATTGTATATGTATATATATTATATATGCGTGTGTGTGTATATATATACCACACCTTCTTTATGCATCCATCAGGACAGATAAAATTCTTAACCTTCAACTTCAGCAAATGAAGGTCCCTAAAAAATATCAAAACCCTCTTGGTTTCTGCTATTATTGCAAAGAGCCAGAACAATGGAAAAAAAGATTGTTACAAGTTTAAGCACTTCAGGTGCCTTCAGCCTTTCTAACATCCTCCCAGTTTTAAATGACAGGGCTTTCCCCATTCCCTTCTATTCATCAGCTTGGAGAAACATTTTTCCAGATTAGGGATGAATCTCTTCCAGTTCTAACTGACACCAAAGCCACACTCTTGGTGCTCAACCCCACTATAATAAAGCAGCCCCTGCCTTGGAGTACTAAAATAACTCAAATACAGAGGATCTCTAATGAACCTTAAGAGGTTCCTGTCCATGAACCTGTTGTCTTTTGTTTAGGTCCCTTGAGAGATACATACCCTTCTCTCTTTAGTCCTGCTGCCCTTATCCATTTATAGGCAAAGACTTCTTAGAGAAATATCATGCTGGAATTTCTTTCTCCCAAACAGGGAAAATAAGTCTAGAATTTGACAGTAAAAAATCAAAGCAGCCAACCAGATGAATTAAATGATGCTTTTACGTCTTTATTTTCTCCATTTCTGACTATACTAGAGCTCATTCTGGAAACACTGACCACGTGTCTCTATTGAATCAACAACTACCTTTCTTATGGGCAAAATCTCCAACTGATATTGGCAAAATTCATAGCACATCTCCCATCAAGATTCAGATAGATCCCTCAAAAGCTCTCCCCAGAATGAATCAATGCCCTATGAGTTGAGAAGCCCTTCAAAGCATAAAGCCCATAGTAGAAGATTATAAGGCTCAAGACCTCATTATCCTTGGTACTAGTCCCTGTAATACTCCCACAACAGTGAGAAAACCTAAGGGCCAGGAGTGCAGGTTTGTTCAGGACCTCTGAGCTATAAACATTGTTATCCCTTGATACCCTGTTGTTCCTAACCTTCATATGTTATTAACATCCATTCCCACTGGAAGAAAATTCCTTACTATAATTGATGTATGCAGTGCATTCTTTAGTATTCCAGTTGATGAAGGTAGTCAATACCTTTTTGCCTTCACTTGGGAAGAAAAACAATTCACCTGGACAGTAACACCTCAGGGTTTTACTGAGAGTCCTTATTTCTCACCAATCCTGAAGGCTGATCTGGATGAAATAAAGTTCCCTAGAGGTTCTACTTTTTGTAATATGTGGATGATTTACTTCTTCACTCTCATTCTCAAGCCTTCTCACAGAGACAGTATCCACTTTGTAAAGCTTTTAGCCTTAAAAGGACATAAGATCACCAAGGAATAGTTGCAGTTTGCCCAAACCTAGGTTTTATATTTATGGCATCTGCTATCAGAACAAGGACTTCACCTAGATCCAGATAGCATGGTGTTCTAAGTCTCCCAAACCCCCAAACTAAGCACCAACTGTGAAGTTTTCTCAGGCTCGTTGGTTATTGCTGGAACTGGATTCCAAATTTCTCTCTTATGGCTAAACCTCTGTGTGTTTTACTGAAGAATAAGAATGCCAACACAATTTTATGATAAGAATCAGTGACATCACCTTTAAGGCTTTAAAGAAGAGTTTGGTGAATCCACCTGCCCTTGAGCATGCCAATTATCAGATTAGCTTTTTCCTTTTTGTATATAAATAAAAAGAATTGGAATGCCCTTGGGATACTCATCAAAAACACGGGGACCAAAGACAAAATGAAATATCAAGGAGGTTTGTGCCTGAGATCATGTTGATGTGAAACCATGGATGGCCACTTTGTGCCAGATACACCAGAAATACATCTACACGTGGAACAACTCCTACAGAACACCTACTGAATGCTGGCAGAAGATCTCAGACCTCCCAAAAGGCAAGAAGCTCCCCCACATACCTGGGAAGGGCAAAAGAAAAAAGAATAAACAGAGATAGAAGGATAGGGACTGAACCTGCACCAGTGGGAGGGAGCTGTGAAGGAGGAAAGGTTTCCACACACTAGGAAGCCCCTTCGCGGGCGGAGACTGCGGGTGGCGGACGGGGAAAGCTTCGGGGCCGCGGAGGATAGCACAGCAAGAGGGGTGCGGAGGGCAAAGCTGGGAGATTCCCGCACAGAGGATCGGTGCCGACCGGCACTCACCAGCCCGAGAGGCTTGTCTGCTCACACGCCGGGGCGGGCGGGCTGGGAGTTGAGGCCCCGGGCGTGTCGGTAGGAGCGCAGGGAGAGGACTGGGGTTGGCAGCTTTGTTTCCTGGTGCGCAAGGAGAGGGGATTAAGAGTGCTGCTTAAAGGAGCTCCAGAGACGGGCGCGAGCCCCGGCTAAAAGCGCGGACCCCAGAGACGGGCATGAGACACTAAGGCTGCTGCTGCCGCCACCAAGAAGCCTCTGTGCGAGCACAGGTCACTATCCACACCCCCCTACCAGGGAGCCTGTGCAGCCCGTCACTGCCAGGGTCCCGGGATCCAGGGACAACTTACCCGGGAGAACGCACGGCACGCCTCAGGCTGGTACAACGTCACGCCGGCCGCTGCCGCTGCAGGGTCGCCCTGCATCCGCATCCCTCCCTCCCCCCGGCCTGAGTGAGCCAGAGCCCCCGAAGCAGCGGCTCCTTTAACCCCATCCTGTCTGAGCAAAGAACAGACGCCCTCTGGTGCCCTACACGCAGAGGCGGGGCCAAATCCAAAGCTGAGCCCCGGGAGCTGTGAGAACAAAGAAGAGAAAGGGAAATCTCTCCCAGCAGCCTCAGAAGCAGCGGATTAAATCTCCACAGTCAACTTGATGTACCCTGCATCTGTGGAATACATGAATAGACAACCAATCATTCCAAACTGAGGAGGTGGACTTTGAGAGCAAGATTTATGATTTTTTCCCCTTTTCCTCTTTTTGTGAGTTGTATGTGAATGCTTCTGTGTGAGATTTTGTCTGTATAGCTTTGCTTCCACCATTTGTCCTAGGGTCCAATCCGTACTTTTTTTTTTCTTAAAAAAATTTTTTTTTTCCTGTAATAATTATTTTTTATTTTAACAACTTTATTTTATTTTACCTTACTTTATTTTATTTTACTTTATCTTCTTTCTTTCTTTCTTTCCTCCTTCCCTCCTCCCTCTCTCCCTCCCTCCCTCCCTCCTTTCCTCCTTTCTTTCTTTCTTTCTTTCTTTCTTTCTTTCCTTCTTTCTTTCTTCTTTTTCTCCCTTTTATTCTGAGCCATGTAGATGAAAGGCTCTTGGTGCTGCAGCCAGGACTCAGTGCTGTGCCTCTGAGGTGGGAGAGCCAACTTCAGGACACTGGTCCATAAGAGACCTCCCAGCTCCCCGTACTATCAAATGGCGAAAATCTCTCACACATCTCCATCTCAACACCAGCACCCAGCTTCACTCAACGACCAGCAAGCTACAGTGCTGGACACCCTATGCCAAACAACTAGCAAGACAGGAACACAACCCCACCCATTAGAAGAGAGGCTGCCTAAAATAATAATAAGTCCACAGACACCCAAAAACACACCATCAGATGTGGACCTGCCCACCAGAAAGACAAGATCCAGCCTCATCCACCAGAACACGGGCACTAGTCCCCTCCACCAGGAAACCTACACAACCCACTGAACCAACCTTAGCCACTGGGAACAGACACCAAAAACAACGGGAAATACGAACCTGCAGCATGCAAAAAGGAGACCCCAAACACAGTAAGATAAACAAAATAAGAAGACAGAAAAACACACAGCAGATGAAGGAGCAAGATAAAAACCCACCAGACGTAACAAATGAAGAGGAAATAGGCAGTCTACCTGAAAAAGAATTCAGAATAATGATAGTAAAGATGATCCAAAATCTTGGAAATAGAATAGACAAAATGCAAGAAACATTTAACAAGGACCTAGAAGAACTAAAGATGAAACAAGCAACGATGAAGAACACAATAAATTAAATTAAAAATACTCTAGATGGGATCAATAGCAGAATAACTGAGGCAGAAGAATGGATAAGTGACCTGGAAGATAAAATAGTGGAAATAACTACTGCAGAGCAGAATAAAGAAAAAAGAATGAAAAGTACTGAGGACAGTCTCAGAGACCTCTGGGACAACATTAAATGCACCAACAGTCGAATTATAGGGGTTCCAGAAGAAGAAGAGAAAAAGAAAGGGACTGAGAAAATATTTGAAGAGATTATAGTTGAAAATTTCCCTAATATGGGAAAGGAAATAGTCAATTAAGTCCAGGAAGCACAGAGAGTCCCATACAAGATAAATCCAAGGAGAAATACGCCAAGACACATATTAATCAAACTGTCAAAAATTAAATACAAAGAAAACATATTAAAAGCAGCAAGAGAAAAATAACACACAAGGGAATCCCCATAAGGTTAACAGCTGATCTTTCAGCAGAAACTCTGCAAGCCAGAAGGGACTGGCAGGACATATTTAAAGTGATGAAGGAGAAAAACCTACAACCAAGATTACTCTACCCAGCAAGGATCTCATTCAGGTTTGATGGAGAAATTAAAACCTTTACAGACAAGCAGAAGCTGAGAGAGTTCAGCACCACCAAACCAGCTTTACAACAAATACTAAAGGAACTTCTCTAGACAAGAAACACAAGAGAAGGAAAAGACCTACAATAACAAACCCAAAACAATTAAGAAAATGGGAATAGGAACATACATACTGATAATTACCTTAAATGTAAATGGATTAAATGCTCCCACCAAAAGACACAGACTGGCTGAATGGATACACAAACAAAACCCATATATATGCTGTCTACAAGAGACCCTCTTCAGACCTATGGACACATACAGACTGAAAGTGAGGGGATGGAAAAAGATATTCCATGCAAATGGAAACCAAAAGAAAGCTGGAGTAGCAATTCTCATATCAGACAAAATAGACTTTAAAATAAAGACTATTACAAGAGACAAAGAAGGACACTACATAATGATCAAGGGATCGATCCAAGAAGAAGATATACCAATTGTAAATATTTATGCACCCAACATAGGAGCACCTCAATACATAAGGCAAATACTAACAGCCATAAAAGGGGAAATTGACAGTAACACATTCATAGTAAGGGACTTTAACACCCCACTTTCACCAATGGACAGATCATCCAAAATGTAAATAAATAAGGAAACACAAGCTTTAAATGATACATTAAACAAGATGGACTTAATTGATATTTATAGGACATTCCATCCCAAAACAACAGAATACACATTTTTCTGAAGTGCTCATGGAACATCCTCCAGGATAGATCATATCTTGGGTCACAAATCAAGCCTTGGTAAATTTAAGAAAATTGAAATTGTATCAAGTATCTTTTCTGACCACAACGCCATGAGACTAGATATCAATTACAGGAAAAGATCTGTAAAAAATACAAACACACGGAAGCTAAACAATACACTTCTTAATAACAAAGTGATCACTGAAGAAATCAAAGAGGAAATTAAAAAATACCTAGCAACAAATGACAATGGAGACACAACGACCCAAAACCTATGGGATGCAGCAAAAGCAGTTTTAAGAGGGACGTTTATAGCAATACAATCCTACCTTAAGAAACAGGCAACATCTCATATAAACAACCTAACCTTGCACCTAAAGCAATTAGAGGAAGAAGAACAAAAAACCCCAAATTTAGCAGAAGGAAAGAAATCATAAAAATCCGATCAGCAATAAATGAAAAACAAATGAAGAAAATGATAGCAAAGATCAATAAAACTAAAAGCTGGTTCTTTGAGAAGATAAACAAAACTGATAAGCCATTAGCCAGACTCATAAAGAAAAAAAGGGAGAAGGCTCAAATCAATAGAATTAGAAATAAAAAAGGAGAAGTAACAACTGACACTGCAGAAATACAAAAAATCATGAGAGATTACTACAAGCAACTCTATGCCAATAAAATGGACAACCTGGAAGAAATGGACAAATTCTTAGAAATGCACAACTTGCCAAGCCTGAATCAGGAAGAAATAGAAAATATGAACAGACCAATCACAAGCACTGAAATTGAAACTGTGATTAAAAATCTTCCAACAAACAAAAGCCCAGGACCAGATGTCTTCACAGGCAAATTCTACCAAACATTTAGAGAAGAGCTAACACCTATCCTTCTCAAACTCTTCCAAAATATAGCAGAGGGAGGAACACTCCAAAACTCATTCTGCGAGGCCACCATCACCTTGATACCAAAACCAGACAAGGATGTCACAAAGAAAGAAAACTACAGGCCAATATCACTGATGAATATAGATGCAAAAATCCTCAACAAAATACAAGCAAACAGAATCCAACAGCACATTAAAAGGTTCATACACGATGATCAAGTGGTGTTTATTCCAGGAATGCAAGGATTCTTCAATATACGCAAATCAATCAACGTGATACACCATATTAACAAATTGAAGGAGAAAAACCATATGATCATCTCAATAGAGGTAGAGAAAGCTTTTGACAAAATTCAACACCCATTTATGATAAAAAAAACCCTGCAGAAATTAGGCATAGAGGGAACTTTCCTCAACATAATAAAGGCCATATATGACAAACCCACAACGAACATCGTCCTCAATGGTGAAAAACTGAAAACATTTCCATTAAGATCAGGAACAAGACAAGGTTGCCCACTCTCACCACTCTTATTCAACATAGTTTTGGAAGTTTTAGCCACAGCAATCAGAGAAGAAAGGGAAATAAAAGGAATCCAAATCGGAAAAGAAGAAGTAAAGCTGTCACTGTTTGCAGATGACATGATACTATATAGAGAGAATCCAAAAGATGCTACCAGAAAACTACTAGAGCTAATCAATGAATTTGGTAAAGTAGGAGGATACAAAATTAATGCATAGAAATCTCTGGCATTCCTATACACTAATGATGAAAAATCTGCAAGTGAAATCAAGAAAACACTCCCATTTACCATTGCAACAAAAAGAATAAAATATCTAGGAATAAATCTACCTAAGAAGACAAAAGACCTGTATGCAGAAAATTATAAGACACTGATGAAAGAAATTAAAGATGATACAAATAGATGGAGAGATATACCATGTTCTTGGATTGGAAGAATCAACATTGTGAAAATGACTACACTACCCAAAGCAATCTACAGATTTAATGCAATCCCTATCAAGATACCACTGGCATTTTTCACAGAACTAGAACAAAAAATTTCACAATTTGTATGGAAACACAAAAGACCCAGAATAGCCAAAGCAATCTTGAGAACGAAAAACGGAGCTGGAGGAATCAGGCTCCCTGAATTCAGACTATACTACAAAGCTACAGTAATCAAGATAGTTTGGTACTGGCACAAAAACAGAAATATAGATCAATGGAACAGGATAGAAAGCCCAGAGATAAACCCACGCACATATGGTCACCTTATCTTTGATAAAGGAGGCAGGAACATACAGTGGAAAAAGGACAGCCTCTTCAATAAGTGGTGCTGGGAAAACTGGACAGGTACATGTTAAAGTATGAGATTAGATTACTCCCTAAAACCATACACAAAAATAAGCTCAAAATGGATTAAAGACCTAAATGTAAGGCTAGAAACTATCAAACTCTTAGAGGAAAACATAGGCAGAACACTCTATGACATAAATCACAGCAAGATCCTTTTTGACCCACCTCCTAGAGAAATGGAAATAAAAACAAAAATAAACAAATGGGACCTAATGAAACTTCAAAACTTTTGCACAGCAAAGGAAACCATAAACAAGACCAAAAGACAACCCTCAGAATGGGAGAAAATATTTGCAAATGAAGCAACTGACAAAGGATAAATCTCCAAAATTTATAAGCAGTTCATGCAGCTCAATAACAAAAAAACAAACAACCCAATCCAAAAATGGGCAGATGACCTAAATAGACATTTCTCCAAAGAAGATATACAGACTGCCAACAAACACATGAAAGAATGCTCAACATCATTAATCATTAGAGAAATGCAAATCAAAACTACAATGAGATATCATCTCACACCAGTCAGAATGGCCATCATCAAAAAATCTAGAAACAATAAATGCTGGAGAGGGTGTGGAGAAAAGGAACACTCTTGCACTGCTGGTGGGAATGTGAATTGGTTCAGCCACTATGGAGAACAGTATGGAGGTTCCTTAAAAAACTACAAATAGAACTACCATATGACCCAGCAATCCCACTACTGGGCATATACCCTGAGAAAACCATAATTCACAAAGAGTCATGTACCAAAATATTCATTGCAGTTCTATTTACAATAGCCCGGCGATGGAAACAACCTAAGTGTCCACCATCGGATGAATGGATAAAGAAGATGTGGCACATATATACAATGGAATATTACTCAGCCATAAAAAGAACCGAAATTGAGCTATTTGTAATGAGGTGGATAGACCCAGAGTCTGTCATACAGAGTGAAGTAAGTCAGAAAGAGAAAGACAAATACCGTATGCTAACACATATGTATGGAATTTAAGAAAAAAAATGTCATGAAGAACCTAGGGGGTAAGACAGGAATAAAGTCACAGATCTACTAGAGAATGGAGGATATGGGGAGGGGGAAGGGTAAGCTGTGACAAAGCAAGAGAGAGGCATGGACATATATACACTATCAAACGTAAAATAGATAGCTAGTGGGAAGTAGCCGCATAGCACAGGGAGATCAGCTCAGTGCTTTGTGAACACCTAGAGGGGTGGGATAGGGAGGGAGGGAGAAGCAAGAGGGAAGAGATATGGGAACATATGTATATGTATAACTGATTCACTTGTTATAAAGCAGAAACTAACATACAACTGTAAAGCAATTATACTCCAATAAAGATGTAAAAAAAAAACAACAACACGGGGACCACTATCGACCCATAACAAACAACTGGACCCTGTGAAATGGGGATAACCCCCTTGCCCTAGAGCCATCACTGCCACTGCCCTTTTGCTTAAGACCACTGAGAAAATCTTTGTGTGATCTCCTTTAACCATTTTTGTACCTCATGCAGTAGAAGGCTCCTAAAGTCCCATTACACTCAATATTTCATAACCAGTCACCTCACCTCCTATGAAGTCCTTTTTTCAAACTGATGCTCACGTAACTCTTTTAATAATAACATTGTAATAACATTGACCCTGCTACTCTTCTCCCCTTTGTCACCAATAATGTCCCTCACAACTGCTTAATGCTGATGGATCACTTCCTTACTCCTAATGATGACCTGCAGGAAATACCTTTTGGTAACACTGACTTCTCATGATTTACTGACGGTTGTTATTTAAAAATATGACAATGATAATTAATATGGTATTGCCACTCCTTTTGATATTCTTGAGACAGCATCTTTACCTATGGCTACTTCAGCCCAACAGGTTGAATTATATGCTTTTACATGGCCTTTCACTTTAGTTAAGGGCAAAACTGCCAATATTTTACTTACAGTAGATATGCTTTTGGAGCAGCGCATGGTTTTGGAATGTTGTGAGAACAATATGGCTTCCTTACTTCCAACAGAAATAAAATTTTAAATGGCCCCTATGTTCAAGAATTTTTAGATACAATACTTTTACCTGCCACTTTCGCTATTATGAAGATTCCAAGGCATTCTAAATTTGGATCTCTGGAAGCTAAAGGAAATCACCTAGCTGATGTTTCTGCAAAGAATGCTGACCTTAAAGGGACCAACAGCAGCCAAAACTCTGCAATGTTCCAGAGGGATATTTCCCCAAATGATAACTTAGAAAAATTGACTAGAGAAACCCAACAATTGGCCTCAGAAAAGAAAAAAACAAGATTGGAAATTCAATGACTTTTGGTTTGATACAAAGAAAAAGCTCTGGTTTGGGCCAGATAACAATTCAGTCCTGCTGGAGACTCTAAAATTACCACTTCTAACCACTCTACATGCATTAAACCATTGGTCTACTGACAAAATAATAGCATTCATGAATCAATATTGGTAGGGAAACATGAACAAAGCCGCAAAAACTGCCTTCCTTACTTGTCCCACTTGTCCAAAGTACAACCCAGGGAAGCATGTTGGTACTGCTTCCTGACATGCTACACTGCCTAATGGACCATTCATGGTCTGGCAAATGGATTTCATACAACTTCCTCCATCTCACAGATATAAATATGTGTTAGTCATGGTCTGTATGCTTTCACACTGGACTGAAGCCTTCCCTTGCAAATAGACTACTGCCTCTTCTGGGGTTAAAGTCCTTTTGGAAAAGATTATCCTTACCTGAAGAACTCCTCTTAAACTCTATAGTGTTCAAGGAACCTATTTTACTGGTCATGTATTCAACAAGTCAACATTATTTGACCGGTTTTACACTTCCACTGTGACCTCAATCCTCTGGTTTCGCTGAACACAATAATGTCATTTTTAAGACTCAGCGGGCAAAATTTGTAAAGGCCCTCCAAATACCTTGACCAAAAGCATTGCCATTGGTCCTTCTAAATCTTAGATCCACCTCTTTTGGAACTCATAAGCTCTCGCCCTTTGAGATAGTCATAGGACATCCAATGCACTTGGTCCCTGCCTCTTATGACCTACAACTGATAAAAAGAGAGATACTCCACTATTGCAAATGTCTAATTGCTTCTATTAAAAATAATCATGTTCGAGCTTCCCTGGTGGTGCAGTGGTTGAGAGTCCGCCTGCCGATACAGGGTACACGGGTTCATGCCCCGGTCCAGGAAGATCCCACATGCCGCAGAGCGGCTGGGCCCGTGAGCCATGGCCGCTGAGCCTGCGCGTCCGGAGCCTGTGCTCCGCAATGGGAGAGGCCACGACAGTGAGAGGCCCATGCACCGCAAAAAAAAAAAAAAAAAATCATGTTCTAGTAGAGCAGTCTTTTCAGAGTGCACTCTCAGGAGATAAAGACCTTAAGTATCACACCTTGCAACCTGGAGATTTCATCTATTGGAAAAAACATCTCCAGAAAGACTCTCTTCAACCTCACTGGAAAGGCCCTTATCAGGTCCTGCTAACAACCCTCACGCCTCCAAATTCCAGGGAATAGACTCTTGGATTCACACTTTAAGAAAGCACTGAAGCCTGACTAGACTTGTATGTCATCCGGCAACCTGAAAGTAAAGATTTCCTTGAATTGAAGCAGACAACATTGGATGAGACCACTTTCCCAAGATATCTAGACCAGGCCTGTTGGAAATTTGTCATCAAACCTTTGATGATGACCTAGTGCTTTAGATGATCTCCAATATCTATGATCTTGATAACATATGGACTTTAGATAAAAAGTAGAGAGTTTTTACTGAGAGTTCTCCCTCCTACCCTTCCTAGTTACTCATATGTGACCTCAATAGGTTTCCAATCTGTGCACCAACATGAGACACTATGCCTAAGAAAGGTCCTTCTTGGCATGAGAGAGAAAAAGCGACTAAAAATGTAAAACCTGTCTCTTGATCAGTGATGCTTCAGAGAAAGATCTTGATCAAAACGGGAAATGTAAAAAGAAATTAATAAACAAAAAAATCAATTAAATAGTCAGGAGACCAGAAGGGGGAGCTCTCATGCCCTGCAACAAGAGCCCAGCTAGAAGGACTTTTTTCCTGGCAAGGACTCAGCCAATGAAAAGCTATGAACTTTTTGTTTACTATAGCCCTCCCAACTTCTTTCCTTAAAAGAATGCTTTTTCCCTTGCTCTGTAGGGACTTGCAGTGGCTCTGTGGTTGCAGACCCCAAATTGCAATTCTTTCTGATCCCAAATAAACCCATTTTTGCTGAAGAAATATCTGACAGTCTATTTATTTTAGGTCAACAAATGATACTATTAAGAAAGTGAAAAGACAACATAACAAATGGAAGAAAATATTTGTAAATCATGCAGTCTATTCTTGCAAACAATGAATTAGCAAAAACTGAAACACTGCTCCTAGGTATAGATAGATAGATAGATACATACATACATAGATAGATAGATAAACAGACAGACAGAGCTCAAGATAGAGAGTAAGATATATATACATGAATGGTATATATGGAGAAGAGATATATACAGAGAGAAGAGATCCCTTCTATCGCTCTCTCTCTCTCCATATACATGTATATATACACACACATGTATAATGTATGTGTATCCTTTCTCTATATTTTTAAAAAGAGAAAACAAAGTTCACAAAAGTTTAGTGACTTGCCTGAGGCAAATGCCAGAGTTGGGATTCAACTATAAGGGACTATTATCAGAATATATAAAGAACTGTTATAACTCAACAAGAAAAAGATAAACACACAATTTTTTTAAAATGGGCAATGGACTTAGAAAGATATTTCTCCAAAGAATATACACAAATGGCCAAAAAGAACATTAAAAAGGAGATCCATATCATTAATTATAGGGAAATAAGAATCAAAACTTCAAGGAGATACCTTTTTACACCAACTAGGATGACTATATTTTTTAAAGAAGAAAGAAAATAAGTTTTGGCAAGGATGTAGAAAATCAGAACCCTCACACATTGCGGATAGGAGTGTAAAATGGTGCAGCCGTTGTGGAAAACACTTTGTCAGTTCCTCAAAAAGGTAAACATAAAATTACCACATGGCCCAGCAATTCTACTCCTAGGATATACTCAAAAGAATTAAAAATAGGTATTCAAACAAAAACTGCAGCACTATTCACAATAGCCAAAGTGTGGAAACAAGACCAATGCCCATCAACAGATGAGTAGAAAAACCAAAGTGATATATCTATACAAAGGAAATTATTCAGCCATAAAAAGTAATAGTGTATCTATACAATGGAAATTATTCAGCCATAAAAGGAATACACGCTACAACATGGATGAACCTTGAAAACCTTTGCTAAGTGAAAGAAGCTAGGTACAGAAGTTCACATACTGCATGATTCCATTTATATGAAATAGAATGGGTACATCCATAGAGACAGACAGCAGATTAGTGACTGCCAGGGCCTGGAGTCAGTGAGAAGAGGAGTGACTACTTAATGGGTAAAAAGTTTCTTTGGGGGTGATGAAAATATTTTGGAGCTAAATAGAGGTGATGGTTTTACTCTGTAAGTACTAAGTGCCATTGAATTATACAGTTTAAAATGGTTAACTTTATATTACATGAACTTTACCTCAATAAAAAAAGTGTATAACCAAAAAAGTTGAAATTGAAACCAAAAGAAAGCTTTATCTTTTTTTCAAGATTGCAGCATCTGTTGACATGTCGGTTCAGAAACAATCAAATGGTTATCTACCACCTGCCAAGTGGACAGAGGAACTGAGAGAAAGCTGTTCTAGAGAAAAGTAAAGAAGAAAGAAATATAATCTACAGGCAGGAGCATAATTTCTGGATGGAGAGAGAAGACAGATGACATTCCAGACTCTAGTTTCAATTCTTTCTTCTGCCTATGGACTTCTTGAGACACCTCCTGATTCTTATAATTCACTTTTTTTTTCTTCAGAGTTATTATTCTAGTACCTGTAATCAAAAGTGTCCTATCTATTGCACAAATCCAGCTGAAGGATTACTTCTGCCATGAAGCCTACTGTGGTCCAGAGAAATTATTGCATTTTGAAAGGTACTATAGAAATGTTGACTCTTAAGATTTGAAAATATCTTAATGGCTCTTCTTAGTGAGACACAATCCCTACACTACCTCTTGCAGTTATCAGCAGACTCTGCTTAAGAAAGCCAACTAATGAAGACATTATTTCCAAGGGCAGATGATTCCATATTTGGGCAACTCTGGCTATTAGACAATTATTCTGTATAAATGGGCGGAAATTTGTTCATCTAAAATATTATAACATTTGGAGTCATTTGGAAAAAAAACATGGAATTCCTTCCCCTATGACAACTATTTAGCAATTTAAAGACAGAGACCATACCTCCACCATACCCCGTCTTCTTTCTTCCTTTGTGTGTAACACGCATACACACACAGACTTCTCCCTGTAAATATTATTTCCTTTCCTACCCCTGTCACAATATCTTAGAATGGCTAAGATGACATGTTGTAACATCAGACTTGGATTTGATTTCAACTCTGCCTTTCCTTAGATGTGTAACTCTGGACAGATCAGTTACTCAGTCTCAGTTCCCTCATCTGTGAATTGAGCATACTAAGAGTATTCTATACAAAGGACTGTTGTGAAGAGTAAATAAAATAATTCAGCGTCTGCCACAAGCAGGCATTCAGTAAATGCTAGCTATTATTATCTTATTAATAATATTATTAATACTTGCTATTATGATTGCTCTTATCTAGCAATCTAGTTTTATTTGATAATGTCTTCAAACTGTGATATACAAAGACATCCTTTTTGAGCTCTCTGTGATTACTATAATACCAGGTACCATAGGACTGGTAGAATATCCCCTTTTACAGAGGAAACTGAGACAAAGGTTAAGTAGCTTGCCCACGTCACCCAGCTAATTCATGGCAGAGTAAGAATTTGAATCCAAGAATTATGGCCCAAACACTGTTGTAACATGCCAGCTACACCAGCATAGCTCATTATTTATCCACAAGGTGATGTTCAGCAATACATTATGGCTTGTTCGGCTAAGCCCTCTCATGAAAAGTACAAGCAACTCAAAAGGAGGCCCCTGGTGGTGAGTCAGTATTTTCAACAAAGGCATTTTTCCTCCAAGGGCAAGACTTTAAGTTAGTTTTTAAGGAGAGTAAATAAGTCATGGGGATGTAATTTACAAGGTGACTATAAATAATAATATTGCATTGCATATTTGAAAGTTACTAAGAGAGTAAAAGTAAAATAAAAAATAAGAAGATTAGGGCTTCCCTTGTGGCGCAGTGGGTGAGAGTCCGCCTGCCGATGCAGAGGACAAGGGTTCGTGCCCCGGTCCGGGAAGATCCCACATGCCGCGGAGCGGCTGGGCCTGTGAGCCATGGCTGCTGAGCCTGCGCGTCCGGAGCCTGTGTTCCACAATGGGAGAGGCCCGTGTACCACAAAAAAAAAAAAAAAAAAAAAGAAGAAGAAGATTAGATAGGTGGTTTGGTCAGGAGCACAAATTTAGGCACAAGAGAGGCAATTAAATGCTTGAAGAAAATATGAAGGAAAAACTTTTATGAATGTTAACCAAAAAATAAGCAACTTTCTGCAACTACCTACCCTACGTCTGGGTCTCATACGACAAATTTCACATCCCCTTATCTGCTCTATGAATTCAGTCATTCCCTTGGAGAGATGAAAACAAACTATAATAAATTTAAACTATGTATGTATTAATTCATGTGTTCATTATCTTTCATCCTTTCCCACTGTATTAAAGAAAATTCTGCCTTATTCTGGGTTTTTCACTACACCTCAATCCCTCCTCAACTTCAAAAGGCAGATTCAGCATGCTCCAGTTCTGCTTCTAGCCCGTTTTTGACATAGAATTGGCAAATGAGAAGAGAGAAAAATGGAGAAGTGAAGTGAGAAAAAGGCAAATACTTAACTCAAGAGCATAAAATATAGAGGCTAAAGGATAAGAGAAGAAAAACAAAGAGTTACTAAGGCTTAGTTTTGTTTTGTTTTATATTTTTATCAAGACGAGTTTTGTGGAGGATTGAGGTACCTGCAGAGTTTGAGAGTTGTGAAGACTGGGAGGAACAGGGACAGAGCAGGCCTGTAGATGGACTAAGTATGAATTACATTCCTGTTGATGTTTGCCAAGAGATTCAAGTAAAGATCGAATCACTTTCAGGACTTCCCTGGGGGTCCAGTGGTCAAGATTCCACACTCCCAATGCAGGGGGCCAGGGTCAATCCCTGGTCAGGGAACTAGATCCCACATGCCACAACTAAGAGTTCGCATACTGCAGCTAAAAGATCCCATGTGCCGCAACTAAAAGAACCTGCATGCTGCAACTAAGACCGGTGCAGCCTAAATAAATAAATAAATAAATAAATAAATAAATAAATAAATAAATAAAAATAAAATCTTAAAAAAAAAGATTGAGTAACTTTAATTACTTTTGGATATTGAACTTTATTCCGTGGAAGATGAATGCACGGAGAACTTCAGCCAGCTGGAATCCTCAGGTTTATTCTGGCTAGAACAACACTTGTCAGAGATATCCACACATGCACCCACCTTGCTGGAATGCACAATTCTTTTTCTTTTTTAATTGTGGTAAAAGTCATATAATATGAAACATACTATTTTAACCATATTTAACTGTACAGTTCAGTGGCACTAAGTACAATCACATTGTTATGCAACTCTCACCATCAACCAACTCCTGAATTTTTCACCTTCCTAAACTGAAACTGCATCCGCGTTAAACACTAACTCCCCCTTCCCCTCCCCAACACCCCCACCCCCGGCCCCTAGCATCTGCCAATGTACTTTCTGACTCTATAAATTTGACTATTCTAGATACCTCGTATAAGTGGAATCAAACAGTATTTATCTGCACCTCATGTATATTGGAATGCATTTTTAAAGTTAACTTTATATTTATATAAAGTTAACTCTATATTTATATATAACTTTATATGTCCTGCAAAGAGATTGTACCTTCTTTTTTGTTTCCCTCTGTGCTATACAGTAGGCCCTCACCAGCCATCTACTTCATACATAGTAGTGTACATAGTAGTCGATCCCAATCTCCCAACCCATCACACTGCCCTGCCTTGGTGTCCATACATTTGTTCTCTACATCTGTGTCTATATTTCTGCTTTGCAGATAGGTTCATCTGTACGATTTTTCTAAATTCCACATATATGTGCTAATATATAATATTCGTTTTTCTCTTTCTGACTTACTTCACTCTGTATGACAGTCTCTAGGCCCATCCACATCTCTGTAAATGGCACAATTTTGTTCCTCTTTATGGCTGAGTAATATTCCATTGTATACATGTACCACCTCTTCTTTATCCATTCCTCTGCTGATGGACATTTAGGTTGCTTCCATGTCCTGGCTATTGTAAATAGTGCTGCAGTGAACATGAGGGTGCATGTAGCTTTTCAAATTATGTTTTTCTCCAGGTATATGCCCCCAAGTGGGATTGTTGGGTCATATGGTAGCTCTATTTTTAGTTTTTTAAGGAACCTCCATACTGTTCTCCAGAGTGGCTGTATCAATTTACATCCCCACCAACAGTGTAAGAGGGTTCCCTTTTCTCCACACCCTCTCCAGCATTTATTGTTTGTAGATTTTTTGATGACAGCCATTCTGACCAGTGTGAGGTGGTAACTCATTGTAGTTTTGATTTGCATTTCTCTAATAATTAGTGATGCTGAGCATCTTTTCATGTGCATCTTGGCCATCTGTATGTCTTCTTTGGAGAAAGTCTATTTAGGTGTTCCACCCATTTTTTGATTGGGTTGTTTGTTTTTTTTGATATTGAGCTGCACAAGCTGTTTGTATATTTTGGAGATTAATCCCTTGTCATTTGTAAATATTTTCTCCCATTCGGAGATCAATGTAACAGGACAGAAAGCCCAAAGATAAACCCATGCACCTATGGTCACCTAATCTATGACAAAGGAGGTAAGAATATACAATGGAGAAAAGACAGTCTCTTCAATAAGTGGTTCTGGGAAAACTGGACAGCTACATGTAAAAGAATGAAATTAGAACACTCCCTAACACCATACACAAAAATAAACTCAAAATAGGTTAAAGACCTAAATGTAAGGCCAGACACTGTAAAACTCTTAGACGAAAACATAGGCAGAACACTCTGATATAAATCGCAGCAAGATCTTTTTTGACCCACTTCCTAGAGTAATGAAAATAAAAACAAAAATAAACAAATGGGACCTAATTAAACTTAAAAGCTTTTGCACAGCAAAGAAAACCATAAACAAGATGGAATGCACAAGTCTTATCCCATTTGCCATTCCCTGCCCCAAGGCAGAACTGGTCATATAAATCATTTTCAAAATACTGATAAACCAATATGAAGCAAATGATGCTCCCTGGCCATTTTAAAGTATATAATGTAAACACAAATCCCTTACACACATGCTGGTCTTTACAGTTTCCTTTTTCATCTCATTTGAACTTCACAACATTCCTGAAAGCAAGCAAGGGTCATTACTACTATTTTGCAAGATGAGGGAAAGGAGGGTCATAGAAGTTGCATGGCTTTCACAAGGTCACACAGTCTGTATGTGGCAGAACTGGATTTTAACTTCGATTTCTGACTACAAGTCTACTGGGTTCCATGGGACTTGTCAGCATACTTCTCCACTGTTCAAATGTGCTTCAAATACTATGTAATGGAGACCGCTGTGTATGTAGAGGCAAAAACACTTGGCTTAGAGTTTGAAGATATTGGTTCCAGTCCCTACATTCTATAACTTTGGATAAGTCATTTTTCTGCTCTGGACCTATGCTTATCAACTTCTTCATCCATTTGTATTTTAGAACTTCAATGTTCTACATTCGTGATGAACATAGCTATTATTACTGAAAGTTATAGCAGACAGACCCTAATGACAGGTATATGGATTCATCATCCGTTTAATCTTCATAACCTTGCAAGGTTTCAGAGAGGTTAAAATAACTTTCCCTAACTGGTAAGTAGCAAAATCAGGATCTAAACACAGTCTGACAGATTATTTTTCCCAGTACGATATAGCTTCAAAATCTCTTGTTGAATTATCAGAACATGTGAATGATTATGAAAGAGGCAGACCACTCTAAATTGGTAGATGGCAGGCTTATTAAGTAAGGGAACATACATTTGAGGTTTGTCTTGGATGCCACAAGATGAGTAGATCTCTGCATCTGCCTGCCAGAATCTTAAAAGTTTATATGGAAGCCTTGAAGAGGGTTCAGTCATGTATCTAGTCCAGATGGTCTCAACAACACATTACACTTTCAAGGCTGTGGCTTGAAAGCGGCTCCAGCTATGGGACTGGTGGGTGGAACAGACATTCCAAGGGCAGGGGAGAGGGTGAGGAGCCTCCATCTGCCTGGGTTTGACTCTTTGGTTAACCAGCAGTCATGTCCTCTCAATAACCTCCTCCCCAGGTTTGGATCTGGGTTTGCCTTCCTCTGAATCTATGTTCTTAAAAACTACATTGCAATGCCCAGATAAGTGGGACTTTTGTGTGGTTCTTATACCTGAGCCTCTGTTTTGACTCTAGATGTGCAGAAGAACTTCTTTAAGTGTGACTAGAAGCCTCTGCTCCATGACCTCAGTACCCTTTTCTCCATGCCTACTTCCTCTTGTTGGTTGAATCCCCTGTCCAGAATTGCTGGTGTATTACCATCTACCTTCCTTTCCACTGCACTAAACCAGGATCTACTAGCTTATACAATTTCTATTTATCAGTATACAGGAAGGTAAACTTTAGGAACTTGATAAGAAATCCTTCTCTTCTTCCCATTAAAGGCTTGGGAACTTTATGTGGGAGAGTAGACAACGTCAAAATACCTGTTCAGACAAGCTTTTGGCTTCATTCTGGATTGTGGCTATATTTTTGAAACCCACAGCCTAAGCAAGTGGGACAGGTTTGGGCACTTAATCTATGGCAGAAGGCCCCCTTCAAGCCAAATGTAGGACTCTCCAAATCCTTACACTGGGAGAGGAAGCCAAGCTTTCACTGGGGAAAACACCATCTCCATGTCAAATAAGAAGATCACCAGAATTCACCTCTGAACTTCATGGGCACCAACCCACGGTGCTCTCCTCGCCCACAGGCAAGTAGGAATTTCCTACTCAGCTCAGACATAACCCTAGCATTCTAGACCATGACAGAGTCACCAGGCTGATCCCACGCCCTCTGACAGAGGCAGAAACTAAGGGCCAGAGACTTACTCAGTGACAGACGACTCCTATAAACTGTGCTCCCAATCCCCACCCTTTTATGAAAACTTGATGCCTCCTCTTGGGAAACCCAATATCCACTGGGAGTTATCCTGACCAGCAACTCCTGTTGGCAAAATCCTCCTTCCTTCCTGACTTTTCTAAGACAGATCCACAAACTTTAATACTCACAAATGGCCTTAAAGAGCCAGTCTAACATCTTCTCCAAATTATTGTGACAGAAAGAGAGAAAGAAAGAGAGAGAGAGAAGGAAAGAAAGAAAGAGAGAAAATGAGGGATGGAGGGAGGGAAGAAGAAAGGGAAAGAAAGGAAAGAAGGAAAAAAGAAAGGAAGGAGAAAGGGAGGAAAGAAATCTTTGTCAGCAAGTGCCAGAAATGCTGGATTATTCCAAGTTAAAGAGGTGTTTTACTTAGAACTTCTTGAAGCCTTTAATATGGTAAGAGTGTACCATGATCTCCTGATAGAGGAATAAGTTCGCCAACTTAATTTGTAACACATATCCTTTTTATTTTCTCCATTGAGAAGCACACATGTTTGATGTTCTATGAAGCATACTTCAGGATATACTAATGTAGTCCAGTATTCTTAAGATCCCATTTGCAATGTTCAGAAAGCTGAAATGGCTTAATGCCTTGCAGTGTGCATTTAAAAGAAGGAGGCATGACGATCCATGAAATATTAGAAGAAAGAAAAATCATGATTTGTTTAACTATGAGATCACAGTCCTAAAAGTTGAAAAAGTACTTTTTAACTGCTGCAGCAAAACATTCTTAGGGGGAGTTGGTAGGAAACACAATGAACATCAGCTCTGTAGAGGAAGAGGATGAGGATGAAAACAAAGATAATGAAGATAATGTGGAGGATGGAGCTGGTCCACCCAAAGAATAAAAGGAAGAGAATAAGGAGAATGATGGCAAGATGAAGCAAACTCAGAACTGGGAAAGGATGCAGACGAAATAGATCTCTCATACTCAAAGAAAGAAGAATTTCAGAATGCATATTATGATGACTATGTTGACAGGGATAGAGGAGAAGACAAAGAAGAAGGTCTTCAAGGGAAAGAGAAAAAAAATTTGAAGGATGAAAAAGAGAAAAAGACAGCTACATCATTTTAAAACCACATCCCTTAATGCAATAAAATGATCATTAGTTATTTCTATAGAAAGTAAGTAACATGTTACATTTCACAGGAAGAATGTATTCTACTATTTTCACATTGTCTTCATTCAAAATAAGCTTTATCTACAGTAATCAAAACAGTATGGTACTGGCACAAAAACAGAAATATAGATCAGCGGAATAGGACAGAAAGTCCAGGGATAAACCCACACACCTACGGTCACCTAATCTATGACAAAGGAGGCAAGAATATACAATGGAGAAAAGACAGCCTCTTCAATAAGTGGTGCTGGGGAAACTGGAGACCTACAGGTAAAATAATGAAATTAGAACATTCCCTAACACCATACACAGAAATAAACTCAAAATGGATTAAAGACCTAGAATGCAAGGCTAGACACTATAAAACTCTTAGAGGAAAACATAGGCAGAACACTCTCTGACATAAATTGCAGCAATCTCTTTTTTGACCCACCTCCTAGAGTAATGAAAATAGAAACAAAAATAAACAAATGGGACCTAATGAAACTTAAAACCTTTTGCAGATCAAAGGAAGCCATAAACAAAACGAAAAGACAATCCTCAGAATGGGAGAAAATATTTGCAAATGAAGCGACTGACAAAGGATTAATTTCCCAAAATATACTAACAGCTCATGCAGCTCAATATCAAAAAAAGAAACAACCCAATCAAAAAATAGGTGGAAGACCTAAGCAGACATTTCTCCAAAGATATATGGATGCACAGCAAACACATGAAAAGATGCTCACATCACTAATTAGAGAGATGCAAATCAAAACTACAATGAGGTATCACCTCACACCAGTCAGAATGGCCATCATCAAAAAATCTGGAGAGGGCCTTGAGAGAAGGCAACCCTCCTATAGTGTTGGTGGGAATGTAAATTGCTTCAGCCATTATGGAGAACAGTATGAAGGCTCCTTAAAAAACTAAAAATAGAGCTAGCATGTAATCCAGTAATCCCACTCCTGGTCATATATCTGGAGAAAACCATAATTTGAAAAGACACATGCACCCCAATGTTCATGGCAGCACTATTTACAATAGCCAGGACGTGGAAACAATCTAAATGTCCATCAACAGAGGAATGGATCAAGAAGATGTGGGACATATATACAGTGGAATATTACTCAGCTGTAAAAAAAAGAATGAAATAATGCCATTTGCAGCAACATGGATGGACCTAGAGATTGTCATACTGAGTGAAGTAAGTCAGACAGAGAAAGACAAATATCATATGATATTGCTTATATGTGGAATCTTAAAAAAGGGTACAAATGAACTTATCTACAGAACAGAAAGAGTTACAGATGTAGAAAATAAAATTATGGTTACAAGGGGGTAAGGAGGGGGGTAGGGATAAATTGGAAGATTGGGTTTGACATATATACACTACTGTATATATTGTAAAATAGATAGCTAATAAGGACCTACAGTATAGCACAGGGAACTCTACTCAATACTCTTGTAATGGCCTATATGGGAAAAGAATCTAAAAAAGAGTGGATATATGTATATGTATAACAGATCCACTTTGCTGTACAGCAGAAACTAACACAACATTTTAAAACAACTCTACTCCAATAAAAATTTTAAAAATAAAAAAAAATTTTAAATTTTAAAATAAGCTTTATTAATCTGTCCTTATAAGTAGAGAAAAATTTTCATTGATCTCATTGTCAAATTCTCTAGAAATATATTGTCTTAATTTTTCTCATTATCTTTTTCTTGTTGGTTATTATTAGCCATCAATTAAAACATGACTTATTTTACACAGGTTTAACATGGTACATTTTTTTCATAATGTTTTAAACTTATTTTTAAAATAACAGAAGTTGCTATACTATGAAAAGGCAACAGATTTTCCTTTTGAATGGAATGTTGATTATTTTCAAAACTGACCCAGAGATCTCTAGATTGAAAGCTCTTAGGTTTTTGTTTGCTTTTTTGTAAGAGTTTTTAATTTTATAAAAATTTGTTTGTGTTTAACTGTTTTGTTACATGAGTAAGTTTGGAGAGTAGAAGCAAAGAAACAAAGATTCTATTCAGCCACATAGTGCATAGATTTTAACACTCATATGACAGTACACAGTCACATATATATATATATATATATACACACACACACACATATATATACGCATATTATATACACACACAGATAGATAGATAGATGTATATACACACACATATATAGAGTTAAATTCCTCATGAATCTCTTCTTAAAACTTTGAAATTATTACTCTTTGTGCAACCATGTTCTTTTAAGCTTTATTGGGTATAATTGACAATTCAAGCTCATGTATATGTAAGGTATACAACTTAATGACTTGATATACAGACACATTGTGAAATAATCACCACAATCAAGCTAAATAACATACCCATCACGTCACATAATTGTCATTGTTTTCGTGTTTGGTGAGAACACTTAAGACCTACCCTCTCAGCAAATGTCAAGTGTACAATACAGTATTGTTAACCACAGGCACAGTGTTGTACATTAGATCTCCAGAACTTACTCATCTTGCACAGCTGAAACTTTGTACACCTTGACCAATGTCTGCCCGTTTCTCCTTACCAACAACCCCTGGCAACCACCATTTTATTCTCTGCTATGTTCATTAAGGATATTAGCCTGTAGTTTTGTTTCCTTTTAGTGTTTTTGTCTGGTTTTGGTATAAGGGTGATGATAGTCTCATAAAATTAGTTTGGAAGTATTCCCTCTTCTTCAATTTCTTGGAAGAATTTAAGAAGGATTGGTATTAATTCTCTTTGAATGTTTGGTAGAATTTACCCATGAAGCCATTTGATCCTGGGTTTCTTGGTGTTGGAAGGTTTTAGATTACTGATAAAATCACCGTATTTGTTATTGGTCTGTTCAGGCTTTCCATTTCTTCTTGGTTGAGTTTTGATACATTGTATGTTTCTAGGAATTTATCCATTTCTTCTAGATTATCCAGTTTGTTGGCTTATATTTGTTCATAATAGTCTCTTAAGATCCTTTTTATTTTTACTGAGGCATCCATTGTAACGTCTCTTCTTTCATTCTTGATTTTATTTGAGTCTTCTCTCTCTTTTTATTTTTCTTAGTCTAGCTAAGGATTTGTCCATTTTGTTTCTTTAAAAAAAGAAACTCTTAGTTTGCTGATTTTTTTTCTATTTTTTATTCTATATATAATTTATTACTGCTAGATGTTTTCCTTTTGCTAAATTTTGGTCTCAGTTTGTTCTTCCTTTTTTCTGGTTCCTTGAGGTTAAAGTTAGGTTGTTTATTTCAGATCTTTCTCTTTTTTTAATGTAGATGTCTTATCACTATAAACTCAGTACTGCTTATGCTGCATCTCACACAACTTCCAGAATAATGGGCCAAAATGACTGACCATGGCTCACACTCACTCCAGAAACATTGAGGGATCTCTGCTGTCAACTGAATAGAATTAATTCCTCAGAAAGGCATTTAAGCCTCTCGTGATCTGATCCCTTAACTTACATTCTCAAGCTTAATTTCAAATACTTCCCATCCCACAGCCTCACCGCAACTTAACCCTTTACCATCTCTGAACGTACCCCATAAGGTTCCACCTGGTACTTTGCTTGCTGGTTCCTCAGCCAGCAACACCCTTCACCTGCTTGCTCCGCCCCACTCCCAATCCCACATCTAAATTATGCCTTTTACTGTTAATCATCTCTCAACTATCAGACCAAATGCCACTATCTCCACTCTGAAGGATTAGGAACACCTTGGAGTGAATTGAAAAAATAGCAACAAAGATGGAGAGGGGCTTTAAAAACATGGCTTTTGAGGACAGTTTGAAGAAACTGGGATATTTACCACAGAGGAGAGAATATTTAATGATGAGGGGTTGTTGTGGGAAAGTAGATTAAACTCACTGCTGCTGTTGCTGCCCAGACCCAAGAACAAAAACTAGGGCCAATGTTTGGGAATTAGAAGGAAATATTTTAGGCCAAAACAATTAGGAAATATTCCATGAGCCAAAGTTGTGAAAAAGAAAATAAAAAATATCTATCATTTTTTAATATATTCTCTGTGCTGGAGGCTGTGCTGTTTGATCACACTTAAGTTTCTTAACAAGTCTGAGAGCTAAGTATTATAATCTCCACTTTACAGACAGGAAAACTGAGGTTTAGAGAGCTTAAGTAGCTTGCCCAAGATATCAATTGGTAGAGCAGCAACCAAACCTAGTTCTGTCTGACTTCAGAGCCTGGAACAGAACAGAAGCCTGCAGCACACCCCCCATTCCCCAAGTTCCAAGGTTCCTCCATGTCCCCTGCCTCTTGTTTGTAGAAAAGCTGAACTCTCCCAGGCCTCCCTGAGTCACAAAAGAGCAGGCTCAAGCAGTTAATGATTAGGACAACAGAGTCACAGATTCAATATCTGATCCACATTCCTGAGTCACTTGACAGATACTATAGCTGCCACCAGAGGGAAAAAGTTAACTGCACGATGACCAGACTGCAGCTGTGACATAAGCTGCCCCATCTTGTGCAGTACTGAATCTATGGCTAGCACAATTCCAAGAACTAGCCTTAAGAGAATGGGATTGGGCTTCCCTGGTGGCGCAGTGGTTGAGAGTCCGCCTGCCGATGCAGGGGACGCGGGTTCGTGCCCCGGTCCGGGAAGATCCCACATGCCGCAGAGCGGCTAGGCCCGTGAGCCATGGCTGCTGAGCCTGCGCATCCGGAGCCTGTGCTCTGCAACAGGAGAGGCCACAGCAGTGAGAGGCCCGCGTACCACCAAAAAAAAAAAAAAAAAAAATAGAATGGGATTAACACTATTGCTCAGAATAATCCATATTTTTGTGGGCATCAAAATAAGTGTAGCTTGTTCTGCCCATATATGTAAATGGGCAACTCAAACTGTCAGCAAAGAGATGTGACAGACCCATGTCCACATCTTCCACACTAAGAATACAGCACTCTATGTCAGCATGAAGTACAGAAGGCGGACCTTTGTTCCTAATTCCATAGAAATGGAATGATGTTCTGAGAAGTGGGGATTTGTAAGCAGCTTCTGGCAGGAAAGAACTCTCTGCAGGAGGCTCCTTTTCTCTTGTCACTTTAGCAAAGCTATATTGTAACTAAACAAACCAGGCACCCCCATGCTCTACTCTTCTCTGGCCCAAGCACACCTTTTAAATCTTTTGATCACACAATATCTTGCCTAACCCATTCTTTCTACAGCTCAAAGAAGTAGAAATAAAGAAAAAGTAATTAACAGATGACCAGATCTCTTCCCTAGCTTCCCGTTCAGTAATCTCAAGAACAAACTGTGTGACCAAACTGTGTGAATGAGATAGCATCTAAATAAAGATCACAAGAAGTTGACGAGCCTGTACAGTGAGGGATGGTGACAACTCTGACGCCCTATCTCAATGATTAACTGAGATTACTTCCCTCTTTCCCTTTAAAAACTTTCACGGCTGGACAGAAGCTTGGGAGTTGGTGTTTGGGAACACTGAGTCTGCCCTCTCCCCAGATTTCTGGCTTTCTGATTAAAAGCAATGTTTTCCATTTCTACTAATACTTGCCTCTCGGGTAATGATTTTCGAGCTTCTAGCAGCCGGACCCGAGTTCAGTAACAAGCCAATGCCATGGAGCCACCACTATGCTGTCTGAAGAGGTAGTGAATGCCCGTCTCTAGAAGCGTAAAAGCAGTCTGGATGCACACTTGGGGGAACAATAGAATGAGGCTCTAAGCAGCTGAGGAGCTGAATGCAACCTTTGAGAATAATTCCAACCCCGACTTTAGCCTTCCCAATCACATGAACCTTTAAATTTTAAATAGTTCTATAATCTGGTAAATTCGACGGGACATTTAAGATGCAAGCGGCAGAACTAGCAAGAGCAGAATATGATTTCTCTCTGTCTCCTCTCTATGCCGAGATTATGACTTCATCATATTCTGCTTTATATTAAGGTTCTTTATATTTCACGTACTTCTGAAGTGGAGTGGGGCTGTCAACACCTGTGTTTCACAGATAAGGAAACCAGCTCTGAGACACGCTTGTTCCCATGGAACCTACTTCCTTGATTCTCTCACAGCGTGTAATGAGGCTTATCACCACCACTCCACTGGCACTCCTACAAGTGACCAAAGACCTCGCTGCTATATTTATAAAATATCACAATCCTTGTCTTCCTTGATCTCTGAGCCACATCCAACACAGCAGAATGGTACCCCCTTCCGTTAAGCCTCTCTTCCCTTAGCTTCTGTAGTATCTAAATATCCTCTTTTTTCCTTCTTTATTTCTGACAGTTTTTTCTAAATTTCTCCTACAGGGCCTTCTTGCTTTGTGGGGTCCTTACGTGACGATATTTCTTAAGTTCCTGTGTAAGTGCTCGTCTAATTCTAACCACTATCCTTGAATAGTCTCATCTATTCCCATGGCTTTATTTTTCAGTGATGACTCTATCTTATGTGAAGTCCTCTCTTCTGAGTACAGGTCAGAAAATATTTGTTGATAAATGAGTAAATGCAGGAATTAATAAATAAGTTTATGAGAAGTAACCAGGTTCCCACATTTCAGACTAGAAACAAGTAAAATATATTCTTATCACTGGTTTTGTTCAAGTTTAAGCTCTCCCTTACTAGTAGCATGACACTGGATTAGTGAATTGAAAGACCTACACCTTAGTTTGTTTTACTTTGTCATTGTCGCTGTTAATTTTTTTCTTTTTAATAATTTACAAAATGAGGATAATTATACCGACTCTGACCTACATTGCAGGTAGGGTAATTGTGAGCAATGCATGAGTTCTCACATGGGAGAGGGCCTTAGGAATAGGAATTAATCTTACTAAACTGTATTGAACTCTTCTATCAAGAAAGACAGCAGGATGCCTAGCAGTGTACAAGACAGATGTTTGGCTTTGTTTTGTTTATCCCAAGGCTCTGGGGAAATATTGATGGTACCTGCTCACAGCTCAGCCATTAACAGCTTGGTAAAGGAAGGCTATGAAGGATACACAGCGGTGGCCAGATTAACTCCAGCCCTAGACATGCCCAGCACTCACCTACCTGTAATGTATGGTAATGGCTCAGAACGTGAGCCCAGCCCAAACCTCAACCAAAGTGCCTGGTCTCAAAGACTGAGGGAATACAAAGCAACTAGAGAAATCACCTCTTCAGTCACCATAGAATGCCAAGACTAGAAGGCATTTTATTCTAGTCATTATCCCATTCAACATTTTCATTGGAAAAATGGAGAAACTTGGGCCCCAAATGGGCAAAAACAAGTTAGCTGCATAGCTGGAGTACAAATGTAAGCCACCACCCCACTATACATCCCAGCCTCTCCGACTACCTCCACCATCCACAAGGCTATTATAATATTTGTTTCTTTTTCTTGATTTGGATATAATTTACTTAAGGTAAAATATTAAGCTATAATTTACACACGGTTTAAATTTACCCTTTTTACCATGAAGTTCTGTGAGTTGTACCAAACAAAATAATTATAACTAAAACCTTCCTCATGGTATAAAATGTCCATCACCCTGAAAATTCCCTCATGCCCATTTATAGTGCTATTAGAAATTATATATTTTAATTTCGACTTCTATTTGTTCTTCGCAAGCACAGAAAACATCCAATTGACTTTTGTACCTTAGTCTTGTGCCCTGCAATCTTATTAAATTCACTTAACAGTTCTAATAGCATTTTTGTAGTTTATTTAGGATTCTCTACATAGACAGTCATGTCTTCAAATAGAAACAATTTTATTTCTTCCTTTCCAATCAGTATGCCTTTTAACTCTTTTTCTTGCTGTACTACACTGGTAAGGACTTCCAGTGCAATATCAAAAAGAAGTAATGACAGAGTATATCTGTCTTTTGTTCCTGATCTAAGGGGGAAATCATCCATCTTTCAATATTAAACATGAAGTTAGCTGTGGATATTTTATAGATACTCTTTATCAAGTTGAGGAATTTCCCTTTTATTCTTGGTTTGTTGAGAGGTATATGCATATAATGAGTATGGAATTTTGTTAAATGATTTTTATATCTATTGAGATGATTACATGGCTTTTCTCCTTTAATCTAGCCACATGATAAATTGCATTTATTGATTTTCAAATTGCATTCCAGTTATAAGCCTAACTTACTTGATATGCTAGTACTTTCTTTGGGGTTTTTATGTTTATGTTTCTGAGGGATATTGATCTGTAATTTTCTTGTCTTATAGTTTCACTTTCTGATTTTGGTAGCAGGGCAATATTGGTCTCATAAAATGAGAGGGCCAATAAGCACAATGAAAGATGCTTAGTATTAAGCTATTCAGGAAATGCATATCAAAATCAAAATTATATACTACTTTGCACCTACTAGGATGGCTAGAATCAAAAAGACAATAACAAGGGTTGGCTATGAAATGGAAAAACTCATACACTGCTAGTGAGAATGTAAAATAGTGTAGCTGTTTTGGAAGAGTATGGCAATTCCTCAAAAGCTTAAACACACAGTTAGCATATGACCCAGCAGTTCCACTCCTACCTATGTATATACTTATGAGAAACAAAAACATACGTCCATTTAAGCACTTGTACAAGATTATTCATAGCAGCATTATCCATAATAGCCAAATAGTGGAAACAATCCATATTTCTATCAACTGATGAATGGATAAATAAAATTCAGTATATCCATACTTTGAATATTATTTGGTAATAAAAATGAAGTGTGATACAGGCTACAACGTAACTGAACCTTGAAAACATTATGCTAATGAAAGAAGCTTGGTACAAAAGGCCACACGTTGTATGATTACATTTATATGAAATCTCCATTACAGGCAAATCTATAGAGACCAAAAGCAGATTAATGACTGCCTAGGGCTGGAGGGGGAAGGATTAGGGAGAGATGAGGAGTGGCTACTAACAGGTATAGGTTTCTTTGGGTGAGCAATGAAACAATGATAAAATTGGTATGACAACTCCATTAATACACTAAAAAAGACTGAACTGTGCACTTTAAATGGTTGATTTGTATGGTATGTGAAATATATCTCAATAAATCTCTTAAAACAATTAGTGGGGAACAGTTCCCTCCTCTTCTACATGCTGAATGAGTGTTCTGTAGATCCATTATTATTTGTTCCCTGATAGAATTTACTAGTGAAATTATCTTATCCTGGAGTTTCTTCTATTGGAAAGTTTTAAATTATGAATTTCATTCTTTAATAGATACGAAACTCTTCAAATTAGCAATTTATTCGTGAATGACCTTCTTCTGTTTGTGTCAAGGAATGTATCCATTTCATCTAAGTTATATCTATGGGCCTAGAGTAGTTCATATTATTTCTTATTATTTTTATAACTGTACAGTCTATAATGATATCCCCTCTCCAATCCTGATATTGGTAATTGTGTCTTTAATTTCTCTCTCTGTCTCTCTGATTGGCAAGTGTGCCCAGATATTTATCAATTTTATTGTATTTTTCAAAGGGCCAGATTCTGGTTTTACTGATTTTTCTCTTTCTCAATTTAATTGATTCATGTTCTTATCATTATAGTTATTTCTTCCATTTGAGTTTATCTTGATCTTTTTCTAGTTTCTTAAGGTAGAAGGTGAAGTCATTGATTTTATTCTCTTTTAATATAGGTCTTTAACGCTATAAATTCACTGCTAAGCTCTGCATTAGCTGCTCTCATAAATTTTCATATATATATTTTTTTATTTTTGTTGGAATATAGTTGATTTACAATGTTTAGTTTCAGGTGTACAGCAAAGTGAATCAGTTATACATATACATATATCCACTCTTTTTTTTTTTTTAGATTCTTTTCCCATATAGGCCATTACAGAGTATTGAGTAGAGATTCCTTTGCTATACAGCAGGTTCTTATCAGTTAACTATTTTATATATAGTAGTGTATATATGTCAGTCTCAATCTCCCAATTTATCCCTCCCCCTTTATCCCCTGGTAACTATATGTTTGTTTTCTACATCCGTGACTCCTGTTCTATAAATAAGTTCATTTGTACCCTTTTTTTTTTTAAGATTCCACATATAAGCAATATCATATGATATTTGTCTTTCTCTGTCTGACTTACTTCACTCAGTATGACAATCTCTAAGTCCATCCATGTTGCTGCAAATGCATTATTTTGTTCTTTTTATGGCTGAGTAATATTCCATTGTATATATGTACCACATGTTCTTTATCCATTCCTCCGTTGATGGACATTTAGCTTGCTTCCATGTCCTGGCTATTGTAAATAGTTTTTTAATCCAATTCAAAATATGTTTCAGTATCCCTTGGGGCATCCTCTTTGATCCATGGATTATTTAAGACTTTTAAAATTTAATTTGCAAATATTTAAGAACTTTTGACATACCTGATTTTTTGATTTCTAGTTTGATTCCATTATAGTAAAAAATATACTTTGTATTATTTCAATTCTGTTAAATGTGTGAGGCTTATTTAACGATCCAATAAAGTCTATCTTGAACAGTGTTTCCTTTGCAAACAAAAAAATGTGTATTCCACTGTATGAGGTAGCATATTTTATAATGTAATTTAGGTCAATTTGGTTAATAGTGGTATTCAGGTTTTTGCATCTTTCCTGATTTTCTATCTTGTTCTATCGACCACTGAGAGACTAGTTTTGAAGCCTTTATCTGTAATTGTGGACTTGTTTATTTATACTTTCTTGTCTGTCAGTTTTTGCTATATAGATTTTGAGGCTCAATTGTTAGCTGCATACACATACAAGATTATTTATATTCTTAAGGAATTGATTCCTTTATGATTATGTAATGACTCTGTCTCTGGTAATATTCCTTGATCTGAATACTACATTTTCTGATATTAATATAACCACTCCAGGTTTCTTTTGATTAGCGTTTGATGATATATGTTTTTACATTCACTTATTCTCATTACGTCTTTATATTTAAAGTGAGTTTCTGTATACAGTGTAGTCTGACAATCTCTGTCTTATTTTTATGGGTTTATACTGTTTACATTTAATATAATTATTAACATGGCTGTGTTAAAATCTACAATGTTGTGAGATGTTTTCTTTTGATCCCACCTATTTGTTCTTTTCCCCTACTTTTTGCCTACTTTTAGATTAAATGAATATTTTTTATGGATCTATTTTTATCTTCATTATTATCATTATTATTATTTTGGCTACGTCATCGGGTCTTCGTTGCAGCATGTGGGATCTTCGTTGCGACATGCGGGATCTTTTGTTGCAGCACGTGGGCTCTTCATTGCAGCCCATGGGCTTCTCTCTAGTTGTGGTGTAAGGGTTTTCTCTTTCTAGTTGTGGTGTGCGGGCTCCAGAGTGTGTGGGCTCTATAGTTGTAGAACACAAGTTCCAGAGCGCATGGGCTCTGTAGTTTGTGGCACACGGGCTCTCTAGTCGAGGCACGTGGGCTCACTAGTTGTGGTACACAGGCTTAGTTGCCCCGCAGCATGTGGGATCTCAGTTCCCTGACCAGGGATCGAACCTGGGCCCCCTGCATTGGGAACGTGGAGTCTTACTCACTGGACCACCAGGGAAGTCCCTATCTTCATTATTGACTCAGTAGACATGCCTCCTTTAATTAATCACAGTTTTTCTTCTATTTATAGTTCTCAATTTATAGTTTGACAATTTATAGTTTTCAAATCAATTCTGTATCTACTACCTCATTTGATACAGAAAAACCTTGTGATTTAAGTATTATTATACCCTGATCTGGCAAAGATAAATTATATATGACTGGCATAGAAATTTTTACACTGTGAATTTAGTGCTAAGGTCTTCATAATTTGGGGGAAAGTCACTATTTCCATGTGATTAATTTATGCTTAATTTTTTGTTAACTCCCCATCATTCCATCCCGTGTGCCAAAGGCATGACCAAGTACCTCTTCTGGAATGTTGCCTCCACCCTCGCCTGTAGCTCTAGCTGCTAGAAAAACAAAAGCCACTAGACTCTTAACTAACCTTCCTTGTTTAGACCTAGTCTGTTAGTCTGAGTTTTGGCTCTCATTCCAGTGGAGCTCATAAATCACCTCTGCCACTGACTCCAAACATCCATTTACACATTTAATGAGCATCGACTGAACACTCACTGCATTTATTCATCACACTGTGTACTTGGGAGTCATGGTTGTGGGCGAATGGTATTTGAGGACAAATAAGGCATGGCCCACACTTGAGGAACTTGTAGCTTAATGAAGGTGTCAGAAATAAAACAATAACTTATGATTCAATGCAATACATACTACAATAGAGGTGTGTGCAGTGTGGGCCCACAGCAGAAGTGGTGAATTCTGCCATGGATTAGGTCAGGGATGTGACCATGATGTTTTTCTGAAGGATGTAATATTTGAAGTTGAGTTGGTGTGGGTTGGATAATCCATGCAAAACGAACAGGGTGATAGAATAAGAATCAGTCTGGAGGTATGCCTAGTAAAGTAGGAGGGGAAGTCATGTGCTCAGAGAGTGGTGGGAAGTTATAATGCAAATAGTAACATGTATTAGACCCGCACTGTGCTGAGTTTTTGTAGCATGATCTCATTTATGCTATAAAAATTTTATGAGGCTGCCACTCTTGTTATTTTCATAATGAAGAAGGAGAATTGAAGTTAGAAGAGTATCTCCAACTTGCCAAATCACACTGTAAAGGACTGGTAGGATATTGTACTATATAACAACGAGAATACAAATACTGACCCTTCATAGTGGACTGGATATAAACAAACAGTGTGAGCATTCCATACATGCCAGGCAAATACTAACCCTGATGAAATCAGAAATGGAATCCAGGCCATCAAACTGTAGACCCTGTGCTCTAAGACTTATTCTATACTACAACTAAGATAAAACTGGAACTATTGATTGAGAGTAAAACATGAAGGGCTTTAGGTATACACAGTAGGGAGACATGGAAATTATTAGAGATGGGAACTGACAGAAGATGTAAACATAATCATGTTTGAGAAAGATTAAATGACAGCAATGTTTAGGAGATGGGGGAGACATACATTAGGAAGACTAGACTACTATTGCAATAGTCAAGACAATGGCCCAAATTATGACACTATGTGGAAATGAAGAGAATTTGATAAAGCTGAAGGCTATTTGAGTGGAGAATTGATAGGACTTTGTGAGCAAATAGGTTCTGTGGTGAAAAGAGAGTTAAAGAAAATTTGTACTTCAGGTAATTGGATGGATGGCAATATGCTTATCTAAGATTGGAACAGGGAAACAAGAGCAGGGGAAAAGCTGACTCTGAGCTCTAATACTTAGTGGTTTGTGATTTCTTACTCCCCCCAATGTTCTCTGTTTCCTCTTCTCCCTTTCTCTCTCTCTATTATCTCTTCCTAGCATGTTCATTAATTAAAACGAATTTCAAGATTCAGTTAGCTCACTTTAATTTTCACTTCTAATATCAAAACTCAGGAATTTGAGGGGTCATTCTTAGAAATATGCTCACTCTTCCATGCCTCTGTGCCTTTGCAGATGCCATTCCTCCCACCAAGGAGTCTTCTCCATACCTTGCTTGCATAGTGAACACCTACAAACCCACTTTTCCAGGCTCCAAACAAATGATACCCGCATGATTTCCTCCCCACGCAATGTTCCCACTCCCTGATAGTCTTCCATAGGAATCAGTTCATACCTCCATCAGTGTTTCTCGTATTTATATTGCAGTTGTTTGGTTACTTGTTCACCTCCTCAACAAAGGCGAGGTCAGGGACTGGTGTTTTGCATTTTTTTTTTGTCCCTGGTGCCTAGCAGAGCACCTGGCAAACGATGAAAGCTCAAGATGTGTCCACTGAATAAGAAGTTAATGAACTGATGGGTGGCATGACGATTGAATAAGTTATAACGTATGTGTAGAAAGGTGATTAGAGTGACAAAGCATATGGATACCATGGGAATGGGAGCTCTTCCTGCAGCCACGTGCATCCCTTCCAGGGCTGGTCTGAAACTTTAGGTACAGTGAACCAAGGACAAGAGAGGGGCTAATGATTTTCTTATGAGGAATACAGGTGTGAAATATGCCCCAGATGTGATATTAAAGAGGAACTGGGACTTTTCAGTAACTTCCACTTTCCATATATTATTTTAACTTCTCACATACTACCTTTTAATCAGTTCTTTGATTTCCCCCCCCTCAGTCCCGTCCTTAATTCTCTGATCTGAGGTTCAAAGTAAGAAAACATTGATGAGGGCCTCTCCAGGAAGGGTTGCCAGATTCAGCAAACAAAACTACAGGATGCCCAGTTAAATTTAAATTTCAGCTAACCAACAAAATTTCTTTTGTGTGTGTGTGTGTGTGTGTGGTAGGCGGGCCTCTCACTGTTGTGGCCTCTCCCATTGCGGAGCACAGGCTCCAGACGCGCAGGCTCAGCGGCCACGGCTCACAGGCCCAGCCACTCCACGGCATGTGGGATCTTCCCAGACCGGGGCACAAACCCGTGTCCCCTGCATCGGCAGGCAGACTCTCAACCACTGAGCCACCAGGGGAGCCCCAGAATTTCTTTTAGTAAAGTATGTCCTGTGAAATGTTTGGGACATACTTATACTTAAAAAATTACTCACTGATTATCTGAAATTCAAATTTCATGATGCATCCTGTATTTAATTCTGTAGCCTTAGCTCCAGTTCACTTTCTGCCAAGGATCGAGAACGCGCTCTGTACCCTGCACCTTTGATAGATCAAACTGAGCTCAAACACAGGTGAATGATGCAGGTCAATGGGAAATCTAGAGACGAATGGGGAAAACAGACCAGATACAGATGGACCTGTGCACAAACAGGCCGGTGACTGCAGGGTTCATTGCGTGACCCCGACTTTCCGCCAGTTACAGCACTGAGCACATGCCGGTGCAAATAAGTTAATAGTTAAGAGTACAGACTTTGACAGGGAACCTTACTCAATACTCTTTAATGACCTATATGGGAAAAGAATCTAAAAAAGAGTCGATATATATATTATGTATAATTGATTCACTTTCCTGTACAGCAGAAACTAATACAACATTGTAAATCAACTATACTCCAATAAAAATTAATTAAAAAAAAAACAGCACAAACTCTGAAGTCACATGTCCTTGAGTTCAATTCCTTGTTCTGGCTCATACATGATTTGTAACACTAGGCAAATTATTTAACTTCTCCAAGCTTGAATTTCCTTATATAAAATTAGGATAATAATGGCAGCCTCTCAATAGCTTTGTTGACATATTTCATCTAGTTTGATTCCTGGTCAGAGTTAACAACATTAGCCTACTACTATTACTATTACTACTACTATTATTATTAGTATTATCATCATCCCTAATGCTGCTTGCATGACTCTCACTCCCTCCTCTGGGACAATCCAAGGTAGAACAGGATAGAACAGGATAGGGTAGGATAGGATAGGATAGAATAGAATAGAAAAGCAAGTTTACCATTTAATTTTTGCTTAGTATATACAAGATACTGTGTTGTTTGCATGTGTTTTTCATCAGTCCTCATAACAACCCTGAGAGATAGCATTATTCCTATTTTGTAGACATTGGATCCAAGGCATAAAGAAATTAGGAACTATTTCTAAGATCACACAGATACACAACTTGTAAGTGGCAATCTGAAACTTAAACTCAGTTGTCTGATTCCAAAGTTCAACCACTAACACACACGTCAAGAGCTGGCTATGAGATTTCCAAATCAGACTACAAGCATTTCCTACCTGAAGAAAGAACTCTGATGACTTTCAGTTACACATGGAAATGTTCATTGGAATTACAGCATGCCATATTCCTTTTATTTTCATATCCTCTTGCCAAACTAGAATGGCATTCTGAAATAAGGTACTCATTTCCTCTTCCTAGCTTGGGTAAAACTGTCTTTCATAATCCCAGTTTCTCCTCTACCTAAAGTCAAATTCATTTGCATATGTCAATGGAGGGTAAGTCACAAGTTCTTGACTGCTTTTGATATGGTACACATTAAAGGTTCTCTACATTTTATCCGGCATTTTATCTGCTATCTCCTAGGTCCTTAAGATAGTGCAGATGACTAGGTGGGAAATTATGTTTCAGTTTTACAGATGAGGAATCTGAGACTTAGAGTGGTCTCAGCCATTTGCCAGAGTTACAAAGATAATAACTGATAGAACTATTACATGAGTCCATGCTTCTCTTCTGAAAATTATTTATTAACTCATTTATTCAGTACATATTGATGGGTATCTTTTATATGTAAGGCACTATCCTAGAAACCGGAGCTATCTCAGTTCTGCCCTTAACATATCTATAGGCTAAAGGAGAAGAGAGCTATTAAAGTACTTAGTTCCCAGACAACTGGTCAAGGGCAATATGGCAGGTGATGGCAGGTGATGGAGCGACCATCTGGAGAAGGGTGGAAGGGCCATGATGGAGATTTTGCAGAGAAGGGGGCATTTGAACCTGAGCCTGAGTAATAAGTAGGAATGTGTCAAGGAGAGATAATAGGGAAGCTATCCCAGGAAAAATAAAGGGCCTGAGCAACGGCATGGGAGTGTGAATGGGCATGCCCAGGTGGAGACAAGACACTAGCTCAGAGCATGGGAAGGAAGCAGAGCGCACAGGGAGGCAAGGAGGCACGCCTCACCAACTGTTGTTGCTTGCTCCTTGGCACTGAAAAGCAGTTCTGCCTGATCCCCATCTAATTGTCAATGCTGGCAGTGCAACTAACTCCAAAAGAATGATTCCGGTGCCATTTATAAACACACATTAGAAAAACCAAGAGGGTTTTTCTTTCCCTATCTGTAAAACCCTTAGTTTGAAAGCTAGGGCAGGGCTCATCAGTAGAGATCCAAAAGCAAGCTGTGTCTATCTTACGCAACAACCTGAATTCCATAGCAGATGATGTCACCTATAAATGCCCTATAAATGGAGCAAGGCTTCAGGTGCATCTGAACAATTTAACTGCATGGATACCCACTGCTACAAACATGGCTGTCTCAGTGCTACAGCTGACAGTTGTTTGGGGACTGCTTGTCTTAATCCTGACTTGCCAAGCCGGTAAGTACCTGCAATCACAGCTCACACATTGTGCAGTAGTTAGCCATGACTGGAGGAAGTCAGTGGCGCAGATCCAGAACATAAAGGGGAGAGAAGGGAACTTTGGGCACTGCAGAAAGAGCACTGGACTGGGAGACAAGAGACAGATCTTCTAATAAAAAGAAAGTAGGACTTTTATTCAAATGTGCTTAGGTTACAGTCTCTATCAGTGAATGTACGACATTTAGGATGACTTTTTTTCTTATATCTTCATGTGATATAGTGACACTATTATAATTTCCTTGAGAGCTGGGGGTGTTTATTTTTTAATGATTATAACTAATAATATTCAAAGGTGAAGAGTCTGGAATAAGACTCCTAGGCCTCGCTCTACCACTAGTCAGAAATGTAACTTCAGGCATGCTCGTTAACCTCTAAGGGCTTCACACTTAAAAGGGAATATCAGTAGTTAACTTTCTCATTTAGCTGTCATGAAAATTAAATAAAAGAGACAAAACATATTGGAAAAGTATCTGGTCCATCATGAGCACCCAATAAATATTAATTGTTATTTTTATCATGTATCATCTCATTTGATTCTCATAATCTTTTTAAGTAAACGTGCACAGTTTTATCATTTCCCTTTTTGCAGGTAAATAAACTGAGCTTGCAGAGGGAAAGTTACTTGAGCATAGACACAGGTAGAAGTGGCACACTTGGGATTGAAACCCAAGTCTTTCGATTCTTTCTATTATAAAGCATCTACTTCTTTCAAGTCTGTTCCAAGCACATAGAGGACCAAAAGGCAGCATGCAGAATTCTCACTAATTAATTTTTGGTCTACAAAAGGCAGTGAGCTCTTAACTTATCTCTGATCAGAATGATAGGTCAGAAAACACAGACAGTACAAATAGTAACAGAGCTTTCTGAGCTCTTCTATATGTAACTTGGCAGAACTCCCACCCTCCATCACCCACTGTCCACTGGCACAACCCACAGGCAGACACTCCAACAAAGCTACAGCAGGGATGGGCTCAGAGACTACTGTGTCCATCTGCCCCTATAGTAATCACCGTGGTAAAGTAAAAAGTGAGATTTATATCTTAGAGACCAGTCCCAAGTCTGTCTCTCATGAACTTTGAAACTGGTTAAAATCAGTTCACTGCTTTGAACCTCAGTTTCCTCATCTGTAAAATGGGATAATTACCAACTGCACCAGGTGAAATGAGCATGCTTTTGTAGTCACTTTGTAAACTATAAAATCTGAATAAATATCAGCATTACTGTATTTTTTCAGAACTTTATGATTATATTGACTAAGAAAATCAGGTAGTTAATGTAAATAAAGGCTACCCCATATTACAACTGAAAGGAGAAAATATTCAACTGTTGGCTTTGATAATTTGTTTCTGGTATGTCAAATGTCTTCATTTTTATTATTTTTCAGCATTTTCAAAGTTCTTAATATTTTAGCAGCATTTTAAAATTTTCGTATCTTTAAGCACTAGCGGAGAAAGCTACTATGAATCATTCTGTTGCTACTGTTATTAACAATAGTAATAATCATACAGTGAGCATTTATTGTGGGCTCACCTTAGACCTGGTACTGCAATAAGTGATTTATATAATATAGATATGCATATATATACATACATATCTATGATATACATCACAGATAAATAAAGTATCTTTCCATCTTGACAATAAGAAACTGAAAGAGTAATTAAATATTGTTTACATGGTTACATGGTGAACTTTTTGCTGAGGACAGAATCAAACTCAGGTATATAGGACTCCAAAACATCACCCACCATACTCTCATACCTCTCCTTACATATGCGATCCAAAGGCTGGAGCCACGGATTTGATCTTCACACACACTGCAATCCAGGGTTCCTTGCATTTTGAAAAGTTAGCATTTAGCATCATATTAAAATAAAACGTTAAAGTAAAAATAATAAAATTAAATTGTTATGCAAGTAGGCAGATAGGAACACAGAAAAAAAAAGAACTCACTTTTCATGCAAGGAATTTCTGGTTCGCAGCTGGTAAATGTCTCCAGGGGACAGTTGCTTGAAGGCAGTATTATATCATATAGGGAACATGCTCTGTGAAATTAAAAAAAAATAAAAGTTCAAACCCTGGCTCAGCCACTTTCTATATGTGTGACTTTAGGAATTTCTCTGAGCATCTGTTTTCTCTCCTGTAATCCTATCACTGAACTGAATAAGGATTAGGCATGTGATGAAAGCACATCCTAGTATCTGAGCATCACAAATATACCTTCTCTTTCCTTCCACTTCATGTAATGAAAACAAAGCAATTCTGGTCACCGTGGTTGCCCTGTGCTTTATGTAATGGTCATGTCCATATATGTCCATTTTTGCCTTAACTCTTAGCAGCATATGATATGTACATAATAGTAGGCTCAGAAACACTTGTTGATGAAATAACCAACAGCTGAATAAATAAATACTTGGTGGTTAGTATACTGATCTTGGTTATAGGTCCCAGACTGGTAGTGCTCCTATTGAATCTTTTGCAGTGGCATAGTAAACAATAAATGTTTGCAGAATTGAAAGCCATATTTTTTACTAAGACTTTCTATTTTAGGATATAATATAAATGCGACTCTTCTCACTAATTTGACAGCCTCCACACCAAAAGCTAGTTACATCTCCTTCATTCAGAGTAATGGGGTAAATTGTACAGAAGTTGGGACTTCTTGAGTCAAAATTTGTGGTGGGGGGCTTCCCTGGTGGTGCAGTGGTTGAGAATCTGCCTGCCAATGCAAGGGACATGGGTTCGAGCCCTGGTCTGGGAAGATCCCACATGCCGCGGAGCAACTAGGCCCGTGAGCCACAACTACTGAGCCTGCGCTTCTGAAGTCTGTGCTCCGCAACAAGAGAGGCCGCGACAGTGAGAGGCCCGCGCACCGCGATGAAGAGTGGCCCCCGCTCGCCGCAACTAGAGAAAGCCCACGCACAGAAACGAAGACCCAACACAGCCAAAAATAAATGAATAAATAAATTAATTAAATTAAATTAAAAAAACATTTGTGGTGGGATTGACAGATAAAATACAGGGCACCCAGTTAAAGTTGAATTTCAGATAAACAATAATTTTTTCATTTAATTATGCACTAAATATTTCATGGGTCATTCTTACACTAAAAAAGTATTGTTATTTATCTGAAATTCAACTTTAACTGGGCATCCTGTAATTTTATTTACCAAATCTGCCAACACTACTTGTGAGGCTACAGTAAAACTAAAAGATTAAGGTCCTACTTCATCCTGGCACCAGGGTGGAAAGGGGAGGCTGTTCGTATCTTTAATTGCCGCTCTTGCATTGCTTTTAATCTCCCAAACCACTTAGACCACTAAGCAAAGCCAAACCCCCAGCCATGTCACCAACTTCACTCTGGACCTTTGGCCTCATTCCAAAAGGCATTTGACTAAATATCAAAAGTAAGAGACCTGCAGTTACAGTACCATCTTCTCTTGCTATTTGTAAGATCTTCTGCAGGTCACTTAATGTTCTCAGTTTCTGAGTCCAGTGAGCTCTGCATACTCCACAAGATTGGTCAAGCTTAAACTTACACAGTAGATGTAAAATCATTATTTACAGAACTATCACATGCTGTACAAGTGATAGAATTTCTCCTCGTCATCATTATTATACTACTTTCAACCTTATAATACACTTGTAGTTAGATCATACCTTTTCTGTCAAAGACTATGCAGTTCATCACAGAGTGCTTAAGAATCCGGATTTTAATACCAGGCAAACATGGGATTGAATTCTGATTCTGCCATTTACCGTCTCTGTGACTTTGACCCGCTTCTAAACCTCTCTCAACTTCCATTTCTTTACCTTTAACTTCGGATAATAACTTTGCCTCCCTCATAGTGTTGCTGTGAGAATAAAATGAGATAATGCATAGAGATTGCCTGTCATAGGTATGTGCTCAGAAAACACTACCTATTATTATATCATCCTCCTTATTATCATTTCCATAGGTCCAGGGATTACATGAGAAAAATACATTAAAACCAAGCAATCTGCATTTCAGTCCCAGCCCTGGCATTTACTAGCTGCTTTAACTCTGAACAAGTTACTTAACCTCCGTGAGCTTCAGTTTTCTCATCTGGAAAGAGAACCAATGTCTGCCTAAGCATCAATATCTGTTGCTCTGTTTGGTTTCAGGAATAAGTGACATAACGCACGTGAAGACAATAACCAGGCAGGCACTAGATATGCAATAAATGTAACTATATGAGGCTATATAATTAGTGAGAGGGGGTATAAAGAGCTCTAGGGTTCCCTACAATGAAAGAAACTTCCCTTTCTTCTTGCTGAGAATCACCCTGAGATTCCATTCTGTTTTTCAGATAACAAACCAGAGAGCAAGTCAGATGACAAGCCAGATGACTCGGGCAAAACCCTAGAACCAGCCTTTCCAAACTTCCTAAGCCTCTTGGGCTCGGAGATCATTGAGAATACGGTGGAGTTCATCATCTGCTCCATGATGAAGAGCAAGTAAGCACTGAAACAAACCTTGCTTTTGTCCAGTTCGCCGTTAGTAATGACCGCATTGCATTAAAATGAATGAGAAACAAAATTGCATGCATGCCAATGTATTGTTTTAATTGAAACTTGTTGCCTACCTTAAGATATATTTGCATCTGCATGAATTTCCCTGAACTCTTTTGGGGTGAACACGTTCCCAAGGAATTTATGGAACAAGGGGTTCCATCAAATATTTTTTATTTCAGGACCGAGTAGGGAGGAAGAAGGCCACCGGACCGAGGGACGGAAAGCCGTATTCTGGTCTTGACACAGGTGTTATTTACTGGGTGATCTGGAGTTAGGCTTTCCCTCCCTGAGTGCCTCAGTTTGCTAATCTGTAAAGTTAAAGGAATAAAGGACCCACCCAGTGCAGACACAGTAATTTGCTGATGAAGGTGGTGGGTAGAGGTGTGCTCATCAGTGAGAGGTATGGTGAGTCCCGTCTTTATTTTCTGGTTTGAGTAATTCAAGAGGGTTAGCAGACACAGTAGCTAATCTCTCCTCAGAGGCAATCTGAAGAACCTCTCTTATGAGGGTTTGTTTTGATCACGAGAGATTGCCTTGATGGCAAATTCCACAACCCTGACTCTTCCTATTATTTTCAACCTGCTTCCAAGCTCCTGTGCCCAACTCGTAATACATCCTACCCAAGTTTACATAGCTCTGATTTTTACGTCTACTTTACCCTTTCTTCATTCTTCCGACATTAATCTCCCCAAGTTCAGCTCTCCAGGGTCTATTTCGTTCTTTTGAATTTCTAGGTGCTTTCAATCTCCACCTCTCTGAGGCTCTGCTCTCTAATTCTCTCCTTCACAGGCCCCTAAGCAGAGTTTGACAAAGTGCAGTCTATTACCTGCTTCAGAATCGCCTGGAGAACTTATCCAAAAGGCAGGTCCCTTCATCCCATCTTGCACTTTCCTGGAGCAAGGCTGTATAACAAGCCTTTATAACAAGCTTTGTAACAAGCGTTTTAACAAGCTTTCAGGTGATTCTTATATACAACAAATTTGAGAGCCCTTGATTGGATGCTCTGGGCTACATGGCTGAGCCTTAAAGGTCCACACAGCCTTTAAATTTGTATTCATCTTTTGTGTAGATGTGAATCTTTGTATTTTTCTAGGGAAAGTGCTTCTGACTTTATAAGACTCTCAAAAAGGTCTATTACCAGTAACAGATTAAGAGCCACTTCTATATAGAAGTGATCAGGGGCCATTTTGTATCCCTTGATCTGCTTAAATCCATATATTACTATCATGTGAATGGGCATAATTCTGCATACAATCATCATGAACAAACTGTTAAAACACAGATGTTTATTTTGTGTTTTTATTTTTCATATTGTGGTTGCTTTTGCAACTGTTGAGTTCCCATGACTGTTAGTGTAAACAAGGGAAAAACTGAATAACATCTATTATGTACAAAGTAGAGTTTAGACTCCAGTTGAATTCATATGGTTATAAATCACAACAATAGCAAGGCCAAGAATTAGAATCATAATTCTTTTTATTCCTTCCCTGGGGAATCCCCTAGACATAAAATAGCCCTTGTCTTCTCTGTTAACTCTGAACGTTGACCATCTGAAATGCTAAAGAATTGTTAGCTCTGGGTTCAGAAACGGCACATCTTCTACCATTTTCTTTTTCCCTCATTTTATTCTGGGTATATGATATTCTTTCTGTTCTTGGAACTTACAACTGTCTCAGGCTCTCTGCTCGTCCTTTAATTTCTGCCTAAAATGCTCTTTTTCCCCTCCTAGTTAGTGCTTTGTCTTGTCTCGCATCTAAAAGTCACCTCCTCCGAAAACGATGCTATAACCACTCTTATTAATACAACTTCTTTTATTCCCTGGTTATTCTCTATCACTATACCTTGTCATTATGTCATTATAACATATCACCATCTCACATGATTAATTTATTTTTAATCATGTAACTATATGAAAGTAGAGATCAGATCTCTCTAGCTCATTGCTATAGCACAGTACCCTGTAAGTCATATCGGGCACTTAGTAAATAATTGTTGCATTAACTAAATAAGGAAAGGAATCTTAGAGATCAGATCTAAAGCTCACATACCCCTATTTGACTGAGACATTTTGAGGGATCTTTGTTGAAAGATACAGCAGTCCTTGCTCAAGGGAACAAATCTAACTGTCTTCACTCTGTCCAAGAAAAGACCATAAATATAACAGGGAATGGGAAATGGGAAGAGACCAGCAAGAAGTATTCCTAAGAACTTAATACATGCTTAGGAAAGTAGGGGCAGGAATTGTGAAGGAAAAACGTCTAGACTTTAAGCCCCTTCTCCTCAAAGAATTTGCCGTCCTTATTGTATAAGATGGCATGAGCAAATACAATGATAACTAAAATGCTGAATAAGGTAAATGTCAGCCAAACATCACAGTTAATGTCTAAGGAAAGGAGCTGTCACTGGGGCCAGGATGCTTAGGGGAGAGTTTCTGGCAAAGGTAAGAAGAAATTTGGGTCATAAAAGACTCAATGAAATTTCATTAGAAAGAGAAAATTACAAAAATATGGAACTTCATAAAGATAGAAAATTTGCTTTATTTAGTCCTATGTACCCAATGCCTAAATACTGTGTCAAGCACATAATAAATGCTGGACCATAATTTACTCATCTCTTACCTTCTCAGCAGCTACCGCACACCCAATCCTTAAACAGTGGAATGGCCTCTGGTATTAATTCATGCTTCTGGAGACCTAAGTTTTAGACTTTGCTTTGCAATTTACCAGCCATGTGACTTGGACAGGTTTTTAATCTCTTTGAGCTTCAGAGGTTTTTTTCATATGTAAAATGATTAAAATTCATTCATGTATCCATTCAACAAATATTTATTAATTCATACTATATGGTAGGCACTGTTCTAGGTGCTGGGGATATATTATGAAACAAATATATCAAAATATCTGTCTTTATAGAGTTTATATAGGAATAGACATCAAACTAATAGATTTGTTGGCAGATTTAAAGAGATAATTATGTATAATGGCTTGTCAAATTTGAACTATTATGGAAATCTTAGGCCTTACTACTTTATGACATAGGAAAACTTGAAGTATTGCTCAAATATTATAAGATACCTTAGTGATGATTCTAACATTCCTGATCAGTCTAAATCATAATTCATTTTTTCCTCTTTTTTTTTTAAGAGGATATATGAAATGTGATGAGAAAAAAGAAGAAGATTCATCAGAGTGACTTCAACCAGGTGATTTTAACCTAAAAACTTACAACCAAAAAATAGTATATTGAACAAAGGAAAAAGGGTCTGTCTGATTTACTTAATAAATTTGGGAACCCACATTTACCCATAAGCAGAAAAGGGGTATTTTTTGTGTGTGTTTTTGCTTTATTCTTGTAGTCGTTTTTTTAAAATTGATTTTAAGTAGATGTATTTTTATCATCTCAAAGTCACTGACTTAATAAGATTCTCTTAAGAGAAGAAGCACAGTTGTGGGGTGAAACAAGTAAGCACTGGAAGTGAGGAGATCTGGTCCTGTCACAACTCTGCTTGGAACTTGACTTGTGCAGGTTCCGCCTATGAAAGGAGGGGTTATATGCACTAAAATCTAAAGACCCAGGTAAACAGGCCATTAGTTACTCATGAGAAGAGTGAGATTTACTGAACCTAACTCCAGGAGAAAGGACTAGTAAGCTCTCTAATCCTGCAGTTAGATTTATGTGCAAACAGTCTGGTTTGAGTCCTCAGAGATACCTGCTGTTTCCTTATCCAGTTCTCTCCTGAGAATGGATATTGAAATATAAATACAGAAATGTCAGACTTGAGAAAGTAATTCTATAAGTAACTAGCATGAACTTAGTACTTCTGTTTTAGGCAGTAAATTAATGCTGTATATGTAGTACCTAATTTAATTCTATCTAACATTCCCTATGAAAAATATGTATTGCTATTCTTAAATTTTATAAATAATGAAACCAAGTCTCAGGGAGCTTAATTAATGTGGCCAAGTTAATAAGGGAGGAGGGGTGGATCTGAATTCAAACAGCCTGATTCCAGTCTGTGCTCTATCACTCAGCAATAGAGCTACTGAACAGCGAATAGTGTAGGAAGAGGCAGTAGAGAATAGTGATTAAGCTGTGTGATCTTAGACATACCTCAAGGTGCCCATAGAAGTAAAACCCTACCCCTTTGGTTAGTTGAATTACCTTATATGCATCTCCAGGAATTATTGCCTTTCCCAACTTTTTCCCTACTGGCTTCATTTCATAACAAGGGAGTGACTGGCGTGAGCTTAGAAAGCTATTATCATATTACCCTGGAACTTAGCCCACCCTTTTCCTTAAGCTTCTAAGGAGGGAAATCAGACTTGCGCATTGGAATCAAGATGTGCTCAATGCAGACACACCTGAATCTCACCCCAAAGAGAGCTAAGCTTCTAAAAACACTCACTTATGTTTGCATCTTCCCATTCCCATCTTCTCAGGGAACAGCCTACCTCTTGTTGCAGGTATCCTAACCCTTTGCCTTCATTCAGGCTCATTGGTGCTCACACCCTGAATCTTTGGAGTGCCATCCTAGAGGCTCAATGTATGAGACAGTCCAATAAGCAAGTCAACATGAAATTTTAGAAAGAGCAAAAGCCATAGAGAAGATGTAAGTTCAGCTTCTATCTTGGCCTCTTATTGGTTGTGTGACCATGGGGAGGTCAGTTGGTCTCCATGAGTCTCACTTTACTCCTTATTAATACTTAAAACATTTGGAACTTAATTGTTCCAGACCTTAATGTCGGAAATTTTTTAACTGCATATAAAAAATCTTTGAGTGGATTCACAAACCAACTGTAGATGCCCTAATGGGCAGAGAGGAATGGCTCTGTCTAGGGATATAAACCAAATGGACTAGAGAGAAAGAAGCTTCTAAGGCAGAGATTAAATTTTGGATGGTTTGATCAAGGCTGTCTCTCCAAACTCCAGTGACTGTTCATTTAATAAATAGTTTTAAAAGTTGCACTTGTATGATAAGTGTCTCATCAAATCAAAAGCAAATCATGACTTTAGAATGAGTGATTCACAGCAATGCCTATTTCTCCAGTATAGAAATTCTGGCCAAAGTTTTAGGTATTTCCTAAAGTAAGATAGGTAGATATATAGATATCCCGTTTTTCTCCTACGACATATGCCTCTATCTTACATAGTCCTTTAATGCTTATTTAACCCACGCCTACTATGTGTCAGATTCTGCCAATGCTACCAAGATGAGTAACACTGTCTCATCATTAACAAGTTTATGGTTTGGACTATCACCTAGCACAGTGCACCCCAGGATTGTGCAGGAAAACAATGAAGTTCTATGTACAAGTGCCGTGGACATGCCTTGGAGGAAAGGGTGGGCATTAAGAGGGCTTCACAAAGAAGGTGAATTTCCGCATGCAATCTCAGATGATGAGCAGAAAAGGGCAAGTTCTCAAAAACTAATCATCCAATAATTGGACACCTAATTAATCTGAGATTCTCCCAACCTCAGCTCAATCACATTGACATGATTTCGTTATGTTAATAATTTTACAATCTTAACTCCTAATGTCCTGCATCACTTGAAATCATGGGGATTCAAGTCTCCCAGTGTCTTAAGTCATTTGACATCTTAAAGTATAAATTACCTTTCTTGTGTTAAAATAAGAATCCAATGAACCTCACCAAGATTATGAAACAAGTAAAAGATGGCAAAGCACTTTGTGAATTCTTAATATCTATGTACATTTTTAAAATTAAGAACATAATATACTTGGACACACTCGATGACATGTTTCGACCTGCTGAGTCAGAACTTCCTAGTGAGGGAGCTAGGAATAAATAAATTTAATAGGAAATCCTCAAGTAACTAATGAGTAAAATTGCAGATGGGCATGACATCATTCAATATCCACCCCATGAAGTCTGATGGGAAATATTTCTTTTAGAATTTAGAGCAAGAAAAAAAAAATTCCTTCCCTCAGTACTGCTTCCTCATTTCTGGTTATAAGATTTATGTAGCTTGGTTTATTTCATTTATTTACTTTTCCTGTCTATCCAGAAACTCAAAGAGAAACTGATGACTCAATTTACTCCAGTAAACATATGTGCATTCTCCCTTCATCCCTGTTGTTGATTCTTGCCTTTTCATTTTTGTTGTTGTTGCTTGTTTCTTCAAATATATATTATAGTTGATTTCATTATAAATCATCTCAAGTTCTAAAGGGCAGAGATGTAAAAATGTTAAAGAAAAGATTAAAATATCTTTGTATTTTTCTTAAGTCTTTAAGCCCTCTTTAGCTGGTAATTGTTTCCCTGTCTCTGGTTTATATTTCTAAGGACACCTGCATGGCTCCACAATAAGCCAAGGGCACCTGAATCCTGCTTTTCCAGTTTTCTGTTTCACAAGTCCTCCAGGACAGAGGCCTCAATGCAGCTTCCAGCAAGTTCTCAGGATTCAGGTCCTGGCTTCAACCAAAGACAGCTTCTTTTGAACATCCTGACTTTGCATTTTTGCTTCTAGAAGTCAAAATAATTGTGTCCTCTTTGGGGACACATATCCTACTTCATTAAGATTTTTGTTGGTGGAAGTAATTTTTCCTGAAGCATGTTTAAAGTTTTTAATTGATGCAAAAAATATGAAATATATAAAATTATTATTATCCAGAATAACTGAAGAACAATTCAAATTAAGAAAACTAAATTTCAGATAACATAAGGCCAAAGTCACAGAACCAGTAAACAACAGAAAGATTTGAACCTGACTCCAAAGAAAAAACCCTTAACCCCTAAAAATGCATGAGGTGAATTTCAGAGTTAAAAGTTTCATAAACCCTTTTAGGAGAAGTTTTTCAAAAAATCTGAGCCTACACTCCTGGGCTAGTAAACTAAAAACTGACCTTTAAAAAAAAATTAACAAGGTTATTGCTGTTCCACAGTTTTTATTACTCTCATAGAATAGCAGAGTGCCCTTGAAGACATTTGAAACTGGTGGATGGAAGAGTCCTTGACAAGTCTAGCGCAGTTCTTTCATTTCTTCTACCACTTGTTACACAGATGTAGGTTCTCAGTGGCAATTGGTGTGGTTCTTGCCCACTTGTTCATAAAGGATTGAACCATTGTCAAACCTGACCCAACTGAGCCAAGAAAATTCTCCCAGAATTATTTAATATGGACATAAGACAAGACTGAAATCATAAAGCACAATGACAATTATGGCAGCACTCTAGTCTAGATGGGAGGGAAGCTCAAGAGGGAGGGGATATGGGGATATATGTATACTTATAGCTAATACACTTTGTTGTACAACAGAAACTAACACAACATTGTAAAGTAATTACACTAAAATAAAGATATTAAAAAAAAAATCTATGTGCTTCTGTCCTGGATTCCTGTTCTCCCAAGCACTTTGACTCTGAAAGCAACTCCAGTGTATTTTCAATAAACCTTTTTTTTTTTAACATCTTTATCAGAGTATAATTGCTGTACAGTGGTGTGTTAGTTTCTGCTTTATAACAAAGTGAATCAGCTGTACATATACATATATCACCATATCTCCTCCCTCTTGCGTCTCCCTCCCACCGACCCTATCCCACCCCTCTAGGTGGTCTCAAAGCACCGAGCTGATCTCCCTGTGCTACACGGTTGCTTCCCACTAGCTAACTATTTTACATTTGGTAGTGTATATATGTCCATGCCACTCTCTCACTTCATCCCAGCTTACCCTTCCCCCTTCCTGTGTCCTCAAGTCCATTCTCTACGTCTGCATCTTTAGTCTTTATTCCTGACCTGCCCCTAGGTTATTCAGAATCTTTTTTTTTTTTTAAGATTCCATATATATGTGTACGGTATTTCTTTTTCTCTTTCTGACTTTCTTCACTCTGTATGACACACTCTAGGTCCATCCACTTCACTACAAATAACTCAATTTCGTTTCTTTTGATGGCTGAGTAATATTCCATTGTATACATGTGCCACATCTTCCTTACCCATTCATCTGTCGATGGACACTTAGGTTGCTTCCATGTCCTGGCTATTGTAAATAGAGCTGCAATGAACATTGTGGTACATGACTCTTTTTGAATTATGGTTTTCTCGGGGTATATGCCCAGTAGGCAATTGTTGAGTCGTATGGTAGTTCTACTTTTAGTTTTTTAAGGAACCTCCATACTGTTCTCCATAGTGGCTGTATAAATTTACATTCCACCTACAATGCAAGAGGGTTCCCTTTTCTCCACACCCTCTCCAGCATTTATTGTTTGCAGATTTTTTGATGATGGCCATTCTGACTGGTGTGAGGTGATAGCTCATTGTAGTTTTGATTTGCATTTCTCTAATGATTAGTGATGTTGAGCATCCTTTCATGTGTTTGTTTGCAATCTGTATATCTTCTTTGGAGAAATGTCTATTTAGGTCTTCTGCCCATATTTGGATTGGGTTATTTGTTTTTTGATATTGAGCTGCATGAGCTGCTTGTATATTTTGGAGATTAATCCTTTGTCAGTTGCTTCATTTGCAAATATATTCTTCCATTCTGAGGGTTGTCTTTTTGTCTTGCTTATGGTTTCCTCTCTTGTGCAAAAGCTTTTAAGTTTCATTAGGTTCCATTTGTTTATTTTTGTTTTTATTTCCATTTCTCCAGGAGGTGGGTCAGAAAGGATCTTGCTGTGATTTATGTCATAGAGTGTTCTGCCTATGTTATCCCCTAAGAGTTTTAGAGTGTCTGGCTTTACATTTAGGTCTTTAATCCATTTTGAGTTTATTTTTGTGTATGGTGTTAGGGAGTGTTCTAATTTCACTCTTTTACCTGTAGCTGTCCAGTGTTCCCAGCACCATTTATAAAGAGGTTGTCTTTTCTCCATTGTATATTCTTGCCTCCTTTATCAAAGTTAAGGTGACCATATGTGCATGGGTTTATCTCTGGACTTTCTATCCTGTTCCGTTGATCTATATTTCTGTTTTTGTGCCACTACCATACTGTCTTGATTACTGTAGCTTTGTAGTATAGTCTGAAGTCAGGGAGCCTGATTCCTCCAGCTCCGTTTTTCTTTCTCAAGATTGCTTTGGCTATTTGGGGTCTTTTGTGTTTCCGTACAAATTGTGAAATTTTTTGTTCTAGTTCTGTGAAAAATGCGATTGGTAGTTTCACAGGGATTACATTGAATCTGTAGATTGCTTTGGGTACTATAGTCATTTTCACAATGTTGATTCTTCTAATCCAAGAACATGGTGTATCTCTCCATCTGTTTGTATCATCTTTAATTTCTTTCATCAGTCTCTTATGGTTTTCTGCATGAAGTTCTTTTGTCTCCTTAAGTAGGTTTATTCCCAGGTATTTTATTCTTTTTCTGGCAATGGTAAATGGGAGTGTTTCCTTAATTTCTCTTTCAGATTTTTCATCATTAATGTATAGGAATGCAAGAGATTTCTGTGCATTAACTTTGAACCTTAGCTTTTTTTTTTTTTTTTTTTTGCGGTACGCGGACCTCTCACCGTTGTGGCCTCTCCTGTTGCGGAGCACAGGCTCCGGGCGCGCAGGCTCAGTGGCCATGGCTCACGGGCCCAGCCACTCCGCGGCATGTGGGATCTTCCCGGACCGGGGCACGAACCCATGTCTCCTGCGTCGACAGGCTGACTCTTAACCACTACGCCACCAGGGAAGCCCTGTGCATTAACTTTGAATCCTGCTACTTTGCCAAATTCATTGATTAGCTCTAGTAGTTTTCTGGTAGCATCTTTAGGATTCTCTATGTATAGTATCATGTCATCTGCAAACAGTGACAGTTTTACTTCTTCTTTTCAGATTTGGATTCCTTTTACTTCTTTTTCTTCTCTGATTGCTGTGGCTAAAACTTCCAAAACTGTGTTGAATAAGAGTGGTGAGAGTGGGCAACCTTGTCTTGTCCCTGATCTTAGTGGAAATGGTTTCAGTTGTTCACCATTGAGAACGATGTTGGCTGTGGGTTTGTCATATATGGCCTTTATTTTGTTGAGGTAAGTTCTATGTCTACTTTCTGGAGGGTTTTTATCATAACAGGTGTTGAATTTTGTCAAAAGTCTTTTCTGCATCTGTTGAGATTATCATATGATTTTTATCATTCTATTTGTTAATATGGTGTATCACATTGATTGATTTGCATATATTGAAGAATCCTTGCATTCCTGGGATAAACCCCACTTGATCATGGTCTATGAACCTTTTAATGTGTTGTTGGATTCTGTTTGCTAGTATTTTGTTGAGGATTTTTGCATCTATGTACATCAGTGATATTAGCCTGTAGTTTTCCTTTTTTGTGACATCATTGTCTGATTTTGTTATCAGTGGATGGTGGCCTTGTAGAATGAGTTTGGGAGTGTTCCTCCCTCTGCCATATTTTGGAAGAGTTTGGGAAGGATAGGTGTTAGCTCTTCTCTAAATGTTTCATAGAATTCTCCTGTGAAGCCATCTGGTCCTGGGCTTTTGTTTGTTGGAAGATTTTTAATCACAGTTTCAAGTTCAGTGCTTGTAATTTGTCTTTATATTTCTATTTCTTCCTAGTTCAGTCTTGGAAGGTTGTGCTTTTCTAAGAATTTTTCCATTTCTTCCAGGTTGTCCATTTTTTTAGCATAGAGTTGCTTGTAGTAATCTCTCATGATCCTTTGTATTTCAGTAGTGTCAGTTGTTACTTCTCCATTTTCATTTCTAATTCTATTGATTTGAATCTTCTCCCTATTTTTCTTGATGAGTCTGGCTAATGGTTTATCAATTTTTTTAACTTCTCAAGAACCAGCTATTAGTTTTATTGGTCTTTGCTATCATTTCCTTCATTATTTTTTCATTTATTTCTGATCTGATCTTTATGATTTCTTTCCTTCTGCTAACTTTGGGGGTTTTTTGTTCTTCTTTCTCTGACTGATTTGGGTGTAAGGTTAGTTTGTTTATTTGAGATGTTTCTTGTTTCTTGAGGTACGATTGTATTGATATAAACTTCCCCCTTAGAACTGCTTGGCTGCATCCCATAGGTTTTGGGTCACTGTGTTTTCATTGTCATTTGTTTCTAGGTATTTTTTGATTACCTCTTTGATTTCCTTAGTGATCTCTTGGTTATTTAATAGTGTATTGTTTTGCCTCCACATGTTTGTATTTTTTACAGATTTTTTTTTACTGTAATTGATATGTAGTCTCATAGCGCTGTGGTTGGAAAATGTACTTGATATGATTCCAATTTTCTTAAATTAAGTAAAGCTTGATTTGTGACCCAAGATATGTTCTATCCTAGAGAATGTTCCATGAGCACTTGAGAAGAAAGTGTATTCTGTTCTTTTTGGATGGAATGTCCTATTTATATCAATTAAGTCCATCTTGTTTAAAGCATCATTTAAGGCTGGTGTTTCCTTATTTATTTTCATTTTGGATGATCTGTCCATTTGTTAAAGTGGGGTGTTAAAGTCCCCTACTATTATTGTGGTACTGTCGATTTCCCCTTTTATGGCTGTTAGCATTTACCTTAGGCATTGAAGTGCTCTTATGTTGGATGCATAAATATTTACAACTGTTATATCTTCTCCTTGGATTGATCCCTTGATCATTATGTGGTGTCCCTCTTTGCCTCTTGTAATAGTCTTTATTTTAAAGTCTATTTTGTCTGATATGAGAATTGTTACTCCTGCTTTCTTTTGATTTCCATTTGCATGGAATATCTTTTTCCATCCCCTCACTTTCAGTCTGTATGTGTCCCTAGGTCTGAAGTGGGTCTCTTGTAGACAACATATATATGGGTCTTGTTTTTGCATCCATTCAGGCAGTCTGTGTCTTTTGATTGGGTCATTTAATCCATTTACATTTAAGGTAGTTATCGATATGTATGTTCCTATTACCATTTTCTTAATTGTTTGTCATTGTAGGTCTGTTATTGTTATTGTAGGTTTGTTATTGTAGGTCTTTTCCTTCTCTTGTGCTTCCTGCCTAGAGAAGTTCCTTTAGCATTTGTTGTTAAGCTGGTTTGGTGGTGCTGGATCCTCTTAGCGTTTGCTTGTCTGTAAAGGTTTTAATTTTTCCGTCGAATCTGAATGACATCCTTGTTCGGTAGAGTAATCTTGGTTGTAGGTTTTTCCCTTTCATCACTTTAAATATGTCCTGCCACTCCTTTCTGGCTTGCAGAGTTTCTGCTGAAAGATCAGCTGTTAACCTTATGGGGATTCCCTTGTGTGTTATTTGTTGCTTTTCCCTTGCTGCTTTTAATATTTTTTCTTTGTGTGTAATCTTTGGTAGTTTGCTTAATATGTGTCTTTGCATGTTTCTCCTTGGATTTATCCTGTATGGGACTATCTGTGCTTCCTGGACTTGACTGACTATTTCTTTTCCCATATTAGGGAAGTTTTCAGCTATAATCTCTTCAAATATTTTGTCAGTCCCTTTTTCTTTCTCTTCTTCTGAGACCCCTATAATTCGAATGCTGGTGCTTTTACTGTTGTCCCAGATGTCTCTGAGACTGTCCTCAATTCTTTTCATTTTTTTTTTCTTTATTGTGCTCTTTGGTAGTTATTTCCATTATTTTATCTTCTAGGTCACTTCTCCGTTCTCTGCCTCAGTTATTCTGCTATTGATTCCTTCTAGAGAATTTTTAATTTCATTTATTGTGTTGCTCATCATTGTTTGTTTGCTCTTTAGTTCTTCTAGGTCCTTGTTAATTGTTTTTCGTATTTTCTCCATTCTATTTCCAAGGTTTTGGATTAGCTTTACTCTCATTACTCAATTCTTTTTCAGGTAGACTGCCTATTTCCTCTTCATTTGTTTGGTCTGGTGGGTTTTTACCTTGCTGCTTCATCTGCTGTGTGTTTTTCTGTCTTTTCATTTTGCTTAACTTACTGTGTTTGGGATCTCTTTTTCGCAGGCTGCAGGTTCACAGTTCCTGTTGTTTTTGGTGTCTGCCCCCAGTGGTTAAGGTTGGTTCAGTGGGTTGTGTAGGTTTCCTGGTGGAAGGGACTGGTGCCTGTGTTCTGGTGGATGAGGCTGGATCTTGTCTCTTTGGTGAGCAGGACCACGTCCAGTGGTGTGTTTTGGGGTGTCTGTGACCTTATTATGATTTTAGACAGGCTCTCTGCTAATGGGTGGGGTTGTGTTCCTGTCTTGCTAGCTGTTTGGCATGGGGTGTCCAGCACTGGAGCTTGCTGGTCCTTGAGTGGAGTTGGTTCTTAGTGTTGAGATGGAGCTCTCTGGGAGAGCTTTCACCATTTGATATTTCATGGGGTTGGGAGGTCTCTGGTGGACCAATGTCCTGAACTCGGCTCTCCCACCTCCGAGGCTCAGGCCTGACACTCGGGCAGAGCACCAAGACCCTGTCAGCCACACAGCTCCCATCTGCATAGTCTGTATCTGCTCCACCCCACCAGACGTCTGAGTCAACCTCCTCTGCGTCTGCTGTGTCAATCCAATAAATCTTTTGTTTGTTGTCTTCCTATTTATACCAAGCCAGGATAGGTTTGCATGCAACACAAAGAACCTTTAATAATGCCGATAGCCAAACAAAGAGTGAATATGTACTAAATATTGAAAAATACATATTACTTTCTACAATAAATTTAGATAATCCACCCTCTAATTTTCCAGAGACCTCCAGTTTCTTTTTATCCCCAACTTCATTGAAATATAATAGACATATAACATTGTGGAAATTTAATATGTACAACGTGATGATTGATATACATATATATTGCAAAATAATTCCCACAACAAGGCTAGTTAACACATCCATCACCTCACATGGTTACCTTTTTGTTTGTTTGTTTTGTAGTGAGAACTTTTAAGATCTACTTTGTTAGCAACTGTCAAGTACACAATACAGTATTAACTACAGTCACCATGTTGTATATTAGATCTCCAACTTATTGATCTTATAACTGGAAGGTTGAAACCTTTGGCCAGCTTCACCCATTTCTCCCATCTGCCCCTGGCAACCACCCATCTTACTCTCTACTTCAATGACTTCCATTTATTTTTTAAGATTTCATATATAAATGAGGTCATACAATATTTGTCTTTCTTTGTCTAACTTACTTCACTTAGCATTACATCCTCATAATTCATCTATATTGTTGCAAGTGGCAGGATTTCCTTCTTTTTTAAGGTTGAAAAATATTCCATTATATATATATACCACATTCAACCATTGACAGACATAGGTTGTTTCTATGTCTTGTTTATTGTAATTAATGCTGCAATGAATGTGGAGGTACAGATATCTCTTTGAGATAGTGGTTTTATTTCCCTTGGATATATACCCAGAAGTAGGATTGTTGGATCATATGGTAATTCTATTTTTATTTTTTTGAGGAACCTCCATACTGTTTTTCTTTATGGCTACACCAATTTACGTTCCCACCAACAGTGCACAAGTGTTCCCTTTTCTCCACACCCTTGTTAGCCTTGTTATCTCTTGTATTTTGATCATAGCCATTGTAACAGGTGTGAGGTCATATCTCATCATGGCCTTGTTTTGTATTTTCCTAGTGATTAGTGATGTTGAGCACCTTTTCATACACCTGTCAGCCATTTTTATGTCTTCTTTGGAAAAATGTCTATTCAGGTTTTTTTAGGTCTTTTTCCTATTTTTTTAATAAAAAAATTTGTTTTTGGTATTGATCAGTATGAGCTCCTTATATATTTTGGAAGTTAATTCCTTACCAGATATATTATTTGCACATATTTTCTCCTATTCCATAGGTTACCTTTTCTTTTTGTTGATCATTTCAATACTGTGCTAAATTTAAACATCACATCCTCTTAATCAAAGTTACCTAAGATTTCTATGATATTCATCATCTGACATGCAGACTGCTTCTTCCCAACAAATGTGAACCAAGAATCCCTCTTCATATTCTGAGTGCCTAACTTGTGCTTGGGAAATATATTTACTATAAGTAAAAGAATCGGTGTACTCCCTATGTGAGAGAGACATGCCCTATCAGAGCTTTGTCTTTAGCTTCACCTGTTTGTTGTACAATTTGAAATCTCACTTTCATGTTGGTAAAACAGCAAAACACAACAAAACAAGCAACAACAACAAAAAAAGCAGGTACCGAATCAGTACTGGATTTTGTGCACTACAAAGACAGACCTGTTTAAGATCTCCAGCAACCTATAGAGATTTTGAAGATTTCCCAATTGCTTTACAAGGCATGTTACTTCTCTTCCCACCCTCCAATAAGACCCCTCTCTGCAGCCAGCAGGAACACCTGTCTTTGTTTTGGTTTTTTTTTTTTTTTTTTGCGGTACGCGGGCCTCTCACTGCTGTGGCCTCTCCCGTTGCGGAGCACAGGCTCCGGACACGCAGGCTCAACGGCCATGGCTCACGGGCCTAGCCGCTCCACGGCATGTGGGATCCTCCCGGACCGGGGCACGAACCCGTGTCCCCTGCATCGGCAGGTGGACTCTCAACCACTGTGCCACCAGGGAAGCCCCGGAACACCTGTTTTTGAAGATGAAGAATCTCTCACATCTTTACGGTGTTTTTGTTTTGTTTTGTTTTGTTTTTATGGTCCCTTCACACTATTATCTCACTGTAACCTTTAATTGCCGTACAGTTGAAGTAACCTGGTCAGGCATTATTTTCTTCACATAACAGGTGAGGAAACTGAGGCTCAGGGAAGGTAATGGACATCATGCCTAAGATATGAGAGCTGATGGAGGCTGAGTGGGAGGTTGGTCCAACCTCCAACACAACTCTGCTGCCCTGTGACACCCTGAGGACACAGTCTACTGCATCGCTCTGTCCCCAATCCCAAAGTCCCTACCATGAAATCAGCACTTGAGGGAATTCACCTCTTGCACTTTACAGAGATGCTGAGCAGAAAGAGTACTTCTATTAAAATATAATTCAAATTGTATAAGTTCCTTCTGCTACTTCCCATCTCATTCTGAACAAAAGCTAAATTTTAAAATTTTCTTACAATGGTGGCTGAGAACCTCCCTGAGCTACCCACATCACATTTCTTCTACTGCCACTCATTCCTTTGCTACCTCCACTCTAGCCTTCTGGGATCCTTGCTGTTCTCTAACACTCCTGGAATGTTTTTTCCTCAGAGCCTTGCATTTATTCTATCTTGTGCCTAAAATACCCTTCCCCAAGACAGTCACTGGCTTGCTGGTTTGCCCCCTCAGTTCTTTAAAACTTATCTTTGAGATCACCTTTTCAGTGAGACCTTTGTTGGGTACTCTGCTTAAAATTGCACCTTCCGGGCCCACCATTTCTTATCCCTTTGGGCTGCTGTATTTTCCTCCATAGTGCTCATCTTTTAACACAATTTAAAACTTCTTCATTTATTTTGTTCCTTTTTCTGCACCCCGAATAGACTATAAGCTCTATGAGGCAATAATTTTACCTCTTTTGTTCAATATTCCTGGAACTATAGTGAGAAATTAGAACAGTATCTGTCAGAGAATAATTGGTCAATAAATATTTATTGTGCTCTGTTTTAAGCAAAGAAATTAAAATCATAATATTTCTACTTAAGGACAAGATAGTAAGGATGCAAAGTTGGACATTCTGTGGTTCTTGCCTTCAAATAGCGCACAACCTTGATGCAGAAGATATGAGCACATAATCAAGTAACCACACTCAGCATGATCTTGTGTAACACAGGCACAGACACAGTAGCATACAAACTGGGACAGCCATTAATGCTCCCTTGGAAACTCTGGGAAGACTTCTCAGTGGTAATAATATTCGAGCTGTATCTTGGTAGATGAGAAAGGATTTGGAGACACAGAGGAAGTGGAGGAAGGGTAATTCAACCACAGGGGGCAACTTAAATTAAAGCTCACACTGTGACAATACTTGACATTCAATGGTGGCTCTTCAAAAGCTAACTAAGTTGGTAAAACAATAGATATTGTTGGGACATTACCCATACTTGGACCTTCAGAAATGTTGTCTCATTTAATCCTCACTTTAAGGGCAAAAATTAGATATTAGCATTCCCTTTTGAAATAATGCAATTGAGAACCTGAAAGTTTAAGGAAACATCCCAAGATCACTCACATCACTACCGCTGGAGCCTGAACCTGAAGAAAATTCTGTGTGAGCCTAAAACCCTTGGTTTTTACTTCACTGCTTTTTAAGTTTGTGATAGGAGTTCCTTCTGTTTTTTTTTGTTTTTATTTTGAGAGGGAGGGGAACTTACTGTCTAATGTGTATTAATTGACACGATGTTTTATTTAAAATTCCTCTTCAAAAATGATTAAAGTAGCATATGCTTACCCTAAGGGGAAAAATGATGGGGAAAGTGAGAAAATGTATACATTTTAAAAGTTAATCACCTCCCACTCAAACACCATTATCCCCAAATCAGCATTCCCAGCAACCAATATTTACTCCATTCTCCTGTCCATCCAAATATACATACAAATGTAGAGGGAGATCTGTGTGTGCCCTCTATTTTGCAGTTTGCCCTTCTTATTTAATAATATCTCATTGTATTTACTTTAGATAAGTAGATACAAATCTTTTAAAGGCTACCTGATAGCTCAAAATTTAAAACATTATGGTTTCCCTATTGATGGGCATTCATAATACAATTCTTTCTACTTTTTCAGCTCTTAAAGGATGTTGCCATAACCATCCTTATACGTATAAACACATGCACTGATTTTTTATTTCTTTATAAAAGACTTCTAAAAACTGAATTGCTAAATCAAAGGACATTTTTATTATTTTTTGGGGGGGGGTAGCAGTATTTTATTTTATTTATTTATTTATTTTTAACATCTTTATTGGCGTATAATTGCTTTACAATCGTGTGTTAATTTCTGCTTTATAACAAAGTGAATCAGCTATACATATACATATATCTCCCATATCTCCTCCCTCTTGCATCTTCCTCCTACTCTCCCTATCCCACCCAAGTATCTTTTCTGACCACAACGCTATGAGACTAGATATTAATTACAGGAAAAAATCTGTAAAAAATGCAAACACATGGAGGCTAAACAATACACTACTAAATAACCAAGAGATCACGGAAGAAATCAAAGAGGAAATAAAATACATAGAAACAAATGACAATGAATACACGATGACCCAAAACCTATGGGATGCAGCAAAAGCAGTTCTAAGAGGGAAGTTTATAGCAATACAATCCTACCTCAAGAAACAAGAAACATCTCAAATAAACAACCTAACCTTACACCTAAAGCAATTAGAGAAAGAAGAACAAAAAAATCCCAAAGTTAGCAGAAGGAAAGAAATAATAAAGATCAGACCAGAAATAAATGAAAAAGAAATGAAGGAAACGATAGCAAAGATCAATAAAACTAAAAGCTGGTTCTTTGAGAAGATAAAAAAAATTGATAAACCATTAGCCAGGCTCATCAAGAGAAAAAGGAAGAAGACTCAAATCAATAGAATTAGAAATGACAGAGGACATTTTAAAAACTTCTGATGGATATTGTCAAAAAATCTTCAAAATGTAGCAATTCTCTTACAGGCCCAAATTGACATTGTATTGACAAAAATTAGCTTAGATCTGTATCTCACAGTGTATGAGTAACTTTTTATAACTTTACTGAGGCATAATTGATGTATAATAAACTGCACATATTTAAAGTACACAATTTGAAGAGTTTTTACATATGCATATACCCATAAAACAACCACCACAATCAAGATAATGAATATATCCATTACCCCCAAAAGTTTTCTCTTGTCATTTGTAATTCATCCCTCCCTTTCACCACTCCCTGTTCTAGCCACAGTCAACTACTGATTTGCTTTTTGATACTATAGATTAGCTTGTATTTTCTAGAATTTTGAGATTGACTTTGAAGTACTTATTTTTTCTTTACCATGTTCTCAGTCCTGTCTCAGACACTGACCCAACACTTGACAACATCATGTGTCTAGTTTGCTTATGTGGGTCCTGAGCTACCTTGAGAAAGACAATACACATGATTGATATACCTCTAGCCCCAGGTAATACGTGAGGGAAATCAGGGGATTTCTAGCTTTTCAGTGTAATCCTCTTACCAATGTGGGTGGAGAATATAATGTTAATTTACAGCCAGACTAATACTAGACTAATATTAGGATAATGCTAGTATTAGTCTAGACTAATACTAGACTAATACTAGGATAAGTCCCTATCCTTTCTTTAAAGAAAATGCCTTCTAGAGTATCTAGAAAATGAATCATCTACTAGGTGTGTATTTATTCGTGTTACTCAATCATTTAATCATAAAATACTTACTGAATATTACTATGCCCCATGCTCTATGCTAAGTATTAGACTCTACCCTCTTGGAGCTTGCAAACAAGTGGGAGAGACAAATAATGATCACATAATCATGTATAAATATGTAATTATTTTTGAGAGACATGCTCAGGAAGGAAGGAACATGATTCTACTAGAGCCTCTAACAAATATATCTCACCTGGACAGGGAGGAGGGTTTCCTAAGACAGTGAGACCTGAGCTGTGATCTGGAAAAAAAAAAAAATGACAAGAAGGTAATGAGAAAAAATTCAGCAGAAGTAAATGAAGAGGAAGTACTTATGAGTGAACAGCCTTTGAAAAATCCCTGCATCAGGCATCCTCACGCCAAAAGGTCAAGTGGCTGTGAAACAAATGAGAGCAAGGGAGGAAAGCAAGTGGTAGGCCTACAGCACTCACAGGCTTAATCAGGATTTCATTCTTAACTCCAAGAACAATGGAAAGCCACCAAAGGGTTTTAGGCATTAGAATGAGAATGATCATTGTTCCATTTTGAAAAGATACTTGGCTGCTGTGAGGACCAGACTGAGGGGTCCAGAGTAGAAGAAGGAAACCTTCTAGGAAGCTCTTACAAGAGAAGAGAGGGACTTGGATGAGGGAGTATCAGTGCAGATGGAGCCATGTGGGAGGATTCAAGAGAATATTAGGAGGCGAGGTTGATAGAACAAGGTGATGAGTTGGATATGATGTGTCACGGTTTCAAAAATGACTCCCAGTTGTCTGACTAATATAATTGGACCTGTGGTGGTGCCATTGATGGAGATTGGGATACTGGACACAAAACTGCCCATGACTCTCAGGATATTTGCACATTCAAGAAACACAACCCAGAATATTCTTTGGCCAAGATGGGTTCTTCACAAGCTCAAGTCCCAACTTAAGTGACATTTCCAAAGGGGGACTTCCTTAGCCACTCAAAATAAAACAGGGAACCTCTTGTCACTGTTACCATTCTTAAAATCTTATTTTTTTTTATTGTTCTGATCATAATTTGTAATGATCTACTTACCTGTGTTTACTCACACAGTTTCTATGTCTTTCTTTAGACTGTAAAATCTGTGGAGCCATGTTCATTTTGTTTATCACCGTGTGCTCAATGTTTGGCACAGATACGGTAATTAATATTCAATCACGACTTGTTGAATTAAAAACATAGAGAGAACATATTTAATAACCAACTATTAGTCATATTAGTGGTTACTATTAGTCATATTAGTCATATTAGTGGTTACCATTATTTAATCACGAAACAAGTTCTCATTAGAAAAAGACCCACCTAGCTAGTGGCAGAGCAAAGAATGCACCTTTTAAAGACGCTCAAAATAAAGCCAGAGGTAGGGGTTTCCCTAGTGGCGCAGTGGTTAAGAATCCGCCTGCCAATGCAGAGGACACGGGTTCGAGTCCTAGTCTGGGAAAATCCCACACGACGTGGAGTAACTAAGCCCACGAGCCACAACTACTGAGCCCATGTGTCACAACTACTGAAGCCTGTGTACCTAGAGCCTGTGCTCCGCAACAAGAGAAGCCACCGCAACGAGAAGCCTGCGCACCTCAACAAAGAGTAGCCCCCCGCTTGCCACAGCTAGAGAAAGCCCACACACAGCAACGAAGACCCAACACAGCCAAAAATAAATAAAATAAATAAATTTTTTAAACATTAAAAAAAATAAAAATAAAGCCAGAGGTAGTTACTAGAAAGGAGGAACATCAGATAATTTTCATTTAGTTGTGTTTCCCAGTGAAAAGTTTAATAAATAGAAGGTGCTGATATTTCTTACTATATATCTTGAATAGATATATAAATAAAATGTCTCCTTTGATGTTGTTAACGACCTATGGGTATCTCCTGCTGTCTTTAATCTGCTTCAATAGCCTACAAGCTTTTAAGCTGGTTCCTTTCCAAAATTTAAAAAAATGCAGCAAATAAGTTTTACTTTATCTGTTTGTTTGTATTACTTGACTTAAACATGGAGGCCAGAAATAATATGATTCAGGTATTGCATCTCCAGACCTTCCAACACATCAAGCCGAAAAGGGATTTATTTCTTTCTCAGGCAGAACAATCATACCCCAAGCATTGTCTTTGGTCCCTAATCCATCTTTGGTAATGGACCTTCTCTGACCTCAATAACCTCAGATCCCAACTGCTCTTTTACATGGAACTTTGTCAGTAGCTATCAAAATTTTAAACACTAAAGAATTCTAGGCATTGCATTTCAACTTCCAAGATTTTTCTGAAGAGATAAATAGAAAACTACATGCAAATATATGGATGTTTACTGTAGAACTCTTTATAATAACAAAAATATACTAGAAATGATTTAAATATTCACATAGATGTCAGTTTAAATACAGTGTGGCTTATTCATATAAGAATGCTTCTAAATGAGCAGAAAATGTTTTGAAAAATCACATAAAACTGTGAACGGGTTTCTTCTAGTTTGTTGAACTTATGAAAGAAAGGAATTAAAGTTACATATGTAATTATACACACATATAATTATACATATATGAAAATATATAAATATATATCATATACAGAAATATAACCTATATTAATTAAATTGCATATAATATATATTTCTATATTCTGATTATCTCCACAATACTTTTAACTAAACTTCGTATTTTTTGATAATCATAGAGTCACGTGCAGTTGCAAGAACTGCATGTTCTCTACTAAGTTTCTCCAAATGGCAACATCTTGCAAAACGATGCTACAATATCAAAACCAGCATATTGACATCAACACATACATGATACAAAGCATTCCCACTGCCATAAAAATTTCTCATGGGGCCCTTATATAGCACACTCACTTCCCTCCTACTCCCATCCCCTTCTTAGCCCCTGGAACTCACAAATTTGTTTTCCTTTTCTGTAGTTTTGTCATTTTGAGAATGTTTATGTTTATATAAATGGAATCATACAGTATTTAACTCTTGGGATTTGACTTTTTTCACTTAGCATAAGTCTCTGAAGATTCATCCAGGCTATTGTGTGTATCAATAGTTTATTCTCAGGTTATTGATGATAGTATTCCAATCCTATAGTACAGCAGTTTGTTTAACCATTCATCCATTGGAGGACAACTGAGTAGTTTCTAGGTTTTGACTATTACAAATAAAACTGCTATGAACATTTGTGTACTGGGTTTTGCATAAATATAAATTTTATTTCTCTGGATAAATGTCTGGGAGTACAATTGCTGGGTTGTATGGTAGTTCCATGTTTAGTTTTTTAAGAAACTGTCAAAATATTTTTCCAGAGTAGCTGTACCATTTTACATTCACACCAGCAATGTACTTACTAGTGATCCAATTTTTGTATATCTTTGCCAGCTTTTGGTGTCACTTTCATAATAAATTGTATCAACTTCTGCCAAAATCATCAGGTTCTGCCTATGTTCCTAAACATAGTCTGTCTTCTAATTCCTTCTTAACTAAGTCATTCCCTTTGATACCCACCCAGAAAAAAAACCTCCAGACCCAACAGGCTGCTATATTACATTTATTATTCAAAACTTTGTGACACAGAATTCTTTCCTCAGACTTCTCCATTTAGCACCTTGAATGAAGGCATAATCATCCTCTCAAATATGCAAAACACAGCAAGCGAGGAGAAATAGTAATGAATAGCTTAATAATATGACTGATGGGAGAGAACAAAGGGTCAACCCAACAAGATAAAACTTAACAGAAAGACATCCATCTATTCAAAAACACAAACCCAATGCTGACTACCTACGAGCTCTGTGCTATGTGCTGAGAAAACAGACATAAATAAGTTTAAGTTCCTATTTTATTTCACAGTTGAGAAAGGAGATTTTGAAATAAGTATGAAAATAAGTATGTCTAAATCTGTGTTTTGAATATGTTTGTTGGTTTAAAATAGTGTCTGACTTTTTTTCAATCAGCACTAAAAAACTTTCAATGAGTTTGAAGCTAGGGAGTGATTTGTATTTTAAGAAATCACTTTTCCTTTTGTGCAGATGACAGATTGGAAAAGATCAGCTTTGGGAATACAGAGGCCATTTGGGAGATTAACACAGTAGTCTGGTGAGGAATGACAAGGTTTTGGGAAAAGCAGTAGCTGTAGTGATAATGAAAATATGCATATGATAGATATGGAAAAGGCTTATAATTAACAGGGCTTTCTTACCAATTAGAAAATAAGGCTGAGAAGAGGGAATACTTAGAATGATTCCCAAGTTTCTGACCCATGCAACAAGGAACATAGTGCTATATATTGAGATAGGAAATTAGAACATCAGAGTGTGTTTTGAAAGACAGACAAGAAGTTCAGATAAATGTCTGTTGAGCTGAACTTTAAAAAACAGCATCTGTTGGAAGTGATTTATGGGTAATTGAATCTCTTCTCCTCAAAGGAAAAATACAGGTTGCAGCAATAGATTTTAGAGTACTTAACATGGAGATTATATTGACAGCTACAGGAACACATGAAAACCCCCAGTGAAGGCTATATGTAAAGTGAAAAGAGAAGAGGAATCAAGTTTAGAATTTTTGGAGGCATCAACATTCAGAGGAAGTCAGGATAATGAGGGCCATTTTAAAGAAACTGAAAAATAATGGTCAAATAGTAAGAAGGATACTAGAAGTGGGAGGAAAGAAAATCCAGCAGAGCAGAAAAGTACAAGTAGAGTGGAGATATGGCAGGTGGCAGTTACTTGGAAGTAGTCAAGTAATGTGGTAAATTACATTATGTTAACCCATATTTGGCACCCTTCCATTTGTAGAAATGTATATGCCCTTCCTAAATAAGTCAGGCATCGTCTTGTGACTTGCCTTGGTCAATGAAACAAGACAGGATCACTTCCAAGAAGAAGCTTTAAAAATTAGCCCATGGTTCACTAAGTTCTCTTTCCTCATGAGCCATGATGATCAGAAATGCTCCAGACAAAGACTGTTCCATCAGTTCTGGGTCACAGAATTCAGGTAACATGGGGAGAGCTATAGTCAACCCAAGATGGCCATAGTATGAGAAAAAAATTTAAATGTTGTGGATGTAAGCCCCTGAGATTTGGAGTTATATATTAATACAGCTGGGCAACCCAGTCTGTTCTTAGTAGACGCAGGCAAAGTGAGAAAGGAAAACAGGAAGTTTCACAAGGTTCAACAATTTTAGCTGTAAAAAACACGGGGGTTAAGAAATGGCGGGAGGAGGAGACAAGGTGGAGGGATAGGAGGTTGCAGAATTTGTCTCTCCTCACAAGTACATCAAGAATCCATCTACAGGGCTTCCCTGGTGGCGCAGTGGTTGAGAGTCCACCTGCCGATGCAGGGGACACGGGTTCGTACCCTGGTCCAGGAAGACCCCACGTGCTGCGGAGTGGCTGGGCCCGTGAGCCATGGCCACTGAGCCTGCACGTCTGGAGCCTGTGCTCCGCAACAGGAGAGGCTACAACAGTGAGAGGCCCACATACCGCAAAAAAAAAAAAAAAAAAAAGAATCCATCTACAAATGGAACAATTCTCACAGAACACCTGCTGAACATTAGCAGAAGACTTTGGACACCTGAAAGGACAAGAAAAATCCCCTCGCCAAGTAGGATGAAAGAAAAATAGAAAAGAGGAATTAGAAAAGGGACCAGCAACCATGGCAGGAAACTGAAGGTGAGGAGAGATTCCTGCACTCAGAAAAACCCCTGCACCATGGGGAAATTAGCTGGGACAGAAAGAAACCTTTGGGGGATCAAAGGGGAACACAGCAGACAGTCTGTGGAACGCAGGAGAAAGTAAGAACTGTGCACACGGTCTGTGTTACAGCCCTGCGCACCCCAGCCTGAGTCGTGTGTCTCCTGTTGCAGAGAGGGGCTGGGTGCTGGAAGGTGAGGTTTGAAGCATGGACCCAGGGAGGGGACAGCTGTTGGCTGTGAAAAGACAGCCTGAAGAGACAGGACTAAGGAGCTCTACAACCAGGAAAGTCTGTGGAGGGAGCCCGGGACACCATAGAAGCAAGGTGCCATTGTTGAGTGGCGCTCAAGGGGCAGGGCCACCACTGCAACCCCCTTCCCCACCTGCCGGCTTCAGCCTTCATGGGCACTGGGAGGGGCAGCCATCTGAGCAGGCTCACCCACCCCTCAAGCCAAGGCCTCCTCTGCCCATGTAGGCTCTGGGGTCCTGAGTGCTACTCATGCCAGAGCCTCCTTGAGATGGTAATCTGCCAGTGCTGGCAGGGGCTGAGTGATTAAGCATGGGATTAAGAGAGCAGATCCAGGAAGAGGACTGCTGTTGGCTGCATGGATACAAGAGAGGGAATGGGAGTGACTCTGCAGCCAGGAGTGCCCTAGAGGAAGAATGGTCTGCCTAAGAAACAAGTTGCCATTGTTGCACATAAGGGGCAGGGCCACCACTACCCTCACAAGCCAGCCCCTGACTCTGCAGGCACTGGAAGGGACTCCCACCAGAGTGAGCATGCCCCAGTCTGTTGCAACTGCCTGCTGGTCTCTGCCACTTCACACACACCTCAGTTGTCCTCACTGTACCCCTCCCCAGCCTGAGTAAGTGTGCCCCAATCAGCTGCTGCTTTCGCTCTCTCTCTCGCCTGGGTAGGGAACAGATGCCTGAGGGTGGTACACATGCAGAGGTGGGACCAAAACCAAAGCTGAGCCCCAGGGACAGTGTGACTAAGTAAGAGGAAGAGAAATCTCTCCATGCAGCTGCACAAGCTGTGGATTAAGTCCCCGTGATTGGATTGGTAAATCCTGCATCTGTGGAATATCTGAATAGACAATGAGTGTTCCCACAACTGAGAACAGTCTAGCTTTAGCAGCAGTGGACTCTGGGGCCAAGTACACATGGGAGTTGGGCCAGGTCAGAGTCTGAGCTGGCCCCATAGTGCCCACAGCAGGTCCAGAGACCTAGCTAGAAGTACTGGGGGGCCTCTTGGAGAGGCAGGGGTTGGCTGTGGCTCACTGTGGGAGCAAGAGCACTGAGAAAGAGTCCCCAGGAAAATATTCTTATTACTATTATTCTTTTCTTACTTGTTTCATTTTGTTCTGTTGTTCTTAATATTTTTACTTTTTTTAATATATATTTTTTCTATTTTTACTTTACTTTGTTGTTGTTTTGTGTGTTTTTTCTTGTTTTTGCTCTTTGGAGTTTTTTTGATCATTTTTATGTGTTTATGTATTCTTTGCTTTTTTTTAGTTGCTCTCATTTTGTTTTGTTTTTCATTTTTTGTTTTTGTTAGTTTAGGCTTTATTGATTGTTTTCATCTTTGAGTTCTTTGTTTCTTGTTTTCTTTTTTCTTTTTTTGTCTGTTTCTTTGTTCCTGTTTGTTTGGTTTTGTTTTATCATTTGTCTTGGGTTTAGTTTGTCTGTTTATTTGTTTTCCTTCTTTTTTATGTGTTGTTATCATTGTTGCTGTTTGTTTTTGCTCTTTGTCTTGGGTTTTGTTTTTTTGATTTCTTTCTTTTTTTGTTTTTCTTTTTTCTCTGGCTGTGCTGTGTGGCTTGGTTCCCCAGCAAGGGGTCAGGCTTGGGCCTCCGCGGTGGGAGTGCTGAATCCAGGACGCTGGACCACCAGAGAATTCCCTGGCCTAGAGAATATTAATTGGCATGTGCTCTCTGGAGGTATCCATCTTGACACCAAGACCCACCTCCACCCAACTGCCTGCGGGCTCCAGCGCTGGACACCTCACACTAAACAACCAGCAAGACAGGAACACAGTCCCACCCATCAGCAGACAGGCTGCCTAAAGATGTACTAAGCTCACAGACACCCCAAAACACACCACATGATGCACCCCTGCCCATCAGAGGGAAAAGACTCAGCTCCACCCACCAGAGCACAGGCACTAGTCCCTCCCACCAGGAAGCCTACACCAGCCCCTGGACCAACCTCACTTACCAGGGGACAGACAACAGAAGCAAGAAGAGCTACAACCCTGCAGCCTGCAGACAGGAGACAACAAACAAAGTAAGTTAGACAAAATGAGATGACACAGAAATATATTGCAGATGAAAAAGCAAGGTAAAAACCCACAAGACCGAATAACTGAAAAGGAAATATGCAATCTACCTGGAAAAGAATTCAGAGTACTGATAATAAAGATGATCCAAGATGTCAGAAACAGAATGAGGGCAGGATCGAGAAGATACAAGAAATGTTTAACTAGGACCTAGAAGAAGTAAAGAATAAACAATCAGTGATGAAAAACACAATAACTGAAATGAAAAATACACGAGAAGGAATCAATAGCAGAATAACTGAGGCAGAAGAATGGATAAATGAGCTGGAAGATAGAATGGTGGAAATAACTGCCATAGAGAATAAAGAAAAAAGAATAAAAAGAAATGAGGACAGACTCAAACAGCTCTGGAACATTAAACACAACAACATTTGAATTATAATGGTCCCAGAAGAAGAAGAGAAAGAGAAAAGGTCTGAGAAAATATTTGAAGAGATTATAGTTGAAAACTTCCCTAATATGGGAAAAAGAATAGTCAGTCAAGTCCAGGAAGGGCAGAGAGTCCCATATAGGATAAATCCAAGGAGAAACACGCCAAGATACATATTAAGCAAACTATCAAAAATTAAATACAAAAGAAATTTTAAAAGCAGCAAGGGAAAAATAACAAAAAACATACAAGGGACTCCCCATAAGGTTATCAGCTGATTTTTCAGCAGAAATTCTGCAGGCTAGAGGGAGGATATATTTAAAGTGATGAAGGAGAAAAACCTACAACCAAGATTACTCTACCCAGCAAGGATCTCATTCAGATTCGACAGAGAAATCAAAAGCTTTACAGACAAGCAAAAGATAAGAGAATTCAGCTCTACACCAAATGCTAAAGGAACTTCTGTAGGCAGAAAACACAAGAGAACAAAAAGACCTACAAAAACAAACTCAAAACAATTCAGAAAATGGTAATAGGAACATACATATCGATAATTACCTTAAATGTAAATGGATTAAATGACCCAATCAAAAGACACAGACTGGCTGAATGGATACAAAAACAAGACCCATATATAGGCTGTCTACAAGAGACCCACTTCAGACCTAGGGACACATACAGACTGAAAGTGAGGGGATGGAAAAAGATATTCCATGCAAATGCAAATCAAAAGAAAGCTGGAGTAGCAATACTCATATCAGACAAAATAGACTTTAAAATAAAGACTATTACAAGAGACAAAGAAGGTCACTACATAATGGTCAAGGGATCATTCCAAGAAGAAGATATAACATTTGTAAATATTTACACACCCAACACACACTCCAATACATAAGGCAAATACTAACAGCCATAAAAGGGGAAACTGACAGTAACACCATAACACTGGGGGACTATAACACTCCACTTACACCAATGGATAGATCATTTAGACAGAAAATTAATAAGAAAACACAAGCTTTAAATGACACATTAGACAAGATACACTTAATTGATATTTATAGGACAGTCCATCTGAAAACAGCAGAATATACTTTCTTTTCAAGTGTACACAGAACATTCTGCAGAATAGATTACATCTTGGGTCACAAAAAAAGCCTCAGTAAATTTAAGGAAATTGAAATTGTATCAAGCATCTTTTCTGACTACAACGTATGAGATTAGAAATCAATTACAGGAAAAAAAACCCGTAAAAAACACAAGCACTTGGAGGCTAAACAATATGCTACTAAATAACCAAGAAATCAAAGACAATATCAAAAAATAACTAGGAACAAATGATAATGAAAACACGAGGACCCAAAACCTATGGGATGCAGCAAAAGCAGCTCTAAGAGGGAAGTTTATAGCAATATAATCTTACCTCAAGAAACAAGAAAAAACTCAAATAAGCAACCTAATCTTACACCTAAAGCAACTAGAGAAATAAGCACAACAACAACAACAAAAATCCCAAAGTTAGTAGAAGGAAAGAAATCATGAAGATCAGAGGAGAAATAAGTAAAATAGAAAAGAAGAAGACAATAGCAAAGATCAATGAAACTAAAAGCTGGTTCTTTGAGAAGATAAACAAAATTGATAAACTTTTAGCCAGACTCATCAAGAAAATAAGGGAGAGGACTGAAATCAATAAAATTAGAAATGAAAAAGGAGAAGTAACAACTGACACTGAAGAAATACAAAGGATCATAAGAGATTACTACAAGCAACAATATGCCAAAATAACGACAACTTGGAAGAAATGGACAGATTCTTAGAAAAGTACAACCTTCCAATACTGAATCAGGAAGAAATAGAAAATATGAACAGACCAATCACAAGTAATGAAATTGAAACTGCAATTAAAAATCTTCCAACAAATAAAAGTCCAGACCCAGATGGCTTCACTGGTGAACTCTATTAAACATTTAGGGAAGAGCTAACACCTATCCTTCTCAAACTCTTCCAAAAAATTACAGAAAGAGGAACCTCCCAAGTTCATTCTACAAGGCCAATATCACCCTGATACCAAAACCAGACAAAGATATCACAAAAAAAGAAAATTATAGGCCAATATCACTGATGAACATAGATGCAAAAATCCTCAGCAAAATACTAGCCAACCAAATCCAACAACACATTAATGGGATCATACACCTTGATAAAGTGGGATTTATCCAAGGAATGCAAGGATTCTTCAATATATGCAAATCAATCAATGTGATATGCTGTATTAACACATTGAAGAATAAAAGCCATATGAACATCTCAGTAGATGCAGAAACAGCTTTTGACAAAATTCAACACCCATTTATGATAGAAACTCTCCGAAAATGGGCATAGAGGGAAACTACCTCAACATAATAAAGGCCATATATGACAAACCCACAGCAAACATAATTCTCAATGGTAAAAAACTGAAAGCACTTCCTCTAAGATCAGGAACAAGACAAGGGCGTCCACTCTTATGCAACATAGTTTTGGAAGTCCTAGCCACAGCAATCAGAGAAGAAAATGAAATAAAAGGAATCCAAATTGGAAAATAAGAAGTAAAACTGTCACTGTTTGCAGATGACATGACACTATACATAGAAAATCCTAAAGATGCCACCAGAAAACTACTAAATATCATCAATGGATTGAGTAAAGTTGCAGGATACAAAATTAATACACAGGAATCTCTTGCATTCCTATACACTAACAAAGAAAAATCAGAAAGAGAAATTAAGGAAACAATCCCATTCACCATTGCAACAAAGAGAATAAAATACCTAGGACTAAACCTATCTAAGGAAGCGAAAGAACTGTACGCAGAAAACTATAAGATACTGACAAAAGAAATCAAAGATGACACAAACAGATGGAGAGATATACCATGTTCTTGGATAGGAAGAATCAATATTGTAAAAATGACTATACTACCCAAGGCAATTACAGATTCAGTGCAATCCATATCAAATTACCAATGGCATTTTTCACAGAATTAGAACAAAAAAATTTTACCATTTGCACAGAAACACAAAAAACCCCAAATAGCCAAAGCAATCTCAAGAAAGAAAAACAGAGTTGGAGGAATTAGACTCCCTGACTTTGGACTATACTACAAAGCTACAGTAATCAAGACAGTATGGTACTAGCACAAAAACAGAAATATAGATCAATGGAACAGGATAGAAAGCCCAGAGATAAACCCACACACTGATGGTCACCTAATCCATGACAAAGCAGGCAAGAATATACAATAGAGAAAAGACAGGCTCTTCGATAAGTGGTGCTGGGAAAACTGGACAGCTACATGTAAAAGAATGAAGTTAGAATACTCTTTAACACCATACACAAAAATAAACTCAAAATGGATTAAAGACCTAAATATAAGGTCAGATGCTATAAAATTCTTAGAGGAAAACATAGGCAGAACACTCTTTGACATAAATCTCAGCAAGATCTTTTTTGATCCACCTCCTAGAGTAATGAAGATATAAACAAAAATAAAGAAATGGGACTGAATGAAACTTAAAAGATTTTGCACAGCAAAGGAAACAAGACAAAATGACAATCCTCAGAATGGGAGAAAATATTTGCAAACGAAGCAACTGACAAAGGATTAATCTCCAAAATATACAAACAGCTCATGCAGCTCAATATCAAAAAAAACCAAATAACCCAATCAAAAAATTTGCAGAAGACCTAAATAGACATTTCTCCAAAGAAGACATACATATGGCCAACAAACAAATGAAAAGATCAACATCACTAATTATCAGAGAAATGCAACTCAGAACTACAATGAGGTATCACCTCACACCTGTCAGAATGGCCATCCTCACAAAATCTACAAACAACAAATGCCGGAGAGGGTGTGAAGAAAAGGGAGCCCTCTTACACTGTTGTTGGGAATGTAAATAGATAGTCACTATGGAGAACAGTACAGGGGTTCCTTAAAAAACTAAAAATAGAACTACCATACGACCCAGCAATCCCACTACTGGGCATATACCCTGAGAAAACCATAATTCAAAAAGACACATGCACCCCAATGTTCACTGCAGCACTATTTACAACAGCCAGGACATGGAAGCAACCTAAAAGTCCATCAACAGAGGAATGGATAAAGAAGATGTGGAATGTATATACAATGGAATATTACTCAGTCATAAAAAAGAGTGAAATTGTGTCATTTGCAGAGACATGGATGGGCCTAGAGAGTGTCATACAGAGTGAAGTAAGTCAGAAAGAGAAAAACTAATATCATATATTAATGCATACATGTGGAATCTAGAAAAATGGTATAGATGATCTTACTTGCACAGCAGAAATAGAGACACAGATGTAGAGAACAAACATATGGATACCAAGGGGGAAAGGGGGTTCAGTGGGATGAACTAAGAGATTGGGACTGACATGTTTACACTACTATGTATAAAATAGATAACTAATGAGAACCTACTGTATAGCACTGGGAACTCTACTTGGTGCTCTGTGGTGACCTAAATGGGAAGGAAACCCAAAGTAGAGGGGATATATGTGTATGTATGGCGGATTCACTTTGCTCTACAGCAGAAACTGACACAGCAGTGTAAAGCAACTATACTCTAATAAAAATAAATAAATAAATAAAAAGAAATAGCAGGAATCAAGGTAATCTTCACAGAGGAGATGAAGTTAACAATATATTAGTCAGGAACCAACCAGGAAACAGAAACTATTTGTATGCTTAGAACAGAGGAAATGTAATGCACAGAATTGACTCAATAGATGATAGAAGACCTAAAAAAATCAAATAGGTGATGGTGAGGCAGCTTAGAAACTGATAACAGCAGGAAGCCACTATGAACTTCAGCTGGAGAGAAAAAGAAGAGATGGTGTAACAAGAGTCCAGGGACTGGAGTCACCAGCCAAAAGCTGAAACAAATATAAACTTATCCAGCAGGACCTGGTGGCTCAGACATAGTGCAGGCACTTCCAGAGACTTCTCCCAAATAGAGAGACAGAGAGAGAGGGGAGGCCACACTCTGGCCTTTCCCCTTTTCCCACCTCCCATCTCCTGCCTGGGCCTCCTGGGGCAGAATGCAGCCCAAATGTCAACTGACATGGGAACTTGAGAAACTGACCCGGGAACCACCTGCAGGGGTCAGCATCATGTCCCCTCCCTCCCCCTAATATGGAGCAGAGCATGGAAAGCACGGGGAATGGATCTAAGGGCAAATAGCCCCAAGACTGGCACAAGCCCAAGTCTGGAGGCAGACCACGGCAGACATCGTAGGTGGGAAGAAGCTTGAGTTTTTTCAGTAAGGCATAAAAGTGTTAGCAGCAGGGCTTCCCTGGTGGCGCAGTGGTTGAGAGTCCGCCTGCTGATGCAGGGGACATGGGTTCGTGCCCCAGTCCGGGAAAATCCCACATGCTGTGGAGTGGCTGGGCCCGTGAGCCATGGCTGCTGAGCCTGCGCGTCCGGAGCCTGTGCTCCACAACGGGAGAGGCCACAACAGTGAGAGGCCCGTGTACCGTAAAAACAAAACAAAACATACAAAACAAACAAAAAAGTGTTAGCAGCAAAGAGATTTAGTTATCTCTTCAGCATGGCTGGGGCTGGAGCACATGTGAAGAAAGGAATATTGATGAGACTAGACATGTAAAGTAAGGCCAGATCATGAAAGACCTTGTATGCCATGCTAAGGAGCTTGAAATCTATTTTATAGGTGGTCGTATAGAGCCAGAATTGTGTCTTGGAAAAGATGATTCTGTAATCATAGTACACGGTAGCATTGGGGAAAGGAAAGGATAGTTCAGAACCATTTGCCAGAGGATGACGTAGTAAAGGCCTAACTTGGTGGAAGAGTCTGTGAAGCCATGGAGTGGCACTAACGTAATTGCTAACTTAATCAAACCTCACATTCTGGTGACGTAGACTCCAAACAAATGAAGCTTGTAAAACTTCCCTTTTCTTCACACCCTCTCCAGCATTTATTGTTTGTAGATTGTGTGATCATGGTCATTCTGACCAGTGTGAGGTGATATCTCATTGCAGCTGTGATTTGCATTTCTCTAATAATTGGTAATGGTTGAGCATCTTTTCATTTTTTGGAGCATCTACTCCATCTAAACTATCAGAGTGTCACCAGGTAACACCAGTGGAAAAGCTATCCAGGTGAACCCAAGGCAAATTGCAGAATTATAATCAAATAAAGTGCTTTTATTTTAAGGGTTTTTTTTTTTAAAAAAAATTCTGGACGAGGGGGAAGATGGCGGAAGAGTAAGACACGGAGATCACCTTCCCCCCCACAGATACATCAGAAATACATCTACACGTGGAACAACTCCTACAGAACACCCACCGAATGCTGGCAGAAGACCTCAGACCTCCCAAAAGGCAAGAAACTCCCCACGTACCTGGTTAGGGCAAAAGAAAAAAGAATAAACACAGACAAAACAATAGTGACTGGACCTGCACCAGTGGGAGGGAGCTGTGAAGGAGGAAAGGTTTCCACACACTAGGAAGCCCCTTCGTGGGCGGAGACTGTGGGTGGTGGAGGGGGGAGCTTCGGAGCCATGGAGGAGAGCACAGCAAGAGGGGTGCGGAGGGCAAAGCGGAGAGATTCCCTCACAGAGGATCGGTGCCGACCAGCACTCACCAGCCCGAGAGGCTTGTCTGCTCACCCGTCAGGACGGGTGGGGCTGGGAGCTGAGGCTCAGGCTTAGGTCAGAGACTAAGGGAGAGGACTGGGGTTGGCAGCGAGAACACAGCCTGCAGGGGGTTAGTGCACCACGGCTAGTCGGGAGTGAGTCCAGGGAAAAGTCTGGACCTGCCAAAGAAGCAAGAGACTTTTTCTTCCCTCTTTGTTTCCTGGTGCACGAGGAGAGGGGATTAAGAGTGCTGCTTAAAGGAGCTAAAGAGGCGTGCGAGCTGCAGCTAACAGCGCGGACCCCAGAGACGGGCATGAGACGTTAAGGCTGCTGCTGCCAACACCAAGAGGCCTGTGTGCGAGCACAGGTCACTATCCACACCCCCTTTCCAGGGAGACTGTGCAGCCCGCCACTGCCAGGGTCCCGTGATCCAGGGACAACTTCCCCAGCATGGCGGCCTCAGGTTGGTGCAACGTCCTGGCGGCCTCTGCCGCCGCAGGCTCACCTCGCATCCGCACCCCTCCCTCCCCTCGGCCTGAGTGAGCCAGAGCCCCAGAAGCAGCTGCTCCTTTAACCCCATCCTGTCAGCGCAGAACAGACACCCTCAGGCAACCTACACGCAGAGGCGGAGCCAAATCCAAAGCTGAGCCCCAGGAGCTGTGAGAACAAAGAAGAGAAAGGGAAATGTTTCCATGCAGCCTGAGGAGCAGCGGATTAAAGCTCCACAATCAACATGACGTATCCTGCATAGGCGAAATACTTTAAAAGACAGCGGATCATCCCAAATTGAGGAGGTGGACTTTGAGAGCAAGATATATTATTTTTTCCCCTTTTCCTCTTTTTGTGAGTCTGTATGTGTATGCTCCTGTGTGAGATTTTGTCTGTACAGCTTTGCTTTCACCATTTGTCCTAGGGTTCTGTCCATACTTTTTTTTTTTGTATGTTTGTTTCTTAATTTCTTTAAAAAAATTTTTCTTAATAATTATTTTTTATTATTTATTTTAATAACGTTATTTTATTTTATCATAATTTATTTTATTTTATTTTATCCTCTTTCTTTCACCCAACTTTTTCTCCCTTTTATTCTGAGCCATGTGGATGAAAGGCTCTTGGTGCTCCAGCCAGGAGTCAGTGCTGTGCCGCTGACGTGGGAGAGCCAACTTCAGGACACTGGTCCACAAGAGACCTCCCAGCTCCATGTAATATCAAATAGCTAAAATCTCCCAGAGATCTCCGTCTCAACACCAACACCCAGCTTCACTCAATGACCAGCAAGCTACAGTGCTGGACATCCTATGCCAAACAACTAGCAAGACAGGAACACAACCCCACCCATTAGAAGAGAGGCTGCCTAAAATAATAATAAGTCCACAGACACCCAAAAACACACCACCAGATGTGGACCTGCCCACCAGAAAGACAAGATCCAGCCTCATCCACCAGAACACAGGCACTAGTCCCCTCCACCAGGAAGCCTACACAACCCACTGAACCAACTTTAGCCACTGGGGACAGACACCGAAAACAACGGGAACTACGAACCTGCAGCCTGCGAAAAGGAGACCCCAAACACAGTAAGATAAGAAAATGAGAAGACAGAAGAACACACAGCAGATGAAGGAGCAAGATAAAAACCCACCAGACGTAACAAATGAAGAGGAAATAGGCAGTCTACCTGAAAAAGAATTCAGAATGATAGTAAAGATGATCCAAAATCTTGGAAATAGAAAAGAGAAAATGCAAGAAATATTTAACAAGGACCTAGAAGAACTAAAGATGAAACAAGAAATGATGAACAACACAATGAGTGAAATTAAAAATACTCTAGAAGGGATTAATAGCAGAATAACTGAGGCCGAAGAACGGATAAGTGACCTGGAAGATAAAAGAGTGGAAATAACTACTGCAGAGCAGAATAAAGAAAAAAGAATGAAGAGAGCTGAGGACAGTCTCAGAGACCTCTGGGACAACATTAAACACACCAACATTCGAATTATAGGGGTCCCAGAAGAAGAAGAGAAAAAGAAAGGGACTGATAAAATATCTGAAGAGATTATAGTTGAAAACTTCCCTAATATGGGAATGGAAATAGTTAAATCAAGTCCAGGAAGCATAGAGAGTCCCATACAGGATAAATCGAAGGATAAACACACCGAGACACATATTAATAAAACTATCAAAAATTAAATACAAAGAATACATATTAAAAGCAGCAAGAGAAAAACAACAAATAACACACAAGGGAATCCCCATAAGGTTAACAGCTGATCTTTCAGCAGAAACTATGCAAGCCAGAAGGGAGTGGCAGGACATATTTAAAGTGATGAAGGAGAAAAACCTACAACCAAGATTGCTCTACCCAACAAGGATCTCATTCAGATTTGATGGAGAAATTAAAACCTTCACAGACAAGCAAAAGCTGAGAGAGTTCAGCACCACCAAACCAGCTTCACAACAAATGCTACAGGAACTTCTCTAGGCAAGAAACACAAGAGAAGGAAAAGACCTACAATAACAAACCCAAAACAATTAAGAAAATGGGAATAGGAACATACATATCGATAATTACCTTAAATGTAAATGGATTAAATGCTCCCACCAAAAGACACAGACTGGCTGAATGGATACAAAAACAAGACCCATAAATATGCTGTCTACAAGAGACCCACTTCAGACCTAGGGACACATACAGACTGAAAGTGAGGGGATGGAAAAAGATATTCCATGCAAATGGAAACCAAAAGAAAGCTGGAGTGGCAATTCTCATATCAGACAAAATAGACTTTAAGATAAAGACTAAAACAAGAGACAAAGAAGGACACTACATAATGATCAAGGGATCGATCCAAGAAGAAGATATAACAATGGTAAATATTTATGCACCCAACATAGGAGCACCTCAATACATAAGGCAAATACTAACAGCCATAAAAGCGGAAATCGATAGTAACACATTCATAGAAGGGGAGTTTAACACCCCACTTTCACCAATGGACAGATCATCCAAAATGAAAATAAATAAGGAAACACAAGCTTTAAACGATACATTAAACAAGATGGACTTAATTGATATTCATAGGACATTCCATCCCAAAACAACAGAACACACATTTTTCTCAAGTGCTCATGGTACATTCTCCAGGATAGATCATATCTTGGGTCACAAATCAAGCCTTGGTAAATTTAAGAAAATTGAAATTGTATCAAGTACCTTTTCAGACCACAACGTTATGAGACTAGATATCAATTACAGGAAAAGATCTATAAAAAATACAAACACATGGAGGCTAAACAATACACTACTTAATAACGAAGTGCTCACTGAAGAAATCAAAGAGGAAATCAAAAAAAACCTAGAAACAAATGACAACGGAGACACGACGACCCAAAACCTATGGGATGCAGCAAAAGCAGTTCTAAGAAGGAAGTTTAGAGTAATACAATCCTACCTTAAGAAACAGGCAACATCTCGAATAAACAACCTAATCTTGCACCCAAAGCAATTAGAGAAAGAAGAACAAAAACACCCCAAAGTTAGCAGAAGGAAAGAAATCATAAAGATCAGATCAGAAATAAATGAAAAAGAAATGAAGGGAACAATACCAAAGATCAATAAAACTAAAAACTGGTTCTTGAGAAGATAAACAAAATTGATAAACCATTAGCCAGACTCACCAAGAAAAAAAGGGAGAAGACTCAAATCAATAGAATTAGAAATGAAAAACAAGAAGTAACAACTGACACTGCAGAAATACAAAAGATCCTGAGAGATTACACAAGCAACTCTATGCCAATAAAATGGACAACCTGGAAGAAATGAACAAATTCTAAGAAACGCACAACTGCCAAGCCTGAATCAGGACGAAATAGAAAATATGAACAGACCAATCACAAGCACTGAAATTGAAATTGTGATTAAAAATCTTCCAACAGAGGCTTCCCTGGTGGCGCAGTGGTTGAGAGTCCACCTGCCAATGCAGGGGACACGGGTTCGTGCCCCGGTCCGGGAGGATCCCACATGCCATGGAGCAGCTGGGCCCGTGGGCCATGGCCGCTGAGCCTGCGCGTCCACAGCCTGTGCGTCCGGAGCTTGTGCTCCTCAACGGGAGAGGCCACAACAGTGAAAGGCCGTGTACAGCAAAAAAAAAAAAAAAAAAAACTTCCAACAAACAAAAGCCCAGGACCAGATGTCGTCACAGGCAAATTCTATAAAGCATTTAGAGAAGAGCTAACACCTATCCTTCTCAAACTCTTCCAAAATATAGCAGAGGGAGGAACACTCCTAAACTCATTCTATGAGGCCACCATCACCCTGATACCAAAACCAGACAAGGATGTCACAAAGAAAGAAAACTACAGGCCAATATCACTGATGAACATAGATGCAAAAATCCTCAACAAAATACTAGCAAACAGAATCCAACAGCACATTAGAAGGATCATACACTATGATCAAGTGGGGTTTATTACAGGAATGCAAGGATTCTTCAATATATGCAAATCAGTCAATGTGATATACCATATTAACAAATTGAAGGAGAAAAACCATATGATCATCTCAATAGATGCAGAGAAAACTTTCGACAAAATTCAACACCCATTTATCATAAAAACCCTGCAGAAAGTAGGCATAGAGGGAACTTTCCTCAACATAATAAAGGCCATATATGACAAACCCACAGCCAACATTGTCCTCAATGGTGAAAAACTGAAAACATTTCCACTAAGGTCAGGAAGAAGACAAGGTAGCCCACTCTCACCACTCTTATTCAACATAGTTTTGGAAGTTTTAGCCACAGCAATCATAGAAGAAAAGGAAATAAAAGGAATCCAAATCGGAAAAGAAGTAAAGCTGTCACTGTTTGCAGATGACATGATACTATATATAGAGAATCCTAAAGATGCTACCAGAAAACTACTAGAGCTAATCAGTGAATTTGGTAAAGTAGCAGGATACAAAATTAATGCATAGAAATCTCTGGCATTCCTATACACTAATGATGAAAAATCTGAAAATGAAATCAAGAAAACACTCCCATTTACCACTGCAACAAAAAGAATAAAATATCTAGGAATAAACCTACCTAAGGAGACAAAAGACCTGTATGCAGAAAATTATAAGGCACTGATGAAAGAAATTAAAGATGATACAAATAGATGGAGAGATATACCATGTTCGTGGACTGGAAGAATCAACATTGTGAAAATGACTACACTACCCAAAGCAATCTACGGATTCAATGCAATCCCTATCAAACTACCACTGGCATTTTTCACAGAACCAGAACAAAAAATTTCACAATTTGTATGGAAACACAAAAGACCCAAAATAGCCAAAGCAATCTTGAAAACGAAAAATGCAGCTGGAGGAATCAGGCTCCCTGACTTCAGACTATACTGCAAAGCTACAGTAACCAAGACAGTATGGTAGTGGCACAAAAACAAAAAGATAGATCAATGGATCAGGATAGAAAGCCCAGAGATAAACCCACGCACATATGGACACCTTATCTTTGATAAAGGTGGCAGGAATGTACAGTGGAGAAAAGACAGCCTCTTCAATAATTGGTGCTGGGAAAACTGGACAGGTACATGTAAAAGTATGAGATTAGATCACTCCCTAACACCATATACAAAAATAAGCTCAAAATGGATTAAAGACCTAAATGTAAGGCTAGAAACTATCAAACTCTTAGAGGAAAACATAGGCAGAACACTCTATGACATAAATCACAGCAAGATCCTTTCTGACCCACCTCCTGGAGAAATGGAAATAAAAACAAAAATAAACAAATGGGACCTAATGAAACTTCAAAGCTTTTGCACAGCAAAGGAAACCATAAACAAGACCAAAAGACAACCCTCAGAATGGGAGAAAATATTTGCAAATGAAGCAACTGACAAAGGATTAATCTCCAAAATTTACAAGCAGCTCATGCAGCTCAATAACAAAAAAACAAACAACCCAATCCAAAAATGGGCAGAAGACCTAAATAGACATTTCGCCAAAGAAGATATACAGACTGCCAACAAACACATGAAAGAATGCTCAACATCATTAATCATTAGAGAAATGCAAATCAAAACTACAATGAGATATCATCTCACACCAGTCAGAATGGCCATCATCAAAAAATCTAGAAACAATAAATGCTGGAGAGGGTGTGGAGAAAAGGGAACACTCTTGCACTGCTGGTGGGAATGTGAATTGGTTCAGCCACTATGGAGAACAGTACGGAGGTTCCTTAAAAAACTACAAATAGAACTACCATATGACCCAGCAATCCCACTACGGGGCATAGACCCTGAGAAAACCAAAATTCAAAAAGAGTCATGTACCAAAATGTTCATTGCAGCTCTATTTACAATAGCCCAGAGATGGAAACAACCTAAGTGCCCATCATCGGATGAATGGATAAAGAAGATGTGGCACATATATACAATGGAATATTACTCAGCCATAAAAAGAAACGAAATTGAGCTATTTGTAATGAGGTGGATAGACCCAGAGTCTGTCATACAGAGTGAAGTAAGTCACAAAGAGAAAGACAAATACCATATGCTAACACATATATATGGAATTTAAGAAAAAAAAATGTCATGAAGAACCTAGGGGTAAGACAGGAATAAAGACACAGACCTACTGGAGAACGGACTTGAGGATATGGGGCGGGGGAAGGGTGAGCTGTGACAGGGCGAGAGAGAGGCATGGACATATATACACTACCAAATGTAAGGTAGATAGCTAGTGGGAAGCAGCCGCATAGCACAGGGAGATCAGCTCGGTGCTTTGTGACCGCCTGGAGGGGTGGGATAGGGAGGGTGGGAGGGAGGGAGACGCAAGAGGGAAGAGATATGGGAACATATGTATATGTATAACTGATTCACTTTGTTATGAAGCAGAAACTAACACACCATTGTAAAGCAATTATACTCCAATAAAGATGAAAAAAAAATCTTTAGAAGTAGGGAAATAGGAACATAAGGCATCTGGAAACACTGTCAGATAAACAACAGTTGAAGAAAATGGAGACATTCAAGTTAGAGATAAGGAGATGGAAAAAATCATTACTCCTTACTGAAAATGCAAGCTGTCTTTATAACAACAGGCTCTCTAGAGTTTATAACACAAGGAAAAAATTATCTAGTTAGGCCCTTCTGAATAGAGCTTCCCAAATAAAAATAGGACAAACTGAAGTCTGTTCATTGTTTTATTCATTCTTTTCAGGGGTCACTGAATTTTAGGATGGAAGGAGTTTCAGCCAGGGTGGAGGAGAGCATCATCTCCCTCCTCCACTCTTGCTTTTTTCTGCTGTCACACCAAATATGAGAGTGCCTCCTGAAAGTCAAAAAGGCAATATTAAAAATAAGAGCAGCTTACATATCATTAGCACATCTCCAAAAATAGTCACTATCCTATTTCGCTACCATTTTACTTACAAAGAAACAAAAGCTCAGAGTGGTTAAGTCCCATCCAGAATCACAAAGCTGGGAAGTGGCACACATTTCACGACTAGCATACGTCTGCCTCATTCAAAAATTCCTTCTAGAACTGTGGATATTGCACTTTCCTTGAGATTCCAGGACATGTGAAATGTGTATGAGTACAGTAAGCAAGGGGGAAATACAGGTTCACAAATGAGAACAAGGTGGGGTGGGAGTGGGTGGAGAGGGTGAGCACTCACGGTGACTAAGCCCTGCCCTTTGATGAGTCAGCCCCACAAGCTGTAGCTACCAGCAGTTTCTTCACGGCCTCAGAGGTCTCTGGTCCCAGCTCACTCACACACTTCCTTAGCCCTTCCACAAGGTGCTCAACAGAAATGCCCAGAGTTTTCAGAAGAAGCTTAAGTGGGTCCATGACTGGGAGAACATTGTCCAGAGGTAAAGGTAAAGCCTTGTTGACAAGAAGTGGCAAACTGTTGATGAGGAAGGCGGTAGCTGCGGAGCAAAAGAGATCCCAGGTAAAACAAGGCAATTCCAGTTCGTATGACCTCACCACCTTCCACTCTCTCCATTAATGGCTCCATTCCAGCCCTACTCATCTTGAATTCTCAAGAAAACATCTGCTTCCGGACCTTTGCCCCTCCCATTCCACCTCTCTAGAACTTTCTTTCCCCAGATAACTACATGCCTTTCTTCCTTCCTAATTTGGTCTCTCCTCAGATGTTACATTCTCAGAGATGTATCTAAAATGGTATCACCCGTCACCCTCTATCTTTATTTTTTCTTACCACTACTTAAAATATTAAATCTTTATTCATTCCTTTACTTTGCCTTCATCCTGTCACTAGTATGTAGGATTCAAGAGAATAAGAAATTTGAGTTTTATTCACTACCATCACCCACGCCTAGGACAGACCCGGGCATATAGTAAGCACTCAAAAGATACTGGTGATTGACTAGATGGGAGTATAGTTTGCATGTGGCTGTCTCCATAGCCCACAAGCTTGAAACCAAAGGGAAGATGCCATAATGAACCTCCACTTGGAGATGTGAATGGACCCAACCACAGCCCAGGAAACTGCTCCCAACCAGTCCAACTCAATGCTACAAACATAAGTGAATACAGACTCTATGCCAGTTGGTGCAGATACACAGATGAATAAAACAAGATATTCCACTCAGAGAACTCACACAGTCTGGTGGAAAATAAAGATTTATGTATGCCACAGTGCAGCATGTGCTATGCTAATATTATGGACAAAGCTCTATGGAAACACAAAAGAAGTGATGATTAATTCTAACCTAGGAGAATGCTACAGGAATCTTCCAAGAACAGATGTTGCAGGAGATGTGTCTTGAGGCAAATGCCAGGATCACAGGTAAATAAGGGGAGCAGCATTTTAAAGAGGAACAAAATTAACCAAGGCATTGAGATATTAAGGTGAAAGTGCATACACAGGATGGTGAGTCTTCTTCAGAATTCCAGTGTGGTGTGCTAAGGAGGGATAAAGAAGGTTAGGCTGCAACTTGGGTGGGGCGGATTTTCAAAGCCTTGAATGTCATACAGATGAGTTTGAGATTTTTTTCCCCAAGGGTAATGGGGAGCTATCAAGCCTCTTATATGGAATAATTGCATTTTTATACCTTCAGCTTTAGAAAGATAACTTTCACACAGAAGAGGTTAGAGAATGAGGATAATGCTTATGATACATATATTTACAAAACACATTTGCGTATGTATAAATACATACATGCAGAAGCGCACACATAAGACACACATCCTCCTGCTGGCTAAGACCCTGCCAGTACTTCATTCTCTTTGTAATACTTTTTATTTTCCCACTCAAATCTTAAAAATGAAGCTTGCACACCTATTTCCCCTTCATCTTCTACCACCCATTTTCCCTCCAAAACTCTCCCCCAGAAGGGGGATATTTATTTCCCCTCCACCCATCTTTCTGCTGCCACGTCTTCCCATGTGTCCTTAGACACTAAAGGACAACAAAATAGCCAAAACTGGTGAAGTTACAAATCAGTTCAAAAATTCAAAAAAAATTCACAAGCCAAAGTTGCCAATGTAGGCATGGGTATCACACAGTTTCTCACGATTAATCTCCGTACTTCTTACTTTCAACACTTTGGTGAGTGTCTTCTTTGTACGTACCTACATATTCCAGGGGGGAGACCCTCAAAGCTTTTTGTTCTCCAAATGAGCAGTGGCCATGATGATGGATTTTGCAGATGCGCCCAAATATCTCTTCCTATATGACTCCCTCCAAAAAGAAAGGATCAGTTTCCATTCTCCTCCAAGAAATCAGACTCTATACCCTACCTAGAAATGGAACTGTTCACCCCTCAGCTCTCCCACAGAGCTCTATTTGTATTGTCATTGTGCATTAATGACTGGTCTAGTACGGCCGTGACTTCTGTAGAAGTCTTCTCTCCCTTGCCAGACTGTAAGAACCTTGAGAACAATATTTATGTTTGATTCAGGTCTGAATCTTCTAATGCCTATCCAGTGACCAACAGCTTATAGCCATTCAGCAAATACCCATTGATTGTCTGAACAGATAAAGGTAGCTATGTCTCAAGAGAACCAATGCTGCAATCTGATTAGAGATGATAGCAAGAATGACTCCATATAGTTTCAGAAACATAAAAGAAAGAAGTCACAAAATCAGATCTTAACTCAAAATTAAGGAAAATTAATGGTGGCCAAAGTTCAATAATGAAGTGCTTTTGTTGAACCTCTGTGGTAGCTGGTTAACTTCTTTGTAGGATACACCAGGGATGGTACTTGTATTGGGTTAGAGCTTGGAGCTGGGAGCAGGGGGCATCTGAAGTCCCTTCTGACCTTACTATTCTGTGGCTCTAAAACTCCCTCCACCATATTCCACTGGGAGCCTAGGCTTAATAGTTGTGTTCCTGTTAACAGAAAAATAGAGAAATATCATATGTTCCCGGCTACTTACCAGAGTAACTGCAAATGCTGATGGTCACCAGCAGGAACACAGTGACCAGCTTCATTGTACGTTATCTGTGATATTTACCTGGAGTTTAAGATTAAACTGGAAAACCTAATGAGTCCACCAAGCCAGTGGTTCCCCTTGCTGTACCAAGTGTGGCAGTGGCTTTTGCACACACCCATATTTATACACCAAACAGGGACCTGAATTTCAGTCACTACCACTTGACTCGCCCCAGGGAAGAAAAGCATGGAGGTCGTGTTTTCTCACTAAACAAATTGGAGGTTTTTTTCCGTTTTCCCTCATGTTCCCATGAGAAACAAAGCCCTATCTTAAAACACTCTCAAGGATCTCTTGCATAAGCTCTTAAACAGAGTTGCGGGTGGGAAGCAAAGAGTTCTAAAAGTCCTTCTGGAAGAACTCTGAAAAGAAGGGAAGGTTTCATATTGGGATTAAAGAGGGTGAAAATTATGTTGCTTTCCTCCAGTTTCCTAATAAAGTTTGGAGAAACATATTAACTGATGAGCTCGCCAGGTGTAGGAGTAATCCCGACCTCCCTTTAGCCCTGAAATAATACAGACTCAGCTTACTGGCATCTAGTGCCACATTTCTCTGGAATTTACCTCCACCCACCCCATCCCTGTTCACACATCTACTATGGCAAGATCTTCTACCATTTCTAGTGTCTCCCACTTATTTGGGGAACACCCAGGGTCATGCCTTCTCTGTGTTCTCATATAGCTCAGGATCGAAAATCAAAATGCCTTTTTAAAAACCTGGGATTCAATATTTACTCTTTGTGTAACCTTAGATTTGACGTATTTCATTCTATAGTATTGTTCTCCTCATCTAAAATGGGACATTTAACAGCTAACAGCAAGATGGTCTCAAAGGTGTGTGACCCTGAGAAAAAAATTTTTTTTACAACACCCCATCTATATGGACAACTTGGGTCACCAAAATATGCATGTCAGTACCCTTCTGGCAGTCCAGTCCCTTGTAATCATGCAAAAGAAATACTGTGCTGACCACAGGAACAATCTGCTTGCAAGGCTGCCCTCCTGCAACCAGTACTCAGCCATGGGGCCCTAGGATGACCCTATTTGTAAGCCCAAGTCCTAGCGTTCCTTGGGGTATCTGGTACCGGAAAGAGAGAAAGAACGACACTTGAAGGGGAGAAATAAGATCCAGGGTCCAGGTGGATCCCAGTCCCAGCTCGGAACTCCCTGACCAAATGACATTGCTGGCCCCAGCCTCCCCCTGCCACTGAAGGGGTACTCAGAACATTGTGAGGAAGATACGTCAAGGCATAGTCCCCTCTAGGTGCAAGGCCAGGAGTTGGGGCCCCACTTGAGGGTGTGTTATTGTTATGAGGATTTAATGTAGTTACGTAGATCCAGGATATAACTGTACCAAACCAAGATTAACACCTAACAAGTGTCACCTGCTATTCATTTGTGTACATTACCGAGTTATAACTGCCATTTCTTTAGTTTTCTGCTACATTATAAACTGCATGGAGGAGATCATGTATTACTGCCACATGTACGCAATCCTGCCCCTTCTACTGCTTTCTCTGCCAGAGACGGCTTCAGTTTTTCCTGGGGAACTATCACCTAGCCAGGGATGTTGATGTTCCAGAACTCTCACAGGGCCAAGGTTGCGTGTGGTAAAGTGGTGGCGAGTTGATGCCATCCTTTATTTTTATGTTATGACCTTTCTATAGGATACGAAAACTGTACTGCCCTCATCTCTGCTGGTTGTTTCCATTTTGCTCTCACATCCTTTCTCACATCCTTTCTGTGCATGTCCCCCCCTCTGCCCTGCACTATAGGAAGCTCAGTTTTACAAACTGTGGTCTCCAGACTTCCCAGCCAACTGCTTTCTGGTTAGGATCGGCTAACGGGAGGCACTGGGAAAGATTGGAGGGGAGAGAAAGGGAGAAATCAGGGTGCTTCTCCCTCTCTCTGCTTCAGGAGACATCTCGGGCAGTGACGGCCACTTCTCCATGGCTCCAGCTCCTTCCAGAAAGGCCCTTTCATCTGCGGTCCCTCACACACCAGGCAGTCCCACCATCAATCCGGCTTCCACGGTGCAGCCCCAGTCGGGCCCAACCTGCTCTCCCTATCCCTCCCGGCAAAGAAGTAGTAGCAGCTTCCTGCACTTTCTAATCTCAGAGTTGACTCGCCTTTCCCCTGGTTGCTTTAACTGCCTTTCTAGCATCTTGTAAATTATCCTTCAAGTTAAATTTTTCCTGTTTGATCACCTGGCATGGTTTTGACTTTCTGGCTATGTTCTGACTAACACAGCATACTACAATATAGTAGAGCTTTTGGCAAAAAACAGATATTTCTGTTTGGAAACGTAGCCTCCCTCTCGCAACTGCCAAGTTATGAGTCCACAAGGAGCTGGACCAATCCAGGAGAAATAGAGCAATACACACAACGGATGCTTCTCCCTTTCTACCCCTGAAGTGTGTGGCACTGTCTCCAGCTTGTCTGCTGGTCCTGGAGGTGAGTTCTTTCCCAGGAAGTTCCTCAGACCTCAGTTCTTTCCCAGGAAGTGCTAATAGATTTCTGGTGGGCCCATCTAATAGTCAACCAGACATCATCTTGACCAAAACCTGGTAGTAAACATGGATGGCTTAGACTAAAGGCTAGAACCTCCTCCATGCAAAACACACACACACACACACACACACACACCCTCTCTCTCTCTGTCACACTCACAAACACAAATGTCCACATGCTTACACATATATGAACAGTAATATGTGCACGTGAACAGACAGACATCACATAACCTTCAAGCACTACTGTTTTCACTTCTTTTGTTCAACAAATAGTTACTGAGCATCTGCTCTGTGCCTGACACTGTCAGGAACTAAGACTGGAGTAGTAAATGAGGCAAGCAAATTTCTTGCTTTTGTGGAGCTGACAGTGTATGGGATAAACAGACAATAAACAGATAAACAAATAAGAACTAGTAGTAAGTCCTATGAAGAAGCTAATAGGGTGCTCTGATTGTAAAGAACAAGAGGACTGGGGGTACAGTCAGACCTGAAAAGAGACTCAGAGTTGGCTACTCCCATGCTTCCTGCATTCTGAACCCATGTATTAGTCATGTCTTTTTATTCCATATTTCTGATGCTTTGACATTTTAGAGGCTTGCTGACCTTGGAGGGACTGCCCCTCCCAGGGCTAGCTAATTACTAGAGATAGCAAATGGCTCACCTGGGAGTGTACCTTTCATATGCAAACCAACCAATCCAGAGCCCACACTGCCAACCACCTCCTTCAGGGAGTCCTTGTCCTCCACCGGGCCACTGTCCACCTGCCTCAATCACCCCCAGGCCCAGGCAGGTACCACACAACTAGGGACAGTCCCTACACCCCAGAGCCCACTGAAATTATTCAAACTAGCCTATCCTAAACCTGCTTACCCTGTCTCCCCACCCCTTCCCATGGAAAACTCCTGGGAAGTTTGAGTAAAGGCTCCTGCCCACTCACCTGCCCCACCCTCCTGACAAACCCAGCGCCTCCCATGTGCCCTTACTGCCCTGTGGTGTGGCAGGACACTTTTCTTGGGAATCTGTCAGTAAAACAAGCTATCTTTTCAATGGCAGTTATCTCCTGATCTGATGACCTGAATAATAATAAAACATATTTTAAAACAGCCTTCTATGCTTTTCTTGTGCCTTTGTTATGCTACTGATACTGATATTATTTGTATTAATGTTTTCTTTCCCAGATGTTTGTTAACATCTCAGGCGGCTTTGTCTTGTTCACATTTGGATCCTAACACAGAATCCTACACACTTGATAATGTTATTAAGAACCACCAATCAGTGCCAGGCCCTAACTTTGCATATGGTGTCCATTTCATTCTCATAAAACCCCTGAAGATAAGAGCTTTTATCCCATTTTATAAATGAGAGGTCTGAAGCTGGAAGCAATGAATTAATTGCCAAGGTCACTTAGATAATATATAATGTGGCCAGAATTTGAGTCCTTTCTTCTGATTTGTATTTCTTTACCTTTAAACACTTAATTAATATGCTTTTCCAGTAAGCATTTGTTAGTAAATTAATTCATGAAAAGAAATGAAAAGGAGATGAATGCCAGTATTTCTAAATTAATTTTCAAAGTTTTTTCGAATGAATTTTTTGTGGAGATTAAATTTATAAGCGAGAGTGGAAGTTCAATTAGCCATTCAACAAGTATTTATGGAGCATGTTTGGTGGATCTGCCTCTGTGGTAAATTCTGGGAATACAGCAGGAAGAAAGCCGGCATGACTCTTGCCTCATCTTAATTATATTAAAGGAAACTGTTAGAAGCAAGTCAGTAAGTCCAACATAATAACAGCCATATACGACAAACCCACAGCTAACATCATACTCAATGGTGAAAAACTGAAAGCGTTTCCTCTAAGATCAGTAACAAGAAAAAGATGCCCACTCTCACCACTTTTATTCAAAATAATTTTAGAAGTCCTAGCCATGGCAATCAGAAAGGAAAAAGAAATAAAAGGAATCCAAATTGGAAAAGAGGAAGTAAAACTGTCACTGTTTGCAGATCACATGACACTATACATAGAAAATCCTAATGACACCACCAGAAAAACTACTAGAGCTCATCAGTGAATTCGGTCAAGTTGCAGGATACAAAATTAGGTTGCATTCCTATGCACTAACAATGAAAGATCAGAAAGAGAAACGAAGGAAACAATCCCATTTACCATTGAATGAAAAAGAATAAAATACCTAGGAATAAACCTACCTAAGGAGGCAAAAGACCTGTACTCCAAAAACAGTAAGATGCTGATGAAAGCAATTGAAGATGACACAAACAGATGGAAAGATATAAAGTGTCCTTTTTGTCTCTGTGAGGAGAATGACAGTTTTAAAGAAGCCAGCTGAATGTAGATTCAAGACACAAATCAGAAAAAGAAAAGAATCAGCCTGAGATTTCATCTCACACTCTTTCTTCTAGCTGAAAAGAGACAGTTATTGGGAAGTCACACTGGAGACATCCAAGTAGAGCTCATTATCTTCTCTTCTACTTTCTGTAAATTGGATGGTCAAAGTGACTTAAAGTGAAACCTAAATAAAACAGGATATAGCCTCAAAATTTGTCTTGAAAACACAAGCATGTAACAATCAAATGTCACAGCTTTGAATACCAACCTTATAGAGTTTGGAGAAAAGCAAAAATAATAATAACCTGTTCCTGGCTCTCTTCCCTATTGATTGAATCCTATTTAGTGAAAAATCAGTCCACTGTTGTTTAAGGCTAACTTTTAGCCCCTTTAGAGGCACTGCAAGGAAATCCAAATGGAACATGAGCCCATGAGGGTGAAACACAGGAAATGACACGTAAATCAAGACCAAATCAAAGTAAAAATCTAGGAAGCCTCAAAAAAGGAGAAAAGTGATTTGCCCAGGCTGGATGTTTCAAAGATGACTTCAAGTGGTTCTTGAATTCAAAAATTTGGATAAGAAGAGAAGATGAGAACTAAAAGTAGAATTTGTAATGTTTTATTTTAAGAAACTAACTGAGACAAGTAAGCTAAAAAGGAAGATGTGTGGAAAAAGTCTCTTTCTTCTTTCTCTCTCCAGCACTGTTCATCCACATGCCTGACCATGGCAAATTTCAAACAAATGTTTAGTTTACAATCAAACAATCGATGAATTGCATCAGATGAGTTAGTGAGAAGGTACGGCTATAAAAAACTAAACTCTGACGGCCTGAATGAGACTACCACTTGGTCTGGCAAGACTTGATCCATAGTGAGAAATATGGGTTCTTGAGCAGGGGCAAACCTGGTCATAGGGGTTTGTAAAGCAGATTAGTGTAAGGGAAGCGGAAAGGCCATTCAGTGAGGAGTCTGGGCCCAGATGACCCCGTACTCCCAATCCATGTTGCAGTCCCACATTCACAGCTAATGTCACTATCTTGTTAGGGGGCCAGAATTGCATCTGCTATAACTTCCTTCCAGCAAGGATGTCAACCCTCCCAGAGGGCAGCTCTTCAGTGCCTAGCAGACATTCTCCATGACATGAAAGTCCTACCTTTCAACTATCTTTTATAGGGGAATGACTTTACCATATTACCTGGTAACCTTGCAGGGATCCACATATGTGAAGGGTCGAACCATTGCTTATCTGGGTCTTGGGGGAACACCTAGCGATCCTCCTGGAACCTGAGAAGATGGGAGGACTACAGTAGCTGCTATGAGCCATCTCCCACGTGCCTTCACATCTCTCCAGGGAAGCTGTTGTAAGACATTGCTGCCCAGGTCCTATGAGGTGTGGGACTTTCTGCCCTAACGCCCCTTGGAACAGAACTGCAGAATATTAAAACCTAAGCCTCTCAGCTGCAGTGTAGAATTAGCTCCCCACAACCGGCCTTGGAGTCATCCAACCCCTTCTGTTTCGTTGTCATCCTTTTTAATGCATGGGACAAAGATGATAGGGAGCTGACACTTTTGGTCTATTCTTCTCTTTGCTGTCTATGTAAAGTGATAAATTGTCTAAGTCTAAAAGTGGCTCATTGTATCTTTAGCAACTAAATAAATCAAGGCCTCGGCCTTGCCTGCTTTTGAATATGTGAGGTTAACACCCTTCCAAGAAACAACCAAACTGCACATTCACCCTGTGGGTGTGACTCAAAGAAGAACATGAAAAGTTCATGGTGTACTTTTCCAAGTTACAGGTCCTCACTCAGTGCCTCTGCTATAAATCATTTCCCCCTTTCCAAATGTTTACACTATGACTCTTGACCAAAAGTACAGGGAGGGATAGGCCTTTTTACTAAGATGAGTGGGCTCCTGGCAAGCCTCAGGATGAGCATTCTATTTATGTTAGATATGATAATGATGATGATGATTACCATTATTTCCCTCTCTACGTTTTGTTTTCCAGCTTCCTAATTGTAACCTCACAGCAGCCACCATTACCAACAAGTTCATCAACACCATTTCTCCATTACTTAATTTTGAATGATATTTGGGGATTTTTATTTACAATTTTCTCTTTAAAGAATTCTGTATTTCTTTTGGCTTGCTTTATAGAATAGAAGGAGGGGAATGGATAATCACTGTATCCAGTAAAGAAATAATGGAGGTTTTTCTGGTATAAAGTTTTTAATTTGAGACAACTTCACCCTTACAGAAAAGATCTGAGTACAGTACAAAGAATTTTTTTTGGAACCATTTGAAACTGAATTGCTGACCCAATGCTCCGTCACTCAAGGAATACTGGTGGGTACTATGTGCAACGACACCCTCCTACGTGACCATAATCAGGAACTTAACATTGATACTTTACTACCACCTACTGAATTATACCTAATTCAAGTTTCACCAACTATCTGAATACTGTCCTTTGTAGCAAAAGGATGCAGTTCAGAATCATGTATTACACTTTGCCATTATGTCTTTTTAGTCTTCTTCAATCTGGAAGTTGCTCAGCCTTGCCTTGACTTTCATGAAATTTTTGAAGACCACAGGCCAGTTTTTTCGTAGAATGTTGCTCAGTTTGGCTTCATCTGATGTTTCCTCATTGGCAGGTTCTGGTTATGCAAGAAGCCAGGCTGTGTTCTCAGTGTATCCTATCAGTTGGTACATGATTCTTCCCCTTACCGACTTGAACTACTCATCTTGATCTCATGACTAAGGTGAAGTCTGCCAGACTTCTCCATTTTGCTCATTTTCCTGTTTAATTAACAATTGTTTTGTGGGAAGTTACTTTGAAACTATGTAAATATCCCATTCCTAATCAAACGTTCAATTTCTGCTTAAATACCAGAAGGGACTCAGGGTTTCCTACTTTATTAAATGGAGTATCATCCATTACTGTAATATTATATTTGATAACCAAAATGTCTCCAATATTGCCAGTGAAAGCCCCTGCAAGCTGGCCTGCCTGCCTTTTGGTGTGTCCTTGTCATTCTTTGTGCTTGCTTTCTGGTATTACAAGATGATCCAGGCTCATCTTCAATATTCTCTGCCCCAGCCCAAATAAACTCTTTTTCCAAGAAGTGACCCTTAGTTCTTTTTAGAAGAAAAGTAATATTGTGGAGTCATCCAGGTATTAGGTTACTCATTTCAATCAGGATGTCCTGCTTCAAGGCCCTCCCAGTGGACAGAGCTAGAAAGGATATGTATACATATGTAGGTATATGTAAATGCCCTCTTCTCACTGCAAGGGCTTTGACTCTCTTGCTATTCCGTGTTCCCTCAGTAAATGCCCTTCTTACTCTACTTGGGCCCTGACTCCCTATGCCAGGCCAAACCCCAGGGATGCCCTCACCTCTCTTAGTTAAATCAGTTCTCCAGAGAAAAAAAGTTGTTCTCTTCTTATCCTGTGTTCATGCCTCAGTTTGCCAGTTTTATTCATTTACATTAATGATGAAACAGAAAGAATATTTGACTAGGGTCAGAGAAGTTTTAATCAATCTCTTTCATTTAATTCCCATAGCAAATCATTCACCTTTCTGAATCTCAGCTCATTAACCTATAAAGGAAGATCATATATTAAGCATATATGGTTGTATGGATTAATTGAGATGGTGCATGTTCAGATCCTTGGTTTACACGTAGATATTACAATAATAAAATAATAGTTATTGTTCCATCAAATCTAGAAAAAAATTCAGGACTCATTCTTTGATTGGCAAAAGAGGGAACTGAGAAATAAGACAGAACTAATTTCAATGATCTTTTTTTTTTTTAACATCAATATGAGCAAAACGTGTTCTGATCTCAGAAATCATTTCAAACCCCACAGGCTCTGAAGATACAGCTATAAAAATCTACCAGAACTGTAAAACTGTGGTGTCAAAATCAAAGAAGAAAAAAACTTTATTTTGTTACTGGCTATTAGTCACAGTCAACATATTTAGATCTGAGTCTAATACTCTGAAGCCATTTGCAACCTGGACCTATTAGTTATTTAAAGCTGCATAACAAATTACTCCAAAGCTTAGTGGCTTAAAACAACCACAGTTTATTATTTTCATAATTCTTTGAAATTACTGCATTCTTCTGCAACGTTCTGTTTACTAGTGCACTGGGATGGCTGGATATACAAAATACTGGCATTTGTAGTTGGCTTTGGCCAGGAGCTCAGCAGCAGGCTGTCTGCAAGAGGCCTTTGTGGTCCATGAGTTCATATTGAAAGATATGAAAATTAAAACTGTAGATGTTCTAATGATTAGCCTCAAAAGATACACAGCATCGGGCTTCCCTGGTGGCGCAGTGGTTGAGAGTCCGCCTGCTGATGCAGAGGACACTGGTTCGTGCCCCGGTCCGGGAGGATCCCACATGCCGCGGAGCAACTAGGCCCGTGAGCCATGGCCGCTGAGCCTGCGCGACCGGAGCCTGTGCTCCGCAACGGGAGAGGCCACAACAGTGAGAAAAAATACACAGCATCTTTTACACTACATTCTGTTATTCCAATCAAGCCATAGGACCAGTCCAGATCTGAGCGGAGAGGAAACACACTCTACTTCTCGGTAGGAAGAATTGCAAAGAACACGTACCCATATTTAATCCACAACAAACCCATATTAAGAGGGTGTCCAGACTTTTGAAAGATCATATGAGAGACAGTTAATGAATGTGGGAACATCAGCCTGGAGATAAGACGAATCAAGGAGACCTTAAAATATTGTTCAAATACTTGGGGACCTATCACGATGAAGGAAGAATAGACTTGGATGTAAAATAGAATTTGAGAGTTCTCTTGAAATGCGATTAGAAACTACAGGAATGTACAGTTTAGTGTATCAGTATTGAAACCCCAAAATAGAGGTTAGCTAATGTCACATTTACTGTAGAAAAGGTTCTTATAATAGATAAAAGGATAGATTATATCCTCTTTATTACCCTTTCCAAGTCTATGATCATAGATTCCAACAGCTTCCTTAACCTGAAGCTTAATTCAAGAAGAAAGTGCTCAAGATTGCAATAAACCACTTTAAAATTAGTGAAGCTTCTCACCACCATTTCTCAGACTGTATCACAAGCAGAAGTCTCCAACTCAGTGAATGCTGATGCACAAATATTTTTCCCTATGGGTCTCAAATTTTTTAAGGTGTGGACTATCAAATGAGTAAAGTTATAATAATTCTTTTTTTTTTTTTGCTGCACCACGCGGCATGTGGGATCTTAGTTCCCTGACCAGGGATCGAACCCACACACCCTGCATTGGAAGCACATAGTCTTAACCACTGGATTGCCAGGGAAGTCCCAGTAAAGTTATAATAATTTAAAGTCAAAAGGAAAACTACTTGGTGCCCAACACCAATTTAAATGCTTAAAATATTTCTTTTTTAAAAATATTTAAAATAACTCACAGTGCCTCACCAATATTTAAAAGAGTAATGCTATCACAGGTCCTGCCATCTGGGGCTTTCAGGATGAGAAGCTGAATTAGATTATGTCTGATATGCCTCCCTGCTCTAGAAGCTCCACAAATGTACGTTTTATTTCTTCCACGGAGGAGTAAGTCCAAACCACGGGAAGCCGTGAGGGTTTGTGAAATTTGATGTTGAACCCAAATCAATTTTCAAAACAGTTCACAAGTGCCCCCTTGTAGCCAGTTCAGAGATTGTGTTACAGTTTGCTACAAAACAAAACAAAACAACAGACAATGGGTTAGTGAATACCTTCTTTATGCCAGGGCTTGTGCTACAGAGCAGTAATGAATTGCAAAGTTAAAAGGGAGGGTGGGGGAATTATTGTTTTTGCTTCTTGTTTTATTTCTCAAATGATAAGCTAAAAGAAATACTGTCTCAACTGTAGCAGAAGGTTTGGAAACTATATTACACTGGATTTGGAGATATGTGTGGGTGTTTACGGTTGGGGAGAGGGGGATGGCGTGCAGAGTGATGGCAGAGTAAGCAAAGTGACTAATGTCCCTGGAAGCCCTGAGAGCCTCTAATCCTCAGAGGTTTTTACAGCATCCTAAATATTTAGCAGTGTAGGGGGACACCTTCAGGATCTTTCTGTCATTCCAGAACCTGGATAAATAAGAAGGCATTCTGGTGAACACAGGCTGCGTTAATATTCAATCCTCTCTGCATTCCCTAGTCTATGGGTGCCAAATACAGGACTTCCAAGATATTGTCATCAGTAATAGTAGAAAGCATTTAGAAAGGCTAGACCTGTTTTCTGGTTCCACGTATAAGGAGCTTCAAAGTCACTGCTCTGTTCTAACAACAAGTAAAAATCTCAAAAGACTAAAAAAATCAACAACTCGTCTTGGATCCATAAGACCCATGAGGACACCAGGTAAACTGCCCCAAGACTGGAGAGAAAGCCAGGTGATTACAAGGAGTCACCGGCTTAGCGGCGCAGACTCAGGAGTGGAAACCACCTGGGGACCTAGTGCTGGGGTAGGAAAACCTGAAGTATAATTGAAGAAATGCTGGAAGCTCAGCATGGACAACTCTGGGAGTTAAAAACTCCAGAGGGACTCAGTCATGGGTGGGGAGAGGCACAATATTATGAGATCTATCTCCAAGAGCTCAACAAGATTTCCAGAGTAAATATCAGAGAAAAATCTCTTGGGCTTCAGGCAGAGCAAGGAGGAAAAGGAATCAATTTGAAATATACCAGAGCACTTTGTTCTTAACAAGGCCTGCCATCAGGGAAAGCTAGTTAACCAGAGTCTAACCAGCTGGAGTATCATCGGAGCCTAACTGATCTGGGGAAGGGAAACACCCAACTCCAGCCCACAATCCAGAGGCACAGGCTCACTAAGACTGAGACCTGATCGTAGGACGAAATGTTACTTTCCCTCCCCCAAAACCTCACCACCTCATTACTAAAGGCCTATTTACACCAGTTCCTTTTACCCAGTTCATCATATCCAGCTGTAAGAAAAAAAAAAAAATTACAAGTCAGGCCAAAAACTACAATTTGAAGAAACTGAGAGAGCAAGTATCAGAATTCAACATGGCAGAGATGTTGGAATTATGAGACTAGGAATTTTAAACAAATATGATTAATATACTCACGATGCTAATGGATAAACTAGGCAGCATGCAAGAACAGATGGGCAATGTAAGCAGAGAGATCAAAATCCTAAGAAAGAACCAAAAAGAAATGCTAGAGATAAAAATGAACAAACACTGTCACAGACAGAAGAATGCCTTTGATGGTCTTAGTAGTAGACTGGGCTTAACTGAGGAAAGAGTCTTTGAGCTAATTGATATATCAATACCATCCCTGAAAACTGAACATCAAAGAGAACAAAGACTGAAAGCAATAACAGAATATCCAAGGACTCTAGGACAGCTACAAAAGGTGTAACATACATGTAATGGGAATACCAGAAAGAGAAGAAAGAGAAAGGAACAGAAGAAATACTCGAAACAATAATGACTGAGAATGTCCCCAAATTATTGTCAGACACCAAATCACAGATCTGGAAACCTCAGAGAACACCAATCAGGGTGAATGCCCAAAAACGATACCCAGGCATATCATTTTCAAATTACAGAAAACTAAAGACAAAGAAAAAATTCTGAAAGAAGTCAGAGGAAAAAAAAAACACCTTACTTAGAGAAGAACAAAGACAGAATTACATCTGACTTCTCAGAAACCATATAAGCCAGAAGAGTCGACCAAAACATTTAAAGTGTTGAGAGAAAAAAAACATCAACCTAGAATTCTATACTCTGTGAAATTATCCTTCATGAGTGCTTTTATCCTTCATAAAGACTTTCTCAGACAAACAAAAATTGAGAGAATTTGTGGTCAGTGGACATGCCTTGAAACAAATGTTTTTTAAAGAGTCCTTCAGAGGGAAAGAAAATAATATAGGTCAGAAACCTGGATCTACATGAAGTAAGGAAGAGCATCAAAAAAGGAATAGATAAAGGTAAAATTAAAATTTTATTGTTCTTATTCTTAATTATCTAACAAATAACAGTTTGTCCAGTTTGTCCAAAATAATAATGGCAACAATGTATTTGCTTATATATGTTTTATATATATATATATATATTTAGTATTCTTACATACTTATTTATGCATATATATATATGTTATATGCATATATATGCATATATATTATATATATGTTATATATATAATATATATGCATATATATAACATATATATGCATATATATATAACATATATATGCATATATATATATGTTATATATATAACATATATATATAACATATATATATGTTATATGCATATATATATGCATATATATTATATATATATGTTATATATATAACATATATATGCATATATATATATAACATATATATATGCATACATATATATATGTTATATATATATAGTATTCTTACATACTTATTTATGCATATATATATATATTTAGTATTCTTACATACTTATTTATGCATATATATGAAAGTGAAATGAATGACAGCAATGATACAAGAGATAGGAGGGGGGAATTAGGATTACTTTGTTATTATAAGTTATTTACACTACCCATGAAGTAGTATGATGCTATGTAAAAGTGGACTTAGATTAGTCATAAATGTATACTGCAAACTGTAGGGCAACCACTAGAAAAAGTTTAAAAAAAAAGAAGTATAACTAATATGCTAAGAAATGAGAGAAAACAGAATCATATTAAATGCTCAATTAAAACCCCAAAAGGCAGAAACACAGTGGAAGATCAAACAGAAATAAATAAAAAATAGTAATGAACACGGTAGATATTAATCCAACTATATCAATTATCACTTTGAGTATCAGTGGCCTAAATGTATCAATTAAAAGACATAAATTTTCACAGTAGAGCAAAAAACATGACCTAATTATATGTTGTTTACATATAAAAACAAACCTCTTTAAATATAAATACACTTATAGATTAAAAGTAACTGGTGCGGGGTGGAGCATCCCATGCTAACACTTATCAAAAGAAAGCAGGAGTACAAATTTTAAAACTCTTTGTTCTAGTTCTGTGAAAAATACCATTGGTAATTTGATAGGGATTGTATTGAATCTGTAGATTGCCTTGGGTAGTATAGTCATTTTAACAATATTGATTCCTCCTCTCCAAGAACATGTGTATCTTTCCATCTGTTTGTGTCATCTTCAATTTCTTTCATCAGCATCTTATTGTTTTTGGAGAACAAGTCTTTTGCCTCCTTACATCCGTTTATTTCTAGGTACTTTATTCTTCTTTCATGCAATGGTAAATGGGATTGTTTCCTTAATTTCTCTTTCTAATCTTTCATTGTTAGCATGTAGAAAAGCAACAGATTTCTGTGTATTAATTTTGTATCCTGCAACTTGACCAAATTCATTGATTAGTTCTAGTAGTTTTCTGGTAGCACCTTTAGGATTTTCTATGTATAGTATCATGTCATCTGCAAAGTGACAGTTTTACTTCTTTTCCAATTTATATCTCTTTTATTTCTTTTTCTTCTTTGATTGTTGTACTATGTTGAATAAAAGTGGCAAGAGTGGGTATCCTTGTCTTGTTCCTGATCTTAGAGGAAATGCTTTCAGCTTTTGACTGTTGAGTATGATGTCAGTTGTGCCTTTGTCATGTATGGCCTTTGTTATGTTGAGCTTTGTTCCCTCTATGCCCACTTTCTGGAGAGAGTTTATCATAAATCTGTGTTTAATTTTGTCAAACACTTTTTCTGCATCTATTGAGATGATCATATGGCTTTTATTCTTGTTTGTTAATGCGGTGTATCACATGATTGATTTGCAGATATTGAAGAATCCTTGCATCTCTGGGATAAATCTAACTTGATCATGGTGTTTGATCCATTTAATATGTTGTTGGATTTGGTTTGCTAGTGTTTTGTTGAGTATTTTTGCATCTATGTTCATCAGTAACGTTGGCCTGTAATTTTCTTGTTCTGTGGTATCTTTGTCTGGTTTTGGTATCAGGGTGATGGTGGCCTCATAGAATGAGTTCAGAAGTGTTCTTTTCTCTGCATTTTTTGGAGTATTTCAGAAGGATAGGTGTTAACTCTTTTCTAAATGTTTGGTAGAATTCACTTGTGAAGCCATCTGGTCCTGGACTTTTGTTTGTTGGGAGTTTTTAAATCACAGATTGAATTTCAGAACTTGTAATTGGTCTTTTCATGTTTTCTATTTCTTCCTGGTCCAGTTTTGGCAGATTGTACCTTTCTAATAATTTGTCCATTTTTTCTAGGTTGTCCATTTTATTGGCATATAGTAGTCTCCTGTAATAGTCTCTTATGGTCTTTTGTATTTCTGTGGTGTCAGTTGTGACTTCTCTTTTTTCATTTCTGATTTTACTGATTTGGGCCCTCCCCCTTTTTTTCTTGATGAGTCTGGCTAAAGGTTTACCAATTTTGTTTATCTTTTCAAAGAACTCGTTTTTAGTTTCTTTGATCTTTTCTATTGTTTCCTTAGTCTCTATTTCATGTGGTATCTCAGAGTGCTATTATTGCATGCTTCTGACACCAAAGTACAGGACAACAGACAGGTTAAAGGTGCCCTCTACCTTGTATTCCATAAACATGAGCTATTACTGTTATAATTAATATCAAACTCAACTATGCTTATGCACTCTTTTATTGGTGTTTTAAAAAATATTTGTTTAAAAACATTAGACAGAAATTCCATCAAGGATAAGGTTACATTTCCTAAAAGTTTCAATTATCTGGACACATAGCCACCAAACTTCAAGTTCCTGGTAAGTAAAAAATGTTCTTATCCTGGGTTCTTACCCTAAAAGAATTCTAGGATTTTAGACAGACAAACCCTATTACATGTCCTGAAGTTGCTCTCTTCAAATGCTTAGGGAATGGCTAGTATAAACCAAATGAAAAATAATAAGAACAACAAAAATAACATCAACAAAAATAATAATAACCAACATCATCAAGTATTTTTGATGTATCAGATATATTTCGAAGTATTTCACAGGATTATCCCTTTAGAGCTTAGCAACAATGCTATAAGGTATTAATACTACATATCCATGTTAAAGAGAAGGAATATAACACTCAGAGAGATTAAATCTTTTGCCTAAGATTAGATGGTAAAAGTAAAATAAGATGTTATTTCTAAGACATATATTGAGACAGTGATTTGATACATAGGCATTGTTGCTGAAATTAAGCATATACCACGTACTATGAACAATCAGAGGAAGAAGCAACTCAGTCCACTAGAATATGAGTGTGCAGGAATTCACCAACAGAAAAGGGTGTGGGGGAGTCATTCTAGGCAGTAAGAACGGCATAAGCAAGAGCCTGGAGGCATTAATAGTGAAGTCTGCTCTTGCCATCTTTTCCATGATAGTGACTTTCCTCCTAGGCTTGTCTGGCAATGGCCTTGTCATCTGGGTGGCTGGTTTCTACACGCCCTGCACAGTCAACACAGCGTGGTACCTCAATCTGGCCGTGGCTGACCTCACCATCATCCTCTCGCTGTGTCTCCAGTTCGCCCTGTGGCTCTGCACTACCACTAGCCCTTTGGCTGATGCTCTGTACGCTAAATAGCACCATGTCTATCCTTAACTTTCCGGCCAGTGTCTTCCTTCTGATCCTCATCTCCATGGACTATTGTGTTGTGATCTTCTGGCCAATCTAGTCCCCAAAACCATCTCATACCAGCTAAAGCAGTTTGGGGGCTTTGAGAGGTTGACTTTTGGCAGTCTCCTTCTGTATCCCCTACTTGGTCTTCAAGAAAACAGTTCGGGTAGAAGGGGTCACCTATTACTTCAACCACTATGACCTGTGGAATGAAATTCAGGGGCGTTACCAACTGTGGAGGGAGATCATCATTCCGCAGTACCAAATGCTGATCTCTGGCCATTTTGTCCTTGGCTTCATTCTCCCCCTGGCCATAATCATCTGCTGCTCATCCTTGCAGCCTTGAATTAAGACAAAGCCAGATGACCAGGTCCAGCCTACCCTTCTGGGTCCTTGCAGTCATAGTGATTGCCCTCTTCCTCTGCTGGTTATCCTTGCAAGTGTCCCTGTGGCTGGACTTTGCCTCCTCCCAAGAGAACAGAGGGGACCTGTACCAGGTGACCTTACTCATAAGCCCCCTCGCCTGGTCTATGGCCTTTACAACAGCTGCTTCATCCCACGTTTCTATGTCTTCATCGGGCATGATTTTGGGAGCACCTAATAGTCTACAAAGGCCAAAAGAAAACAGCCCTTCCCTGCTTAACACTTATGATATACATAATGTAACAAATTCCCTTTGGGTTATAAATAATAAATCTTCTCCTTAAGTGCTAAGTGGTTCAGATGTTCATTTTTTCTTTGGTTAAACCCATACAGAGGAAAGACCTAGAGGGGAAAAAATAGATCAAATACGAAAAAGAGGACCTAATTCCTTAAGAGGCAGGCAGGAGGTAAGATGGAAGATATTTGCCATTTCAATGAGAACATTGTCTTGTCAGGGATGATGCACATGGATGAATAATAATCCCAAGGTTAGAGCCTATGCCAGGAATTATAAAATCTTAAAGGATAAAGATTTGCAATACATGATTTCAGAGACTAAGGAGATGAGTTCCTGGTCAAAATTAAATGAACTAAAAAAAAAATTATGTCAAAATTAAACTACTGAACAAAAAATGCATTCTGTGAATAAATAAAATAATCAATGTGAACCCTAATAAACTATGCTAAAACAAAGAAAAAAAATTAAATGAACTAACCAGCAAATCATGACAGCTGTTCCCAGTTTATACCCAATTCACAGTTAATTTATTGCTAAGAAAAAATCAGAAGAGAATATCAGAGCTCTTGATCAGAGCAAAAAAGGACAATAGGAGGACAATAGGAGATCAGCTACAGGTAACACCACTAACAACTAAAAAGGAGGTGGAACTTGGAATGATGTTCCTACAAAAGAGAGAAAAGCAAAATTTTGCTTATAGGTTTTCCCACAGAAAATTGCTTTCAAGGGAATCAGTGATAACCAATTGCATAGTCAATCTTGAGCATAATTCAAACACAAGTTACAATCTAGATAAACATTTTGAATATTTGTAATTCAAAGTTGCAGAGATAGAATTAAATCCTGAGTGCTGGGATGAGAATTAGCATAAGTGGCCCCAGGGATGGGAAGATGACGAACACTGGTAATGTCTGAGAAAGTCTTCATGGCGAGTGGGAATTTAGGCCAGACGTAGAGGAATGGCCAAAACCTAGGAACATACAAGTGGGTGAGGGCAGATGGTATGACAGGAAGAAACAAGTAAGGCAGAGAAAATTCCAGCTACACTATCTCAATAAGCTTCCATGAAAATACCATCAGAAACTCAAGTACTAATGGGACCCTACATTCAGTCAGATTTGTGCCAGAAACCTCTGAACAACTAAAATAATGGTATTTGGTAATCACAACATTAGCAGTGTTGGTACTAGGGTGAAACTAGTAAGATACTCACCTCAGGTGCAAAATTTAGGGGAACACTGAAAAATTCATCTTCAAGATAAATAATACCCTGATGCAATAATTTTTTACAAATCAAAATTAATGCAAAAATGTCCATGATGAACAAAATATAAAATTTTAAATGAAGACAAGGTCAAACTTTGCACTTGATGATTTGATGATGACCTCACTCCCCTCACCCTGGTCCTGGTTCTAAACAACAGGCTAGTGTTTCATCATCAAAGAAAGAGAAAAATAAACTCATACAACTCTGTATAGTAAATAAGAGGAAAGACTAATTAATTTTTTAACATCTTTATTGGAGTATAATTGTTTTACAATGGTGTGTTAGTTTCTGCTGTATAACAAAGTGAATCAGCTATACATACACATATATCCCCATTATCTCCTCCCTCTTGCGTCTCCCTCCCACCCTCCCTAAATATTTTTTCAACAAAGGTTGAAAACTTAAAATATTAAAAGAGATAACCAGCATTGAAAGGCCATGTGTATTTCAATGAATTTTAGGAAACAGAATTTTAATGGTGACAAATACATGCTTAATAACAAATATCTTTTGCAAAAGAGTCATCAGATAAAGCCAGTGCTATGAGCCATGACACTGCGCACCGTGGCAAGCACTGTGGCAGGGGCTGGAGGTGGGGGTCCTTGCCTTCAGTAACTCCCTGTCTGGTATGTAGATGTTCAATTTCTTGGATGCAGAGGGAGAATGATAGTGGACGTACCAAAGGGCTGAAGGACCCAGGGAAGGGAGGACTAAATTCCATCTGGGGAGGCAAGAAAGGCTTCACAAAAGAGGTGTATCTAAGCAAGATACAAAAAATGCCATAGGAACTTAATAGGTTAAAAAAAAGTGGGGTAGAAGATAAGCACTGGAATGGAAGTCAACTTCATGAGAGATTTGAGATTGTTAGAAACACTGAAAATTCTAAAATTGTAGGAGTTCAAGGTTTTGGTGGAGAATGATAAGAGAGAAAGAGTACTAGTCAAGGACCAGATTTTATTTTATTTTTGCAAAATTATCACATATACATGGCTTGAATGATACAAAAGCGTGTCTTATTTATCCTTTGACCATTTGTTTATGTAAATAAGATAAAATATAAACAAGTTATTTTATTCCCTCTCTTTCATACCCAAACGATGGCATGCATCTCTTTTTCCTTCTGCTTCCAATATAACCTAGAGCCTTTTTCTAAACATGCAGTTTCTTCATTATCCTTTTTTCAGTTGTATATATTTCCAGTGTGAGCATACATTGGAGTTTAATTATTAAGTGCCAGGTTTTTAATTTTGAATGTCTTAATGAGAAGTTCACACAGTTTTCCTAGAGTCCATAAGGAGCCATGAAAAGTTTTTAGATGTAAATGGTATGATAAGAGCCATGTTTTGGGAAATCTACTCTAGCTGCAATGTGGTATGCAGTGAGGTGGGGTGCACCTGTGGTGATGGTTAGAGAAAAGGCATCAGAATAGACAACACAGTAGGAAAAATGTTGATAATTTCTATCTTAGTGCGCCTCTGAGTCAAGAATTGGATAATTGAGGTATTGTGCACTCATGAGGCAGCCTGATGCCATGGAAAGAACTTAAGAGGCAGGGCATATGGCCTCTAATCCCTGCTCTGCTTAACAGCAGCTGTGTAACCTCTGGCAAGGCATTCTTTCTGAGCAGAGGATTTTAAATGAAGGGTGCTGTGTTTGATGATCCCAAGCCTCCTTCCAGCACTAACATTCTACGTATCTACAATGGTACCTGCCTCCCCTGACCCAACACTCCTGAGCTTTTCCTTTGGGATCAAGAAGACTGGAGGTCTTTCAAAAGAGTGAGTAGTGTCTGAGAAGGCAGACAGCCAAGAGCCATAGATGCCTCGTGACAGGTAACTGCTGGTGGCAACTGCTGATTTCTAAGTTCCTATCAGCTTTTCTTCTAGCAAAATCCTCTAAGGTCAGCTGTCCCGCCCAAATCTTCCCCAATGAGACTTACCATTTCATAAGCCCTAGACAGCAAGGCTGACATGCCTATAGCATTTCGAGAATAAATTTTTCCTAATTCAACAAGAGTAGCCGGGTTATTCCCTAAACTCTTACAGTTGCTCAGAATTCACCAACTCCTTGAATTTCCTTGTGGAAATATATACATAACACAAAATTTACTGTTTTAACCATTTTTAAATCTACAGTTAAGTGGCATTAAGTACATACACTGCTGGGCAACCATCTTCACCATCCATCTTCAGAACTTTTTAATCATCCCAAATTAAAACTTGTACCCATACAGTAATTCCCCATTTCCTTCTTCCCCCCAGCCCCTGGCAGCCACCATTCTACTTTCTGTCTCTATGAATCTGACAACTCTAGGTTCATGTAAATGGAATCATACAATACTTTTCCTTTTGTGACTGGTTTATTTCACTTAGCATAACGCCATCAAGGCTCATCCACGTTTTAGCATGTATCAGAATTTCCAAGGGAGATCAGCTCGGTGCTTTGTGACCACCTAGAAAGGTGGGCTAGGGAGGGTGGGAGGGAGACGCAAGAGGGAGGAGATATGGGGATCTATGTATATGTATGGCTGATTCACTTCGTTATACAGCAGAAACTAACACACCATTGTAAAGCAATTATACTCCAATAAAGGTGTTAAGAAAAACTTCCTTCCTTTTTAAGGCCAAATAATACTCTGTTGAATATATATACTACCTTTTGCTTATTCGTTCATTTTTCAATGGAAATTTAGGTTCTTTTCATCTTTTTGCTACTGTGAATAATACTGTTATGATTCACAATACAAATATTGTATTAGATGTACCAATATCTGTGAGTCCCCACTTTCAGTTCTTTTGAGTATTACCCAGAAGTAGAATCGCTGTATCATGTAGTAATTCTATGTTTAATTTTTTTGAGGAGGCTTTTTACTGTTTTCCACAGTCTGCATCATTTTACATTCCTACCAGTAATGAGCAGGGATACCAATCTTTCCACATCCTGGCCAATACTTGTTATCTTCTTTCTTTTTTTTTTTAATAGCACTCCTAATGGGTGTGAATTCTCCGTTTCCTTTTTCACTCTAACTTGTCTTCCACACCTCTATTTACAGAGCAGAGTAGGAGTGTTCAAAGGCCAACACTATCACCTCCATAATCATAATCATTATTATGGTTTTACAGTTTACAAAGTTCTTTTTGTAAACTATAAAATACATATATTTGAAATAAATATATAATTTCATGTAATATCCACAAAGTACAGGAACTTGGCAAGTCTTAATATCTCTATTATGCAGAGAAGTAAACAGGTTTGGGTTTATTCGAATGGTCCTAATGTCATACCATAAACTGGTAGTCGGGATTGGAATCCAGATCTTCTGCATCTCATTCTAAGTCTCTTCCTGCTACTCAATGAGCAAAACTCAGGGCTCATCATGCGGCTGTTTTTCCGGTGGTCTATGACTGTCCTCAAATCTGTGTGACCTACACAGATGTAGGTGTTTGATCAGATTGGTAAATCAAAATGAGATTCAGGGAGGTACCCACGGCCCTGACCCAGCCTTGTAAATGACTGGGTCTATTCCCACCCTCTGTTCCAGGGAAAACAAAAAGTTATGAGGTCCCAAATCACTACGAAGAAGATAAGTAGAATTACACTCTCCTGTCACCAGCTTACTGGGCAACCAAAAAAATTGCATCTTACAATTGCTTATCAGTGAGAGACGCAGGTGAAGCCACTTATATACGACGGTGATTCTGAAAGTATAATCCTCAGGTCAACATCGAGGATTTCTCTAGAAACTTGTCACCAAACTCTCTGGCTTGCTCTTAAACCCACTGATTGTATCAGAAACTTGGCCTGCAGCCCAACAACGTGTGGTTTCATAAGCCCTCCAAGTGATTCTGATGCGTGTCAAAGTTTGAGAACCTCTGATATAGAAGAAAGAACACTTGTCTTAAGATCAAATAGACCACAATGCTAGACAACTCCTGTTAACAGCACTGGCTTTGGGCCCAATACTTCATTTTAGCTGCTTTTATTCTTTAAAATTGGAAAAGTAGAGCCTCACAGTCTTGGTGAGTATTACTGAGTCATGTGTATTTGAGAACATTTCGTACTTAAATATCTTTAAGGAAACGTAGGGGGTTATGATTCCGCTGCATAGGCTGAGCCTAGGGATACCTGCTGTGCTGATGGAAGGAAGCTGCCTCTCCCATAGCGCCTATTTACTCGATGACCATGAGGGTTATCACAAGATCCCAATCCAGAGGCTGTAATGGATTTACCCTGGGACCAAGCACTAGCTCCAGAGCAGACAAGCTACAGGCTGGCCTGAGAACTAGGAACTATGGTACGACCTAGCACGCGCGCGCGCGCACACACACACACACACACACACACACACACACACACACACACTGAGCTAGGTCAGAATTTTCATCTTAGAAACATGAAAATGTTAATCCAAGAAAATGAAGTAGTAGGTGATAGAAGCTGAAACCTAAAGACTGCTTTGAGTCAAGACAGGTTATGGCAAGGTGAAATTATAAGGAAGCAGAAACTTTAAGAAAGATAAAAGATATAGAGAAGTTGCTGTCAGAGAGAAAGAGTAGAGCAGAGAGGAAGCAGGGTTGCCTTAAAAGATGGCAACCGGGGGCTTCCCTGGTGGCGTAGTGGTTGAGAGTCCGCCTGCCGATGCAGGGGGCACGGGTTCGTGCCCCGGTCCCGGAAGATCCCACATGCCACGGAGCAGCTGGACCCGTGAGCCATGGCCGCTGAGCCTGCGCGTCCGGAGCCTGTGCTCCGCAACGGGAGAGGCCACAGCAGTGAGAGGCCCGCGTACCACACACACACACACACACACACACGAAGATGGCAACCCTGTGACCCACAAGAAGGGAAAGAGGAGCTGATCCCTAAAGCAATTGCAGCTTCTGATGGCTTTCTAGCACCACTTTGAATCCCTTCTAATGAATGACATTTTCTCTTGAGTGGGTCCCTGTTCCTTTAAAGCCAAAATCCTCAATTCAATACCTTTTTATTATTACCACATTTAGACTGTAGAAAAGAAGATCCAGCCTGGCAAGGAGGTGGGATAGTGGGTCGTTGCCTTCAGTTACATGGTGGGCTATGATAAGGAAAAGATACAGGGCTTAGACCATGCGTCTCCAAAAGCCTGAATCAGAACAAATACATAGACGTTATATGATCCATGAGGGCTTAGAAAGGAGGTCTTTTCTAACAAGAAAATTTCCTTTTTATACAGCTTTTCTTTTACCAAATTTTATCATGAGCATGCTTTACAGTTTAAAATTAAAAACTGTTTTTTAAAATGTTTTCAAATATTGGATCTTTCCTGTAAACTTTAGAAAAAAATATTTCCTTTGGTAAACATTGTATTAGCAGTCAGTGTTTGTTAAATTCTTAATGTAAAGTTCAGCAGATGACTTATGGGATTTTAAGACTCTTAATTGGCCACAGTCTGTAACCTGAACTGTGTGGACAATGTAGGGTTTTACCAAGGGACTTCCTTGAGTGCTCAAATTCCAACCTAAGAGTCAACATACTGTTCTTTAGCGATTTCCTCCTTAATCCTTTCTAAAGAAGGAACAACTTGCTCACATGTTTAAGGCATAACCTACTTTCCAGAGACACACACAAATATTTCATTTCCACCAGTTTTAATGGAGCATGTAGGTGTAGAAGATGGCTTCTAGTGTGTGTAATAATGTGACTGTGTATTTACTAGGATCTGCTTCTAACTGCCAGTTCTAACAGTGTGGCCTCAAGTATGGCAAGTAGGATTCATAACACACATAACCTTAGTTTTCTTATCTGTTAAATGGGGATAATAATAGTCCCTAATGTGTTTTGTAGCATCAAATGAGTTCTATGGAATACGGCACAGTTGTTGGTACACATGAGTTCTTTTCATTATTTATTTTTATTATTTATCATAGATTTTTACTGCTACTGGTGCTTTTATTAATAATTATTTTTGGTTTTGCCATTATTATTGACTGAAGAAGAATTACTTTTGGCTTCTAAAGAATTACCAGTAATGCAAGCTGCCTTTTCAGTCCTTCTACCTAGTAACCACATACCTACAGAGGTAGACATTTTCCTAAACTAACTATATGTGATGATTTAATTTTGATAATGTCTGAATCAGGCACTTTACCAGCTTCAGGGACCACCAGTGCCTGAGGACCATTCTCCCCTCAACTCTGATAAGGCCCAAATTTAAGGGAGAAGCCAAATGAGAATGGAAGTTGAATATATAAAGAAACTCCAAAACCTTTCAAATTTTACATTTCAACAAGGACCTACTGTATAGCACAGGGAACTCTACTCAATACTCTATAATAACCTATATAGGAAAAGAATCTGGATAAGAGTAGATAAATGTTTATGTATAAATAAGTCACTTTGCTCTACACCTGAAACTAACCCAACATTGTACATAAACTATACTGCAATATAAAATAAAATTTTTTTTAAATGCCAAAAAATTTTTTTTACATTTCTAGGTACATCCCTTTCTCTTCATGTTTCCATCAGCTTAAGGGGACGTATCCTGTTGAAAAGAACGTTAAGACCTTAATTCAATGTCCCATCCCTCTGTAAAATTACTTCTGTCCTGTGGCCACCCATGTCCTCCCAAATAACTCAGGTAATTCATTACATATTTGGACAGTACTGACCATTGACAAGTACTTTAAAATATTTGCCTAATAATCTGTCTTCTTTTACTTATTGTTCCTACTTCTACCTTCTGGTGCCACAAAGGAAAACGGTTTCCCATTTTACTCAATAACCCTTCAGATATATCTTATATCCCTTCATATCATTCTTGTATGTTTTAAATTATTACTTATTTACTCAATTCATTCAGAAAAGAAATTTTACCTACCACCCTATCAGATGCTGTACTTGGCATTAGGGGAGTACAACAGGAGGGAAAGTGATGCAGTCCTTAACCTCTTGAAGTTTATGTTACCGTTAAGTCTGTTTTCCAGGTTAAAATTTCGCAAGACATTCTTTTTTCAACTCAATAGCAAAAAAACTAAAAATCCAATTTAAAAATGGGCAAAGGATCTGAATAGACATTTTTCCAAAGAAGACATCCAAATGGCCAACATGTGCATGAAAAGGTGTTCAACATTAATAATCATCAGGGAAATGCAAACAAAACCACGATGAGATATGACCTCACACCTGCTAGAATGGCTATGATCAAAAGGACAAGAGATAGCAAGTGTTGGCAAGGATGTGGAAATAAGGGAAGTCTGGTGAACTGCTGATGAGAATGTAAATTGGTGCAGCCACTATGGAAAACAGTATGGAGGTTTTTCAAAAGTTTAAAAATAGAGCCACCATATGATCAGCAATCCCACTTCTGGATATATATCCAAGGAAATGAAAACTAGAATCTTGAAGAGATATCTATACCCCCATGTTCATTGCCATGTCATTCACAATAGCTAAGACATGGAAACAACCTAAATATCCATCAATAATAAATGAATGGATATTACCCATGGATAAATAATAGATAGATATTATTCAGCCGTGAGAAAGAAGGAAATCCTGCCATTTGTGACAACGTAGATAGAAATGATGGAAGGTTATTGAATATCTAGATTATTCCCAAATAAAATAAGATACTGAAACATTACTGAACATAGGCTTCCTTTTACAGAAAAACTAAACATTTTTAGGACTATTAATAAATATGTTTGGTGCCACATTGAGACATTTTCTGAAAGAAAGCACAGTTTTAGAAATTATAAATAGCATTTATAAGATTGTCATGCTACAGAATGCTAATGTAAAGCACAGTTTATAATTTCTTATTTCTTAGTTTTTACTAGAAATTAAGGTTTTTAAAGGTTAAGGATTCTAATTAAAATATGAAATTAAAACTAGTAAAAATTAATAGGGAAAAACATCATTGCATGCAAAAGAAAGAAGGTATAAGGAATGGAAGTGCATTTTGTTATGGGAAAAGTAGGTGATTTTGTCCTAAAAAGAAGTTAAAAAAAAGAGAAAAAGAGAAAAGGCTGGAATCTGAAGGTGAAGAGAGAATCTGTAGAAGTTTTGTGGAAAAGAAACCCTGAGAAAGGAGTTTTATATGTGATCAGAACTGGCTAAGATTGGAATGAATTTTAATATTAACAGTAAGGTGGTACAAAGTTAGAACTGGTTTTTCTCCCTGTTAAGAGGACAAAGTTTTCTTGGACTCTTGATCTGATTTTTTTTCCTTTTTATTGAAGTATAGTTGATTTACAATGTTGTATTAGTGATCTGCTTTTGATAACAGACTATAAAATTTCTTTACCTTTTAAGTAATTTGTTGCAACACTCTGTATTTGCCTTTGAAATCTTTTATTGTCACTAAGCTCAATGAATAAGTATTGTTTCACAGTGACCTATGATCTTATTTGATCAAGTGTTTTAAAACCTTTTGGTATCTTTGATAAACTTCCTTAAGTCAAATTCTAATTGAAGTTCTTTTGACCTCTAGCTAAGTTCGACATGATTCAGAGAGCCCCTGGAACATATCAGAGAGACATTAAACTAATTAGGCTTATTTAGTATGTTAAATTACATGGAAATTATTGTCAAATGAGTGGTGATAAAACTTCTTAGGTTATATTGTATGAGTAAATGTCAACAATATAAATGTTCTAGGAATTATATGGAATTTCTAACAATTGAATGCGTCATGGTATAATGTTATCAGTCATAATTCTAGTTAATATTTTAATATTGTATGTCATAAAACTAACCAAATTTCTTTGACAATTACATTGTAATCAGGCCTTTAACTGTGACTTTTTGAGTCTTTTTTCATTTACAGACACATTGTTTTACTATGATGCTTTTGCAAAAATCCTTCATCTTCAAGAACCATAGAAAGGACTTTTTGACAAGCACAGGTTTCTGATAACTTTCAGATCATACCACTGAACTGGGTAATAAATTAACGAATTCTAATGGAAAACCCGATGGCTTCATAAAACTATTAACAGAAGTCAAGATCAACAAGAATTAGTTACATAGGGCTGAATGATAATTTTTATGACTTTTTTTCTGAAATATTACTGGCTTTAATCTTTGTTTTCCAGATACAAGGAAACCTTTCCCCTTCAGCTAATTATGGCTTACAGCAATTTTGTAAGTTACACCTCTGTGAGCAGAATTGAAAGTTATCTTTTCTCTCTAACTGATCCCTCCTCAATCTAGAAACTCAATAAGATTCTTATTTTCATGACAATATAATTATTTGCATAAGTTTAATGAGAATCTGTTTTTCCTATAATAGGACATAATTGGAAACACTGGTCGTATCACCATGGCTTTGACTGGAATGTCATATTTGAGAATGTGCATAGAATCAGGTTAAGACCAGACAGCTTTAAATAACTAAGGTGAACTTTACGGAGCCAGAAAGCTCCTTGGAAAAACAACCTGGTACCTTGCTTACAGGGTTCCCAGAAACCTTACCAGGTAAATTAAAAAGGTCACTTTCTGACAGGTACAGGAACCTCAAAATATTTTGAGAACCTTGAGAAGAGAGGAGCCAACACAAATCTGTAGACATTGTAGGTGAAATCTGATGACAAGTCCTTGGCAAGGCTCTCCAGGTCTTGAGAGATCTTTTAAAAGTTCAATCTGAGATTCTTTATGAAAAGTTCCAGCAAAGCCAATTTAAAAGGGCCTATATCAGGACTTCTCTGGCAGTCCAGTGGTTAAGACTCCGCCAAAACAAAACAAAACCAAAAACAAACAAAAAAGAAAAAGAGCCCATATGATCAATTACACTTATGTAAATAATCAAAGTTTATTAAAAGCCAGAATTATTTCGCAAACAAATTAGTCTTAAGTTGACCATATTTGGTAGAAATGAAGGTAATGAGGTAAATTTAAAGAGAAAATTATGCTTCAGTGGATATTAAGTTCTAGTTTTAACTGTCTTTGTATTTAGCCTAAGTCTCACTTCCTAGATGGCTCCTTGTTACTATGTTGCATTATTGTAAAGTTTAATTGAATTATTAAAAGGACATTCTAAGCTTGTTCCTGAAGCTTATCACTTTAATCTATCTTTGGATGAAGATCAGATGCTCTGTGACCTGCAACCAGGAGATTATGTGCACTGGAAAAAGCATCACTTAAAGGACTGTCTTCCAACTAGTTAAAAGGACCCTTTATCAGGTACTCTTAACTAGCTCATGAGCAACAAAACTGAAGGGAATTAACTCATGGATTCATATTTTTCACTTAAAAAGGACTCCTGCACTGGATTGGTCTATAGAGAGGACTGCTGATCTTGAACTCATCTTAAAACAACACTCAAACAGAGGAGAAATGACACCCATATCAGGATGAGAAGAAGATGACATTAGAAGTAGATGGCTATCCCAAGATGCCAGACATGACCTGTATAATTATTCAGAGTGTTTTCTTGATTTCTTGGACTTTTGCATTTGAATCAAAAGTTTTTCTATCATGGGTTCAATCCTATGAAAATTTTAGAAATCAATCCAATGGTGGGGTTTATAGTCAATTACCTACATCCAGTACTTCTGATTTACCTTGGTGGATTTCTTCTCTCTCCAGCTCTGATTGGATGATCTTTATAAAATTTATTTTAGAAGAAAGAAGTTGTAGTTCTGTTAAGACAGCTATTGATATTGCTAAATGGATCCCCTCATTTGGCCAATCAATCATACTTGCTCTGACCATGGCCATAAATAATAATTTTCTTTTAAGTTACTCAAGTTCAATCAGAACAACAAGCTTTCAGTCAAAGAATATAACTAATCAATTATTAGGAGGGACCCACCCTCAGTTATGGGATGGATCTATATGGCTAACACCAAGCTATGGTCAGTTAAGTTTAAGGCTCCCCTGTGTTGGGAACAATTAAATCATATGAAGATTATCAGCCTAATAATGCTAGAAAGTTAGGCTGGGTGCCTTAGGAAAAATGCCAACATATAATTTCCCCTAAAGAGAGAGATTGGTATGGAACAGACTGGGTCAGGCAACCAGGAATATACGAGGTCACACCTAATGGAACTCAATGGTTTTCAGCATCAATTTGTGGTCTTGGCTTCCTCCACGATGAAAAGGAAGATGTACCCTAGGATTCCCTTGGTCTCAAGGCCACATGCATACCAATTTAGATATGGCTCCAGCAAATTTACCATTGTACTAGCCAGATGGACCAAGAGATCTGTATTCCATTGGTATGACCAGTTAGCACCTATTTTTGTGCCTTCAGTAAAACTGGAAGATGTAATTGCCCACGTCGAAGCCTTAACAAAATTCACCCAATAGGCCTTAAAACAATAGTGATCAGGCTATCAGCCTACTGAATTCTGAGGTCACTTTGATGAGAAAAGTGGTCTTACAAAATCACACAGCCCTCAATATCCTTCCAGCATCTCAAGGAGACCCCTGCACCATAATTCAAACTGAATGCTGTGTTTTTATACCAGATGAATCCTCTAACATAAAACATTTAATGACCCACATGAAAAATCAGATTTCTGCCTTAAGTGATCCACTTCCTAATATTGGTCATCTTCTAAAGAGTTTAATTCTGGAAGCTCATGACTTAAATCCCTACTTATGACCTTATTAGTGCTATTAGCTATATTACTCATATCCTATCTATTTTATAAAATTGTTGTTTTTTGCATGTGTAACCAAGTCTCTGACAAACTTAATGTTGGCTAAACATCTTGAGGCAATTGATCACATATATAGCTCTACATAAAATTAATTGTATAGGGGACTTCCCTGGGCAGTCCAGTGGTTAGGACTCTGCGCTTCCACTGCAGGGGGCACGGGTTTGATCCCTGGTCAGGGAACGAAGATCCCACATGCCGCGTGGTATGGCCACAAAGAAAAAGAAAAAATAATTAATTGTATAGTGTAACTCTAGTTACAGAAAGAAGCAACAAGGGAAAACATTTCCTGGATCATGGTAGACAAGTAAGACATATGATCCAGAGAATTTATAGATTATTAACAGAGCCTAATCTAGATAGAGCACATGAATGGCCTATCAACAAAATCCTTACCTGAACTAGGAATGAGACTTCAATAGCACTGTGGGACAAATCAGTCACAAAATGCCTCCCAAACCTTGGTCAAATTTATGACCAAAAGAGAGCAAGTTCCAAACAAAAGGAACAAGATGGTCCTCATTATCTCCTGTGACAAAGTCACAACCCATTGCAGTTGCATACAAACATTGCACTCTGAGGGGAATTCAGGATGGAAAAAACAGGAAGCATTCTGTGCTTTGGATACAGGGGCCCCTAGATAGTAAAGATGCATATCTAAGAAAGAAGTTCAATGACCTCAGACTCTTGCATCTTACCATACATAGAAAAGCACTAAAATGATTAACTCGAGATGTCTGTTTTAGTGATTAGCAGTAATCTTTTAATGCTCAACTACATTTGTTTTTCAGCAAAAACTCCTATATATCCTAGCTCCTCCCTTACCTCTTTAGAACAGTTCCTCAGAGCTATCTGAGAAGCTGTCTCCCAGGCTATATTTCTCAGTAAGATCCCTGAATAAAACTGAAACTCTCAGTTCTCATGCTGTGCATTTTTATTTCAGTCGACACTCTCCCAGTTAAATACCTTCAATATATCCCCTTTAAAGTAAAGTACAAACTTTTGACCAGGCATCCAGGCAACATCCATTCCAATCTGGTCTCTAGGATTTTGTTTTACTCCTTTATTCCTTACTCTTTGTATATGTTTCATTTAGGCACCAAAATTTGGGGAAAGGTATGTCTCATTCATTTTCACATTCTCTCCATACTCAGTAGATGCTCAAATGATGGAAAAGCAGATGTTTGGTAAACAAATATTTGCTGGGCCCTACAGAGACAAAGGGACACAAAGAAATTTTAACAAAGACTTTGCTAGGTTCCTCCGTCTTTACACACATAGTCCCTACTACAGATATCTATGTTATAGCTCCCTTCCTGGAACAGATCCTCCATCTACATTCTTTAGGCAGTTCAGGGGAAGCTCAAATAGTATTCCTGAGTCTTTTGAGCCTTAAAAATAATCAGCCTAAATTAATCCTCAGGTCAAAGAGACACAATTTGGGGTGGCAAATTTTGCTCCCCTACACGTTATTAAATTTTGTTCTATTTTCTCCTTTCAATCTGTAGCATGTCAATTTAATTCTCAGACCAGACAGAAGGACTTAGAAGGGTAGAGGAAAATTTCTTTCCTCCCCAACAAAAAGGCTTTCATATAAGGTTAAGGACTTCACAGTTTCTATCTACCCACATCACACTCTGAATGCTGATGTGCAATTTTCACAACAGTAAAAGAAGCTGGTAATCAAGTTTCCTTGTGTAACAGGAGCCTGATAATTCAAGGCATTAGTAATAAAAGTTTGAAAAAGGGTAGGTGCAATATCTGTCATATTTTGTCAACCAATGTACTCACATGTTCGTATCCCAGGGAGTCTTAATAAGATTGAAGTGATGTTTCCTCCTTTCTCTGTTAATCCAAATCTTAAGTATCTTTCAAGACTCATCTCAAGAACTCTTTTAATGATGTTTCCAAGAAAAACTCTGGCAAGTATTAATTTCTACACTGTTCTGACCATTCATACAAGCTAAGAACTCTTATTCAATACAGTTCTTCATTTTCTTTTAACACATCATTCTCTGTGTCATGTGTCCAAGTCTTATATGACTTTATCCACACTGAGGACCCATGAATATGCTTTCATAGCAAGTGATTTTTATGCTTTCCAACACAACCCCTCAGCCCACCTTTGATTTCATTATGAACAGCTGCGATGACCAGTTTTGTGCACACTGACAGTGTCTCACTTTAGAACTCTGTTGTGCCTCTCAATCTTTCTGCCTCAGAATCTTTTCCCTCCTCTAAGGAGCTTAAAAGCAAATGCAGGGAAGTTCACCTCCTGGAGCCAACCCTAAGCAATGGGAGCCAGAATTCCATAGATAAATACTCTGGCTTCCAATTTTATACATGTCCTCAGAGACCATCCAGTGGGGATTGAGCCCCAATTGCCCACAACAGTAATCAGGTCAATAATGCATCACTTTTCTTTTCTTTTTGGTCTTACACATCTAATTCCTTTCCTCCTGCTTCCTGCCAAGTAAATTTCTTGCCTTAGAATCTGTATTGTCAAGAGGAGGGGAGTGTTTGTGGGGAGAGGGTTCATGGGGGTTCATTATTTCATTCCTCAACTCTATTTTCTAGCATAATTTATATCTGTCAGTTGATTAAAATTCACATAGAATTTTCACAAACCTACTCCATTACATTCAAACTAAAAATCTGTAAGAAGCCACCATGCCCATTTTTCAAATGAGGACACTGTGGTTAGTTGCCATAGTAAAGATTACGATATTATTCATTCAACACAGTTTATTCACAGCCTACTACCATGCAGTCAGAGCACTAAGGAAACACACAGAAAGGCTTTCTAAACCCATGTTTGGGGAGTGGGGCATTGGTGAAAAATGACTTCCCAGAAGAAGTGAAATCTAAACTGAGATGTGGGCGAATTGGTTCATAAAAAGGGGACAAATCATAAAGGATCGATTATGCCATGTTAAGGAATTTTTATTTTATCATAACTGTATTCCATTATCATTCTGCTTCCAAGTGAAGAACAGATTAGAGGATTAAAAAACTGGCAGGAGAAAAATGGCTGATTCTAGGGCTGAGGCAGGGAAAATGCAAGATGAGTTCAAGCATCTTGTAGTGACTGAAATTAAGGAAATGTTCAAAAAAAACCCCCAAAAAACAAAAGAAAAAGAGCACGCCATAGGGCTACAGGAGCTGAGTGGAAATCACTCCCAATGGCAAAGCTGGAATGATTTGACCAACAAAAGAAATAGCCTAGTATTAGATTATTTTAAAAATATAAAATAAATATTCATGAGGTTTTGCACTTACTTATATCACTATCTAGACTGTTGGGGCTCAGGGCAAGTCATCATATTGATTATTTTGAATTAAGGTGACTTAAGAAATGGCCAATGCAGGAAGGACACTCTAACCCTCCTCTCTGTCTCCCTGAAAGCAGGAAATAAATCTCATGTGAAAAGTGCACTCCCTGCATCTGCAGGTAGGACACCCTTATCGCCAGAGGCAGAGAATTAGGGCCAAGACGCCTGTATAAACAAACCTTGTTACTTCTTTACTTTGCTACCCCAAGTCCAAACTCTGTTTAGATTCTTCACTAATTGTGCACCCAAAACCTAAGTTTCTTTGTCCTGTCAATTACTCATAAATTTATTGTTTCTTTATCTAAAGAGTATAAAAGCTTCCTACTTTGGCCACCTCTTAGGTTCCAAGTCTATGAACTTCGTGTACACAAATTAAAATTTGTTTCTTTTTCTTCTATTAATCTATCTGTGTCAATTTTATTACTGGTCCAGCCAAAAGAACTCAAGAGGGGTAGAGGGGGAAATTTCTCCCTCCCTGAAAATACTGATAATTATTGGATACATGAACAAACAAATAAGGGAGAAGAGACAAATATTCCGTATAGAGGAATTCAAAATAATTTATATAGATTCTCCCTCTTCAAGAAGATTGAACATAACTTCTTTTCTCCCTGATGTAGGCCACACTTAATGATTTTGTTCCAAATAATAAACTATGAAAAGAGGGAAAAGGTAACTTTGTAGTTGAGGAAATTGGCCAACACTACCTGAACAAGGTGACCAAGTTTAACATCATCAGTGGCAAGTCATGTTAATTGACTTGCCGAGATGTATGCCGAGAAAGGGTATTGCATCATCTCTGTGATGTTTTTCCCAAAATCTACAACCCCAGTCTGACCATGAGAAAAACACAAACAAACCCAAATTGAAAGACACTCTAAAAATACATGGCTAGTACTTCACAAAACTTGGGCAAGAATAGGCAAGGGGATTAACAAGGGATAACTGAGGAACTGTCTCAGATCAGAGGAGACTAAGGAATCATGACTATTAAATGTGATATTGTACCCTGGATGAGATCCTGGGACAAGAAAAGGACAGCTGTGGAAAAAGTAGTAAAATCTGAATAAAGTCTGAAGTTCCGTTAATAGAAATGTTCCAGTGTCGGTTCCTTAGTTTTGACAAAGCTACCAAGATAATGTAACAATACAGAAAACTAGATGAGGGGTATACACAGTTTCACAAGCTGAAATTTGTGAAAATTTCAGTTTCACAATCTGAAACTATCCTAAAATGAAAGGTTTCCTTTAAAAAAATAGTAGGATGTATTGAGAACAGTTCAGAGACTGTTTCAATGAGTTGATAATGGTCTGAATTAGAGAGACACTGTCCCAGCAGAGAACAGAGTGAAGATTTTGAAAGTAGGTTCAACATGACTTGGTGACTGTGTTAGGGGACAAAGGAAACTGGTGATACAGAGATAGAGAACAGAGAGTACATTGCTGGTGAGTGGATTAACCAAGTCGTAAATCCAGGTCCTATGCCCCTTTAGAACTATTAGGTGCATAGCGTATAGCATATAGGAGAGCCCACCTGAAAGAACACAGGGAACTAAACCAGGCATGGTACAGAGTGATAGAATCGGAATAGAAAGAAGGATGTGGATCAGAGATGAACTAGGAAAATTGTAGTTGATTAGATCGAGTGCCATGGAAAAGTAGGGACAAAAGATGGCTTTAAGCCTAAGATTTGAAATGATGATGGCTCTCTAGCTTAGGAGAAGTTTGGAAAAGGAGGATTGATGGAAAAGATGATCAGATTTATTTGGTAAAGTGTTTGAAAATGATGTCAGGACATCAGTGGAAATGCTCCAGGGTAGAATGAAGCCAGGTAGAGAGTCTGGAGACATAAACCATAAATCTAGAGATGTGAGAAAGACTAACAAAAGATCATTTGAATTGGCAAGAATGAATTCATTAATAAAATGTGAGAGGTTAGTTTAAGAATAGTAGGACCAAAAGCCAGAATCTACTCCAATTGTTTTCATTTGCTTCACATTCTCTCCCTCTGGCTGTTCTTGTTCCATACCAACCTGCATTTTCTTGTTCGAAATGTGGTTAGTTATATATTGATCTTTTGTCCCTAAATATATGTTTCTACCTTTAGCCATAGAACTTTTCTTGGTTTCCATATCTCCCCAAAACATTTTGTTTTCTTCCAGTAAACATTTACATATCTCAACTAGACTGTTTCCTTCTCCCCTATTTGAGCATTTAGTTAATCATTGCTGGAGAGGAATCAGTGCCAGACTGGGAAGAGAGCAAAGCTGCTGGAAAGTGAGACTCAGGGCTGTATCAACAAGGAAACATGGGTGGGAGGTGGTCACAACCACTCTGGGTTCAATGGAGGTGGTCTTCAACACTGAAGGCTTGCCCCTTTTTTAAAAAGTTAATGCAAGATTAGTTCAGAAGTTCCCTATAAATTAAATATACATTAGAGAAAGATTTTACCAATCAGAGAAAAGAGAAAGGGCAAGAAGTTGATCCCAAATCTATCATAAGCTCTACTGTGGCAGCAGTAGTAATAGTAACCATTTATTAAGCCTTTAGTGTCATGGTCTGAGCCATGAGCTTTATATACATTACCCTCTTTATTTCTAATGCCAACTCCATGAAGTAGGTATAGGTCCACAGTCCTTAATTCATAATCCCAAACCATACAGAGTTCTGAAATACAGAAGTTTTGTTTTATTTTGTAACTCATTTGACAGCAAAATCTGTCAAGAGATAATTTAAGGTTATTTATTTTCTTTGTATTATGTGTTTTGCTGCAGAATTATTAGTGTGCTTTTCTAGAGAGTGCTGCCCTAGACACCACTGAGCTCTCTATAGTGAATAGTATATGCATCATATGACTTCTCTAAAATTAAAAAAAAACCCTCTGAATTCCTAAACTCATCTGGCAACCGGGGGTTTTGGAGAAAAGATTGTGAAAACTGAGGGTGATAAATGTGAAGTTTAGTTCAAAGCCACACAGGCAGAGATTTTTTTTTTTTTTTTGGCTGTGTTGGGTCTTTGTTGCTGTGCACGGGCTTTCTCTAGTGGCGAACGAGGGCTACTTTTTGTTGTGGTGCATGGGCTTATTGTCATGGCTTCTCTTGTTGCGGAGCATGGGCTCTAGGCACACGGGCTTCAGTAGTTGTGGCATGCAGGCTCAACAGTTGTGGCTTGTGGGCTCTAGAGCACAGGCTCAGTAGTTGTGGCACACAGGCCTAGTTGCTCCGCGGCATGTGGGATCTTACTGGACCAGGGATTGAACCCTTGTCTCCTGCATTGGCAGGTGGATTCTTAACCACTGTGCCACCAGGGAAGCCCCAGGCAGAGATTTGAAATAAGGTCTGTCATTCTCCAAAGACTGGGATTTGGGTCATTATATAACATGCTGAAAATGTTATTATTTTAAGAGCTGGCACCAGAATTTATCTTGGGGGAAGAACTGTCTTCATTGGGAAAGGAATTTGTTGGGTATGATATCTTAAGGATCTAGGTGTCATCCGGTCCTGCTTTAGAAGCTTGTTGTTTTGTTCTTGAATAGAGGGGGTAAAAAGAGAAGGAACAACCAAACATTTGTGGGTTTGGCTTCTGTTTGGGGGGAAATAGCCAAGAAAGATTCCCAAGTAAGACTGGTTCTAAAGACCTATGTGTTACTTTATAGTATTTTGTTGTCCGGTGTGTGATATGATTTCCTCCATCATTACTTTGCAAACTTATTAAAATCTACTATGCCCACAAAGGCTTAGAGTGAATCATTTTCCCCATCTTATCAGGTGCCTCTAGACTAAACAGCATGTTTATCTCTGGAGATGAAAAAAACAAGTCATGACCTCAAAGGGTTTAGTCTAGTAGAAAAGAAAAATAAAAAATTAGAATTTGTAGTTTAATGTTCTATAATTGAAGCATGCCTAAGTGCACGGTTTGCACAAATAAGTGAGCAATCCTTTCTGTCTAGCAGAGCACCATTATTCTAGCTGGGTACCCACAGGGGCAGCCAAAGCAGGGAAGACCGTATTCACATGACACTGAAAGGTATGTCTTTAATAACTGTTATTTGGAAATATACTACTAGGATTCCCAATGCAGGAAGAAATTTCCTTATTGAGTTCCAGAGTGCCTTTTGATCTCTGTAAGAAGTCCTTTTATTCAAAAATATGACTGCCTGGAAAGTTGCTGAGTGTAAATCTTAAAAGTTCTATTACAAGGAAAAATATGTGCCACTTTGTGTGGTAACACATGGTGACCAGACTTACTGTGGTGATCATTTTACAATATATAAAAATGTGAAATCATTATGTTGTACACCTGAAACTAATATAGCATTGTATATCAATTATACTTCACAATATAAAAAAGATTGTCTCAATCGATTTTTTTCCTTTCCAACGGTAAACACTTATCACTTGCCTTTCATGTGTTGAATACAGGAAGGCTCTGTTGAGGGTTTATGACATTATTTTCTTCCTACTCTGGTAAATGATTAAAGGAACTAGCAATTTTCAGTTTGCAGAAAAGAGTGTTTAAGAGATAGACTCACAGCCGTTGAAAACAAACTTATAGCTACCAAAGGGGATAGCAGGTGAGGAGGGGAGAGATAAATTAGGAGTTTGGGATTAACATATATACACTACTGTATATAAAATAAAGAAGGACCTACTGTATAGCACAGGGAACTATACTCAGTATCTTATATTGATGTAACAGAAAAGAATCTGAAAGAGAATAGATATATAACTGAATCACTTTGCTGTATACCTGAAACTAACACAACATTGTAAATTAACTATCCTTCAATAAAAAAAAGAAAAGAGTGTTTAGAATGGGCCTGATAGTTGTCTTCAGAAGTCTATATTTGAAGTACATTGTTTCGAACCTTAAGACCATTTTTGACCCCATGGCCACCTTCAGGAACAGCCTCTATTTCCTACTGTCTTTAGAGCAAAATTTCTTGAAATAGATGTCATTCTCTTTGTCTCCATTTTCTCACATTCTGTTCACTTTCTAACTTTATTTTTTTTTTGGTAGATCTTTATTGAAGTCACAATACTGTGTTAGTTTCTGTTGTACAGCGAAGTGAATCAGCCATATGCATATATATATCCCTATATTCCTTCCCTCTTGCTTCACCCTCCCACCCTACCTATCCCACCACTCTAGTTCTTCGCAAAGCACCAAGATGATCTCCCTGTACTATGCTGCAGCTTCCCACTAGCTAACTATTTTACATTCAGTAGTGTGTATATGTCCATGCCACTCTCTCACTTTGTCCCACCTTACCTTTCCCCCTCCCCGTGTCCTCAAGTCCATTCTCTATGTCTGCGTCTTTATTCCTGTCCTGCCCCTAGGTTCATCAGAACCTTTTTTTTTTTAATTCCATATATATATATATATTAGCACACGGTATTTGTTTTTCTCTTTCTGACTTACTTCATTCTGTATGACAGACTCTAGGTCTATCCACCTCACTACAAATAACTCAGTCCCGTTTCTTTTTATGGCTGAGTAATATTCCATTGTATATATGTGCCACATCTTCTTTATCCATTCATCTGTCGATGGACACTTAGGTTGCTTCCATGTCCTGGCTAATGTAAATAGTGCTGCAATGAACACTGTGGTACATGTCTTTTTTGAATTATGGTTTTCTCAGGGTATATGCCCAGTAGTGGGATTGCTGGGTCATATGGTGGTTCTATTTTTAGTTTTGTAAGGAACCTCCATACTGTTCTCCATAGTGGTTGTATCAATTTACATTCCCACCAACAGTGCAGGAGAATTCCCTTTTCACCACACCCTTTCCAGCATTTATCATTTCTAGATTTTTTGATAATAGCCTCTTTTTTTTCTGGGCTTTCTATCCTGTTCCATTGATCTATATTTCCATTTTTGTGCCAGTACCATATTGTCTTGATTACTATAGCTCTGTAGTATAGTCTGAAGTCAGGGAGTCTGACTCCTCCAACTCCATTTTTTTCCCTCAAGACTGCTTTGGCTATTTGGGGTCTTTTGTGTCTCCATACAAATTTTAAGATTCTTTGTTCTAGTTTTGTAAAAACTGCCATTGGTAATTTGATAGGGATTGCATTGAATCTGTAGATTGCTTTGGGTAGTACAGTCATTTTCACAATATTGATTCTACCAATCCAAGAACATGGTATATCTCTCCATCTGTTTGTATCATCTTTAATTTCTTTCATCAATGTCTTATAGTTTTCTGCATACAGGTCTTTTGTCTCCCTAGGTAGGTTTATTCCTAGGTACTTTATTTTTTTGTTGTTGCAATGGTAAATGGGAGTGTTTCCTTAATTTCTCTTTCAGATTTTTCATCATTAGTGTATAGGAATGAAAGAGATTTCTGTGCATTAATTTTGGATCCTGCAACTTTACCAAATTCATTGATTAGCTCTAGTAGTTTTCTGGTGGCATCTTTAGGATTCTCTACGTACAGTATCATGTCATCTGCAAACAGTGACAATTTTACTTCTTTTCCAATTTGTATTCCTTTTATTTCCTTTTCTTCCCTGATTGCTGTGGCTAGGACTTCCAAAACTATGGTGAATAACAGTGGTGAGAGTGGACATCCTTGTCTTGTTCCTGATCTTAGAGGAAATGTTTTCAGTTTTTCACCGTTGAGAATGATGTTTGCTGTGGGTTTGTCATATATGGCCTTTATTATGTTCAGGTAGGTTCCCTCTATGCCCACTTTCTGGAGACATTTTATCATAAATCGGTGTTGAATTTTGTCAAAAGCTTTTTCTGCATCTATTGAGATGATCATATGGTTTTTATTCTTCAGTTTGTTAATATGGTGTATCACATTTATTGATTTGTGTATATTGAAGAATCCTTGCATTCCTGGGATAAATCCCACTTGATCGTAGTGTATGATCCTTTTAATGTGTTGTTGGATTCTGTTTGCTAGTATTTTGTTGAGGATTTTTGCATCTATATTCATCAGTGATATTGGTCTGTAATTTTCTTATTTTGTAGAATCTTTGGGTTTGGTATCAGGGTGATGGTCACCTCATAGAATGCGTTTGGGAGTGTTCCTTCCTCTACAATTTTTTGGAAGAGTATGAGAAGGATGGGTGTTAGCTCTTCTCTGAATGTTTGATAGAATTCACCTGTGAAGCCATCTGGTCCTGGACTTTTGTTTGTTGGAAGATTTTTAATCACAGTTTCAATTTCATTACTTGTGATTGGTCTGTTCATATTTTCTGTTTCTTCCTGGTTCAGTCTTGGAAGGTTATACCTTTCTAAGAATTTGTTCATTTCTTCCAGGTTGTCCATTTTATTGGCATAGGGTTGCTTGTAGTAGTCTCTTAGGATGCTTTGTATTTCTGCGGTGTCTCTTGTAACTTCTCCATTTTCATTTCTAATTTTATTGATTTGAGTCCTCTCCCTCTCTTTCTTGATGAGTTTGGCTAATGGTTTATCAATTTTGTTTATCTTCTCAAAGAACCGCTTTTAGTTTTATTGATCTTTGCTATTGTTTTCTTTGTTTCTATTTCATTTATTTCTGCTCTGATCTTTATGATTTCTTTCCTTCTGCTAACTTTGGGTTTTGTTTGTTCTTCTTTCTCTAGTTTCTTTAGGTGTAAGGTTAGATTGTTTACTTGAGATTTTTCTTGTTTCTTGAGGTAGGCTTGTATAGCTATAAACTTCCCTCTTAGAACGGCTTTTGTTGCATCTCATAGCTTTTGGATCATCGTGTTTTCATTGTCATTTGTCTCTAGATATTTTTTGATTTCCTCTTTGATTTCTTCAGTGATCTTGTTTATTTAGTAACATATTGTTTAGCCTCCATGTGTTTGTGTTTTTTACATTTTTCCCCCTGCAATTGATTTCTAATCTCAAAGCATTGTGGTCAGAAAAGATGCTTGATATGATTTCAATTTTCTTAAATTTACTGACGCTTGATTTATGACCCAAGATGTGATCTATCCTGGAGAATGTCCCATGTGCACTTGAGAAGAAAATATAATCTGCTGTTTTTGGATAGAATGTCCTATAAATATAAATTAAATCTATCTGGTCTATTGTGTCATTTAAAGCTTCTGTTTTCTTATTAATTTTCTGCTTGGATGATCTGTTCATTGGTGTAAGTGAGGTGTTAAAGTCCCCCACTATTACTGTGTTACTGTTGATTTCCTCTTTTATAGATGTTAGCAGTTGCCTTATGTATTGAGGTGATCCTATGCTGGGTGCATATATATTTTTAATTGTTATATCTTCTTCTTGGATTGATCCCTTGATCATTATGTAGTGTCCTTCCTTGTCTCTTGTAACAATCTGTTTTAAAGTCTATTTTATCTGATATGAATATTGCTACTCCAGCTTTCTTTTGATTTCCATTTGCATGGAATATCTTTTTCCATCCCCTCACTTTCGGTCTCTATGTGTCCCTAGGTCTGAAGTGGGTCTCTTGTAGACAGCATATATATGGGTCTTGGTTTTGTATCCATTCAGCAAGCCTGTGTCTTTTGGTTGGAGCATTTAATCCATTCACGTTTAAGGTAATTATCGATATGTATGTTCCTATGACCATTTTCTGAATTGTTTTGGGTTTGTTTTTGTAGGTCCTTTTCTTCTCTTGTGTTTCCCACTTAGAGAAGTTCCTTTAGCATTTGTTGTAGAGCTGGTTTGGTGGTGCTGAATTCTCTTAGCTTTTGCTTGTCTGTAAAGCTTTTGATTTCTCCATCGAATCTGAATGAGATCCTTGCCAGGTACAGTAATCTTGGTTGTAGGTTCTTCCCTTTCATCACTTTAAGTATATCATACCACTCCCTTCTGGCTTGTAGAGTTTCTGTTGAGAAATCAGCTGTTAACCTTATGGGAGTTCCCTTGTATGGTATTTGTCATTTTCCCCTTGCTGCTTCCAATAATTCTTTGTCTGTAATTTTTGCCAATTTGATTACTATGTGTCTTGGAGTGTTTCTCCTTGGGTTTATCCTGTATGGGACTCTCTGTGCTTCCTGGACTTGGGTGGCTATTTCCTTTCCCATGTTAGGGAAGTTTTCAACTATAATCTCTTCAAATATATTCTCAGGTCTTTTCTCTCCCTCTTCTCCTTCTGGGACCCCTATAACGTGAATGTTGTTGCATTTAATGTTGTCCCAGAGGTCTCTTAGGCTGCCTTCATTTCTTTTCATGTGCAGATATACATTTTATATACACATATACGTGCACACACATATACATAAATGTATATACAGATATCTTTGTGGATATATGTATCTATATAGAGAGACACAAATATATGTATGTCAGTAATTGATCTCTGTGACCAGAAACATGACAACTGAAATCTCTGTGCTTCAGTTTCCTTACTTGTAAATGGGAATAACAATGCCATAGGGTTTCTAAATGATGAAAATAAAGTCCCACAGTGCCCAGAATAAAAGTTTTGAAATTTTTCAGCTGCAGTGGTTATATTGTAATTATAGTAATGATGATGATCTAATTTTTTAAATTATTATTTTTTTAATTTAATTTTATTTTATTTATTTAATTCTTTTAGGCTGCGTTAAGTCTTTGTTGTTGCATGCAGGTTTCTCTAGATGTGGCGAGTGGGGGCTGCTCTTCATTGTGGTGCGTGGGCTTCTCATTGCAGTGGCTTCTCCTGTTGCAGAGCATGGGCTATAGGCATGCAGGCTTCAGTAGTTTCAGCACGTGGGTTCACTAGTTGTGGCATGTGGGCCCTACCTTCCCAGACCAGGGATCAAACCATGTCCCCTGCATTGCATGCAGATTCTTAACCACTGTGCCACCAGGGAAGTCCTAAAATAATTATTATGTGATAGGTTTATGAACTGCCATGAGAGATTAAAGAGGAGGGGGAATCATTACTAATTGAATCAAGCACCACAGATATTTTAGCCAAGCTTTAGAGGATGGGTACAATTAAAATCACTGGTACTTGTTTGGAAAGTAAGCAGTAGAAGGAAAAGAAGGCATCATGTAAGAAAAGTCATGCAGGTCCATGAATAATGAAAAATAAGATTTAAGAGTTAAGATGCAGCTAAGTCAAAGAAGTCTTCAAATTTCAGGTTAAATATATAAGGCTCTGTCTCTCCAGTCTCCAACATTTTTCATGCTAGTCAAACCTTGGGCACAGTATGTGAAAATCAACAGGTGCTCAACCAATATCCCCATTCCAGCCAATATTATCGGTACTATTAGAACAGTTCTCTTAAGGTTTGTTATCATTCTTTATTCAGGTGAATAATTTGTCCTTGAAACAAAGGAAAGTAGGTCATAATATATCTGCTTGAGTTCCTGATGATATACATACAAGAATATGTACACAGAGAGGTAAAATGAAGGAGAGATTTACGCAAGGCTGGGCCATGCAAACACATTAAATATGACTAATAGTCTAGCATAGTAACAGAGTTGTTCCAGCCAGTGCCCATCCCATCCCCTAGGGAAAATAGTATTTATTCTGTCAAGATATTAATCATATGAAGCTTAAATGCATTATCCATTATTCCGGTCCAGAGCAGGAAGTTATATTATTACCAGCTGGCAATTATTATTTCAGGGGAGATGGAAGACAATATTTTTGTACAATATTTATTTACTTTTCTAGGTTTATTCTCACTCCAAACAAATATATTATGATGTGCATTTTTATAGTTGAAAAAAATGATTTTCCCAGAGTCCTATCACAGTTGAAATGGCAGGCTTGTAATTGGAGCCAGGTTTGTCTCTTCATGTCCTCTTCAACTTGCTGCCTCCAAAGAATCATTTTCCATCATAATTTTAGGGTGAGTTTCTAATTAGAATTTTATCTAAATTTTACAGCAATTAAGAAAACAAGAGTGGGGGACTACCGTGGTGGTCCAGTGGTTAAGACTCCGTGCTCCCATTGCAGGGGGCCTGGGTTTGATCCCTGGTCAGGGAACTAGATCCTACATGCCACAACTAAAGATCCCACATGCCGCAACTAAGACCCGGCGCAGCCCAATAAATCAATGAATGAATGAGTAAATAAATAAATAAATAAATAATAAAAGACAGTCTTCACCCAAAAGAAGCTTACGTATTAAAAGAAAAGAAAAGGAAACAAGAGTGCATGGAGTCCATGGGATATCACTGTAGTGAACAGGTTTTCAAACTGCAGGTCAGGATTGGTGAACTGTGAGACAGGACAGAATAAAAAGTACCAAAAATCATCACATATAAAAAGGTTATGCTTGGGCTTCCCTGGTGGTGCAGTGGTTGAGAGTCCGCCTGCCGATGCAGGGGACACGGGTTCATGCCCCCGTCCCGGAGGGTCCCGCATGCCGCAGAGCGGCTGGGCCTGTGAGCCGTGGCCACTGAGCCTGCGCATCCGGAGCCTCCGCAGCGGGAGGGGCCACAGCGGTGAGAGACCCACGTACCGCAAAAAAAAAAAAAAGAAATAAAAACAAAAGGTTATGTTTTATTTCTTAACAGTCTTACTTGTCTATACATATGTATGTATATACTAGGCCATAACACAAAATTTACTTTTTACTTTGGGTCCACAGTCCAAATGTTTAGTAATCATTGTTTCGAAAGAGCCCGGGCTTCGGCATCAGATGGGTCTAAATCTGAATATTTCACTGCTGCTATTATTATCTAAAGAGTTCCTGCCCCAAGATCCAATTCCCTCTCCTCAGACTACTTGTGAAACCAAAGAAAAATCCCTTTTCTCAAATATTAACTGCTCCCCACCCTTTACAGTGGTTACTGGAACCTTCCTATTGGCAACAAAACTACTATTTAAATTATGATTTGAGATAAAATTATGATTTGAAATGAGTAAAGAATAAAACTCTACTCATTCAAACTAAATCCATAAATGCTTAGCCTAAACTCCATGAGGGCAGAAATGATATGCATTTCCCTAGCACTCAGGCACCAGAGCTTTCAAATAGTAGGGCTCTATGAATATTTGATTATAACAATAGTTGAATAAATAAAAGACTGAAGAAACCAATGAATGACTACTCTATATCAGGCACTGAAGACACAGAAATGAACAAGGCATAAATCTGGGTCTTCAAGAAAATCTGTATATACAGGTACTACTTAATTCATGTTTTCAGTAAATATTTATTTAGAACCTACTATTTTCCAGGTACTTTGCTGCTACTACAGTAAACAAAAGACCAACTCTGCTCCCTAAAGGTGAAGAGATATTTCAGAATAATCATACAAACAGCTATAGAATAAAAGTTAAGTGCTATACGGGGTATCATGAAATGATAAAATAGCAAAGCTTAATCTAGATGCAGAAGAGAATTAGGGAAGACTCAGAAAAGCAGCTCCATGAGAAAATTTAGCCTGAATCTTGAGCATTAAAAGCTAGATGCTTTTTCTCCCCCTCTATTATGAGGGAACAGAGAAAAGTCCAATGTAGCTTGACAGATTGAACAAGGAGGAAAATGGTGGGGGATAAAGTGAGAGAGGTAGAAAGGAGCCGTATCATTCAAATCAATCCTTCCTGAGGATTTTGAACAATGGGAAACTGGAGAGCAGCATGATCACATTTACACTCTATAAAGATCATTGAACTGTTCTATGGTGAGTAGCTTTGAGGATGAAATAATGGTAGATGTTGTTGGGAAACTACCTGAAGGTAATTTCAGAAAGTCAAAGTGGAAATGATGGCATCATCTTAGATATGACAGTGTAAAGTAATGAGAAGTGTCCAGAATTGAGGTTATTTTGGACACAGAGTCAAGAAGAGAACTTGGTAACGAATTAAGAGTGGAAGATGGTGCATGGTAAGGGCAGAGGGAGGCATCAAGGAGAACACTTAGGTTTTGACTTGCCCAACCAGTTGGAAGGAAAAGAAGCCAGGAGGAGACTGAAGAGACAAATATTTGTGGTAAATGATTAAAACAGTAGTATAGAACATTAAATTTGAAGTGCCTATAGGATGTCCAAAATTGTCAAGAAGGCACTTAATATTTGGTATGAAGATCAAAGGAGAGATATAGGAAAGAGATACATATTTGAGAAATATATATATAATTATATATATAATTTAAATAATGTGGATAAATGAGCTCACCTACAGAAATTGAAAAGTGAGGAAGGACTAGGACCCAGGACCAATACTTGAGAAACACCAAGTCTTCACTCATTTGAGGAGGAAGTGTCAACAGAGAGGATGGAGATGACGTGAGGATGAAGAAGGTATGAGGAAATGTAGGAGACTGTGGAATCATGAAACCCAAGAAAACAGATTATACTGCATTTGATCAAGTTTGAAGAATTAGAGGTCATGTGCTCTGGAAAAATGTTTACGGAATTAATCAACCTGAATTGGTGACCTAAACAAGGTGGAGGAAGCTAGGATGGTAAAGGTTGAAGCATCAGTGGAAGATGAGGGAGCTAGTTATATACACAAACAGTTTCAACAGTGTATTATGTATTATATTCAAGCATGTTCGAGATACCATGGAAACTCAGAATGAGCTGAGGAAGCTTTCCAATAAGAAACAGCATTCAAAGTGAATTTTAAAGACTTAGGAAAAATTCATTGCTGTGTAAGTTTAAAGAAGAACCTTCTGGTTAGATGGAACAACATTTTAAATACTGAAAAAATAACACCAATAAAAATAATAGTGATGGAAAATATTTCTAAATGTTTACCATGTGCCAGAAACTGTTCTAAAAGCTTTATATGTATTAATTCACCTCAACTATAAAATCAACCTCTTTCTTCCACTTTCACCATCGTCTCTTGGTTGGACTATTATAATAGCCTAACATTAGGATTTTTTGCTGCTGTTGTTGCCTTATAGTTTATTCTCATAGAGCACAAAACGTTTTTAGAAGGAATGTCATATCATGTCATTCTTCTGCCATAACTCTCCAATGGCTTTCTGTTGGTTAAAAACCAAAGTCCTTACTATGGCCCACATGGCTCTTCATTATCCAGGCCCCCACTATTTCCTTTATCTTACTGCCTATGTTTCTCTCTATCACTTTGCTCCAGCCAGACAGTCATCTTGGATGTTTCTCAAACACATCAGCAAGTTTCTGCCTCAGAGACTTTGCACTTTCTATTCCCTCTGTCTGGAGTGCATGTTCTTGGATATTTGCACGATTCAATTCCTCACTTCCTTCATGTTTCTGTTCAAGTGTCAATCAGCAAGGCATTCTCTGGCCAATCTGTGATAACTACCTCCCCAAACCTCTAGGTTTATCTTCTCTATTCTTTTTCTCCATAATATTTATTATAATCTTTATAATTATTTGATTACTTTTTTATTGCCTGTCTCCCCCAACTTAAATGCAATGGAAGCTCCATGAGGACCGGGGCTGTCATTTTCACTCACTGATCCATCCACATATATGAGTGCAGTTCTTAACATACATCAAGACCTGGGAGGGTCTATGATTATACCCTATACTTGGAAGCTGACATGTTAGACTGCCACAGTTAAAGAGATGCTGGCAGAAGACACAGACTCCTGACTCAGACAAAAGAGATATAATCATTCAATAGCAATAGCCAGACTGCCAGCATTTGCTCTGGTTCCCCAGGCCCAGCCTCCATAGGGTGACACAAAGAGGGCCAAGGGTACCTGCACAGGAAGCACAGTGTGTTACAAGGGAAGGATGCCAAGGTTTTAAAAATCCCTAATCTTGTAAATAGAGCTGCAGTGAACATTGTGGTACATGACTCTTTGAATTATGGTTTTCTCAGGGTATATGCCCAGTAGTGGGATTACTGGGTCACATGGTAGTTCTATTTTTAGTTTTTTAAGGAACCTCCATACTGTTCTCCATAGTGGCTGTATCAATTTATATTCCTACCAACAGGGCAAGAGGGTTCCCTTTTCTCCACACACTCTCCAGCATTTACTGTTTACAGATTTTTTGATGATGGCCATTCTGACTGGTGTGAGGTGATAGCTCATTGTAGTTTTGATTTGCATTTCTCTAATGATTAATGATGTTGAGCATCCTTTCATGTGTTTGTTGGCAATCTGTATATCTTCTTTGGAGAAATGTCTATTTAGGTCTTCTGCCCGTTTTTGGATTGGGTTGTTTGTTTTTTTTATATTGAGCTGCATGAGCTGCTTGTAAATTTTGGAGATTATACCTTGGTCAGTTGCTTCATTTGCAAATATTTTCTCCCATTCTGAGGGTTGTTTTTTCGTCTTGTTTATGGTTTCCTTTGCTGTGCAACAGCTTTTAAGTTTAATTAGGTCCTATTTGTTTATTTTTATTTCCATTTCTCTAGGAGGTGGGTAAAAAAGTATCTTGCTGTGATTTATGTCATAGAGTGTTATGCCTATGTTTTCCTCTAGAGTTTGAGAGTGTCTGGCCTTACATTTAGGTCTTTAATCCATTTTGAGCTTATTTTTGTGTATGGTGTTAGGGAGTGTTCTAATTTCATTCTTTTACATGTAGCTGTCCAGTTTTTCCAGCACCACTTATTGAAGAGGCTGTCTTTTCTCCATTGTATATTCTTGCCTCCTTTATCAAAGATAAGGTGACCATATGTGCATGGGTTTATCTCTGGGCTTTCTATCCTGTTCCATTGATATATATTTCTGTTTTTGTGCCAGTACCATACTGTCTTCATTACTGTAGCTTTGTAGTATAGTCTGAAGACAGGGAGCCTGATTCCTCCAGCTCCATTTTTCTTTCTCAAGATTGCTTTGGCTATTTGGGGTCTTTTGTGTTTCCATACAAATTGTGAAATTTTTTGTTCTAGTTCTGTGAAAAATGCCAGTGGTAATTTGATAGGGATTGCATTGAATCTGTAGATTGCTTTGGGTACTATAGTCATTTCCACAATGTTGATTCTTCCAATATACACTACCAAATGTAAAACAGATAGCTGGTGGGAAGCAGCCACATAGCACAGGGAGATCAGCTTGGTGCTTTGTGACCACCTAGAGGGGTGGGATAGGGAGGGTGGGAGGGAGGGAGACGCAAGAGGAAAGAGATATGGGGATATATGCATATGTATAACTAATTCACTTTGTTATAAAGCAGAAACTAACACACCATTATAAAGCAATTATACTCCAATAAAGATGTTTAAAAAATCCCTTTTTATTTTTTAAAAAAATTATTTTTATTATTATTATTTTTTTTAATTTTTGGTTGCATTGGGTCTTCATTGCTGTGTGCGGGCTTTCTCTAGTTGCAGCAAGAGGGGGCTACTCTTCATTGCGGTGCGCGGGCTTCTCATCGTGGTGGCTTCTCTTGTTGCAGAGCATGGGCTCTAGACACACTGGCTTCAGCAGTTGTGGCTCACGGGCTCTAGAGTGCAGGCTCAGTACTTGTGGTGCCTGGGCTTAGTTGCTCTGCAGCATGTGGGATCTTCCCAGACCAGGGCTCAAACCCGTGTCCCCTGCACTGGCAGGCAGATTCTTAACCACTGCACCACCAGGGAAGCCCCCCCAAATCCCTAATCTTTTAATCTTTTTTTTTTTTTTTGCGGTACGCGGGCCTCTCACTGTTGTGGCCTCTCCTGTTGCGGAGCACCGACTCCGGACGCGCAGGCTCAGTGGCCATGGCTCACGGGCCTAGCCGCTCCACAGCATGTGGGATCTTCCCGGACCGGGGCACGAACCCGTGTTCCCTGCATCAGCAGGCGGACTCTCAACCACTGCGCCACGAGGGAAGCCCCCTAATCTTTTAAAAAGAGCACTATGCCTGTAAACTTCACCCTGGTGAAAGATACTATCTTATTACACCCAACAGTAAACAAACCTCCCCTTTACTCCAGAGAGAGACAGTATTCCACCTCCCAAGGCTGTTTGTTATACAAACCCTCTTGAAAAAGTTGTTTGAAACACAGGCAGTCAGTGTCTCTACTCATGACACATGCAGAAACATGAGAGATAATTGAGAATTGTCTCCCCAAACCACACATGACAGACACAATGCATATTTTAGAATGAAAGACCAACACTTTGAGGTAGCTACTATTATCATTTCTGTTCTCAGATGAATATACTGAAGCTCAGTGAAAGTGAACTACTTGTCCAAGGACAAAAAGCTGGTAAGCGTCTCTGGTGAGCCCACTCTACCTCGGAGCACACACACACCTTAGGGAACTGAGTCCTCCCTACCTCTACCCTGTCCCTCTCTCAGCTACTTTAGGCTTTGTGAATGAGTGATAGAAAAAGAGAGAAAAGAGAGAGAATAAAAAATGGAAAAGCTGAAGGAAAGGAAGAAAGAATGAAGGGAGTTTTTCAGATATTCACACCTATTCATGCACCCAGAACTACAGAGTACAAGGACCTTGGAGTTCACCTTACAGATGAGAAAACCAGGGCTTGAGAAAGGAAGGGCCTCTCCATAGTCACAGAGGAAGTTAGGGCAAGAACCAACTAACTAACCACTAGTCATCTCTTCCTAGCAGTCTTTACCTTGCACATTTTAGGCCCACAGCATTCCTCTAAACTTTCTTACACTGGTGCTGTGCTGGGTCCAGGCTATGCTACGGAGTCAATCAATAACCAAGGAGATCTGTGACAAAGGGCAGTAGGTGGAGACTGGGATACCATCCTGCCTGTATGAACCTTCCAGTCCCAGGATTCTAGAGAGAAGTGGTAAGTTGAGTTCAGTTTTTGACTGAGCCCTGGAGCCAGCAATCCAGCCATGAAGGTAGCCAGCATCTTCCTTCTCACTGCCTTGGTCCTATTGAGTTTATCTGGTAGGTGGCTTTGCATATTTTTCTGATTTAAGTAAAACCTTTTTGACCAGTTGCTTTACTGACCACATTACTTTCTAGACTTAGAGTCTACTCTTGGACAGATCTTTTGGTCCCAGTGAGAGGAAGTAAGATCAGTGGATGAGAATTATATATAGAAAGAGGGATTTTAACATAACACAGGAAAACAATTTTACTAGTGAGAACTGCCCAGACATGAAATGGTTTTCCCCAGGTAATGAGGCTGACTCTTTGTCAGAACTATGGTAGAAAATAGAAGGGATTATTTCAATATCAAGTATACTTCTAACTCTGTAAATGTTTAAGGCCAATTTACAAATTTTATGTTCTCATGGAATTGCATAAATAGCTAACAAAGATTTCCAGTTACTCCATTATAAACGGCAGAATTTGATTAAAATTTTTATTTTTGACCTACAGAATATTTCTAGAAAAAATATTCTTCTTGAATAGACTGTATGTTTATATCTTCAAACTGTCTTAATAATTTTGACAGATGATCTGAACCCCTGGCATTGGCATCAGCTTCCTTTTTGTCTTCGGAGATGGTTAACACTTTTAAATTTTTATCAGATCTAGCAAAGAAACCTACTGACAGCCAAATCAGCACTTTGCGAAGAAAAGGAACAATACTATTTGCTGTATTTGCTAAATATTTATGGGAGCAGTGGTCCCTTTTCCCCTTCTCATGCATATTAATTAATACATATAGATGCCTGTGGTGACTACGTGCTCATTAAATTTTAGACTCAACTCGATTCTAAAATTCAGTGGGACTCTCACCACATCAGGTTCTGACTATTCCAGGGGCCTTCTTCTCCAAGCCCCTAAGTGTCTCACTACTTTTCAATACATTTAGGTAGGAAGAACTACTTCCTTTAGATGACCTCAGAGATTGTTAGTATCAAAATCAAATCTCACCAACATTTCTTCCTCTGGATACTATCAAATTAGTTCTCCTTCCCTGCAGTGAGCTCACCCACAATCACCATCTCCTGATGGTGATGTCAACAAGACCTGCTATTTTCTAGAGAATGCAGCATGGCAATTTTAAGTATCTACCTGTAAATTCAAGAAATGTGAATTGAACTAATAGTATAATGCAATGGAGAGAGGGAGCTCTTTGGGAACTGAAGGTAAATTGTCAAAAGAGCTCCATTTTTTTTAAAACATTACTTACAAAAGAAGACTTACATGTAAGTGCAAAAGTTAGTTTTTCATCAGAAGACCTGGTTATTGCTAGTGTTCACAGCTAGTTATAGAAACTTTCCATATCTTTATCTATAAACTGAGATAAAGATACTTATATTTCCTACATCACTGTGAGATCAACAAGCTGGTTGTTACTAGAATGTCAGTGAGCGTTCAGAAGGTATTTGCTCTGTGCCTGACACATTTGAAGCAGTAAGTACGTCATTTCTATTTTCAAGGAAATGGGTCAACTTGTCTTAAATATCAAATTGAGATACTTTGGTCCTAATCAAATTTTTGCTTAATTTTTTTGAGGTTTCAGCAGGCAGGGAGTGAATGGACACCAATGAGACATACTTGAAAAAAAATGGTAATAAGAAGGGGTGGGTGGTGGAAGAGGAAGCAGAGAAGTCACAGACTTAAATGGAAGCGGAAAATTCTGAATGAGAATACCTCAGGCTTCTCCCATTCATGAGCCAACTTGACATGTCTGATTTATGTTTTCTAGGTAGTACTAGAGCTAACTTCCTGGAAAGAAAGGTAAAGACAATTTTGTAAATTTTTATTTCTGGGGCTAAGACTGTTTGTTCCACCCAAAGCGTAGCCTAACTCACCTTTCAATTTAAGTTAATATGAGGAGTATGAATGCTGGCAAGACTTAACCCATTAAATGTGGATAGTAATTGTAGTTCCGCCACAGGCGCTTATGTTGAAGGACAAATTGACTGACACATAGGCAATTTCTCTGTAGTCATATTATGCTTGCTGTGAAGGAGTTTTTATATATACTAGGGCTATCTGGTAGGACAAGGATTTTAAGTGGAAACCTTCTAAACATCACTCCAAGCAGCCCTTCCTCCTTACAGCCAGTTTGACCATGTTGCCATAAAGTTCTCTTCATCAACAAGGTGGAGCTCTAATTTATAATGAGCAATAATAATAATAAACTAGGCTCTTCCTCTAGAAAAATATTCTATATCTAACTTTTCCAGTTTTTCTTGTACTTATAATGTAAATTTCAGTAAATTTGGAGACCAGAGGATGAAGCGTCCCTCTTCTCGTTACATTTATATTTAGTGGGAAGGCCGATGGCAAACCAAAAGTGTATAAGTAAATAAATTACTACATTGGTGATGTGTTATAAAGAAGTTCTGGTTCCATTAGAAACCTAGCCTAGTTAAATCAGGGAAGGTGCCCTAAGACAGTGAGATTTATTTTCAGCCCTGAAGGATAAATGAGTGTTAGCAAAGGGAGAAGTAGGAGAGTAAAGTGGTTAAGAGCTAAAGCTCAGGACCTAGATTGACTGGGTTTAAATCCTGGATCCAGTAATTATTAGGTGTGTGGCCTTGGGTGATTCAATTTCTTTGTGCCTCACTGCCTTTACCAGAAGAAGAGTATAATAAAAAGTTCATAGGATAGTCTATGAGTTTAAATATAATAATATTATTAATAATATTATAATATTAATATTATAAATATAATATTTATATGTATAATATTATAATATTAATATTATACATATTAATATTATAAAAATATAATAATACATGAAAAGCACTTAGGACAGTGTCTGCCCTGTGAAAGTCATTTGATAATTACTAGTTCTTACTGACAGTAAACAGGCTGTGCAAAAACCCCAAGGGTAGAAGGCACCGCGTGTCTTTAATTGCCTTAGAGAAGACCAGGGTGACAGGACTAGTGTGCAAGGAAGAACACGCCTCAAGGTGTGGCTGACCTGAGAGAGCCAGCACAGGTAGTAATTGTAAATTTGAACATTATCTCACTCACTTTATTCAAACCTCACAACGCCATGATGAGATAGGTAGGGAAACAACATCATTCCCGTTTTGCAAATGAAGTGACTGTGGTTCAGAGACACCAAGAGATTTACCAATGTCACACAGCTTGCAGATAGCAGAGGCATTACTTAAAACCAGGTTTTCTGACTCCAAATTTTGGATTCTTCCTCTTGGAACACTTAGTATCACTCTCCCAATCACAATCATGCTTCCACTTTAAGCTGATCAACTCCAGGGAGATTTTAGAGACTCTGCTATAAATTCAAATGAAAAATGATGGGAAATGATTCTGTTTCATTCCATTTTTAGGCTAAATGTACAAGTGCAGTGAGTGGATGTCCCAAGATTTATAACCCTGTCTGTGGGACAGATGGAGTTACTTATTCTAATGAATGCGTGTTATGTATTGAAAATATGTGAGTACAAACCTGAATTTCTTTTAAAATATATGTTTTAAGCTAGAAGTCTTCAAATTTTTACATATATTACCCCTTTAAGCCTCAAAGACTATACCAATAACATTAATCTCACCATGAGAGAAACAAAATACCTAGTATTCCCCCAAACAATTCTTGATTTCTTTTTCTCCTTATTATATATGTTATGATTATATAGAGAGGTGTGCATGTGTGTGTGTGTGTGTGTGTGTGTGCGCATTATGATAGAAAGTAGTATTTATTATGTCAAGCATTATGCGAGGCACTTAATATTCACAATGACTCTATGAGGTAAATAATACTCAGCTTAATATACCCATGAAGAAATTGAGACTCAGTTTAAATAACTTGCTCAAGGTCACCCAGCCATGAGTGGCAGATCTGGTACAAAATCCTTGCTCCTTCCACTATACTTTAAAGTCAGGTACTAGACTAAATATTTGTGAGATCCACAAGAAAATCCAACATGTTTTGTCTCCCAGTTTGCTTACACTCAACGCTAACACGGTGTGGTCAATGGTAGTATAAGCAAAGTGCTCCGAGAGCACAAAACTAAAAAGAACTAATTGTGCCTGCTAGGATTTGGAAAAGTCTGAGGTTTTCTCTAGAACATAAAGAAGGAGAGAGAGGTATTTCAAGATGAAGAAAAAACTGAACAAAAGTGAGAAAGGAATTAATAACATGGTGCTGTATAAAAGGTGTTAAAGAAAGGACAATGGGCTAGAGGAAGGAAAGTGTTTGAATGTTTCTTTCAATTAAATAAAAAAAAATCACTTCTACGATAAAAACCCAACCTTTTATAGCGAACAAGAGATAGTCTGGATTTTTTAAAGTCCACATACCCAAAATACCATTATACTTAAAAAATCATTCTTGGTGATAGCAATGATTGTGTTCACTAAAGCCCTGAAGTATGCAAATATGAATTATACAGATTAGGTGACCAAAAACATATCTTTGTAACACTTTATGTAATACTTTAGTGAACACAATCACTTATGGATGTGAGACCTAGCCTCAGTGGAGTTTCTGAACTGATTGTAGGTGGGTAGGTGATGGGAATTAGACTCAGGTACTCAGAGAAATAAATTCGCCACAGATTTTCTGTCTTACTCAGCTGCTGAACACTTATGTGCCAAGCATTGTGCTAGTCTCCTCTGCTTTCCTAGTGGATATAACTGAAAGAAAACAGCACAGATAAGGTAGCTTCTTGTAACTTGTGACAAGAAGTCAAATGAGGTGTGAGCAACATGCTACAGGAGTGAAGGAGAAATACAGATGGCTTCCTACTGGAAGGGTCAAGAAAGGATTCATGAAAAGGGTGTCATTTAAACTGGACTTTGCATTTTCATAGCATCACAAAAGCGCTCCAGGTTAAATAAAGGTGTAGAATGATCAAAACAAATAAAAGAGATCCCACAAGCGACCCAGAAAACTCTGTTATTTTGGAACTGATGTGGTATTAACACTTTGATTTAGGTTCAAATGACTGCATGCATTCCACATCTCTAATTCCTTGTACCATGCACCCTCTCCTTGGTCTGCTTTAAGTCGTTTCAGAAAATTCTCAGTATTTAACAAGAATTGTGGAATTAGGTCTCCAGGGAGAAACATCTAATATCCTGAAGTTTTAGGCCCAAAACATTGGATGTTCTGCTTTTTCAAAAAAATTTCCACATTAAGGACTTGTAAAAGGAACTTGAAACCACTTGTTAAAAGGAATTTGAAACCACTTGTTAATTTTCTCATGGCTTATGTTCTTGACCTTAAGGTCAAACATCATATTTCCATCCAAGGGGAGGAGAAAGCAACACAACAGCCTTGAGGCTTGGTCAATTTCCAAGAGCCGGCAATCAAAAGGCCCAGTATTTAGACTGAACCATTGGGAAAATATGAGCATAGAGCTGGGACACCCGGTTTCCTTAGACTTTAAAACCTACCAGTCCTACCTGCTCTTTCTATTCTTTTAAAATTATGTAAATATGGGAGCAACATTTGAATGCCAGAAAATGTAACTTCTCTTCCTATATTTCTCTGATAAGAAAACAGGTCTAGAGAGAAAATGTGTCTTTTTCAAATGCAACATATTTTCCAATGTAACATTTTGCCTTTGTCTCTACTGCCCATTAAAAGCCCCAAACAAATACATTGTATGGTTAACTAGAGCCAGGCTCTGACCTTAGTTGTTGAGCTTTGAGATGGGTAGACAAACAAGGGCTTGCATCTCCTTGATCATTAAGTGCTTAGCAGATATATTCAGTAAGAACTTTTTTTTTCTAATTCCTGTATGTCTTCTTAAGAAATCTATACTGGCAAATTCTTCTCTATAGACTACTATTCTCCTGTAGAACTTTCTGCAATGACAGAAATGCTGTCCAATACGGAGGCCTCTAGCCATGGTACCAGCACTTAAAATGTGGCTACTATAAATGAGATCCTGGATTTTTAATATTACTTAACTTTAACTGATTTAAATTTAAATAGTTATATGGGATAGTGGACAGCACAGCTATGGAAAATAAGCCAATCCGTGGGCTCTGTCTAGATGCTAACTAAAGCAGCTATCATATGGGATAAGGATATAATTTCCTTTTGCAAGATCTCACAGATGAGAATCCCCAGAGTTCTAAGGCAATGGATCAATCAGTTAGAAGGTCCTGAAGTAGCCCAGGCACCAGCTAAGATGGAAACCTGGTAGCTAGGACAATGCCGTCAGAAGGAAAAGAAGCAACAATGGATTAAAGATTAATTTCAGAAGCTTTTTATAACGCCCTGCTAGATCTGTAAACTCTGTAAGGACGGACATTTTTCCCTTTTGTTGTATCCTTAATGTATGTTATAGTTCTCAATCAATATTTGAGGAGTTAATGAATAAGTGAATGAGTAAATGAATAACAGAAATTGAAATGGAAATGAATCTCAAACCTCTCTATTTTAAATAAAGCTGATCTTTTTTCCTTGTTTTTCTCCCGTTGTCACGTTTTATCAACAAAGTTTAAGCTGATTTTTTTCCCCCAATCTCTTCTATAGGAAACACAAGACTCCTGTCCTCATTCAAAAATCTGGGCCTTGCTGAGAACCAAGGTTCTGAAATTCCATAAGAACACTATGATGCGGTGGCTGGCCTGATTGTTGAATAAAATGCATCTAAACACTTCCTGTTGCTCCCATATGCTTTTTCCTCAAAGGCACGTTTGATTATACTGGGGACGGAGGATGGAGGCAAACTCAGAATAAACCAAGTTTTACAAAACACAGCAATCCTGTAATTTTGGACAGGGTTTCCTTCATGCTTTTTCCTTCCCCATCTTCCTCACATTCTGAGGACTCCGTCTCAGGAAATGTGATTGCAGATATTAAGTGACAGGACATGATCGATCATGAATACATGTAATCCCATGAGGACTAGACTAGCATTTTAAGAAACAGTTGGAAAACTCTCAGTCCAGAAACATGTTGCCCATCACCTTTCACCGACTGAAATAATTCCCTTAGGGTTCCTTGGGATTTAACTGAGCATCTATTGTGCCTGGCACTGGTCTGGGTACAGAGGCATATGATTTTGAAATGCTGCCTGTCTGGTGAAACAGAGTTTAGTCTTAAGATTTTCCATATATCTCACAATGTAGATTTCAGGTGAGACACAACTTTTTCAAAGAGGCTCTGAATCATTGAGGAAACCAAAAAAGCTACATTTTCTCAACTATGCAGTGGAGAAGCCTCTGCATTCAGCCTTAATTCTCCCCCAGCAGAGGCCATTCCCTACTAGTTACTGAGGTGAGTAGCAGTGATGTAGAGCTCCCCATTTTCCCTGGTAGCCTGAGGACTATATCTCAGCCTTGACTTCGAGATCTGCTTCTTTAGGTCTGACAGGTTTGTGCTGAGATAACCAAAGAAGAACTAAGGCCTCATTTTGAATTAACTTTTACCACCAAACCATCCCCAAGAGATGATTTGCCATGGAAGGAAGGGACTACAGACCAGATGAACTGATCATGAGGCCGCTGTGTAGTTCACTTTGCTTTACATATGAGCCACAATAACCCTGGAAGGTTATCCTTATCTTGTGAGTAAACTTAGAAAAGTTAAGTAACCTGACTAATATCACCAGCAAATAGGTGGCAAAGTTAGGCTTTTAATTCAGGGCTGACTCCAGATCTAATGCTTCCTAGTCTAAACCACAATCACCCCAGGTGGACTATTCCTTCCCGATTTCTTTCACAGGAACTTTAGGTAACATCCTCATATTAAACGGCCTATGTGTTTATAGTCAGGGACAGCAAATAAGGTAGAAATAACAAAGTGCCTCAAAAGTAGAAAAGTATCTATAATCACAAAAAAAGAAAAGGAGAAGCAGCTTGAATTCCTAAGCTCATACAAAGAAGCAGCCCAGAATGGAGAAGTGGGTAGAGGGTTAAGTGAACCTGAGATGCATCAGGTTCCCTGATAAATAGTGGAGAATACATCACCCGCTGAACCAAAGGTAGCCAATAAAATCTGTGCCACACTTGGAACACACAGTTGCCGGACACTCTAAGGGTTAGGTTAATTTCTTGTGAAATTCAGAATATACGTGACTTGAGGTTTAAATCTGACCACTAGGGGATGCTGTGGTCTACCAAGTGACTCAGCCAAACCACCACCTCACAGTTCAGGTAAGTTATGAATGCAAGATGGCTTCCAGCATCTTGTCTGTGATGCTAGAGGACATTTCAAGGACAACGCTAAGCTTAAGGAACTTGGACACAGTAAATGGATTTAAACATTGAATGCTAGAAATTGTCGTGTCTAATTGGACCATATTACAGGAGAGAAGAGGTTTGGAGATTACAGGCAGAGCCAATACATAAACCCAGATTGTCTGCCTTTAATGGTTCTGCTCTCTTTCTGACCTGTTAATAAACTTAGGCAACCCACATTTCTGCCTGGCCATGCCCCCAAAGTGTTGCCAAGCCAAGTTCTCAGGACACAAAATAAGACAAACAAGAAGCAATAGCTGCCCCTGGGAAAGAAAGGATGGACAACGAATGGTACCTGAAAGCAAATTCACAAGTCACCCAATTCAAGGATCTGAAACCGAGCAGGACCCTGTGGGGCCCTCCTGGGTACAAATCCTTTCCCTGTCCCCCATTTCTTGTTTGTAGGAAGAGGGCTTCAACCTCCTAGACCTTCCCTGAGTTCCAAAGAGCACATTCAAACAGTTGGTGGTCAGGAAAGTAAGAGAATGCAGAAACAAAGGCGGAGCGATCAAGAAACTATAGTACAGTGATCAAAACCTCGAACTCATTCCCCCTCAAGGGATATACTTAACAGTATCTTTGAGTTCTTCTGCAGGAACTAAAGCCCCCACCCAGGTGGAGGATGGTAACTTCAGGCTGAGCCCAAGATTCCTGGAGCACCTCCCCGTTACCTCACCAACAACCAATCAGTAGAAAGTCACATCTCCTATAGCCCTCATGCCAAATTATACTTATAAAATATTCCTCCCTGAGAAGCATCAGGGAGTTCGGGGGTTTTTGAACATGAGCCACCCTATTCTCCTTGCTTGGTCCTGTATTAAGCCTTCCTCTGCTCCAGACTCCGAAATTTTGGTTTGTTTAGCCTCACTGTGTGTTGGGCACAGAATCTTGTGTTCCGTAACATTAAAATCTTACAAATGTTTTTCCCGCCAGTCTGGATTTGGAAAGGAAGGGACAAAATGAAACCTTACCTTCCTCTCTCGACCAGGCAGCACAGAAACAGAGATGGGCCAGCTGACTTCGGTAAGGATTCTTACCCTTGGCCAGCTCCTGCAGGATTTCCCTGGATCCTGTCTGTGGGTTCCAGAGAGAGTGGGGTGTCCCAGGGGGTTTTCCCTCCACCCTTCACGGTGAGCGCTTGGCTGAGACTCCATTTTCTCCAGGGCGCGTCATACATGAATAATCTTGTCTAGGTTCAAAGTTCTCCATTGCGGCCATTGTAATTCATGTTTATCTTTGGTAAGATTAACCTGCTCATTCAGCCTTCAAACAAAATTTTATTCGCCCGAGGCGTCACTCCGGACCAGTCCAGCGTTAAGTCGGACCAAGTCTGACGTCTGACGCGGGACCCGGTCTAGTTTCAGAGTCGGCCCCGTCCATCACCGGAAACAGTCCGGTCTCTTATGTCCGTTGCATTCCAACTCCGGCCAGTTTCAGAACCCAGGCCAGGGGGAAAAAGTGCTCAAAGTCTGAAAGTTCTTAACACACAATGGATGGATGGAGAATTCGAGTGAATTTACCCACCACCTCCAGAGGCGGCGAGAAAGCCGCGACTCAAGGGCCTGTGCAGGTACCTTCACTGCTGTTTCTCGTCCCCCTGAGGGCTGTTCAGGGTCTCCTTGGGTTCCCTCTTCTGTCACCAGACCTGTGAAAAGATAAACTGAGGCATATTAAAAATTTTAAGTTTGAGGGGCTTCCCTGGTGGCGCAGTGGTTGAGAGTCCGCCTGCCGGGTTCGTGCCCCGGTCCGAGAAGATCCCACATGCCGCAGAGCGGCTGGGCCCGTGAGCCATGGCCGCTGAGCCTGCGCGTCCAGAGCCTGTGCTCCGCAACGAGAGAGGCCACAAGAGTGAGAGGCCCACGTACCGCAAAAAAAAAAAAAAAAAAAAATTAAGTTTGAGCAAAAATTGATTCAAATCGGGCAGCGTCCAAACTAGCTGACAGGAAGGAGCTCCAAGGGTCAGTGCAAAATGGCATTTACAGCCAGAAAGGAGGGGGGACAAGGAAGTTACTAGACAAAGTTATTGCAATGTCACTTTCCTTTAGGGGATGGCAGGGGTTTAACAGGCAGATTATTTAACTAATGCTGATTAGGCGATTTCTGATCTACTAATTTAAGATTCCATGTCTCGAAATGGAAACTATAATTCAGTTAAGTCTTGGTTTGGTGACATGGGTCTTAGCGTAAGCAACTCCATTGGGGGCCTGTTGCCTTATTTTTAACAGAACCATCAGAAAGCATGTGGATTACTGTGTTCATGTCTGGTTGGTTCATTTTTTAAAAAGATATTTACAACTGGAATATGTTTAGAGGAGACAGATAACCATGATAGATAAGAACTTGAAACTTTTTCCTATGATAGATGGTTGAAAGAAGTAGGAAACTTTCGTTTGAGGAAAGGAAAACCCTTAGAAATCTGCTGAGTCTTTTCAAACAATTTAAGGGAGAGAATGCTAACACCATGAAAGCAGAAACTTTGTTCTTTTTTTATTGCTGTATTACAGGCTGGAAGGCAGTACCTAACATCTAGGAGGTGCTCAATTAATATTCTTTTTGTTACATAAATGAATGAGGAAGAGGAATAAACATGTTCTTGTTGGCCCCAAAGGGTAGAATTTAGAATAATTGCGTAGGGATTAAAGGGAGATTGATTTGGGTTCAGTAGAAAAGCATATAGTTTAATGGTTAAAATCAGGGTCTCTGATTTAGAGTGCCTGGACTGGAATCTGGTTTTACCACTACTTAACCATGTGTCCTGGAAAAAGGCAGAGGATTTCTCAAAGTCTCAGTTTTCTCATCTCTAATATAGGGTTAATAATAACAAGTCCCTCTTAGGGCAATCAGTACAATGCCTGCTCTACAGTAAGTGCTCAAGAAGGACTAACTATTATTATCACTGTTGTTATTGTTCATCTCATAACCCTTCGAGCTCACTAAAAAGGTCTCCTGGTACATGAACATTTCCCTGATAGGAAGAGCTCTGCTTCTTCAGGTAACAATTCACTGCATTATTGAATTGTTACCCTCTGGAATAGATTCCTTAACTGGGTACAAGAGTAGACTAAAATCACTCTGCTTTTAACTGTAGAAAATTCCAAGGTTATAAACCACACCCCCAAAACAAGAACTCAAGGGTAGTGACTGAGAATAAGTTTTGTGGAAGGAGAAGGGTTTTGTGGCCATGGTGGAAAATAGGGTAGTAAACCCAACTTCCACAGTTAGTTCCTCATCCCTAGGGAATTAGGAATGCAGGATAGTTGCCTTTACTGGTTTCAGAGTATTTGAAATATAAAGCTATCAGACAAAAATAGTATACAAAAAAATATTTTTGTCCCATTGAAGAAGTAAACTTGTTTGAAATAAAACATTTTTTAAAGTATTTCTAATAGTTTTTAAAACTATGATGATTTTTCATAGTTTATGAGCCTCCTGAGAAATAGGAACATGAGGAACATTGAAACTTTTATTTCCATTTCTCTTGCCCAATTTATCCCCTAAAAACCTTTACTTAATCCAACTAAGTAAAAATAAAATGTATTTGCATAATAAAAGAAGCAATTGCATAAAAAGGTGCAAAACTCTTACATTTCAAAGCTCTTTTTTTTTTTTTTTCTGGATTTTTAACCACTGCGCAGCCAGGGAAGTCCCTAGGAATTTGCATTTTAAGCCAGCTAAGCATCTGATGGGCTTGGGGGTTGGAGAACCTACGTGGGGGTAGTTGGGCACAGGTAGGGACCTCAGAACAGTTTTCTTGCCAAGAGGGTGCTAGACGCATGGGGAGAAATATTGAAAATGGGGATGGGGAAAAGACTTATACTGAGTAAGTATAAAACGTATACTGAGTACTTAGCACTGCTAACAATTTCCTTTTTTTTTTTTAATTTTTTATTGGAGTATAGTTGTTTTACAATGTTGTGTTAGTTTCTACTGTATAGCGAAGTGGAGTTCCCTGTGTTATACAGCAGGTTCTAATTAGTTATCTATTTTATACATACTGTGTATATATGTCAATCCCAGTCTCCTGACGCATCCCACCCCCGCCACTTTTCCCCCCTTGGTGTCCATACATTTGTTCTCTACATCTATGTCTCTATTTCTGCCTTGCAAACAGGTTCATCTGTACCATTTTTCTAGATTCTAAATATATGTGTTAATATACAATATATGTTTTTCTCTTTCTGACTTACTTCATCCTGTATGAGTCTCTAGGTCCATCCACATCTCTACAAATGACCCAATTTTGTTCCTTTTTATGGCTGAGTAATATTCCACCATATATATATACGTGCCACATCTTCGTTATCCATTCACCTGTTGATGGACATTTAGGTTGCTTCCATGTCCTGGCTATTGTAAATAGTGCTGCAGTGAACACTGTGGTACATGCATCGTTCTGAACCATGGTTCAGAAAGGTATATGCTCAGTAGTGGGACTGCTGGGTCACATGGTAGTTCTATTTTTAGTTTTTTAAGGAACCTCCATACTGTTCTCCATAGTGGCTATATCAATTTACATTCCCACCAACAGTGCAGGAGGGCTCCCTTTTCTCCACGCCCTCTACAGCATTTATTGTTTGTAGATTTTTTTTTTTTTGCGGGGGGGGGGGTTAGGAGTTTATTAATTATTTATTTTTGCTGTGTTGGGTCTTAGTTTCTGTGCGAGGGCTTTCTCTAGTTGTGGCAAGCGGGGGCCACTCTTCATCGCGGTGCACGGGCTTCTCACTATCGCGGCCTCTCGTTATGGAGCACAGGCTCCAGACGCGCAGGCTCAGTAGTTGTGGCTCACGGGCCTAGTTGCTCCGCGGCATGTGGGATCCTCCCAGACCAGGGCTTGAACCCGTGTCCCCTGCATTGGCAGGCAGATTCTCAACCACTGCACCACCAGGGAAGCCCCGTTTGTAGATTTTTTGTTGATGGCCATTCTGACCCGTGTGAGGTGATACCTCATTGTGGTTTTGATTTGCATTTCTCTAATGATTAGTGATGTTGAGCATCTTTTCATGTATTTGTTGGCCATCTATGTGTCCTCTTTGCAGAAATGTCTGTTTAGGTCTTCTGCCCACTTTTGGATTGGGTTGTTTGTTTTTGTGATATTGAGCTGCATGAGCTGCTTATATATTTTGGAGATTAATCCTTTGTCAGTTGCTTCATTTGCAAATATTTTCTCCCATTCTGAGTGTTGTCTTTCCGTCTTGTTTATGGTTTCCTTTGCTGTGCAAAAGCTTTTAAGTTTAATTAGGTCCCATTTGTTTATTTTTGTTTTTATTTCTCTTACTCTAGGAGGTGGGTCAAAAAGGATCTTGCTGTGATTTATGTCAGAGAGTGTTCTGCCTCTGTTCTCTCTAAGAGTTTTATAGTGTCCGGCCTTACATTTAGTCCTTTAATCCATTATGAGTTTATTTTTGTGTATGGTGTTAGGGTGTGTTCTAATTTCATTCTTTTACATGCAGCTATCCTTTTTTCCCAGCACCATTTATTGAAGAGGCTGTGTTTTCTCCATTGTATATTTTTGTCTCCTTTGTCAAAGATAAGGTGACCGTATGTGCATGGGTTTATCTCTGAGCTTTCTATCCTATTCCATTGATCTATATTTCTGTTTTTGTGTCAGTACCATACTGTTTCGGTGACTGTTACATTGTAGTACAGTCTGAAGTCAGGGAGGCTGATTCCTCCAGTTCTGTTTTTCTTTCTTAAGATTGCTTTGGTTATTCGGGGTCTTTTGTGTTTCCATACAAATTGTAAAATTTCTTGTTCTAGTTCTGTGAAAAATGCCATTGGTAATTTGATAGGGATTGCATTGAACATGTAGATTGCTTTGGGTAGAATAGTCATTTTCACAATATTGCTTCTTCCAATCTAGGAGCATGGTATATCTCTCCATCTGTTTGTGTCATCTTTGATTTCTTTCATCAGTGTCTTATAGTTTTCTGAGTACAAGTGTTTTACCTCCTTAGGTAGATTTATTCCTAGGTACTTTATTCTTTTTGTTTCATTATTTAAGCAGTACCTAACTTTTAGCTAAATAATATGAAACATGTAGATAATAAAATGATGTTCATGAAAAAGGAATAATATAGGTTTTTGCTTTTCAACAAGTCAACATTCAACATTCACTGGAAAGCCAACAAACATCAAAAGTAAAATAGGCTTGTTGGAGATAAGGTCAAAAGACACTTGGTTTGGTGGATTGCTATTTGTGGCCATGCATTTTTTTAGATAGTAATAGGTGACCATTCTATTTATTGCATGTGTAGTCATGAATAAAGCATGTAAAATAAAATTAATACTATTCTGGGGGGGCTTTTTATTATTCCCTGTTGAAGGAAGGACTAACAGAAAGTGGCAGATTAGGAGTCATCGAACAGTTGTGTTAGAAACAGAAAATAAACACAAAGAAAACTACTGAGTAAGAAAAATACATACCTGTGGAATTTAGAGGAGCAAAAAGCAGGAGCCATGTGTACTATAAAAACAAATAGACAAGAACAACAACAAAAGAAACATAGAGATAAGCACCTGAATAGAATAGAAATAGAAATAGAATAGAAAAAGAATGAGAAGCAGAGAGAAAGACAGTGAAAATTTAGGAACTTTTATAGTGATTATAATTCTTCAAGGCCATATTCAATGTAAGTTATTATATTTTGAACTGCTTATGCTACATATCAGGGTTTTTAAACTCTTTTGTTTATTGAAATGTATGTGCTTTTCCTTAAAACTTACAGCTATATTTTTGAAATAAAGTTTTTTTTGATTTCTAGAGAACTTTAAAATATTCAAAAGAATGACTTAATGGAAATTAGCTTTCAAACCTTAACAATGTAAATTACTATCAGGTGAAAGTTAATGAACAATAATAAATAGGAGCCAACCTGTATTGAGTAATTAATCCCATGTGCCAGACCCTATGTTAAATGCTTCCCTTGCATTGTCCCACTGAATCCTCACAGTGACCCCTGAGATCCTCATTTTAGGAATGAGAAAACTGAGATTCTCATTCACTCAGGGTTAGAGCTATTAAAACCGCAGAATTCCTTGGCTTATCTGTCATGTTACACTGCCTGTCCATCTCTTACTTATAACTGCTACTGCCTCTGCCTTCTGTGACAGCATTTATAGCCTCCCCTTCTTTAAAAGTAATTACTCCAGGTTCCCTGAACCTACCATGCTCTCTGGCCTCTGCATTACTTCTCTGAGTTGTCCTTATTGTTCAACCTCCCCACCTTTCACACAGACATACACACACACACACACACACACATTATTTGCACACAATCCATCTGTCTAATTTTTTCTTGGTTTATCAGATGCAGGTGTGACCTCTGAGAACTCTTTCTTAATACAACTCTTCTTAAGTGCCCCCTCTTTTTGGTCCTTTTATGTGCTTGGCCAATTTCTCAAACATCTTTTCAAGATCTCTGCCACTGCAGAAACCACGGTCTCCCCAATGTTTTCTAGGTTTTCCTCTTTTCTTGATTTTCTAGGCATTCTAAGCACTCTTAGGTATATGAGTCAGGTCAGTAAATCTGTTTCATAGCCAAACACTACACCCCCTTCCCCCACTCATGCTCATCAGAAAAATCAACTGTATCTAGTAGAGCTAAAAAGTGAGGACCAACAAAATTTTCCATAGAACTTGGTCAATGGAATCCATCCCTAAAACACTCTCTCAAATCCAACCCTTCTTCTCCATTTCCTCAAATACTGCCCTCTCTAAGCCCAGCATTACTTCTGATGTGGTTTAATATAACTCACTAGGTGCTCTATCTGTCCAAGGTTATTCAGTCTGTCTTCCTTCCAGTGTATCCTCCTACTCTATACACTGCACAGTACCAACTCTTTCTGAACGAGTAAATACTTCTAGACCACACAATAAAGTAGTACTTTGATTTTTTTAAAAAAAGCTGTAAAGGCTACACATTGTCTACTGAAGAAAGTCCTAATTTAGCCTGGTGGTTATAACCCCTCAGGAATATAAAACCTCACATGTTCTGTCTTCACTCTAGGCATTTTTCTCACGATAATGTCTTTCTGCATTCCTTTTTTACCTGTCACTTTTACCTATTTAATAAACATCACACACACATGTGTTATCACTTAAGGTAGTAGTTCTCAAACTTTAGACTCCATGAGAATCCCCTGGAGAGCTTCTTTACAATTGCAATGGCCAAGCCTCACCCTCCAGAAATTATGGATCAGTTGATTTGAGGTGGATCCCACTGATTTGTCATCCATCTCAGTTGTTAAATCTCCCATGAATTTTTCCTGCTCTCCCAAGCCTATCTCTTCCAAATTCCCATAATAATTTGTTGGTTCCTCTCTTATTGTAACCACAGTCAACCTTGAAATATAAGAAAGTGTGCTAATGTTTATTTGTTTTAGTTTCCTAAGGGGAATGATTGAGTCCTAAGTATCTCTGTATTCTGTATTACACAAACACAGAACATTCTCAGTATACTGACTCAATAAATAAATGAAAATTAATTTTATATCATGAATCTGGTGGTGGTCAATATTTTTAAAGAGTTGGGTTTCCTTCTTTCATATTAGGTGAAAATTCCTGTTTGAAAATTGATGTGTGGAGAAGGACACCTTTTTCTTTACCCAATTATATTCAGTATCTGGAGTCTGCAAGTTAAACTGATGTATTACAGATTAACAGGAGAAAAACGGCTGATTCATATGCATATGAAAGCTAACAAAAGAAGTAACTAGCTCACTAGATGGTTAAACATAGAGGCATAGATGCCTAACTCAGTAGGGGAAAAGGAGGGAGAAGAAAAGGCTTCTGTGGGAAGAACAAATAGGAGAGACAAATGGGTTTTTAGGAGAGCAGATGAAAAAGTTTGTGATGATGTTTGTCTGTGCATGTGTGAATGGTCTTTCCCTCTTCTTCACGGCCTTATTTTCATTTATAATAGGTTTACTCATCTTCTTTCGTCTCCCACTAGACCTGCCCCAAAGATGGAATTTACGGCAGTCTTATTTCCCAGAAGTTGCCTGGATCTATGGATAAGCTGTTCCTTCTGTTCAGTAGATAAAATTCTGCACATACGAGGATGGCAGAAAACGCCACTGTGCATGGAAAAAGAAAGCAAGACCTTCAAGGGAGGTAAGATTGAGGGATTGGGCGTTTTATGCCTATTATCCCTCCTTTCTGCTTTCAGTGTAGATGGAAATGAGAACAAGGTTTCTTAGGGGTGAGAGGAAAAGGAACATGTAAAGGCATGGGGAAACCTACCTAAGCATCAAGGAGGGTTATCTTCAAGGAAAAGATTATCACTGTTCTCAAAGATATCATCCTGATGCTAGATTTGTCACTTGTTTCACATCCCTACTACCAACACTCTCCGAAATCCCTGCTCCAGTGTAACTTATGCTTTTACTTCTCTCATATCTTGTTCCTACCTTTATCTGTCTATCTCTACCACATTTAACTGGAGGTCTATCGGAAGACAGCGAAGTGTACCATCCCTACAAATTGTGTCTATGGGAACAAAAATGGGTTTTTTGTACATGTAACTAGGAAGGACGAGGCTTATTGATGATTTTGGAAAGTGAGACAGAGTTTTCCTCTCATTCAAAAAGTCAAAGCCAGAAGTTACTTACCTTATATAAAGTACTTTCAATCAAACATAATTGAGAGACACTGGTATTAAGGATGTTAAGTTCTGAAAGAGAGAAGAGGGATAATTTGGCTTATTCTAAGGAAGCTGGGTGAAATACTCTATTTGAATGTCACTAGAGCAGAAAGAGACTGAGGCTGGGACACAGCAAAGTCCCCTAACACCCAGGCAGCACCAGCTTTCTCAGGATAACATTGGCTGGAAGTCCGTTTCAGGTGGTAGGCAAGGAACTAAGAGAAAATTCACCTCTGTAACAGGATCCTTTTAGCAGTGAGAGGTCTGCACTTTGCTCCCAGGAGAGGAAATTGTAAGCTTCCCTAGAAGGGATGGAAGGAGAAAGCAGAAGCAGGAAGGAAAAAGCCCTCTCCACTCTGACCTGTGTGTCCTTGACAGTCCTGTATTGTCTGAGGTGAAGTTCCTCTTAGAACCCAGAATACCCAGGTGGGAAGACCTGGTGCTATTTATAATTCCCAGTGTGGCCCTGACACCTGCCAATGAGGTTGCTGTGTAATTATCCACCCATCCTTTCAAAATGAAGGGAATTTCAGGGGTCACTTGTTTTTCATTCCTTAAAAAGGAAAACAGTGAGTTGGGCATCAGATAGAAACATCTGCCTCTGTCCTCCTCAACTTCTGATTTCTAGCCTTCAATAGGAACCAAATTCCCACCTAATTCCCCTTAAAAACCAAACAGTAGAGAGGTGTGTATATTTCAGTTCCTCCCCCATGATGCGTGCATGTTACAGAAACCACTGAAGCATGCTGCAAGACAATCACTTGAAATTAGCTTTGAGAGGGCAAGGTTTGCACGGGTCAGTTATTTCCCCTGAACTGGGAGACAGCACTTTCAGTGTGAGAAAAGGAGAAACACAGCTGTAAGGGACATTGAGGACAAGATTGGCCAAAACGTGTAAAGTAAGGAACAGAGCAAAACCAAATCAAGCATTAGAGGAGGATTTCTCAGGGCTCAGATCATGCCCATATCATATCCATATCAAAATGATTTTTAGGGTTCCTTTCCCTTCATCCCAGCTAAGCTCTTCAATTCTCTCTGCCGAGTCCCAGGTAAACCTAGGCCATCACCTGACCCAGCTTCTAAATCTTAATCTTTATCTGTTTATCCTACTGTTCTCACCTGGATGTATCTGTTGCCCAAGGCAGGCTAAGTGTAAGACATGTCCATCTGTCTCCAGAGATCAACTTAATTAAAATGAGCATATCCTCGTTGCAAACAAGATGGGTTTTTATTGATGTTTCAGGAAAACTGGGATGTAGTCATTCTCCTAAGATAGAGTACTGCATTTATTTACTGAAAGCCACTGGGAAGGAATGATTGATGGGCCAAGGTTTGCATTTCACCATATGTAACACAAGGAGTCTGTACTTGGTGTTGCTGTGTCCCTCAGTATGCAGTCAATGGAAAATATATTTGACTGGAGCAAGAGAGAGCTACTTAAGTGACCTCCTTTATTTTAGTATTAATGTTAGACCACAAATGAATCAGGTCTTCTATATAAAAACTGGTATTTTAAAAGTCTTTTAAGTAAATAAAAAATTACTAACTTTCAGCGTGGAAACCAAGAATGATCTACGTATTGAAGCACATGAGACTTTTTAAGATCAGATATACTGATTCGTTGGCCTATGAGACTACTATAAACGCAAATGGGAGATCCCAACTGAAAGGCTTCTTTCTAAAGATTCGTATGACATTCGCTGTATGAATACCGGGATCCTGCAGTAAATGTGCCCTCATGTTTAACTTGTTCTTGCCATGTCTGCTTACCTTGACTTTCGGATTAGTTTTGTTCCCACTGCTTTTTGCACCTGGGTTTCCCTTCTCAGGTGCTTAATTGCAGGGAACTGTCTCGTATTCCAGGGAATTTATTTCTAATGCTCTTTACTGCACCATATTTGAGGCATTTCCTTTTATCGTGGACGGGCAGAAAATCACATCAATGCCAATGCAGTGAGATTTGTGAGAGAAGAGGATGGAAAAGCAGAATTTGGCTGTTTTTAAACTCTCTTGCATAAGTAGGCTCTACAGGGTATTTGAACTGTACTTCCTTGAAGAATAATTACGTATATCATAAAATTAGTCAACAATGAAAATTGTTACTAGACCAAGTACAGGACTAAGATAATCCCTCGGCTGTTCAAAACCTCAAGGAACACTCCTATCAGGTGAGAGTCACAGAGCAGGACCTCAGGAGTCAGAGGGAGGAGACAGAAGGTTCTAGTTCATTTCCTACCTCTTCTAGCTTCTGCTTTACTCATTCGCTATAAACTAAGTGTGAATTTCCTTTATTCAGTCATTTGTTGGCTGGCTTCATTATCTTGGGAGAGTCAACCAATTAGAGGAAAGAAACTCTGAAGGAGAAGAGACATTTCATTGATTTTTTAGGACCTTCTTTAATCCAGAACCCTGAGAGGCAAAGAAAAGAGATTTCCTAATCATATCAAAAATCTTGGCAGATTTAAGCAAGATAATCCCATATAAAGCCTTCAGGTATCTCCATATTTGAAATTAGTCCAATCTCTGGAAAGAGAAGGGGATAATAGATGCCTGTAGAGGTTTAAAAGTTTTGTGAGCTCCAAAGAGGCTTCATGAAGCATCTCCTTTCATTGTCCTTCTATGCCTACCTACACCGAGTCCCTACCACAAAGAAAGGGTCTGAAATAAAACCCAGCCTTCTGTTAAACCTCTCTATGACTCCGTCCATGCTGGGACTGAGAGCTATGAGGGAATGGGAACAAGTACTGGAGGTTCACAGGAAACTGCATGCCTTCTGATTCTACTTGTTGCCCATGGGAGGTTATGACCTACAGCAACTGTCTAGTAGTTGAGGCCTTTATGAGAGACAGTAGAGCAGAGACCCTGGAGAGCTCGTATACTTCTGGGTGCAAGAAAATGACAACCTCTCTTCAGAATTTTTTTTTTTCTGGGTCACAAGGACCCTTCTTAGATAATTCTTGGAGAATAAGAAAAGGCTGCTTGAAACCATCATTCGATGGCATCCTCTGATGCCTACTTGTTGTCCTCTTCCATGAAACCAAAGTAGAGAAAACTCTGGGAGAGAGAATGATCCTTCCCTTGTCCCTTTCTTGTTCACTATATGCCATGACTTGAGTCCAAGCGGAGTAGTCTGGGAGAATGCAGAATAGTTTAGGATATATGACATGAATATCCATTTCTCCTAATTTCAGCTAATCTCTTCCCATCATCTTGACTATTAAAGCATCTCCAAGGTCTTCATTTGAAAGACTTTGCACTCATACTAAGAAGTTAGAACTAGCCCATCCAGAAGGAAGGGATAGAATTAGATGCACTCTAAGTGTCCATGTATAATTTAGGAGGCTCTGACTTACCATTGTCACCCACACCAGAGTGATGATGCCTGAATAAAAATTTGGCAGATAATGACAACCAAGTGATGGTGTCTGAGGCTCAGAGTCAGACAGGACAATTCGCTTCCTTTAATATAGCAGTGGGAAACCTGGATATATATAGCTTCTTAAAGTATTCTTCCCAGACTGGGTCTCTCATACTAAGAATCAGGGCATGAAGACCCTCCTGTATAACTCTGACAAGCTTAAAGGGGATTTCAAGAAGCAAGCCCTTCCCTGATGTCACATAACTCTGCATTTCTCTGCCGTTAAGCATGAGTGTAAAGTAGATAAGAATTTCAAGGAATGAGGGCATTACTTGAGGCACAGAATCCTTTTTTTTCTTACCAGTCTTCTCTAGATATCAGGGCTTAAAACAATGGGGAAAAAAACTTGGGAATGTAGGAAGCACAATAGAAGATGCAATATGAAGCTTTATTCCTCTTGATTCTCCAACACTGAATTTGTTCCCAAACTCTAGCTATAGAAAGCCCACCCCCAGGGAGTTCCCTGGTGGTCCAGCGGTTAGGACTGGGCACTTTCACTGCCATGGGCCTGGGTTCTCTCCTTGGTCAGGGAACTAAGATCCCACAAGCCACGTGGTGCAGCCAAAAAATAAATAACTAAATAAATTTTTTTTAAAAATCCCATGCCCCCAATTCTATGGTACTAGACAGAAAGCATACCACACAGTTCACTAGTCTACAACTTGACAATATTCTTCCAAAAGGCATATTTTTAAAAATAAGTAAATAAACATAGCCCTGAAGGTCAAATTTAGAGAGATCTGGTTATACTATTGGGAGGGAAAGACACTCATTATGCATTGTAAGGACCTTACATCTCATAAAGGCTGGAAGAGAGAGGTAGATTATCTCTAAATGTTCTTCCCTGGAGAAGGAGCTCATAATAATTGATTCTCAATGAAGGTCCCAACACTAGTGAAAAATTTGCTGAGAATTTTATAGAAATTTCTGACCACAAGAATAAAGCATATAGCTTACTTCCTGTGGAATGAAAGTGTCTCCTTTAAGAAAATGACACCAGGAGATGTGAGCACTCATAGGTCAGAATCCTGCCCACCTAAGAGGAAACGTGAAGTTTCCTCTCCAAGGCTGAGTCTCTTATCCTGAAGTATGTCATGAAGGCACCTCCTAGAAAGCTCTGAAGGGCTAAGAGACAAGGAAGCATTGTCTCTCGGCTTCAGTTCCACTCCTCATTACTTTGATTTGCAATATTAGGGCTGGGATTATGCAAACCCCATTGCTGCTTGGCCAGTAAACTCTGCCAATAGCAGGTGCCGGAGGGAGACTAGAAGACTGTAGGAAGGAGAAAGGACTGGTTCTTTCCCCTTTGCATCCTGTGTGTTTGAGATTCCTGTGAGCGTCACTGCAGCAACACTGGAAGGAGGAGGGAGGGCAGGGGAGAAAGAAAAGAGAGGAAAGGGGGAGGACAAAGAGAAAACTTACAGAGAAAAATTCAGACATTATGTTTTTTCCCCTAAATACTGTGTGTATTTCCTAAAAACAAGGGCGATTTCTTTCACAACAAGAATTCAATTATCAAAAGGAGGAAATTAAGAATGATATAATTCTAATCTATATACCTTATTGAAATATTGCCAGTTATCTCGTTAGTGTCCTTCATGGCACGTTGTTTTATTTTGCTTCAGTTCCCCAGGATGCAGTCCAAGATTCCAAAGCACTTAATAATCATGTCTCTAGTCTTCTCTAATAGGGAAGATTTTCTCAGTCCTACTTTGTCTTTCATTACTTTAACATTTTTGAAGCGTGCAGACCAGTTATTTTGTAGAACATCCCTCAATCTGGGTTTATCCACTGTTTCCTCATGGATTAGAATTGTAATGTCATGAGTTTGGCGGATTCCTTGGAAGGAATGTTGTGTTCTTTCCCCTGCATCATGTTAAGGAGGCACGTGAGTTCTATCTGTCCTACTCTCGGTTATCTTTAATCACTTGATTAAAGAGATGTCAACCAACTTTTTGTCACTATAAAGTTACAATTTTTCCCTTTGTAATTAATAGGGGCCTTGTGGAGAGATAGTTTGAGGCTCTGTAAATGTCCACTTCCTCATCAAACTTTAACTCATTACTTTTAGCAACCATTGATGATTCATGCCTAAAAATATTACTATGATGTTTGCTAAATGATGGTTTGCCAAATGATGGATCATTCCTTTTATAGTTATTAATTGACATTCTACTGTAGAAGGGAACTATCCCTTTTCCCCTATTTATTCCATTTTGTTTATTTGTTTATATATGTTGGTATGGACTCACGGGATTCTGATTTTATTCAATGTATTATATTCCATTACTACAATTATTCATGTTGATGCTCAGACTTTCCCAGATTTTGCTAGTGGGAGTCTTTCAAGCTGGCTCATTTGATTTTGAAGTGTCCCCGTCGTTCTTTGAATACTTCTCTACTTTCTGGCATGGCAAGATGTTCCAGGCTCATCTTGTACTTTACTGCCTTGCCCTGGAATCAACCATTTCTCCCACGAGCTCTTGTTTCTTTTCTTTTAGTGAAGTATGGTATTTAGAATTCATGGTCTGGATACTGGTGTGTCATGGCTGCTAGGCCTTCTCAGCAGACAGAGCTGACAATTATGTTTAAGTATTCTCTCTCTGCCTCTCTCCCCCATCTCACTATCAATTTGCATTCACACAAGTAATCAATGAGAGTGTCTGTTTCTCCATGACTTCATCAGCAGAAGCTGTTTTCAATATAATCTGATTTTATAAGACAGTTTCCAATGGTCTTTTCTAGTCATAAAGACATGATTCACACAGATCTGGGAAGGGACATTGCTCACTGTGCCACTTAAAAGTGTGTGCTGTAGCATAGGGAGATCAGGTCCGTGCTCTGCCTGCAGCTCTCAGTAGAAGGCAGGCTAGGTATTCCTCAGTAATCTCTGTCCACCTGCTCCCTTGTGTGTGGGAGACATAATAACTGTGATCACAAATTACAGGAAATACATGAAGCCCTGACTCAAAGGCTGGTCCCTGATATTAGACATGGATTATTAAGACTCACTGCTAATTCTGGAGTCCTCACGTGTGTCTCAGTGAAAAAATCCTCTCTTTCAACTTTAAAGGCTACACATGAAAACTGGCCAACAAGGCAATTAAGAGTAGAAAAGAAAATTGGGGAAAGAGTGTAAGACATAAAGCAAAGCATTCCAGTACTGCCCTTTGGCCTGTCCTCCATGCTAAGATTCTTGCCATAGTAGAAAGTGACTGAAAACAGAAACAGGATAAAAAGAGTTAGCATGAAGCTCTATTCCACTTGATTCTCCCATAGCAAATTTGTTCACCAACATGTGAAAACCCATCCCAGACTGTTTAATAGCATAAGATATACGATATACCCATGACTGCCCCACAGTTTAGATGAGGTCCTGCCAGAAGGCATGACTCAAAAGATCCTGGTCTTGATGGTTAGACTCAATAAGTTCTGGGTATGGTCCTGGGAGGGGTGAAATTCAGTGTTCTATTGATGAATTTTTAATCAAACCAAGACTGGAGGAAGAGTTAAGTAAGATGTATTCTAAAGGCTTTTCACTGGAAAAGGAAAGTACAATTCTAGTTTCCACCTTTAGCTCCCATGCACAGCTACAGAGACTGAGGGTTTTGCAGGGACAGTCATGGAATCACTCCTCTATTGAGGGATAGAGGTGGAGGGGAGATGTCCATACTAAAAGGACACTAGGAGTGTTGGTGACACGTCACTCACATATTTGTTAAAGGAGATGGAGAGAAACTGCATCAGGGTTCCTCTTCAAGTTTTGGTCTCTCAGACTAGGCTCTGAACTAAGAAATTACTACCGTGTGCTTGGAATTTTTGGTCTCAATCATCTTCATTTTCACATCCTCTATTTCATACATGAATCTGTCTGACCTGAAAATAGGGTGCCAAATGGAGGAAAGTATGAGGATTGAGGGCATTGCTTCATTGAATTTTGTGGTGTATTAGCTAAAGCTTAGGTTAAAGAAATCTGGAAAGCCCAGGAGATGTTAGCAGCCAAAGAAGCTCCTTTTCCTTTGTCTCATACCATCTGCTTGTAAAATCCTATTTATAGAGCCTTACCTAGGTTGATCTGAGAAACTGAGGCTCAAAAACTAAGTTTAATATCTCTTACAAGCTTTGGTTCAAGAGATAGAAAAGATTGTCATTATGACCTATAAGAGACCAGGACTTTGACTTAATCTAATTTAGGTCACAGAAGCCACAATAAGGCATAAATGTCCTTTCTGGGCTTGATATCTCATACTGAGGTCTGGGACATGATGACTCTTCCTTCAGGGAAGGTATGCGAAATAAACCTACCCTTGTTCTGTAATATCTCCATACAGATCTCCACATAAAGTCAGACCTAGGACAGTTTCCAGAAAATTCTGGAAAATTAGGACATTGCATGATTCAAAGCACTTTGTTCTTCCTCTTTGACATCCTCATGCTGTTGTGTATTAGAGCCAAAATAGAAATGGTTGGAAAAATGGAGGAAATATTAGGAGCTCCATCACCTCTGATTCACTGTAAGTTTTTTAATCCTATTAATTATGTATTAAAATCAGATAGTCATTAGTCATTCCACTGTATCAAAAAAAAAGAATGAAGATCTTCTCTCAGTTATGAAGAGCAAACAAATCTTAAAAATTACAGAGGAATTTGCACGAAGCACAATACGCCACATCTCCTTTTGCTCTTATATTTAAAAATTGTTCCTGGGACTTCACTGGTGGTCCAGTAGTTAAGACTCCGTGCTTCCACTGCTGGGGACACGGGTTCAATCTCTGGTTGGGGGAACTAAGATCCCACATGCTGCGTGGTGCAGACAAATAAATAAATAAAAATAAGTAAATAAATAAAAATTGTTCCTGGTTACAGAGGCTGGGAATCTAGGGGACATAATCATGAAGCAATGTGACCTATTCCTCCTGTCTGGGTCTTCAGTTCAGTGACTAAAGATAAAATAAGGAAGGCTTGGAAATTGAGCTGTTTGGAGGTATAGAAAGAATAGACATTTTTCTTAGTGTTAATTTGCTCCTGATGTAATGACTTTTAAAGCCTCACCTAGGACAATAGAGTAGCCTGAGGCTAAATTCACCACTCATGGCATTCTTACATATCAGGAGGGGTTAAATTCACCACTCATGGCATTCTTACATATCACGCCTTTCAGGAGTTAAGAGGATGATCTAATAACAGTACAGTCTTGAATTCTACCACTGATACTCTGTTCTCATATCGAAGGCAAAACACCCAAAACTCTGGATAAGTCCTTGGCCCAGTTTTCCTTATTATAACATAAAATCTAAATTTGCCTGGTGTTGGGATGATGTAAGTGACCCCTAAGGAGACCTCTGTGGTGTAAAATTCATTGACTCTCTGCATTGCCCAGAAGCACAGCTATAATAACTCTGTAGGGAACTGTGGCTACATGGTGTTAAGCTTTCTAAGAGGAGCTTTCATTTGAAGGGGACACTAAAGAAGTAGTGTCCACAGACTTTACAGTTCTATTGAAAAGGAGGGGCATGAAGTCCTTTCCCCGGGCTGGATTTCTCATACTGACTCCAGGCTAGGAAGTCCTCTGCCAGACACTCCAGATCAATCAAGGGAAACTTGTGAAACAAAATTTCCTCTCTTCTCATGACTTCAAGAAGCTCTCTTTTATGAAGACAAACAGTGCGATTAACAGGAGATTGGGGCATGAGCAAACTGTACAAATAAAAGTGTCTGTATTTTCTACCGCTGTCCTACCATACTCCAATGTGGAGACAGTGACGCACGAAAAGTCAGACAGATGATAGGGTTGTAGCATTAGGCTGCACTGCATTTCTGTAGCTCACTCTCAGTTTATCCAACTGAAAAGAAGATATGAGAGATTGGAGGAGGAACCTAAAACTATTTGTTGTATAACCAATATATCGTGACCCCTGATTTGCCTGGGTGAATGAATGAGCCCTGACCTATTCACCCTGAAAAGTCACATTCCTGCCAAGTACTCCCTTCTGCCCTCCACGTCCTCTGCTTCAATAGCTCTCTAAAAGACCCCAAGGGGATTATTATATGAGCTCAATAATCCGTGCCGCAGCCTCTGGTCTTTGCTTCTCAGGACCAGGCCTTCATCAGAGCCCGTAAACATGTAGAACCGTTTTGCTTCCAGGTGCCCTGCACACATGGTCTGCTGAGCTTCTACAATCCTGCACAGCCCTCTTCTCCTCCACCCACAGTGGTTGACCCTGCCCACCGATGCCCTGGATCCTTGTCAGGCAGGAAGGCTTAGCACCTTTCAAGGTGAGGAAGAATTCACTCTCACCTCTACCCTTTAGGGAAGGAGAAAGCTCTTTCCCTTTATGCAAAGCTTTTTTAGTGAGGTGAGAACAATTCTCTCTGCCTTCTTTCAAATGGGTTGTTCAGGCAGGAATACTTGGGCCCCAGTGTGTGAAAGTGTTGAGTAGGGGGAATCTTTCAGTTTCCACACAGATGAGTCAAGACTGGTTCAAGCACCTGTACCACATTCTACCTGAAAGCATTGTTCTCATCCATTCTTCTTTTTTGTTCTTTATTTTCAGTTACTTATCTCTTTGCCGTAAATAGAGTTGTAAAATGGGAGGATATTGTGAGAGACAAAGACATTGCATGAAATGAGAACACCCCAGATTTAACTTTGGGCATGTTGTGAGTCAGTGGATGAGGTTAAAAAATTATCTGGCAAAACAAAGAAAGGTTAGGAGAAAGGATATGAAATTCCATTTCTCCAACTTCAGTATCAGACCATTGTACCCTTATCATCCTGTGATGAGGTCTCTCCCAGGAACAAGAGAAGAGATTAATATTCATTCCGTCTCTTGAATCAGGGGATACAAGAGCTGGCTATTATGACTGGCAAAAGATCAATCACTAGTTTAGTTTATTCAGGGTCATAAAGATCAATCCTGTGCATAAAATGTGCATCTCAAGGCTTGAAGCCCGAGTTGACTGCATAAGAAAAACCACTCTTTTCCTTTCATTTTTCTATTTCCTATGAATATTTAGCTTCTCAAATGTGCTTTGGACCAGTTTTAACATATTACAGGACCTCTGATTTAATAAATAAATAATAAATGAGTAAAGTCACTAATGTGTACATTTTGCATTTGCCTAAGTGTCATGATTTTACCATTTTGAAAATTATACTTCAACAAGAGTTAAGAGTTTACAGATTTACTTGAGAGATGGATTGGGATTTTGTTAAGAATTGACAAATTTCTTAGAAGAAGAAATAGATGCTGAGAAAAGAGAAGGAATTTGGACTTAGGGAAAAAGAAAAGAGGTTTAATAGAGTTAAAAAGAGGAAAGCTGCTTTCCTGAAATTTAACTCCCCTCTCTGGGTTTGGTCCTGCCTTCCTTCCGTTATCCACATTCAGAATCAAACCTACTTGGTCCCCGGCGGTAGTCTCTGACTCCTCGGGAAAGACCCTTGTAGCATGAGCGAGAGCCGGGAACACGTTAAGGAAGAATACCTGGGGGAGGCAGTGGACAGATGCAAGAGATCTCAAAGATTTCCTTGCAGAATGCTCTTGTCCTTGGTAGGGGAGGAAAAAACCCATGAAACTCCAATTTCTTCATTGTGCATTTCTCTAGCATGAAAGTCTTAGCAAGCTCCAGGCTTCCAATTTCACACTTCAGATCAGCTATAAGAAACAAATCAAATAGTAATAAAATGTAAATGCAGGATGTAAATATTTAAAGAAAGTTGGCTCATAAATATGTGAGACAGACCATGAAATCTGTAAATTCCACTTTTAGACAACGCTTTTCTCCTTTCAGTTCCTTTGTACCTGCCCTGTCAGAGGAAAATAAGTACTCAGCCATTGAGGGATCAAAGGAATAATATGGGGGTCTTGAGGTGGGAAGTACTAGGGAAGTTGTCCAAAAATTTAGGGGCTGGAAGGAAAAGATTGAGGCTTTAGTGGCTTTAATAAGAAAGGTTCAGATATGGAGGAGGAGACAATATAATAGAACAGCTGGAACTCATAGAGATCCTCCCACATGCCAGGCATGGACTAAGATTTTTACTAACATGATTTATTTAAACCTCCATTCAGTAAGCAAAGGCAGTTTTCACCCAGGCTTCATAGATGAAGCAATGGAGCTAAGAGAAGATAAGGTTTCCAGGTCTTATGATTAGAAGGTGGCTGAATCAGGACTGTAACCCAGGAAGAAGTCAAACTCGTTGTGGAAGAGAATATGGTTTAGAATGTTTAGGAGGCTCAGCATAGAGAAAGGCCATTTCTTGTTGGAAATCCACTTCTCAAAGCTTGGGGATTTTCTGAGTCAAAATCATGGGGTTCTCCCAGGCCTCATCTATCCCTTCCCAGCCAAGCTACTTCCACTGCGGTTGCCTAAGCTCAGTGATGATTTGCCCAGCGCACCAACTGGTCATCAATGCCTAATTCTCAAGGGCACTAGGCCTGGGGAGGGAGGGAGGAGGGACCCCCCCGAAAGTTGGGCACTTAGAACCCTTTCGAGTTTCCCCACACTTTTTCAGAGCCAGAGCCCTGAGGCCTTTCCTCACCACAGAAGGTAAAAACCAAACCTCTTCCATTTCTTCAAAATTAAAGAGTTAGTTGTCTACTTAGAAGTAATCCTTAAAAAAATTAAAAAATTAAAAAGTGATCCTTGATATTTACCCCTTCCTCAGCCCCAGCTTTCAATGCATCAGCAAGTCCTCACAATGCCACCTCTAATATATATTCATTTGAGATAGTCCAATTTTCTCCCTATCCACTGCCACCACCCTAATTCTGGCCACTCTCATCTCCAGCCTAGGTGACCACTGCATCCTAACTTCATCCACTTTTGCCCTTCAAAACTTCATTTCCCACAATGCTTCAAACGAAGTTTAAATTTTTCATGACTCTTCATTGTATTTAAGAAAAACTCCAGTTGCCTGACAGTGGGCTACAAGGTGCTGCATATTTTGGTTCCCACCCACCTTCCCAACTTCCCCTCATGGCCCTTTCCCCCATGGTCACCGTATCCAGCTACACTGGCCTTCAAAGATATTTCTCCTCCCTTGCTTTTCCTCTCCTCAGAGCTCATCTCCGTTGGAAACTCTCTTTTCTTAGCTCTTACAGGGCTGGCATACTCCATACTTCATTTCTCAACTTAAATGTCACCCCACAGTGAGTCATTCCTCTCCATCTCTGGTCCTCATCTTCCCCTCAGTTGTTCATTGCTTCATGGCACTTGTGAAAATGTGCTATTGTTTTAGTGGTTGGTTTTCTTATTCTTTGGCTGCCCCGTCCACTAGACTCTAAGCTCAGCTAGGACAGGAACTAAGTCTGTTTTGTTCACTGTGGGATGCACACGCTTATCGTACTACCTGATTCACGTTCTCTCCTCTTAGTGCTGGGAGTAATGACATTCCTGAGCACTGTAAAAATTCTGACAATTATGGTGCCTTCCATAGTAAAAATTATACAAAAATTAAAATAAAACTTCTACATATACTGAAATTAAACTAACTTATTTGCAAATTTTCTTTTTTAAGAAGTTTTTATTGGAGTATAGTTGATTTACAATGTTGTGTTAGTTTCAGGTGTACAGCAAAGTGAATCAGTTATACATAACATGTATCCACTCTTTTCTTTTTAGATTCTTTTCCCATATAGGCCATTACAGAATATTGAGTAGAGTTCCCTGTGCTATACAGCAGGTTCTTATTAGTTATCTATTTTATATATAGCAGTGTGTATATGTCAATCCCAATCTCCCAATTATTTATAGATTTTCTGATTACAAAATTTTGGAAAAATTCATTGAAATGGAACTTTTCCCATTTCTTTGGTGTCCCTGATTTTCTGGTAACCTAAGCACATGTGTTGTCTGCCTTTGGGTAATAACAGCTGCCCAGAACCAGAAAGGAAAAAACTGCTTCTCATTTCAACATCAGAGCAAAGGTTGTCTTATCGAGTAAACCTTATTAATAAATCTGCAATGGAGCAGTGGTCACTGATAGCATTACACCTCTTTTTCTACTGTGGGAACAACAATGAATCCTTTGGCCTCTCTTCATGCTTTCTCATCCCACATAGCCTGTCAGCTCCTTAGCTACTGACAAACTCTAATCCCTCAAATAAATTAACAGAAGGAAAACCTAGAGGAAAGAACTGTGTGTCTATGTGTTAGGGGGGAAAGGAGGCTGATTCTTTCAACAAACACATATGTGGCACATGATGTGCACAGGTACTGTGCTAGGTACTAGCATGAAACAAAAACTGAATAACGTGCCTGTTTTCCACACCTCGGACCAGCATACATTTCCCTCTCTTTGTCTGAAGCCATCTGCCCGCACCCTACTCCACAATTCCTCCAAGAATGTCTTCCTAGGCTCTCAAACTCAGTTATGTTCTCTCTTTATATGCTCTCAGAGCTTCCTGTAGTTCTCTGTTATAGCCCTCATCATTTATTTTAAGAAATTTTGTAGTGTCTCTTTCATTTTAGATTATAAACTTTTTTTTGAAAAGAGTGTTCACATTATCTTATGCACAGCTGTGTCCCTGGTACCTAATACAGCATTAATGTATCAGTAAACAAATGAATGAATGGTACTGCTGACCTCAATGTTCTTACAATCAAATAGGAGTGAAAGACAAAAAAATATTTACTGTTCAACATCATGAGCATAGTAATAAAGATGTGACAAGGGACAACGACAATGGGAATCTCATTTCTAATGCTAATCTCATGCTAATCCTGGTATCAGTGAAGAGTCCTTGAAGGAGGTGATGGATAAATCTTGAAGGCTGAAGAATTAGGGCAGGGAAGGGACTTCCAGAGGATACAGGGTGAGCAAAGGCAGAAGTGTCTACCTGCTAAGTAGAGTCATCCATAAGATGGTTGGCCATAGGACTGTAGAGTTCATGGGAGAGTTCCAATATACTTGCTTCCTGGTAGTATTGATAAAGGACATGCAGTGAGGTCAGAATGATATCCTTATCCTTAATGACCTCAAGAAGATCCTGGCTACTTACATTTAATGTTTTCTGTACATAGACAATATGTTAATAACCTCTTACAGAATAGACAGGGAATAAACAACAGTCACTTCTGTGACCCCTAGCTTTTTGTCCCTTTTGGGGGGGAAATAAGGACATTGGCCTATCTCTGAGGTAAACATTTCCAGAATTCCTCATAGTCTGCTGGTAGCTGGTCTGCGGTCGTAACAGCAAGTTCTTAGAATAGCTTGGCGTGATCTGAGTATTCCGTAAACACCTAGAAAAATGTGCTATGCATAACCATGGTTATTAAGAATTATGTTAATAATAATATTAGCTAACATTACTTATTTATTACATGCCAAATGCTTCTTGACTCTTTGCACACATGAACTTTGATCTTCAAAAGAAACTGAGGTACAGAGAAATTAAGCACTTGCCCAAGGTCATTCAGAAAAAAAAAAATGGTGAAGTGGGGACTCAATCCAGGTAGTCTGTCTCCAGAGCCCACACTTTGCAGCTTCCTCCCATTATGCTGTGGTTCCTCCTGAAAATTTAATGCTGCTTTTGGAGCCAAGACTCACACACACCCTGTACTTTTTCAGACATCTTGTAGAATTCAGAAGTCAAAGTTGGAGAGATCTCAGGAGGGGTAGACAGTCTGGCCACAGTTAGTAGATGCTAACATATGGAGAAGATGCTCTTGAAACAAAATCAGTGTTTCCCAAAGACTACCAGCAGTATACTAGGTGACTCTGAATATGTATGGGCAAACATTTCCATTTTAATAACTATATACTTAAAAAATATGTAATAGATACACATGCTAATATGCATGTATGCTGAAAAGATAATTATTATAATTTCTTTCTAATTTTTAGAAATATCAGAAATAGATAACTGGAAAAATAATATTATAATAATAACTTATTTAGCCATGATTCAATGCAGAAGTTGTTTGATATTTCATTTATTTACTGGTTTGTTCATTCAACAAATATTTATTGAGCATCTAATATGGGTCAGGTACTGTTCACAAATAAACAAACAAACAAATGTCTCTACCCTTTCATAGCTAACATTCTAGTGGGGAGAAACAGACAAAAATTTTAAAGTATAAATAAATAGCATAGTATATTAAAAGATAATAGATACCATGGGAACATAGAGCACAGTAACAGGAAATGGCAATGGAGAGAAGGAATGAAATTTTAAATTTTCTTTTTTTTAACTAAGAATTATTACAAGTGAAGTTGAAGTCTTTGTTTAACTAAAAAAAAATACATATATATATTGTTTTACATTAAGTTGCTTTCTCTGGGAACATTCTGTTTACCATGCCTAATTTTATTAATGTTTTGCCAAAGCCAGAGACAAATTTCCTTTTAAAGTAAATAAATAACAAATAATTAAAGTAAATAAAAATAAATACCACACAATTAAATATCTAAAGGAAAATATTATTAAATAACGGTAACAGTGCTGCATGGATATAGCCACAAAAAAAAAAAAAAGGAAGAGTACTATTTGAATGGTTAAATTAGGGAATTGTTTAAATAGGGAACACTAAACACTTTTCCCTTCCTATTGCCTCTGTGTTGATAGGAGGAGAGAAAACTAGAATCACTCACCCCAACAAAATCAGCTCTTGGTGCTCAAGATAAAAGGCTTCCTCACAAGGCTGGTGGAGAGGATTCCATCACCTAAGCACGTCTGAGTTTCCACCACCTGCAGCTTTCATCTCTGCTTACTTTACATGACCATTTTTGTGGAGACAGCAGAAGATGAAATACAGAGAATACAAAAGCTAGACTATCACAACGCATTCCTTTATGCTACACAGCTACACTCACGTGCTGCTGACGTGCAAGTGTGTGTAGACTGACTGTCTAGGTTCTGGGGGAGGGAGGGGCCCCTAGCTGCACAGAGCAGGATGCAGGCTCTCCCCTGGAGAGGACCCGGAGGCAATGCCAAGTGTGGAGGATGAGTTGCAACCCTTTCCTCAACCACCTAATTGCCCTCAAATCAGTTTTGCTAGAATAAGGCCCTGACATTAAGTGTGAACCCAAGCAGGAAAATGTCCTCTCACATTTTAAAATTAATTACTTGAGAATGAGTAACAAAGAATCTTAGCTAGCACTTTGTGCTAGACATCGTGCTCATGCTCTACATGCATCATCCTATTTGATTCTCACGATGAGGTTCTACAATTATTTCCATTTCACAGATGAAGAAACATAGGTTCAGGAAAGTTAATTAACATGTCCCAAATCATATCTAAAGTCAGTCGAGCCCAGGCTGTCTGACTCTGAAATTTGTACTAATCCTATTTGAATCTGTAAATAACCCTATGGATTAAGAACAAGAGTATCTCCATTCCATGGAGGAGTAGCAGAAAATGTAATGGTTAGGAGAGCAAATGCTAGTGTTAGAAGCATCAGAGTTTTAATTCTGGCTCTGCCATGTATTAGCCATGTGGATTTGGGAAATTTATTTAACTCCTTTAAGGCTTACAACGTCCTTAATTGTCACATTTTAGAGAACTTTTAATCTCTTAGGGCCTCGCTGTTTTTGTCATCATCATCATTGTCACCATCATCTTCTTCTTCATCATCATCATCATCACAGCTATCATGTATTAAGTGTTTTCTCACCTTAATTTTTTCCCGTGTCTGAAATTGCCACTCTATTCCTTCAATCCCTTGGATCAAGAAGTGGCTACAATGTACTACCACCACTACTAATAATAGCAATAAGAGTAAACATTTATTATATGCTTACTACATGCGAAGTGCTTTTAGTGCATTATCTCATTCAATCTTTACAACTACTGCCTGAGATAAATACTAGTGTCATTTATAATGTATAGTTAGAAACAATTCATCTAGAACTCAGCACTGCTGATTTCACATCCTTTTTTTCCTACTCACCACTCAGACCACCAGCTAGCTTGGGACCTCCAAAAGGGCATCCTTGAAATATCATGGAATTTCCTGCAGGATATTGAACACTCCAGGAGTCTGACACTAAAAAGGTTTGAAACTATCCACCAACTGACAGCCGTGGTTGCTCAAGGAATTTCTGATTCCTCTGTTCCAACTTCCTTTTCCACAGGGGAGTGCCAAACAACTCCAGATCCTCTTCAGAGGGGGAGCTGGAAAAACAATGACTCACCTGAGAAGAACAAGCAGAGTAGTGCCAAGGAATCAAACAGACTCTTTTTTAATTGCAAAGTCCAGCCACCCATTTTCCTTGTTAACAACCTTGAGTGGCTTTGAGTAAAAGATGCTATAAAGAACAAACATATTTGGAGTGATAATAATCTCCTATTACATTATATAACTTTCTCCATATTTGTTATTATTTTTTCTGATTGCAAATTTAATACATTTTATTGGAGAACCATAGAAAATGAAAAAATAGCTAAGCTGTTTTGTATGATTCAGTCTAGACTTCAATAAAATTGAAATATTCTCTTCCCATGGCTATACACCCTTACCCCATTTTTAAAGACCTGGAGTCCAGGGTAGGAGAGACCAAGAGCATCCCAGAGAGCAGCAGCGCAAATTCACTCCCCTCCAACCCCTGCAGCTCCTTTCACCCATCTCGCCTCCCTCTTAGTCTGGTGGCTTACCATTGGTCGTTGCCATGACAACCAGCAGCAGCCAGGGCTGGCAGCCTCTACCGCAGCAGGGGTGGGGCTTTGGAGGAGGGGGCAGGAGAGGAGGAGCCAGAGGAGGTATCTGCTGCAAGTTCCTGGCTGCTTCTGAGCTCACCCCATCCTCCGAGAGGGAGGAGGCCTTGTGGTGATGCTGCTGCTTCTGCCGCCTCGACTGCTGATACTCTAGTGAGGCTGGAAGGGTGGTTCCTATTCGCACCGTCGCCAACCAGAGAGTGAAGGAAAAAAATCCCAGCAGCCGCTGCTGATGTTGGGTTCGGAGGCTGCATCCGACTCGGTCACAAGGAAAATGGATTCAGTTTGCATCTCTCCCTCCTTTCAACAGCTTCTCCGCGTCTCAGCATGGTAAGTAGCAGAGAGCGGGGTTATCTTCTTGGTTTAGCTGGCTATTAAATGACCTGTGTATACATTTGTGGCCTGCACTTGAACAATGACTCCCTCAGAGAAGGAGAGGAAGATGTGGAGACAGTGATGGGGATGGGAGAGAGGAAGGTTGCCAGGAAGAGAGAAGTAAGAAGGCATCTGCTTGTGTTAAAAAAAAAAAAAAATGGTGTTGTGATTTTATCCTGAACTGGCTCAGAATGCAGACTGAGCCACTTGGTTCCTTTCCTTCCAAGCTTAGCAACAGAATCAGGGGGTGGAAAAAGAGCTGACAAGAAATGGATGTTATTGAAGGGAATCATTTAATTTGCGGCTCTCACATACAGGGTTGGGCCTTCCTCAAAAACACATTTGGTGCTTCCTAAGCTTTCCGGCCTAATTATAAGGTGATTTTGCTTATTTCCCTCATTGCTAAGAAAAGGTAGCCCCAGAATTTAGCATTTTATTTCATATTCCAATGTACTCTTGCTGAGAAACCATTTGCCAGATAGAGTTTCATTTTTAGTACATAGATTTGATTGTGAACATACAAATGGATACCCTATGGATATGCATATGATACATACACGTTACTTAGCATTTATGAAACATATTTATATGCAGAGTGTGCTTTGCAATCATTTTTATGGGTTACAAATGACCTTGCATGCTTGGAGGTAATTGCATATTTTTGAAACTGTGCTTCTGGTTTGTATTATTATTCATTGGCTTCATTTGGATTAATGCAAGATTTATTCTTGTTATTGTCCCTTAGTTTCATTGTGACCAATTAGGACAATCTGTATCATAGCACTGGATGTGAATTCATAGCCTGCCTCTTTTCTTTATTTTTAATTGGGTTTGTGGGGGGTGATTTGAGAGCCCTGAATTTACAATGATAGGAAAGGGAGGTGGCTTGTGGTATTATTTTGTGTCTAGCATCTTGCCAAATGAATGTTGAAACAAATCAGTTTTCTTGAAATTCTACCCCAAGCGTTTCATGTTTGTACCTGTGTCCCAGGAAGCACAGATGAGTTAGAAGGTGAAATGCATTCATTTTTTTAATAGTGCTGCTTATTCCTTCAGTATCCAGACACCATTTTACAGTTCCCTCAAATGTTGTGTTATGGGTCTACTTCTTTAGGTGGTTAAGTAGGAAAGTGGGACTGTTTTGAAAATCTAGGTGTTCCCAAGTACCTTAGCCATCTCCAGATTAACCTGCTTATACAATGAAATGAAACAAGAGAGTGAGCAAAGCTTAGGGTGAGAATGTGTGGCTTGCAGGCAAAATGGGGGGCTATTGTAGTTTACAAATGCTTAGTGTGATCTGCTTGACCTTTTATTATGTCACAGCTTTAAGGCAACTCAGGATACTAAGGACGCCTGAGATGAGTAGGGTACAGGGCTCCATTACCACCCAGGATAATAGAAATTTCATTGAATTAAAGCCAGAAAAATCCTTGCAGGTAAAACTGTGTTAGTAACATTACATTTATCATATGGACTATTTTTTATCCATCTCTCTCTTCTCTAACAATGTCATTGTCAGGGCAAACATTTTTTAAATGTAATAAAAAACGTTTGTTCTAATCCTGCATTTTATTTTACACACTGCTCCCCTTCATTTACAATCTTTACATGTATTTGAATCAGGTTTATAGTTTAACTTCTCCGAGAATAAATGTCCGGTTTGGTTTATATATGGGAAGGCTCTTCAGTAACTTAATAGGAAGAATGGATTTAATGTGCTCATGGCATGTCATATATTATATAGATTCACAGCTCCATCAAGTCATGCTACCATAGGCCTTATTATCACAACTACATAAAGTAGAGCAGGGAAAGGGGTACTGGGCTTGTATGTCATAACAAAAATTTTATAACACTCTGCATCCTGAATCGTTAATGATAACTTTTGACTGGCAAAAATTAAAATTTCAGTAAGCTTTTAAAAATTAAGACATGTTGTAGTTGCAGTTGCATTGTATTTCATGCACTGAAAACAGTTACCTTGGGCTTTGTTTTATTTCCTTTGTTTCGAGTTTTCATTGGGATGTGGTTTTATAGGTGAAGTTGGTACAGTTTGAGCAGAGGCAAATCACTCTGAGTCATGGACATAGAACTGACTCTCAGCAGTGAGTTTCAGCTGTGTGGTCAGACCCTGATGGAAATAAGGGTCTAGTTTTTGATCCTACAACTTGAGACGATTATATGACCTTTGCTGAGGGGTCACAGAAAAGTGAACTGTTTTTAAAGGACTACAAGTTGAACCCTCTAAGAAAGGATAAGGAAATTAGGATTATTTTATTGGGAGAAGTGAAACTAAGAGATGATGATCATTTACTTCAAAGAGCTGGACATTGCTGACTGACATTTTTTGGAACCTAAAATATGGTCACTGGGCTTCAACTTCATTAGAAAGAATGAAGATTAGAAATACACAATGTAAAACTTCCTGATAGGAAATTTGAACTGTCAACTGGATAACCAGATAAGGCAGTGCATCCTTCTTCAAAACCTCCAAAAGTATGCCATAGACATGCATTTATTTTGAACAGGCTAAATTCTTTCTCAAGAACTTTACTGGCTTTTTCTAGAGTAAATTGTCCATTTAAGAGTGTGCTTTAGTTGTTTAACATCAGGTACTGCTAGACCTGCAACAGTAAGACTCCATGTTGTAATGGGCTTCTAAATTACAGAATCTGAATATTTTTAAAGAAATCAATTGACCGTATGCTTGGAGAAACGTGTATGTTATCTTGTCAGGATGCAGGGACCTGAACATTGTCCTCTTCATAAGACTCCTTTCTCAGCAACTTTATGGAATGTGGTGCCTAACAGCCGTATTAACATTTTTCCCTTTGTATGGATAATTTTAAAAAATGAAACGGGGTTTAGTGGGGTCTAGATACAAAATATCAATAGTTCAAGAGCCATCAATTTGATGTCAGAAAAAACAAAATATATGGAAGATACATACATTTGATTATTTAAATGTGCTATTTAACAACAAGCAAATTAATTAATTACCTTTTTCTCAAATACTATCTTGAAAATGCCATTCTTATTGTAATATTAAACATTTTCACTGGCATTTAAACTTTTGTAAAACTTGTTTTAATTGGGATAAAACACATATTATCTAATTTCTCACTTTGTGATAGGATGTTCCTTATTTCTTCAAGTGACTTCAGAACATATTTCAGTCTTATATACATGCTTCAAGTCTCCATCAGGGGAACTTAGAAAATAGCTGGAGAGTCAAAACTGTTTTCTACATTTTTCATGGTTTCATAAAAAGATTAATGCTTTGTTTTCCATAGTTGGAACCAAAAAGAAAACAAAATTTATCTTGGAAGTTTTAACATAAATTACTCAATTGTTTTTTACTGAAATAAATAAACTAGATGTATACTTGGGTGTTACTCTGAGAGGTCAGTTACAGTTCCCCCTGTTTGCACATCCCAAATGTTATTTTACCAAGTGAAAATGTGTTTTCAGACATGATGAATTAATCAGTTGAAAAACAACTATTTGTAGAGCTCTTATATGACTAGCACAATTCGCATATCTAGGAACGTAGAATTTCCTTGTGGGGGGTATATAAGCTATACACATGTGCAATAGTTAATGACGAAAACAATATAGTTGTAATTAGCACCATCATTACACCTTATCTTAATATAATCTTTTGTAGTTCTTAAAGTCATTTTACATTCTTTATTTGTCATCTTATATTCCCCAAAATTCTGTCATGCCAGTAAAGCTTGTGTCATCATAATTATTTTACATTAGTGGAAAGAGGCTCGGGAGATTAGACTTGTTCAAGTTTGGGTTTGGTAAATAGCCTAGTTGGGCCCTAATTCCAACTCACATGAGCTCAAATCTGCCGTATTAGAAAATTTAGCAAATTATCTTGCCGATTTGAATTTTAAAATATCAAATATAGTAAACTCTGCATTAAATGTAGTTCATTTTTATTTGGACATTTATTTGGATATGATTTGTTCTTTGATCATATTGGATTGCCACATAGATTAAATTCATTCTTCAGTTATCAGCCAAAAACAAGGTAGACACAAAAATTATTTTGGAGAAAATCTGGGATTCATGATATTTCATAAAAGCATGAAGCATTTGGGGAAAACTTGGAACTTTGTTGGACTGATGTGCACTTATTTTATACCTAAGTATTATTTTTATTTTTAATGACATAAAGTTGGGAGGTAGCACAGTTTTTTTTCCTGTGCTTAGGACCAAATTAATTTCTATAGGTCCTGGACCTTGAAGAAACTTAGCCCATACCTCCTACCTGTATGTCCTAAGCATCTCTCTACCTACATGTTCTTAAAAATTAAAATGATATTAACTCATAAATAAGTGTACATCAGTTTAACAACTTTCTGATATTTCCTGGACAAATACTTTTATACTTTTCTGAAGTATCAAAAATCAAATACTTTTCTCCAAAATATTGTAGTTTTTTGATGTCTCCCTTTCTTTGCTAACACTGTAGGCACGTACTTTGTCCAACTGTTTGGTAATTCAGCACTGGCCAAAGAGTAAATCATGCCATCTGAACTATCATTTCACATTTGTGAAGTATCCTTTATAATTAATTAGCTTGCAGTACAAGTGACATCTGTCATATTAAAGGCATTCTGCTTTAAATCAATATTCACCAATACAATTAAATTTTCTTTTAAAGGCTCTCTTATTTTACATTTGAAACATATATCCAAATTGTTGGAAAAGAAAGGATAAAGCAGAAATGTATAAGAAAATCCCCCATAAGCCTACCAAGAAATAATTACTGTTAGTACTTTGAAATATTTCCTTCTAGATTTTTTTCTATCTGCCAGTATAAACACACTCAGATACACCATTTCATAAATGGGACCATACTCTAAGCATTGTTTTATAGTTTTTTTATTTTATATAAGGTGGCCATCTTTCCATGTCAATGAAATATGTCTCTAGTAAATTTTTAATCTCTGTGTGCATTTTTCTTGATGACTCAAGATATTTTCCCCCACTTTGGGGTGTTCACATTTTGCTTTTAAATACAGGTAGCTCCTGCTTGATTTTCAGTAGCTGCGAGTCAAGCATGATTTTCAGGAAATAGGAGATCTGTTATTCTGACCTGCCACTGCATCTCACAGTGGATATTAAATTAACCTCGGTCATCTCTTGTCTGCTGATAATGAATGAGTTTTAAGCTCAAGTCAGTGAAATCCCTGTTTGAATTGCTAGGAATTTCACCAGGCGCATGCATGAGCGGCAATTAAAAAAACAAAAACAAATCTCTTCCAGATTCATGTTATTCTTCCTCAGTATAGCAGTGGCATCCTGTAGTCTTAACCTCAGTGACCAACTTAAATTCTTCATAAAAACATTTAAACAACATACCTTAGCTGTCACATGACTTCTCAGACTAAACTAAGATATATTTTTGGCATCTGTATGTTTCTTAAACTGGTATATAGTTTTTAAATGAAAGCCCAGTCATCTGACTCTTCCCTTTTTAAAATATGAATGGTTGGATTCTTCTTATACTTTTTAAGTTTGAGCTTTAAATATAACTCCTTGAAGAGGTTTCCTTAAGTATATCTCCACTATTACTCTTCGTACCCTCTGTTTCCTTTGTAGCATTTATCAAAGTTGTAATTATAAAGCTATTTATTTGCTCAGTTGATCTTCCCTGCCCTTCACTAGATTGTAAACTCTGTGAGGGCAGAAAATGAAACTGTCAATTAATAACGAAAGCCTTGGCACGACATATGTGCTCAATAAACAGTGGTTGACTGAACGAATAAATGGGTGCTCCCCTGAAGGACCTCTGTTTTCTAGCAGGTCTTCAGACTGTGACTCTCATTCTTGTACTTTGGCTGTGAAAACAAAATGATTGTATTCATATATGTGATATTCTCAGGATTTTAGGATGTTCATAAAGGAAAGCCAAATTCTTAAATGACAAATCACAATATTTAAAAAAATCCATCGTTAAAAATTGTTCACTACATACTATGACATAAATAAGAAAGGCTGTGAATATTTCTGTGGCTTCATTTATTCCCTTTCAAAACTGAATTGCAAGTCAGAAATAATGAGACAAGGGAATATCTTTGGATTCACTATAACTTATTAAAATAAATTAGTAATTTAATTATTATTAGCATCAAATTATATGATACACACTCAAAGCTATTTTGCTATTCTAGAAATCCACTTTACTAAATTCTCTAATCATAAATAAATCATTCCTTCATATCTATATCCAAAAATGAGGCTGAAACAGTAATGGAGACAATAACCTTACTCAGAAGATGAATTGAGGAAAAATCTTGCTTTCATGGAAGTTTTGAAATCAAATATAAAAAGAGTGACCTGGAGGAGAAGGGGTATGCTTGGCAAATACAAAGAAATATCTTGAAATCATTGGGAACAGCCATCTCTATAGGTGCCTGACCTGCTGATACATTGAAATTTAAGTAAGAGGAAAAAGTCTTTGTTCCCTGTCTTTGTTTGGCATCTAAATCAAGATCACTCACTGCACTGCTTGAAATTCTAGAGTCAACTGCAGTTAAAATATAGATGGAAAACCAAATCTGGCTAAGTTTAGCTGACACTGTCTGGTCAGAAAACAATTCATTGGTATTATTTTCAAGAAGGAAATTTTGCTGAGGTCATTATGACTCTAAAAAAGCCTTGTGAGCATGTGCTTCAGAAAAGAGGGTGATATTGTCAACCTGCCTTCTGATCCAAACTGGAAATGTTTCCTTGGAAAATGCTACCCAGTATAACCACGATGAAAATGTAAACCAAGCAAGTGTTTCTCACCCACATGCCTTATCTGGCTCTTTCTTGTGCAGCATTTCTTGGAGAGAGGTACCTTCCAAAAATAAGCATTCATGGAGAGGTACCTTCCAAAAATGAATGGCTTCTCTAGTCCTTACTGACCCATATTTAAGGCCTGTAAACTCTTCATAGGTCAGATATACCTAATTTGAACATATTTTCCAAAACAAAAAATGTTTTTTTTAGATGCAATTATACTGATGAAAAGAGCTAGACAGAATATTTTAAATGAGTCCCAGTCTGTAAAGTCTAGGATATTGTGTCATTCTACCAGCAAGCTATTAAAAGAATAGCAAGACAATAATTTTATATATAACAATAACCAATTTATATTAAAAATAAACACACTGAATTCACATGAATTCTCAAGATGGTAATTCTGCTAATTGGCACTGAGGAGACAGAGAAAGGGACTTAAGTGTTTTGAAGATAGTATAGATCCCAAACTTGCCTTCTTACGAATTTCCTAGATAATTCAGATTGTGAAAATAGGAACTCTGGAATTACTGGAGTTTCTCCGTTGTCTGCTCTGCTAGGGTTACCTAGACCCCAGGAAGGAATTCCTCCTACTCCACAGGCTTAGTCTTTGTCTCCTGCATCTCTTAAGTAGGAATTTAAGTGGTTGCTAATTAACCATAAAGGGGAATTTGTATTTCAGAGAATATATGATTCTTTGTTGTAGTAAGGAGAACATTTGAATTATGACTTAGTTTTATTTTAAAAGCACTTCATTTAATAAAAGTGCCTACAAAGTTTAGAATTTATAGTATTTTGAGCTAGATGCCTGAAACATTAGCAATCATTAAAAATAAACCCTAGCTTTTAAAAACCGAATTAACAAGGACCCCCTTACTCCTAGTTAATTTTACATAGAAGGAGCATTTTAGCCATCTCGCTCTCTTCTTAGCTAGATTGTCCACATTCCAGGCTCCACAGGGTTCAGTGTCACCCTCTGAAACAGAGAGGAAAATATCAGCCTGCAACAAGGGAAATTGATTCTTCTACCACTGTAGACCTTCAGGTTTTTTTCCTCTATAGATTGAAAAGAGCCCAGTCTCTAAATGCATGCTTAAACATGCCCAGTTCACATGAATGCTCTCATCTGGACAGGTTTAGCTACACACATTGTCCAATCTCTTTTAAGTGTGGTGTATTATTTTATATTTTTCTCTTTTCACTCTATTTACAGTTTTTGAAATCAAACCTAAATGGCTTAGCCAAGACCCCTGGAAGGTAGTAAAGAGACAAGATTAATATTTCTAGCCAGTCCCTGGCTATTTGCTTTCTGCACTTTCACTAACATTTGTAGGGCTTGAAAACATTAACTGTCTAAATTTATTTTGTATAATCTTCTTGCTTTGAAACATCTTGCTTTGATCTTTGGCTGTATAGTCAACTGTAATCTAAGCGGAATTGATCTGTTCTCAGTTCACGTGGTGCCACTGCTAACCACATTCTTGATGTCCTCAAATGCTGTTTTTCTAACGAAAGGATCTTTATGACAGAGAGTAGCTGATGAAATAGTAGAAAAGTATTTTGTTCAGGAGACATTTTGCAAAGAAGCACTCTCTCTTGGGTCAATCTGAAATTTTTTTTCAGACTTGATGCTGACTCTATTCTTTAGAAGAATTGAGGACATCCGTAGTATCGAGTTTCCTTTATAATTCAAGTAAACCAATTTATTCCAGGAACAAATGAGACAGCCTTGACCCTCTTAATAACAGGAATATCTGACATGGTCTGAATATAACAAGAATAGAAAGAAAACTTACTTTTACAACTTACTTTTCAAAGTTATCCAGAAAAAGAGCTAAATTCTTTGAGTACCTCTTATGTATTTCTTATACTGTTTTCACCCATGTCCATTTTTTCAGTCCTCACAAACAGAGGCATTGTTCTTCCCACTTTGCAAGAGGAAAATGAAGTTGAGTAAGTTAAATTCTTAGCCAAAGCCATTCAGTTAGTGAGTTTGGAGCAAAGACTGAAGTAAGAGCTATCTGATTTTATAGCACAGTGGTTAAAACCTGAAGCTTTGTGGACTGGACCCAGCTCAGGGAAGTGTTTATAAACATATGTCAAGTGTTTGTAAGCAAAAATATATGTTTCCAGCACAATATTTTAAAAAACACTCTTTTGTCCAAAATTTTATAATTTTGACATTTCAAAAAATATCTCAGTATCTCCCTCCTCTTAGAAAATAAGAAAATCTGGCATCGCTAGGCCCACATCTCTTCATGGTAGACACATCTGGAGTTGAGTGATAGGTATTCCTCTGGGTGGGTATTGTGTTCTTCAGCATGTGCCACATCAACACCCCAAGCCCCTTCCTCACCAGTGGATTCACGTTAACTCTTTGGCTCTTGAGACAGTTGGAATTCTGACTGCTGTTTAGCCCATTTTCATTCCACTATACCATGTTATTTCCCAGCTAAGCATGGTTTTTGTTCTTTAGAGAAACACTCAGGTTTCATTAATATGGAAGCTGAAATGAATTTAACCCAGCAGATGAGCATTTGATAAAAATGAACTATCTGTATGAAATTTAATGCTGTTGATCTGATTTGGGGGCAATCACAATTACATTTCAACCAATTTGTAGCTTCAGGTGTTTCCTCTATGCATCGTCAATTATTTGTTTTATTTCTTTCATAATTAGTAAGCAAAGGCATTTTTCACAGGAATTAATGTGTTCAATACTTTATTTTACAAGTTACAAAGGACTTTTGATACTTTAAATTTCACAAGCATATAGGTAGAGAAGATATTATATATTATGTTATATTGTATTATATTACATTATGTTAATTTATGTTATATCATTTATAATCAACCTCAGGTTAAAGTTCAGATTGTCTACCTGTATCCAGCATCACCTAATCACTAAGTGAAAAGTATACAACTCAAATTGAGGTTTCTTTACTTCAGAATTTATTTGTTCTGTGAGATGTGGCCCCACACAACCGAATGATCCATCAGTAACGTGAATCAGAGCCAGAGAATTATGACATGATCTGACCTTCACTCTAAATCCTAACTCAGGTGCTAAGGGAATTTAGGTCCCTTGGTTATCCTCACCAAGTCCTTCCTTTCACATATGATTGGTGGATGTGTATCTGTATATGGACACAACTAAATAAACCAAGAACCTTTGATGGGGGTTGTGGAGGGTGGGGGGATGAATAAATAGTTCCTACATGTGTATCATTACCATCATCACTAATACCACAAAAGCCTAATTGAAGTTCCTCAAAATAGAAAGCATTCATAGACTTCCAATTGTTATCCCTGGTCCCTGTCCAAAAGGAACTTCTGTTTTTACAAGGAGAAAGGGCCAAATTTAAATAGAATATTAACACATGTAACACTTAGATGGAATACTTCAATAGCACCACTGTTTTCAGCAGAAGTCTTTGTTTTTGTGATGTGACCACGATGGCTTCTAGCTAATTGGCCTCAACTATTAACATGTGTGTTGACATGGATGGTTTTGAATCAGTATTCAATCCTATCTTTCTTCTCTAAAGATAGATGTTTCATTTGATGAGCCAAATATAATAATCTTTACATTAATAAATAGAGATTATGAGGCACATTAATCTACTTTTTGGACCAAATTCAGGTTAAAAAAACCTCTTTGAAATTTCTTTCAAAACACACTTGACATTAATGTTAATTGTTGTTGCATTGTTGGTTTCTGTTTGTTTCAGTACCCTTCCTAGATGCCAAGCATTGCCCTAAAGTTGTTACATACATGCACCAACACGCTTTGAAGAAGGTCATAGCATCTCTATTTTACGTATAGCTCAACTAAGGTTTATTACCATACAACAATTTAATACTTACTGAAGATTATCTAACTGATAACAGATGGAACTAGATTCTGAACTCAAGTCTGCCTGACTCCAAAGTCATCTTAAGTAATGAGCTAAACCACTTCCCTCTTGTAGTGAAAACTTGATTGTGCTCCCCAAAATTAAATAAAGAGAAAGGCAAATATATTTTTAATGTTATTATTATTATTAAATATTAATGAAGACCCAATTCTTGCTAAGTAAAGGATAGAAACACTGTTAAAATTGACATTCAAGAACAAAGTCCACATAACCATAGTTTCGCCAGTGAAGAAAGGAAATAAGGGGCTGAATAAATCCCAGTCCTAAAATAAACCATTTGGAGATTTTGTGTTTTAATAACTCTTAGGAGATCATTTGTGAGTTACATATATTTGTACAATGTAATCTGGGATTCTCTTTTTAAAATAAACATTTAAATAGGTATTAAATATATTTTAATAAAAGAAAATTACCTAGTTTTCCTTCCTACTTTTTTAAAGCAATAAAACCCCCAGAAAACATTTTGTGCTGTGTTTTCCACAATTCTGTAAGCTATGAATATTTTCTTTTTTCTAAAGAGATTCAGAGAGCAGTTTTACAGGAATTTCATTTCTGGAAAAAAATCCTCAATTGCAAAATAGACTGAGCAGCACAAATTCCAAACTTGATGCTATGAAGAGCACAGTTTCTGTGCTCTTATAGTTTCCATGGTTCTAAATTCATGCAACTTTAAGATTCTTTTGTTTCAATTTTTTGCTTATAGTGAATAGCAGGAGTTTTGACAAGAGTAGGTTTGGGTGAGAAAAGATTGAAACCTTGATTTGCCTTTCCATGTATATATGATAAATTGTGACCTATGCCAACCTTAGAATGTAATGAAGCTTTCTAAGCAGTATGTTGTAGAAAAAGGTTCAGTGACTTAGGAAAATATGTAAGATACGTCTTTTAAGTTAGAAAAAAAGAGGTCCAAAATCAAAAGGTGGAATTTAGTCCCAATTTTGTGAAAATGGAAAAGTTACATGAATATATATATATATATTAAGTATAAATCAAAATATTAACAGCAATTAATTCTGGGTGGTAACTTTATGAGAAATTTCTTCATTGATTTTTTTTATGATTTTCAAATTTACTAAAATAAAATTTATTTATTTAGCAAATGTGAATATTTTTGAAAGAACGATTTGGTCATCAAAATTTCTAAGTCATCCACAAATCCAAATAGCTTAACTATCTGCGTGACTCGGTAGGGCTTCTGGAAGATGGAAGTTTTGCTCTCTCTGGATCAGAGGTTCCAAATTGGTTTCCATAGATAACCACAGTGTCCCTGGTAAGCCATAGAGAGAAGAGAAAGGCTGGGAGGATAGGGTCCAGGCTCTCTAAGCGCACACACACACACACACACACACACACACACACACACACACACACACACACACACACACACACACACACACACACACACACAGAGATACCCACTGGATGTCCTCCTAAAGTTTTGAGAAAAAAGATCCTTTCACAAAATGATTTGAAAACCCAATGATATATCTGATGTAATTGACATTCTATGTGCCAAAATATTAATTTCTTTAAAAACTAAATTTTTTAATTTTCACTTGGATATTCATCATCTTACTTTCATCAGCCTCTAGTGGTTTTAGTTCACAGTGTTTGTTAGAATCAGACAAAACTCCAAGCTTAACATCGTGTGATTCAGTCATAATTCATTTCCATGGAAGACCTCAAACAAGGATTAAATGATGAGAGAGAAAAATGCACAAAAATTCTTCAAAATTCTCACCTTTTTCCCTTTAAGAAGTAGGTGCACTTAATCTCCATCATGAAGGACCTGTTTACACTTTTGCTGCCCTCTCTGTAGTTTAGATGAAGTGAAATCTTTCTATTCTTGAGCCTAATAATAATGATGATGTTGTAATGATGATGATGCTAATGGAAGTTCATGCTTTGAGGGTGGGGTCTGGAGTTGCACAGCCCCAGGGAGCACTGTGAATAACACTTCCCAGAGTTGTGCAGGGGAGCAGTACTGAATAAGTACCTGCTGCGTGCCCTGTGAAGTTCTGAACACTTTATAAGCATAACACCTTGGTCATAGGTACTGTTGTACCCCCTTCTTACAACTTTAGTTGAGGAAACTAAGACAGAAATGTTCAACCAGCTAACAAATGATTTACTGAATGTTTCCTAAGTACTTGTCTTTATATTACTAGGTATATGGGATAAAGATCAGGGCCTTATTCTCAAAAGGCTTATAAGTAGTAAAGGAAACAGGTCTATAAACAAGAGTTAACAGTAAAACCTGGCAAACATTGTAATGGTATGGCTTTCCCATTCAGCTACCAAAGACATAGACTCAAAAAAACGCCACAAAAAACAAAGAATACCTTAACATTTGCAATCAAGATATAGAGTCTTATTTTAGCTGAATTGTATTTGATCTTTACTGAAGAAATAAAAACAGGATGTGAACAACTTTTTAGTGACTATTTCCTGTTGATTTATGTTACACATTGTAATACTGTACATTAGGTCGTATATTTTAACACTATCTGACCAAACCCATCTAATTGATGAGTTGTAAGATAATTCAAATATCTTATTTCTTAGGTGAATTACTAACCAAAGTTAGATTTTTCTCTTCATAACATCACCTGGTGAACCTGTTCAATTAGAAACTAGGGATACATTTAAACATTTTGAATTAGATCTTTAATATAGTCTTCAAACCAAATGCAAATTAGTATTCTTCGAATTTGTGGCCCTGATTTTAATGCAAAGGAAAATGATGTTTAAAAATAATTCTGACACCTACGATGTGTTCTTCTAAGGTGTATGTGTGGAGGAGTAGAGAGTGGGGAGCATACAAAGATGAGTAAGACTCAATCCCAAAGGTATAGTAAGCAGTAAGCATTTAGGCGCTAAAATTATGCCAAGAGACACAGAGACCTTTATCAGAACATAAGAACATCTGCAAATTGGGTATCACACATGTGAAAATCTATACAAGAAAACTGAGAAACATCCATCAAGGCTCATAAATGAAGAAATAGAGTAAATTCATGATGATTAAAGATTGAGTTTCCTCACCTGAAAGTGGGGGAGGGGCATTGTAACCTGCCTGGCCTTAGAGTTATAAAGGAATGTTATAGTGGTATGGAATCCAACCCTTTTTCAGAGAATAATGCAGACTGTGAATTTTTAATATAAAGCAAAACAGAAGAACATAAACATTAATCACTTAGCAGCATGAATAGTTTGCTGTGCTCTGAATTTTAGTATACTTGAAGTTTTATCACTTGGGATGTATTAGAAAACAGAGTGTAAGACTGGAGTAAGGAATGGCTGTTAAATCCTGTCGAGGAAATTATGAATGGCTTCCTACAGTTTTTTTTTTCCCTTTGAACCTTTCTTGGCATGTGAATGTAATGAGGCCACATGCACAGCAAGTATTGGAAAACGTGTTAGATACATTGATTCCAGTTACAGTCAAGGGACTCTTTCATGATTATTTTTTCTGTATTTAGTACATAAAAAGGTAACCCAGAAAGTGAGGGAAAACGTAAGTCCAGAGGGGGAAAGGTAACTGAGTATTTAATGAGAGTATTAATTCTGATCCACCTGCCTTCATTTTGATGTTTTTCCTTTTTGAGCTGTGATTATCAGTACTCCACCCTCTATATTAAATAATCTATAAACCCTCTCTCTCTGTGTAGTCAAATGCCACTGAAGCAGAAACCTGTAAAAGCCTAGCAAATTTTTTAAACTCTTTATTTCCTTTTAAGTAAAAGGAAAGTCTTGGGCTAGTTTTCTACAAGAAGGACCCTTCCAGCTGTAAATATGTTTTTGACTCTGTGACTGTCCATCACATTTTCCATCAGTCCTGTGTCCTAATAAATGCTTCCCAAGGTAATAAAGCAATATTAGCTTTTTGTCATTTTTCTCTTTCACTGTGTATAAGTGTGTGTGTGTGTGTGTGTATGTCTGTGTGTGTCGTTCAGTTTGGCAAAAAGTTCACTAAATCTAAGCCATACATCTAAAAAGGCATAGAATGTGGTATACTGCAGGGCTAATTATTCAGTCCAATAAATGAAAGTATTGACTTTACTTTTTCTTGGCTTCAGCCCAGATCCTGTGTCCTCCATAAGTGCTTACGTTCAAGCACAAGGTGAATGATTGATGGACAGAGGTATTATTAAGAGGTTTCCTAGTTTATTTAAGGGGCTGTATTAGATTATATTCAAAGACTGTTTCCACTCAACATTATGAACATGTGGAAGTAGACCCCCAAGCAGGAGCATTCTCTGTCCTACAAAATATTTGCTCTTGTGCATTCAGGAAGTCACTTTCTAGATTTCCCATTGGGGAAGCCAGCTTGCCATATGTGTGATATTTTAATCCAAGTATGAATATAGCTGTGCTTGACAGAAAAACATCCAAGGAAAGGATACAGGATTGTCCTTTTCATTCTCTCCCATTTCTCAGGAAAGGTTTTACTGTTGTATATCAGGTCAGTGGAGTTTCTTGTAGAATCAGAGCATCCCTTCACTAGACAAGTATTCTTCCCACAGTTTTTGTCTTGATCCCAAGTTCACTTATCCTGGCTGTAATTTTTTTTAAGGGTGAGCCTGTGTGACACAGTGTGAAAGCACAAAACTGGGATACAGAAGTCCTGGGTTTAATCTTTGTTCAGCCACCAACCAGCTGTATGACACGAGCAGGTGTCCTATCCATTCTTTTATTTTATTTTTTTAACATCTTTATTGGAGTATAGTTGCTTTACAACGTTGTGTTACTTTCTGCTGTATAACAAAGTGAATTAGCTATACGTATACATATATCCCCATATCTCCTCCCTCTTGCGTCTCCCTCCCACCCTCCCTATCCCACCCCTCTAGGTGGTCACAAAGCATGGAGCTGATCTCCCTGTGTGATGCAGCTGCTTCCCACTAGCTATCTATTTTACATTTGGTAGTGTATATATGTCAATGTCACTCTCTCACTTCGTCCCAGCTTGCCCTTCCCCCTCCCCATGTCCTCAAGTCCATTCTCTATGTCTGTGTCTTTATTCCTGGCTTGCCCCTAGGTTCTTCAGAACGATTTCGTTTTTTAGATTCCATATATATGTGTTGGCATATGGTATTTGTTTTTCTCTTTCTGACTTACTTCCCTCTGTATAACAGACTCTAAGTCCATCCACCTCACTACAAATAACTCAATTTCGTTTCTTTTTATGGCTGAGTAATATTCCATTGTGTATATATGCCACATCTTCTTTATCCATTCATCTGTCGATGGACACTTAGGTTGCTTCCATGTTCTGGCTATTGTAAATAGTGCAGCAATGAACATTGTGGTACATGACTCCTTTTGAATTATGGTTTTCTCAGGGTATATGCCCAGTAGTGAGATTGCTGGGTCATATGGTAGTTCTATTTGTAGTTTTTTAAGGGACCTCCATATTGTTCTCCATAGTGGCTGTATCAATTTACATTCCCACCAACAGTGCAAAGGGTTCTCTTTTCTCCACACCCTCTCCAGCATTAATTGTTTGTAGATTTCTTGATGATGGCCATTCTAATCAGTGTGAGGTAATACTTCATTGTGGTTTTGATTTGCATTTCTCTAATGATTAGTGATGTTGAGCATCCTTTCATGTGTTTGTTAGAAATCTGTATATCTTCTTTGGAGAAATGTCTATTTAGGTCTTCTGCCCGTTTTTGGATTGGGTTGTTTGTTTTTTTTGATATTGAGTTGCATGAGCTGCTTGTATGTTTTGGAGATTAATCCTTTGTCCATTATTTCATTTGCAACTATTTTCTCCCATTCTGAGGGTTGTCTTTTCATCTTGTTTATGGTTTCCTCTGCTGTGCAAAAGCTTTTAAGTTTAATTAGGTCCCATTTGTTTATTTTTGTTTTTATTTCCATTTCTCTAGGAGGTGTGTCGAAAAGGATCTTGCTGTGATTTATGTCATAGAATATTCTGCCTATATTTTCCTCTAAGAGTTTTATAGTGTCTGGCCTTACATTTAGGTCTTTAATCCATTTTGAGTTTATTTTGGGGTATGGTGTTAGGGAGTGTTCTAATTTCATTCTTTTACATGTAGCTGTCCAGTTTTCCCAGCACCACTTACTGAAGATGCTGTCTTTTCTCCATTGTATATTCTTGCCTCCTTTATCAAAGACAAGGTGACCATATGTGTGTGGGTTTACCTCTGGGTTTTCTATCCTGTTCCATTGATCTATATTTCTGTTTTTGTGCCAATACCATACTGTCCTGATTACCATAGCTCTGTAGTATAGTCTGAAGTCAGGGAGCCTGATTCCTCCAACTCTGTTTTTCTTTCTCAAAATTGCTTTGGCTCTTCGGGATCTTTTGTGTTTCCATAAAACTTGTAAATTTTTTTGTTCTAGTTCTGTGAAAAATGCCGTGGGTGGTTTGATAGGGATTGCATTGAATCTGTAGATTGCATTGGGTAGTATAGTCATTTTCACAATGTTGATTCTTCCAATCCAAAACATGGTGTATCTCTCCATCTGTTTGTATCGTCTTTGATTTCTTTCATCAGTATCTTATAGTTTTCTGCATACAGGTGTTTTGTTTCCTTAGGTAGGTTTAGTGCTAGGTATTTTATTCTTTTTGTTGCAATGGTAAATGGGAGTGTTTCCTTAATTCTCTTTCTGATCTTTCGTTGTTAGTGTATAGGAATGCAAGAGATTTCTGTGCATTAATTTTATATCCTACTACTTTACCAAATTCATTGATTAGCTCTAGGAGTTTTCTGGTAGCATCTTTAGGATTCTCTATGCATTGTATCATGTCATCTGCAAACAGTGACAGTTTTACTTCTTCTTTTCTGATTTGGATTCTTTTTACTTCTTTTTCTTCCCTGATTGCTGTGCCTGAAACTTCCAAAACTATGTTGAATAATAGTGGTGTGAGTGGACAACCTTGTCTTGTTCCTGATCTTAGAGAAATTGGTTTTAGTTTTTCACCACTGAGAGCAACGTTGGCTGTGGGTTTGTCATATATGGCCTTTACTATGTTGAGGTAAGTTCCCTCTATGCCTACTCTCTGGAGGGTTTTTATTATAAATGGGTGTTGAATTTTGTTGAAATTTTTTTCTGCAAATATTGAGATTATCATATGGTTTTTATCCTTCAGTTTGTTAATATGGTGTATCACATTGATTGATTTGTGTATATTGAAATATCCTTGCATTCCTGGGGTCAACCCCAGTTGATCATGATGTATAATCCTTTTAATGTGCTGTTGGATTCTGTTTGCTAGTATTTTGTTGAGAATTTTTGCATCTATGTTCATCAGTGATATTGGCCTGTAGTTTTCTTTCTTTATGACATCTTTGTCTGGTTTTGGTATCAGGGTGATGGTGGCCTTGTAGAATGCGTTTGGGAGTGTTCCTCCCTCTGCTATATTTTGGAAGAGTTTGAGAAGCATAAGTGTTAGCTCTTCTCTAAATGTTTGATAGAATTGTCCTGTGAAGCCATCTGTTCCTGGGCTTTTGTTTGTTGGAAGATTTTAAATCACAGTTTCAATTTCATTACTTCTGATTTGCCTGTTCATATTTTCTGTTTCTTCCTGGTTCAGTCTTGGACGGTTGTAGTTTTTAAGAATTTGTTCATTTCTTCCAGGTTGTCCACTTTATTGGCATATAGTTGCTTGTAGTAGTCTCTCATGATCCTTTGTATTTCTGCAGTGTCAGTTTTTACTTCTCTTTTTTCATTTCTAATTCTGTTGATCTGAGTCTTCTCCCTTTTTTCCTTGATGAGTCTGGCTAATGGTTTATGAATTTTGTTTATCTTCTCAAAGAATCAGCTTTTAGTTTTGTTGATCTTTGCTATTGTTTCCTTCATTTCTTTTTCATTTATTTCTGATCTGATCTTTATTATTTCTTTCCTTCTGCTAACTTTGGGGGTTTTTTGTTCTTCTTTCTCTAACTACTTTAGGTGTAGGTTAGGTTGTTTATTTGAGATGTTTCTTGTTTCTTGAGGTAGGATTGTATTGCTATAAACTTCCCTCTTAGAACTGCTTTTGCTGCATCCCATCGGTTTTGGGTCATCGTGTTTTCATTGCCATTCGTTTCTAGGTATCTTTGTATTTCCTCTTTGATTTCTTCAGTGATCTTTTGGTTATTTAGTAGTGTATTGTTTAGCCTCCATGTGTTTGTATTTTTTAGTTTTTTTCTTGTAATTGATATCTATTCTCATAGTGTTGTGGTCAGAAAAGACACTTGATATGATTTCAATTTTCATAAGTTTACTGAGGCTTGATTTGTGACCCAACATACGATCTATCCTGGAGAATATTCCATGAGCACTTGAGAAGAAAGTGTATTCTGTTGTTTTTGGATGGAATGTCCCATAAATATCAATTAAGTCCACCTGGTCTAACATGTCATTTAAAGCTTGTGTTTCCTTATTTATTTTCTTTTTGGATGATCTGTCCATTGGTGAAAGTGGGTGTTAAAGTCCCCTACTATGATTGTGTTACTGTCGATTTCCCCTTTTACGGCTGTTAGCATTTGCCTTATGTATCGAGGTGCTCCTGTGTTGGGTGCATAAATATTTACAATTGTTATATCTTCTTCGTGGATTGATCCCTTGAACATTATGTAGTGTCCTTCTTTGTCTCTTGTAATAGTCTTTATTTTAAAGTCTATTTTGTCTGATATGTGTATTGCTACTCCAGCTTTCTTTTGATTTCCATTTGTATGGAATGTCTTTGTCCATCCCCTCACTTTCAGTCTGTATGTGTCCCTACGTGTGAAGTGGGTCTCCTGTAGACAGCATATATACATGTCTTGTTTTGGTATCCATTCAGTGAACCTGTGTCTTTTCGTTGGGGCATTTAGTCCATTTACATTTAAGGTAATTATTGATATGTATGTTCCTATTACCATTTTCTTAATTGTTTTGGGTTTGTTATTGTAGGTCTTTTCCTTCTCTTGTGTTTCCTGCCTAGAGAAGTTCCTTTAGCATTTGTTGTAAAGCTGGTTTGGTGGTGCTGAATTCTCTTAGCTTTTGCTTGTCTATAAAGCTTTTAATTTCTCCGTCAAATCTGAATGAGATCCTTGCTGGGTAGAGTAATCTTCGTTGTAGGTTTTTTCCGTTTCATCAGTTTAAGTATGTCCTGCGACTCCCTTCTGGCTTGCAGAGTTTCTGCTGAAAGATCAGCTGCTAACCTTTGGGGATTCCCCTGTATGTTATTTGTTGTTTTTCCCTTGCTGTTTTTAATATTTTTTCTTTGTATTTAATTTTTGATAGTTTGATTAATATGTGTCTTGGCGTGCTTCTCCTTGGACTTATCCTGTATGGGACTCTCTGTGCTTCCTGGACTTGATTAACTATTTGCTTTCCCATGTTAGGGAAGTTTTCGACTACAATTTCTTCAAATATTTTCTCAGTCCCTTTCTTTTTCTCTTCTTCTTCTGGGACCCCTATAATTTGAATGTTGGTGCATTTAATGTTGTGCCAGAGGTCTCTGAGCCTGTCCTCAGTTCTTTTCATTCTTTTTTCTTTATTCTGCTCTATGGCAGTTATTTCCTCTATTTTATCTTCCAGGTCACTTATGTGTTCTGCTGCCTCAGTTATTCTACTATTGATTCCTTCTAGAGTATTTTTAATTTCATTTATTGTGTTATTCGTCATTGTTTCTTTGCTCTGCAGTTCTTCTAGGTCCTTGTTAAACATTTCTTGTAGTTTCTCCATTCTATTTCTGAGATTTTGGATCGTCTTTACTGTCATTACTCTGAATTCTTTTTCAGGTTAGACTGCCTATTTCCTCTTCTTTTGTTTGGTCTGGTGGGTTTTTACCTTGCTCCTTCATCTGCTGCATAGCTCTCTGTTTTTTCATTTTGTTTAACTTACTGTGTTTGGGGTCACCTTTTCACAGGCTGCAGGTTCGTAGTTCCTGTTATATTTGGTGTCTGCCCCCAGTGGGTGAGGTTGGTTCAGTGGCTCATATAGGGGACTGGTGCCTGTGTTCTGGTGGATGGGGCTGGATCTTGTCCTTCTGGTGGGCAGGGCCACGTCCGGTGGTGTGTTTTGGCGTGTCTGTGAACTTAGTATAACTTTAGGCAGCCTCTCTGCTAATGGATGGGGTTGTGTTCCTGTCTTGCTTGTTGTTTGGCATGGGGCATCCAGCTCTGTAGCTTGCTTGCCATTGGGTGGAGCTGGGTCTTAGTGTTGAGATGGAGATCTCTGGGGGAGCTGTCGCTGCTTGATATTACATGGGGCCAGGAGGTTTCTGGTGGTCTAGTGTCCTGGACTCGGCTCTCCCACCTCAGAGGCTCAGGTCTGACACCCGGCCAGAGCACCAAGATCCTGCCAGCCACACAGCTCAGAATAAAATGAAGGAAAAAATAAAAATGAACAGATACAACCCCAAACCAAATGGTAATAGCAATACTAAACAAAGAAGCATCACACAAAGGAACATACACACACACACACACACACACACACAGACACACACTTATAAAATAAAAAAAGAAACAAACAGCTAAAAAAGCAAAAGAAAACGAACAGAGAACCCTAGGACAGATGGTAAAAGCAAACATAAACAGACAAGATCACACAAAGAAACATACACATACACTCACAAAAAGAGAAAAAAGGAAAACAACATTAAAAGAAAATAAAAAATTTAAAAAACAAAATAAAAATAATAAAATTTTTGGGCTTCCCTGGTGGCGCAGTGGTTGAGAGTCCGCCTGCCAAATCAGGGGATACAGGTTTGTGCCCTGGTCCGGGAAGATCCCACATGCCGCGGAGCGGCTAGGCCCGTGAGCCATGGCCGCTGAGCCTGCGCGTCCGGAGCCTGTGCTCTGCAACAGGAGAGGCCACAACAGTGAAAGTCCCATGTACCGCAAAAAATAAATAAATAAATAAATAAAATTTTTAAAAATAATTTTTAAAAAAAGGAAGAGAACAACCAAACCAATAAACAAATTCACCAATGGTAACAAGCACTAAATCTAAACTAAGGTAAATGTAAAACCACAATCCAATAAGATGCAGAAAGCAACCCCCAGTCTACATTTGCTCCCAAAGTCCATCACCTCAATTTTGGGAACATTTATTATCTGATCAGGTATTCTTCAAATGCAGAGATTTTCAAGTTGATTGTGGGGATTTAATCTGCTGTTCCTGAGGCCGCATGGAGAAATTTCCCTTTCTCTTCTTTGTTCACACAGCTCCTGGGGTTCAGCTTTGGTTTTGGCCCTGCCCCTGCATGTAGGCTGCCCTCAGGCATCTGTTCCCCTCCCAGACAGGAGCAGGTTAAAGCAGCAGCTGATTAGGGCTCTCTTACTCACTCAGGTTGGGGAGAGGGAGGGGTATGGTAGTCATAATTGACATGTGGGGCGAGCCTGTGGTGGCAGAGACCAGAGTGACATTGCAGCAGCCTGAGGCACACCGTGTGTTTTCCTGGCGTAATTTGTCCCTGGATCACGAGACCCTGACAGTGGCGTACTGCACAGGCTCCCAGCGTGGTGTGGGTAGTGACCTGTGCTTGCACACAGGATTCTTGGTGGTAGCGGTGGCATCGTTAGCAGTTCATGCCCGTCTCTGGGGTCCAGGCTGATAGCCATGGCTCGTGCCTGTCTCTGGAGCTCACTTAGGTGGTGCTCTGCCTTCTGTGGGCACATGGAGTGGGAATCCCCTCTCCTCACGCACCCCAAAACAATGGTCTCTTGCCTCTTTGGCAGCTCCAGACTTTTTCCCGGACTCCCTCCTGGCTAGCTGTGGCTCACTAGCCCCCTTCAGGCTGTTTTCATGCAGCCAACCCCAGTCCTCTCCCTGGGATCTGACCTCCGAAGCCCGAGCCCCAGCTCCCAGCCCCCGCCCGGCCCGGCGGGTGAGCAGACAAGCCTCTTGGGCTGGTGGGTGCTGGTTGGCACCGATCCTCTCTGCGGGAATCTCTCCGCTTTGCTCTCTGCACCCCTGTTGCTGCACTCTCCTCCGTGGCTCCGAAGCTCCCCCCACTCCGCCACCCACAGTCTCTGCCCGTGAAGGGACTTCCTAGTGTGTGGAAACCTTTCCTCCTTCCCAGCTCCCTCCCAGAGGTGCAGGTCCCGTCTCTATTCTTTGTCTCTGTTTATTCTTTTTTCTTTTACCCTACCCAGGTACGTGGGGAGTTTCTTGCCTTTTGGGAAGTCTGAGGTCTTCTGCCAGCATTCAGCAGGTGTTCTGTAGGAATTGTTCCACTTGTAGATGTATTTTTGATGTATTTGTGGGGAGGAAGCTGATCTCCACTTCTTACTTCTCCTCCACCTTGAAGGTCCTCTCCTATCCATTATTGATTTTTGTTTTTTTCAACTATTAAAAGAGAGAAGAAGATATGCCTCTTTTTTTTTTTTCTCTTTGCTCCTCTCAAAAGAAAAAAAACAAAGTGTTCAGAAGGGTCTTTTCATTCCTTTGCCTTCAGATGTGTAGGCATATTTGCAAACTGATGGAGGAATTCTCTTTTGAAATCCAAAGTCCTTTTATTTGCCTTTGATACTGATTACAGTTATTTATGGACCTTGCTTATTTCTCCCATTAGCCCACAATCTCCACAAGGGAAGTGCAGTAGGGAGAGAGAGGGAGAAAAGGAAGGAGAAATACAATCTATGGAGTAAACTAGAATTTAAGAAAGGGTGATGGAATTGCAGATGGCTCAAAAACGCACATAAATTTATCCTTTAAATTTATAATATATAACTGTAAAAAGTAAAACTGCATAAAATTGCCTTGAATGCTTGGAATATAGTGAAGATATGGTGAAAGAACATTGCAGAAGGCATGTGCTATAAACATTTTAAACAATATTACAGGTACAAAAAATTTAATGATATGGAAAGACAATTAGAATATAATTAGTGAAAAGCCTAGATTTTAAAACTCTATGTCTATTGAAAATATGTTCACATATGCATAGGGAAAAAAGACATGAAGGAAATATAAAAATGTAAAAAGTGGGGAATTCCTTGGTGGTCCAGTAGTTAGGGCTCCGAGCTTCTATTGCCAACAGGGGATGGGGACGGAAGCTCAGGTTTGATCCCTGGTCTGAGAACTAGGATCCCACAAGCTGTGCAGTGTGGCAAATAAATAAATAGTAAAAAAAAAAGTTTTAAGTTTTTTTAATGTAAAAAGTGTTAAGGTGGTAGAAATATAGGTGAATTTTATTTTTCATTTAAAAATTTTTGTTGATAAGATTTCCTAGGTTTTTTCCAATAAACATATATTACTTGGTTAATAAGACAAGAAGCAAACCAAAAAGAACTTTTTTGTTTTTGTTTTGTGTTCTTTGGTTTTATATTGCTCTTTTTTTTCCTAGTTTCCTAACATGAAAGCTTAGGTTATTTATTCAAGACCTTTCCCTTTTTTCAATTGAAGTATGGTTGATTTACAATATTGTGTTAGTTTCAGGTGTACAGCAAAGTGATTCAGATATAGATAACTAAAAATATATATATTAGATTGTTTTCCATTATAGGTTATTACAAGATATTGGATACAGTTCTGTGCTATACAGTAAATCCTTGTTGCTTATTTATTTTATGTATAGTAGTTTGTATCTGTTAATATGATACTCCTGGTTTATCCCTCCTCCCTCTCTTTCCCTTTTGGTAACCAAAAGTTTGTTTTCTATGTGTGTGAGTCTGTTTCTGTTTTGTATATAAATTCATTTGTGGTTTTTTTTATTCCACATATAAGTGATATCTTATATTTGTCTTTGTCTGACTTCCTTCACTAAATATAATATTCTCTTGGTCCATCTGTGATGCTGCAAATGGCAATATTTCATTCTTTTTTATGGCTGAGTAATATTGTTTGCATGTGTGTGTCTGTGTGTGTGTTGTGTGTATACATATGCCACATCTTCTTAAGCAACCCATCTATCAATGGGCACTTGGGTTGTTTCCATGTCTTGGCTGTTGTAAATAGTGCTGCTCTGAACATTGGGGTGCATGTATCTTTTTGAATTAGAATTCATTTTTTCCAGATATATATCCAGGAGTGGGATTGTTGGATCATATGTCAACTCTATTTTTAGTTTTTTAAGGAACCTCCGTACTGTTTTCCATAGTGCTGCACCAATTTACATTCCCACCAACAGTGTAGGAGGGTCCCCTTTTCTCCACACCCTCTCCAGCATTTGTTATTTGTAGGCCTTTTGATGATAGCCATTCTGAATGGTGTGAGGTAATAATTTTTTTATAATTTTAATAATTAGTTTTAATATTAACATAATAGTTATTGCATTTTTTAAAAGATTTATTTATTATTTATTTATTTTATTAATTTTTGGCTGTGCTGGGTCTTAGATACATGCAAGATCTTTGTTGAGGCACATGGGATCTTACGTTGTGGCATACAGGCTCTTCGCTGTGGTGCACGAGCTTCTCTCTAGTGGCATGTGGGTTTTTTTTCTCTTCTCTGGTTGTGGTGCGGAGGCTCTAGGATGCATGGGCTCTGTAGTTGTGACTCATGGGTTCCTGAGCACGTGGGCTCCAGCACGTGTGGGCTCTGTAGTTTGTGGCATGCAGACTCTCTAGTTGAGGCACGCAAGCTCAGCAGTTGTGTTGCACAGGCTTAGTTGCCCCAAGGCATGTGGGATCTTACTTCCTTGACTAGGGATCGAACCTGCATCCCCTGCGTTGTAAGGCAGATTCTTTACCACTGGACAACCAGGGAAGTCCTGGTAATAATTCATTGTGGTTTTGTTTTGCATTTCTCTAATAATTAGCGATGTTATCTTTTCATGAGCCTGTTGGCCATCTGTGTTTTCTTTGGGGAAATGTCTGTTTAAGTCTTCTGCTCATTTTTCGATTGGGTTGTTTGTTTTCTTAATATTGAGTTGTATGAGCTGTTTGTATATTTTGGATATTAACCCCTTGTCAGTTGCATCATTTGTAAATATTTTCTCCCAATCCACAGGTTGTCTTTTCATTTTGTTTATGGTTTCCTTTGCTGTGCAAAGGATTTTAATTTTGATTAGGTCCCATTTGTTTATTTTTGCATTTATTTCTTTTGCCTTGGGAGACTGCTCTAAGGAAATATTGCTACAATTTATGTCAGAGAATGTTTTGCCTGTGTTCTCTTCTAGGAGTTTTAGGGTGCTATGTCTTTTAAACCATTCTGAGTTTGTTTTTGTATATGGTGTGAGAGTGTATTCTAATTTCATTGATTTACGTATAGCTTTCCAGCTTTCCCAGCACCACTTGCTGAAGAGACTGTCTTTTCTCCACTGTATATTCATATATTAATTGACCATAGGTGTATGGGTTTAATTCTGGGCTCTCTATTCTGTTCCATTGATCTATATGTCTGTTTTTGTGCCAATCCCACACTGTTTTGATTACTGTAGCTTTATAGTATAGTCTGAAGTCTGCAAGGGTTATGCCTCTAGCTTTGTTCCTCCAAAAAAGACTTCTTATGTTGCCTCTAGCTGAATATTTTAGAAAGTTTCTGATGGATATTAGGGAAGGAAAAGCAGGCCTTATATTCTTTCACCATTAAGATAAATTGTTTCATTGTTCTCTTATTTGTTTTTTTAAAAAATATGAATTAAAATAGTTATCAATCATAAGTATATGTAGGAAATGAAAGCCCTAGAATTTAGACAAGCCAAATGAAGACCAGCAATGCTCTCCTGCCAGTTTTAAGCTGATATGATATTAAAGAAAAAGCCATAAGATCAGGTCAAGCAAAACAGAGTGATTACATTATCATTGTCAATAGAAAAAAGTGAGCCTTCTTGATGTTCTGTCTACTAATAGTTTTGCAAATTAATATTGGGGTCATTTCTTTTTTTGAATAGATAACCAATTGGTTTTATTCACTGATATTTTTCTTAATTTACAAAATGATAAATCATTATTGTTATCTATTAGTATTTATTCAGCACATACTCATACTGTAATCCTTCTTAGTCATTCTAATTATATTTTGTTGTATCTATTATGAGCATGAATTGCTTTTTCCATAGACTATAGGTCAGTTGAAGAGTTTCATTTGTCACTTTTGCTTAATTTTATTCAGTGTCCCTACCATTTTTTTGTATCTGCTCCAGCATCCCTTACCTCACCCACCCCCTTTCAACATCCTCTTTCCACAGTTTGCTTCTGTTACTTATCCCAGACACCCAGTATGTAAGACCCAACAATTTGACGAATGTTTCACTGGCGGAGTAGTGCTGTGCACTCAGTTCTCCCTTTGTCTGAATTCCTATCATGCTTGTGATCACTGCCACACTGTTTAGTGCATAATTGTTCTCCTTGTTTCAAGTGTTCTCATTTTGTCTCCATGTGTATATTGAAAGGCTCTTGAAGAATTTACAGTCCTCCATTTTCCAGAAGTGGAAGGAAGCCTCTGTTTTATGAGTGCATCCAGTACGCCATGTACTATGCTGGGTGTTTTGCTTATCTCATTTAAGCCTGTTAATTCTTCGTTAAACTGGTATTAATATCCTCATAAGTCATGGAAGAAGACTAAACTGAGAGAGGTTTCATACTTGCTTGAGGCCACACAGCTGGTTAGTGTCCCAGCTGTCTGACTCTGGGTCTCTAAATGTTTTCCATTCCACCATATTGTCTGACTGGTTGATAATACGTCACTTTCACATTGTAGCTCATTTACCATTTTATTTAATTTTCTACTTTTGTATACTCTTGCTTTGTGTTTGACATAATTGAGGTAAAATGTCATGATAGAAACATTAAATATAATCAATTCTTGCTTTTAAATGGCCTTCCCTGTTCATGTCAAGTTTTCTTCCTCTCTTGGTACCTTCCCCATGATTTTTTTTCCACTCACCAAAACTACATTAAACCTCAAAGTGCCTAATTCATTAAAGTACTCCTCTATTCCATGAACAGTTTAAAGACATGAATACATGGATTTGCTCTCTCTTTTCCCTGCATGAAAGAAGCTACCTTCTCTTTATTTCAATCTGAGATTCCTCTCCCCCTCTAAATTATTCTCCCAATAGTGGAGGCAGCACACTTGAGACAAAAGGCAATGAAGTGGAAGCAGTGTTCTGAGCTTAATTCCCTGTAGTGCCTCTAGGATATGCAAAAGCCTGTAGTAACCTGACCTCTGCAGGAGACAGCAGAAGTGAATATTTACAGAGAGAATCCTGAGTAGGAAAAGCCTCCCTTTCAACTGTGTTAACTTACAGAAAGCTAGAGAAGACAGTCTCATAGCCTCCCCCAAATTAACCAGCACATGCCCACTCTTCTGTCCCACCATGTTTCTCTTTGTCATAAAGTGCCTGGGTTTTATCTTCTTAATGTGGTGTGTAGAACTAGGAGGAGGAATTTAAAAACAGGCGACAAAGATACTAAAGGAAACTCTCTGAATGAGTCAATCCAGGCTCTTCTAACTCTTTTCCTTCCTCATGAAGTTCTCTGCAGAATTCAGGTGGGACTGAAAATGTTGTCGTCTGGGGCCACTCACCGCATATTGTAGACAGTCAAGAGACAATGGCCTGAGCTGAGATTTAGTTGAGGGTTAGAGAATATTACACATGTATATTGTTCTTTAAAATGGTGGTGTTTTCATTCTCATAGTCTACTGGTAGAAGTTCAAAGGAAAACACGTTTCCAGAAAACAACTTGGCAATTCATACCAAAAGCCTTAAAATGACATACGCTTTGACCTGGCAATTATGCTGTTAGGATTATATCCTAGGGAGATGATAGAATAAAAATCACTTTATCATTTATCATCAGTATGATTTATACTACCAAAAAATTGGAAACAACCTGTTATAGCCTGGATTGTGTTCTCCCCCCAAATTTATACATTGAAGCCCCAAGCCCCAATATGACTGTATTTGGAGATAGGGCCTTTAAAGAGGTAATTAAGATTAAATGAAGTCATAAGGGAAGGAGCTTAATCCAGTATGACTGGTGTCCTTGTAAGAAGAAGAAGGTTACTCCAGGAATGTGCAGACACAGAGAAAAGGCCATGTAAGGACACGAGGGGAAGGCAGTTATCTGCAAGCCAGAAGAAAGGCCTCATCAGAAACCAACTTTGCTGGCGCCTTGATCTTGGGCTGCCAGCCTTCAGAACTATGAGAAAATAAAGTTGTGTTATTTAAGCCACCCAGCCTCTGGTGTTTTGTTATGGTACCCCTAGTAAACTAATACACAACCTAATCATCCAATAATAGAAAAAGATTACGTGAATTAGAGTACAATCCAACAATGGAATATAATGCAATCATAAAAATAATGATTTATACCTACTTATTGATATAGGCAGTGCTCCCAATATGGTGACTCCCAAGGAGGTGACTGAAAAACACACATAGTATGATCCCATTTATATAAAAATGTGTTTGTATGTGTGTGCATGCGTGTGTGTGTGTACAGTGTCTGGAATTATATGCAACAGACCCTCACATCCTTTCCAGATATGGTTTTATTCCTCTTTCCCTCTCACCCTCCTCGCCTTCCCTTTTTTCTTCTTTTGCTTGTCTGTAAAGCCTGTTTTCCAATGAGCATGAATTATTTTTAGAAATATAAATTCCTATATGTATTTCTCTCTATATAATTTAGACATATATATTTTTATCCCATATTTTTAAAATGGCTTTTATATGGAATAAAATGTGTCAAGATTGTAAAATTCTTGAGCTCAGCAACTATTACTATCTTATAAACCAATGCATATAATATCATTAAATATTTAATTATCTTCTTCATCATTTAATTTAATCTGTTTTATTCCCTTAATCAAAAACTTCCCTTTCTATACCCCTTGTCATATTTATTCAGCATTTTTGAGTGATGAAACATGTAAACTTTTTACTTTTTCTGTTTCTAAAACTTATATAGCATTAAGTGCTGAGAACATACACTTGTAGAGAGAAAGATCCAGATTTGAATGCTGGTCCAGCCACTTAAACAGCATAATCTTGAGAAAGTTATTTAATCTTTCAAAGTCTCACTTTTCTTAGCTGTTAAGTGTATAATAATATACTTTTCTTAAAAGTTTTTTGTTGAGATGCAATGAGATAACATATCCAAAGCACAACAGAGAGGTTCAGGGCAAGGATTCTGGCATCAGAATGCTGAGGTTTGAATCTCAGCTCCCTGACTTTTTTTTTTTTTTTTTGCTGTGTACGGGCCTCTCACTGTTGTGGCCTCTCCCGCCGCGGAACACAGGCTCCGTACACGCAGGCCCAGCGGCCATGGCTCACGGGCCCAGCCGCTCCGCGGCATATGGGATCTTCCCGGACCGGGGCACGAACCCGTGTCCCCTGCATCGGCAGGCGGACTCTCAACCACTGCGCCACCAGGGAAGCCCAGCTCCCTGACTTTTTAGCTGTGTGATACTGGACAAGTTAATAACCTCCCTGTACCTCAGACTCCTCATATCGGAATAATGATGCTACGTACATAATTGAGATTGTTTTGAATATCAAATGTGTTGATATTTATTAAATTCTGATAACAGTATGGCACATAGTAAGACTATATGGGCATTTATTAACTATGAAGAATTAATATAGGGGTAGTATATAGTATTTACTATCAAAATCATCATCACATTGTCAAAATATAATAGTCCAGGTGTTTTAGTATATCAAAACAACTGTATATTTGTCAGCTCTTTTCTTGCTGTGTAACTTGTGAGAGCACCTTGATTTAGGAGCTTTTTTGAGAATTTGTTACTTTAAAAATTTCTATTTATTATAAAAACAGATATTAAAGGACACAAGGAGGAAGAAGATTCCCCTTAGTATCCTCACTTAACTCTTCAAACACTCCTCTTTCCTTCCAGTCTGGCTAATGTGTATACGAGGTAGTAGTTCTAATTAGAGTGTATATTTTTGTGTATGGGCCTCATACTTTTCTCAGTAGAAGAGACTCCCTGTACCTGTCAAGGCCAGAGAGGAGCCTGTGAGTTCTGGATCCTATCCCCTCTCATCTTCTCAAGGTCTTTTCTCCTGAATCATCCATTTCTTCCTCTAAACTGAATTTCTCACATTAGCACGTAGTATGCTCTTGTATCTCAAATCTTAAAAAATTCCTCTTTTGACCTCAACATCCCCTTTAATCGTTATCCCATTTATAGTCTGCCCTTCACAGCAACACCTGTTGAAAAATCTGTTTCTTGTGCTGTCTGCACCTATCACCAACACTTTCTCCTTGACCTGCTCTAGATGGGCTTCCATTCCCATCACTCCTCTGAGACTGCATTTTTCAAGTCCCCAACAACCACTGTGATGGGAAATTCCAGTCATTTAGTCCTTTCCTTATGTTGACCTTTTCTTATCTTGACCTCAAAGAAGACTGTTGACCAGTCCCTTCTTGCTTTTTTTCCCTTCATGGATTCTATTACTACACACTCATTGACATTTTCTTCTCTTTCACTGGCTCCCCCTTCTCCATTCTTCTGGCTGGTCCCATTTCTACTTTCCGCCTCTAAGTATTTGAGTTCAGCAAGGCTCAGTCCCAGACCTTCTCCAGCTCTCTAGCTATACTTTCCCCAGGTAATCTCACGCATTCTCATCCATGGGATGGCAACACCCATGTGCAGTCCTGCCTTCTTAGAAGTCCAGACACATATTCAGTCACCTCTTCAACATCTCTGATAATATATTTACTAGTCTCTCAAACTTAACTGGGACAGAGCAGAACTCTTGACTTATGTGCACGTCACCCTGAGCACAAACTGTTCCTTCACCAGTCTTCATCTTGGTAGATGACATTGATATCCTCTAAATCTTTAAAGCCAATCTGTTTAGCTGCCCTTGATTTCTTTCTTTCCCTGATACCCCAAATCCAATCTATGCACAATCCTGTTACTTTTACCTCAGAACATCCCCTAAGCTGGTCTAACTTTTTCACCTCTTTCCACCGTCCTAGTCAAAGCCACCATCTTCCACAGCTGGAAACACCTCAACAACTCACTAGGGGGATTGCCTGCTTCTCTCCCCTCTTACAGTAAATTCTCCTTACAGAAAACAGAGCAATCCTTTTAAACATAAATCAGATCACAAATCTCATTTCGAAATCATTTAATAAGTACAGCCTCCTTATCAAAGTTTACACGGTCCTGAAAATTGACCTTGCACACCTCTCTAATGTCAAATAATACTAACTACTCTCTTCCTCATGTGCTTCCGTTCCTTTACCTCAGACACGCTGTTCTTGGAATGCAATTCTCTCTTACTTTAAGAAGTTGCCTCCTTCTTATCATTCAAATCCCAGCTTAATGTCTTCTTTTCAGAGAGGCCCTCTCAGGTCATCCAATCTAGAGAAGCCAACAGACACTCCTGTCACCTCACTCCATCTTAATGAGATGTATAACACTTGTCTCTGATATTTTGTTTAAGGATGTGTTTGCGTTTTCTCTACCACCAGCACTCTATCTGTTCATTTCCATATCCCTGAAGCCTAAAACAATGCCTGAAGAGTAGGCACGCAAGTATGTGTTGAATCAATGCTCTAGACCAGAGATCACATAAGCATTTCCCCATGTGACTGCATCGTCCACAGAACTATCCTTAAAAAATAATAATTAGGGGCTTCCCTGGTGGCACAATGGTTGAGAGTCCGCCTGCCGATGCGGGGGACACAGGTTCGTGCCCGGGTCCGGGAAGATCCCACATGGCGCGGAGCGGCTAGGCCCGTGAGCCATGGCTGCTGAGCCTGTGCGTCCAGAGCCTGTGCCCTGCAACGGGAGGGGCCACAGCAGTGAGGCGCCCGCATACCGCAAAAAAAAAAAAATAAATAATAATAATAATCGGGCTTCCCTGGTGGCACAGTGGTTAAGAATCTGTCTGCCAATGCAGGGGACACAGGTTCGAGCCCTGGTCCAGGAAGATCCCACATGCTGTGGAGCCGCTAAGACCATGCGCCACAACTGCTGAGCCTGTGCTCTAGAGCCCGTGAGCCACAACTGCTGAACCCATGTGCCACAACTACTGAGGCCTGCACTCCTAGAGCCTGTGCTCTGCAACAAGAGAAGCCACCGTGATGAGAAGCCAACGCACCGCAACAAAGAGTAGCCCCCACTTGCCGCAACTAGAGAAAACCAGCGCGCAGCAATGAAGAACCACTGCAGCCAAAAATAAATAAATTAATTAATTAAAATAATAATAGTTAATGTAATTGATGTACCATCTCATATTTTTTGGACGTTCAGGTCATTTTTCTTCTTTTCTCCTCTATTGATTCCTTCCCTCTCTCACTCCTTGCCTTTTTTAAAAAATATCCACCTGTGGACTTTCCTGGTGGTGCACTGGTTAAGAATCAGCCTGCCAATGCAGGGGACATGGGTTCGATCCCTGGTCTGGGAAGATCCCATATGCCACGGAGCAACTAAGCCCGTGTGCCACAACTACTGAGCCTGCGCCCTAGAGCCTGCATGCCACAACTACTGAAGCCTGCGTGCCTAGAGCCTGTGCTCCACAACAAGAGAAGCCACTATGATGAGAACCCCACGCACCACAACGGAGAGAAGCCCCCCACTCGCCGCAACTAGAGAAAGCCCTTGTGCAGCAATGAAGACCCAACACAGCCAAAAATAAATAAATTAAATAAATAAATAAATAAATATCCCCCCGTACCTTCCTTCCTTTATTTTCTTTTGTTTTCCATTATTAGATAATGCTGATATGAACATCTTTAGGCATGCACTTTTATTCTTCCTCTCAATTATTTTCTGGGAATAATTTGCCTAGGGATGGAAATCAGATCAAAGAGTAAGACGCACCCTGTAACCATGAAAATCTGTTACCTCTCTCCCCAACCCTTGAGTCCTCTATCACCAAAAATGAGAGACGGCACAATTGTATGAGGAGATACAGAGGTTTCTAAGAGTAATAGAGTGAACAGTGAATGCTTTCCAATAAGTAGTAAGAGAATTAGTCAGTATGTGAAAGGCCTTAATGATGCCCCTGAACTACACATAGCTTCATAAATTGCACTCTTGGGACCTTTGTTTCCCTTTTTGTTTGTTTGTTTAATTTTTGCATACATATATAGTATCTTTCTGTGTGTTCTACTGGGATTTTCATTGTATAAAACTCTAAAGCCGTTATATTTGATTCTTTTGAACTTTTTCTTTGTGGAATACAGTTTCTATTTTTTCAAACTTTAGAAAGTTATTGCTTTGAAGAGCTGATAGTCCATTTTTAGCTTTTTCTATGATTTGAAAGTCATAGTTCACTTATTAAGCAACCTGAAGTTTATTTTTATATATGGTATAAACTGCAGGTTGTCTAAGTTTTTAAAATATATTTTTCTTTGCTCTATTTAATATTATATACGTATACCTTCAAAGAAGTTACTGTTACCTTTCCTAAAATTAGCTGTCATTTGTATTTTAGCAATTAATCATTAAATCCTTCTGTTACCAACAGAAATTATTTACATTATTTGTTACAATGCCATATACATTGCTATAACTGTTTAGATAAAGTTGTAAAATTAGGAAAAAGTGTACATTTTGATTACCTCAGTACTTCTGTGTTCTCATTATTTTCTTCACACTTTAATTGGAGGAATCAAGCTTTAGGGACCCATATTATTTTCTGAATCTTTACTAAACTGTTCATTACTGCATCTATCTTATCTAAGATAAGTTGATGATGAATAGCCTTTTAATAGATAAATTTGTCCTTTAAAAGTTAAATAACGTATGTTATTTTAAAAAGTTAAATAGCTTATGCATTAGTTTAAAAAAATTTATGGCTTGTATTTTGAGAAGAAAAGCAAGTTAATCATCATTAATACTTGATACATTCCAGAAAAGAAAAAAGAAGCTGATCTTGTGGATTGATGTGTATGTATAAAATTTTGTATTGATTGATATACATAAATACATCAAATTTTCTATCATATGTCTTTATCAAAAATCTTCAGAATGCTCTAAAAATGGTATAGATTGATATTAAGCCTCACAAGTAAGTGCATTATCATCCCAGGATTTAAAAAAAAATGCTACCAGCATAAAGTAATATGTATTGAATTTTTACCGCCTGCCTGGCACTGTGCCAAATGCCCACATTGCCTCATCTCATTTCATTATGATAATTGCTCTGAGTGGCAGATATTACAGATGTTATTGTTATCGCCCATTTCACAGAAAAGGAAACCAGGATCCAGAGATTATATAACTAGGCTCAAGTTAAGTGGCAGAAACTGGATTCACGCTCAGGCCCATCTGACTCCAGAGCCCCTTTGATACTATGCCTGACTTGCTTTCAGTAGCTCTCTTGTCTTGTGAAAGCTATAGCTTTTTTTTTTTTTTTTTTTTTTTTTTTTTGCGGTACACGGGCCTCTCACTGTTGTAGCCTCTCCCGTTGCGGAACACAGGCTCCGGACGCGCAGGCTCAGTGGCCATGGCTCACGGGCCCAGCCGCTCCGCGGCATGTGGGATCTTCCCGGACCGGGGCACGAACCCGTGTCCCCTGTATCGACAGGTGGACTCTCAACCACTGCGCCACCAGGGAAGCCCAAAGCTATAGCTTTTCAAAGGTCTTCTCTAGACTTCTACAAAAATGTCAGGACCGAGTTTAACTCTGTGGGTAGAGGGAGTAAAAACAAGTCTCCCTAATGCCCCATCACAGTCTCCGCTCTGCTACCAAAGGCAAAAACTCAGGCAATGACTTCATTTATGAAGAGTTCTCAGCTAGAGAAGAGAGATCTATGGTTAATTTGTATTCTTTGTGCCAGTGGCTAATTCCATCCCTTGTCCCTTGAGTTCTTCGTTTTTGGTAGTAATGTTATATGTGAATGGAATGAGTCCTACCTGGTATAATCACGACACAGAGCATACAAGCTGACCTTGACCCAGCACTTCACCAGCCCTTTCCTTCATGCCTCCGTGCTAATACATAAATTAGCTTATTTCATGACCAGCAGTTTTAAATCACAGGGTTTCTCTTTTTTTCCTCTACGAATACTAGTTTCCTTTAATCAGATAGCATAATTTATGTGAAAGGGAGGAAACTAAGTATTTATTAAGTGCCTACTGTAAATATGACAGCATCTAGCATAGTTTCCTAAACACAAGAAGCACTAGTAATTGTTCATTTTTCTTATCTTTCTTCTTTTATCTCCTACCCTCTGCATGTTTAGTGTTTTGTTCCCTGTTACTCACCTGTGTTAACAGATGGCAAACTCTAGAAACAGCAGCTACCACCTGGGAGGGGTAGAGCGCTGGCTGTTTATAGAGACAAGGACAATCAGAGGAGAAATGTGTGCAGCCGTGAACTTCTTTGGTGACTTTAGGTGACAGAGGGTGCCTATCCGCCCTCCTTTTCTCCTCTCAGCCTCTCTTCTCCCCTTACCTGTCCCCAGTATCCATTGACTGGGGAAGAGTTCCCACAAACGACTGTCTTAAAGAGATTTATTAGGTCTTGTTTGTAAAGCTTTTTCAATTATTCAAACAAAGAGAAATGTAGTACAGCACGTCACACAGAACAAGATTTTGTTTAATGTTTTATAAGCATGAGAACTCTTCATGAGCAAAGCCTTTCTGAATAGCTCAGAGGTGAAGTATGTAGTAATTCCAAGGCTAAATGGTTAGACTATTCTAATCTCTTTACGTACCAGGGTAAGGAGGAAGGGCAAGAGCCTCCCTGTTGGATTCTATTGACCTTGACTGACAAATTATTTCTGCTGTAAAGACAACACGAATGCAGATTGTCTTCAGTAGAATGCTTCGTTCTGATGCTTTCGTCACTAGGTAAAAATATAAGGTGCTTTGAAAAGGAATTCTTTCAAAGCATTTTACTTTCATTTAATCCACTACAGTTGGAACATTAGTAATGTTTATGTTGGGCCTTTCTCTTTGTACTGATATACTTATCTGTTTATGATACTTTTAAAAATTTATTTTATTTATATATTTTTGGCTGAGTTGGGTCTTCGTTGCTGCTCGCGATCTTTCTCTAGTTGTGGAGAGCAGGGGCTACTCTACGTTGAGGTGCGCAGGCTTCTCCTTGTGGTGGCTTCTCTTGTTGTAGAGCACAGGCTCTAGGTATGCGGGCTTCAGTAGTTGTGGCTCAGAGGCTCTAGAGCGCAGGCTCAGTAGTTGTGGTGCACGGGCTTAGTTGCTCCGCAGCATGTGGAATCTTCCCAGACCAGGGCTCGAACCCGTGTCCCCTGCATTGGCAGGCGGATTCTTAACTACTGTGCCACCAGGGAAGCCCCTGTTTATGATACGTTTATATAAATGTTTTTAAGTAAGCTGTGTTTCTTTTTGTTAAAGCAATATAGGATATACACACCTATGTAGATTAAAGTAAATTATCTCAACTATCACTATGGGTCCCCAACTGGAATATGTCTACCTCATTGATACCCTAGTATTAGTGAATGCTCAGACCTCTAGCCATTAAATACTTATAGATGGAATAGCTGTAAAAAAAAAAAGAAAAGTTACTGTACCTTGGTTAATTTTAAACAATTAACTAAAACAAATTACAGAGGCTCTGAAAAGAATTGTGCTTAATATCTGGTTAAACCTTATTGTTAACATCCTTGTGAAACTGTTGTTGGTGTTGCTATTGTGTCTTAGGTCTATTTCCTCTCATTCCCACACTTTGCGTGGTGTAGATGATCTCCCCTTTTTTGTGGCTCCTAAATCTATGTTTTCAAGACAAGTTTCCATATTACCAGTTATTTGTTGGACTTAGCAACTTGAACATCCATAGACCTTTCCCTCATGTTCCACATTTCACATCAACACCTACTCAGTTATTCAAGCCAGAATTCCCAGGTCTGACGTCACACAGACCTGGAATAAAATACAAGTTTTGCTAATGACTAGCTATAAAGCCCTGGCTAAATTACTAAACCTTCTGGACCTCTGTTTCTTAATCTGAAAAATGGGCATTTAAAACAAGTTAACTCACTGGGTTGTTATGAAGAATGGAGTATAAGTGCTCAGTATAGTACCTTATTTATAGTAAATTTCTGATAGATAATAGCTTGTATTACCCAGAATGCACCTCTTCTTACACCTGAATTCTGAAACTCCAGCCATCCTTAAAGTTAGAGCTGAGTAGTAACTGTTCCTATATAGCATTCCTTGACCTAGACTTCTCCCAGGTCTGCTCACATGAAGTCATTGTTAATCATCCTTTTATCTAAGTTCCCAGAGCATTTTGTAATCCTTCTATTATAGTGTAGGTCTCAATCTTTTATTATTTATGGATCTGTTTCCCCCACTGGAACATGAGTGCAGGGCAATGTCTTGTTCATTTTGTGTCCTGGGACCTAGCACAGATCCTGGCATATAATAGACATTCAGTAGTTATTCACCAAATTCAATTCATTACATAATTTAAACATCCTACTTCCCTCCTCGTTACACCATTTAGTGGTTGTTTTGCTTAAAATTGAAAAGATAAGCCAGTGATAGCATTTTCTAAGCTCCCACTTTAAGAAATTAATTTAAGCTGGCACCATCAATATAATATCCAGTCTCTAAAAAGCAGACTTAATAATAAGAAATGAATCTTTTTTTTTAAAGGAAGAATTCAATATCTTTAGTTCTAAAATTGCAGGGCTTGTTGGCACAGTGAGGTCAGTGTGTTGCATCATCGCATTAGAAGAACTGTACGAATTTATTAGCCACTCAGTATGACAGGGGCTTTCACTCTAGGCATCAGGCAGATGTTCAAACATCAGAGAATGGCTACAGAGTGCTAGACACAAAAAGCAAGTGCCTAGTGAAACCTTAGCTGTTATAAGGGAACATCTTTAACAAAAAGTACATTTAACTGAGCCCACAGGGACAGTATGTTAGACCAGATTCACCAACAACTTTTACTAAGGAGTAGACTAGCTTTTCTCCCCACTAGAAAGGAGGTTAATACACAGAGAAAAGTATGAGAGATGCCTGCCAGGATTGGTTTCTCTACTGCTTGCTCTAGGACAATGTACTTTTTTTTTTTTTTTGAGAGTTTTCATTTTATAAAAAACTGGATTTTCAACTTCTGTTGAAAAAGCAGACCTGGTAATATTGGGTAACTGCTTTTCCACAGAGCAAGCTTCAGTGGCAGCCAAGAAGCAATTGCCCACTTAAAGAAGGCTGTCATCTCACAGTACATCCAACTACTGCATCCCATTGTCGATACTTGCCTCCCCTTCACCCATTTCTATCTCCTGACTCAGCTCTGTAGGGCTGGGAGTTGTGCTTTTGATCCCTTGCTCTAAGCCTCAGTTTCCAAATCTGTAGAATTTGTATAGCATCAACTAGCTTGCGGGATTTTTGTAAGGACTAAATAATGTAATTTGTGTGCAGCGCCACACTGAGTTCCTGATGTCATAGTAAGTTCTCTATGAATGGTTACTATTTCTTCAGTTTGCTTTCAAAACCGTTATTTATGGAGCTTCTTCTATGTGCCAGGTGCTAGGCTGGCCATGGAGATATGATGGTGTGCAATGCAGGCACGACCCCTGCCTTCAGAATGTTTATGGTTTAGCTTCCAAGGAAATGTCAGCTATCATTCTACTGGCCGTGTGGGTTTTGTTTGTGTTACGCAACAAGGGGGGGAAAAGTCATTGGGTTGCTTTGGGAATAACTGCACTGGACTGAAGGGGGAAAAAGGCAACAGAGAGGCTTTATAAAAATGCATTTCGAACTGAACATTTTCCAACAGCTCTTCATTCTTACTGTTTCCACGAAGCTGCTCCTCCTCAGGAGCTTCCTATCTCAGTACAGGACCTTGTTAATCTACTCAGATGCTCAAGGCAAAACGCTAGAAATGTTTTGATTCCTCTCTATCCATTCCTCTCTCCCCCACCATGTTTAGTTCTTCAGGAAATTCTGCCAGCTCTTCTTGCAAAGCATGCCCTAGATCTGTTCATCTCTTGGCATCTGTACTGCTATCAAACACACTGGTCCGAGCCACCATCACCTCTCCATTGGATGACTGCACAGCCTCCTGACTATTCCGCATGCTTCCCCTCCAGCAAACTTTGTCTATAAAGGGCCAGTTAGTCAATATTTTAGGTCTTGTGGGCCATATAGTCTCTGTCTCAAGTGCTCAGTTTTGGCCTTGTAGCACAAAAGCAGCCGCAGACAACAATTAAATGACTGGGCTTGGCTGTGCCCCAGTCAAACTTTATTTACAAAACAGGCTGCAGCCTGGATTTGGCCTGCAGACCGTTGTTTGTAGTTAGACTCGCTTAGCTTAAACCCCTGCAATGGTTTGTCAGAGCACTAAGAATCCCCAGCTCTCCTGATCATGTTCTACGTGGCCCTCTTGATCTAGTCCCCTTTTGTACGCTAGCCACGCCATCCTTCCTTCTGATTTTCAGGCACATCGAGGTGATTCCCGCCACAGGGCCTTTACACTAATTGCCCGGACTTCTCCTCCCCTGTGTTAGCACGGCCATGACCACAGTTCAGACTCTATCCAAAGTATAATTTAAAGTTATCCATTGCTATCTTTTATGATCTTTTCAGGACTTACTATCATCAGAAAATATTGTATATGTTCACGTGGTTAACTGCATATTGTGGTCTGTATTTACATCCTAGTTTGAAGCTGGAGGCAAAGACCAAGGCTGTTGTTTCTCTGCTCTATCCCCAGAGCCTTGCTCAGTACCAGTCACACAGCAGGCCTCAAAAAATATTTTTGGAAGAAAATTAAGAAAATAAATACTCTCAATCAATGGAAACCATAGTACCACTAAACCTGCAGAACCTTATCAGTCAGTGCTGGCCATGGTTTTATTCTGCCTCTTGACCCACAATTGCCAAGCATGGCTGGCTGAAAGAGATGGAATTGTACCATCCCTTTCAACTGGAAAGAATTTAAATTTCAGAAGGACAAAGAGTAAAATCCATGTAACAAAGAGCCCGTATCATTGCTAAGTTTATACTGATGGCTGCTGTGTGGCTGGTCTTTGTCTTCCCATGGCCCTTTGCCGGTGCTTGAGGTCTGGAGGGAGGTACTTAGAGATTCCTAATAACGAGATACTTTATAACACAAGTGCTATGTGTGGGGTGTTAATATTTTTTTCTTTTTGTCTGAAGTATGAAAGTCAGGAGATCCAAACTACATTTCCCAAATGGACTCGTTGACTTGAAAGAGACACAAAAGTCCTTTGTCCAATAAGCCATCCTCATTCTTCATTGGAAAAATGTAAACATATTGTTATAGGAAGACAGGAAATAATGTAATACAAATATTAGTCTGTTCCTGCTGTCATAATGGGACACCACAGACTGGGAGGCTTAAAAACAGAAAAATCGCTTTCTCATGGTTCTGGAGGCTGGAAGTTCAAGATCAAGGTGCCAGCAGAGTTGATTTCCAGTGAGACCTTTCTTCCTGGCCTGTAAAAGGCCACCTTCTCACTCTGTCCTCACATCATCTTTCCGCTGTGCATGTGCATCTGGTGTCTCCTCTCCAGATAAGGCCACCAGTCCTATCAGATTAAGGCTCCATTCTTATGGGCTCATTTAACCTTAACTACCTCCTTAACAGGCCCTATCTCCAGTCCAGCCACATTGGGGGTTAGGGCTTCATCATATGAATTGAGGGGCACATAATTAGGTCCATAATAGTCAGGGACCTTCAAATGCTGCAATTTCATGTAATATAGATTTCTTTATTGATTAATTGGGAAAAATACATATATATAATATAATATTTGCTGGAAACATGAGTGATATATTCCTTGGGGAATCTATGTGTTCACTCTTTATTTTATCAGCTCTAATATTTTACACCCAGTTTTAATTTTGCAATTCTTAATACATTAGGCATCAGAGTTTCCAGATAAATGAGTTCTACATGTGAAATTCACTCTGTCAGTGAGACTGGAGAACAAAGGAAAACCTTCACTGTAGGGCCTTTGTCACACATTGTAAAAACACAAAGACACCCAGTGGGGTTTGTGTCCCCTGGGTTAAGAATGGAGCCATTTACCACAAAATGGTCCCCCTTCCTGCCATTTCTCACATGCTTGACCCTTTCAGGGCACTTCTCCCTAGAGAGTTATTTATTTTCTGTTCACTCATCTTTGCTCAAATTTATTTCACAATATCTGGGGTCTTCCCTCAGGAAGATTTTACATCTGGAAAAGAGCAGTTGCTTGAATGATCAAGGAGCTATTCTTTAATTATTTGACTTTTTTGTTGTTGTTAATATTTACTTATTTGGCCGCGTCGGGTCTTAGTTGTGGCATGCGGGATCTTTCATTGCAGGCTCTTCACTGTGGCGCGTGGACTTCTCTCTAGTTGTGCAACACGGGCTCCGGAGCACACAGGCTCAGTAGCTGCGGTGCACGGACCCTAGAGCGCATGAGCTCAGTAGTTGCTGCGTGTGGGTTTAGTTGCCCCGTGGCAGCATGTGGGATCTTTGTTCTCCGACCAGGGATCGAACCCATGTCCCCTGCATTGGAAGGTGGAGTCTTAACCACTGGACCACCAGGGAAGTCCCTATTTGACTTTTGAAAATATGTAAGTTTTTATTTACAGAGCCAACTTTGCTGAGTGCTTACCATGTATGAGTCACAGTGCTAAGTAGCTTTATGAATGTTTACAGTTAACCCTATCAAAAACTCTAAGAGGGAGTATTATTCTTATCTTTTACTTGTCCATGAGGAAACCAAGATTTAGAATGGATAAATAAAACAAACAAAAAAGTTAGTATGCTTGGGGATTGATTCCAGATGAATCCAGTTTCAAGGCTGAGCCTCTTCACTAATGTGAAAGTTGTTTCTCATTCATTAGCCATTTGTACAAGAAGTGGACTCAAGCCCTTTGTCATTATAACTTAACATGTCAGCATACAGGCAAAACATTTTCTGTGCAACATTTGATTCTTCACGATCCAACATCCCACATGAAATTCAGTTCAGTCCAAGGTTTATTAGCATGTACTTCTCGGAAGACACTGTTAGGCAAGCGGTGTGAATAGGACAGGGTTCTGCTTTTCCGGTGATTGACAGGTTGGCAGTGGTGTCTGACAGAAGCACAGCTAACGAAGTGCCCAGTGACATAGAAATAGCTTCCGCTAAGAGAGCTGGAGAAACAGAGGAGTAAGGGAATAAATCCAGCTAAAAGTAAGGCAGGGTGACGTTTCAGATAAGAATCTGGGTTTGAGTCCTAGTTCTGTCACTTATAAGCTGTGTGACTGAATAAGGTTCTGTAAAGCAGTTTCCTCCTCTATAAAATGAGGATAAGGGTGGTCTTCAGTTATTAAATCCGCTGTGCAAATTAATGAGATAAATGCATGGATAGTGTTCAGTACCATGCGTAGCACATAGTAAGTATTCGATAAATATTAGCAAATATGGTTGTTGCTGTTATTGTTTGCCCTCAGGGAAATCACTAGATTGAAAACAAAGACAACTAGTCTGCAGAAAGTGAGATTAGAGATTTAGAGTTGACAGGTTTATGTGTGTGTTCTGTATCTGTCACACATTTGCTCCATAACTTTGGACATACTTTCAACTTTCCTAAGCTGCAGTTTCTTCATCTCTTAAATGGAAATAATGAGGACATCTACCTTGTAGCATATGGTGAGGTATAATAGTAGCAGCAGCTGATATTTATATTGTAATTACGATGTGCCAGGAATTGTTCTAAGGGCTTTATATGTATTATTTCACATAACAGTCCCCACAATAACTCTGTTAAGTCTTAACTGTATTATAGCTGTGCCCATTTTACACATGATGATACTGAATATACAGAAGGTAAATAAATTCTCAGGTTCATTGGCAGGTAGGTGGCAGAGCCGTGACTTGAAACCCTGGCACTCCGCACTCTTTAACACTGTACTTTTCTCACTTGTTACACAAGTCTAGGAAACCTTTAGCAGAATGTCCATTACAGTGTTAATGTTCAGTAAATCTTCCCAGTTATTGTTATAAATAATAACATATGGGAAAATGGTTCCTCAGAAGAGGTAGCCTATGAGATGCACTTTGAAAAATATATGTCAGGAAGTAAATAGTTAAGCAAACTCAGGCCTTGAGGGAATTTTTGCATTTAGACATTCTAGACAGAGTAAATAGCTTATGCAGAGATACAAAGACAGGAAGTCACAGCACATATAGGGAGAATAGTGAGAGTTCAATTTGGCTGGAACTTAGGATGAGGGAGGAGGTCTTGGACGATAAGCCTGGAAAAAGGTCCGCTGGGGTTAAACTTTGGAGTGGTTTAAATGGAATGAAAGGAATCTGATTTTGAGTAGAAAGAGACACTCTCAGGCAGAACCCTGATGGCACCTTGAAGATGGGCTGCAGGAAGCAGAGCCTGGAAAAGGGGAGACTGGTAGATGGCTACTGAATTAGTTCACGTGCCATATGATGCTGTCGTGAGGTGGACCAAGTGGCCGTGAAACTACATCAGAGCAGAATGGCAGCCTCTGTCCGTTTATTTACATCTTTGGTAATTACCAATTTTTATTGCTAGAATCGTCGTGTTTTCAAGCCAGCTGTGCCCAGGGTTGTAATTTTTGTCCTTCAACTTGTTTAATTTACCCTCAGAACGTAACCTCTTGGTAGCTGGGCAGAAGTGTGCTTTGAGCAATTTTTCTTGCAGAGACATTTATATGATAAATGATTCCAGCCTTTATCCCCATCAGAGAAATGGAGAGCAGTTCATTTCCCTGTGCTTGATTGCACAGCCTTCTCTGGATGTACCATGGCATCACCAACATTTAAAAGAACTTTGTTTTTTAAAAGAGTTCCTAATGACTCTACCGGGTAAGAGATGAAGGCACTGTGGCATGTGAGCAAGTAGGGGGCATTCGCATTTACATTACACGGAGTCTTTTTCCCGTCCTGTGACTTGTAACGCTGACTAATCGTTAATAAGCATTAGAAACATAGACAGCTTTTTCTGCATGCAGGCTTGGTTCTGGTGAAGACTATTATGAGAAAACTTCAATCTCCTGCCTTAAAAAGTACCAACTTATGGGCACTGGCTTATCTGGTGACTTCATTTTTATTAGCAGAATAAGTGTGTGACTTATACATGTTCAAAGATGTAGGAATCATGAAACAGATCATGCTAAAGCAAACCAATGGACTACCGGTTATTAAGTTAAATATGTGAACAGCAGTAGTTCTTCAAATTATGTAACTGAGAATTTCTGAGTAAAAATCATTTTTAGAAAACAGAAAAGTGTATATTTTTATACTAATGGGTGGACAAATAAAGATGTATGTATAAAAATGGAGAAAAATATAGAGTTATATAATTGGCTGGTGTTTTGGCAGGTATTAATTCTGCAGTAATGGAAGTAGCTAATGTTTCTTGAGTACTTTACAGGTTTCAGGCTCCATGATAAATACTTTGCGTGTGTGTATACATATATATATAAATTATATAAAATAGAAATTTATAAATTATATATTTTATTTAATATATTTGTTATTTGTGTTTCCTATATTTATTTTACTTATACATATTAATATATTTATGAATAGTTTATAATGTATAAGCATACCTAAACTCTCAGGAGAGCAGTTGAATCCAGAAAATTGTTCTTCTTCTGACAGATTAGAGGTCTATCTCCGTGTTAATTCTATTACTATTTTTTTATCCATGAATACAACTTAGGTCATCAGGCTTTTTCTAGGGAGGATTAGATGAGGAAATACCTCTATCAGGCACATCTGAATGAAAGGCCACTAAGCCGCTTGGAGCTTGGTGAAACCCTGCTATCCAGGATGGCTTGGACACTCCAGAGGATCCTGAGAAGTTTACCTATTCCTCTGTTTCCTCTGGCTAAGTCTGATGCATGCAAAAGTCCATGTCTTTCTAACCATATACTTATTTTGGATTTTCTCAACTTGGATCCTATACTCTCAGAATTTCAAAATTTGATTTCACCTCCCCAGAATTCATCTTTCTGGAACCCTCATCTATCTTTAACACAAGTAATAATCAGAAACAATAATGACTAAAAATGCTTGCCTATATTATTATAAGCACACGATATATTTTTTAACTATATGACCGTATTAATACTCACCAAAATTCTATGCACAATTTTATGGATGATGAATCTGAGGCTCAGAAAGTCTCTGAATAAGCAAAGGAACAAAAATAAACTCACAAAAGTTCAGGTACTAAAGTTGATAACTTGTATCTTGAATTCATAATAACATCACCCCAAGGCTGTTTGTGTCTTTCTTTTTGTTTTTAAACGTTGCCCACAGAGTTGGTTCTTTAAGCTCTTAGGAAAAAAAATAGTGTGTAGGTCAGAGGAGAGTCTATTATTTGCAGGCTCAATAGCAGATGTGAGAAATATAATCGTTAACAATAAAAGGGAAGAGTTACAAAAGGCCAGAAAAATCAACCATAAGAACTGAAACCTCAGTCTGGAGTGATGAGGGAAGGGTGTGTATTGTTATCCTCCTGGGTGGATTCTAAGGGAATAACTTGGCCACAGCAAAGACAGTCACTAATCACTGTAGTGGTGATGCAGAGACTACAAGCTAAGACTTTGTTAATCTTGGGAGTCTCTGTTTAATAAAGCAAGGAGTGGTTAATCCAGCAGAATCTACTAAAACCCAAAACCTTGAGAATCTAAAAGAATAGGTCTTGAGTTGTCCAAATCGCTGCAAAACAGTTTTAGTCTTTATTTTCCTGCACTGGTAAATATTTTGCTGATTTGCTGTGCTCGGGTCATTGGTCAGTGTTTGTTAGTGTAAATCTAAGTTTCATCCCCCTAGGTTTGTCTGTCTGTGTTTTCCCATACGATCTGTTGTTTGGGGAGCACTCAGTGGGTCTACAATACGGGCTGAGGGCAGACCTCATTTCCAAAGAGGGTCTCACATTTAAACTTTGACGCTATGTCCACCTGAGGTTCTGTGTGCAGTCACAGAGCTACCTTGACAGGATTGAAAAATGTCCATCATAAAATCTAAAAATTTTGTCCCATTGCAAGACCTTACAGCCTTTAGTGAACTATGATTAGTTTTATATAATAAATGCTGTAATTATTTTTTTGTGAGGAGCACAGTTATTTTGCTTTGCATCTTTTGCTTAGAAACAGTACTGATGGGTTTAATAGGTTTAAAATACATAACTTTTGAAGAATTGTTTTGGACTTTATTTATTTTTAACGTCTTTATTGGAGTATAATTGCTTTACAATGTTGTGTTAGTTTCTGCCGTATAACAAAGTGAATCAGCTATACGTATGTATATATCCCCATATCCCCTCCCTCTTGCGTCTCTCTCCCACCCTCCCTATCCCACCCCTCTAGGTGGTCACAAAGCACTGAGCTGATGTCCCTGTGCTCTGCGGCTGCTTCCTACTAGCTATCTATTTTACATTTGGACTTTATTTTTTTAATACAGCTGGCCTTTGAGAGCCTTTGGCAATTTATTTATAAACATCATAGAATGTTTCTCCAGTACATTTTTTTTTTTTTTGGTTGCATTTGGTCTTTGTTGCTGCGGGCGGGCTTTCTCTAGCTGCGGCGAGCGGGGGCTATTCTTCGTTGTGGTGTGCATGCGGGCTTCTCATTGCGGTGGCTTCTCTTGTTGTGGAGCACAGGCTGTAGGTGCACGGGCTTCAGTAGTTGTGGCACGTGGGCTCAGTTGTTGTGGCTCGTGGGCTCTAGAGCGCAGGCTCAGTAGTTGTGGTGCACGGGCTCAGTTGCTACGTGGCATGTGGGATCCTCCCGGACCAGGGCTCGAACCCGTGTCCCCTGCATTGGCAGGCGGACTCTCAACCACTGTGCCACCAGGGAAGCCCTCTCCAGTGCATTTTTAAGAGTCTTAGCATGTTCTTAATAATGTCATAGAAAAGGTCAAGTTGGAACCTGGTGGCTCCTTGTCATAGACATAGTATCATCAAAAAAATATGACAGGGCTTCCCTGGGAGCCCTTTCTTGACCATGCTGCATGAATAAACCTCCACCTCTCCCTCCCTTACCCTGCTTTACTTTGTCTTCTTAGCACTTATCATCACCTGCCATACTGCGTACTTATTTTTGTTTTGTTACTGTCTCCTTCCCTCACAAAACTGTAAGTTCCGTGAGAATCAAACTTCACTGATAGTTTCCTCTCCCCCTGGCATGGAGTAAATGCTCAATCAGTACTTCTTGAATAAATGAAGGAACGAATGAATGAAAAAACAAACTTGCTGCTCCCCACAGAAGAGCTCAAGAATGAGTTGATTTATGAAGAGAGCAAGATCTCAGAGGGAATGAGCCTGCCCGGGAGGCTGGGGTTCAGAGGGGGCTGCTCTGTACCTTAGTTGCATCAAATAAGCAAGCAGCAGGGTATGACACACACCACCGAGCCAGTAGTGCAGCAGCGACTAGCCCTGCCTTTGTGACAGTTTAAGGTGTCTCTAATTATCTTAAGCAACGTGTTGCAATCCCACCAGGGTCCTACAAAAAATCCACTAAAAAATACAGTAGTGTAGGGCTTCCCTGGTGGCACAGTGGTTGAGAGTACGCCTGCTGATGCAGGGGACATGGGTTCGTACCCCGGTCCGGGAAGATCCCACATGCCGCGGAGCAGCTAGGCCCGTGAAACATGGCCGTTGAGCCTGCACGTCCAGAGCCTGTGCTCTGCAACGGGAGAGGCCACAACAGTGAGAGGCCCGCGTACCGCAAAAAAAAAAAAAAACGGTAGTGTAAAAATATGTATGATCCACTTGGTTTGTGGGGTGCCGAGAGAGACAGTCACAGGTAAGGCGATATCAGTCACAGTACACTGTTTGGCAGTGTGGTTTGATAGTGGCAGAACTGTTGTCTTTGAATATTGTGTGCCTGTGTGTATATATGTGTGCATTCAAATGAAACCTTGAGCTGGGTCTTTTATAACTGGGTCAACATTAATGGTATTGTCACCTTGATTGTTAAGGTTAAGTGACCTGGAACAGCAGCAGTTCATCTCGAACGCTGATTCTTTTCGGCAATTTTGCTGACACCTATACTCACGTTTCAGTCAGGTTCAGGTATTGATTGTACTGACCATTGATTCTACACCAGTAGCATTAATTCAATACTTAATTACAGCTCATAGGCTTTCCCTGAAGCTAGGAAGAAAACACTTTCTTGTGCATTGCTGAAAGGAAATTACTTTCCTGTAGTTAAAATCTAGAATAAGTGCTGCCCACCTCTATCAGTCTTCTGGATAAGTATTTTCTTTCATGGAGCAACACATATATTATCAAACTCTATAGACAATTACAAAGTAAAACATAGATTTCTTCATTTTCTGGTGAATTAATCAACGAAGCGAGCAAAATTCCTTGCCTTTTAGAAAAAGGTACATACTTATATTTATAACCTTTGCTTTCTTATATATTGAGCAAATTATATGTGTTCATTTTAGAAAATTAGAAAACAAAGTAATAAAATTCAAAGGACTAGACACATAATAAATGCTGCCCACAATTATACTCTCTGGGCTCCCCTGGTGGCGCAGTGGTTGAGAGTCCGCCTGCTGATGCAGGGGACATGGGTTCATGCCCCTGTCCGGGAGGATCCCACATGCCGCGGAGCGGCTGGGGCCATGAGCCATAGCCGCTGAGCCTGTGCGTCTGGAACCTGTGCTCCGCAACGGGAGAGGCCACAGCAGTGAGAGGCCCGCGTACCGCCAAAAACAAACAAACAAACAATTATACTCCCTAAGAAGTAGCATTTTGGCAGTCACATTCTGAAGCTGGAAAGGGCATATTTGTTGAAAAGTAGATTATCTGATAAGTTTTTTGCAATGCAGTTATCATCAAAGTTATTGTAAATATACCGTAAGTGTTTTTAATTTATATTTGGAGAAGTGCTGAAATTATTTTAATATTTAGGTAAGTTTTTCATATGGTAGCCTAACAATTTAGCTTAACAAGTTTGTGTGTTAGGTAATTAGGTTTTTTGCAGCAGGCTATGTCTGTAATGTACTTCCAGGCCTGAATGGACAGTGTTCTGAACTCATCAACTCCATCATCCTAAGAAGGCAGGCCCTTATGAAGAGTTAGTTGTGTAGGATACCATGAAGGGCTGCAATAAAGCATCTCACTGGGCCTTCCAGCTCTAGCAATTTATGATTTTATTCCAGTGCTTCCCCACATAAAAGGAACTCACAGGTCATTTTAGAGACAGTGTTCCTCTTCACCAACCCTATATGTGAGGTTTGCTCTTCAAGATGGGTTGCAGTCATGATAACAAGCATTTTATTTTCCAACTGTCATTTATCAAGCACATCCTAAGTGTCAGTTGCTGTGTTAAGCTCTGGTTGTGAAGACAAAGTCTGATATCAGAGCTTTGACTCTAGTCCGTTCATTATGCCACATGATTCCTGAAAGATGAGAGAAGAACCTGCAAGACAAGATTTCAGGATTATTGTGACCATCCCATACTACTTCTAAGTTGTCTGAAAATTTTTGGAAATGCACATATGCTGAGCATCAATGGGGAGAGAGATGACATTGAAGGGAAGTGTCATGGGGACAACCCCCAGGTTCTAGCCTGGGAAAGGCTCTCAGTCAACAGGGAGTGACTTATCCTTTAGAAACAAGACTATGACCAGGGTTACTTGTCCCAGCTGCCACAGTTAGCTCTATAAGCCCCAGCAAGGTACAATATGGCTTCAGAGTACGCTGACAATATATATTTACATATGTCATGGCAATCAGTCTTCCATTTCTTCTCTATATCTGAGTAATTAATGTGTGTCCTCCATTCTGATTCTATAATTAGGCATTAGATCTTAGTGATACCTACATTCCTACCTTACATTTTATTTACCCTTACATGACCTTGTGCAGGAGTATGTGTAACAAGAATGCCTTCTCCATGGTGGCCTCTGGCCAAAGCCAATATAGCCGGTTAGGAGTGTGACTCAATGGGTCTGGTGTCCAGGAAATAAGGTTTTCTAGTTGTTAAAAAACAGTGAGAAAACTAATTATACCCATAATCAGCTGTACTTTGAACAAGCATGGCTCATGGAACATGTTAAAACACTATATTTTAATTTTCCATTGTTCCCTTTAAAACTTAGATTCTAGGCACAGTCTTTCCATGACCATGAGTGGAAAATGGGCAGGGCTGTGACTTTTCTGGTCAGTCTTAGGTAATAGAAAGTCCTGTGATCTCTTTAAATCACACATAGTCTTATTTTAGAAACTGGACTGTCTAGTCCCAGAGGGTGATCACAACTCTGAACTTGATATGATGTTAGATTTTCTCTGACCAATATTGGAAGCAGGCATCTTGCAGTGTGTGTGCGTGCATGCGTTTGTGTGTGTGGGGGGGTGTCCTTATCTTTTTCTTACCCTCCACGACGGTTGGAGCATTGAGAAAGGGAAGGGCAAAGGAGCATGTGGGAGTTCTTTTTACTTGAACCGGTACTGTTTCAAGATAGCTTTGTGTTCTCTTCCCTGTGGCCTTTTTGCTTTTTCTACACAAGAGGAAAGAGTTCAAAGCTGACTCTTCTACCTTGTGGACATTTTTGAGAGTTCTTCAGAGGCTATCGTATGGGCCCTGGAGCTGTTACCCTCATGAGTGAGGCAGTGTCGCCCCTCTGGCTGGCCACCTGCTCACTCCACTGCCAGTTTTCTAGAGGGACACTCCAAATGGACTCTCATGGATGAAATCCCATTGCCTCTTCCAGGTAGCACTCTTGGGCATAAGTGAAACACCCCAAGGCCAGCTTCTCTTATGTGGCTTAAATTTGAGGGTAAACTCACATATTCTTTGATTTGTTGTTAGAGGAAATACAGTTGCAGGAGGAACTCTCTTCTACTGTCCCAGTAAAGCAGCTTACCAGCCTCTCTGCTGCCTTCCAGATTTCCCTGGTGGGAGTCAGACTCGAATCCATTCCCTTTAAGGATCTGGGAGAGCCGTATCAAGCTCTTGCAGTGGGCGCATTAAAGTCCCTCACTAGGCTTCAGTGGTGAGGATGGGTACCCCCATCCCTTCCCTTTGGTGAGGTTTAAGGAGCAGGTGTGACGTACTATCCTCTGAAGCCTCTTTTCCAAAATCAGCTAAACAAAGCCCTCCTCTTTTCCACCCTCCAACATTTTGTATCCTACATCTTCTTTTAAGATCCTTGGGTGAAGACCCAAGGGTCATGAAACTGGTTCTCAGGACGTATGCTGAAAATGTACTGTATTTTGATCTGGTATCTCTCTTTGGCTTGCAACACCTATTATATCTTCAGCCTTCGTTAACATTAGTGTTCATCACCTTATGATCATCTCATGATGTTATTAAATCCCAGTAACAGTCATGTGAGGTGGCTGATATTCTTACAATGTTTTTCCGATGTAAAAGATTAAAACTTAGAAAAGTACCTGCCTCAAGGTCACACTCCTGGTAAGTGGCAGAACCAGTAATTTATCCTAAGTTTTTCTCACTACAAAGCCAAGCTGTTAATCATCAACTTCATATTTATTAACACACATTATAAATCTAACAGTTCTGTAAAGGAAGTGCTAAAATAGTGTTCAGTACTAAGTAATCACCTGACCTATACACTGAATTTCCATACAATGAATTTTCTTATAAAACACACAACCTGAAATACTCGTCTTCAAGGCATTGCTGCTTAAACCCATCATATTAACATTTTGAAAATAAGTGTGTGTGTGTGTGTGTGTGTATATATATATTCCATCAGACACTTGTGTTCACTGAGACATTTAAGTCACTCAGCTTAATCAAGGAGAATCCTGACTACCTTTAATGAGAATGTTATTTTCCAATAGAAGAACAAGCATGTTTCATGAGCAGAATCTTAAAATCAATCAGCAGCTGTTGGAATCAATTCCTGTATACTTTTTAGATAGCTAAAACTAGAGATCTATCACAGCTTAAATGCATTCTTGGTCAGAATGTGTACCTTAGGGACTTCCTGGTGGCACAGTGGTTAAGAATCTGCCTGCCAGTGCAGGGGACACGGGTTCGAGCCCTGGTCCAGGAAGATCCTACATGCTGCAGAGCAACTAAGCCCATTGCCACAACTACTGAGCCTGTGCTCCTAGAGCCCACAAGCCACAACTACTGAAGCCTGCGTGCCTAGAGCTCACACTCTACAACAAGAGAAGCCACCACAACGAGAAGCCCATGCACCGCAACAAAGAGTAGCCCCCGCTTGATGCAACTAGAGAAAGCCTGCACGCAGCAACGAAGACACAACGCAGCCAAGAATAAATGAATTAATAACAACAAAAAAAGAATGTATACCTTAAAGATTATAAAGGTCGGAGAATTGTGGGAAGAGCCAGTTCAGAGTGACATCTCCAAACTTTGATGGCTTCACTTCTAAATTTGTATCATTACCATCTCCGCTAAGGGAAATTAAAATCTCAGTGCTGTTTATTAGTGAGTACTTTCTTCTTTATTTCTCCCTGTCTCCAGGAAAAAAAAAATACTTGAATGTCTTGATCTAAAACCAAAAAGATTAAAAGTTATAACCTTCTTTATTTATAGTCCTGATTTATAACACCAAAAGAGCAGAGTTACAGCAAGGCTAGAACAGGGCACAAAGAAAAGACATAGTGAGAATCATATGCTTTCAGCTCTATAATTAATTTTATTAGGAGATGTTTTGACATTAAAGTGAGAAGTATTTTCATTGTGCAAAATCAGGCAATACTAAATCTAAGAAATTAAAATTAAACACAGCATTCTAAAAGTCTATTATTATGATAAATATTTCTGGAAATATTCTGGCTTCTTCTCTAAATCTGTGTTCTTTAGTGGAGATTACTGGGCCTGACATCAGCTAGTCAACAAATATCTTACCTAAAAGGACAAACGCCCATCCCAGTAGTAAGAGAGGTAAATGAACATGTATAAGGTCTTAGAAATCATGTGTCTTGTCACTTGAAAAAGAAATGCACAACCTAAAAGTTGAGATAAAGCTGAGGACTTAAGCCCCAGGTCACAGCATCTCAGATAACTCTGAGGGACTGCTCCAAAGAGACAAAAGAGGGGAGCCAGGATATATAGGAGTTTTTGCAACAAAGACCAGGTAGTTGAAACATCAAAAGATTATTGTTAACTAAAGAAAGCCAGATACTTCAAGTTAAGGAATTTAGTGCTTTTCTATGTATGGGAAGATGCAAGAGTCTGGGCTCACTGAAATCATTCCTTTGATGTGCACCTCAGCTATCTGGGGCCAGTGTCCTGTGGAGTTCCCTCAGGGCGCATCGTTGATGGGTGGCTGCAGTGGCTGATGACTTGATGGCAGGCAGCCTGTTTCTATCCTCAGTTCCCTCAGGGCTCACTGCTAGGGTGACGCTAATGTGATGGCTTGATGGCTGCAACATCCTTTGTTTACTGATCTGGCAGGCAATATTTTTCATTCACTATATCATGTGATAATAGTAACTATGGACACATCAAATCTCTATCAGGCTCAGTGTCTCTTCTGTCTCTTCTAGTAAGCTTCTGTCTTCCCTTGGGAACTCAGCTGGGCAATAGTAATACACAGCAGGTGTGTATGAAGAATCGACCTTACAGTCTTTAAGTTGCTACCAGTTACCAGCATATCTTCAAAATTTTAACATTGAAACAATACGGGGCTTACATAAAATCTGTGTAAAAGATCCTTGTAAATAGTCAACATCAGAAACCTTTAAAATATGGGGTTTTGATGAAATGAACTTTAAGATACCCCTTAGTAGCTAATGTTCATTCTTTAAATCAAATGGATTAATCTTCCTGGAATGTTCTTGGTAGTAATTGAAACAGAATTTTAATCTTAATCAGGAAATTACACAAACTAGAAAACCCCATCTCTTGAGAGTGGTAGATGAGAAGCAGTTTACTGTGTTTCTTTCTTAAGCCAGGATAAGGAATAGGAGGCAGGAACGAGCATTAGTTTATAGGAATTGCCTCATTTAATCTGCTCTGAGGCTCAGAGAGTGAGTTGCCCAGAGTGGTAATAAGTTGGACTGAAAACTGAGACCAGGACCATCAGACTCCTGACTTCTCAACCAGTGCTCATTCTAGTGGTTCCTAACTGAGTTACCAACAGCAATGTGTGCTAGAAAGTACAGTAGAAACATTTAGTACATGCCTAACAAACGGAATTTTGAGATGGCCAGTTAAGGCTAATCGTTAACAAATATGAGAATTCAGTTGGTGGAAATACTTGGAAGATAATTCCTGTAATAATAACAAGAAACACTTGAAGTAAGCTTTACTGTTTGAAAATCACTTTCATATTCTATAAGTTGCTGATTTGAGTGTCATGCCATGCATTTTTTTCAAACAATGGAACTAAGACAGTTTTGGTAATTTGACCATGGTGACATTGTTGGCAGAGCTAGCATTCAAACTGAGGTCTAGCAGGTGAGAAACATATTGAAATAGAGACACCGGAATAGCAAGGATCTCCTGGGTTCTGACCCCAGCTTATGCAGATCCACAAGAGTCCATTTTCTGGGGATTCCCTTCTGACCCTCTGCATTGAACCTTGCAAAACTGGTAGGCAGTCTGCCTGGGAGAAGGCTGTTTGTTGTTTCTTGCAATAGAGCGTTTTCTTCTCACACAGATGTCTGCAAGGACCCTCAGGGTGCCCTCCTACACCTCCTCCCTTTACACAGAGGATAAATCAGACTCTGTTCATGCTCATTAGACACAGAAAGCAGTTTATTAGCAGTTTGTTATGATCTGCATGTAGTTTGTAAGTCTTATCCCCAAATCAATTTCTGTTGTTGTTCTTGGAAAGCAGTCTGTTTTGTCAATAACCTTACTTACAAAGATGCTGAAACAGCAACAGCAAATGGAAGGACAGAAAGTATATCAAGAATAAATAAGAAAACAAAAGGGCATAGGGAGCAAAATGGAAAATACCAACCCAAAAGGATAATAATTAGGAAAGGCAAGAATCAGGTAGTACAGTAACAGCATAAACATGAAGACAGACCTTTTCCTTTGTTCCTTCCCTCCTTTGTCAGACACAGAGCCCAGCATGGACTGAAATTGCCCATTTCAGTTTTTCAATACAGAGCCTCTCTCACAACCAAAGTTAGTGATATTATCATGAGTAAAATTTTTTCTTTTTAATTCACATTTATTCAATAAGCATTAGCTGGTGACAACCACCTGTCAACTATCATGCTCATCAGTGGGGATGAAATGATTGAGAGCATCTCTCCCATTAAGAACCTCAGTTTAATGGATTTAAAAAATCCTCACCTGAACCATAGTTTAATCACGAGTAACAGTTTTGCACAGGCAATGTGTTATCAATTTTAAATTCTATAAGCATCATAAAGATTTTTTTTTTTTTTTTTTTTTTTTTTGCGGTGTGCGGGCCTCTCACTGCTGTGACCTCTCCCGTCGCAGAGCACAGGCTCCGGACGCGCAGGCCCAGCGGCCATGGCTCACGGGCCCAGCCGATCCGCAGCATGTAGGATCCTCCCGGGCCAGGGCACGAACCCGCGTCCCCCTGCATCGGCAGGCGGACTCCCAACCACTACGCCACCAGGGAAGCCCTCATAAACATTTTTACTTTAGATATTTCCTTGAAGGTGCTGGGAGGACAGAAGAATTCGAATATAACATTGTAGGATCAAATGGCAGGGTGGTGTTAGGTATGTCAGAAATTCATATTATAAAAGAGAAATATCATAGCATGAGATTAAGAGCAAATTCTAAAGCCGGACAGATCTGAGCTTAAACCCCCAGCTCATGAAAAAGTACCAGCTGTGTGACATTGGCAAGCCACTTAACCTCTCTAAGCCTTAGTTTCCTTACTTGAACAATAGGAGTGATAGTACTTACGTCTTCAGTTTTTTGTGAAGATTAATGACATGATGCAGGTAAGATCTTTAGCACCTAATAAATATTCAATACACATTTGTTATTATTACTAGTAGTATCAGTCATTATTATTATTATCTGAAAGATAACAATAAGCCCTATGTTTTCTCCTATATCCACCATTGAGGCAGATAGGGAGAAATGGCCATATTTAAATGATAACACACTCCACTTTTTACAAGAGATGGAGGCATCTCTTTTTTCTGTGATGATGATAGCAGCCATGAATAGAACTCTGGAAGCCACACAAATACGTGGTAGAAGAGAAGGACGTTAAGAATTACTCCAGCAAGATGGGGGAAGGGCATGAAAATGGCAGTGATTCCAAATGAAGCCACTAATCTTTTTTATAGTTATGTTGGGTGTTATGGGAAATACACGGAGTCACATGACCTGTTCTCTTAGCTGCCATTTAATTAAAGCTTTATACAGAGTCAATTAAATGTGCCGAAAATAACTTACTAAACATGGACTGGAAAGCTAAGGTGGTTGGAATTTGGAGATGCAAATCAGGAGTCTGTATTAATCACCTTTCTCAGAATAACAGCTCAGGGACAGGGAAAGAGATTGCCCATGCAGAATATGATCTAACTTGCAACCGTTCGGCAGTATTTACTTTTTAAGACCCACGTATTCCAACATGTTCCAAGTTTTTCTGTAGTGATGCTTTGTATGCACAACACACTGATCCTAATTGAAATGCTGAGTAGTTTGTTTCTCCGAGGTTCAAATTCTTGATACATCTTCTGAATATCAAATACCCAGAGCAATGCTGCAACACTGGCAGATGGGCAAATAAATGTGTTATGTCAGGTTTCAGCCGTGATACTAAGAACGGCTCATTTCAAAACCATCCTCAGCCCCAGATGGCTCGAAACAAAGTAGTTTTGAAATCTAGGTGACCTATTTTTCAAAACTATTGTTGTGATTGTCTTGGAGCAAAATAGTCTAGATAAAAGGAAGAGGAGAGCATTGCTGTGTTCTCTGGGACTCTAAATCTGAGGCTCTTTTTCCCGAGTAAACATGACCATGAATTTAAGAGATGATGCAAAACCTCTAAATAACATACAGCATGTTATTCGAGGATCTGCTGCTTTCACAATTCCTGTAAAAACCTTATCCAGAATCCCTCCAAATAATCCCCTGATATTGTCAGGCCTCAGAAGTAGGGGCAACTGTGTATGATTCCTAGTCCAGACCTGGATACTTCTATTTTCTTATTTTTTAAAATATTTATTCATTTATTTGGTTGTACCAGGTCTTAGTTGTGGCAAGCAGGCTCCTTAGTTGCAGCTCCTGGGCTCCTTAGTTGTGGCATGTAAACTCTTAGTTGTGGCATGCACATGGGATCTAGTTCCCTGACCAGGGATTGAACCCAGGCCTGCTGCATTAGGAGTGCAGAGTCTTATCCACTGCACCACCAGGGAAGTCCCAAGACCTAAATACTTTTAGAGCACTGTTAATTGTTACACCAGAGAGCAGCTGCGAAGCAAGTCTGTCCCGAGTGAACTGGAATATTACCATTGCTTATCCCACATCCCCAAAGGACTTTTTTCGTATTTAATGATTTCTTTCCCCCTAAAAATTCCAAGCAGTGCCCTTTATTGCCAAACTAGATATTCGTGGCTTTATTGATCTCTCTCCCCTAGACCATTCAAAATGGAACTGATACACGATTCTCGTTTCTGCATCACATTGTCCTGTGTTTCTGGCCTGAAACCCTCAGCATCCTTCCCTGCTCATTCACTTTTTTCCAGTCTAACAAACGTGCCTCGATTCTTCCTAGCACCTCTATCTGCTTGCATTCCCTATTAACTTAACATGGCCTGAAATCACTCAGGCTTGGCCCACAGTTAAAAAAACAAACACAAGTGCGTTGGTAGAAAATCACTCAGTGTACCACTTTGCAGAGCTTGAGCATTTTCTATGTGCCAGGCTCAGAGCCAAACACAATGCTGTGCACTTTGCATACATTTCTTATATTTAACTTTTGCAACCATATTTTCAGATAGCTATTATATTATTAAGTCTATTTTGTAGACAGGAAAGTGAGGCTTAGGGAAGTTAAACAACTTCTTCGGTCTTGTAGATGATGAAATGGCCAAGCCCATTTCAAACCACGTACAGCTGACCTCAAATTTCCCTTCCCAACCCCTGAATTTGCTGCTTCCCCATTAAGGACAAACTCTTGTGTTTCTCTCTCTGCAGGGAAAGTTTTTCAGGGAATAAACATTTCAGAGAACAAAGCTTTTTATGTGACAGCATCCAACCCTGCCTTCGCCTTTTGAAATTATAGCACTTTGGAGGGGTAAAGCTTGGTGATTTTTCTGTCCTTTATTTTCTCCTCTCCCCCTAGTTTTTATTGATGACACTTGAGCATATTCTTTAGGTTTCCAAAGTGCTGTCTCAAATATCCTCTCATTTTATCCTCCTGAAAGTAAGGAGGCAAGCTAGGCAAGGATGGAATTAAGACTTTATAGATGAGAAAGCAAACATGGAACTGTTAAATATGTTGTCAAGGTCGTGCATCTGTAACTAAAACTGATGTTGGCCAACTCTTAATTCAGGGATACCCTTATCATATAAGGAGTTCTATCTATCTGTCTGTCTGTTTACCTATCTATCTATCCATCTACCCATCTATCTATCTAGACAGTGATTAAAAAGGAAAAGAAAACTACTGATCCAGCTCTTTTGCAAATCAGTTTAAACTGCCCCAACTTGTGAAGACATCGTGAAGATGGAATGGGTACCAGAAAATCTTCCTTCTGTATCACTATTCCATGCAGCAAACTTGAGTTTGAGTTTGAGCTGAGCTTCTTATTAGCCTGGTCAACTCAAGGGATTTAGTAAATCACTCTCAATCTCATTTCTTCACATTAAATTAAAATGATGGTAGTTCTTACCTGATGGAGTTTTTCAGATGGGTTTAAAGTGGATGCCTATAAAACACATAGCGCAATGCCAGGCACACAGGACACAGCACATTAGATGGGTTTTATTTTTATTGTTGTTATTGAAGAGCAAGAAAGACATTAAAAGATACTTCTCTACAACACCTTGTCTCATTATCTCAAGTGGCAGGTGTAGTAACAAATAAGAGGAAGATGACAAAAATAATAGTGCTAGAAAATGTACATTTGGCATGTCTACATGGGGCCTTCATTTATGAGCATATGGTACATTAGATGGTAAAAGAAAACTGCTTTGCATTATAAGTATTCTAGAATAAAAAAACCAAATTGAAGTCAAGTGTCTTGTATCCTTGGGACTTAGCTCAATGCTTGGCAGTGTTTTTTTAAAAATGTAGAATTATAAACAAAGGAATAATTTGTTTAATTAACTTCTTATTTGTCTTTTTAACTCTGTCATCTTACAGTGTGCCTGCCACAAAATAAGGTTTTAATTCAGTATCTGGTAAAGTGGATTGTTCTTCTTTATAATAAATAGCATCTTCTTGATATTGGATTGAATTTGATTGAAGCCCCTTTGGAGAAGTGAAAATGCCTTCTCACAGGTGGTGGGAAAGTACAAGATCATTTTAACACCATATGTCCCAGATATGTTATGCATCTCCTCTTTGGGGTTTTAGACAATTTATTATATTTTTTAAAAAGCTAATGTGTTCGAGATTGTTATCCCCAGGCTACCGTGAAGAGACAACTGTATAGCCATAGCTGGTGAATAAGATAGAATGAGCACTTTTTAAGCTATGTGCTCTTCTTTCCTGTAATGTCTAATGATGGTTTATACAGACTGCATAATGAATGAGCACAGGCAGAGCTGTAATTGCTAAAAATAACTACAGCAAAAGGCATAAAAGAGTAACAGAGAATCATCTTGTGAATATTGAGTATCAACTTTTTACTATATTTGGATCAATGATTACCTGTTTTTAAAAATTCCGTATGATTGAACACCCAGCATTGACAGCAAAAAGGTTTTTTTTCTGAAAACAGTGACCAAACTTCGCCCCATGGCATTGTCCAAAATTAACATTAATAACCCGAAGGGGCAATTGTAAGAGAACATACCACCTGGAATGTACAAAGTCATTGTGTTTAACTCTTCCCCTACCCTGTTTGAATAATTTTTTTAAAAGAGCACATTAACGTTTCCTATTGTTGGAAGAGTTACTTTACTTGGTCTCCATATTCCAGTTAACATATGTGGGAGGCTGCTGATTTGTTGAGTTTAATTGTATCTTATTCTCAAAAGATGAAATCTTCTCTCATAGATTATGTGCAGAAATGGAACTGTTTTGTTTCTTAAAGATTTATGTAAACTAGAAAGTGGGTATTAAAATCACAATATTATATTCTGGTTTATAAAATGTTTAGTTAAGATACTCAGTGTCATATAATTCAACATACAAAATACATATATATACATATACATATATTTTTGGATTATGTGGGATGTATGATATTGTTTTTCTCTATGTCTGATATTAAAATGGGAGTAACATAATAAATGCTGGAGAGGGTGTGGAGAAAATGGAACCCTCCTATACTGTTGGTGGGAATGTAAATTGGTGCAGCCACTATGGAAAACAGTATGGAGGTTCCTTAAAAAACTAAAAGTAGAGCTGTCATATGATCCAGCAATCCCACTCCTGGGCATATATATGGAGAAAACTAATTCAAAAAGATACATGTACCCCAATGTCCACTGCAGCAATACTTACAATAGTCAAGACATGGAAGCAACCTAAATGTCCATTGACAGATGAATGGATAAAGAAGTTGTGGTATATATATATACATTGGAATTCTACTCAACCAGAAAAAAAGAATGAAATAATGCCGTTTGCAGCAACATGGATGGACCTAGAGATTATCATATTAAGTTAAGTAAATCGGACAGAGAAAGACAAACACCATATGATATTACTTACTTGTGGAATCTAAAATATGATACAAATGAACTTATTTACAAAACAGAAACAGACTCACAGACATAGAAAACAAACTTACAGTTACCAAAGAAGTAAGGAGTGGGGAGGGATAAATTAGGATTTGGGGATTAGCATATACAAACTACTATGTATAAAATAGATAAACTGGGCTTCCCTGGTGGCGCAGTGGTTGGGAGTCCGCCTGCCGATGCAGGGGACGCGGGTTCGTGCCCGGGTCTGGGGGGATCCCACGGGCCATGGAGCGGCTGGGCCTGTGGGCCGTGGCCGCTGAGCCTGCGCGTCCGGAGCCTGTGCTCTGCAATGGGAGAGGCCACAGCAGTGAGAGGCCCGCGTACTGCAAAAAAAAAATAAATAAATAAGATAAACAACAGTGTCCTACTGTATAGCACAGGGAACTATGCTCAGTATCTTGTAATAAACCATAATGGAAAAGAATATATATATACGTATATGAATCACTTTGCTGTACACCAGAAATTAGCACAACATTGTAAATCAACTACTTCAGTAAAAAAAATAAAATGAAATGGGAGTAACGAGGTATAAAGCGCCAGTATTTAGAAAAGTCAACCCTACTGAAATGTAAAATTTATGGATTATATTCTAAAGTCTCTGCTATTTCCTTTAGATTCAATACCGTGCTAATGATGCATGGTTAAATTTTTCAAAATTCAAAATGTAATTAATCCCATAATATTCATATTTTTCCTCTCCCAGAAATGCTTTGCTGATGCTGTGAACTAACCATGCTAGCATTGTAAAGGTAATGCGTCCTCCCCTGCAATAACAATATGAAATGAGGTTGCAGGGGAAAGAAAAGAAAAAAGGTTACAAATGGAAAGGAACTATATTTTCTGCTTTTAATTTTTCAAAGTAGGTAATTCTTTGAGAAAATTAGTTATTGTGGCAGTGAAAGAACAGTAAATTACAGATAGATTTGTTTTATCAGACAAAACAACAAACTTGACATCTTCAGAATCAGATGGTTTAGTTTTTTATTTATTTCACTTCTAATATAACCAAAATACTGTCACCATTCTCCTATTACTAACATAGTCCCATGTTATCCTTTCATTAGCTATACTTTGCTGGGGCTGGTGGTCACATACTTTAAAAAAAAATCTCAGGTCAACTTCTCTTCACTCTATAAGATAGAAAAGAAATAAGAAATTTCCATCTGTGGTATTCTGGAGCTCTCTGGTGCAAATCCTCAAGGATTTAGAAATTTGGGAAATCGTGGAGAGGAATGTTCAGGAAACCGCCACTCCTTACACAAAGAACCTCCCATGTGCACAGCACATAATCAAAAACAAAGAAAAAATAAAGGGGAGAGAGGAGGGAGTAGAAAGGAGAGAAAAGAGAAGAAAGGGAGGGAAGGAAAGGAAAAAGGAGAGAGGAATAACTAAAAAGAGCAAGGAGACAACCCTTAAATATGTGATAGCAAGTTACAACAGCATTCTTAAAAGATTGCACAGGTATTTATAAAAGCATCCATGTGATAATTACAACAAGCAGTAAAATACTAAGATTATTCATTTGCAGCAAAGTTGGGTAGACAGTACAAATAGCAATTCCCAATTAAAATGTTAAGCTGTGGAGGACCCTTTAGAAATCATTGAGTTCATTGGCTTTAAAATGTTGGACCTTTAAGTATAATGTATGTCAATTATACTTAAATTAAAAAAAGAAAGAACTGTAAAAAAGAAAAAGTAGCTTTGAGAAGCTTGGCAATCTATGATCATTCTAACTCTGATTTTGTAGATTTGCATATTCAAATAAATCCAGATTCTAAATTAAAAAAAAATGTTCCACCTTCAAATACTTTTGTATTGCAAACTATTTATAAATACCTAGGATAAATAGGACCTGTTGAAAGTATGGTGGAGTATGGTATTCCATAATGGTTTTTGAAATACTTATCATCTCTAGGGGAAGTCCTTCCTAAGAGGTCCCAGCCATGGGAAAAAAATAAGGAAGTTGACATCCATTTCCTCCCATACTTCAGCATGGAAGAAATATGATTTAAAGCTAAAAATATCACGAGACGTCTTGAAGGGGCTATCTTTTACTTAGAGAGGAGTGTTTAAAAAAAAAGCCTCCCTCTATTTATGGAGTTTTCCCTTTCTCTTTATAGTTCAGTCAGCTTTTGCTTTTTTTTTTTTAGGCTATGTGGATAGTTACACACAAATTTAGAGCTGTTAAATCTTCCTGTGGAATATGAATTTTATCATTAAAAAGTTACCCTACTCATCTCTAGTAAAATTTATTTTTCTGGTATTAATTTAACCACCACAACTTTCTATTTTGTTTTTATGTTACATAAAATAAATTCATATAAATATACATATTTTTAAGACTATTTTATATCCTTATGTTATAGATAGGACTCTTTAAATTAGGCTATGATTTTGGCTTTTTTTGTTTGTTTTTCCCAGTGTGCCAATTTTATCTTTTTAACTGGTATATTTTATTCATCCAAATTTATTGTGATTACTGATATTTGGCTTTACATCTACTACTTCATTAAATGTGTTCTGTTTGCCCCAGGAGTTCTATATCGGTTTTTTCCTTCTCCTTTCTTAACTACTTTTGGATTGATAGGTAATTTTGTTATCATTGAATTTCTTCTTTTTTTTAATGTAGAAGTTATAGATTGTTTATTCTTTTAGTGCTAATCCTAGTAATTATAACATATGCTTGACTTATCAAAGTCTAACTTTAATCTACATGTCTTCTTTCTTCTCATCCTTAAAGCTATACTTACTCTTCTTGAATTACAGAATTATATGCTTTTATTTTTGTGAATTATAATTATATAGATACATTGCAAGAAATATGTTCATTTAGAATTTGCTTAGATTTTTATCACTTTTTCTGCTCCTTTTCCCTTCCTGTATCATTTTCCTTCTGCCTGTGGAATACCCATTAGGACTTTCTTTAGTATGCATCAAAAATGTCTTTATTTTACCTTTTCTCTTAAAGGATATTTTCGGTAGACACAGGGTTCTTATTTGGCAGTTACTTTCTTTCAACTTATTGAAAATATCATTCCACTGTCTTCTGCTTTTCATGCTGCTATTGAGAAGTTAGCTGTCAGTATAAATGTTCTTTTGTATGCCAGCCATCTCTCTTTTTCTCTGACAGCCTTTTTTTTCCTTCTTTTTTTTATTAATAATTTCAAGCAAGCTGACCATATTTTTACACATCTTTTATTTATTTATTTATTTTTGGCTGCACTGGGTCTTCGTTGCTGCGCATGGGCTTTCTCTGGCTGCGGAGGGCAGGGGCTACTCTTCATTGCTGTGTGCAGTCTTCTCATTGTGGTGGCTGCGAGCTTAGCTGCTCCGTGGCATGTGGGATCTTCCTGGGCCAGGGCTCGAACCCGTGTCCGCTGCATTGGCAGGTGGATTCTCAACCACTGCGCCACCAGGGAAGCCCTCTCTGACAGCTTTTAAGGTTTCCTCTTTATCTTTGATTTTTGCTGGTAATTTTTGGACTTATTGAGTCTATGGATTGGTATGTTTCAACAATTCTGGAAAAAATTTAGCCATTATCTCTTTAACCGTTGCCTCTGCCCCATTCTGTCTTTTGGATCCCTCCATGGCTCTGTGGAACGTGTGCCAAACTTTTACTCAAAATCCTGTGTCTTCTCTTGTCTCTTGAGTCATTTTTCATCTTTTGATCTCTCCATGCTTTTGACCTCTCTTTCATTTACTGAGTCTCTCTTTTTTTTTTTTTTTTTTTTGTGGTACGTGGGCCTCTCACTGTTGTGGCCTCTCCCATTGCGGAGCACAGGCTCCGGACGTGCCGACTCAGCGGCCATGGCTCACAGGCCCAGCCGCTGCGCGGCATGTGGGATCTTCCCGGACTGGGGCACGAACCTGTGTCCCCTGCATCGGCAGGCGGACTCTCAAACACTGCGCCACCAGGGAAGCCCCTGAGTCTCTCTTCTGTTGTACCTAAAATGTCAATGGACTCATCTACTGATTTCTTCATTTTTGTTGCTATTTGATTTTTCAGCTTAATACTTTCTATTTTGTTCTTTCCCAAATCTCCTATATCACTTTTTATACTTTCAGGTTGCCTTTCAACATTTTTAAGCTTGATTTTTATCTCCTTGAATTAAGTACGCATAGTTGTTTTACAGGCCCTTTCTAATGATATTACAATATTTGAAGTCTTCGTGTGTTTCTGTTGTATCTTGGTTCTGCTGGTTCTTACACATGCTATCTTGTCTCATTTATTTGGTCACCTGTGATTGTATGCTGAGCATGGTATTTCAATAATTGTTAATAGAAATTATTTGAGTTCTCCAAGTCAATTTCCTTTTGCCTTTCCCAGACTCCTGAGGGTAACAGCAATTTGGGTTTACCTTAGTCTATATTTGGGGTTTGAGATTTTCTGGGTCATCCAGATGTCTCACAGCCAGCCTGGAGTTTTTATGAAGATTTGTTTGCTTGTATTTCATCTTTTCTTTTAGTATGCAGTACTCTGAGTTCTCAACCCAAAGCAAGGACAGTTTAATTGGATTCCACCTTTTTTCCTCTAGACCTATTGGTCTATCAACAGTTCATTTCAGCCTTTTAGCCATTCTCTCCTGAATCAGCAAATATGGTCAGACCAAAAGCCTCAGGGTGCTTTGTGTTCTTGGCTCTGGGTTTCTATTTATCCCCAAATCTGACTGGTAATTCTTTATAATCTTATTTGCTTTTAACGCTTTTTAAAATTTGGGATTTTTCTCCCCAGCCTTTTAAATGGTCTTTATTGGTTGAGAGTTGGTCAGAATTATCCAGTCTGCTATTAATTAAATTGAATCCTCAGTGTACTTAAAAATTTATCATTTTTCCTACTATTAATTTCCTTATAAATAAAAAAGGAATTACCTGCTTCTTTATACTGATTTAAGTGAATTGATGCGTGTAATGCCCCAAGAATAGTATATGGTAATTAGTGAACATTCAATAAAGTTTAGCTTATATTGTTTTTCCTAACATTATTGCTATTTGTTAAAAATATCTCATGTAAAAAATGGAAACTTGATGTTAAGGAAGGCTCATATTTGCAAAAAGACATAGTCAACTGTCAAAAAGTTAAACAAATGTTAAGCAATTTTTATTAGTATAATAAAGATATACTAATTCTACAATTTACAATCTTTGAAGTGCAAAGAAATTTGAAGTCAGCAGCATTATATCATTCCTGGCTAGAAATATCTTAGATGTAAAGTGTAACAAATTAAATTTATACAATGCATTATTAATATTCAGGATGTGTTTATTTTTGGAGATTGCCAGTTTTGACAGTTTCCTTTACTCTCACTTTCCTCCCCTTCTTGTACACATATCTAAATTGTTAGCCATATTTCTTTTTTTTTTTTTTAACATCTTTATTGGGGTATAATTGCTTTACAATGGTGTGTTAGTTTCTGCTTTATAACAAAGTGAATCAGTCATACATAAACATATGTTCCCATATGTCTTCCCTCTTGCGTCTCCCTCAGCCATATTTCTTAAAGGAATCTGCCTAACTAGAATTACTTGAGTTTATGAACTCAGCATAACAAAGAATATTTATTTCAATCCTTAGCTAGGGTTATTGTTTAAGTTTTGCCTTGAGAAGGAGAATGGGAAGTGTCTGTGTTTGAAGCTGGAATGTGTGCCCTTCCATTGTTGCTTGTAAACATTCATAGGCATGACCATTATTGCCATCAGAGTGGAAGGGGTGGGTGCTAGGTGCTGTGTGGTCATGGTGTCTAAATTAAGATGGATGAGGGAGCAACTGAGTGAAACATCCAATTCCTAGCTTTAAAATATTCCCTCCCCCCTCCACTAACTGATATTGGCAGAGCAATTTTATAATGTGAGAAAGACACACAAAGAGAGGAGAATAAAGCCCTGTGTAAGTATTATTAGTGGAAAAACTCCAAAATTTGCTCCCTGGCTTGTGTGTTCCTACTGTTTCAACAGATTTCATGGGATTTTACAAAGGACTCTATGCAAAATATGATCATTTTCACACCAAAATAAAAAAGAGAAACAGGAATTTATAAAACGATGGATACAAAGGCGTTATCTAATCAAATCTTGTCATTTAAAAGCATGCAAAAAATGAGACCTTATGGAGCATAATTTGCTTTATGACAAATAAAATTCGCTAAATACCTTCCTCAGGATGGGGCAGACCAGGTGGGAATCTTGATCCTAAGAGTCCAGGCAGTTATTATCTGGAGTAGGTAGGAAACATAGCTTCTGCACATGAGTGTGGATTGTAGCCAAGAAGGGAAGCCCAGAACAGGAGAGGCTGTTTCAGACATAGATCTGATGGTAGGTATGAAGTTAGAGACCTGAGACAAAGCCAAAGGTCAGAACTCAGAAGATTGGATCAGAAAACCAAGTTCCAGAGAGCTTCAAGATGGCAGAGGAGTAAGATGTGGAGATCAACTTCCTCCCCACAAATACATCAAAAATACATCTGCAGGGCTTCCCTGGTGGCGCAGTGGTTGAGAGTCCACCTGCCGATGCAGGGGACACGGGTTCGTGCCCCGGTACGGGAGGATCCCACATGCCGCGGAGCGGCTGGGCCCGTGCATCCGGAGCCTGTGCTCCACAATGGGAGAGGCCACGAAAGTGAGAGGCCCACGTAACGCAAAAAAAAAAAAAAAAAAAATACATCTACAGGGCTTCCCTGGTGGCGCAGTGGTTGAGAGTCCGCTTGCCAATGCAGGGGACACGGGTTCGTGCCCCGGTCCGGGAAGATCCCACATGCCGCGGAGCGGCTGGGCCCGTGAGCCATGGCCGCTGAGCCTGCGCGTCCAGAGCCTGTGCTCCACAACGGGAGAGGCCACAACAGTGAGAGGCCCGCGTACCACCAAAAACAAAAAAAATACATCTACATGTGGAACAACTCCTACAGAACACCTACTGAATGTTGGCAGAAGACCTCAGACTTCCCAAAAGGCAAGAAACTCCCTACGTACCTGGGTAGGCCAAAAGAAAAAAGAAGCAGAGACAAAGAATAGGGATGGGACCTTCACCTCCTGTGAAGGAGGAAAAGTTTCCACACACTAGGAAGCCCCTTTACTGGCGGAGACGGGGGATAGGCAGGGGGGAAGCTTCGGAGCTATGGATGAGAGTGCAGCAACAGGGGTGCAGAGAGCAAAGCGGAGAGATTCCCGCACAGAGGATCGCTGCCGACCAGCACTCACCAGCCCGAGAGGATTGTCTGCTCACCCACCGGGACAGGTGGGGGCTGGGAGCTGAGGCTCGGGCTTTGGAGGTCAGATCCCAGGAAGAGGACTGGGGTTGGCGGCGTAAACACAGCCTGAAGAGGGCTAGTGCGCCACAGCTAGTCAGAAGGGAGTCCGGAAAAAAGTCTGGAACTGGCTAAGAGGCAAGAGACCATTGTTTCGGGGTGCGCGAGGAGAGGGGATTCAGAGCACCGCCTAAACGAGCTCCAGAGACGTGCGCAAGCCGCGGCTATCAGCGTGGACCACAAAGACGGGCATGATACACTAAGGCTGCTGCTGCCACCACCAAGAAGCCTGTGTGCAAGCACAGGTCACTATCCACACCTACCCCCCCTAGAGCCTGTGCAGTCTGCCACTGCCAGGGTCCCATGATCCAGGGACAACTTCCCCGGGAGAACACACGGCATGCATCAGGCTGTTGTAAGTTACGCCGGCCTCTGCCGCTGCAGGCTCACCCTGCATTCCATGCCCCTCCCTGCCCCTGGCCTGAGTGAGCCAGAGCCCCCGAATCAGCTGCTACTTTAACCCCGTCCTGTCTGGAGGTGGGGGAACAGATGCCCTCAGGCGACCTACATGCAGAGCCGGGGCCAAATCCAAAACTGAACCCCTGGAGCTGTGAGAACAAAGAAGAGAAAGGGAAATCTCTCCCAGCAGCTTCAGGAGCAGTGAATTAAATCTCCACAATCAACTTGATGTACCCTGCATCTGTGGAATACATGAATAGACAATGAATCATGCCAAAATTGAGGCAGTGGACTCTGGGAGCAACTGTAGACTTGGGGTTTGCTTTCTGCATCTAATTTGTTTCTGATTTTATGTTTACCTTACTTTAGTATTTAGAGCTTATTATCACTGGTAGATTTGTTTATTGATTTGGTTGCTGTCTTCCTTTTTTTTAAAATATATATTTATATATTTTTTCCTATTTCTCTTTTTGTGAGTGTGTATGTGTCTGCTTCTTCGTGTGATTTTGTCTGTATAGCTTTGCTTTTACCATTTGTCGTAGGGTTCTGTCTGTCCATTTTCTTTTTTCTGTTTTTTTTTTAGTATAGTTTTTAGCACTTGCTATCATTGGTGGATTTGTTTATTGGTTTGGTTGCTCTCGTCTTTCTTTTTTAATTATTATTTTTTTATTTTCATAATTTTTTTAATAACTTCATTTTATTTTATTGATTTTTTTTTCTTTTATTCTTTTCTTTTCTCCCTTTTCTTCTGCGCTGTGTGGCTTACAGGGTCTTGGTGCTCCGGCCAGGTGTCAAGCCTTAGCCTCTTAGGTGGAAGAGCTGAGTTCAGGACACTGGTCCACCAGAGACCACCCGGCCCCACATAATATCAAATGGCGAAAACTCTCCCAGAAATCTCCATCTCAATGCTAAGACCCAGCTCTACTCAATGATCGGCAAGCTCCAGTGCTGGACACCCCATGCCAAACAGCTAGCAAGACAGGAACACAACCCCACCCACTAGCAGAGAGGGTGCCTAAAATCATAAGTTCACAGACACCCCAAAACACACAGTTAGACGTGATCCTGCCAACAAAAAGAAAAGATCAAGCCTCATCCACCAGAACACAGGCACTAGTCCCCTCCACCAGGAAGCCTACACAACCCACTGAACCAACCTTAGCCACTGGGGGCAGACACCAAAAACAACGGGAACTACGAACCTGCAGCCTGCGAAAAGGAGACCCCAAACACAGTAAATTAAGCAAAATGAGAAGACAGAGAAATATGCAGCAGATGAAGGAGCAAAGTAAAAACCCACCAGACCAAAAAAATGAAGAGGAAGTAGGCAATTTACCTGGAAAAGAATTCAGAGTAATGATAGTAAAGATGATCCAAAATCTTGGAAATAGAATGGAGAAAATATAAGAAACGTATAACAAGGACCGAGAACAAGTAAAGAGCAAACAAACAATGATGAACAATACAATAAATGAAATTTAAAATTCTCTAAGTGGAATCAATAGCATAATAACTGAGACAGAAGAATGGAGTGACCTGTAAGATAAAATAGTGGAAGTAACTACTGCAGAGCAGAATAAAGAAAAAAGAATGAAAAGAATTGAAGACAGTCTCAGAGACCTCTGGGACAACATTAAACACACCAACATTCAAATTATAGGGGTCCCAGAAGAAGAAGAGAAAAAGAAAGGGACTGAGAAAATATTTGAAGAGATTATAGTTGAAAACTTCCCTAATATGGGAAAGGAAATAGTTAATCAAGTCCAGGAAGCACAGAGAGTTCCATGGAGGATAAATCCAAGGAGAAACACACCAAGACACATATTAATCAAACAATTAAAAATTAAATACAAAGAAAACATATTAAAAGCAGCAAGGGAAAAACAACAAATAACACACAAGGGAATCCCCATAAGGTTAACAGCTGATTTGTCACCAGAAACTCTGCAAGCCAGAAGGGTGTGGCAGGACATATTTAAAGTGATGAAAGGGGAAAACCTACAACCAAGATTATTCTCCACAGCAAGGATCTGTAGATCTACACAGCAGATTCAATGGAGAAATTACAGCCTTTACAGACAAGCAAAAGCTAAGAGAATTCAGCACCACCTAACCAGCTTTACAATAAATGCTAAAGGAACTTCTCTATGCAGGAAATACAAGAGAAGGAAAAGACCTACAATAACAAACCGAAAACAATTTAGAAAATGGTAATAGGAACATGCATATTGATAACTACCTTAAATGTAAATGGATTAAATGCTCCCACCAAAAGACATAGACTGGCTGAATGGATACAAAAACAAGACCTATATAAATGCTGTCTACAAGAGACCCACTTCAGACCTAGGGACACATACAGACTGAAAGTGAGGGGATGGAAAAACATATTCCACACAAATGGAAATCAAAAGAAAGCTGGAGTAGCAATACTCATATCAGACAAAATAGTCTTTAAAATAAAGACTATTAGAAGAGACAAGGAAGGACACTAAATAATGATCAAGGAATCCATCCAAGAAGAAGATATAACAATTGTAAATATTTATGCACCCAACATAGGAGCACCTCAATACCTAAGGCAAATGCTAACAGCCATAAAAGGAGAAATCGACAGTAACACAATAATAGTAGGGGACTTTAACACCCCACTTTCACCAATGGACAAATCATCCTAAAAAATAAATAAGGAAAGACAAGCTTTAAATGATACATTAAATCAGATGGACTTAATTGATATTTATAGGACATTCCAACCAAAAACAACAGAATACAGTTTCTTCTCAAGTGCTCATGGAACATTCTCCAGGATAGATCATATCTTGGGTCACAAATCAAGCCTTGGTAAATTTAAGAAAATTGAAATCATATCAAGTATCTTTCTGACCACAGTGCTATGAGACTAGATATCAGTTGCAGGAAAAAAAGTCTGTAAAACATACAAACACATGGAGGCTAAACAATACACTACTAAATAACCAAGAGATCACTGAACAAATCAAAGAGGAAATCAAAAAATACCTAGAAACACCATGACCCAAAACCAATGGGATGCAGCAAAAGCCATTTGAAGAAGGAAGTTTATAGCAATACAATGCTACCTTAAGAAATAAGAAAAATTTCAAACAAACAACCTAACCTTACACCTAAAGCAATTAGAGAAGAAGAATTTTAAAAAAACCCCCAAGTTAGCAGAAGGAAAGAAATCATAAAGATCAGAGCAGAAATAAATGAAAAAGAAATGGAGGAAACAATACCAACGATCAATAAAACTAAAAGCTGGTTCTTTGAGAAGATAAACAAAATTGATAAACCATTTGCCAGACTCATCAAGAAAAAAAGGGAGAAGACTTGGATCAATACAATTAGAAATGAAAGAGGAGAAGTAACAGCTGACATTGCAGAAATACAAAGGATCATGAGAGATTACTACAGGCAACTACATGCCAATAAAATGGACAAACTGGAAGAAATGGACAAATTCCTAAAAAAGCACAACCTTCCAAGACTGAACCAGGAAGAAATAGAAAATATAAACAGACCAATCACAAGCACTGAAACTGAAACTGTGATTAAATATCCTTCAACAAACAAAAACCCAGGACCTGATGGCTTCACAGGCGAATTCTATCAAACATTTAGAGAAGAGCTAACACCTATCCTTCTCAAACTCTTCCAAAATATAGCAGAGGGAGGAACACACCCAAACTCATTCTACGAGACCACCATCACCCTGATACCAAAACCAGACAATGATGTCACAAAAAAAGAAAACTACAGGCCAATATCACTGATGAACATAGATGCAAAAATCCTCAACAAAATACTCTCAAACAGAATCCAACCACATAGTAAGAGGATCATACCCCATGATCAAGTGGGGTTTACCCCAGGAATGCAAGGATTCTTCAGTATATGCAAATCAATCGATGTGATACACCATATTAACAAATTGAAGGAGAAAAACCATATCATCGTCTCAATAGATGCAGAAAAAGCTTTTGACAAAATTCAACACCCATTTATGATAAAAACTCTCCAGAAAGTGGGCATAGAGGGAACTTCCCTCAACATAATAAAGGCCATATATGACAAACCCACAGCCAACATCATTCTCAATGGTGAAGAACTGAAACCATTTCCACTAAGATCAGGAACAAGACAAGGTTGCCCACTCTCACCACTATTATCCAACATAGTTTTGGAAGTTTTAGCCACAGCAATCAGAGAAGAAAAAGAAATAAAAGGAATCCAAATCATAAAAGAAGAAGTAAAACTGTCACTGTTTGCAGATGACATGACACTCTGCATAGAGAATCCTAAAGATGCTCCTAGAAAACTGCTAGAGCTAATCAATGAATTTGGTAAAGTAGCAGGATACAAAATTAATGCACAGAAATCTCTTGCATTCCTATACGCTAATGATGGAAAATCTGAAAGAGAAATTAAGGAAACACTCCCATTTACCATTGCAATAAAAAGAATAGGGCTTCCCTGGTGGCGCAGTGGTTGACAGTCCGCCTGCCGATGCAGGGGACACGGGTTCGTGCCCCGGTCCGGGAAGATCCCACATGCCGCGGAGCAGCTGGGCCCGTGAGCCATGGCCGCTGAGCCTGCACATCCGGAGCCTGTGCTCCGCAACGAGAGAGGCCACAACAGTGAGGGGCCCACGTACCGCAAAAAAAAAAGAATAAAATACCTAGGAAAGGAGACAAAAGACCTGTATGCAGAAAACTATAAGACACTGATGAAAGATATTAAAGATGATACCAACAGATGGAGAGATATACCATGTTCTTGGATTGGAAGAATCAACATTGTGAAAATGACTATACTACCCAAAGCAATCTACAGATTCAATGCAATCCCTGTTAAACTACCAATGGCATTTTTCAGAGAACTACAAAAAAAAATTTCACAATTTGTATGGAAACACCAAAGACCCCGAATAGCCAAAGCAATCCTGAGAAAGAAAATCGGAGCTGGAGGAATCAGGCTCCTGGACTTCAGACTATACTACAAAGCTACAGTAATCAAGACAGTATGGTAGTTGCACAGAAACAGAATATAGATCAATGGAACAGGATGGAAAACCCAGAGAGAAACCCACGCACCTATGGTCACCTTATCTTTGATAAAGTAGGCAAGAATATACAATGGAGAAGGGACAGCCTCTTCAATAAGTCATGCTGGGGAAACTGGACAGCTACATGTAAAAGAATGAAATTAGAACACTCCCTAACACCATACACAAAAGTGAACTCAAAATGGATTAAAGACCTAAATGTAAGGCCAGACACTCTCAAACTCTTAGAGGAAAACATAGGCAGAACACTCTATGACTTAAATCACAGAAAGATTCTTTTTGACCCACCTCCTAGAGTAATGGAAATAAAAATAAACAAATGGGACCTAATGAAACTTAAAAGCATTTGCACAGCAAAGGAACGCTCTTGGATTGTTGGTGAGAATGTAAATTACTATAGCCACTATGAAGAACAGTATGGAGGTTCCTTAAAAAACTTAAAATAGAACTAACATATGACCCAGCAATCCCACTACTGGGCATATACCCCGAGAAACCATAATTCAAAAGGAGTCATGTACCACAATGTTCATTGCAGCACTGTTTACAATAGCCAGGACATGGCACCAACCTAAGTGTCCATTGACAGATGAACAGATAAAGAAGATGTGGCACATATATACAATGGAATATTACTCAGCCATGAAAAGAAACGAAATTGAGTTATTTATAGTGAGGTGGATGGACCTAGAGTCTGTCATACAGAGTAAAGTAAGTCAGAAAGAGAAAAACAAATACCGTATGCTAACACATATATATGGAATCTAAAAAAAAAAAGGAAAAGGTTCTGAAGAACCTAGGGGCAGGACAGGAATAAAGATGCAGACGTAGAAAATGAACTTGAGGACATGGTGGGGGGAAAGGTAAGCTGGGATGAAGTGAGAGAGTGGCATGGACATATATACACTACGAAATGTTAAATAGAAAGCTACTGGGAAGCAGCTGCATAGCACAGGGAGATCAGCTCGGTGCTTTGTGACCACCTAGAGGGGTGGGATAGGGAGGGTGGGAGGTAGACGCAAGAGGGAGGAGTTATGGGTATATATGTATATGTATAGCTGATTCACTTTGTTATAAAGCAGAAACTAGCACACCATTGTAAAGCAATTATACTCCAAAAAAGATGTTTTAAAAAAAGCTAATCCAATACATCTAAAAAAAAAAGAAAGAAAACCAAGTTCCAAGTGCAACATGTCATACATTTTAGAGATCTGAATTATGAATAAGGTAAGGTTCCTTGTAGAATGTTCTAACATGGCATAAATAAAGTCTATTCAAACTGTTCAGAGTTGTATAGCTGGTAAAGATATCTTTATCGACACCTTAAAGTCTAACATTTAGTAAGAATTTACTATTTATCGCACACTATGATTTACACCCAATTGTTTCATTTAATCTTCCAAAATACTCGTGACATTGGTGATAACACTGTTCCATTTTTATCCATGAGGAAACTGAAGCTTAATAAAATTAGGCTGCCCCCAATTCCCATAAGTATCTGTCTCTTTAAGCTCTTTGCCTTCTTAGAGACACAGTACCCTGGTCCATGTTCTTTAAACATTTGTTTTCTCTGCCTGGTTGAAAAGTCTGGGAAGGAAAGAACCCCATCCTTTTTATTCACTACTGAGTCCCCACTTCCAATCACAGTACCCATAGCAAAATAAATAATTGTTGAGTGAACTAATAAATGAGTAAATGAATAGAGTATATACCATTTTATCATTACTTCTGTGGACTGGGAACTACGTCATTATGACTCTAGGAAATTGCAGGCTTTGTGTAAGTTCAGAAGAAAAAAAGTTATTTTTAAAGGTAGATCCATTTATGTCTCTACTGTCACAGAATGTTGTCATTTTACATGTTATCTTTTCGACATTAGTGAACAATTTTCAGAAAGATTGAAGAGCCTAATTGAGACTTTTTAAGAAATAGTATAAAGATTTCTATTCCTCTCTGTTCAAATACATTAATTTTTTACCTAGTCGTTTGCTACTTGGAATGTGTCCCTGTAACTGATTCAGAAATCTGTATCAAGATATAAAATAATAACATTACCTTACGTTTGCATAATGTAATTAAGTTTTCAGAGCTGCTTCCTGTCACATCTATCATTTTAGTTTTTTTATGTTTCTTTTTAGCAGAGCCTTGGTGCATTTTGAATTCATTGTGCCATAATAATATATAGCTGGATACCATTAAAACATTGGTATTGAGGTATAAAATTACAGCCTTCATTCGTACAGCACTATATAAACTGCTTTCACATATATTATCTTAATGGACCTCACAACAAGCCTAAGAATGAGATAAAGCCAGTATCATAATCTTTATTTTACAGACCAGGAAATGGAGCCTTAGAATTCAATTGACTTGTTTCTGAAGGTCACCCAGCTAGTAAATGGCAAAACTCAGGCTGGATTCTAGGATTTCTGATGTTTCAGTGAAATAAGCTACTCACAAAAGAACACAAATTGTATTTTTTACTTTTCCTTGACACTTCACTGTATATATAGTGCATACCTGTTGGTTTTAGATATTTTATTTGAATTTTCTTTTGTTGATAGCTAATATATTTAATGGAAGAAATGATAAAGTTGTGTGTCACAGCAGAATCTATATAATCTCCATAGTGTTATGGAGCACTTATAGTAGTTTATGAAATTTTTAAAATATGTGAAACAAAAAAATCTCCAAGATCCCTTGGAGGCTAACTAAACCAATTCTGTAATTGTAAGGGTGAGTAAATTGGATTCCAAGGAAATTAAATGACTTGCTTAAGTTTAAGAAGGTAATTAATAAAAGAGCTCAGAATGGAGCTTGTGTTTCCTGACTCATCTATTCATTTAGTACTCCTTCAGATTTTATTAAGCCTCTGTTATATGCAGATCACTGTGTTAGGCACTGAAGGATTCGAAGACTAGTAGAGTATCATTGCCTTTAGATAATTTGTAGTCCAACGGAGAGCTGAGGCAGGCACAGTGATAAATGAAGTACAAAGCAGAGTATGATGTGACCTTAAGAAAAAAGTACAAGCAGGAGAACAAGAAAAGAAAGACTAGAGTAATATTTTCACCTCCCTTTTTTTTAAAAAAAAATTATTTATTATTTATTTTGCCTGCACTGTGTCTTAGTTGCAGCATGCGGGATCTTCATTGTGGCATGCGGACTTCTTAGTTGCGGCATGCAGACTCTTAGTTGCGGCATCCATGCGGGATTTAGTTCCCCGACCAGGGATCAAACCTGGGCCCCCTGCACTGGGAGCGCGGAGTCTTACCCACTGGACCACCAGGGAAGTCCCCAATTTACTTTATATTGACTTCGGAGTAAGTCATTAATATGTGACTTGCTCAGTTACAATAGACCACAGAAAATATTTAATTGCATTTTTAAAATATCTTGTAATGCATACTATATACATCAGTATATATGTACATATCTATATAGAGATACATATATAGATCCATGTGCGTATGTATAGAAATATTTATATATGTGTAATTGTAGGCATGTGTATATATATAAATAATTATAGATGTGTACCTAAACATTTGGGGGGTTGTTTGTATGTATATTTTCTTTTTTTCTTCTGTGTACAATTTAAAATTTTTCCCAGTTTTACTGAGATGTAATTGACATGTAACATTGTATAAGTTTAAGGTGAACAATGTGATTTGATAGGTGCATATATTGCAAAATGATTGTCACAGTTAAGTTTAGTCAAATTCCATCACCTCACATAGCTACAATTTTTTCCCCTTGTGATAAGAACTTTTAAGATCTATTCTCTTGGAAGCTTCCAAATATACAATACAGTCTTGTTAACCATAGTCACCATGCTGTATATCTTATACCTGGAAGTTTGTACCTCTTGACCACCTTCACCCATTTTGCCCACCCTCCATCCTCCACCCCCACCTCTGGCAACCACCATTCTGATCTCTGTTTCTGTCAGTTTGGATTTTATAGATTCCACAAATAAGTAAGATCATACAGTATTTACCTTTCTCTGTCTCTTGTGTGTGTGTTTTTATACACAAATACATACATGCAAGTATATATAACAGTTTCGTAATGTAGATCCTTAACATTCTCAGGAAAAAAGTGAGATCGTCTCAACTCTCCTAACGTAATTAAATTTTCATTACACAGTCTTAAAATATCATTTAAACATTGGACAACTCCGTGAATCTAAACTATTTATATCGTTCATTTGATAGGTGTTATTTGCCACCACAGCTCAGCTCCTCAAGTTTTTCAAAATACCTCTTTTTAGATTAAAAGATCATTCTTAGGCCTTTCTACACCATCACCCATGCCAACCATTGGCAATATTTGAGGGCTGATTCTCACAAGGAAACAAAATGTGCTGTTGTTGAGGTGTTGATGGGCTTCACTGCTTCAGGAGAGTCACTGCATTGCTAAGGAGCAGGGCTGCCTGGGACCTTGGGCAATCACCCAGGTTCCCTCACCAATCACCTCAGCTTCACACTGCTTTCAGGGTACTCATGATTCAAACCCAGGAATCCACAACATTACACATGGCCTCCTGGCATGGACCTTTGAGGTCACTGCAAATGTTGTATTTCTTTGATTCAGACACAGTTCACTGTATTACGTAACATTGATTTGCGAACATCTTTTCATGAAAAAAAATGTCAATTGTAAGAAGCATCTCAGTTTCAGGAGCATTGTGTTGTGAGGGAAGGGGGAGTTCATATTAGAATGGAAGGAACAGGAGTTAAAACTGTGAATGAAAAATAAGTTTTAAGAGCTATTTATTTTGCAGATTGATTACTAAGCTAATCATAATTAAACTAAGTGCCGGCAATCATAATTCCAGCTTGTTCTACCTCCCCTATGACTAGCTGTCAATTAAGCCAGAGTTTTGAAATGTGGGGTGCATCAGAATCACCTGGGAGCTCGCTAAAGATGAGATTCCCCATTCTCACCCGAGAGCTCTGGATTCAGAATTTGTAGGAGGTGGAGCCTAACTGGGTATATTTAACAACTGCCTCCCAACCCCCGACCCCAGGTGATACTAATTCTCTTCAAGGTTTGAGAATCAATGTCTGAAACCCAGTGTTGAGGGAAATGTGAACCTTTCTTTGGTCCACATTCCTTTTCTTATTTTATTTTATTTTGTTTTTAGTTTATTCTTTTCAAGCTGACAGTCTTCTTCCTTTGTCACGTGAATCCTCGTTTGTGGCTAGGGTCCACATGCTAGATACACGTTTCACCACGTGTATTTAAATGTGAAAAATATTTTCATACTTTTTGACTCAATAATCACACACTTCCAAGAATGTCTCCTAAGGAAATATTTGTTGACATGTATATAATATCTATTTAAAACTCCCTTCTCTCTGACTTACAGTCTTAGGAAGCCTTGCTCAGAAGTCATCCTCAGCTTAAGCTTTTTTCTGACTTTCCTCAGACTAGTCAATGTAGCCTACATCAGAACAGCCCAAGTTCTGTTCTGTGGAAGCATTTGGTTTAGATTATGGCTCCTTGCCAACAACATCTTGTTACAATTCCATTTTTCTAAAGAAGACTCTTCACTTACTATTTGTGACCTGATTTACATATCAAACATTGACTCATCACAAATTCAGTATCACAAACCCGCTGTTACATACCACATCAGTAGTCTGAGTCAAACATTTAAGGGAGAATGCATGATGAAACATGTATATATCTGTCCATTTTGGAGTGGGATATGTCACCAGGGAGGATGCACCAATGCTAACTGCACTGTGGTAGCAACAGCGTCATAAAACTGAGTGAGAGAATCTCACGGGGCATAGGGGGGCATTGTTGCTCTGCCTCAATCTAGCATTAATCCAGGATTTCCCGAAGTGTATCGTTAGATGGGACACTGACTGTTTTCTTTTTCCCCGTAGCAATGTATTTATTGTAGCGTGTAGTAGAAAATGTTACTAGCATACCACAACTTTGTTTTTACTTGGATGGAGGCTAAAGTTGATAGACTTTAAGGGAAAATAATGAATTGATTTAAAGAAAAAATAAAGAAATAATATTGTAGTTGGTGTGTAGATATAGTGAAAATCGTGAGGGAAGAATGAAAATGCCTGACGTTTGGGAAGCGCTGCATTTAACAATACTGATTATACATGGAACATGGGCAGCCAGTATCACTGAGAGCACATGTCCATTTCTGGCCTTTCTGGCTTTTCTAATGCTGGACTGTACTTGCCAGGGACTTAGCGCCATGCATGGGACATAGGATTAATATGAATTAAATCACAATGCCTTGTATAAACTGTTTAACTTCCTGTATGAAAAATATACAGTTGCCCTCAAAGAAGGCCTAGGAGTACAACGCGCAGGTAAACACTGTTAAGCTTTCATAGCAGAAAGCATGAAGCACTAACTTCAACCCCTCACTAGCTGTCATTCTCTGAGTAAATTATTAAACCACTTGGAGGCTAAGTTTTCTCATCTGACAAATGGAGATAATATTTAGGTAGATCATAGTTTTTTTGATAAATGGCAAGATCTATATAAATTTCTAGACATACTGTGTGGCACATGTAGGTACTCAATATTGTAATTGTTATGTTTTTTTAAGAGGTGTTCATTTTATCAGGTGACTATAATGTGTTAAGAAAAAGTTTGTATTTCTTTTTTTATTTTTTAATTATTTTTTTAAATTAATTAATATATTTTTGGCTGCTTTGGGTCTTTGTTGCTGCATGCGGGCTTTCTCTAGTTGAGGCGAGTGGGGGGCTACTCTTCATTGCCGTGCATGGGCTTCTCATTGAGGTGGCTTCTCTTGTTGCGGAGCACGAGCTCTAGGCGCACAGGTTTCAGTAGTTGTGGCACACGGGCTCAGTAGCTGTGGCATGCGGGCTCAATAGTTGTGGCTTGCAGGCTCTAGAGCACTGGCTCAGTATTTGTGGTGCATGGGCTTAGATGCTCCGAGACATGTGGGATCTTCCTGGACCAGGGCTTGAACCCGTGTCCCCTGAATTGGCGGGCGGATTCTTAACTACCACACCACCAGGGAAGTCCCGAGTTTGTGAGTATTTCTGATAGAAAATAGTAACACACAAGCATCATTGGTAAGAGACCAACTGTAAGAAGAGGAATAAGGCAAGGGAGGATACCATGAATGGATACCTCAGCCAAAGTCCCAAGATCCCATCCTTGCCAGTGCTGACTGAAAAGAGTTGCTGGTCAGTTCTTTATTGGAATGTATTTGCTGGCCTTAGACCCATTCTGGATACTCAAGTCTTAAGGAAGATAAAAAAGAGCTAGCATCACTTTTGAGCTTTTCTTTAAATCAGTTAGCTAAGGTAATTCACTTTTGCAAGTCTTTCCTTATTAACGTATTTTAAGATTTTTCGGCCAGGGCTCCCTTTTATTTGTAAAAGCTGCATGATATTTCACGGTAGAATTTTTCTCATTGATATTTAGGTTGTTGCTAGTGTTTTGCTTCTATTACAAACAATGCTATAATGACTATCCTTATACAAAGGTAATTTCACATGTGCAAGTATATGTATAGCATAAATTCCTAGAAATAGAATGTCTAAATCAAATGGTGTATGCACTTTCAGTTATTAAATATGTTGTCATATTGCTCTGCAGAAAGGTGCTGGTTTACACCCCCACTGCAATATAAAAGTGTTTCCCCACATTCATGCCCAAACAGTGCATTTAAAAAATGTTTTCTTCTGATAGGTAAAAAGTGGAATTTTAAATTGCAAGTCCTTCATCACACATAGGGTTGAACTTTTGCTCTCTTTCGATGTTTTGTGTCAAACTGAATGACCAACCTCCCAACCACACACTTTATCCTGAGGTTAGAGTCAGAGCATTTCTGCCCTGGAATTGACTGTCGGTTTCCCTTAGTCCAGCACCCTCACTTTGCAGACCTGAGAGTTGAGGCCCAAAGTGAAGAGGGTTTTGCCAATGTCACGCAGTTCCTCAAACATATTCTTTACTTGCCAAGTGACCATTTACTGTCTCTGAGTTAAGTATTCTTTGAATTCCCTTCTTCCAGTAATCCACTGCTTAAGTTGCAGAAAAGATGTCACATAAAGTGACATCTTTTAGTGAACTCACATAAAGAACTCTGAGGTTCAAACACAGCTTGAGCAAGACACGTTTTTCTGTACATTGACAATGGGCTTAACTGATGCAAAAGAAATTCCAAATAATCAAGAAATCAGAGGACAATTATCCTTTAGGGAAAAGCATATTCTCTCTTACAGCACCAATGAGCAGATTTCAAAGAGATTTCCATTCACGCATCTTGGGTGTAGCAGATGATGAGATAAAATTATCCCAGCTGATTTGCGTGTGTTGGGTTGTTGGCCTGTACCTTGCTATTCGCACTCTGCTGTGTTGTTAGTGCTGTTTTCTCTCTCTGGTTCTATCCAATAAATGCTGCATTTTTCGGAGAAGTGAACAAACACAGCTCCAGCAGGCCTCTGACTGCCTGCACACACTGTCACGCTGCAGGGCTGTTTCTTCAGAGGAGCTTCTTAACTCCACCCCAGAGCCTTTCTTCAAAGTCAGGATTGTCAGCAGTATCAAGTATTAATACAAATGATTATTGACAGCCAAAGATGTTTAGAAGTTAAGGAAGGAAAATCTCAGCCAGGCTTCTCTATTGAGAAATGACCATGTTAGTTATCACAGAGAATCCAGTTGATTTTCCATGGAGAAGCTGATTGATTATTAATGGATAATTTAGTCCCCAGAAAGAGTAAATCCCTCCTCCCTGCTTGCCTTTCCTCTTACTTTGTTCCACCTCTAATGTTGGAGACTCTTCCTCTTGTCCTCTCTAGCACCAAAAGCCCAAGTAGGGGGAGGCAAGAAGAGAAAGGGTAAGTACAACCCCATCTCTTCTTAAGAGAAGAAAGTATGGGAGACCTGGATTTTAGTAGTAGGTCTATCATGAACTGACTACAGAACTTAGAGCAAGTCAAAACATTTCCCTGGGTATCATCTTTATCTCTGGGGTTTTATACTACTTTGAAATTCTAGGATTGGCTTTTTTATGCCTCGTGAAGCTTCTATTTTATTGCAAATAAATTCCATCCATTTCAAATTTTGCCAAGTGCATTTGTCAGAAGTTATTCTTTTGCAAGCAACAGAAACACAAAGTGATGTAAGCAGTAAAGATGATTTATTATGTCATGTAAATGGAGAGTCTGTAGGGAGAGATATACTCAGACATGTTAGTGCTGTTTTCTCTCTCATTGTTCTGTCTTGCTGACTCTCAGTCTTCCTCCCTCTTGACTTCTACTGCACTCTCTGTGTTAACTCTTGTGTTGGCAAGGTAGCCACTACCTGATCCAGACAAACATTCCATCAATTCAAGCAAAATAATTCCATCGAAAGTCCTGGAATTGAGTTTCACTACACAAAATTGTGTTCATCCTAGAATCACAAAATTGTGTTCATCCTAGAATCAGTTGCTGTGGTCAGTTCTGGATCATGTACCAACCTTTTGCCAGGCGAGTAGGAGAGAGGAAGAGGGGGAAAGCAGTTGTCTCTACTGAAATCATATGAACTGGGAATGGAAGAGGGATGTTTCCCTGAAGGAGTTTCCCTGAAGGAGTTATCAGAAGAATGCAGAGATGATGAGCAAGCAAAATGAGTGAGCAGTAGGTTTTAGAATCATTGAAGCCTAACTTTTGCTAACAAGAAGATTCTCTCCTTACTTTTCCAGTAGACTGCTTATAATTTTTCTTGCATTAATTATGAGGATGAGGATAAAGAATTAGCATTCTCTTTATCTGTAAAATACTCTGCCTTTACCACTCAACCACAAACCAGTGTCTGATGGCAAAATGAATTACCTTATTCCTCTGTCTTTGGATCCAAGCTTTCTTCTTCAATCTAATCCCAGGATACCCTCTCCCTCCACCCAGAATCATATTCCTTCTTTATATCTTGTCCCTATCCTTAGAGATTTTTTCATTCATTACATTGGTCCTTACCACATTTTGTTCCTTCCATATTTTGTTCTTGTAAAACTGAATCCTTACTATAGCCTACAAGGTTCTACATATTCTCACTCCCAGCTATCAACTTTTTCCTCTATCACTTTAGCCACAATGGGCCCTTCATAAATGCTGTAACCAGTTGAATATGCTTAAATATCAAAGAAGCCTCCCTAAATTTTCCTTCCTGCTAGAATGAAGTAATTCATGACAGGTTCATACTCCCACTGAAAATAACAAGAAAAGCCAAACATGTTACACAAGTAACACTTTAAAGGCATTAGAGAGCTGCAGAAGCAAGGAAGACTAGAGGGACTAAAATTCCACAGAGGTGAGAAACTTTCGGAGGTGATCTGAAGATCTGCAGTTGCTATCTTCCCTTGGAGAGTTGCTAATTCTTGGTTCTGGCTACAGGCTAAGACCCTGGGGTTGGTCCTGATCAGAGCTTTTAGCAGTGAAACAATGAGGAAACACAAACACATAGCTGAATTTCCCTCACAAGACACTTGCTAAATTCTAAAGCTGCCATTACCTCTTCAAATGTTACTTCTCCCCAGGTTTGCCTACTTTCTCCTCCTGGAGATATCATGAGATACATATTAGACTTTCTTATTCTGGTTTCCATTTGTCTTAACCTCTTGTATATGTTTTTTGTTAATCTCTGTCTTTTTGTTCATGCTATTGAAAACTTTCTTCAGCTCTGTCTTCCAATTCACTCAATATTTCTTCATCTGTATTTAACCTGATGTTCACCACCAATTTAATTTTTAACTATATTGTTTTCTACCTACAGGTTTGAGTTATTTTTATTTATAAAAATTCAATTTTGGTTATTTTATAAATCATATTTATATGGTTATTATCTTATAAAAATTTTTATAACTAGCACATATATTTTTAATCCCTTATTTTATTTTAAAGTATTTTTAACATACATAATTTATGTAGTATGCCTGATAATTTCAGTATTTGAATCTTTGTTAGTCTGATTTTGTTGTCTGCTCCTCCTCAGTAAACTTTCTACCTTGGAACATTATTTGGGGTAATTCTTTGAGGTCTGTGTTAAAGGTATGTTTCACAAAGTGGTTTCGAGTTTGCTTCTCTCTGCTCACTTAGAGCACTGGTTTTTCAACCAACGTGTTTTTACCTAACACAAGTAGTTAAAAACAGGTAGTATACGTTCAGCCCACACATCCCCATGATGGATGACTTGTGGTTCCATCTCAGGAAATTGTTTTCTCCCTTCTTCACACATCATTGAGTTTGAAATAGGCATTTTGTCTTAGTGTTCTTCTGGTAGAGCAGGTTGATTTTTAGTTCTCTTTGGAAATCTTACACAGGCTCCTTCATAAAAAGTAAGGCCTTACTCGTGGCAAACGCTAGGGTTTATTTCCTGTCCCCAGTGCTCAAGAGTCATCACATTTTGGCAGATGTTCCTAGGATAAAGCCATCTGTGGTATTTGTTTACATTTCTGGCATCCTATTTTTATTATGCTACTGGATGCTGCTATTGTTGTTAATCTATAAATTTTAGGTAATTTTTAAGTGGGTAAAATGTTCACGAAAACTAGTTCACTGTATGGATGGAAATGAAATTCTCCTTAATTCCTCTTCATTACCCAAGCCCCTCAGCCCTATTCCCACCTCACTTGTCTTTCTACCCACTCTCTTTAGTCATGGTTTTATTCTTAAAAGACTCCTTCTCTAATTGTTTTTTTTTACCACTGTAGACAACTTCCCAGAATGTGTCTGTCAATTATCTTTTCTTACCCTGGAAATCTCACTACATCTATCCTTATCCATATCCAATGTGGCTAGATCCTGATTCTGTCTTGTTTAACAATTGCAATACTTTTCTTACCAAATCCATTTGTCTTACTAATACACAACTCTGCTCCTGTCATGCACCTATTCAAACCATTAGCAAACCCTGTGACCTACTAAATAAGGCCTTTAACTGGCCTGAATTACCTTTCCAGCTCTATTTTCTTTCAGTTTCCTTCGCCAAGAGCACAAACTTGGTGTGCCTTAGTGTTTTTCATACCCTATGTAATACTTGGGTGTGTATATACTCTCTGCTCTATTAGATGGGGGTCACAGCATGAGCAAAGGCAGGAGGGGTAGAAGAGTATAGGTTAATTACAGCAAAAGGTGGGTAGCGAATAGATCCTTTACAGCCAAATCTTAGATTACACAGATTGTGATAAATGAAGTTCGGGCCAGATAGCAAAGAGCTTTTAATGCTGAAATGTCATTATTCTGGGGACCACAGTGCACCAATGAAAGACCATATTATATATATTTTTATATCACCACTTTGCACAGCACTAGGGAGCATACATGAGTGACATGCCCTGAAGCTGTGTAACGTGTCAGTCTCAATAACCCTCATTTCATCTAGAAAAAAGTCTTAAGCATGGCTGGCATTCATTATCTGCTTACTAAATTTCGTCCATCCTCCATAGGGATTTGTCTTAACATCCATTTTGTAATTACCTAACCTTTGTTGGGACAAGAAAAGTCAAGACAGGTAGCAGTCTGTATATTGGGAAGATCTCCATAGAATCTTGTTTTGTTTTTGTCTCTCCTTTAAAATGGAAGCAAATTAGCATAATATTATATTCAGATTTTAGATACTGGATCCATTGTGGCTTTAAAATATATAATATAATAGAACTATGTATTATTCTGCATAACTTTTTCAGAAAAAATGTTTTGATTTTATATAATTTATGTCTAAGTCAAGTAAGTCCTCAATTCCTATAAATCAGTATGCATTAAATGAGTATAAATGAAGAAAAAGTCCCTGAGCTTTCTCTCTCTCTCACTCTCTCTCTCTCTCCCCTTCCCCTTCCACTCCCCCTGCCCCCACAAAGATAGACCCTCCACTTCTGTAACATAGGAGAAGAAAGAAACAAGCCTTGCTTTGCAGGTCAGAAGCTAGGGAGGCGCATACATGTCTGGGCACAGGCTAGGGCTGCTGCAGTTGGAAAGTGATGTTTCCATTAGATAATGCCATAGGAAGGAATCCAGTGCATCTAGCTCTCTCTAAAGAAATACGGGAACCTGTGTAGCCAAACTGCAGACTGAGAGAAGCCATCATAAATTTCACCTGCCTCAAATCTAAGGGAAAAAAGCCTGCATCCTTGAGAGTCTTCTACCCTGTGGAGTGTTATCGAATGGGGGTCCCACTGCTCGCCACTTGCAAAATCAACTACATACTTACAAATGTCGGTAGAAAGGAAAGTTGCCTTTAATCAGAATGCCGGTAGTCTGGGGAGATGATGGAATCAGTGTCCCCCAAAAACCCCCTCTGAAGATTCTGCTCAGCCATGAAACTTTTAAAAGGAAACAGGGAAGTAATCTCAGTTAATCACTGAGATAGGGGGTCAGAGTTGTTGCCATCCCCCGCTGAGTGCAGGCTTGTGTGCAGGCTTGTCCTCTCCTCATGATCTTCCTGTAGATGTTATCTTGTTCACACAGTTTGTTCACACAGTTTGTTCAGGAGATTACTGAAGGGGAAGCTAAGGAAGAGATCTGGTCATCTGTTAATTACTTATTCTTCATTTCTAGTTCTTCAATCTATGGAAAGAACCGACAAGTTAGGCAATGTATTGTGTGATTAAAAGATTTGAAAGATGGGCTTGAGCCAGAGATGAGTAGAGTACCGGGGTGCCTGGTTAAAAATTACAATATTACTTTGCTAAAGTGACAGGGAAAGAGGCTTCCTGCTGAAGGCGGTTTCCTGCAAAGAACTGCTTACAAATCCCCACTTGTCAGAACATCATTCCATTTCTATGGGATTATGGCCAAACATCTGTCTTCTGTAACTTCTTCATGCTGACATAGGGTGCCATATTCTCAGAGTGGAAGATGTGGACATGGGTCTGTCACATCTCTTTGCTGACAATTTTAATTGCCCACTTACATATACGGGTAGAGCAAGCTACAATTATTTTGATGCCCACAAAGATATAGATTATTGTGAACAATAATGTTAATTCCATTCTCTTGAGGCCAGTTCTTGGTATAGTGCTAGCCGTAGATTCAGTACTGCTCTGAAGACGGAGCAGCTTATGTCATAGCTATAGCCTGGTCATCATGCAGTTAGCTTCTGCCTCTGGTGGCAGTGATAGTATCTGTAAAACAACTCAGGAGTGTTCAGCAGACACTGAGTCTATGACTCTATTGTCCTAATCATTAACTGCTCTGTTTTGTACTTGGAGGGGGCCCTGCAGGGTTCTGCTCATTTCCACGGGTGTGGAAGGAAACCTGGCAATTGGTCCCAGTTTGCTTTTCTCTTTTATCCTCTCAACCAATATAGTGGCTTTTCTTTGTTTAAGCTGGTGTTAAAGAGCAATTAATTTAACTGGATTGGTAGCTATCTATAAACTGCCAAATTTAGTACAAAAATTACTCCGTAAGAGTCCTGAGTGCTGATGTGGAAAAAAGGGAACCCTCCTACGCTGTTGGTGGGAATGTAAATTGGTGCAGCCACTATGGAGAACAGTATGGAGGTTCCTTAAAAAACTAAAATTAGAGTTACCATATGATCCTGCAGTCCCACTCCTGGGCATATACCCAGGCAAAACTATAATTCGAAAAGATACATGCACCCCAATGTTCATAGCAGCATTATTTACAATAGTCAAGATATGGAAGTAAACTAAGTGTCCATCAACAGATGAATGGATAAAAAAGATGTGATATATATATATATACACACACACACACACATACATATATGTATATATATAAATACACATACAATGGAATACTATGCAGCTGTAAAAAAGAGTGAAACAATGCCATTTGCAGCAACATGGATGGACCTAGACATTATCATACTAAGTGAGGTAAGCCAGAGAAAGATAACTATCATATGATATCACTTATATGTGGAATCTAAAAAATAATAGAAATGAATTTATTTACAAAATAGAAACAGAGTTACAGATAAAGAGAAAAACTAGTGGTTACTAGCAGAGAGAGGCAGGGGGGAGGGGCAAAATAGGGGTAGGGGTTTATGAGGTATAAACTACTATGTATAACATAAATAATATATTGTATATTAGCCATTATTTTATAATAACTTTAAATGAAGTATAATCTATAAAAATATTGAATCACTATGTTGTACACCTGAAACTAATATAATTTTGTAAATCAACTATAATTAAAAAAAGCTCTGGGTGTTAATATTTATGTCTTCAGTTTGGTATGATTCTAATTTGATCATGAATACTCATCAGTCTAAATTTGAGAAAGGCGAGAAAATCCTTCTGGTCCTGTATCTAGGAATGGTCATACAGTAAAACAAATTGGCTTATTTGCATGTACTTCTATTTTATTCTATGCCTTCAAGTTACTCGGCCTCCATTGTAGAACCTTAAACAAACACAACATCTGTCACAATTTGATAAGCTCTGAGCCACATATATATGCATTACTTTTGTCAAAAGGCCAAGATGACATAAAACTTAACTTCTATCCCTGTCAAAACAGTTTAGTTCTCTATGTTTCATTTTGTTTCCATCTTTACTGTATTTTTTTCAAAGTTGAACTCTGACTCTCAACAACAAAGAAGAATGAATCTGAACAATACTAAGAGATAAGAAAACTTTGAGAAAGATGCAGTCTCAAAAGAAGATGTAACATGAAGGCACATTCAGGGAGTCAGGAGAGGCCAAATTACACACCAGACTGCAAAAGCTGCAGATGGAAATCACCAGCCGCAAAGAGGGAGTGGGAGAGAATGAAAAACAGTGGCTTTGACAAGCATAGCCTATCCATTTTCCAGACAATGATAGGATCTGCAGGAATTTTGTTGGGGTGGCTCATTTTCCTGCATGGCCTCTCCATCTCTCAGGAAGTTCTGGCCTGGGGTAATGACTACTTGTGATGTAGACAGCCCGCTGAGGAGTCTTGTTTCTATTTTAGCTGCCCATAATCGAAATGTGATCCCAAAATTAGCCACGAAGGCAAGACAGGAAACACCCTAAAAGATAACAAGCTGCTGGCATCCCTCTCAAATGAACTTTATCTTCTCTAGCCAAAATAGACCACTAAAGGAATTTTTTAAACCTCAGTATTTTTCCAGTATAAGTGGTAGCAACTGTCAGCAGACAACTCCATTAAATCTAAGATGGAATGAGAGTGATCTTCTTTGACACCAAGAGAAGAGCTAAGTTCCAGTGTGGCTATTCTGATCATCAGTTTAAATATATTAATTAATTTGCCATAAAATTCTTTAATAAACCAGTTAATGGAAATGTTGTTAGAAGTAAGTATTTATTTGAGAAGGAACGAACACCACAGATATGCTTAATGGATTTGATTTTCTACTGAAATCTGATTTGTGTGATCAGAAGTTCAACCCCCAAATTAATTATAATTCTGAGTCTTTAAACCATTTAAATCATTCTGTTAACCTGAGTTTTTTACAATCCTTTGAAATTTTGACTTGACAGGACTAAGACTAAAGTGCAAAAATTTGAACTTAAAAATTACCATAAAAATAAATTAGTTGCTTCAAAAGAATGGAAATAGGGCATCTTAATTTTTAATTCCATTTTTTGACATTTTACTCCCCCTACCACCTTGCCAGAAATAAAAGATTAATTAAGCTTTCAGTACTTCTTATTACAAAGAAATGTGTTTGCAAAATCTCTTTGTCATCCCTAACCCCACGCATCATCCACCAGTCTATTTTGTTCATTGCTTTTTAATTCTGGAAGATGAACACGGAAAATGATTTGTAATTTGTAACTTATGACATAAATAGGTGAGATTATCTCAGTGACTACTTACCATGGTCTCATCAACTGTCAGATGTCTAATAGTAATAATAATGCTAAAATGTATTGAGTTTTACTAAGTGCCAATTACTCTTGTATGTATTTGCATGTATTAGCTTATTTCATCCATACAACAACCCTATGAGACAGAAATTAAAAGCTGGGCAGAGAGGAGTTAAGTAATGTGTCCCAGGTCACACCCTAAGTGGTTAGGGCTGATCTTTAAGCCTGGGGTCTGATTCCAGAGCTCTTGCCCTTAACCATTATGCAACATCATTTTCCTGTACTTTTTAAGATATATGAGTATGTGATGATGTTTGTAAATAGCTAACATAAAGATAGGAAAAATATATATATGACTTCTGTTTTCATTAAATAAAAATTATCTACCATTTTTAGTTGTATACACAATTGATGGTACAAATAATTAGATCATTGTACTGTTTGATAAGACAGTGAAAAAAATCCGCTTTCTCTAACTTACAGAAAGAAATCATTTGTTTTCATTTTCTCACAGTTTTACAGTATTTATCATCAGCATTGGTGTTGACAGCTTTCCCTGTTACCATGGACTGTTTTGTCAATCTTATCAGTCCCCACAGACTTTTGAAAAGACAAATGTTCTAATCTAACTTGACAAAAGCAAGAAATCAGAGAGACAGAGATTGAGGGAGAGATAAGAGACACAGAGTTTGAGAGAGAAACAGAGATCTTTGTTTTGGTTTCAGATGCTTTTCCCATAGTCCCAGGCCAAAATTACAAGTGCCATTCTCTCTTCTTGCCAATCATCAATCTATTCATTCATTTACTCTTTCTTTCATTTAAAAATGTTCATTGCATACCGTGCTGTTTTTATGCTAGTCACTGTTGGGGTTTTTCTCTTTACCTCATTATAGTGATCAAAACCCAACACTATCCATTTTCATAGGGCTTCCATTTTAGTGGGGGGATAAATATTGATCAAAAAAAAAAAAGCAAATATATAACGACAAGAAGCTGTGATACAATGCTATTTAGAAAAAAGTAGCTGATGCTATGAAAACATGCACTAGATGAACCTGGCCTATTCTGGAAAAGCTGGATGACTTCTGTTGTAGTTTCCTAGGGCTAACGTGATGACCACAAACTCGGTGGCAAAATGACAGAAATGTATCGTCTTATAGTTCTGGAGGCCAGAAATCTGAAATCCGGTTATTAGTAGAGTTGGCTCTTTCTGGAGGCTCTGAGGAGACCTCTTCATGCCTCCTCTCCTAGCTTCTGGTGGTTGCTGCCAATCCCTGGTGTTCCTTAGCTTGTAGATGTGTCACACCAATCTCAGCTTCCATTGTCCAGGCCTTCTCTCCTTTGTGTTTGTGCGTTTGTGTGTAAAGTTTTCCTTTTCTTAAAAGGACACCAGTCCTTGGATTAGGGCCCTAATCCAGTATGACCTCGTCTTAACGTGATTACATCTGAAATGACCCTGTTTCCTAAATAATGTCACATTCATGGTACCGGGTGTTTGGACTTGACCATGTCTTTATCAGGGAGCACAATTCAACCTACAACAACTTCCCTGAGTCAGTTACATTTGAGCTGAGATCATTAGACTCTGAAGGAAAAGAAGACCCTGCAGAGGGAGTGGGATGTGTAAAGGTCCTGAGGCAGGAAGGGGCATTCTATTTGATGACTTGGAAGAAGGACACAGAAACAGTTGCATGCATAGGGAAACACAGGAGTGAAGACTCAAGAATGTGCAAACTCAAGGACGTGCAGACTCAAGAGGCACAGGTGCAGCACATAGGCTCCCACTCGGTGTCCCCTCACACAGCTGTGGACAGTCACAAGCTTGGCCACCTCCACTGTAGTTCCAGTGCTCCTTCCTGTGCATCCCAATAATCAACAGCACCTCCTGTGTCCTTGAGCAGAAAGAGGGAAAAACACTCCCCTCTTCCGGGTGAGGCTGTAGGACAGAAAGTCTTTTTGGCCAAGCTTGGGTTGTGTTACATGAACACAGTGCTTGGAAGAAGACAAGTTAGGTTATATCCCAGCTTTGTAACAACTTGGGTAAGTGACTTCATGCTTTTGAGGGCCAGTTTTGTCATCCATAAAGTGGGGATCATAGTATGTCTCAGAGTCTCATTGTGAATGTTAAATAAGATAAAGCATGTTCGAGCACTTCGTAAATTTATAAACTTGTAAAAAAAAAAAAAGGAAAAAAAGGAGAAAGAATGCTAGGCAGTACTAGGACCAGGGAAGATTAAAAATCCTTGGCCTTTTAAGCCCAGCGCAGTTCATGCAAATATCTTCCCAGTGACAGAAAAAGCAGGGCTGGGGGATGGAGAGATTTATTAATATCATTTCCCAATCTGTCTACTGTGGAGGAGGTGAGAAGGTTAATAATAACAATAACATTTAATCTGTGTACAGTGGGAAAGGTGGGAGAGTTTTTTGTTTTGTTTTATAAATTTATAAATTTATTTATTTATTTATTCGTTTTTGTCTGTGTTGGGTGTTCATTGCTGCACGCAGGCTTCTCATTGCAGTGGCTTCCCGTGTTGCAGAGCATGGGCTCTAGGCACGCGGGCTTCAGTAGTTGTGACGCACGGGCTCAGTAGTTGTGGCTCGCAGGCTCTAGAGCACAGGCTCAGTAGTCAGGGCACATGGGCTTAGTTGCTCCGCCGCATGTGAGATCTTCCCAGACCAGGGATCGAACCCGTGTCCCCTGCATTGGCAGGCAGATTCTTAACCACTGTGCCACCAAGGAAGTCCGGGAGAGTTAATATTAATCATTTTCATAACTGAGTTTATGTACCGTGGTTTATGGTTAACACTAGTTTTCTCATATAAAATCTCATGCAATGCGTGTGTCTCCTAAACCCCTTTCTAAAATAAAACTCACATGTCAGGGGGATGGGAGAATCTGTAAACACAAACCTTATCTGCTAGCATGTTGGCTGGAGTGGCTTATCATGTTTACTGAGCTTGGGAAGGCTGAGTGGAGTGAGGCACTGGGCCAGAAGATGGTAACAAAGGTGGGAGAGAAAGAGGCCAGAATGAGGCTCCAGTCACCTCCACACCCCCAGGAAGATCCTGGGAGAGAGGAAAGAAACAGAAGAGATTTTTTTTTTTGCCCAGGACTGACCTGTCCACTCTAAGGGTCTCAGCTTTCCCAGAGACAGATCAAAGTATGTCACTGTCAGAGCTGTCATGAAGGTGGGGCTTATCACACAGAGGACGACACAATGTATCTTGCAGTGGCCACACTGCCACACAGCTCTGGAGAATGACCTGCAGACTGACCCACAGTTGAGAAGGGAGGAGTTGGAGGCCTGGGAGCAAATGATGTGAAGCATGTGGGAAGCTTTTTTGATCCCTTCATCCGTGTCTTTCCAAAATGTATTGTGACTTCTTATACATATATGTGCACATGGTGTGTGTGTATATTAAAAATTACACTTTGTGTTTTGTTCATCATATTGCTTTTTTGATTCAGTAATATATCTTGAAGTGCAGCTAGTCTCATTGGTTCACTATATCTACTTATGTATCTTATAACTATTGTATACTAGTTTATAGGCTGGACATACCACTTTATTAAGCCAGTTCCTTTCACATGGACGTTACAATGTTCCTAATTTTTCCCTATTACAGTGTTGTGCAGGTATGGGTTTGACCTTTATGAAGTCCTTCATTGTTACCTTTTAACATGCTATATAATTTATATATTTCTCTTGCTCGTTTTTTGTCTCGCTCTCCTAGAATATAAACTCCATGAGAGCAGGGATTTTTGTCTCTTCTATCTACATTCTATCTATTGGTCTTCAGCACCTAAAACCACATCTAGCAGATATTCATTGGAAGAATGCATACGGCCACATTCTGCCTCCACATATAGCTGTGGTATATTGTCCTTTTACTAGAGTTAAGCTCTCAAAGGAGCGGGGATAGTCACCCTCATCTCTTTCATCTGCAGTGCCTGGCATAATGCCTTTCTTAGAGTGGGAGCTTAATAAATTTCAGAGAGAAACACTCTAGCGTACTGTTTAATACTTCATGCAGCTCTATGTGACTTTGCATCTCAGCTTAACAACTGATTCATTGTAATTGTGGCCAAACACCAACTTAGAAAGGATTAACAGCAGCTTATATCTGGTCCCTCTTACCACCTCTACAGCTCTCACCCTGACCTAAGCCACCACCATCTCTAAGCTGGTTTTTGCAGTGGCTTCCAAGCCAGTCTCCTTACTTCCACTCTTATGAAAATTCTTCTACTCTTACCATTGCAGTCAGTGAGATGCTAAAACCCAAGTCAGATCAGGGCACCCCTCCTGTCAAACCCTCTAATGGGACCTCACTCTGAGTAAAAACCCAAGTCGATGTAAAATGGCCTAAGAAGCGCAGCATGGTCTGCACATGCTGCCTTCCCATTAATGCCTGCCCTCAACTTGGCTGCTGTCCTAGCTTGCTCACTCTCTCCAGCCTGGCTGGCTTCCTTCAGCTCCTGGAACTTGGATGTCTGTGCCCACTGCTGAGCTCTTATCCTTGCCCTGCACTCCTGGAATGCTTCCGCCCGGGCATCTGCATGGCTCACCCCTTCCAGTCTTTAGCCAACTAACACCTGCTTGGTTAGGCTTTCCGTTATCTAAAATCACAACCTACCTGGACACTTCCCATCACCTTCCATGCTTTTATTTTTCCCCATAGAACTTTGTCATAATCTAGCAGAGTACTTATTTATTTATCATGCTTATTGTGTGCCCCTCCCAACTAACATGTTACCTCCATGAGCTGGGGATTATGTCTGTCTTCATTTATTTACTCAGTGCCAAGACCAGTGATTGGCAGCTATGAAGTGTTCAAAGAGGCATTTTTAAAAAGACCTCTTATTGGATACATACCGTGCTAAACCCTTCACCTGCCTTTGTCCATGGAATTTTCATCACCACCCTTCAAGAGAGGCACTGAGTGACAGAGTGAAGACATGGGCTCTACAGTCAAACGGCTTGGATTAAATCTTCCCCAGTCAGTACTTACCAGCTCAGGGCTGAATGAAGGTCAATCATTAATCTTCACTAAGTCTCTGTTACCCCATCTGAATGAATACACGGGAAATATTACTAATTACTGTTTACTACTATTGGTTGTATTTTGTCAGACTGTCTGAAGGAACCAGGTCGACACTATAAGTTTTTCAACCACAGCCCTAGATGAAGGCTTCCAATCCCATCTTATTTAATTACCTGTCTCATGTGATCATTTAAGACTTAATAGCTATTTTGTGTGCACTGTTTTGCAGGAGTAAAGTACTCCCTTGTCTTACCCTATTTCACACAGGAAAAATGTTAACTGCTAGGTTATAAGTGCCCTGAAGAATGGGATTTATCACTGAAATGCCCTAAGTGACTACTTCAATCAGGGCTCAGCGCATTGCTGCAATAATGATACGCAGCCTTGTGTTACATCTTTGAAACACCCTGGACAAGAAATGTGTTTGCAGCCTTATGCTTTGATTTCTGTAGAGCAGGACTTATTTTTGATTCATCTGAGAATTTTAAAGCTAATAATAGATAGAAAAAAAGGAAAAAAAAAGATATTCCCTTTCTGATCCTAAAGGAGAGACAAGCGCTATGGAGTGGTTAAAATGAATGTTTTCGAATCAGGCTGACCTGATTTTAAACTTTGACAGACATATCATGGGCTGTCAAGAAACAACTGAATCAATGAATGGCTCATAGACATACAAGCTGTGTAAAGTTGGGCAGATTTAGAATTTTTAATGTCTTCTCTTGCATAATGGGAAAATGATATCTACATCAAGAACATGTTTTAGAGAGAGACTATATGTGCAACGGTAAATACTGTGTTTGACATATAGAAAGATTTCAATAGCACTATTATTAAATAATTTTTTAGTCTACAGCTCAGCATGTGGAACCCTCCTCCCCCAAATTTAATGTTTTACATGAGGTGTAAAAATAGAGATGCGCTTAGTATCAGATATAAAAATGAGCCCTTTCCAAATTCTCTCTTCTCCCTCCTCCATCCTCCCCCTAACTCGAGTTAATCAATAGTCTTGGTATATACATAATTCTTATGAAATCTTCTCATATAACATTTATTCACTTCTTCCTTATTTCCTCAACCACGTGACAAATCATCTCTCATCGTTCAAGACTCTGCTCAGCCATCCCTTCTGTTAGAAGCAGCCCTAGTCCCCCCCAGGGAATTGGGTCTCCTCCTCTGTGCTCCAGTAGTGCCTGGTTTGCTTCCCTGTTACAGCACTCATTACATCTTCAAACTTGCAGTTCATTATTTACATGGCAATCCCTCCCAGTGGGGATAGCTATAAAAAGTATTCATAAGTCATACATTTGAGACTGGACTAGATGACTTGTGTTCCTACCTCAGAGCATTAAAAATATAATGCATGTAAACAGCTTAGCCCAGTGGCCGGCAGTAGTAAATGGTCAATAATAATAATGATGATGATAATTAGCAGTAGTAGTAGTATTCAGCTGTCACAGTATGAGGTGAGTAAGTAGATGAAGTATAATAATTATCTGTACAAAAGCTATGATGATCTAGGATATTATAGACCAGCACTCCAAGGTTTTGGAATATCAAAGATTGCTTACCATACAAAGAGGAAATAATGGATCTCAGAATCTTTCTTGTGGGTCTGTGTACAGAAAAAAAAAAAATTGAGTTTTCTTTTCCTAACAAAGTTGTTTATAGAAATAGTTTAAAATCTTAAATGAGAAATTAACACTACACTGTATTTCCTCCTCAATAAATGTCTGCTGAATGAATGAATGAATGATGACTATAACTCTTCCATTGATAATATATTCCTACATTAAGATTTGCTCTCAAGCAGTGGTGCTTATTTTAAAATGCAATTGCTCCTGAGAGCCTGTCTCTAAATTTTCTGGTATCTTTATCAGAGACTTGGTTGCAGAGAAATTCAGCCTCGGTGGCTATGGGAGGTATCCGATTAAGGACAGGGTAGGACCACAGTATAAGCTAAAATTCTCACCTTTGGTACCTCACCGCATTGCCTGAGGCTAGCACTACCATCATTCAGCTAAGAGCTGGAAACCTAGGGATCACTTAAAATTCCTTCAAGTTTTTTTAAGTTATGAAGCCGTCTCCCCCTGCCCACCCACCCCCACCAGGATTGGCCCTTAGTTGAACAAGGCTTCTGTCTCTCCTCCAGATCATCTGCTACATCAGATGTTATCAGCAACAGGGGCTCTGAGGGTGGCCCAGAAACATTCCATCTGTGTGCAGTGATCCCTTCAAGCTCTCCTTTATGCTCTGGAGCACGCTCCTGTGAGGGGTGGTGTCCCTCTGCATGTGGCAGCCTTTCTTGAAGGCTGACCTCAAACTGCTTAAGGAAAGGCAGCACAAGTGCCCATCAACTGATGAAGGGATAAATAAAATTCAGTTTCAACCATACAATGGAGTATTATTCCGCAATAAAAAGAAATGAAATATTGATACATGCTGTATTATGGGTGACTCTTTTGAAGTAGAAGAAGCCAGTTAATTAAAAAAAAAATCCACATATTGTATGATTCCATTTATACAAAATATCCAGAATAGACAAATCTGTAGAGAGAAAAAGTAAATTAGTGATTGCCTGGGTTGGGAGAGTTTGGTGGGCAATGGGAAATGACTGCTGACAGGTATGGGTTTTCTCTTTGGCATGATGAAAAGTTCTAAAATGGATTGTGGTAATGGTCGTGCAACCTTGTAAATATGCTAAAAAACTGAGTTATGAATTTTATGATATGTGAATTATACCTCAATAAAGCTGTCCAAAACGGGGAGGGGGCAGCACAAAGCAACAGAAGGATTTTAGTGAAATTATATATGAGAATCATGAGATTGTCAGGCACGCGTCACAACTGGAAAGGACTTTGGAAAGTTGCTCTCCAACAGACGGCTATGTAGGGCCATACGTATGAACAGCTGCTTACCTCAAGGTATCTATAAATTGATTCCATCCTCAAATTCCTGTGATGCTTTTTTCTCTCCTGAACATGTCTAATTTATTACTCCTATTCTTTTTCCCAGCTTTTATGGGATGAAGTTCACAATAATTCCCAGACTAAAAATATGTGAAGTCAGGCACATATTTTATATTTTTTGGAAAGGATTATAAATTAAAATGTAAAATATGGCTGTTGCTTTGCACATTCTTGCTGCAAGCAATGACAGAGAGCTGGTACTCGTTATTTACAATGGGACAGAAGCATGTAATGTTTAAAAGTAGGACATGATTCCATCAAAGTCTCCGTGTGACAGAGCTGCCACCTCCTTTTTCATCCCCACGGCCATGGCCTCATTCAGGGCTGCATTATTTCTCGCCTGGACCATTGAAGCAGACTTACTAATTTCCTGCCTCCAGTCTCTCCCTCCTTAGTAACTCATCCTCCATCACACTGCTGGAGCTACCTTTCTAAAACGCAAATATGAGGCAGGCTAGCCCAGGGTACACACCTTGGGTCTCAGTTTCAAACTGCCTGGATTTGAATCTGGGCCTCACCAGCTTTCCACTCAGTCCTCTTAGGCAAGTTACTTAATCTTTCTGTGAATCATTTTATTTCCCCCACTATGTTTAGTGAGCATTAGATGAGAGCAGTATTTTAATTGCTAAATCCAATGACAGGCTCATGGCAATCAGTCACTGTAAGCTTTTATTATTATTACACTTATATGCAAAGGCTGCTATGTTTCTCCATTTCTCCATAATGAAATCTAATCATTATGAATTAAATTTAATCATCGATTATTCAGGAGCCTGTGAAATCTAACCCCAGTCTCTCTTCTCCCAGTTCACAACCTTCTCTACATACATCAGTTGTGTGGCTCCATGTTTTTCTCAAGTTCCTTCCTCTGCCATTTGAGTATCTCCAGTTAGAAAAGCCCATTCTTCGTTCAAGATGACGATATGGCCAGGAAGTGACTGGGAAGCTTTTCCCAAACTGTCCTTTCCTCTGTGTTGTGACAGCACCATAGGGGTTTGAGAGAAGTTGACCAAAGTGAGACATATTTTATAGGTAAAACAAACCAGACTTCCTAGTGGACCGGATAAGGGAAATAAGGGATAAAAAAAAAAAAAAAGGATGATTTCTAAGCTTAGATCTGGAATAACTGGGCATGTGCTGGTGCCGTTTATTGATATGGGAAAACTTGGGGAGGATAAGGTTTTTGAGGAACTAGTAAAAAAGACCTCTGTATTAGTTAAGTTAGGTTTGAGATACCAATTGGATGTCCAAGTGGATTTGGTAAGGAAGCAGTTGAATACATGAGTCTGGGGTTTGGGGAATGGTCAGGGCTATGGATATAGCACTGAGAGTCATAACCCTGTAGGTGGGGCCAGTGGAGATAACCTGGACGAAGCCCTGGGGACCAGCAACATCTAGAGAGCAACTAGAGGAAGAGAAACCTGTTAACTGTATACATGTGAGTTTACTCACCCAGAACCTGCTTGGAGTTAAGTACTGTCTTACTTATCTTTGTGCCTAGTGGTGTTTGTCATACAAATTTTCAATAAATGCTTGTTGAATTCATTTCAGTTCTAAAAGCAAAGAATGGTAACCACTTAGAAGTCTCCCAGCCATACACTTTAATGATTTCGCAACATTCGCAAAACAAGCATGAAGGACAACTCCAGCATCTAGCCGAGGGTGGAATATGGTGGACAGGTCCGTGACGGCTGGAGACAGGCAGATCCAACTTCCTAACCTTTTCCTATCCCCTTTCCCTAGGGACACTCTCCAAAGGGCATGGCCCCAGTGCTCATGGGTAGATGGCAGAAAGTCCAGGATCCCAGCATGGTCCTCAAGGCTGAATACCAGGGGTCTTGGTAGAGCAGCAGCTGCTAGAACATATGGGTCATCAGCAGGAATTCCCCTTAGTTCTGGACTGAAGCACCTAGATGTACACAATACTCAATTTTCTGAAAGGTTGCATGGGAAACTCTCTAGTATCTTCTTTATCTAGTCATGTTTTTTTTGCATGGACTCTTAACAGTTTAGTATTCATATTTTCCTTACCTCCTTGTTCCTATGACACATTTAAGAATTTGTAAATCAAGATACATCTCTCTTTTTTCCTCTCCTCTTTCTACTGTTCTGACTAGGCCTTCATCATCCTTCACCTTGGCAAGTTTAATAGCCTTCTATCTGGTCTCCCTGCCTTCATTCTCTCCCCACTCTGCCACCAGAATAACCATGCCAAAGTACTGCTGTATCAGGGCATCTACCTGCCAAGAGCTCCTACAGCTTCCTTGTTACTTACTGAAAAATAAATAAATAAATAAAAGATTCCATAATTCTAAGGATGGCATACCAGGTCTCCCAGAATCTATCATTTCCAGGCAACCTTTCTAGCATTAATGCCCACCAACCATATCCTGGGTTGTAACTAATCAGGCCCCCGTTTCCCCGAGAATAGTTACTGTGCTTTCTCTTTGCTGTATCTTGTCACCTGCTGTTTCCTTCACCCAAGGTTCACCTGTTTCTCTACCTGTTACAATCCTACCCGCTCCTCAAGTTCCAGGCAATGCCACCGTCTTCAGGGAGCCCTCCTTACTCCTTACTCCTCTCCTGAGAAGTCTATATTTTTGAAACAACTAGTGTTTATTTTTTTAAGGCAGTTATCAGATAGATGATGGTGATGATGATGAAGATAGATAGATAGATAGATAGGGATAAAGGTTTGTTGTTGTTTTTGCCTTGGAAAGCTAACAATTTCAATTTCAACATACTGTACTTAGCACAACATATACAAGCCTACTGACTAAATGAATAAGTGAGTGACCCAATTAACTCAGCATAATTAATCCCCACTTCTCCCAGTTTATCCACTGTATAATTCTAGATCTTTATATATCAGATTTTCTTAAAGTTGGGTCTCTCTGTAGGGCGACCATAGGTCATCATATAGGTGACTTCCTTTCACAAATACTAATTAAGTGCCTGGTATGTCCTAGGTCTTGTGATGGACCCTGAGAAGCAAGTTGTAAATACAAACAACACATTCCTGCTCTTACAAAGCTTGCAGATTATGGAGGTGACCGCACTTGAATAACAAGGGCATGTATTAACCTGGGGGTAAGGTGGGAGGCTTCGAGGAGGAACTGATATGCCAGCTGAGACCTGATGGAGTCATAAAGGTTAGTCAGACTAACCTGTCTGTGTGGCAGCGTGTGAGGATGAGGATACGGGGAGGATCATGTGAGCAGGCTGGGCAGAGGATGGAGAAAAATGAAAAGTCCTTATGCGAAGAGAGGAAGAATCAGAAAAAGACATTCCTTACGGCCAGGGTATAAGTGAGTGATGTGGAGGAGGTGAGGCTAGGAGAATGGGCAGGTTCAGGCATAAGGAGCACTCTGAGGTGTGAAAGGTATACTCATATATGTCTTCATAGGTCTTTGAAGGGTTTTAAGCAGGGCGTTGACATGACCAAACTCGCCCTTTAGAAAGCCGGCCCTAAATTGAAGCACCAAGTGGACAGGAGCCCTAGGGAGGAGGCTCGTGCAGGCGGCTCGGGCTGAGTGCCTGACGGGCACGTGGCCCAGGTCTTGGTCACAGCGGTAACTGCTGTCTCTGCCTCTCCCAGGGCTTCTAGGACAGCGGCTGAGGAGACCTTCCCGAGGGGCAGCACGCAGTAGCTGCTGAGCCATCGCACCCGGGAGAAGCAGCAGTAACATGGCAGCCCCTGCTTGAGAGGAATTAAACACCAACAGACTCCATTCAGAGAGGAACAATGTCCAAGAAAGGGCGAAATAAGGGCGAGAAGCCCGAGGCGCTCATTGTCGCCCTTCAAGCTGCCAACGAAGACCTCAGGACCAAGCTCACAGACATCCAGATAGAGCTACATCAAGAGAAGTCCAAGGTGAGTGGGGCTCCCCAAGGCTGCAGCCTGGGAGGCTCTGGGCCGGCTCTGCCCGCTGGCCTGCCGCAGTGGGCCTCTGTCTGCTGGTTGCCAGAAAGGGCAACAACCCCTGGACAGAGGGAGATTCCCTGTGTGTGGCAGGAGGAAGTTGACCACAGGATACACAGAACATGAGAAAAACCTGCCTGTGGGGCTGAGCTCTGCCTCCCCAGGGGGCCAGATGTAAAAATGGAGACCAGACCTGCCCCCACCTACACCTCTGGACACTTCATAGGCATACGGCCTTGGGTAGGTTCCACCCTTGCCCTCTGTAGTCATTTCCCCTGTGGCATTTCTCAGATGCGTCCCTGGTGTCACTCCACTGCTCAGAACCCTGCAACGGCTTCCTGCCTCTCAGTCAGGACTTTCCCCACCACTGAGGACTCTCCCTCCAGCTGTCTCCCAGACCCATCTCCCACTGCTGTCCCCCAGATCACTCTGCTTCAGCCTCTTCGCTGGACCAGGAGACATATGCCCATCACATTTGGGCCTTTGCCCTTGTTCTTCCCCAGTCAGCGGCATGCTCCTTCCTCACCAACTTCAAGTGTCAGCCCTAGTACAAGCATCTGACCACAGTGTCCAAAACAGAGCACTTCCTGGGCCCACATACTGCTTAAGGCCTGCCTCTTCTTGATTCATCTCAGAGCAATTTCTATGTTTATGTATTCAACTTGTTTAGTGGTTCTCTCTCCCCAGTCAAGTGTAATCTCTATGACAACAGAGTCTCATCTTATGTCTCTATTCCTAGAGCCTAAATAAATGTCCAGAACTGAAAAGCTCAACATATATTTGTTAAATGAGTAGATGAATGACATGACCAAGAGGTGATTTCTTCACTATACCTTAGCTTCTTCATCAGTCACATACTGTTTTCCTGTTGAGCTGGGATGAGGTTTAAGTTAGACAAGTACAAAAAGGAGTCATGAGGAGTACATGAGATAATTCACGTCAGAGGCTCAGAGAGCTGCCTGGCACATAGCAAACTCTGAAAAAAAAATGCATGGTAATATCCCTTCTAAAATGCTGTATGCTTGAGTCAGTTGCTATCTAGACTTAAGAAAGTCTCTTTAATTCTCTGAATCTCATCCCTTAAATGAATATGCTAACACTTATCTTACTAGAGTGGTATGGATATCAAACAGGGTCACGGACAGGAAAGCATTTTGAAATATGTGACAGGCATAAGACATTTTTGCAAACTAGAGACAGCCATGTCAGCATAAAGTTGCCTTAAAGAGATAGAGCCTTGTGTAGTAAGGAAACGTTCTTGGTCAAGCTATAGATCACAAACCAACAGATATCCTTATTCTTTTTAATCTACCTCTTCTTCCTTGACGTTGCTATTACATTTTAATTAGTTATTTTCACCCAAATCTATTTCTCCTGGTTTGAGCAATAATAAAGCTTGGATTGGCCAAAGCTCCTGGCCTCCCGTCTCAGCTAAGCCTTGACCTTGGATAACCAGACCCCAATGTAAAGTTTGTGAAGGATATTATAGTTTCCACGAAGCTAAAAGGACTGGGATGTCCCGAAATGAAAACAAACAAACAAACAAACAAAACCCAAAAACTTTTGTGTAAGAGTCAGAAAACCAGAATATTGTCTTTATCTCTCCTTGGGGACAAATTTCAGTGTTTCAGTATCTCGATCTGTAATTCAGTGACTGAATCTGTTTCTCCATATCTGTGTCCCTCAAGCATCACTGGGCGTTAGAATAACCTGAGGGAACTTATTAAAAATTGAGATCCCTGGGCCCACAACCCAAGGATTGTGATAAAGTAGGTGGGTTAAGGTTCAGGACCGCAATTCCAGCAAACAGTCCAGACAGTCCCCATGGAGGTGGCTCTCTGCCTTCATGTTGACAAACACTCCACTCCACGATTCCTTCCAGGTTGACAACCTATAAACATTTCATTGGTTTTAACTTTCCCTGGGGCAACATAACATTTCAAGGGAGGCAGACTCCTTTTTTTTTTTGCGGTACATGGGCCTCTCACTGTTGTGGCCTCTCCCGTTGCGGAGCAAGGCTCCGGACGCACAGGCTCAGTGGCCATGGCCCACAGGCTCAGCCGCTCCGCGGCATGTGGGATCCTCCCAGACTGGGGCACGAACCCGTGTCCCCTGCATCGGCAAGCGGACTCTCAACCACTGCGCCACCAGGGAAGCCCGGCAGAGTCCTTTAATTGTAGTAACAACAGAATGACAAACTACCTTCACGGGAAGAAACCTATCCGTCTAAAGACCGGCAACTATAACCTGCTGCTGATTTACAGAGAGCAAACTCATGAGATTTTAAAGAGGCAGAGGCCCGACAGACCCCACCCTGCCATTTTCCACACATTCAAGCTTTTTTTTTTTCATTCAAGCCTTTTAAAAGGAGTAACTCTTGACCACGGACAGAGCTGTTTATCCTGCCTGTTTATCCAGGGCCTGGCCCTGGTGTCCAAGCCAGCAGGTCAGGGGTAATCTCCCTTGCCTCTGACAAGAGATGAGAAGCCAGACCCTGGAATAAAAGCACTGCCCTATTGTCCCCTCTGCTGCCCCCTCCCCAGTCTCCCTCTCCGCGGTCCTTAATTACAATCCCAGCACAGGGGCCACAGCAAAGCCTCACTGCCTGTCAGCAGCTTTCCCCAAAGAGCAAAGGGAATTTAGAGGGCAAACAAGCCATAAAGCAGTTTTATTAAAATAAATACGATTGTGTTTCCAAAGGCCCAAGCTTTAAGAGAGAGAGAATATGAACAATGCCAACATGTGAATTCACACTCTCAGTTTGGCTCCAAGGCTATGATGATAAAATGACAGTTTAGCCACTGGGGAATGGACTAGTTAAAGAGCAGAAACCTTTGGAGCAATGGGGCATTACTCATTTTTCCAGAAAGACAAATCATCCCATTGACATTTGCAGAACACATTGTAGTAGAGCAGAGTCACAAATGCTGGACTGTTTTGAATGTTTACTCTCTGTCCCACACCGTAAGAACTGCATTTCCTCCTGACATAATCCCAGCTCTTTCCCTTAGCGCCTGAGTGACCCTGAGCAGGTTATGAAATCCCTCTGCATCTTCCTTCCCTCATCTGTCATATAGGATAATAGTCATGTTTACTTCCTAAGTGTGTTATTTTTTGAGGAGTTAGTGTCAAACATGTTGTGTTATAATTCAGTCATCTCACTTCATCCTCACTACCATTCTCTGAGGTGGGCATTGTTGTGATCCACATTTTACAGATGAGGAAACCGAGGCTTGGTGAGGTTAAGCAATTCACCCAGAGTCACATGCTAGTCGGTGACAGAGCTGAGTCTTTAACTCCCCTTCTCTCTCCTCTCAAGCCAATGCTCCTTTTTTGAAATATATTTTTCCCCAGTTTTATTGAGATATAATTGACATATCACATTGTATTTGTTTTAGGTATACAACATAATGATTTGATATATGTATAAATTGTGAAATGATTACACAATAAATCTAGTCAGTATCAGTCACCTCACATAGTTACAAAGTTTTGTTTTCTTGTGATCAGAAACTCTAAGATATACTCTCCTTGCAACCTTCAAATATTGTTAACAGGATTGTTAACTATAGTTGCCATGCTGTACATTACATCCTCAGAACTTACTTATTGTATAACTGGAAGTTTGTACCTTTTGACCCCCCTCGCCCATTTCTCCCATCTCCTACATCCTGCCTCTGGCCACAACCGCCAGTCCGTTCCCTGTATCTATGAGCTCTAATTTTTTTTTTTTAGATTCCACACAGCATCTGTCTTCCTCTGTCTGACTTATTTCACTTGGCATAATGTTGCAAATGACAGAATTTCCTTCCTTTTTATGGCTGAATAATATTTTGTGTGTGTGTGTGTGTGTGTGTGTGTGTATGTGTGATATATCACATTTTCTTTATCCATTTTACATCAGTGGACACTTAGGTTGTTTCCATGTCTTGCAAAGCCTATGCTTAAAATATGTGAAGGTCTGGAAAATACTGAAAAGTTTAGGCAGAGGAAGAGAGGATGTAAGAACTTTTCTTTACACTATTGTGCAAAATTTCAAATGGAGAAACAAAGTGGGAGAGGGAGTGGGAACATACCCCTATCCTTCTCCCACAGATGCCTGCATTTCCACTGCAGGGAAATGAAACAAAAATACTGGATACAGTCAACTTCTGGTGAGTAGAAATTATCTAAAAGATTTGCCAATCGCTGATAGGAATAACCATGCAGATAGGTAGGTCATTTTGACTGGACTCCAGGCATAAGGGCCAAGAGGATATAACTGTGAAGAGCCTGTGGTGGATAGGAAAGAACACAAGGCGGGGTCTTTTTCTTTAGTTAATTAATTAATTTATTATTTTCTTATTTTTTTGGCCGCATTGGGTCTTCGTTGCTCTGCACGGGCTTTCTCTAGTTGCGGCGAGTGGGGGCTACTCTGTTGCGGTGCACAGGGTTCTCATTGCAGTGGCTTGTCTTGTTGGGGAGCATGGGCTCTAGGCACATGGGCTTCAGTAGTTGTGGTTCGTGGACTCTAGAACACAGGCTCAGTAGTTGTGGCACACGGGCTTAGTTGCTCCGCAGCATGTGGGATCTTCCCAGACCAGGGCTCAAACCTGTGTCCCATGCATTGGCAGGCGGATTCTTAACCACCTGCGCCACCAGGGAAGCCCAGGGTGAGGTCTTTATGCTGGATGATCTTGTCATTTCTGGCCTGCACTTGTGCATCTATAAAACGAGCAGATTGTAGACAACATAAAAGAGCTAAGGTCCTTGCAAAACGGTCGAGATTGGTTAGGAAAGGAAACTGCTTTAGCTCTTCGGGACCCTTCCCTGACCACCGAGTTAGATGACACTGTTCCCCTAGTTCCATGTACTCTATCACATCGCCCTGTAATACTTTAATCACCGGGCTCTGTACTGTCTGAAGTTATGTTATTCGTTTATTTGCTTGTTTATTGCCTGCTGCCCCCACCCCAATGAAATATATGCTCCTATGGGTAAGAGACCATGTCTGCTTAAGGGATCCCCTAAGTAAGGTATCCCCAGAGCTTGCAGTGCTGCCGGGCATGTAGGAGACATGTCCTACTTGTTGAATGAATTTCCATGGTTCTTTTTAAAACATTCCCAACCACCCCAAGGGATAAGTACATTATAGTATTTATTTAGGTGGGCATCCCCAAGCCTGGGTGGAGAAAGTATTTCCACCCAGGTCTGTTTTTCTTAGAGCAGCACTGAGCCATTAAGCCATGGTATTTCCCTGTCTGTCTGCTCCTTGGACACCATGATCCGCTGATCAGGGTGTGTAAGCACACCAGGAATTGCTGTGAGATGTGAAATCCACCCACCCGATTCCCCAGGGTTTGGTCTTCTCCCTCAGAGGCAGCCTGCAGCTAGGGTGAACCCCACAGGCACAGAGGGGATGAAGCAGGAGCAGAGGACAGGGCTCCAAGGGTAGGGGCAGGGGGGCAACAGGCCTGGGATGCAGGCTCTGGGAGGAGTCGGCTCCAGACAGCAGTTGCCACCTTGGACAGCCCTTCAGCCTACAAAGCAGTCCTCACAGAGAGCCTGGGACAAAGGCAGCATGCGATACTATTCTGATTTCACTGAGAAAGAAAATGAGTTCTAACCATGTAACTCATTTGCTCCCAGTGACACAACTAGTAGAGCAGCCAAAATGGGAATTCCCATCTTCTCCAAGGTGGTGATCAAGGTAATGCTGTCTTATTCCACCCCGCTCTGTTGCCTCCAGGGCACTCTCAGAAAACCAGCCAACCTTCTCTATCCTCAGGCTAGTACTCTAGAGCTTCCAGGTTCAGGGACCACACTGGGCATCCAGTATTTCTTGCTTTCTGCAAATTTAGTTTTATTTTCAGGAAGCCTAAGTAGCTAAAAGCAAGAAATGGAAAGAGAGAAGCTTTTATTACTTCCCCAGGCTGTATAAAAAATCTCCCTTATGGGTCACGTTCCTGTGGCGGCAGCCTTTCCCTCTTCACATCTCCTGTTGGAGAGTTACTCAGTGCCCATGAAAATCCCTGCCTGCCTACCGTGAGTTTAGATCTCCAGCAACATCCGATGCAGATAATCCAAGCTGAACCTTTTGCTAACTTGTCTTGTCTTGATAACCTCTCAATTCTCCTTATCTTCGACAGGCTGTCCAATGTTTAATCCTAGATTTCTAAGGTCACATTAAAGCTCAAACACCACCCTCTTTATCTTGGCAGAACTTACAGTGGCATTTTTCAAAGGCCAGAACAGAATGAAGACAGAAGAAGAAATTATAATGTGAGGCCTGGGAGGGCTAGTCATGAATTTTCTTCCTTCTGTCATAGTGGAAGCTTTCCCCAGCCGGATTAAATTTTCCTAATGATCTTTATTTATTTTATTTTACTTTTTGGAAAACACCTCTGGGGTAAAAGGGATATGGGAAGTGTACCATTCAAAGCTCTGTTCAGTGCTCACCCCCTGGCCCTGTCCCACCCCACCCCCCAGTCCTTCGTACACATAGTCCAGGTATCTTCCCAGTTAAGATTAGATGCCACCAGGGAACTCAAGACATCTTGAGGAAAATGTTATCTTTGAACATCTCTTTCTATTAGGAAAATCGTTGCTATGGTCTTGATAATGTAATAATAGTAACATTCGTCTTACTATCATAATATGGGTATTTAGATTTATGGTTTTGTTGGTATTAGTATATCATTGCATGATATAATGTTAATGTATGCTATAATGTTCATCAAAATTAATATCTAGTATCTACCATGTATTAATAAGTATTAACCTCCCATGTGTTCCAGCCTTTCCAAAGGACTTTTGCTACATTATGGAAGTCAGTCCTCGCAACAATCATATGAGAAGGATATCACCAATTCTAGTTTACACGTGAGACTGAGGCTGAGTCAGGGGCCCCAGCTTGCCCAAGGTTTCAGAGCAAACTAGGAGACCTGGGATCTGACCTGACCTGGCTCCTGGCCCACACTGGACTCTGATCAGCCTTCTTTATGTTGTGCTTATGTAGAGCCTGTTCCCCATTTTTCTCATCAGAAATTCAGGTGCAACAAATACTAGCTACATCATAGAGCTGCCTAGGAGGTTAAATGTACTGATAGGTGTAAAGCCTTTAAAAAATCGCCTCATACATAGTAAATTAAACCCTCAATAAATGCTTACTATTTATGTGATCGAGCTGAAATTTTTCTCCATAAAACATTTCCACTAACAAAATTGATTCTCTCTCCAATTAATAAATAATTTTTTCCATTTCAAAGTATTATCATCTTCACATTTTTTCAGTTACTCAGGGGTAGTTCTTCATCTTTTCGTATACTCATTCTCATGATTTACATTAAGATATTAAGATCTATTTCCTTAGTGGTGCAATCTAAGCTGCAAATAATTTTCAGAAAATGATTTTACTACAGAATTTCTACTGGTTCTTTTTTCCTCCCAGATGTCAGTCACATTCTTTGTATCTCCTTCACAGTGAAACTCTTCTCCCAAGCCTAAAAAAATCATACCTAGAAATCCTGCCAAAAATGACAGTTTCCATGACAACCAAAATAAGCAGACATAAAAAATGCCAAATGTAATTCAATACCTTTGAATTTTCTTTGAGTTCTGTGGATCCCTTTTATGTGATAGACAAAAAGGCCAGTGTTAGTTTTGTCTTCATGCTGGAATATATTTCCCATATACCTGTATTTTCACTTTTTTTTTTCTTTTTCATTCATTTCCTCTCCAGTCTACACACAAAAGATTAGTGTTTATAAATAAATTTGAGAGAAATTACAGAATCAGAAAGTGGTACAATCTAATGCACCTGCAGAGAATTTGACAAATAATTTTAGATCAAGAGTATCTCCTCTTATATCCAATAATAATATCATTACCTTACATTTTATAGTACTTTACAGTTCAAGCTACTTTCCCATTCACTATCTAATTTAATCCTAAAAATAATTCTTTTACAGGTATTTTTAAAATTGTAATCAAAGATCCTCAGAATAAAGCAACCTTCTTAGAGACAGCAGATGATGAAATCAAAATACAAACCCAGAATTCATTACCCTTTATCCATTTTTACTACAACGTTTTATTGTTTTAGGAAGAGTTGCTAAAATTCCCTTAGTAACTTGTTACCTATCAGCTCTTAATGGTCATGATACTGTTCCAAATGCCTAAGGAACATAAATACGTCCTGCTGAAATTGAAGATGATCCCGTTTCGTATCACTCAAGCTAAAGTTAACTTCCCCAAGGTCCTAGATGGAAGATAAATTACAGAGTTTCTAAATCAGTGAAAAATAAGGCCTCTTATGTCAAAAAGTGCATTATCTAAAAGAAGAATCAGCAAACATTTTCTGTGAAGGGCAAAACAGTAAATATTTTAGGCTTTGTGGGCCAGTCTCTGTGAAACTACTCAACTTCATTGTAGCGTGAAAGCAGCCATAGGCAATATGGAAATGGATGGGCCTGGTTGTGTTCCAATAAAACTTTATTAAAAAGACTGGGGGTGGGGCAGGAAAGATTTGGCCTATGAGCTGTTGTTTGCCCACTCATGGTCTAGAAGATACTTCTTCATTGTAGAAAAATGGAAAGTTAGATTTAGGTTTTCATCACTGAAGAACTCAGAGAAACATCAAACAGAGGACAGGCAAACATTATATGTTAGGGGGTTTTTTGTTTTATACAGGGAAGGGATGGATGAGGGCTGCTCTGGGTAACAGTGCAAGCCTATGTTCGTTCTCTAAATCGTTGACAGGATATATTATTCCTGCCTCTGGTTACGAGGCTAGCCAGGGAAACATATTGGCTTACATTCTTTAATTCCACACGTACTCTTTGTCTTCTTATCATGTGTTATGCTGACAACCAATGGGTAGACAGAGATGAACAAGGCTCACTGGCAGCCTTCTAGGAGTTTCCAGTCTGAGGTGAGGTAGGAGAGGAGGTGGTGAGGACAGACAAGTATGTAAAAAAAAATACAGCATAAAGAAAAATGTGGAAGAGACCAGTAAGGAGGTATTAGCAAACTGCACTGAGAAGGCAAATGCAGGAGAAATAAGCTTGGTCCTGGGTGATTGGGGTGTCATGATCAGAGAGGGTAACATTTAGTTGGGTCATGAGGAATGAAAGGATCCCAAAAGGAGCTGAGGGAAGGGCAGGTCAGGAAGAAGAATCTCAGGTAGGCACACAGGTACAGCGATGTAGGGCATGTGCAGAAAACAGGATAATCCCCCGTGCCTGGAGAGGTAGAGTGAGGAGTGGAAATGGGAGCTGGAAGTCCAACCAAGTCTTCTGAGAGCTGAAAGATGCAGCTGAAGTGTTGGGATTTTATTCCCCGACAGAAAGGAGTCCTGGCGCATAAATCAGATCATAACAGGACTTTACTAAGAGAATGTCAGCAGCAGTGTGAAGAAAGCTCGGTTCATTAAATGAACCTCCAAGAACTGTGGAGCAATGCTGTCCAAAAGAAATATAATATGTGCCACAAACGCAAGCCACATATGTGATTTTAAAATTTCTTATAACCACAATTTTAAAAAGTAAAACTAAACAGCATTAATTTTAATAATATACTTTATTTTACCTAATTTATCCAAAGTATTATAGTTTCAACATGTAATCAATGTAAAAATTATTAATGAGATATTAATGTTTACCTCATACTGAGTCTTCAAAATCGGGTATGTATTTTACACTTAGGGCAGGGCTCAATTCAGATTTTCAATATTGCAAGTGCTCAGTGTGGCTAGTGGCCACCACATGGGACAGCACAGCTCTAGAACATATGAACTAAAGGGCATCCGGGAGGGGACCTGAGCCTAGGCTGGAGGCAAGACCCAAGGACAGTCATTTGGGGATGCCTGGCTGCATATTTTGCCAAGTCTCCTTGTGCCCTGAGTTCTTTTAGAATAACCTACATGGGAATAATTGCTGTGCCTTTAAAATAAAATGTTCATAAAATGCCATGTGGACTTAGAAAATCCTGTTCTAGCTAAAGGTAGGTAAACTGTTAAGGTAAGTGAAATCTCAGACACTTTACATTATAATAACAATGGTTTCAATAAGGAATTTGGATCTTAACATTTTTCAGCTGGAAGGGCTCTTAATTATTTTATGAAACGTTCTAATTTTACAAATGGCAGAGACTCAGTATCACTCACCTAGATATTACTCCTGGGGCTGCCCAGTTCTTCCCTTTTTCCAGGTTACTGTGTGGGTGTATGTGTGTGTGTGGTGTATGTGCAAACAACAGAGACAGAGGAACAAAGGCAGGCAGCAGAGATGAGGAGGGGGAAGGAGAACAGTACAAGAGCCTGGTGAGTCTTTTTTAAGCTACAGATGCTGGGGCCCTACCCTGATCTACTGAATCAGAGATGGACTCACAGACAAATTAAGGTAGTGCCATTGCTAATCTGAAGAGACCTATATTATCATTAGAAATAGTACAAAACACAGGAGAATTTTTTAAACCAGAATACCTGACTGATGAAAATTTGAAAAGGAATACTTTATTAAATTCCTTGGAGTGTTGGCTTAGGTGGGAGAGAGAGGGAGATAAAAGCATGGGGTAGTGAAGGATGCAGACACCCATGTAGCAGAAATAACAACAGCCACTGAACGCCTTTAGCACAGGGCCCTGCACTGCAGGGTTTTGGGCTGGTGTGTGTGTACCTGTAATAATTTTGGGGGTGGAACCAAGTTGCCATAGTAAGAAAGGTAAGGTTGAGGACATATCAACTGTCTTCATTTCTCACCTCCCCCTTAGCAGCAATTAGCTCCTCTTCCAAAAAAAGGAGGCGGAAGAATATTTTATACTATCACTTTAGGCACCAATTTATTAGCCTGATCATAATATTGAACTATGGACCAACCTGGGTGTCCCGGTACACCCACATTTATCAGTTTGGACCTTGTTAGGGATGTGTAGTCTAGAAAGCTCTCCAGGTGATCTGTTTTGAACTCCTCACCAGGGTGAAGACTATTATAGTACCGCTTCCTAATTTTAATGTGTACACCAGTCACCTGGGGATTTGTTACACTACAGCCTCTGATTCGTAGGTCTGGGATGGAGCCCCTGCATTTCTGACAGGCCCCTGGGTGATGGCTGTGCTGCTTGTCTGCAGACCACACAGAACAGTAAGGCCCCAGAACATCAACTATTTTTCTGAACAAAGTAATGTAAGCACCCTCGGGTATTTCCTCCTTTCCCACTGCATTCCCAGCATTAAAAGGCCTGTGGTTCCCCTCGCTCCTTCCACAGGGGGCTGGAACTTGAAAAGAGACGAGGCATTAAGAGATCTCAGAGGCCTGAGCTGCCAGTCCTGCCTAGGAGCACACCTGTTTGATGAGGCTCACCTCTTTTCATCCTTTCACCTCTCTGCCTTCAGGTATCTAAACTCGAAAGAGAGAAAACTCAAGAAGCCAAGAGGATCCGTGAGCTGGAGCAGCGCAAGCACACGGTCCTGGTGACCGAACTGAAAACCAAGCTCCACGAGGAGAAGATGAAGGAGCTGCAGGCCGTGCGGGAGAATCTCATCAAGCAGCACGAGCAGGAAATGGCCCGGACGGTGAAGGTGCGGGACGGGGAGATCCAGAGGCTCAAGTCGGCGCTGTGTGCGCTCCGGGACGGCAGCAGCGACAAAGTAAGGACAGCGCTCACCATCGAGGCCCGCGAGGAGGCCCGGAAACTGTTTGATGCAGAGCGCCTTAAGCTCTTACAGGAAATTGCGGACCTGAAAACGGCCAAGAAGCAGGTGGATGAGGCGCTAAGCAATATGATCCAAGCAGATAAAATCAAGGCTGGGGACCTCAGGAGTGAGCATCAGTCCCACCAAGAAGCCATCTCCAAGATCAAGTGGGAGTCGGAGCGGGATATTCGGAGGCTGGTTAGTAACCCAGGGCAGAACCATTCTCTTTCCAGGCTTCAGAGTGCTTTGGGGTTTGCTTTTTCATGAAAGGTGTCTTTTTCATGAAAGGTGTCTTTCATGAGAGGATTGTAAACAGTACCCTCCTTCTGTCTAGTGCTATGGCCAAGATGCAAGATAGGTCAATAGATAAGTAGATGCGCCCAGGCCAAAATTGGCATTGTAAAAGGTAAAAGATTTTGGAGTCACCTTTCTCATGGAAACTGGATTCTTCCAGCCCCACACGTATGGAGAGTATGGGTTTAATGACTCCTGTTTTCTTGGATGTCCATGGAAATATTCTGAATTATGAACTCTTCCAAAATCAGCATGTTTTGTAGGCTTTCCATTTATAAAATGTTCTGGGGTTTTTACCGGGGAAAGGGAAGTTTCTTTGGCTTTCAAGGTGTCTGAAAATGGCAGCCACTGGGAACATCCTCTGGGATTCACCTGTCTTCTCTCCAGGAACCGTGTCTGAAAGCAAGAAATAGAGCTATAAAACCCCTAGTTATTTTACAAAGAGATCTTCTTTCCCAGAATAAACAGGGGCCACTGAAAATAGGGGCCATTATAATTCTTAAATTGGATGTCATTCCTAAATAGCTTATTTGCTATTACAAATTTCCAAGACTTCCTTCAACCCCTACTGAGTTGAGTCTTTCTTTTTAATATGTATGACCAAAAGCCACGTCAGTCTCTCACTATGCTTAAAAGTAAAACAAATAGAATTATTGTGTGAAAGCTATAATGTTGCAGATTGGCCTTCTCTTAGAAGTATTTATATGCATCTATATTGAGAATGTTTAGCATTAGTTATATCTTGGTTATATATTAACTATCACCTGTTCGAGTGTACTTTATGCTTCTCTAAAAATATTTTCTTAGGAAAAACTACACCTTCCTTCTTGTGTGTGCCAGGTCTAAGCATTTATATTCTAAGAATTCCAATTATGTGTCTTAGACAGTATCTCTAGGATTTCAATTTTATGTAAAAAATGGTTATCGTAGAACATTTTAGAAAACTAAACATGTGATTTTCTTTGTACTGCAATACAGTGTGACTGTAAAATGTTGCCTTTGCTACACTTTCCAAATTCTTTATCTGCAATTCATACTATCGCATTGGTTGACAATAAAGACCAAACACAGTGCAGAAATATTGGTCTCTGCCCTGCCTTTGGTTTTTAAGACAACAATGGCTGATGAAGAAAGAATCAAGACTGTGAACTCTGGAGTCAGCAGGTAGGTAAGGAAGCTTACATTAAATATTTTTGCTTGTCTATGCTTTTAATGTAAAATCTTAAATGAAAAGGAAGCTTTACATTAAATATTTTTTTACATTATATTTACATTAAATATTTTTGCTTGTCGATGCTTTTAATGTAAAATCTACAAATATATCTACCTGTTGGTCTGCAATTTCTTCCATGATTTTCTTTCACCAGCACATTGCAGAAGCAGACATGAAATCCCTCTTAATAACAATGTAAAATCTAATCTGTCTGAAGATCGGTTCAAAAATTGGGTACAAACAGAAAAACAGGGGAAACTTTTTCATTAATACAGATGCACTTCATTTTTTCCTTCCAATCCTGTTCTTACTGCAACACCCAGTTTTATTTTTGGAACTGAAAAGGAGAGAAATGGGAGCTATTCTGTGTAGAAAATTTTCCCAGGGAATTCTGCTATGTACCCATCTAACTAGAAATTTGGAAGATTTTCAGTATTCTGAAACCAGAGTCCATATTTATAACCAGCATGCAATAGAGACTGCTTGACACTAGGTACTGGATAGTCTACAGAAAACCACTTTGGGAAAATGCTGGAAGGATAACCTTGGCATAAGTATAGCATAGGGCCAAATAGAATGGGCTCTAGGGTCATAAGACTGTATATTAAATCAGTCTTCATCATTTATTAGCCATATGACCATGAACAAGTTCTTAACCCTTTGGGTCCTCAGTCGTCACCTGTGAAATGGGGATAACAGAACCTATATAATAGGATTGTTATAAAATTAGACAAGGTATGTAAGGCCCTGAATGCCTTGAATGTAGAAAAAGATCAATAAATTTCAGTTATAATGATGAGGCTGATTATATGGGTGTAATGGGGTGATTTCCCAGCCAGTTCAGTTATGTAGGGTACTTAAGAACCAAGTAAGAGCATGCAGATCTGGAGCTACGGTAAACTGGAAATAAACCATAGATGACAGATCTAACAAAGGAATGTGCTACTTAGATAAGAGCAACACTGGACTCAAGTTTCCTGCAAGGAGATAAAATGAAGACAATGCTTTTACTCCCAAATTAACAGGACAGCGTTTGATTACTTGCCAAGTTATCAGATGATGTCACAGCACCATGGCCTCCCAAAAATGATCTAAAATTTTATCCTGTGACTTGGAGGCAGTAGCTCACAGAGAGTTACATGTGGGAAGATGTGATTGTATAATACAGTTTCTGTTCCAAATATATATAAATATGTATTTTGGTCTTAGGAACACAGCAAAGAAAGATTTATACCAAGTGATTTGTTATATATAAGGAGACATTTTTATAAAGAGGAGAACAGTATACTATCGTTTGCATTAAATGTGTCTATTCTATTTCCGTTTTTAAGATTCTCATGGAATATAATGAAATGAGAAGAAAGGTTTTACCTAATGGCTATGCTTTCTTCAGAGATTGTTTATAGATATTAACTTCACTAGCCCTCACCCAGGGATGGCAAAAAGTTTTCAGTCCAGTGGAACTCTGATCAACTGGTATCAAATGCTTTTGGCCTTTAGTTGAGAAGTATTTCTGAGGCCATGCCCAGGCTTAACAAAAATGAGTGTTGGGATCAATAAATATATCCCACAGATATAGGTGGGAAAATAGTAACTAATATTACCAGGTATTTTCTATTCCAGTTCTTGTCCCAACCATGATTTTCTGACTATAATAGTAAAATGGTTGCTAAGAACTGGCTGCTCTGAAAAATGGATAGGAATGGAAAGAACCATGCAACATGAACATGGAAGGACAAATTCACCACTTGAATGCAAACATATTGGCCTTAGGAAATGATGAGGCTACTGGAAATACTGTAGCTTCTTCAGTTACAAATGACCTGTTCATAGTTGTTACTGCTATTTAAACTGAACTCAAAAGTCATTCCCCCAAACAGGAGGTAACATCACACATTGTCCTGGGAAACATTGTAGTAGAATATTTAGCATCTGTCCTTATTAACACTAATGCCCTGTTTTAAAGTTAACTTTTGCTTTCCATATCCAACCAAACCAGACTGTTTCAAACAATATATTGAATCACAGCACCTACATAGGATATACTAGAGAGAAAAAATTACCCTCCTTGACACCTAATTAGTCTAGGATGGTCGTTCATTACATATTCCTGCCTTGTCTGACTCCTGAATTCAGTGTACTTGTCATATTCATGATTTTTTCCCCTATATCAATCAGCAGAACAAAAGTTAAGCTCATACCATTGTAAAAATGCATTTCTTTGCAGCATTGTTAAATAAAATGTCATGGGTGTCATTTAATTCAGATGGATGAAATCAAAGCCAAGGACAGGATCATCTTTTCCCTGGAAAAGGAACTGGAAACCCAAACAGGCTATGTACAGAAACTCCAACTGCAGAAGGAGGCTTTGGATGAACAGCTCTTTCTGGTCAAGGAGGCTGAATGTAACATGAGCAGTCCAAAACGAGAAATTCCGGGAAGGGCAGGAGATGGCTCTGAACACTGCAGCAGTCCTGTAAGTCTATTCAAGTTGAAGTTAGAAACTCAGGAGTCATCTTTTATTTAGCGCCTAAGTTTTACTTTTCACTTAAGCTCTTTTCCTGTTTACTACAGAGCAATCAATTCCACCTCCTACTATAAAACAAGCAAGTATCTTGGGAGCAGAGTTTTCTAAACTCATAGACAACAAAGTGGTCTGTACTGCATTAGCTGATCACAAGAGAATTACATATCTTTTAAAATCCTTTATAGAATTTTTCTAGCCATGATACCTGTCCAAACATCAGCATATTATAAGAATCCTAAATTAGATGAAAATACTTTGCCTCTTGCCAAGACTGGTCATTTTCCCTTGTGTGAACAATTGAGTTGAAAATTGGTAAAAATGGTTGTCATGTACAGGGGTCAAAATGTATAACTGTGTAAAAGACTAAACCATTTATAATCGTCACCTGAAAGCTTCAAGTCTGATTGTTTGACACTTATTTTCCTGGAGTTTCCTCATGTTATATGAGAAATTATTTTCAGAAGTTTAGTGATAGAAATCAGCTTGTATATAGTTTACTTTCATATCTTATACCTTGCGAATTATTTAGTGCTAAAAAAGATGACAATGTATTTTTTAGGAACAGAGGTAGGTTCCAAAGTAGTACTTAGAACTAATAAATAATTTATGAATATATGTGTGTATATATATATATATATGTATATATATATATATATATATACACATATCCCAGTAGGTGGCGGAAAGAATACTGAACTAGGATTCAGCAGATGTAAGTTTTAGTTCTGTCACTGACGCTTAGCTGCAGTGTAGTAAAATTTTCAAGAGAATGAGCTCTAGAGTCATACCCTTTAGTTTAAATCCTGGATCTGCTGTTTGCTTTGTGACCTTACGCAGATCCTTTGACTGCTCAGAGTTTCCTCATCTGTAAAATAGAGGCAATAGTGGTACTCCACAGAGCTGGTCTAAGGTTTAGAAGAAAAGATATGTAAATATAGAACATAGTGTCTGGCACACAGCATCCAATACATATTAGTATAGACCTTGAACAACTTACGACCTCCCTGAATCTTACCGGTTCTGCTGAATCCTTTAGGATATTGTGAATCAAGGAATAGAGTGTGTGTGAAACTGCTTTGCCAACAGTACAGCACTATCAAAATGTAAGATGATAATGGAATTGCAAGTATATATGTCCTATGGACTCTAGAGCACAGACTTAATCTATGACTGCTGCGTGTAAAGTGATTCCATGACTATTATGCCAGTGGGGAAGCCAGCTGATCTGGGCAGAATCTACCAGCGAAGTTTATCCTATAATCTACTGTCTTCTATACATGAAAGTAATGCACCAGCCTTCTGAGTCTGACCTTTTTCTCCGGGGTATGCAGGAATTTGCAAATCCCATCCCTATATCCTGCTCTATCCTCTCTTTGGCTAAGAGTAATAGCAGGACATCTGTCTAGGCTTTGGGAAGCAATGTGCAGCCATGACACAAGGGATGAACCTCATGTAACCATGAACCTCATGTAATCACAGCGTGACCTTGGTCTCACAGCTCACAGATCTCATAAACTGATCCAACCATCTACCACTTCCTTTGCCAGGAGCCAGGGCTCCAGGGAGTATCTGCCACATGGAATTCATTTACAACTTCAAACAGGCTTGATCTGAAACCCAAGCAGAGAATATTGGGGATTGGAATAGGGTAAATATTTACTCTTCTCTGAATAAGAGAACGTTTTACTCTCAACTCATGAGCCAAATGAAAGGAACCAAGCCTATTACTTTTATGAGCAGTATTCTAAAATTTTGTGAAAAGTATTATTGAAGAAATAATAATTTTAATTTTCATGTGTAGGATTTGCGAAGAAATCAAAAGAGAATAGCTGAGTTGAACGCCACTATAAGAAAGTTAGAAGACAGGAATACCTTGCTTGGAGATGAACGAAATGAATTGGTGAGTTCTAAGCAAATTTATTTTATTTTATTATTCTTTAAACATTTTGTTATAGTAGTATATACGATGTTATAGAAGTATAGCACAGTAAGGAAAAGTGCACAAATAATAAAGGTATGGCTCAGTAAATATGCCCCAGTGAAGCATATTATGGGCGAAGCACCCATATAACCACTACCCAGATGAATAAGTGGAAGATTACCAGCATCTCAGGACTTCCCCTTTGTGTGACCTCTTTCAATCACCATCCTTCTAAAGTTAACCACTATACTGAATTCTCTCACTATAGATGTCTATCGCCATTTTTAAAACGTGTTGTAGGGAATTCCCTGTCGGTCCAGTGGTCAGGGCTCGGCACTTTGATTACTGGGGCCTGGGTTCAGTCTCTGGTTGGGGAACTAAGATTCCCTCAAGCCGTGCGGCCCAACCAACAACAACAACAAAATGTGTTGTAAATGGAATCATATGATAATTACTCCTTTGTGTCGGGCTTTTTTGCTCAGCATTCCATTGGTGAGAGTCATCCACTGTGTTGCATGTAGTATTCATTCATTTTCACTTTCTATCATATTCAATTATATATGATATAATTATATATTTATTGTAAAAGTATAAACAATATATGATATGTATATACAATTATATGATAAATATATACATATTCATCTATTGTTAATGGATATTAATGTTGTTTCATAACAGTTTATACCTGTTAATGGTGCTGCTACATGTCCTGGTGAGAAAATGTGCTCATGTCTGGGGGGAATATACTAAGGAACAGAATTACTGGATCATAGAGTATGCATGCAGTCAGCTTCAGCAGTTGCTACCAGTTTTCCACAGTTGTCTTAATAGCCACATTTCCCCCAACAATGTATGAGAGTTGTAGTTTCTCCATGTCTTTGTCAACATGCAAAGTTAATTGGTCATTTTAGTCATTTTGGTGGGTGTGAGGTATATTCTTATTGTAGGATTTTCATTTTTATTTTCCTTCTCACTAATGAGGTGGAGTAACTTTTCAAATATCTATTGGCCTTTTGGGTATCCTGTGTGATTTGCCCTTTGTCTTTTGCCCATTTCCTCTTGTGCGTTCATTTTCTTATTAGTATTAGGGATTTTTTACGTCATTTTGGGATGCTTGTGTTTAAAATATCATGCTCTGTGCCTTACATTTTACATCTTTTTGGTGGCTCTTGGTATAATGAAGTCATTTTCAGCCTCTAAACACGAGGGACACATTGTCTTATGTCTTCTCAGTTAAAACGCGTGCGGGAAACCGAGAAACAATGTAAACCTCTTCTGGAAAGGAACAAGTGCCTCGCCAAGAGAAACGATGAACTGGTGGTGTCTTTGCAGCGCATGGAAGAGAAACTAAAAGCCGTTACCAAGGAAAATTCAGAAATGGTGTGTACCACAGACTCTGCAAAACTGCAGCTTCTTTCCTTTTATTACTCTGTTAACCTGACTTCCTGGTCTTTCCCAGTTTATTTTTAAAATACAATGCTATTTGTGAAAGCTTAGATTTTTCCCTTATGTAAGCAAGGAACACATAAGGAAGAAATCAAGAGAAGGTTGCTGGCTTTGAATTTTGTGGGGTTTCTAAATTTTGCAGAATGATGAGAGCACTTCCAGGAATCTGTACACTCTCCAAAAGCTCCAAAATAGAGAAGCAGAGTTTCAACCTAGCTCCTCAGCCACAGAAACCTCCTTCCAAGATAAACAAGGTCCTACTGTATAGCACAGGGAACTATATTCAATATCCTGTGATATTCCAGAATGGAAAAGAATATGAAAAAGAATATATATATATGTATAACTGAGTCACTTTGCTATACAGCAGAAATTAACACAACATTGTAAATCAACTAAACGTCAGTAGAACATTTTTAAAAATTAATAAAATTTAAAAAATAGAAACCTCCTTCCAAGAATTTCACTAATGTGCACTTTGTGGAACCGTACAGTGGGTACCCCACATCTCCTAAGATCTTGCATAGTAACTGAGAACAGATGCCATCATTTTCATTATATATAGAGGTGACGTGCTAACGTACTCCTTCACAGACTTCCCGTCCTGCTGTAGAGATCTTCAGACATTCCCAATGATTTCCACCTATTACAGAAGACAAAATGTACTTGAGGGTGTTAGTTGGTGTGTGTGTGTGTATTGAAGCTGGGCCATTTTCACATTTAGCTGTAGCCTCATAAAGCTTCTACAGATATTTTATGTTAACCACTAAAGTTTGGGATTTTCAAAGTCTCCACCTGCACTTTCTTTTTTTTTTCAACCCAGAGAGAAAAAATTACATCTCATCCACCCTTGAAGAAATTAAAATCTCTGAATGACCTCGATCAAGCTAATGAAGAACAAGAGACAGAGTTTCTAAAACTTCAGGTCATTGAACAGCAGAACATTATTGATGAGCTCACAAGGGTAGGTCTTGATTAATCTATAAACTCTAAGCTGTTTCCAAGGACAAGTAGCCAAGAAATCAACATACACTAGAAGCAGTTAATAATTTTGCTAACACAAATAATAGCTGCAAAGCACCTTAAAATAATTCCCAAATGCATTATAATGTGAGTAGGTGGATCGTGTGATGTATCTTATAATTGCTTTCCAGTATCAAGATTCTGAGGCTCAGAGATTAAATACTTGGCCTACAATAACAGGACCATAGGTCTCTTGTTTCCCAACACCTGATTCAGTGTCTGGCGCATAGTGGTAGTTTAATAAATATTTGTCGAATGAACACCAACATCATAATGACATAACAGCTGAAATTCCAGTCCAGATCTTCTGACTGTGACTTCAGTACTTGCTGAAGTAGGTAAAGCAGTTGTTACTCCCATCTGCATCTGGCTGAGGCCTATGTTACCTACAACTTTGGGCTGAGACCTGTATACGCGTTTGGGTTTTCCTGTTTGCCTCTGTCTTTATTATGTGAATGACATCTGTGATCACTCTTGAGGACCAAGCCAAGGCTTACAGAGGTGAACTAGTGATGGGGGAGTTTCAAGCAGTAGTCTCCAGAGTAGGGTGAGCAAGATGACTTACTGCCATTGAGGGAAGAAAAGATGATAAATTCTGCTTTATAATTATTTATGGTTCACCTTTTTAAAAGTTTCCATGTTGAGTGTATGTTATAATGCATATGCTACATTTGGAGGGTCATCTAAGTATAAATTTTAAAAGGTTTGGATATATTAAGGTTGCATGATCAAATTACTTTTACTTATAAAGGTGAAAGATCAAAAAAGTTAACACCACTGGCTTAACCAGATTATTTCTTAAAGATGTGCTTAAAAGCTCTATGCCCCTCACTTCACTTCCACATCCTTAATAACTCATAAATCTCACAGATTCACTAGTCCAGGAATTTGCTTGGCTTTGAGTATCCTGAGTTTAAGCTAAAAGTTTCTTACAGAATTTTGAGGCATGTCCACCAGACTTTCAAGAAGACATAAGTATCACTTATTCCATCCACTTTTTAAAAAAATATTTATTTATTTGTTTATTTGGCTGCGTCGGGTCTTAGTTGCGGCACACGGGATTGTTGTTGCAGCGTGTGGACTTCTCTCTAGTTGTGGTGTACGGGCTCCAGAGCACACAGGCTCAGTAGTTGTGGCTTGTGGGCTCTGTAGTTGTGGCACATGGGATTGCCCTGCAGCATGTGGGATCTTAGATCCCAGACCAGGGATCAAATCCGTGTCCCCTGCATTGGAAGGCGGATTCTTAACCATTGGACCACCAGGGAAGTCCCTCCATCCACTTTTGAATTTGTACAGTAAGTATATGGAGTATTTAGCAGGTGGACACCAAAGTCCCAGGATATCTCCTTTCACAAAAAGAATGAATTAAGAAATCGATTGTTATTTCTAGATATTCTTTGAATTTCCCAGAACATTCTAACGAGGACCACCCCCCATCCAAAAAAAGAAAACGCTAGATGATTCCAACCAAGCAGATACCCTGTCCCATTTTCAGAGGCTACAGGTGAGAACAAGGATCCAAGCATAGTCAAAAGATAGCTTTCTATGCTTTTCAAGTGATTAAGTGAAAAGAATGTTTTATTCTTTAAAATAAAATAATATTTTTTTCCACACCTAAATTTAAAATAATTTGGGATCTGAGAAAATTGAAGAATTGTGCTTTGGGAGAACATGAATGACTATTTTGTTCTTGATTTCAAGTATAACACACTTGAAATCCAATTAGCAACACAGTGTACACAGTGTACTTCCTGACTGTGAGGCTCTCAGATCCACATAATCAGGAAAGGTCATAGAATATCCTTCCTTTGAAAATACTTAAGTATCAAACCCAAAGTTGCCAAAATTTACAAAACATAATCTTATTTTAAATAGAAATATGTAATGCCTCAGGGGAAAAACAACTCTGTCTTTGGGGGAAAAAAAAACCCAAAACCCTACGGGGAGATATGTACCAACTCAAGATCTGAAAAGTCGTTAATCTATTTTCCAGGACCGGGAAAAGCTCATTCGTAGGAGAAAGCATAGAAGAAGTTCCAAGCCAATTAAGGTAATGAGAAAACTAGGTTATCAGGCTTTTGCCACACACAGAGCCAGAGAAGTGAGGCTTGCCAAGGAATCTTCCTGCAAAGATGTGATAAATCACATGTTCCTGAATTGCAGCAAACCCTGGGGTTTATCTGCCGGAAGAAAACCTCTTCTCTTGACAGTTCTCAGAAGTCCAAAAATGATTGCGTTGTGGATCTTAACCTGAAAGGGTTTGCTTTAATATGAGTTCCTCTTAGTGAAGAAGCCACTAGGTTTGACATAGAAAGGGTTATCTGACAAGCTGGAGAGTCACACACCAAGAACATGAAAGAGATACTTATTATTTGATGTCTCCCCTGAATAATATTAGCATCTGGTACCCATCCTATAATTGATTAATATATTTTCATTATTCACTTGGGCAATATTATTGATAATGATACTCTCAATACATGAATATCTGTATAGCCTCTTATAATCCACAAAGTTTTGTTATTTAATTTGTCAATGTGTTTGATTTTTGCTCTTAACAATTGCATCATTTGATTTGGATGTGGAATTAGATGATATGAGTTGATAATCCCTTCCCATAGATGCCTGGACTTTCAGAATTCCTTAATTATATTTTAAATACTGGACAGAGTAAATGACATAAAATCATCATGGTATAAAATGTAACATAAAAGAGGATACAGTGTTTTTATGAAGAGCCCAAATATTAATGAATCTTCCTCTGAAATATCAGAAGTGAAATAACGTAGGACAAACATTTATTGGAATTATTGTGTTCATGCCTAATATGTTTATTTCATCAAAGAAGCATTAAAGGATCTATGTCTTCTCTGTTCATTTGCATGTTTGCCAGTTGACAGTGCTTTAATAATATGTTGACTTTCCCCACTGTTTTATTGGTAAATATGTACTGTCCCTCCATTAGAGGCCTGTTTTGGACCCATTTATTGGCTACGATGAGGACTCCATGGATTCAGAAACATCATCCATGGCCTCATTTAGAACAGACCGAACGCCAGCTACTCCTGATGATGACTTGGATGAAGTAAGCTTTTTCACTTCTCTCTCCTTTTGTGATATTGTCACCACATCTTTCCTTGAAGGGGGAGAAAAACCATTTCAGTTTTTATCTGCTTTATGAACAGCACATAATCTCATAATAGTGACCAATTTTGAGACTGTGCTTGACTTTGTTACCTCTTAGAAATAGCTTCACCTATGTTATGTAGCCCTTGTAGAAACTTCTCTGAAGTTCAGCTCTGTAACTTGAAGACTTCTTTCAAAATAAAATTATTCTTCCAGATTCTTCATCCAGAGGAGGTGTGAACCAAAGAAGAAACTTAGAGGAACAGCTTTTAAATAAGTCTAAGACAGTGTTTAGCCAAGTTTCTTTGTTGGCCACCTTCAGCTGAACTATCTAGGGGGTTCAATTACCATGAAAGTTCCTGGACCACACAATTCCTGACTCAGGATCTTGAGGGTGGAACCCCCAAATCTGCATTTTTCACAGAACGCCTTGATGATTGTATTATGCTCTGAAGTTTGGGACCTAACGCTGTAAAACTATGTTTTTATAATTTATCTGGGGAAGAAGTTGTTAGATATAAATGTATTGAAAGGAACTGAAACTAAAACTCTGATTACCATCTCCTCAAATTTGGATCCAAAATCTGGGTGTACATTTTTCTCATTTGGATCCAAAATTGTCTGTAATCCAAGCCCAAATGGGTAATAATCAGAAAGGTATAAATAAGCAAATGCTTCTCTTATTAATGAATACTTAAATATTTCTGAAATGCGCATCTGGAATGTGTCATAGTATTTGTGCCCATACACATACTTTAAAATTAAGAATAAAATCACATAGAATCCAATAGCATACAAACCTTTATTTCTCTTTAAAAAATGGACAAATGCTAATATTTCACATTGAACACAGGACCTGAACATAATTATTTTTTGACTTTTTTTTAACCTCAAGAGTCTAGCAGCTGAAGAATCTGAGCTACGATTCCGACAATTAACAAAAGAGTACCAGGCTCTCCAAAGAGCCTATGCCCTCTTGCAGGAGCAGACTGGAGGCATCATTGATGCTGAAAGAGAAGCCAAGGTTAGTGTACATCTGGGAGAGTGCCCTGAATAGGCTTGCGACAGTCATAGCATAAAAGTATTGCAGACATAAAAGTACCAATAGGGTAGCTTTCTCTGTACCCTTCTCTCCACTGCAGTTTTGAACTGCTTTATCTTTTATGTCAACAAACCTTGGATCTAGAGACATTAGAACCAGCTTAGATCGATGCTTTTGTTCCTTTAAAGATAGTTGAGTACATAGTTCTTATTTTTGCTATTTGAAAACTTATATTTTCAAAGCTAAACAATGTTGAATTTTGGTAATCCATGTTTTTTAGTTTCTTGCTTAATAAAAAAAAACTTTTATCTTTCAAAAGCAATGGTTAGCCAGTTCTTTTTCTTAGTTAATAAGTGCACAGCATTACATTGACAGCTTACTGAGAATTGTCACTAACAATATCTCACTTAACCCTTGTGCCAGCCCCCTAAGGTGGGTATTTTATAAAAGAGGAATTTGAGGCTCAGAGAGGTTAATTGAATTGCCCCAGATCACACAGCTAATAAATGCTAAACTGGGATTCCAAGTCATATCATACTGGGTCAGTTGTTTTTTCCATTATGTTGCAACTGCCTCTCATAAGTCTGTTTTTTAAAAAAGCCACATACAGTACTAATACTTGACATTTATTGAGTCGTTGCTGTGTTTTAGGCATTGTATTGAGTACTTTATATGCATTATCTCATGTAATCCTAAAACAACTCTATGAGTTAGATGCTATTATTAACTCCTTTTTATAGGAGAGGAAATAGTAGCCTAGTAGAATTTAAATGTAGCTTAGTTAGGTTAAAACCAGGGTATGTAGCTTAGATGAAAGCTAGGATATGAACCTCGTCCTTCTGAGTTCAGTCATAACCACTATGCCATAACTTCCTTATAGGTTAGTTTACTTGGGGCAAGAAAGAGTGTGACCATCCAGTGATCTTATCCTACTTCCTAATTAGAAGACCTACAATGTACTAAGGAGTGTTGTAGGAACTACTGTTAGTTGGTTAGTGGGAAAGGATAGATATTATAGCTATATTTTTAAATGGTAGCATACATACATACATGCACATACACATACATAGAGAGCAAACATTAAAGAAAACCCACTGTGATTTGGAATAGACACGTAAGCAATCATTAGGAAGGGATGTGTGTGTGTGTGCTTTCATGTCTGTGCCCTAATACTGTAAGAGTTGTGGATTCCTTTATCAGTATTTACTACCCATTCTTAGCAGTGTAGGATTGGTCAATTGAAATAATAGCATATGCCTTGTTTTTTGGAGAGGTGACGACATAGAACCCAGTTCTCTTTCTCTAGTCTCACTCTCCCATCAAAATACAGGTTTAGCATTGTTTATGGCCATTAAAGTAAGACAACTTAACTATTCTGAGCAAAATAGCCTAAAACAAATCAAGATGTTGGGAAAAGAGTAGTAGAGTAAATTCAAAGAAAGTAGAAATGCAAAAATAGTATAGATGAAAAAGTATCAGTGAAAACAGAAGACCTAATCACTTCAAGACAAGGACAAAAAATAGGTTATACTCAACACCCATTCAAAGTTAAAATAATTCTTTTTTTTTTTTTTTCCGGCTGCGTTGGGTCTTCGTTGTGGTTCACGGGCTTCTCATTGTGGTGGCTTCTAGTTGCAGAGCACGGGCTCTAGGCACACGGGCTTCAGTAGTTGTGACACACAGGCTTAGTTGCTCCGAGGCATGTGGGATCTTCCCGGACCAGGGATCGAACTCGTGTCACCTGCATTGGCAGGTGGATTCTTAACCACTGCGCCAACAAAGTTAAATTAATTCTTAGCAAACGAAGCTTGGAATTTTTTAACCTGATAAAGAAGCTAACACTAAATATAACACTTAACAGTCCAAAGAAATATTCTCCTCACAGCGAATAATAAGAAAAGAATACTTATCATCACTGATTTTGTTCAACTTTGTTGAACCTATCCAGATCATAAGACAAGGAAAAAAAATATGTGTATGACCAGAAAACAAAAAAAGCTATTTTTCACAAAAAGTAGGATCATATTAAGAGAGAATACAAGTGAATCTAAAAAATTACTAGACTAAATGAAGTAAGGTTGTTCCGTACAAATCAGTGTCCCAAACTGCTGATGTGCGCACACGTGCGTGCACACACACACAAAACACATGATAGATACATAGATACATACCTACATACATAGATTTGGATTTAGATTTAAATATAGGGCACAAAGTTGGCTTCAAAAGAACAGAAGGATTTTGGGGAAGCAAAATGGGAGAAGGCTTTCCAGAAGGGGAAGTCGTTCAAATAAAGAGAGAAGCGGAGAGGTACAAAGCATATTTAGGAAACAAGGAGATCACCAGCAGGTAAGGGATGGACCCTGCATTGATAGTGGTGGGAAAAGATTGGAAATATAAGAGAAGTTCTCGAATCCTAAGCTGAACAGTTTGAATTTTAACCTGATGGTAAAGGGAGCCACTGAAAATTGTACACAGAGAATTTAGGTTGTAAAAATAGATAGAAAATATTCTTTGGTGATAGAAAATTCTTTTTTTTTTTTCTCAATTGTTGAGTTCTAATCAAGGAACACGAGGGGAAGAAAAATGTTGAGTTGCCATTTTACGTACTGAGTTCTGGAATTTTAATTTCACTAGGCTCAAGAGCAACTCCAGGCAGAGGTGCTAAGGTATAAAGCCAAAATTGAAGATCTGGAAGCGACTCTGGCTCAGAAAGGGCAGGTAGGCATTTGGTTGCTCCCATTTCTGCAGATGCAGACAATTCAAACTGACCTTCCTCTAGATCACCCTGTGCATGGGCCCATCCGGGACACGGCTTGGCTCTCCACAGTGACCTTTCTCAAACTGTGTCAGAATGTTCAACTCTCTGTTTCTGTCCCTGGTGTTTGGTTGGCCAGAGTGTGAACCCAGCTACAACAGTGAATGAGGCTGGTCAAGAGAGAGAATGCCAGAGGAAGAGGAGCCCTGTACACATAGCCTAGAGTGGTCATGAGCTGCTAAGACCAAGACCCACCCCTCAAGCTGCATTCTTTGCCTCTATGCTACATTTATGGTTCTGCATTTTAATGTTTTCCATCCATATGTATCTAGCCTGTGTGCATTCTGACCCTTTTCACTTTTTGCCTGTGTGGTCACTTCTGAGTCCCCAGAAGGCTGGTCCTGGATTATTCAGACTTAAAAAGATAGGGATAGTGAGTGACAATAAAAAGGGGGTTCAATTTTCCCGGCAACTTTGGCCCCAGTGTCTTGGAATAAGGAGCAGGCCGGGGTGGATGTCATTTACCAGTCGTTGGCAGGCAAACAATCCGGGTGGAGAGAAGACGGCTCTGGCAAAGTGGTTTGACGACACATGCTCTTTCATGCCACTCTGAAATGCTGACTGCGCGATATTCTTTGTCAAACAGGATTCACACTGGGTAGAAGATAAACAACTTTTCATTAAGAGAAACCAGGAGCTTTTAGAAAAGGTATGTGGGGCACAACACCCTAGTGGGGCAGAGGAGAGAATGATGAGAGATCCAGGAGCAGCAGGGGGTCCTCTCAGGAGTGGCACAGGGGCTAGGGGACGGGGAGGCTTTTCTGGCGCTGTGCTCCCCTCTGCTGAGTGCCCAACTGCATCTCTGTCACTGCCATCACCATCAGTTGAGTGGCACGTGGTGTGCATGGCTCTGCGCTGGGCGTTGTGCCGACTTGAAAGGATGTGATCCCTGAAACCTATTGATTTGTTACCCATATATATATACTGTATATGTACTGTACGTATATATATATTTACACACCCACACATGCACACATCCTATGTGGTTGTCCATCTACAATAGCACCCTTTGAATAGGACCTGTTATTTTGTGCAAGGACATGCTGCAACCTAGCATAGAGTGTGTTCTTACTGTTAATTTTTTGCTAATGTTCGCTGCTTGTTTGTTTATTTTTTATGAAAGAACATTTCAAAAGATACATCCAGATCACAAAAGAGCATTTCCAGGAGGTTGGAACAAATCAAGATGCAAAGGCTTGGTTTCGGCCCAATAGATAAAATTAATTTGGGTTAGCTGAACACAGACTTTTGATTAGGGGCAGTGAAATACATCAGAGATCATTTTAAGTTCAAACGTGGCTTTTCCTTTGGTATTTCCCTTTGATGATGTGAAACGATTACAAAATAATCTCATATTATTCTTGACAGAAAAAGAATTTGAAAGCCCATTTGAAAAAGGGAAATAATTCTGTAGGGTGATGTAGAGTTATATAGAAATTATTTTAGGATTGTTTCTGCCAATATTCACTAGCCTTGACAAGTAATAAAAGTTAACTGCAACACCCTGGTAAGCATGAAAAGGTAAAGAAGACGCTTGTCCTCCCCTCCCTCTGGTCCTGTCTCACTTTCTACATGATGAGAGACAGAGCTGATGTATAGAAGTGGGGTGGGTGTTCCAGGATTGAGGACTGGTACTCTCAGAAAGGTTGCGGGTCCCTATAAAGAAACTTTATGGACATTAGCCCTGGTCTATGAATTGTAGCCACCTGTGAACCACTAATATTATGGCTAGTGCTAACCACCAGAGCCAGGCATCTCCCCAAATATCCCATCTCTGATGTCAATCCAAGATTCTAGGAAATAGTCAACTTCTAAAAACTTTCAAAAGTTTACTAGACCACAAAAATCTAGTGGAAAAAACTTGAGTTAGCTACATAAATTAATGTTACATAGTATCTCACTTTCTCCCATCTTTATTTTCTATAATTTTTCTATATCAGGAGACTATGAGAAAAAGAAGATTTTAGTAGTCTCTGAGATACCCAGTAATAAGTGTTATTATATTTATTTATCATCTAAAAAATAACTCCCATTATGTCTTCTTTCTGATTTTCTTTGGTCTTGATTTCTTTGGGCTAAAAGGGGAATTTTTTGAGCTCAGGCTTCTAAGAGTAAAAGAAAACCAAAGTGACAATAAAGCTAAACATTCTACTTCAAGTGTTTATCCTTGAGAAAGTAAGATTCACCCTACATTAAAAAGCCCCTGATTTTTTATTTCTAAATTCAAGATTTTAAACAGTTACTGTACAGAAGGCCCACCCACACAGCTAATATCGAAGGCAGCCCCAAACCTATTGCAAATCATGAAAATGTTCTGATCCCTTGTGGACATGGGCACTGTGTACAGGGCAAGGCAGGTTTGTACACAACTAACTTAATTCCATGCTTCATCAGGTTACACTAGATGTCCTACAGGAAAGCCCTATGGGAAAACAGAAGGGAGAGTTGTCACTTTGGATTAAGGAGCCAGGGGAAGGCTCTTATGGTAGGAGCCATCAAGGAAGTATAGGATTTCCTCATGTAGAAAAGGGAGTGGGGGAGCCCTTTTCAGGCAGAGGTGAGCACAGACAGAGCTCTTGGAGTAACCAGAACATAGGGTAGATCTGGGTTTCTAGATTCAAGTGTATGTGATCACATGTGAGTGTGTGTGTGTGTGTGTGTGTGTGTGTGTGTGTGTGTGTGTAGACATGACAGTGATAACACCTAAATCTGGTGAGCAGATTATTAAGGTTTTTGAATTCCATTGAGGACTTCAGCTTTATTTTGCATGTAACTGGAATTCAACAAATTTTTGTGTAGGATCAGAGCTCTTTTAAAAAAATATTTCTTCAACAACTTGTAACTCCAGAAATAAGAGGTGTCAGTCTCCATTATTTGCACCATTAAATCTAGTTCTTGGACACTGTCCCAGACAGCAAGGGACAGATTCACTATTCATAGGGTCCCTAGACTTTATCTCAATGAATGGAGGCATCCTCCAGTATTTTCTTGTATGACCCGAAAAACTCAACCAAAGGATAACTAGAGGGAAAACCAAAGATTTAGTTTATTCACATCTACTTGGGACTGTTTTTCATGGTCTAGACAATTTATTTACCCTGTAAATGAATGCTGTCCATGCTTGCTTTGCAAAGTTGTAGATGCTTTTCGCAATGTCCACCTAACTTGAGGATTTACTTTATCAGATAGAAAAACAAGAGGCAGAAAATCACCGGCTCCAACAGGAACTGCAGGATGCCAGAGACCAGAATGAGCTGCTGGAGTTTCGAAATCTAGAGCTAGAAGTAAGGAAATGATGATAATGATAATAAAAATATTAACATGCACTGAACCCGTTCTTTGTGTGAGGTACTAGCTTAAGCATTTCAGATACATACTCTCATTGGACCTCACAACCACAACCAAGATTTGATAGATGAGGCAACTGAGGTTAAATAACTTGCCCAAGTCCTGTGACTCCTACGTGGTGAAGCACTGATGCAACTCAGAATTGTCTGTTCAGATACTGTACTTTACAACACTGTTGCCTTTATGAACAAGGCTAATGAATAATTTTAAAATAATTTGAATAATATATTTCAAACTTTATCAATATTTCATTGCTTTTAAATAATCATTTCCATCCTTCATTGAATTCTGACTCAGGAAAATATTACTTCAAGAATTATATTTTAAAATGTACTATATACACAAATATTTTATTGGTAGACCCTTGAATCTGTAAGTAAACTTTTTATTCTGTAATGCATTATGCAAAAGGCTAAGAAGCAAGGTAATTTGTTTTAGGAAATACTTTGTTTAACTTGACAAAGTTTCAGAGTCTTTGTTTTTAAGTAAAACATATCAATCAAATCAGATTTGATTGCATCATGCAGAATCCGGCATAGGGTCTGGTTGAATGTGCATGATATGTAAAGGATAAGAAAATTTCCCATTTGATTTCTTTGTTATTTCGCCAACAACTTCTTCTTGAGGTTATTTTACATTAGGTTTGGATAAAGTTAGTAGTTGGTATGCTTCAGTGAAGAAGAGTTAAGTCATCTTTGGTAGCCCACAAATCTTACTAACAAAGCTTGAGTGGATTGAATATGCAGAAGACCATGAGCTGCCATAAAACTTCATGGTCAGAAGAACATTCTTTGTGATACCTGAAAGCTCTAAATATTCATGTAGTTTAAAATGGAACTCCACTTCCCACATTTCCTTGATCCAAAAATTTGCAAAACTGGCCGCGGAGTGGCTGGGCCTGTGAGCCATGGCTACTGGGCCTGCGCGTCCGGAGCCTGTGCTCCGCGGTGGGAGAGGACACAGCAGTGAGAGGCCCGCATATAGCAAAAAAAAAAAAAAAAATTTGCAAAACTGTATGACACCATGTTAAATTCTTCTCGCACATCTCTTACTTGACTTATCAGTTTTTTCCATTAAATTCAAGCATGAAGATCTTGAGTTCGATTTTTTTTTTTTTTTTTTTTTGCCAAATGGCATATTGATAAGCTGCTGAAATAGCATAGAGGCCACAGACAACGGGTTTAGTGATTAATCAGTTGTTGCTTTTTTTTTTTAATTCCCACATATTCTTCACTGTATTTCAAGGAAAGAGAGAGACGATCCCCTCCATTTAATCTGCAAATTCACCCATTCTCAGATGGTGTGAGTGCTCTACAGATCTACTGTATGAAAGAAGGTGTCAAGGTAGGCAGATGTTTCCCTGTGTATGTTGTAGACAGTAGAAAAACTGGGAATTGGAAAAGGGGAGGTTGTTTGTGACTGTTTTGTCTTTCGGTCACTGGTTGTCATTTTGATACAAACTATGTAGGAACTGAAAATAGTCACATCTATGGGAAAATCGACAGAACATACACAAAATAAATGTGTGACAGATGTATGAATGGTAACAGCAAAAAAAACACAAAAAACTAGGAAGCCATGATTATTTAGAACAGTAACGTAAAGAGTGATACAGAATCAAAATATTAAGATAATTACCCTTGATTATCTGGAAGAAATATTAAATAAATTCAATATTTTAAGAAACATATCTCAAGGATGCCAGATAAAAAGGTATTTGTTGAGTCCCTTTGTTGTGCTGTTCTAATTGCTATGGAATTCATCATCTTGGAATTTCAGTATTAGAAGAAACCTTGAAATCATCTTGCCCACCATTTCTTTTGATATGGGTGTTTTAGGGAGGATTTCACTTTTGGAAGGCCTTGGGGATTATAACATGTTGCTCACTTAGACAAAATATAATTTCATCTTTAGTGATATTGGAATACATTTTAAATATTAAGGTCGAGTGGAGGTGGCTCCATCTCCTGGAAAATATATTGTCCCTCAATGTAACAGAATCACATAGTGACTGACTATTCCAGAGGTAAGGCTAGGAAGCCTCCCGCTCTTTCTGGTCTCTCCTTACCTTCTGCATGGCCCTTCCTGTTCCCACTCTGAGCCGCCAAATATACCTGCTTTAGTTGCCTTCTCTCTACCTCTGAGATTGAGCTAGACTTCTGTATTTCTGGCAGTAGGGATCTGCTAAACTGTTATCTGAACCTGAGTAAAAGGATAACGTGGTACTAATGGGGGGGAAATTAGGTCAAAAATTGTGCTTCTTTGACTTCTGTCTTAAACCACTCTCATGTTGTTTAAACTTCTGGCCTTCCTGGGCTGCGTGAAAATTTGTGAACCAAAGCAATTTTTTGATTCAACTCTAATTCAATGAGAAGCACTTTACTTTGTCTTTTCCTTAGATGTTTTGTTTTTAGATAAATCACAAACAACCTAATCAGTGCATGTAGTTTATATACAAAGGAACTCTTTTAAATGGAGTTCAGCTGCTTCAAATTGACTCAGGGACTATAATAAAAATCAGCTGTTTTCCATAGGATGGAATTAATGCTAAACACCTAAAAAATAGAACTGCTCTGCAGTTTTCTATGTGGCAGTCAAAATCTCAACCAGGTCAGAATTCCATTAATTAGAATGAAATTGGTTGGTTATTTAAATTTCTTTCTTGTTACTTTTCTTAGTACTTGAAATCTACCACAGTTGAAACAATTTTCAACAATTATAAGAAAAAGAGTTACTGAGCAAATCCTGAGTCCTTAGTACATCCTAGATGCTTTCATGTACAATCTCTTTATCCTCAAATCAGCCTATGAAGAAAGTATTTATTTTGCAGTTGGCGAAATTGAAAATGCACTGTTAAGTAGTTTTCCCAGGTTCACACAGCTTCTATGAAGCAAAGTGGAAATGTAAAACCAGCTGTGCCTGATTGAAAACGAACCAAGGAAGAGCAGGTCTCAAAATGTCCTATCTAACTCAAGGTTCAGGCAGGCACTGATAGAATGGTAAGCCACGACTTGAATGAATCTCCTTGATTTTGCAGGATGTGAACATCCCTGATCTCATAAAGCAGCTTGATATCTTGGGTGATAACGGGGTAAGTCATGAATTGTTTAAGTACAGTAAAGATATGCATTTGCCTAAAGAGAAGCAAGAAATACTTGCCAATGCATTACGTGTAAAACAGTAGCAAGTGAAGGGAACTAAGTATTTTGTAATAACCTATAAGGGAAAAGAATCTGAAAATGTAGCTATACACATACATATGCATGTATATATGTAGTTATACATATATATGTGTATAACTAAAGCACTGTGCTGTACACCTGAAACTAACACAACATTGTAAATCAACTATACTTCAATTAAATAAATAAATAGAAAAAAACAAAAAAATAATAGCAAGTGAGACAGCAGGTTCACTTAAGCATGCGGCTTCTGGAAAAGAATCAGCAATCTATCAAACCACTCAGCTAAGGGATTGTAAGGATCTCTGGAAGGTAGTGGCAGAAGTGGGAACTGGTAAGGTGCTTTTCATGCGCAGGTTTCAGGTTTGAATGCCAATGGAGTGTGCGCTGATTAAAGCTAATTACCTTCTGACTGTTGCTGGGAGGCATGGGGGTGAAATTAATCAGTCATGCAGTTGCAGATGCTGCTAAACAGTAGGGTTGGTGGCAGCCCCATAAAAATGCGCTAGGAAACTATAATCCCTTTTCTTTCTAAAAACACCTTCCAGACAGGGTCAAGCCATATTAATTCAGTGGGAGGACCATTCATTGAGATACTAGATGAATGATGTATGTAGGTTGAAATAGTCACACTATTTTTTTTCCCTTGAAAAATTACCAAAGGAGAGAACAAAATCGATTAAATCACATCAAACTGCTGTGAAGAGATTACTCTTTATTTCATTTCTTTAATATCTTTATCGGAGTACAATTGCTTTACAATGGTGTGTTAGTTTCTGCTGTATAACAAAGTGAATCAGCTATACATATACATATATCCCCATATCTCCTCCCTCTTGCGTCTCCCTCCCACCCTCCCTATCCCACCCCTCTAGGTGGTCACAAAGCACTGAGCTGATCTCCCTGTGCTGTGTGGCTGCTTCCCACTATCTTTATTTCATTTTGGTTTCTGCTTTTCTTATGACTATTCATGCAGTATGCTTACAGTGAAACAAAATCAAGTCAGCACTAGAGATATAAAACCATCACATTTAATGTACTTTTTACAGCTTTTGAATGAACTCTTTGTTAGGAATTATTACTAAATAGAATAGGCCGTTTGTGAATGTTCTATGCATGCGTATGTGGCAGGCAAGTTAGGCAGTATCTTCTGATAGTATAAATGTCAAAAAGTGTTTTCAGCTTATTTTCTTTCTCCCCACCCCTTCAACCCCCGCCACAGAATTTAAGAAATGAAGAGCAAGTGGCTATAATTCAGGCCAGCACTGTGCTGTCCCTGGCAGAAAAGGTAATAAATCGTACTAACATTCAGATCATCTCAGTGTCTGGCTTAACACTTGGGGTTGAAGGACAATCTCTTTGCACATGATTTTGCATTATTGAATACCTAATAAATATTTTATTCTTCAGGGTGATATAACCCAGATAGAATGAGAACACACAAAAGAAGAGTCTACACACTGATTTAGGGTGGGTGGATAATTCTTGCTTTGAAGTCTCTTAAAAATATAATTCTGTAAAAATGCAAAACCTGGATTACATTACTTAAGCCATCCTTACCAAGCTGGGAAACCAATAAAGAAGGGTTTTGTTAAGTGGTAAATTGGAGCATGGCTCTGTCTGTGGGCTTTTCCTTGGGTGTATACCTACCAGTTATTCCAACTGATTCTGTAACTTGTGGTGGCTCCCTGCACCTTCATTTAGGAAGCCCAACCTGGGGACTGTCAGAAGAGCAACACTGCGCGTTCTCTCACCCCCTTGTGTCTAAACCTGGTAAATGCAAGAGAGAGAAAAAAGGAAAGAGCCAAGTGAAGAAACCTGGTAACTGGCTGTATTCAGGGCACCTTGAGAATCAGCACATAGTTGACAGTCACGTGTACATGGCTGGGTAAAGTAAGAACTTATGTACTATAAGTTCCTTGAGATGCTTTCTTAATTTCTAAATGCATAAAAAAGCATGTTGTAAATTAAATGAAACCATGAGCAAGCATTCACCTTGCTCCAGTCTGAAATGAGGGAATTCTACTGGTCAAATGACCCAGTTAAGTTACTCAAACAAAACAATGACATTTAAAAAAATGGCAGAGGGAGAGGGAAGAATTGCTATGAAATAAAAAGTTACTTAAGAAATATTGAAATGGTCCTTTTTTGCATCCTGTTTCAAGCAAACCAAGTGTGAAACCAAGGACATTTTGCTGACAACTGGGGAAATTTTAATATGGACCAGGTATCAGATGACAAAAGGGATTAATATTAATTTTGCAAAGTGTGGAAATGGCCTTGTGGTTATGTTATTTCTTAAAAGACCTTAAGTGTTAGGGACACATACTGAAGTATTTCATGTGAAATATCTGGGATTTGCTCTTTTGAAAACTTCCACCCTTCACAATTTAATAACAGACCTTATCACTTTCCCTTTCCTCTTGTGATCAAATTAATAGCACCACATTGTCCCTAACATAGGTCTAGAATCCAGAATTTGGCAAGAGGGCCCCCTTGGAACTGGCCCTTACCTATTTCTCCAGCACCCCACTTCCTTCCTTGGTCACCAACCAAGGTCCAGCCATGCACAGATCCTTTTGGGGCTCCAGTCTCCTCTCTCCTCTCTTCTCTCTCCTCTTGCTCTCTGTCTCTCTATCACTCTATCTCTGTCTCTGTCTCTGTCTACCTCTACATATTTTCATCCCTTGGTCCTTTACACTGTTCCTTTTGTCTAGATTTTCTCTTCTTCCCTTTCTACCTTTGTCTGGCTAAATCTTAATCATTAGACCCTCCCATACATGGGGAAGCCTTCCTATTCACCCAAGCCCAGTTAGGTCTTCTCACTCTGTGTTCCCACAGTGACCTGTGCTTCTGCTACCATGGCTTTTAGCAACTGTAATACAACCACACTTTTTTTTTTTTTTTTCTGTAGTTCACTAGACTCTACGCTCCACGAGGGCAACTCTGGAATCTGTTTTTCACTCTTTGTTTTCCTAGTTTTTCACACCAGAACATCTCATCCAGTTGGAGTCATGAAGGACTATGATTCTTTATTGCAAGTGTTCCCTCAAGCTTCCTACTAAAAGCAGAAAGTACCCTACAGCACGTAGGAACTGTTCTAGTAAAGCTTTGACGTATTAGTTCGTGCCTCCACTTACCTCCTTTGCAAAACAGGTGTGAGGGGTTCGGATTAAACAATCAAGGGGTGATGCCTATGCGCTTAGCACTGTGATTGAAAGTGAGGAATCAGCTGAATAAGACACAAGCTTGTCCTTAAAATGCTCATGGTCTGTGCAATTGCCTTTTGTGCAAATCTTTGCAATTCATAAGCTAAAGTCACCGCTTCCCCCCATGTTCGGGATTCACAGATAAACATTTCTACCTCCAAGTAATTGTAAATATCATCTTGAACTTCCTGAGACCACACATTTGAATTATCTCTCTACCATCTGAGAGTGTGACCTTTAGCCAGAGGTTGAGCCTAGACAAATTTCCAACAAGGAAATCCTATTGTGACTTCGTATTAAAAATAATAAGAGCAGTGACCTTATGTGAGGACATGTTACGGGCCAGGGACTATGCTAAATACTGTCTGTGCACAATCTCATTGCTCCCCACAACCACCCTATATTCATCCACTATTTTCATTTTATCTGTGAGAAAACTGTGGCCTGGGCTATTCATTCCTCATCCTGCATCATCCATGTAGTCAGAGTCAGGAGCCAACATACAAATCTATAGCTAAAGCCCATGACCGGACTACTTCACTTCACGGTTCTCTTAAAAACATAGTGTGGGATTTCCTTGGTAGCACGGTGGTTAAGACTCCGCATTCCCAATGCAGGGGGCCAGGGTTCGATCCCTGGTCAGGGAACTAGATCCCACATGCATGCCGCAACTAAGGAGCCCACGAGCCACAAGTAAGAAGCCCGCCTGCTGCAACTAAGACCCAGCGCAACCAAATAAGTAAATATTAAAAAAAAAAAACATGGTACACAAGAGAATTTGTTTCTCAATGGTAAATGGCAGCAAGCAAGAGGAAGCATTTTAATAAAGCTTGATGGTACACAATTGCAATATGAGGGTGTTTACAAGAAACCCATGACTTTGGACTGAAATTTGTTTCATGAGGGAAGCCATGTGTACGTACAAGAGCTGAGAGATTAGCACCTCTCCAGTCTCCACGGCCTTTTTTCTTTCCCCATGTTCCTTACAGCCAAGGGGCTGTTGGATATGGTGGCCCCTTGTGAATACCAAGGCTTTAGTATACAGAAAAATGCTCAGTACACCACATAATTTATCACAAACAAACTAAGAAGAAATAGTTGGTAGTGAGGCAAATTTCTAACAGTGTGGAAGTACAAAAATGAATGTTAACCAAAAACAAGAATGTATTGGTTACCTAGTACGTGCAGTACACTGTCAGTAGGACCTTAGGTTTATTACATCCTTTAATCTTCACATTATTATTAATCCCATTTCACAGATAAGAAAGTTGAGGCTTAGAGAAACCAGGTAACATTTCAAGGCCACATAGCCATGAAAAGCTAGGATTGGGATTAGACCCAAGGTAGTCGGCCTCTAGGACCCACACACTTAATTATTTGCCCAATTGCCTCCCTGAGGGATAAGCTTATGGTTAACTTGATGGAGACCCATTATAACAATTTATTCTCTGAAACCATATATGTGGTAGGCTCACAGTATATTATTCAAAGTCTAAATTCATTCAGGGTATTGATCTGTGCTAATATCAACACCATCTAACAGAATGATATATTCTAAGTGTTAGGAAAGATAAGTTCTTTCTGTGTGATTTAAAATTTGTCTCCACTCAACAAAAATGATTCCTCAACATTTAGCTGTAATCAGTGTCATATACTGAAAAAAATGCCATTTCTCCAGATTCACCTGGCCTTCTTTCTTTCATCATGCTCCCTCCAATCATGGAGAATTAGACATACCTTCTGCTTGGAACTTACCCCTCCCCTTTGCTTAGTCATCTCTGACTCATTCCTTACACCCAGTGCAACTGTCATTTCCAATAAAGCCTCCCATGGTGTCCAATGAGGGCAAAACATGTGTTGGTCTTATTCACCATCACAGCCCTAGTACGTAGCACATTGCCTCACACATGGTAGATATCAATGAAGGCTTTCGTTGAATGAAGAATGAATGAATGAGTGGAAATTTATAAACTTGTTTCTGAGCTAAGAGTTAAAATGTACCAAGTTTTCACTCCAATTCTTAGTCTGCTTCCTGCGATATAAGGGGAAGAGACACTAAGCAGCTCAGGAGGCAGCACCATTTACACCATGTCAAGCAATCATGTCAAACACTTGTGTCTGGTTTACCCCTTAGTGGATCCAGCAAATTGAAGGAGCAGAGGCTGCCCTGCACCAGAAAATGATGGAATTGGAAAGTGACATGGTGAGTAAAAATGAGATGTCAGAAAACAAAAGAAAAATTGACAAGACAAATGGAAAACAACTGTTTTCTAGCAGTTTTATCTGGCACGGATGGAAGTTTGTAGCCTTGCCATTATTTTGTGTATAGACTGTGAAACAGAATGCCCAGAAGTACCCCACAATTTCAAGTTATAGCCTCCAGAAATATCATGTTGTAATTTTATAGTATTTCCAGAACTAATGCTGAAGAAAATCCAGTTAGGTGTTTTCTTTCTTAGGCTAAATAATTTTTCCACCAAATTGACAGAAATGATGGGTGTAACTTTGGTATTAAAAATCCCCAAGCCACCTCACTCCCATTAAGATGGCTACTATCAAAAAAACCCAACAAAAATCAGAAAATAACAAGTGATGATGAAGATGTGGAGAAACTGGAACCCTGTGCAGTGTTGGTGGGAATGTAAAATGGTGCAGCTGCTATGGAAAACCGTATGGTTAGTGGTTGCTCAAAAAATTCAAAATAGAATTTCCATATGATACAGCAACACCACTTCTGGGAGTACACCCAAAATAACTGAAAGCAGGCTCTTGAAGAGAGATTTGTACACCTGTGTTCAAAGAGATTTGTACACCTGTGTTCAAATTTTAAAATAAAATTTATTTTAAATTGTGGTAAAAAACCATACAGCATGCAATTTGCCATCCTAAATTATTTATTTATTTAGGACACACCAGGGTCCAAGTTCCCTGACCAGGGATCAAACCCATGCCCCCTGCAGTGAGAGCACAGAGTCCTAACCACTGGACCACCAGGGAAGTCCCCCATGACTCTTCTTAAAGCAGATGCCCACCCCCAACCCCCTGCCTCCACCACCCCTTCATAAGTCTTAGCGAGACAGGCAGATGGATAAATTGGTCTGTTAGTTGGTATGTGGATGGAGCAATATGTGTGGTTAACTTTGTGCCCACTCTCTAAATTATCTTTGTGTTTGCTAATGATACACCGATGAGTTTGAATAAATTGTTTTTTATTATACAACTTTGCTCTATTACATTTCATGACATTCTTACAAAAATATACTATCCCAATATATTTACACAGATATATTTATTAGCATCTATAGCATTTATCTTGTCAGAAGTCTACCCTTAGGGACTTACCTGGCGGTCCAGTGGTTAAGACTCCATGCTTCCACAGCAGGGGGCATGTGTTCGATCCCTGGTCGGGGAACTAAGATCCCACATGTCGTGCAGTGAGGCCAAAAAACAAACCAACAAACAAACAAACAAAAATCTATCCCTAATGACATACTCTTAAATTGGTATAGAAATCCTTTAAGACATTCCATGTGGATTGTTTGTTATATATTTTTTCTTCTTTCCATTGATTTGTACATTCCCTGTGTGAAACTATAAAAGTTGAACTATTTCCCTAAAAGACAAAATCTGTGACCCTACAAATACTAGTGATTTGTCTTACAGTGGAATTAGAGAAAACGCTAATCAATACAATTTATATATCACTTTCTCATTAACTAAGCTGACTCTATCTATTAATGTCGCCCTTTTTTCTAGGAACAATTCTGCAAAATCAAAGGCTATCTGGAAGAAGAACTAGACTACAGGAAACAAGCTCTCGACCAAGCATATATGGTAGGTACAACAAGCATTGGAGACACTCCGAGTGTTTACGATTACATGCTCTGGAGTAAAGCATCCTGTGTAATTTGTCATGTCATGTATTTGAATAGACCACAACGTGCAGCTCATTTATTCAGAGTTTTCCAGTTCTCATTCTAGAACAAATATATCTCTAGTTCTTTGCTGTTACAATACTCTTATAATAGTTAATAAATATTTCATTATACTTGATTTTTTAAAAAATTGAATTGTGTTGTTAAATAATATTTAAATAAACAACAGATTGGATGGCAATGTAGATTAAAGAGAAATTTTATTAAATCAAATCTGATTGTTGGGGAGCCTAGTCTAGGGGTAGAATAATGATGTATTTAATGTGATACATATTTTTAATTCATTTATTTCTGACAACAACCCTAAGAGGTATAGGGAATATTATTATTTATATATTACATATGAGAAAATGAAGGCTTAGAGAGAGAAAGAACTTGGCCCAGCTTGGTACACAAGTAGGTAGTGTTTAGATCTGACTCCAGACATTGTGGCCTTAACTACCGTCATCCAGCCACAGTAAGAATATATGGGTATGTATAAAATGGATAACTAATAAGAACCTGCTGTATAAAAAAATAAATAAAATTTAAAAATTAAAAAATATATATATATGGGGAAATGGGCTGTGCCTTTTTCTCTCCTCCAGAAGATTGTGCTGAAGGAGGAGCACATTTGATCCACCCCCCGAACCAAATTCATAAAGCATCATTCCTAATATTGGACTACAGCTTGCACTTCTTCTCTCCGTGTGGACACCACCCTGCCCCCCACCGTAATACACTGTAATGACTCAAGAGAAAAAGAGGAACATTTTGAGGAGTTGCTAGTAGAGGTTTTTATAATGCTTTCCTGGAAGCAGCCTGAGTCACTTTTGGGAAAAGAGTGAAGCACTTAGCCCCTGCTTATATCAAAGATGAATTAGTACTCCCCACCCAAGATGAATAAGAGATTCTGAGCACTGATGATGGGGAAAGGAGAGGATGAGTATTGGCCGCTGATTAGAGAATAAAGAAGGAGGTAATTTTTCCCTCCCTTCCTATCCTTTTAGCCTTGCCTTCTCTACCTACACACGGTAAGATTAAACTGCATGTGTGTGTGTTCCAGGACTGAAGACTCATTCAGATAATTATTAATATATTTAACTTTTAAGAGATGAGACCTGCTTAGTCCAGGACAGGAGCCTGGAGAACATCCCTCACCAGGGCGTGTCCTTTCGCCTATGTCAGAGTCACAGGGGATAAGATGATAGATTTTGGAAACTGTATCTGAAGCATGTGAAAGAAAAGAAAACTGGGGTATAAGAAGCAGTAGACTCTTCATCTAAAAAAGAAAAACCTCAAGGAAGCATTTTATAGCTAGAGCAACTATAAATCTCAGAGTATTAAAAAACAGACCAACTCCAAAGACTCTAGGCTATATTTCTCAATTGTTATTTTTATAAGAAAAAAATGGAGACTATAAAGCCATCTTCAGAGGTGTGTCATGTGGAAGAGAGGTGGCATTGTGTGTGTGAAATACCTCCAATTTCAAGTATTTTACTCCAACTTGGACCACTTTTCAATGCTTATTTATAAAAATATGGCCACCACGATAGATGTCTTTAAATATCTGTCAAATGAAAGAGAGAACAAACTTATTTTCAGCTACATTTGAGAATAGAAGGATATACAGTTATTATAACAAAGTAAGGACTTGCTAAAAATGAAAAGTATGTGACATGGACAGGATCACAAGAAAAAGAACAAACTCTCCATCATCGGAGTAGTTCACGTATTGGCTAGATGATCCTTATGGCATCTTATAAAGGGGATCATCAAAAGGATATTTAAGGTGGAGAAGCTTTTTTTTTTTTTAAATTATTTATTTTTGGCTGAGTTGGGTCTTCATTGCTGCACGCGGGCTTTCTCTAGTTGTGGCGAGTGGGGGGCTACTCTTCGTTGCGGTGCGCAGGCTTCTTTTTTTATATATAAATTTATTTTATTTACTTATTTTTGGCTGTGTTGGGTCTACATTGCTGCGTGCGGGCTTTCTCTAGTTGTGGCGAGCGGGGGCTATTCTTCGTTGCGGTGCGCGGGCTTCTCATTGCGGTGGCTTCTCTTGTTGTGGAGCACAGGCTCTAAGCAAGCAGGCTTCAGTAGTTGTGGCACACGGGCTCAGTAGTTGTGGCTCGTGGGCTCTAGAGCACAGGCTCAGTAGATGTGGCGCATGGGCTTAGTTGCTCTGTGGCATGTGGGACCTTCCCGGACCAGGGCTCGAACCCGTGTCCCCTGCACTGGCAGGCAGATTCTTAACCACTGCGCCACCAGGGAAGTCCCAGTGTGTGGGCTTCTCATGGCAGTGGCTTCTCTTGTTGCGGAGCACAGGCTCTGGGAGTGCGGGCTTCAGTAGTTGTGGTGCACAGGGTCAGTAGTTGTGGTGCACAGGCTCCAGAGCTCAGGCTCAGTAGCTGTGGCGCACGGGCTTAGTTGCTCTTCGGCACGTGGGATCTTCCCAGACCAGGGATCAAACCCTTGTCCCCTGCACTGACAGACAGATTCTTAACCACTGCACCATCAGGATAGTCCCTAAGCTGGATAAGCTTTGAAATTTATTTTGTTGCTAGGATCCTGTGAGACTAAAATAATACATCCCTCCACATGTACACACATGTGTACATTCACACACCACACGTAAGATGCTAAATTCCAAGGTTTTCTAATTCTATTTGCCAGAGAATCCAGGAACTAGAAGCGACTTTGTACAATGCTCTGCAGCAAGAAACTGTTATCAAGTTTGGTGAATTATTAACCGAAAAACAGCAAGAGGAGCTGAGGACAGCAGTGGAAAAGTTACGGCGGCAGATGCTGAGGAAGAGCAGAGAGTACGACTGTCAGATTCTACAGGAGAGAATGGAGCTCTTACAGCAAGCCCATCAGGTGAGGATGTAGTCACTACATCTGTGTTGGGTGGTACTAAGAAAATGGGACCAAGTGCTCAGTACATAGTGTTGAGTATAAGTATGGAGAAGCCTGGGAGCTAGAAGCTATTTTCAAAGAGTAAAATAAGTAACTGTTGTTTTCCACCTACACTCAGAAACAGGACCATGGTTTTATAATGAATTAATCTGAAGAGAATTGGCACTTCAGAAGCACTGTGTCATGCTACTGTTTTTGCGACTACTTTGTCATGAAACACCCCTTGAATCTCATGGAGCCTGATTATGTCCCTTATGCTGGGAAGGGACTCTCTGGGACTCAGTCCAGGACACAGATAATGCTTCCCCGCTGTTACTCATCCCAGTCCATAACCTAGCCTGATCAAATAATCCGAAGAGGGTAAAAGGGAACAAGGACCTTTCTCTTTATTCCCAGAATAAACAGCAACAGCAACAAGGCATGGAAGCTGCCTCTTACTTACTGGCCTGTGCTATAGGTCAGGAGCTAAACTAAGGGCTCTACTTCTATTGTTTCATTTAATCTTGGCAATAGCCCACTACTGTAAGTATTCTCATTATCCCAGCTTAAGAGATCATGATACTGAAGAAAAGAGTGCTTAGGTGATTGGCCCAAGATGACAGATAGTAAGCAACAGAGCCAGAATTACACCCCAGATCGGCCTGACTCCAAGGCCAGTGCACATAAACATGGCACTGTGCTGTCTTCTACAGCTTGAATCATCTATAATTTATATGATTTATCTAGACTGGCAAGGCTCAAAATAAACACCCAATATTAACTTATAGCCAAAATTCTTAATTCCAACTATTTGTTCATGTCACAGATTGACAGGCAAAGACTAGGGTCCTGGTCAAAAAGCAGATTCTGAAATAATTCCAGAATTGAAAGTTCCAAGCTAGGGTATTCGGTACTCATAAGCTGAAATGAGCAACTGGTACGAAATCCAGATGGGCTCTACGAGAGGTAAGAATCACGTGGTCATTAGAGATCAAGGTGAGTAGAAAAGGAACAGGGGTGATTTTTTGTGGATCTTTACAGGCTAACAAATTACCCAAGTTAACAGGGAACTCTGAAGCCATTTTGTCCCAGAGATGATAAACACATGCATGTTTGTTTCACTGGTTCTTGAGATTCCATCATAAAGGTTTGGATTTTGACTCTGAAGAGAGTTTTAAAGCTTTCAATAATAGACTGTGCGGTATCATTGCATTAATGCAGGCATTCTTCCCTTCTATAAGGGAATGAACATGTCCTCTGCATAAATTTCTCAGGCTGCAATAGCATTTAATTAATTTCAGCAAAGAAGGAGGTGTGTCATAGAACCGCAGAAGTGTTTATTTTTAAGATGGACAAATAGTTATCTAAATTTTTTTATGATTAAAGCCTTGTCAATGCTTTTGTGTCTCTTCAGTCAGCTAAGGTACTTCACTCCCAAAAGAGATGGTCCTGTTTGTTTTGTTTTAAGTTACCCAGTCTGAACTGTTAAGTACATTGTATTTCTAAGCCTCAGAGAGTTTCATTGACATTTTCTGTCTCCCAACCAGATATTCATTAGAATATGCCTTTCCAGTTATTTCTTACTTTCCTTTCAATCAGTAGCTTTGATTTGAGAGAATTATTCCAGAAAGCATTGGCCAGGATTTGTCATATATAAGTTTATAATGCAGTCTAAATTCTAGAGCATATCACTAACCACTCATTAGACATTTCTGTTTGAATGTTTTAGAGTGAACTCAAATGAAACATACCTAAACACACATTCTTATCCTTATTTCTCCCTTCTCTCCCCATCTGCCTGTCTTGGTTAGTAGAGCTACCATATGTCAAAGCACTCAAGCTGAAAACCCTGGGGTCTCCCCTGTCCTTCTCCCCTTTTCTGATGTCATATTCTTCCTCAAAAGCCTCCATGACCCCAATTTCCGGTTGAGTCTAGTCGTGCTATCTCCAGGTCCTTCAGTAGCTGGCTACTCCTCCCCTAAAACCCAGATTTGAGACAATCTTCATAGCTTACCTTTCTCTCTGTTCATGCAGAACTCTTCCCGTACCCCTTAGGCCATGATTTCCCACCTCCAAGCCTTTGTTTTCCTGATTGCTCACCCCAAAATGTCTTTCAGAGTCTGCTGCACTTATCCAAATCTTCTCATTTTTCAGTTTAGATCCAGCTCTTCAGAATGCTCTCCCTGATGAACACAATGAACTACATACTACTGAAAAAATCGACATTCCATACCCTTTTCATACACTCATTCAGAACCATTTATTGAGGGCCTGCTTGTGCTGGGTGCTGGGAATGTGATGGTGGAGAAAGACATAAAGGTCATTGTTCTCATGTATCCTACCGATGAAGAGGGGAAAAGCAACAGCGCAAATGAGCAATAGCCAGGGCAATTTCAGAGAGTGGCAATAAGTGCTCTGAAGATGTGTGCATGTGTGTGTCAGAGAGAGAGAGAGAGGGAGGGAGGGAGGGAGAGGGAGAGAATGAGAGTGAGTTTGGGAGTAGGATTAGCCACTCTAGACTGGCTGATCAGAGCAGGCCTCTCTGAAAATGTCGAAATCCCAAGAAATCAGCCACGCAAAGATTTTGGCGAGGTGTCCCAGAAGTTAGGGTCAGCAGGGGCTAAGTCTCTATCATGGGAATGTTTGGAATATTTAAGGAGCAGAGAGAAGGCCAGTATGGCAGGGGCACATGGAGCCAAGGGAAGGTGGTTATGAGATGAATCTGGAGAGGTGAGACAGGCCAAGGTCATGCTGGGCCTTGAAGGAGTTTGCGTTTTATTCTGAGAGCAACTTGGCTAACTGTCCCTCTCCCTCTTCCTCGCCCCCTTAAAACTCAAGGACTGCCGTGATCATTTCACACTCTAAGAGTTCACACTGGCTGCTATAGGTGGATGTAGGATGCACAAGATTAGAAGCAGGAAGAGCCGGCAGTAACCTCTCACACAGTCATGATGGGGGACTTGGTGTACTTAGTAGCAGTAGAGACCAAAAGTCGTAGAAAAGGGATCTATTTTGGACTCCATAGAGTTTACTGTGAGACTGGATGGCAGGCTGGCAAGCAGATGGGACGGAAAAAGACATAAAGCCCGCAGCACACAGTGGAGCTTACCTAACTCATTGAATAAATATGTATACGCAGCTTCTTTGTGCTAAACACTGTACTGGGTATTAGAGGTTGGCGATGAGGTTGTGCATAGCTTCGCCATTGTTTACTTTTTCTGCTTAATCTGTTTGTCCCTGTGTTTTACATTTTTTCTCCCCATCTGGATGTGATAGTTCTTTGAGATCAGGAACTAATTGATGCCTTGCCTGTATTCTCCATCACATCCAGCACAGTCCTGAACATGTGAGAAGGTGCCCAACAAGCACAGGCTTGGTGGCTGCATAGATGCCGTAGTAATCTCATGATTTTGTAGTGCTTGCCTCTACATCCAGCAGACATAAGAAGGAAGTTCTTGCACACTCAAGGTACAAACAGCTAGCAAATTTATCCTTTCACTGTGTAGCTTTGGAGCATAAGCCGCACTATGGAAATACAAGCACACACATCACACACATTTATCATTCACTGTCACACACATCAGCATTCATTGTCACATAATTTCATGGTCCTTCTGACAAAACACACCCTCCTCTCCTGCACAGACCTCACCCTCTTTCCTTTAAAGCAGGGTTTCCCAGTCTCTGCACTACTGACATTTTGGGCCTGATGATTCTTTATGGGGGGGTGGAGACTGATCTGTGGATTTCCCAGTCTCTGCATTACTGACATTTTGGGCCTGATGATTCTTTATGGGGGGGGTGGGGGTTGGAGACTGATCTGTGTACTGCAGGATGTTTAGCAGCATCTTTGGCCTCTACCCCTTAGGTGCTAGTTGCACCCCTTCCCCCAGTTGTGACCAGTGATCACATGTGATTCAAAACTGTCCAGAAATTAGATAGTGGTGATGGTTGCACAACTTTGTGAATATACTAAAACCACTGAATATTACACTTTAAAATAAATTAACTAACTTTTTTAAATGTCCAGACATTGCCAGATGTCATCTGGGGTGCAAACTCACCCCCAGTTGAGAACCACTTTAGAGAGAGGAAGATATGATTTCCAAGTTCAACTGTTCTTTGTTCTAGCTTCCCTTTTGTCTCCCCACATTGCATTGTAAAACCTCTCCTTCTATATTATCACGTTGTTTAGCTTCCACTGTTTTCTTCTTAAACTCCAGTTCTCCATTTTCTAATTATTCCCAAAAGAGGCATTAAATTACAAGCTTGCCCTGTGTAACCCTGGACCATGAACATACAAGGTCTTTAGATTGCCAGAAGGAAATTTGAAGACTCTTTTCACTTATAAATTAGTCTATGTAATGTCAATTTCAAATCTGTGCTATTTAAATTACTGGAATTTTGTTATAGTTTACAGGTAATTTCAAAGACAGTTCTGGAACTTTTTTGTCTTCAGGATTACTTGTGTTATTCTTGTTATGTTTGGGGTTTTTTTTCCCCTAGTTTATCAGTTCCTTCTTTTGAATTTTTTTGAAGTGGATTCGCTACCTTGTTTTGTGAAAATTGGTCAGTCCTGTTTCGTGAGGAAATTCCACCCTGAAACAGATTTGAAATAAGGTTGGAAAAAAAAAAAAGGTAGAACAGAAACCGATGGGATAGTTGCATTTGTGTGAGCCAGTTTTAGCCATTTTTTAATGAGGTAATGAACAACCAAAAACCTTAATCAAATGGTTTACAACAAAATTTGTTTCTTGCTCTCTAGTTCTGGGACATACAGCTGTCTCTACAAGGATGTGGCTTTCCCACATCTCACTCCCACTCATGTTCCACTGGCCAAAACAGGTCTCCTGACCAAGCCCAAGGACAGTGGGGTGAGAATCATGCCTCTCTCACAGGGAAGGGGTCTTCAGGGATAGATTGACCCAGAAGAGAAAGGGATGGCAAATATTTTTAAAATATAATCAGTGAAAATGATTTTCACTGTGAGTACGGGTAATTTTTGAAAAATGCAATAACCCACTGGGTATAGAAAAACGTATATGTGACATTTCCAGATATTATGTTTTTATAGAAAGTTCTGTGTTTTAGGTTGGTGAATGATCTTCTTGTTTAACTTAACAGACTGAAAAGCTTCTTTTTCCCATCCCTTTCTTTTTCAGAGAATTCGTGACTTAGAAGATAAAACAGACATCCAGAAAAGACAGATAAAGGACTTAGAAGAAAAGGTACATGTGAAGTTCAATATGTATTTCAATCTTTATTTTTTAGATCAGACAATAATATTGTTTTCACTCACCGTGTTTTCTTTCTTCTCAGCTATTGTGTATCTTGTGTAGGCAGGTATAGTTACAGCAAAGGTAAACTCTGCCTGTAGTCAGGCACCAGGATTCTAGCAAAGCTTCTGCCTTCAGTTACATTTTTGCCTTTTGTGTTGATTCCTGTCCTTTTCTATCAGTGTTTTCTTTCCTCAGTTTTCCCTTTCCCATCTTCACTTCTTTGCCAAAAGTTTCTTCTGAGTTTTGTTACTCTACGTTCCTCTTCCTTTTTAAAATCTTTTTAGTCCCTTTTTAAAGAAGTCTTTCCCATTATTCATAAAAAGCCCTTCCTCCTTGTGCTGCAATTTCACCTCAATAATACATTCAGAAATTTAGATTGACACATGAAAACTATGCCCTCATGTCACTTCCCCAGTGGTCTGAGAGAGGAACTGCTTCTTCCAAGTCAGCCAACACTTTTGGCAGGGGTGGGGGTGAGGTAAAGAGGGCATTTGGAATTGTGTGTGTTCTGGGAGAAGGGAGAGGGCTAGCGCAGGGATGCTCCTTAGCTACAGTGAGTTCAACAGTCTTGCATAACAAAGAATTATCCTGCCTGCGATGCCAGGGGCACCCGGCCAAGGAACACAGCAGGGATGGCAAGAGGTGTTCTATGGAGTTCCAGTCTCATTGACTGGAAGTAGCAGCCTGAATCCCTGTGTTGCGAAAAAGCATGGTTGTTTTGCAGTATCTCATGGGCACCCAAGAAGCAAATAGCAAACCACCTGCCATTTCTGAGATAGTGATTAGAATTTGGTTCATTCCAAATGGCTTTTATCGTTGCCCTTATGTGCGCTCAAAGGCCACTGCTAGGGTCCAGTAGCCAAACAATCAGCCACCTAGATTCTTATGTAGTCTGGGTCTTCATGTACTTATTTGAGCTTGGGTAAGTGACTTTACCCACTGTGTCTAAGCCATATCTATTCAATAGGGATGGTAACACTCACCCTCACCTCCTCTCATGGGTTCCATGAGGAAAAAAATGAGGTCACTTACATGAAAATTAGGAAATACTAAAAAAGTATAAGTCAAATTAAAGTATATTTTTTAAAATTTCCAAATGTAAAGTTACATATCTTATACAAAATTTTAAATTTGAATTTTCCTCTTTTCCAAACTGTGCTATTTAGTTCTTCAGGGTAAGAGTGTAGTAAATGAAAAGCTGCATCTAATTTCCCAGTGTTTGGCAGAAAGACCCATAGAAAGCAGGGGTTGTCCACAGTTTCCCTGGCTGTCAAAGGACACACCTGCTATCTTCCATTTTCCACGTATTTAAATGGCTACCCTTGGTCCTAGTCAGTCTCTCTGCTAATTTGTAAACAGTCCTGGGGTAGCTCAAGGAGGAAGCTGCCAGCTCTTCCCCAGAAACTTTGTTCAGTTCAGTCCCCACTTAACTGAGGAAAAACAAACAAATAAAGGAATTTTCTAACATCTAGTCAGGTCACCACCCTAGCCAAATTAAATGTGAACTTTTCATTTTACAGGCCTGAACTTCCTAAATATTTATGATAATAGGTTAATGTACTTAACAGAAAATGACGATTATTTAGCTATCAAAGCAGCATATTCCATATGTAGTACTAAACTAAGCCACTTCAAAAACAATCCAGTTGGTTTTTGATTAGAGGTTAGAATGACAGATGAGGTTTATAAAGTACCTTCTATTCACTTGACCTCAATTCTACTCATCCACAAGCATAGTGAAAAGGCTAAAGATCACTTATGTCAGGGATAGTCTTCATTCTTTCCCCTGGAGTACTTGAACACCTTCTCAGGGTACATATAGTATTCCTTCTTTGTTCCTAATTCCAGTGAGTATAAATCAGGTGGTAAAAACAAACATAGCAAAATTGCTTCCCACGTGCCGCTCTTCACCATCCAAGGCACTTCCACATTCATCATCTCATTTGATGATGAATTAGCATCATCCATTATAATTATTGTTATAATAAATAATAATTAATTATAATTATCCTGAGAAACGTACCACAGATATTATGTTCCCCTTTTATACAGATAATAAAACAAAGGCTCAGAGACATTAAACAACTTTCCCCAAATCATATAACCAGTCTATGGCAAATCAAGACCAGAGGTCAGGTATCCGACCCTAAGTGCCACAGCCTGCCTACCACATAGCATGGAATTTAGACTCTCATTGTAAATCAAGTGATGGGCGTCCCCTCATGCCCAGAGAGGTAGCTCTGACACCTGACCTTCTCATGGGAATAGTGGAAGCCTTCCATTCCTCTCCTCCATCCACTCCTGTTCCATGTGCCATCCTATTACTATCCATCTTCAAGGAATGGGAAAAAAAAAAGGACAGAGTTTCTGCTTTTCATAGTACTAGACCAGTCACTAATACATGGCTCTTCACACCATGTCTATAACTTGTTCATGCAATTTTGCCACAGGGAAGCGAGAGCCTTATAAGTATGGCATTAAAGGAAATATGCAAATAATATGCCCAATATGAGACTGCCATACAGGACCCTATTCAAAAATGTCATGACCAACAGAAGGCTCCTGAAGTGTGATAACAAGGCAAAAGACTTCATGACTCTGTAAATCACCGAGGAAATCAGTATTCGAAAAAACTGATCTGACCTATGACATTTTATAATTAGTATACAGTTGGTTTTCTACCAGTGCTACACAAGCATGTTTTCCATCCAAGTATCTGCTTCTCCGGTGAAGGTTCTTGGTGAAGAGAGAAATATCGGACTCCATTTAACTTCTATGAGTCAAATAAGGAGAAATCTATCTCAGAAGCATGACAGCCTGGAACGGCAGCGTCCATTCACTGTGTGTAGTTACCTCTGATGAATAAACATAGTTCATACCAGTAGGAGGACCACATATCCTCACTCAACCAGGACAGACCCAGGTTATACCTGTTGCCCTGACGTAATTACTAATACAATTCCATTTCCCTCTGAGGAGTGCCCCACTGTGGATAAGTGATCATATGTTTACCCTACAGATTAATACCTTAGTCCTAAAACCTAACACGTTAATCAAATAACGATAGCATTGAGTGATTGTGTACACTTTGATCATTTTTAATTTTTTAAATTACCCTCTCACACATTAAAAATAGAGACAATAACATGTAATAGAGTAGGACTTGGAAGGTCTAACCTCTAGGCTTCACTATACCATCAGATTATAGGCAATTAGACTATTGATTAACTGCTCTGTGCTTATTTTTCTTACTTATAAAATTAGGAGCTTAGGCCGATGACCTGTTAAGACCCTCTCAGAGTTCTAAAATGTATCAGTCGATGTTAGTTGAACACCAGTTATTCATTGCATTGCTTTACCAGTGGATAAATAACAGGTATGGTTTTTTGAAATAAAAGGTGTTTGGTGTATATATGAGAAATGGTCAGATTTGAGCAAAGTGGAAAAGCTGAGGTTTTGTACGACCTGAATGGCAGTACAGAAATTCAGATTTACATAATCTTCTTCTTTTTCTTCTGCAGTTTCTGTTTCTATTCTTGTTCTTCTCTCTTGCCTTTATTCTATGGCCTTGATGTCAAGGTGCCTCTTACAGGTAAGATTCCATTTAATTCTCAAAATGTGCTTCTAAGAGGTATTTGATAAGAAGGATGCTGCATATAGTTACTATGCCCATGTTTTTTTTAAAAAAATACACTGGGTATTTAAATGCCATAAACTGAGAAATAGATCCAGTCCATTTGGGTGATTATTAAAGAAATGAAGCGACCATGAAGCATGATGGAAATCAAGAACTTTTTTCTAGCTAACTGTCTTGCTTTGGGAAGTCATCATGTCTGTGGATCTGTGAATTCTCATTGTAGCCCCTCATTACACTGAAAGAGTCGTTTCTGTATCTGCAAAGTAAAAAAAAATGAGTATGTTTTTAGTCTCTCTTTCCAGGTTGAAAATTCTGCTTCTGTAAATCTAACAAGTTAAAAATGACTGATTTTTTTAACCCTTTCTCCCAGTCCCTCTTCATCAGGACTCAGGAAAAAAGACTGTTTAGGGAAATTGGATCTTGTTTTAAAATAAGATAGTTTTCAATGTCAATTTAGAAAAAAATGAAGACTCACTATTATTATATTATCAAGTCAATTTCTTATGAATACAAGTATAAATCATCTTAGACAGTGATTCCCAATGCTATTAAAAATACAGATTCCAAAGCCTTACCTCCGATTTAATGAAGCAGATTACTAGACGTGGGGATGAGACAGAGGGTGAGAGAGGTGGAGAGTAAAGATTGATCTATATTTTTAACAAGCATACCAGGTGATTCTGATGTCTGCCCAGGTACAGAAACCACAAACCTTAACACCATTATTTAAAAATAAACAAGGGCTAGCTGCTATTCTAAATCTGTTTACCATGGTGTGTGTCCACTTTGGTTATCCTATTAAGTTATATTATGCAGGGATCTTTCGTGGACCTCACGTTACTTAACATTTTCTATAACAAGTTGAAAAATGGAAGAGAGACACTTTCTCTCTCTGTGGGTATCAACTCTGTTACCTGGATGTGAAACAGAAAAGCAAAAGTACTTTAACATGACCTGATACAAGGAAAGAGTGAAGCAGATATCCCCAGAAAGTTGTATCCTCATATACCCAACTCCCTGGCTTTATTCCTTCCTCCAAAAGATTTTCTTTTCAGACTGAAAATTATCCTCTGTCTGACAAGAAGGGTGGTAACCTTGCAGCACATAAAGAAGAGGACTTAGTTTCTTAAACTGAATGAGAATATCTAAAGAGAAATAGGTGAGATTCTCTAGGAAAGGATCAAAATGGCCAGAGCATGAGAAAACAAACAGCCCTCCCATCCCCCAAATAACAGTCAATCAATCAATCAATCAATGAGGCAAATAAAGTTCATTGAGACACAAGTACTACATGGTAGCGTAGGGAAGAAAAATCAAACTTATACATAAATACTAGCTAGGAAATGAGTAGGCTTGAACATTAATATCAATAATGACTAACAATTACATGCTAGGTGCTGTTCTAAGCAATAGATACATTAATCCTCACAAAACCCCCTAGAAAGTAGGTGTTGCTTTTATTTCTTTTTTTAAAAGTTGGAGAAACTACAGCATGTGATTCTCCCAAGACCATATAGCTACAGTGGGCAGGACTAGGATTTGTACCCAGACAGGCTCACGCCAGAGTCCACTTTTAACACCATTCTGCCTCACAGATGAAAGAGGGCCTTTCTCTCACATTTTGAGCATTATTTACATTCATATATATCAGCAATCACAGGGGTCCTGTCTACAATCTGTGTACTACTACATAGCTCTTGGGTTTTGAAATTGCAATGTGCTCATCTCCATACCTTTTCCAATTGTTTGTAACTCCTCGAGGGATATACAAAATTTGATTTGCTTTTCCTCCAGAGGCGTGCGTGGTTGACACTTAGGAATGGTCAAATGAAAAAATGCAATTATAATTAATAATAATAATATAGCAAATTAATGTGGCAGTGAATCTGGGTAGTAAAAATATGTAGAGGAAAAAGGCTGAGTAGAGTGTACAGCTTTGAAGTTAACTCTAGTGTTAAGTTTGAATCCTGCCATATACTAGCTATGTCATGGTAGGTTTAGACCAAGATTAGGTTTCCTATTCCATAAAATGGTTATAATTATATTAACTCCAGCATGGCATTATGTTGAAAGAATTAAATAAGATTATACATATAAAGGATTTGCCACATTGACTGGCACATGGTTCAGTAATCAGCAACTCTTAGCTATTATAAAAAAGAAAAAAAAAGTTGGCTGTCACATTTACTGAGTTTGCAAATATACAAGTTTGAAAATAAAACCTCTAAGTACTGCCGAGTAGTTTACTACCTAAACCAAAAGGAGTAGTTACCTTTTCATCTCTTCTTTTCCGAGAATAATCTGGATTTCAATAATACAAGGGAATAAAACGTTACTGGAAAGTGATTAATGCTACTTATATGTCCAAAGCAGGCAAGAGAGAGGTAGGAGGAAGTAAGGAAGAAAAGTGCTTTCTTATTGGCGGGTAGTAAGAGCATGCTGCAAATAACCACAAAAATATTTTTCCTATTAAATTAAAGATTTATATTCTGCTCTAAACCTAAGACTAACTTAAATTGTATATAAAGATAGCCTCCTTAAAATGAAATGACTTACGCTTCTTTCCTTGTAGCAATTACCTAAGTCATTCTTGTCAGTGATGAACTAGAAGCTGCTGAAGGCTCCTAACTCCTTACTGCTTTCAGTGGTTGCTGACTAAATAACTCCGTTCACGCGTCATCGTGGGACTTTTACCTTAAGTAGGGGAACCCCACGTAGTTTCAGGAGATACCATCTGCTCATACATTCATTTTTTTCCTTCCAGTTTTTTTGTGATATTATTGACATACAACACTGTATAAGTTGAAGGTACACAGCATAATGATTTGACTTACATATATTGTGAAATGATTATCACAGTAAATTTAGTGAGCATCTACAGAATTAAAGAAATAGAAAAAAATTTTTTTCTTGTGATGAGAACTCTTAGAATTTACTCTCAACAACTTTTATATATAATATACAATCACATTAATTATATTTATCATGTTGTACATAATATCCCTAGAACTTATTTATAACTGGAAGTTTGTACCTTTTGATTGTGCATCCAGTACCTCTTCCCCCTACCCCTCGCCCCTAGTAATCACAAATCTGATCCCTTTTTCTATGAGTTTCTTTGCTTGTTTTTGAAGTATAACTGACCTATAACATTATGTTAGTTCCTGTTACACAACATAGTGATTCGATATTTCTGTACATTTCAAAATGACAATCACAATAAGTCTAGTTACAAGCTGCCATACAAAGATACTACAACTTATTGACTATATTCCCCACATTGTACATTTCATACCCAAGGCTCGTTTATGTTGCAACTGGAAGTTTGTACCTCTTAATCTCCTTCATGTATTTCTTTCCTCCAAGTATTCTGTATTTTTATTCTAATAAATAGTGTACCACTAATTCTTCCATGTTAGACACTTACACAGGAAGGCAAAGGAAACAAGAAAATGAGAGGACTGCAGAAATAGCTATCACCAGGTTAGTTGTTACATCCAGGTTACAATGACCATTGAAAATCCTCCTCTTCTGAGGAGGGATGGATTAGTGAAGAACAAAACAGAACCAGCTTTGTTCATTTTGAAGTTGGGAAGACCAGACAGAGAACAGGTGAGCGTGATTCTTCATCCACATATTCTAGTTCATTTTTAATGATACTTCTCTGGTGTCAACCATGAATTTTTGAACTTGATAGCTCAATATTTTCACTTCCTGTTGTCTAGTAACATAAACCATGTTAAAAGGCACATAATATTGCGTTGTTGTTCTGATCCCAAAAAAACTTAACAATAAATGCTGTATTATAAAAACAGCCACAGCTGATTAGTTACAAATTCTCCATTAAAATATACGAATGTTTATTTCTTATTACATTTACATTTTTTTCAATCCCTCTTCCCACTAATGCCTATAGGTAACATGTGGAAAACAAATGGCAATTGACCAATATCTACAATATACGTTGTTTAAAATCGGAGAATTTTGCTCCTTGTTCTTTTATATTGGTAAAAGAAGTCCATTTGATGCAGCATTATATGCTAGCTAATCAGCCCTTCCTTTATGTAAACATATCCATTAGCCTTTATCTAGTCGTATTAAAATTGTTTCCCTATCCGTCTCACACATTAGACTGTTAGTATAGCATAGGGTAGGGCCTATGCTGTATTCATCTTTGTATCTTCAGTGTCTACAACAGTGCCTTATATTTACTTAGGTGCTGAATAAATTTTAAATTGACAGATGGACTGAAGGGCAGATGTATGAATGAATAACTAGCTGGGTAAATGAAGGTGAAAGCAGATTTGTGACCTGTTAGATCAGGGCCCTGGATAGCATAGTAATGTAACACCAAGATAACTATCCAGTTTGTTCTTTATATGTCGTTTGGAGAATAACTTAAAGAATGAGTGAACAGAGGAAAGAATACATAAATATATTCTCCCCCAGCTCCGCAGGGGTGATATCTTACTTATTGGAGTCAGTGCTTCTCCTCAGACACTCTCATAACTCACTATTCATACAGCAGCCCGAATGAGTTTTAGGAAACACCAATCTAATCATGCCCCCTTCCTGGGAAAACATCACCATTAGGATCAAATCACGGTTCCTTAATGTGGCCAAAAAAGCCCTGTCTGATCTAACTACAGACTAACTGAGGCCTTGTGTTGTTGCAGGATTTCCCTTGATGAGCTATACTCCCTTCCACCTACCACAGAGGTCTGCCCATTCAGCCCTTGTGTGCAGAGTAGAGTCAGTTCTCTATGTCCACAGGTTCCGCATTCTTGGATTAAACCAACTGTGGATGGAAAATACTCGGAAAAAAAAATTCCAGAAAGTTCCAAAAAAGCAAAACTTGAGTTTGCTGCATGCAGGCAACTATTTACATAGCATTTCCATTGTATTAGGTATTGTAAGTAATCTCGAGGTGATTTAGAGTATATGGGAGAATGTGCATAGGTTATATGCAAATACCACACCACTTTATATAAGGGACTTGAGCATCCTTGGATTTTGGTGGGAGGTCCTGGAACCAATCCCTCATGGACACGGAGGAACAACTATACTTTCTGTGCTGCTTTATCTAGTGAACACCTTCTCACTCATCCTTCAGATCTCAGCTCACTTGTGATTCCCTCAGGGAAGTCTTCCTAGATTTCACTCCCAGTCAAATGTTATATGCATTTGGAGTTTTGGGTTTTGTTTTGTTTTGTTTTTTAATTACTGCCTCTCGCCTTCCTTGCATATAAAGTTCATGAGGGCAAAGACCATAGATGTTTTCTTTACTCTTGTATCTCAAATACCTAGACAGTGTCTAGCACATAGTTGACAATCAATAAATGCATTTTTAATGATAGTAATGATACTATAATAAGGAAGAGGACATCCTGTTTTGCAGTTGAAAAAGTACATTTCATGTCCATTATTTTATGTAATACTTACAACAGTTCTGGAAAATAGATACTATTATACCCCTCCAAACATTAATTTCCTAACTAAAAATTAGCAAGTAATAGCATCTACTATTTTTCTGAGAATTAAGTAATATTATATAAGTAAAGTAACCAATATAGTACCTAGCCCATAGAAAGGATCATTAAAAGCCAAGTTCCTAGGACACACCAAGCGTTCTGTTTTAGATCATGCATTCTGAGACGTGCTTCCCTCTACCTGGACCACATTTCCAACAGCACCATCAACTAGTTAATGTCCATTTGTCCTTCCCATCTCATTGTAAAATTACGGACTCAGGGAAGCCTTCCTTGATCCTCTAGCTTCAGTTAAGTTTCATTCAATATTTTTATCTTCTTTACTAGGATTCTCAAGGACCAATTATCTAACAATCCTCCATACCAGTTTCCTCATCTATAAAATGGAAGTAAGAATAACAGCTACCATTTATTGAATACTGTACGATAAGTTGTATATAAGGGTTGATAGATTGAAAAGTATTGGGAATGGCCCTTAGGGTCCCGGATGGTACAGTATAACTGGTTAGATGGTGGTACCCTTTACCATGAAAAGCATATGTGGAAGTCAGGAATAGGGCGTGATTGCTGTTCATGAGTTTTGGCTATTTGTCATAACCAGAGAACAGGAGTTAGCTACAGTTTGTTAATCAATGCGCCTCTAAGTACGTGGTCCATAAAGGATCTGAACCAACTTCTAACAGTTAGAAGACTCTAAAGAACAGTGAACATAAGTAGCCTATCAATTGATCTCGGCACATATTTGCTAAGTTTCTCCTGTGAACCGAGCAATGCAGCAGGTACTTGGATACTGGAGTCAGAGGTCAGAAATGACATCACTGTATTCATCAACTTAGAGTCTGGTGGCATGTCATAAACTCTCAGAAGGGATGACTGCAGTCACTGTTTTACAGAGGAGGAAACTAAAGCTCAGCGCTGTAGAGCAATACATTCAAAAGAATCCCTGAGGTTTTGTAATATCCAGAAGGGCCTTCTGAATCAAAGATGGATTTGTATTTTATACAGTTTTAGTTATAGCATACTGACCTTTAGGTCATTGAAAATGGGTCATGTGTGGTGACGCATTGGATACTACTTCAGTTATTCATAGTGCCAGTTTGAATAAACCTGGCTTTGCTGTAGAAATCATAGTTCCTTTTATAGATACTCAATTTGCAGAAATTTAACATTCTGGGAGACTGCCTATAAATCCATTTGTTTTTTAAAACCAACATGGTTTTACTCAAATGATGGGCTTTACTTCAGTTGTGACGGGGAGAAATGGTGCGTATGTGCTTTGAAACAGAATTTAGGATTTATCTCTGAGGTTATATATATAAATTGAAAATTTGCAAGTAGAAGACTTTTATGTTACATATTTATTTTATATATAAAAACACACTGGGTGTGTGTGTGTGTATGTATATACATATATATTTATAGAGAGAGCGTGCACACGCACACAGACACACACACACCTTAAAGCATCTTTTATACACATTCAGACTAGTTCTCTTCTTTACCAGGGATTATGGGAATCTTATAGCTGTAACGAGTTGTTTGGGGCTCTCATCTCAGTGGGATGTAAGTCTGAGTGCAATCTATTTTTTTTTTAAATAAATTTATTTATTTATTTTTGGCTGTGTTAGGTCTTCGTTGCTGCGTGTGGGCTTTCTCTAGTTGCGGTGAGCGGGGGCTACTCTTCGTTGCGGTGCACGGGCTTCTCACTACGGTGGCTTCTCTTCGTTGCGAAGCACGGGCCCTAGGCTCGTGGGCTTCAGTAGTTGCAGCACATGGGCTCAGTAGTTGTGGCTCGCACCCTCTAGAGCGCAGGCTCAGTAGTTGTGGCGCACGGGCTTAGTTGCTCCGCGGCATGTGGGATCTTCCCGGACCAGGGCTCAAACCCGTGTCCCCTGCATCGGCAGGCGGATTCTTAACCACTGCGCCACCAGGGAAGCCCTGCAATCTATTTTTATCAAACCAAGGCTTTCACTTATTTCCCTCTCTCATCCTTTAATTAAATCTTAGGTTGGTTCCCCAGTTTGTTTTCCCCAGTCATTTCCAGTTCTTGAAAGTCTAGCCTAATTTAAAAATTCAGCTTCAGTCTCTGCTTCATCTCATTTCTTCCCTTATCCCCATGGTGAAGGAGGTGCACGAGCTGGCTCTAAGAGGTCTCTTCCTCTGCCCTCTGCAAGGTTCAGCTCTTCTGGAGGGCAGGGAAGAGGAAGAGGGAAAATGATCCATGCCTCTCAACCCATGGGCAGTGGTTATGGCCCCCTCCCTGGTGGTTGAAGCTGTTTTTCTGGCTATTACTGACCAGTTCTTGTTGTATTTTCTATGAGAGGTGATGGGGCCATTTGGAGGGTCATATGTGTGAATTCTTTAGAAGCCCATTGCACTATCCCCTGCCTGGCTGGGGCCCAAGCCCTTCCACTGAGACTCTGGATCTCATCATTGGTGGTACTGGCCTCAGCTTCTTGTTGGGAAGGAAGTTACTGCCCCGTCTCGCCTTGCCATTCCTCTCCAGTTCTCTGCCTAGATAGACAAAGGAGGATGAGAAATAGATGAGCATTGCTCTGTGTTTGAGCAATAGAATGCAAGTCTCCTTTGTGCCAGCACCACCTTTTAGCACCCTCCCCTCCCTCCCACAGTGTACTTTCATCCCAACCACTGCAGTTCCTTCCCACTGGTTCTCTTCTGTGACTCGGTCACTCTTTCATCTCAGTCTAATCTAGTCTTTGGAAGTAGACAAAGTGGCTCTGCAAATACAAGTTCGAAATATTTCGAACTTGCACCTATGGCACCTATGGCAGGAATTTCTTTGGCAAATCTCTAATTTGCCTCTGTATGGTGGACTGGAAGCATCCTTAAGGTACTACATGCCCCCTTTTCCACCACTTTGCATCTTGGTCACTATTTCTGGAGTGCCAGTAAAATCCTGCTACAGAATTAGTACCTTTACCTTATAGACAGGGAAATTAAGCCTTGGAGAATTTAAATGACTTTTCCATGGAAATCCCATTTTCTCCATCCATGCCATTCACATTCTAAAGGCCATGTCCTTAGGCAGCACGTGGTAACATGTGCTCTGTGCCATTTTCTGGCTTTTATTGGAATAGCATATTATGTCCTAAACTTCTACCCAAGCAAAAACCCAGACACATGGACTTAAAGAGGAACAGAGCTAGGAGACTTGACTGGCATAGCCCAGGGAAATACCTTTTCAGAGATACTCTGAGACCAAACAGGAAATCTGTGTGGCAAAATTCCCAAGGAATCCTCAGGTCAGGGCCTTGGGGTAGAGACCATCTGCCATTAAATACAATTGTTGTGACATAAAAGTAAGTCACTGTAAAACATAGATAGACCGGCTTTTAAAATAGTATCTTATGCTACTGACAAGGGCTTAATTTCCAAAATATACATACAGCTCATACAACTCAACAACAAAAAAACAAAGCGACCCAATCAAAAAAACGGGCAGAAGACCTAAATAGACATTTCTCCTTTCTCCAAAGAAGACATACAGATGGCCAATAGGCACATGAAAAGATGCTCATCATCGCTAATTATTAGAGAAATGAAAATCAAAACTACAATGAGGTGTCACCTCACACCAGTAAGAATGGCCATCATTAAAAAGTCTACAAATAACAAATGCTGGAAAGGGTGTGGAGAAAAAGGACTCCTCTTACACTATTAGTGGGAATTTAAATTGGTACAACCACTAGGGTTGTATGAAAGTTCCTCAAAAAAATAAAAATAGAGTTGCTGTATGATCCAGCAAATTCAAAAATATAAATGCATCCCTATGTTCATAGCAGTACTATTTACAATAGCCAAGACATGGAAGCAACCTAAATGTCCATTGTCAAATGAATGGATAAAGAAGATGTAGTGTGTATATATATATATATATATATATACACACACACACACACACACACACACACACACACACACACAATGGAATATTACTCAGCCATCAAAGAAGAATGAAATAATGCCATTTGCAGCAACATGGATGGACCTAGAGATTATCATACTGAGCAAAGTAAGTCAGAAAGAGAAAGACAAATACCATATGGTACCACTTATACTTGGAATCTAAACATATCTATGAAACAAAAACGGACTCACAGATATAGAGAACAGACTTGTGTTTGCCAAGGGGGAGGGGTTTAAGGGAGGAAATGAATGTGAGTTTGGGATTATCAGAGGCAAACTATTATATACAGGATGGATAAACAACAAAGTCCTACTGTATAGCACAGTGAACAGTATTTAATATCTGTGACAAACCATAATGGAAAAGAATATGAAAAAGAATATATATATGTGTATATATATATATATATATATATATATATATATATATATCTGAGTCACTTTGCTGTACAGAAGAAATTAGCACAACATTGTAAATCAACTATACTTCAATAAAATTTTTTAAAATACAATAAAATGAAAATTATATTTTAATTGAGCTTCTCAAGGCATTGGCTTAGAAGGTCCCAGAGAAGAAGGCAATAATGATAACAGCTAATATTTCAGGCCACTTATATGAGACAAGAACTGTTAATTGCTTTACATGCCTTACGTTGCAGTAACCCTTGAAATAGATACTTCTGTTCTCTCATTTTAAATTAAAGAAATTAAGCTTAGAGATTTTCTTTATATAACATGCACAAGATCATGCAGTTCCAAGAGGTGGTAAAAAATAAAAGATGGTTTTTTCTTCTAAAAAAAGAGTTTGTGCTTTTATTCTGTTTCAGCTATTGACAGAAGTGATGATTAAAGAATTTCTCCGTCTGTTTTACAGAGTAACCGAAAACACGGATAAGACCGCAGAAAAGCAGATACTTCTAAACCTTCAAAGATGGCAGAAATGTTTACAGCAGTGAAAGGGAGATCAAAAGCTTAGAACTATAATGTAGCCAGGACTACAACTGTGTATTTTAAAGCCATTATTCAAGGTTTCTTACTTGACAGTTCCTACATGACCCTGTTGAAAATCTACAATATATGCTGCATTTAATGAAACATGTATAGGTCAAACCAGAAGGAAAGAACTATAAACATAGATTGCGAGAAGAAAACAATTCAGCAATGGAAACAGTTTCAGCAGATCAAGCAAAGATGTGTCTTGGGCATGGAACCAAAGTTACAAAGAAACATTCTACCCCTGCTGTGCAGGGGATGTCATTTTAATGTAACACTACACCCCATGGAATCACTAGTCCTGAAATAAACATCATTTTAAAAAATCAAACAAAAAAATAAGGGTGGGTGGGGATTGAAGCACGAGGAATACCCATGAGGAGCTATTTACAATAAAATGTTTCATTTGAAAAGTCTGGTTTCTTACTACAGGGATTTGCTTTTCTGTCTTTATTATTGTTTAAAACTCAGGAACTGAGACATCTGCAATTTGAGTGAGAAGAAAAGCAGTGTCTGGTTTGTTTTTCTGCAAACGGTGGAGCTTGTGGAATGCATTCCACACATGACAGATGAGAAGTGGATCACAGTGACCCCGACTAAACTGGCAACCAAAGTGAAAGACCCAGGCGAATGCAACATACGAAATAACAACAGATGTTGATGCTTCCTTAGCCTTCTGTCACATCTGTGGTCCTCCACGAGCAACAAACTGATCTCATTCATATTGAAAATTAAGAAGATGATGCTCTAAATCACAAGCTCCCTGACTTAGTTCTGTTTAGAATGTCAACGACTATAGGGCCAGAGGCACCTCTGAATACTTCCATTTCCAAAATACTGGTCTTCAAATGGCTGCTTAAAATTGCCTGCAAATAACATGTTATGTGATTTGATACAAATAGAGGCGATAAGTAAACTTCTACCAACAGTTGAATTTACCACAGAGATGTGACTATTAAATGAAATTATGATTATTTTTAGAAGTATCCTGATATGCTTAGAGCATTCTGACCTCTTGTCATTTAGACTGATAACGTTTTTCTTTTTCCCCAGAGATCTGACAGCAACAAGGTAGCTCTACTTTTTTATATAAAAGTAACATTGTGTTACTGATAAGGTCATTTTCTACCAGAGACAATTAGAAGACTGGTACTTTCCTAGGTTATGTAATACTGAGTCTTGGATTCAGCTCTGAGAGCAAATAAATGTTCCTGAAAAACTAATTTTAGCCTCATTTACTGTAGATAACAAAACAGCCTCAATTTTTCAAATTGTCAGCGTTTTATTTACAGGGCTAGCATTCCCATGCATTAAGAATGTGTGTAGGGAACCAGAAACTCTTTCTGTGAAATGCTACACAAATTCTTCCATACATGGGTTCAGTATCTTATTCTTCAGTTTTAGCACTGGCATTTTCAAAGCCAGAACAATAACTGAAGAATGTACAAGAAAAGCTACAATGCGGGAATCCCACTTTTTGTTCTTATATTTACTGCTGACCCAGGTATCTTTGGCCCAGTCACTGAACCTCTCTGTGCCTCAGCTTCCTCGTCTGCAAAATGAGGTTAAAATGCTTTTTCATAAAGGTTTTTTGTTTGTTTGTTTTTTCTTTTTTGTTTTTTGAGGTTTTTTTGCAGTTCTGGAACAAGAGGTGCTTAAAGTAGCACAAAGTGCTTTGTAATTATAATGACTGCTATATTTGACTTTCTTGTGTTGTTGAGAAAGAGTCCCCTGTGTAATAAAATAGTGCTTCAGTTTGGTTCAATCTAAGCACGGTAGCACTGAAGCTTTCCCATCAATTACTAGCAATAAAGATCGAGCGATCCAGAACCAGGATCCCTAATCACCTATAGTAAATAGATCATTCTCATGCTATTGAACAAGTTAGAAGAATGTGTAATTTCAATGATAAGCATTTTCTAGCTCTCCTTACTGTATATGCATGCCATAATACAAAACTCCACTTTTATCATAGGAGAGCCAGCCATGAAATTAAGATTTGAAGTGAACTGAGAATATCACATAATTAGTCTAATTATCCCTTTCATTTGGAGGGGGAGGTCTTGTGAGATGTCCTACTGGGAATATACAATATAAGTATCCTTCTGCTGGATTCTTTGTTCAACTGGGTAGGTTCCATATTAAGTATGAATAGTACATGCATTGTGCAGGCAATATGAAAAAGGGTGCTACTACAGTTTGTGACCCAACACTTTCAAATCTCAGTCAGAACATATGGAAGAGGATAAATTACTCTCCCATGTCTTAGACGACTTTTCCATTGGCCATTCCAGTGTGCATCTGAGCAAATTCATACCCCATCTGCTCCACCAAACCTACTTTCTTCCTCTTCATCTTGCTTTCCCCACCAAGAAACTTGTAGGCTAAATTTTATATCCAAGCACTGACTGGGGTTTGAACAATCAGAAATATTTATTAAAATAATGTAGTTTAATCATGTACCTTATCTGCTATAAATCTGATTGTATCACATACACACAAAATCATACAAGAGCGATGCCCATGAGAATGGCCATCTAAGCAGCTTTAGATGTGTTTACGGAAAATGCAAAAAAAAAAAAAAGGAGGGGGATTTAGCTTAAGATCCAAAAGAATAGCAAATTTCTCTAAGATTTTAAGGTAAAAGGTGGTATTTTTACCGTACCTTACTCATGATCCTCAAAATTAACATATCTTGGGGTAGGGCTAACTATTTTGATAGGCACATTCTCTGTTATCCATTTCCACAATTATAAAAAGCATCAGCAAAATTTTACATGTGTGTTCCAGTCACTCATGGGTCCACAGAAATGGATCATATCTAAATGAATGCTTCCCTTGCATACTATGTTCAGCAAGCGTAAAAAGAGTGTCTCAATAATGGAGAGGTTTATTGTGACTCCACTTCTTACAGAGATCAAATGATCCCCACTTGGGTCTTTAATATCTGCTTTAATTTCTACATCTTAACTATCCTGACATATTTGGCCAGTGGGTTAGCAGAAATCAGAACAGCATTCTTCAGAGTTCATTTTACTTAATTTTTCTTAACAAAGTCTTCATCTCTTGGAAAATAAACTTAACTGAAGATATTAAAAAGATAGTTTGAGATAAAACGAAAGTCCCAATTTAACACGGCTATTGAGGACAGGAAAAGTTTCATGAGAAAGGAAAAAGAAATAGAAGACTGTATTTGACTATAAAACTAGAAAGCATCTATTACTAAATTGTCTAACTTTTTTTAATGGCCACCCAAGTTTTGTTTTAGGTAACACTAGAATTTGCTAAAAATAACTATCAAATCCCTTTTAACTTACATCATATAAATGAAATTTTTGCCAATAGCAAGGTTTTTAGGGGTGGAAGAATAAATTTTGCTTTGATTTTTTTTCCCATTTGTTAAAAAAACTGCTCACGTAGGTGGCATGGTTCTTCTAAAGGACAGAGATGATGTAGAAGGCTCATGGGTCATCACTGGAGTAGAATGAGGACATACGTTTTCCACTAGTAATAGAAGAAATAAAGTTTTGCCAAACAAATTTTTGCTACAATATTTGAACTTACTGTTGTGGTTTTCCATATAAAATAAATCTCTGGCAAATTTGTTCCTTTTTGCCTATTTATTGTCAACTTTTTCTGTAAACCCATTGTATAATTCATGTGTTCAATGTCTTTGATGTAATTCGTAAGTTCATTGTTTTAAAATGAAGGATGTCTTTTTAACCTGCCTAGGTTTTCATGGAAACTGTAAAAATAGTATTCATCTGTTTTGTGTTGATGCTAAGTAACTGGATCATATGTGTTATATTACATCAAAATAGATGGGCAGCATAGACATTTTATTTTTAAAATATTTAATTGCATTTTTGATCTGTCAAAGAATGGTACAGTATATATATGTATACATATATACATGAATGTGTATGTATATATCTGCTATATTGAAAAAGTTTGATATAACTTGAGAGATAGTCATCAAAGCAAATCTTAGATGACTGTTTATGTCATGAGTTAATGCTTCCAGGGTGGACCCAAGCCTCTCCTTAAGTGGACTTCTACTTTCTAAAGGGAAAAGAGTAGGTCAAAAGGTCTTGAGGGCCAAAAGCTTCCATTCTGTTCAACTGCCTTGTCATTTCTATATAATATATTGTCCTGAGACTGAACCTCAGGCATTGTGGCAGGAGGATTCAGACATAACAGAAGTTGGAGTTGATCCTCTGTGATCCCATTTCAGTACCAGGCAGAGCAGATTCACATTCCTTTGCTGCCTTTAGTTTGGCAGTTTAGTTCTTTCTAAATAAATCTTCTATCGTTAAGAGTACAAGACCAATGTTTAATCATAATCACTAAAGATATACTTCAAGGGGCAATGTGGCAAAAATAAAAGGACTATAATTTGCTATATTCAACCTAGTATATGAAACTCAGAGGTACAGGTGGTTGATTGGGTGAAGTTCCCTGTTTTTATCTTTGTGTTTGTGCATTGAGGTCTTTGAACCCATGCTTATATTTCCATCCTTGTGATATCAAAGTTCTGTAGGATGGGAGTGCTGTAGATAAACAACTTGGAGTCCAACTTTGCCTACAGTCAAGCCTCTACAAACTTCCTATAGTGTGGATGATGCAGTTTCCCAAAAGCAGCTCCCCAGCATCCCTTGATAACAGCAGTCACTTATATTTGATGGATAAGTCACAAAATGTGCCTATTTCCCCCCATTAACCATCATAACTTCCCACAATGAGGCAGATCAAAATCCAAACACTTTTCTAAATATGTGATGTAGATATATACACATATACATTCTGTATATAGTATGATGGTTGTGAGCGCTTACTACATGTGTACTTCTGTCCTAGGACTGAGGAACTGGCAAGGGGTTTTCTGATGCTGCTGGGTAACTCATGTTTTTGTTTAGCATCTGGTATCTGTGCTCTACCCCTGCTTGCCTGTCTCTTCTCTCTTTCCTCTACCTTCTGTCCATTACTGCTATTCCCTGGTTTTGACTGAGGCAAAGAACTACTCATTGGTTTTCCAATTACCCAAGCCCATAAACTAGCCTTCTGGTGACGCCAGTGGTTTTTCTGGAAAGAGCAACAGAGTCCAGCACAATCTACAGTATTAATATTAGCCCAAAGTCACATATTTTTATCATCTAAAAATCTCATTCCGTAAAGGGTTTATGCCTGCTTGAACCTCCACGATACAGTTCTGCGGGGACTCAAGTACAAAGCCCGTGCATGGGAATACGTAATTCCCCAGATGTCTACTGTTTTAATGCAGCCAGGGGGTCAATTTCTCAGAGTTCTCATTCAATCAACTGCTTCAGTTGGGGTTCTTTCTCTCCATCTCATTAGCATGACTCCATATATTGCTTCAGTGCTTGTTTATCAATGGAAGAAAAATATAAATTCACTGAGTTTCACCAGAATGATCCTCTGAAGTACACCAAACATGTACATGTACTGTATGTTATTACCGTAGAGATTGGAATCAACTTACTGTATGTAAAGTTTTATGAATGGTTATTTTATAATTTATGTATTTAATACAGGAATCAATGAGCTCTGGTGTTTTAGTTTATATAAAAATAAAACAAACTGCATTTTTAAAAACTTTATCTTGCATTGTCCATAGGTTTTTGTTTTGTTTTAACTCTTAATCTACTTTAGAAAAGCAGGGTGAGGGAAATCAGGGTTATCCGTATAATGTTGGGGAACAAACTCTACATCAAAGATGGTAAATAGGTTTCTTCTCATCTATCCACTCTGAATTTTTTATTGTACCTGCCAGGGGCACTATGGTGAGGAGTCCAAGGCACAATTTTCACTCATGAGGAGGGAACTATGGTCATTAGCACGCCTGCTCTGAATATAGTTTGGGGAAGAATCTTGCCAGCTATTTGCCATTCTTATTCTAGCTATTCCTTTATCCACCTACCTTTTTTCTCTACCTTGTAGACCCACTAGATGTAACAAGTTAACAAGCGTCTGTTACATGACCATCAATATGTGTCCATCCCAATGGCCTGGTATGAATGGGTCGACCCTCAAAGAGCTTACAGTTTATGTGGGAAACGACCCATGTATACGTGAAACAAATAAAGAACCAATATGGCACAATGTGAGGCATAATTTTATAGGTCACTATTGAGAACAATTAAAAATAATATTAGTCTTTGGGGGTGGGCTTGAAAAATCCATGCTAAGAATGGTTCTTAAGTTGCAACCTCTTACCTTTAGCAAAAAGTGTCACTCATCAAGTTAAAGTTCTGTTACCCGTTTATAGGAACCATCTCCTGTGTCACGTCAGATCCCTAAAACAGAGAATAAGACATAACCCCAGCCCTCAAGACATCATGACTACGTTATCTGATGAAGACTTACAATTGCCTGAGTCTCTATGAGAAAGGTACCAAGCATATCAGCATGCCATGAAATAGGCAGTTATTGTTATGGATTCTGTCTAATGTTATAAATGAAAAGTTTTGATGAACTCCAGTTTTGGTATATAACTCAAATATGCTAATCGTGTCAACAGCTCAACTGACTTCTTCTAGCTCCAAAACAAAGTACCCTGGTGTCTTTTGGAGATATTAATGGGGGCATACTTCCTACCATAGCAAGTAATACATATGTACCAATATTAATGGAACACACTTCCTACCATAGTGCCAGTGGGACAGGTAAACATCCACTAGGTTCATACAAAGCCCACACAAAGGGACTCCTCCTATGGGCTCATGATACAGCTGTGCCTCTGACCTACAGGTGAGCAGCTTTCATAGGGGTGCAGATGTGTAGTCAAGTGCTTACCTACCCCATGGGTAAAGTATGTGTCCAGTGGCTGATAAAGAATGCTTACTTTATTTAAGCTACTTTGTATTTACATACGAAATGTCAGAGTGAATGATGAAGGCTTTTTTTGCTCACTGAAAATGCTCCAAATAAAAATGTGTTTAACAAATACATTTTTGCATGCAGCTGCACTTATAAATGTGAAAACATTGGTTTTGATCAATAGGCTCTATAACAAAGAGGCATTGGGAATCTGTGCCTGTATTCCTGTAAAAATATTGAGAACAAGGGCCACTACATCTATATCACCTTCATGAAGCTCCATATGACACCTTTTTTAGAATTTAGAAGGAGAAGGAGAAAACAAAACAACAGCCACTTCAAGAACTAGATTCTTCTTCCTTTGTAATAAGAAATAAATAATTTATTATGTAAATTATTTTGCCCTGACTGCCTAGAAATGCATGAATAAATCTAAAATTTAATTATGGAATCTTGTCAATTATTTCTATTTTCTTTTTACTTTATTGATTTCACTCTTTTGCCTTTAATTTACTTTAGTTTTGCCTTTAATTTACATCACCTCAGATGTATTTTTGTACAGCCACAGGGTATAAATTCAATATTTTTTAAGTGCACGTTAAATATTCTTAGAGCTACTATAGGAAAGTATCAATATGTAGAAAAATATTCAAAATATGGAAGTAAAGCAAAATGATGAATATTTGTCTTTCTAATTTCATTTCAGAGTGGTTTCTAATATGTCAATTGAAAAGTCTTTTGACTCTGGGGAAATGCAGCAATTGATGAGAACCCCGTTGTTTTACAGCCCTGTAAAGCTAGAAGCTAACTTGCAGAAAGTTGATAAGGTGAGACTTTTTTTTTTTTCTGCAGGATAAAAAAAAGAAAAACTCAAAGATGAGGCGTTTGTCCTATATGCAAATTAACCACTTTGGTTTCTAGCATACTGCCTTCTTTCACCGTACTTTGCCTCATTCTTCAAATCTTTCTCGAATCAGGTCAGTTATTCTACTGGTTTCTTTATTTAATGGAGTACATAAAACTTGGACACATGCTCATTAATTTTTATGAGAATGACATTTTTAACAATTTGAAAAGAGTGCTTTTTCAAGAGGCATTCTAAGGGATATAAGACAAGATATGTTCCTTGCTCTCAATGAACTTCTGGTAAGACAAAGCACTTAAGTCCCCAAAACAATGAAATAGAAATCAATACAGGAGCGTTAAAAGCCACCATCTGCTAAGTATCCTGAGTTAATCTTTGAATCCAGACCTGTTCCCTCTCCTAGTTCCCCCAAGTCGGTGAGAGCTGTTAGACAGAATTAGGATAGATTCATGGGCTTAGTTCTCTCCTGCTTTTCCCTCACCCTCCACATCCAGTCCTTCACAAGTTCTACTGATCTTACTTCTCCCACCTGTCTTCTATTCTCCATCACTTCTATTAAGAGCTTCTCGCCTGAACCCTTGCAGCAGCTTCTTAGTTAAATTAACTGCTTCCACTTGTGTCCTCTTTATTTTTACCCTACGTGTTGTTTCCAGCTTGATTTAATGTGCAAATCATAGCAGCTTGTTCTCATCTTTAAAATTACTCCTTGCTTTCCCATGCCTACCTGGGGTTGACTCTCAAACGCTTATGGAACTAAACATGGGATTTGGGGCTGGGGTAAGACACTGCAGCCAACACAAGCCTGTTATTTTGTCTAACCTAGCTATAGGAAATAAGGCTCAGACTCTCAGCGTGGCCATTTATGTCCTGGATACCTCTTCTAAAACTTGAATATTCAGCTTAGCCATCGTCTTCCTCAAGAGTTGGACACAATATCCTTTGTTCTCCCAAAGCATTCTGTGTGTACTCATCTTGTCATTTACCAGGTAATTAAAATTATTTTTTCTGTTCATCCCCACTTGTACCCCCAATTAAATCTGAGTTATTTGAGAGCAGAGAATATGCGTTTTTCAGTTTTCAATCTTCAGCAACTAATACATTTCCTAATACGTAGCACAGTCTCTGTGGAGGGAGTCCTTTTTCCATGTTTTTATTGAAGTAGACTTGATTTACAATATGTTTCAGGTGTTCAACAGAGCTATTCAATATTTTTATAGATCATACTCCATTTAAAGTTATTAGAAAATATTGGCTATATTCCCTGTGCTGTACTTACATCCTTGTATCTTATTTATTTTATACCTAGTAATTTGTACCTCTAATCCCTTTCCCCTTTCTTGCCCCTCACCCATCCCTCTCCCCTCTTCTCACCACTAGCTTGTTCTCCATATCTGTGAAGCTGTTTCTGTTTTGTTATATTCATTTGTTTATTTTTTAGAGAAGTATCACTTCTCATTTGGATGATAAAAAAGGCTCCATGAATGTGGAAATAGGTAAACTGGGTCATTGTTTGGAAATTTATCTTATTGTTGTTTCTGGGGTTTTGTTGGTTGGTTTTGTTATTATATAAGGGTTTTGCTATTTCTTCCTGTTGTTACCTTATTTTATATTTTGAACAATAATTTTGGTCCATAGACCAAAAGCTCTTCAGAAAACAGGCAAAAAGACTAACACATTCCCTACTCGCTTCCCTTATCCTTCCGGTTGAAGTTCACTATTCCCCTGTATTCTACCCTCTGACCACAGGAGGGGAGCATTTGTCTAGAAGTCCAGGAAAAAGTGTCAGCTCAAAGAAAATCCGAAGTTGATTTTATGGGGCATTTTGTGTCTCTTGATTTTGTGTTTCTCTTCCGCACGTCCATATGAAAGCAATAATCTAAATATAAACACTGTCTTGTCCACTTTTCTGGCATCGTTTTTCACCATCTTGGTTTTTTCAGTCTCTCCTTACTTCAGGGAAGCTGGGTTGTTGTCTTTACCCAGGCTGCAAATTCATTTGCAAACACAAAGGCTCAGGGAAACTTAAGAGACCAATTATAGCCTCAAAATATTCCAGACTCACTAAGATGCCAGACAAAAAGGGTCAAGGCAGTCCATCAGATTCACTCCCTAATTCTCCCCCTCCAAAGCAAGTCCTTCCCAGAGAACAGACAAGGGAAGGTATGTTATTGTGTCTAGAGTTTCTCTGTGTGAATGTACTTGAATTCTTTTAAATGGCAGTGTTATGTTTTAAATATCTTTGCCAAAACATATTATGTTTCCTAAAGGAATTTTTAAAGAAAAAATAGTGATTCATCCTTAAAAAATATTTACCTCCCAAGAAGCACAAGAATGAAAAAAAAGCAATAATTTCTGATTGTTTGTACAAAACATTGACTAGATAAGCTTTTATTCTATTAGTCTGCCATTCTTAACCGTAAATGACATTTTATATATCACTCTGTAATTGACAAAGGATCCCTGCTTCTTAGTGCTGGCATCTCTCAGCAGCCCAGGGGCTGCTGTGGGAAAGATCACACAAGCCAGGTACTTCCATTTTATTTTAATTACTGATGGACATAAAGCAGAATCCCAATTATGTTGGTCTTTTCTCTTTCTGGCCTATTTTTCTTTCTACTCTGTTATGAGAGGGAATATGTGTTTGGAAGACAGACTGGGTCCCAGCCCTAGCTTTGCCACTAGGTGTGTGTCACTGAGTTACTGAAACATTTGAAGCCTTCCTTTCCTTTTTTGTAAAATGGGATAACTAAGAGAATTTCCCTTGTTAGGCTGTTGTGAGAGTTAAATGAGATATGTAGCAGGGTTAGTACCAAAAGTTTTAATGTGTGGCTGAGATATAAGGACTCGATCAACAGTAGGCTTCATAAGTCACATTTTAATTATTTGTAAAGTCTTCAGTTCACTTATAAGTATAAAAGGATATAGTATAGAAGATCAATATAAAACCATAAACTATGAAAGAATAGTATATGCATCCTACCCCAGACATTCCTGCCTTCACAATCCTTCCTGACTCCTGGCACTCTCTAACAAAGCCAAGCAATGTGTATTCTGCCAGAGCATTGCAATATTACGTGAATAGGCAGGCATTTATGTAGCGGACTAAGCAAAAATCTTACTCCTCAGGCTAGGGTTAATAGGCAGCAGAGGAGGAGCAAACAAGGGGCGGCGCAAACAAATCCTGGGCAAAATGCCAACATCAGGCATTACCGGGAAGCCTATGCAATAACCCTTGCAGTACCCCCTTGGCACCACAGGGGTCGCTATAAGGAACCGCTGTGGTCTGGGGTACCTCTGACTCAGACTACTGACAGTGAAGTTTTCATTTGAGCATTAACTATTTAATTTTTCATTTGTGTACATCACAACGAGAGTCATTTTTTTAAGACCCAGAAGAGACAAACATTTACTCATTCGTTGATTCCTTCATTTATTTCTTCAGTTTTCAACAAATTTTTATTGAACAGCTACCATGTCTCACTCATGCCTGTGTATGAAGGAGAATTACTGGTGTGTAAGTGACTTGCCTTTTGGCAGAACTAATGAAGAGCAGAGCCAAAATGTGGGTCAGATGATCCAACTCCAAGTTTAGTCAACTTTCCACTTAATTCATGTAATTAATGCATTGTATAATACATTATATAATCCTATATATTATGATACATAATTATATTAATATAATTATCAATATAGCTAACATATAATTAATTATATATTAAGTGAATAACAACATAACAATTGCTGAGCCCCTACCAAGTGTCAGAATTTTTTAATACATTTTTTTCATAGGCTGTATGGCTTCCAGAGTGGTCTTTTGAATCCCAGTCCTGTTCCCCATTTGCTCTATGACCTTAATCAAGTTAATGAATGTCTCCGAGGCTCAATTTTCCCATCCATAAAATGGAACTAACCCCGCACCTGGCGGGGTTATGGTAAGGATTAAATTTAAATAAAGTAAAATGAAACAGTATAAAAACAGACATAAAATGCATGGCACAGGGTAGGGTTCCAGTTCTTACCATTTGTGTTTTAAACAACTTTGCATTTACTAATGAGGAAACCAACACATAAAAGTTTGGTAACTTGCCCAAGTTTATTCAGCTAGCAAGTGGCCGAGCTAGGATTTGAACTCAGCTCTCACTTGAAAGCTTGTATTCTTCCGCTCTACTGTGCTGCCAGTGTGCTTTTTTGTCTCCAGTTAGTGGGTCATTGAGGTGAGAGAACATTTAATACTTCCCCACAACGCCTGGGGAAGTATACATTATAATAGTCAACACAAGTCTGTTAAGTCAGCAACATACTTAGACAAGGGGAGAAGACAGAATAGCAAAGTTTTGTTTTTGTTTCTACTCTTTTTCTGTCTACAAGTAATGTACTAAGGGTACCAGGAAACACAGCACACCTGTTGACTAACGATGAAAGGGTACGGCCTTCACTATATGAAAGCTTATGAATCCACTGTGATCTGCAAAGAATCCCTTTGCCTTTTGACCCCTTTTCAACTGGAAAGCAAGGTTCTCTTCCCATTTCCCATCCTTTGCCTCAACAGAAGGGACCACTGACTTCCCGCAGCCTACAGAGAAAAAGATGGGACCGGGGGAGCCAAGGCAGGGCTGACCCTGAGTGTGGATGACTCAACACTGCCTGCTTGATGGGAATGGAGAGGGCACTCAAGACCCCATTGCTCCTTCTACTGCCTCTCTCTCACACACACCCAAACATTCTCTTGGAGTTAAAAACGAATACATATTCCAGACAGTCCCTGGGCAAAATGAAAGTGAGTTACCAAGAAAGGCCGTAATGAAGGTATTAGAATCCATTAACAGAAAATTCTTTTTTTTTTTTTTTTTTTTTAGACTATCTAGCTGCCTAGTCTACAGCCCTGAGGAAAAAAGCATCATGAATGATAAGGAAACATCCTGCTGGGGAATAAGGTTTTACTGAGACCGAGTTGAGGAGACGTATATGGGGAAATTGGATCAGCCGAGACAGGCTGTCAGTGGCCAGGCAAACAGCGATGTGCTGGTCAGCGGCTCAAGCAAGAGAGGGTGAGCCTTGGTTTATACGCTTGGCAGATTTCTCTGAGGTAAATGCTTCCACCATGGCTGAGTTCAAGCTACCAATGACAAAATTCCTGACTATTTAACAACTGGCCTTCAGGACTGTTATAAGCTCAAGCACATCCTGACCAGTCATTTTGAAAGGATGAGGTAACTTCCTGCCAATTGGTTACCATATGAACAATAATGTGCCTTTTTAAAGTAGGTATGTGTTTATCCCTTTAAAGTGTAGTGTGCTCTACACCCCACCCTACCACTATAATAGCAGTGCTCACTGAGGGGTAAATAGAGTTAAGATGGGGTGTCACCACAAATCAGTGCATGTCAAAACTGGTGAAATCGGAATCAAGTCTGTAGTTTGTATTGTTCCAAAGTCAATTTCCTGGCTTTGCCATTGTACTATAGTCATAAGTTGTTGCCATAGGGGGAAGCTACATGGGACTCCTATTTTCCTAACTTTGTGTTTACAATTATTTTAAAATAAAAAGTTAGGGGGAAAACCCTCACAAAATATAGGAAAATATAAAGGTGACAGTAAAATTTCCCCCGAAATTATTACCATACAGAATTAATCATCAGCATCGTTAGGTGACCATCATCTTAGACATTTTTCTTTGTAAATATTCAGGTGGAAGGAGAGGGGTTAAGGCTACTTTTAGGGAAATGGAGTTCTATAGTAGATCCTATTTTTAAATACAAAATAATTTAACTGTATTTGAATGTAACAAAAGAACCTGATATTAAATTGTAAGAATCAGTGAATTTCAAATACATTTGCTGTGACCATGCGTGCATGCACGCGCGCGCGCGCACACACACACACACACACACGCACAATGGAGTATCAGGTTTCTTAAGTGACCAGACAAAAGCCTGTGGGACCATTTCTTTGGCCCTAAAATTAAGGCTCTGAAAATTATAAGTTGAGTTCATCTATTTCCTGTTACCAAAGATCATACCACTAAGAAAGAAAGCCTTGAGAGAGCCAGCCCACTAAGGTTTCAGAAAAGAATGCAAAAACAATGAGCATTAACATTTCAAAACATCTTACAGCCTTGAACCACAACTGTGCATTCTGAATTTGACTCCCTGCTTTGTTTCATAGCTAAAGCTTTTGACCTTACTGTCCTCTTTTATATCTCTTAAGGCCACTGATACAGTAGTACAATATTAATGAAAAATAACAAAAAAAATTTATTATTGATATTTTGTCAAAGAATTCACTGGTGTGTACTTCAATGAAATAATAAAAGCCATCTTACAGATACAGCAAACTTTACAGTTTTTAAAGCTCTGTACAGTTTTTACCTCCTTTGAATGTCATAGCAACTCTGTGCAAGAGTCCAGGCTGGTATTTTATCCCCATTTTACAAGTGGTGACAGTGAGGCTCACGGCAGGTGAGCAACTTGCCTACGTTAGAGGGAGTAGGTAGAAGGGGCCATGGGGTTTTACAGATTCCTGGACTTTTTCCCTTTCTATCACATGTTAATAGAAGCTTAGTATCATGTTAGGACCCTTAAAACCCCCAAATAGTAAATGTAATTTAATACAGCTTGTAATACACTCAGGACATTAAAGCATACAAGAAAATTGAAATCTTCTCTACTCCCCTAAAGAAAAATATGTCAAACCTACTAAGAGGTTAGTAGGATTTTTTAAAATCATATTAGCGGATTATCCCATCTTACAAAGCAGGATCCAAGGGAATAGAACACAGGACAGATAAGGTTTTATTGTGGATAGAGAAAATAATAAGGGATAATATTTTTAATATGCCATGGCAGTGCTACATATTTATCTGTATTACCTCGTGCTCAAACAATCCACTGATGTAGACATAATTGTTATCCCAAATTTGCAAAAGAAGAAACTGAAGTTTGAAGAGATGAAACAGGTAGGAAGCAACAAAGGATCTGGGATTGGATCCCATGTTTATCTGATGCAAAATCTTGCATTTTTAGCCAGAGTGAGGCCATACTATACTATGGAGACTAGAGGGAGGCCAAACAATCAAAACCCAAGACTAATTAAAGGTACAGCTGAAACAACTGAAAAAGTAAAGTTGATCTTTGGGATTGTCATGTATTCTTGGCCCCCTTCTCCCCATAGTTATCCAAAGCCACTGGGTATTTCCTCTCATCCAGATCTAACGTTACTCTCTAAAAAGTATCTGGATCTCATTTAACATAAGGGACAAGTAACTCTTCACAGTTTTAAAATCCTTGCTCCTGAAGCTTTAGATCAAGCATTAATTAATCCTTTGGAAGCTAAATTGCTTAGTTCTCAGGAACTGGAGTTTGAGGATAGAAAAAAAAAAAATTCTCAAAAGTGTGACATGTAGTCAGTTGATTAGTTGATTCTGATTAAAATGTCAAGACAGGGAATTCCCTGGTGGTCCAGTGGTTAGGACTCTGTGCTTTCAGTGCCAAGGGCCCTGATTTGATCCCTGGTCAGGGAACTAAGATCCCACAAGCAGCAGGGCCAAAAAAAAAAAAAAAAAAAAAGAAAGAAAGAAAAAAGAATGCCAAGACAATTAAATGGAGGAGAAATAGTCTTTTTAACAAATGGTGCTGGGACAACTGGTCTCTACATGTAAAAGAATGAATTTGGATTCCTACCTCACACCATATACAAAAATTAACTCAAAATGTATCATAGTCCTAAATGTAAGAGCTAAAAGTACAAAACTCTTAAAAGAAAGGCGTAAATCTTCATGCTCTTGGATTAGGCTATGTTTTCTTAGATATGACACCAAAAGCATAAGCAACAAAAGAAAAAGTAGTGAAACTGGACATGATCAAAATTAAAAACTTTTGTGCTTCAAAAAACAGTCTCAAGTAAAAAGATGACCCACAGAGTAAGAGAAAATTCAGAAAATCTTATATCTGATAAGGGACATGTGTCTAAAATATATAAATACATCTTCAAACTCAGTAGTAAAAAGCAAATAGCCAATTAAAAAGTGGCCAAAGTATCAAAATAGTTCACTCAAGGAAATATACAAATGGCTAATAAAGACATGAAAAAATGCTTACCATCATTAGACTTCAGGGAAATGCAAATCACAATGAGATATCACAGTAGGATGACACTAATCAAAAAGAAATATAATGATCACTTTAGGCAAGGAAGAAATTGTAACCCTTATAAACTGCTGGTGGGGATGTATAGTGGTGCAGCCATTTTGGAAAACAGATTGCAGTTGCTCGAATGGTTAAATATCCAGTTACCACATGATCTAGAGATTCTACCCCTTGGTGTATACCCAAGAGAACTGATAACATGTCCACCAAAAACTTGCGCGTAAATGTTCATAGCAGCATTATTAATAATGGCCCAAAAGTCCAACAACCCAAATATCCATCTACTGATAAATTAATAAAGAAAACGTAGCATAACCATACATTGGAGCATGATTTGGCAATAATGATGTACTAATATATGGTACAACATGGATGGACCTTGAAAACGTTGTGCTAAGTGAAAGATGCCAGTCACAAAGGACCACATATTATATGATTCCATTTATATAAAAAGTCCAGAATAGGCAAATCTATTGAGATGGTAAATAGATTAGTAGTGTCCTAGCGCTGGGGGGAGGTGGAAGGTTTGAAGGTAATGGCTATGGGATAAGGAGTCTCTTTGGGGGGTGAAAAAAATATTCTAAAATTGTTGTGGGGATGGATATAGTACTCTGTGAATAAATTAACAGCCATTGAATTGTACCCTTTAAAAGTGTGAATTATATGGTATGTGAATTATATTCCAATGAGGCTGTTTAAATATAGCAATGCAACTGATGGGACTACAAATCAAGACCATGATAAGATGTCACTGCAAACCTATTAAAACAGATATAATAAAAAATAGTGACAATACCAAATACCGGCAAGGTTATGGAGAAACCGGATCTCTCAGCTATTGCTGGTAGGAATGTAGTACAGTCACTTGGAAAATAATTTGCCACTTTCTTAAAAGTAATCTATACATTCACGTACCATACAACCTAGCAACCACACTCCTGGGCGTTTACTCCAGAGCAATGAAAACTTACATCCAAATGAATTCCATACATTATTGTTCATAGCAGTTTTGTTTGTAATTTCAAAAAACTGAAATAACCAAAATGTCCATTCAAAAGGACAATTTGCTTAAAAAATTTACGGTACAACCATACCATAGAATACTACTCAGCAATAAAAGGTAATGAACTACTGATACATGCAACTTGGGTGGATCTCAAGTTCATTACATTGAGTGAGAAGAACCAATCTTATGAGGTCCCCTATGTGATTCCATTTATACAACATTCTCATAATGTCAAAATTATAGAGATGGAGAACAAATTACTGGGTTGCCAGGGGTTAGGGATGGTGGAGGCAAGGGAATGGGTGTGGCTATAAAGAGGTAGCATGGGGAAGACCTTAGTGGTGATATAATAGTTCTTTATCTTGAGTCAGGGAGTGGTTACACTAACCTGTAAATGTAACAAAATGACATAGACCTATGCATACCTTGTACCAATATTAGTTTCCTGGTTTTGATATAGCACTGTTGTTAGCTAAGATATAATCACTGAAGAAAACTGGGGAAAGTGTACACAGGAACCTCTCTATACTATCTTTGCCACTTCCTGTAGATCTATAATTATTTCAAAATAAGTTAAATGTATGTATGTATGTTCTTATCTACCTATCTATCACAATATAAATACACTGCCATAAATATATATATTTATCTATGACAATTCAGTTGGCAGACACTCAGTAACTATTAACTGAGCTATTTCTTGAGGAGATATGTATAAATGTATAGGAAATGCAAGAAAATTTATTAAAGTTAAGCACACTACTCCTCACTCCTCTCAGACGACGCCCAAGATAAAAACCAAGAGAAATGAGTCATCCTCTGGAGAAGGATGTGCCTTATCTACACTGAAAATGTGTGCAAATAAATGATAAATAAACATGCCACACTCCCTAAATTTTTCCCGTTCTAAATATACATTATAATAGTGGATTTAAGTTTCTCAAGCTGTCTAAGTCATGGCTGTGATCCCCCAGTCTGGAGGAAATGCTGTGCTTGCAAGAGCTATGACTTCATTTCCTTCCAGAGCAAGTTCCCCCCTTTCAGGTTCTTGCACATGTGAAATTCCCTCGTCTTTCACTCCATGGGGCAGCTGGTTCCCAGCCTTGGAGTAAATTCAAACATTGTGGTTCAGAACATGCCAGCAGCTGCCAGAAGGATCCTAATCTTTCAGTTCCTGGGCCATTGGGGAAAGGGTTTTTGGCCAAGGTAATCAGAGACTGACTCCACTTAATACAAACCAGACAGCCAGGGTGGAGGGCTTCCCCTCGGGAGCCTGGCTCAGCTTCTCATCCATACAGACTCCTTTCGCAAGGTCTCAGCTGCATGAACCTCATCCCTCACTGATCATGTCCCTCCCCAGCAGGAGTGGAACAAAGGTCTGTGAACTCGGTGGCCACACACAAACTTGTACTCCATCTCTTAGGCTGCCACAGCCCACCAGGCCAGGATGGACTCAACAAGGATGCCCTCACCACACTGGAACCCACCTCCAATGATCTTTGTATCTCTAATTACAATTCCTCAAGCCTGCTACCCAACTCCCAAACTTCCTGCTATTCTTCACGTTGTTATATGTATTTTCTTACCCCCTACAAAGTGTCTTACCACCCACATCGAAGTCCAGTTACTATGGTTAGCATTATTATTGACAGTCACCATTTCAAAAAAGCTTATTATGTTCTAGGATTTTGTATACAGTATTTAATTTAGTCATGACAACAACCATCAATGTTAGACAATTACTTTCTTAATTTTCCAAACAAACTAAAAACAATATCAGCAACAACTGAGGTCTGCATATTTCCAAGTCCTTGCTTATAATGTTGCCACCATAGGTCTGCCTGTGATACAGACGGACCTGTCTTTCCATGGTCCATGCTGTGACCTTCGGAATGTGAGACACCTGAGCTTGAACCCTGTTAGATGACTCTTGATCAGTGGCCCTTGTACAGCACATAGGCGTCTGAGCCCATTTCCTCATCTGTGAAAATTGAAGATGAAAATAATGCCTGCCTCACTAAACTGTTGAATGAATTAAATGAGATAATAATGTATGTAAACTACTCAGCCTGATACCTGACAAAAAATGGACCCCAGTGAATGTCTCTCAAGTGAATTAGGAAATGAGCCTATAGCAATTAACATGAATAGGGGAGAAAAGAGACAGAAAATGCCAGTGACTCACAGGACTCAAAGTCATATTTGGCTTTGTGACACTGGCCAGACACATTTGGATAAGGGAGTCCCATGGCTCTCTCCCAATTCTATTGCCTGTTGCTGTCTGTAGAAGTTCAGTGCTAATCAGGCCACACCATGCTCTTGGGAGCAATTCACTTTGGTTCTATAGGCACCAATGACATCTCTAAGGCAGCTGTTCAAAAACACTTTTTTTAAAAATATTTATTTATTTATTTTTGGCTGCATTGGGTCTTCATTGCTGCATGCGGACTTTCTCTAGTTGTGGCGAGCAGGGGCTACTCTTCATTGCGGTACGCGGGCTTCTCATTGCAGTGGCTTGTCTTGCTGTGGAGCATGGGCTCTAGGTGCGTGGGCTTCAGTAGTTGTGGCATGTGGGCTCAGTAGTTGTGGCTCGTGGGCTCTAGAGCACAGGCTCAGTAGTTGTGGTGCACAGGCTTAGTTGCTCTGCAGCATGTGGGATCTTCCCAGACCAGGACTTGAACCCATGTCCCCTGCATTGGCAGGCGGATTCTCTTTTTTTTTTTTTAATCATCAAAATAACCTATCAGGGTTTATTAGAAAACATACCAGATAAGGCAGGGTTCTTCAATGCAACCTCGGGAGGAGTCACAATAATTTAAAAAGAAACCCTTCTATGCTAAACTGACAACACTGCCACCCGCCCGAGTGAAGACAGAGATCAACCTGGGGGCAAGTATCCTACCCACAGGCTGGACGGGGACCGGGCCCACCCAGAGTCTCCTTGCAGAAGACCTCAGCCATCTCACTTCTTGTTCTTGTCCTGCTGGTCAGCCAGGATTTTGGCTGAGGACTTGGCATCGTAGAAGAGCTCACTGATCTTCTTGATGTGCTCCTTCTCAGTGCCGTCCTTCCCGTTGATCTTGGCCAGCAGGTTGGCCGGGGTCAGCAGCTGCACCGTGTACCTCAGAGTGGTCTTGGTACCAATCTCCCCCAGGTGGTTCAGTGCCTTCTCACTGATGTTGATTCCCTCTGTCTGAGCTCGGGTTTTAATGATCTGTTTCAACTCCTGCAGGGTGTACAGCACGGTCTGGATGATCATCACTCGGTCCAGAAGGTCGAGAGGGACGCCGTGAGGAGAGGTGATGTCCTCCGTGCCCCTGATGACACAGTTGCCTCGGTTGGACGCAAAGATGACAGTGGGGGCGATGGAAGACTCCAGCGCCTGGTGCAGGTAGGTGAAGCACTCGATGTCCAGCATGTGGACCTCATCAACGAACAGAACCCCCAGAACCAGCTCTGCCACGCCCTGGTGGATGTACTTGTTCACCACCTTGTTAATCTCCCCTCAGAGTTTGTCTGTGATCTCCATCTTCTTTGGCTTCATGAGCTGGCCCATCAGGGACAGGATGTCGTGTCCCCAGTGGGGCCATGCGTTGACCACGTCCAAGTCATGCAAGGTCACGTCTTGGATGATTTCCTTCTTGTTGTGCACATCTCCCTTGGGCGAGGGGACGTACTCTTCAGCTTCAAGGTCAAATTCTGTGGCGTAGGTATCACACCTGCCCTGCCTCTTCACGGCCCCACTGTTGGCTTCGATGTAAATCACATCTCCAGCTTTTACTCGCTCTTTCTGCAAACTTTCAAAAACGCTGGGGTCCCGTTTCAACTGCTTGGTCCCCTTGGCTGTCTTGAGCCCTATGATTATGTGGCTGTTGGTCTTGCCCTAGCGCTCCATGGGGTTCTCCGTCTCACATGGGGTGAGCTCTGTGACCTCGCCTTCATATACCTCCTTGGTCTCCTTTAGCCGCAGCCCAATAGCCCCGTGGAAGTTCTCCATCAGCACTTCTGTCTCCTTGATCTCCGTGGAGTAAACTTCACTCCCCACCATCCGGCAGAAGGGGACCTTACTACCCAGTTCCTGAGCAATAGCCAGAGCTAGACCTGTCTTGCCAGTTCCAGGAGGCCCTGCCAACAAGACAGCACTTCCAGCCATTTTCTTGCTTTTGATTAATTCCACTATCACACTACGTGCCTTGCGTGCGTTCTCCTGGCCCGCGAGCTCTGAGGCCACCGCCTTGGCTAGGCCTCTCTCGACCAGCTCCAGCCGCTTCACGTGGCTGTGGGAGATGATGCGCTGTGTCTTGGTGGTGCTGTTCACCTTCTCAATCTTCATCCTGTGCACCTGGAGCCTGAGCGCCCGCTGAGCCCTGGCAGCCCGCAGGTGGATTCTTAACCACTGCGCCACCAGGAAAGCCCCCAAAACACTTTTTTTTGAAACTGAAGTATATAATGATTTATAATGTGTTAGTTTCTGTTATACAGCAAAGTGATTTGTTTTATATATATATATAAACCAAATATATATATATATATATTCTTTTTCATATTCTTTTCTGTTATAGTTATCACAGGATACTGAATATAGTTCCCTGTGCTATATAGTAGGACCTTGTTGTTTATCCATTCTATGTTAAAATAATTTTCATCTGCTAATCCCAAACTCCAATCCCTCCCTCCCCCACCCCCCTTGGCAACAACAAGTCTATTCTCTATGTCTGTGAGACTGTTTCATAGATAAGTTCATTTGTGTCATATTTTAGATTCCATATATAAGTGATATCATATGGTATTTGTCTTTCTGTTTCTGATTTACCTCACTTAGTATGATAATCTTTAGGTACATCCATGTTGCTACAAGTGGCATTATTTCATTCTTTCTTATGGATGAGTAGTATTCTATTGTATATATGCACCACATCTTCTTTATCCATTCATCTGTCGATGGACATTTAGGTTGTTCTCAAGTCTTGGCTATTGTGAATAGTGCTACTATGAACATAGGGGGTTTATGTATCTTTTTAAATTATAGTTTTGTCCAGATATATGCCCAGCAGTGGGATTGCTGTATCATATGGCAACCCTATTCTTAGTTTTCTGAGGAACCTCCATACTTTCTCCATAGTGGCTGCACCAACTTATATTCCCACCAACAGTATAGGAGTGTTCCTTTTTCTCCACAGCCTTTCCAGCGTTTGCTATTTGTAGACTTTTTAATGCTGGACATTCTGACCAGTGTGAGGTGATACCTCACTATAGTTTTTTTTTTTCTCACTGTAGTTTTGATTTGCGTTTCTCTAATGATTAGTGATGTTGAGCATCTCTTCTTGTGACTTTTGGCCTTCTCTATGTCTTCTTTGGAGAAACATCTATTTAGGTCTTCTGCCCATGTTTTGATTGGGTTGTTTGTTTTTCTGTTGTTGAGTTGTAAGAGCTGTTTGTATATGTTGGAAATTAAGCCTTTGTCGGTCACATCATTTGCAAATATTTTCTCCCAGTCCTTAGGTTGTCTTTTTGTTTTGTTTATGGTTTCCTTTGCTGTGCAAAAACTTATGTTTTGATCAGGTCCCATTTGTTTATTTTTGCTTTTATTTCTATTGCCTTGGGAGACTGACCTAAGAAAACATTGGTATGATTTATGTCAGAGATTATGATTTATGTTTTGCCTATGTTCTCTTCTAGGAGTTTTATGGTGTCCAGTCTTATATTTAAATCTTTAAGCCATTTTGAGTTTATTTTTTTGTATGGCATGAGGGTGTGTTCTAACTTCATTGATTTACATGCAGCTGTCCAGCTTTCACAATACCACTCTTTGAAGAGACTCTCCTTTCTCTATTGTATATTCTTGCCTCCTGACTATAGGTGTGTGGGTTTATTTCTGGCTTTCTATTCTGTTCCATTGATCTATACATCTGTTTTTGTGCCAATACCATACTGGGTTTTTTGTTTGTTTGTTTGTTTTTATTTAACATCTTTATTGGAGTATAAGTGCTTTACAATTGTGTGTTAGTTTCTGCTTTATAACAAAGTGAATCAGCTATACATATACATATATCCCCATATCTCCTCCCTCTTGAGTCTCCCTTCCATCCTCCCTATCCTACCCTGCTAGGTGGTCACAAAGCACCCAGCTGATATCCCTGTGCTACACAGGTGCTTCCCACTAGCTATCTATTTTACATTTGGTAGTGTATATATGTCCATGCCACTCTCTCACTTCATCCCAGCTTACCCTTCCCCCTCCCCGTGTCCTCAAGTCCATTCTCTACGTCTGTGTCTTTATTCCTTACCATACTGTTTTGATTACTGTAGCTTTGTAGTATTGTCTGAAGTCTAGGAGGGTTATACCTCCAGCTTTGTTCTTTTCCTCAGGGTTGCTTTGGCAATTCTGGGTCATGCTTCCATATAAATTTTATGATTATTTTTTCTAGTTCTGTGAAAAATGTCATGGGTAGCTTGATAGGGATCAAATCTGTAGATTGCTTTGGGTAATATGGCCATTTTAACAATATTAACTCTTCCAATCCAAGAGCATGTGATATCTTTCCATTTATCTGAATCATCTTCAGGGAGTTCCCTGGTGGTCCAGTGGAATCATCTTCAATTTCCTTTATCAATGTTTTATAGTTCTCAGCATATATCTTTCACCTCCTTGATCAGATTTATTCCTCAGTATTTTTTATATGATTTTAAAAGAGATTTTTTTTTTACATTCCTTTTCTGATATTTCAGAAATGCAACAGATTTCTGTATGTTAATCTTGTATCCTGCAACCTTGCTCAATTTGTTTATCAGTTCTAGTAGTTTTTGTGTGGAGTCTTTAGAGTTTTCCATATATAGTATCATGTCATCTGCATATAATGACAATTTTACCTCTTCCAAATTAGATACCTTTTATTTCTTTTTGTTGTATGATTGCTGTGGCTAGGACTTCCAATACTATGTTGCATGGAAGTGGTAAGAGTGGGCATCCTTCTCTTGTTCCAGATTTTAGTGGGAAGGTTTTCAGCTTTTTGCCATTGACAAAAACACTGTTTTTGAGAAGGACTCACCCAAAAATGTTATATCTGAAGATCCCTCTCTCTCTCTCTCTCTACTGCTAGACAGAGGAATAACTCCATACAAAGGCAAAATTCATGGGAACACTGACTCATATCTGTGTTGAGCCCAGTGTCTCTATATCATCAGCTCATCAATTCTGAGACTTTGAGATTTTACCTACTAGTAAAATAGGAGGGAAATAGGGAGAAACCTCAAAAAGGTATTTTGTAAAACAAAGAAGATTTTAAAGCAAAAGCATAGAAAGAACTTATCTCCGTTTTTTTTTTGTTTGTTTGTTTGTTTTGCGGTACACGGGCCTCTCACTGTTGTGGTCTCTCCCGTTGCAGAGCACAGGCTCCGGACGTGCAGGCTCAGCAGCCATGGCTCACGGGCCCAGCCGCTCCGCGGCATGTGGGATCTTCCCGGACTGGGGCACGAACCCGTGTCCCCTGCATCAGCAGGCGGACTCTCAACCACTGCGCCACCAGGGAAGCCCCTATCTCCATTTTTAAAAATTGTATAAAATTTGATTAACACTCATCACAGTGATCTTTTTTTTCTTATTCTACTATATACCCATGAAAACTTTGTTATGGAACTAACCTCAATATGGACAGGTATTTAGGAATGACTGCAGTATATTATTTGTTTCATAAAAATCCAGAAACACGGGCTTCCCTGGTGGCGCAGTGGTTGAGAGTCCGCCTGCTGATGCAGGGGACACTGGTTCATGCCCCAGTCCGGGAAGATCCCACATGCCGCGGAGCGGCTGGGCCCGTGAGCCATGGCCTCTAAGCCTGTGCGACCGGAGCCTGTGCTCCACAACGAGAGAGGCCACAACAGTGAGAGGCCCTAGTACCACAAAAAAAAAAAAAAAAAAAATCCAGAAACACTGTTACTATTCTCAGTTTACATTGGAAGAAACTAAAGATACTTAGGGTAAAGAGATTTTTCAAAGACACAGTGCATTAGACTGAGTGGGTGGACTCAGACCCAAAAAGCTCAGTATTAGGAAGTTCTCATGATGCAGTGCCAGCAACCTATGAAATGCTAAGTAATTCACAAAAGCTTAGTCACAGCAAATTTTAGGCTACAGTTACGTAGCTGTAAATATATAAAAGAAAATTGAAATTTTCATCAATTATCTTTAGTTTTTCCACTCCCCAAAAAACAAATTATATATCTAGATAATCTAAAAATAGGGTTACTGATTCAATATAAGAATAATATTCGTCTATATATTGCATTTATATATATGTTCTCAAATTAAGAGAACACAGCTTCATCATCCTCTCTTTCTCTGTCTTCCTCCCCTGCCTCTCCTCTTTTCCAACATCTAACACATAGTCCCCTACATTCTCAGTGCTACCTAATGTCTTGACCTTTCATATACTCTGTACACTACAGTAGGAAAGTGTTGGGGTGAGTAAAGTTTTTATAAGTTTGTATATGGTTTCAGAAACAATTTGATAATGATAACATCTTGGAAACTCAGCTAATTAAAAGCCAATCAAACTCTGATGCCAGGTCCCCATATCACGATAAAGTATTTCCTCCTGAGGTAAGGCTGCCTAGCTCAATCTGCTAAGACTTCTCAGCTCCTGAGTCTTTAGAATTACTGCCCTTTAGAGCCACTATTTTAGAGCAATGCCTAGTGTCACCATAACTGTTGCATTTTTTGGAGGACTAGTTGCCCTGCATGCAAACACTTGAGCTGACCGCACACATCTGAGTGAGCCAGCTTATAACCAACTCCACGCTTGGGAATAATCAGCGGAGCTCCCAAACCAAGTCCCATGGACCTCCATTCTTCAGGGTGTCATTATGCGCGCCTTTCTGCTCCCTCACTCCAAACAACAGCAGGTGCAATAGAAACAACAATGCTTCATATTCAGATTTATTTAGTTAATGCTGAATTATGTTATTTTCATATAGTCCTGCTCAGAAACTGTATGCTAATATTCATGATGAGTTTCCAAATACACTGAGTTTGTCAAATATATTAAACTAAAGTACCCATTTTTATAGGATTCAAGGAGGTAACTTAAAAAAAAAATTCCTGCACTATTATTTGTGGAAATGTGTCTTGGGAAATTATGTTCAAGCATCAATGTGTTAAAACCAGAGTAGTTTACTTGAAACTTTTCAGATGTGTAAAATATTTCCCTAACTTTATACCCTAGAGTGAAAAGATAAATTGCAGATGCTTTTATTCTCCAGAATTCATGACTCCCTGGACTTGGGCCTGAAACATTCTATAATTTTTCTCCTTTCCAGGACCCAAGGCCACCTCCCTCCATAAATCTATCCTCAGCTATAATTATAAAAGCAAGAGTTTAATAAAAGCACGAAGTGTTCCAATAACCATGCTGCATGCAATATTTCACTTAAACCTCTGGTTAATGCTGTGAAATACCTATAATTATTGTTCCCATTTACATATGAGGGATCTAAGTCTTGCTAGGTTAAAGCATTTTTGAGATCACTTGTATAATTCTTGGAACTGAGGCATACTGTCTGTAGAGCCAGCATCTTTCAACACCTATTCTTTCTCTGCTGCGTTAAGTCCTAGTGCCTATACTGATTCTTTATTATATTTGACCTTGTAAAAAGCTGCACATGACTCACACACTTCTGCGGCCCCCGGTGCCTTAACAGTGTTTCATCAGCCCTTTTGTATTTAAATAGAGATAGAAAATAGCCAAAAGGATCAAGACATCTGCAGAGGGGCAAAGGGGACTGACTGGCTCTCCCTTCCCAGACAAAGGCTTTGTCCATCCTAGTCCTTTGTGAGCTGCTCCACACTTGAGGGATCCTCAGGGAACACAAAAGACTTGGGAAAAGGGAAGAGCAGTCCAGCTGACTGATAAAAAGCCTTCTCTGTGTCGTGTCCTTCTAACTTGGACCCCAGTGAATACCATTTGTTTAAATAATGATGAGCACATAATAGATATGATGAGGTTGCCAAGAGCCCATCCATTCAGCCTCTATTTGGCTAAGGGAAAAACAAAAAAAAAAAAGAAAAAGAAAGAAAAAAACCCACCCTGATATGGTTAGGACATGATTCATTGGGCTCAGATTTTGCCAAACTGAAGTTTGAACTGGAATCCCAAGATCTATCAGTTCTAAGGAATAAAGAAGTTGGCAGATGAACAGGACCTGCCTCCACCCTCAAAACAAAAGTGGGAGGAGACAACTGGTAACTACTTAGGAATAACTGTCAGAGCAGCAGACCTCAGTGGTACTCCCTGTTACTGCCTGAGTTGGGTAATGGGGGATGGGTTTTAGATGGCAGAAGTATACAGGGGAAAGATACTGACCTTTGGTGTCACTGGATTGAGGTTGGAGGCCTAGCTCTTTCTTGCTCAGATTATGTGATCTTGATCAAGTTAACATTACTTCTCTGAGACTTGGTTTCCTTCACTGGAAGAAGTGGAGAAAATATAGCCAACAACTTTTATGAAAATTCAATAATTTAGTATGCCTATAGTCGAAATAGAAAAATTTTGTTCCTCATTGAAAGCAGAATGCCCACCACTGAAACCATGGATGATGCATTAACCTCTCCCCATCTCTACTCTCACCCAAGAGCCCTAAACTCTCCTCTCTGTTTTAGCCACATTTCACATAAAATTTTAAAAAGGAGCATGTAGTGCTTAAAATCCAGTATAGTAGTTAAAAAAAAAAAAATGGAGATGCTGGTGAAGCCATTATGTTTCGAGGTATCCATGAGGCTTAGTCATCTCCAGGGAAGAAAATGGGAGATTGTTATAACTAACTCATCATGCACCACAATTCACAGCTATCCCTTTTGTACCCTGAAGCCTGACATTCTAACTTAACAGAGGCATCAGCACACCTCCCTGGCCTCCAGCAGAGGGAATTCAGAACTGCCCATTGAGGAACGGCCACTGAATATTGTTCTTGCAGGTGGAGACTGTTGTGATCCAGACTTCTCTGGCAGGAATGCTGCAGCCCAACTAGCATAACTTGTATCTCGTGGTGTTGCCAATTTTATTTCCCTTTATCCAATTCTCTGTGTAAGCAAGAGGAGGTACCAGATGGTAGTAATACACTCGCCCATTGATTGGAACCCTACACACCAAGAAACCTTACTATCTACATAGTAAGTGTTACCAAACTCAGGTCCTCCAAGAGGCAGTTGTTTGTAGAAAGGGAAGTTGCTTTTAATCAGAATGCCAGCAATCTGGGGAGCTGGACTCAGTGTCTCCCAAAAACCACTTTCCAAGATTCTATTCGGCCATGAAGGTTTTTAAAGGGAAAAAGAAAAGTAATCTCAATTAATCATTGAGATTGGGGGTCAGAATTGTCACCATCCCCCACTGCGTGCAGGCTTGTTGACTTGTGATCTTTCTTTAGATGCTATCTTGTTCACACAGTTTGTTCGCAAGATCACTGAAAGGGAAGCTAGAGAAGAGATCTGGTCAGCTGTTAATTACTTATTCTTCATTTCTACTTCTTTGATCTATGGAAAGAACCAACACGTTAGGCAAGATATTGTGTGATCAAAAGATATGAAAGGTGTGCTAGGGAGGAAGATGAGTAGAACATGCAGGACCCTTGATTTAAAAGTTAGTTACTATGTAGCTTTGCTTAAATTGACAAGAAAAGGGGTTTCCTGCTGAGGGCAATTTCTTGCAAAGAGTTGCTTACAAACGTACTCAATAAATGGAACCGACTTTATAATTTAAGACAAGACCAGTGGGGTGAGAACGTTCTTTCCAAGATAGGAAGAATTTAAAACCAGGTACAGATCATCATCAAGGCAAGTCCCAGATACTATCCTCACAATTCCCAGAAATATCATCTAATCTCCATCAATTTTGCCCAGACTTTCATTTTCTTTAAACTCAGTCTCTTTAAGCTGGTGCCTGATTAACTTGTTATTCTTCAAAATATCTTCTTTGTCAACTTCTCCCCCATAGTTCCTGTAGGGGAGGAAAAATAATTCCCCCCCTACTCTTCTAGGCTCTTGGCTGAGAACCCCACGTAATAAGAGACAAATTAACAGGAGAAAAACAAAAGTTTAGTAATATGTATACCTCCTATATATGTGGCAGATACCCAGGAAAACTGAGTACCTCCCCAAATGGCCCAAGTCACCACCTTAAATACCTTCAGCTAACGACAAAAGAAAGATGTGTTGGGCGGGGAGGAGGGCACCTATGGAAGTTTTACAGGCAAAATGCAGTAAACAAGCATTTAAGTCCATGCCTTCTCCACTGGTAAGAGTTTCTAGAGATTTGGCCATCCTCCTCTTCCTGGTAGAGACACCCTTACAAATAGAGATTTCCCTTATAAATATAAGTATAAAGGGTAACTTCTGCTTGTTTTCAGAGATTCTCCTGTGTCTGCAGCTTTTCAAAAATAATCAACCCCAAATAACCTATATGCCAAAGAGGAGTATTTTTTTTAATAAAGATTATTTTATTTATATTTTATTTTATTTTACTTAAAATTTTTTTTTAATTTATTTACTTTTGGCTGCATTGGTCTTCATTGCTGCACGCGGGCTTTCTCTAGTTGCGGCGAGCAGGAGCTACTCTTTGTTGCGGTGCGCGGGCTTTTCATTGCTGTGGCTTCTCTTGCTACGGAGCACGGGCTCTAGGCGCACTGGCTTCAGTAGTTGTGGCACCTAGGCTCAGCAGTTGTGGTGCACGGGCTTAGTTGCTCCACAGCATGTGGGATCTTCCCAGACCAGGGCTCAAACCCACGTGCCCTGAATTGGCATGCGGATTCTTAACCACTGCACCACCAAGGAAGCCCCCAAAGAGAAGTATTTTGAGGTGGTATGTTTTTTTTTTCCCTTCACTCCATTCTCTTTCCACTGGTGCATTATCTCCCTTCTATATAAGTGGACTCTATTTATATCAGAAGTATACCCAAATTATTCTAAAAATGATTTGAGTAATCTCATATGTATTTATGTCAACCATAACCCCCAGCCAACTGACACACATACACATACAAAAAATTATTATGTAAAATCAAGAGTCTGAGGTTTAAAAGAATGACCAGGTCACAGCAAAGAAACCAGACATCCTCTACCCCTCCCCCACTGCTGTGGGTTTACAGAGAAGGATTTGCAATCCTCACACTAAGAAGCTGGAGGGCATGCTAGGCTCCATGGGAATAAACAAGAAAATAGCAACCAAGTGAATTAGGCATAACTACCTAAATAATTCAAGTAAAGGACAGCATTTGCTCAGTAAGTACCTGAACATTTAAGCCTTGGAAATTTTATCTTGGCCTGATTTGATCAATTAATTAAACTATTTTAGTTTACTCTTTTTCTTTGTCTAACTGTAACTACCTATCCCCAAGCTAAACACACCCAGGGTGGTATTTCAAGATAACCTAATCCCCCAATTTTGATCTCAGTGTGAGGCCTTTCAGAACTCAATCAGTGGGGTCCACAATCAAACAGCACTTAAGAATCTGCTCTTTCAGTTTTCATACAGAGAACTTCCTGGGACACAGGCAGGTGCCCGACTGACTCAGCCTGACATCTACACCTACCATGGCCCCCACCCCACTAGACCACCAACCCTTCAAGGGCCTCCCAGTAAAGGTGGAACAAGTCATTTTTCCCAGTACAATCATGGCTCCCTCTGCCCCTAACCTGGTAAGGGAAGCAACAAAGAGTGATTAAGGGTTTGTCCTTGTTGAAAAAGTTATTATCAAGTATTACAAGATGATATAGCTGGCAAGTTCCTCAGCTGAAAAGAGAAACACAAAAGTCTAATTCTATACTCTGTTTTTAAATGCCAGTTTAAAAAAAAAAAATTCAAATGATAATGATTATGCAAGAAAAACACAAGGCCCCACCAGACTCCCAGAAATGCATATGAAGATACAAACTAAAGAAGCCAAGAACTTCCTAAGGAAAGATCTGTGAATGGGGTCCAGAGGGAGGGTCTTGGAGGGAAAAGAAGTTAAAGCCAGCAGACTAGGTGATGCTGAAAACTCAGCCTCTGTGCCCTGGTGCCAAATCGAATCTCAGAGACAGAGTTTTGGGTGAAGCAGAAAAGAACAGCTTTATTGCTTTGCCAGGCAAAGAGGGACACAGTGGGCTCGTGCCCCCAAAAGCTGTGTGTCCCAACCGGGAGGATTTGGCGAGGAGTTTTATAGCAAAGCTTCAAGGGCAGGGTTGCTGATAAGGATCAGGGTGTGTGCAGGGCCTGCGCTCCTTTAATCTGGTCTCAGGTGGTCTCCTGATGAGCTTCTCCGGTTATAAACTGTGATCTCTGGAATGAAGAATGCTAACCTCTTCCATCAGTTGGCGGTTTTAGTTCTGTAAAGAGCTCAAAGATATTGTTATGAGCATCCCTTGAGGTGGAATCTGTCCCCCTCCCTGGCAGGACCCCCGGGGTGGGGGGGGGTACACTATGCATATACACAACTGTGTACATACTATGTTTCCACAACAGAACTTTGGGTACACAAAGCGTATACACAACAGTGGACATACAATGTTTCTACAAAGGAACTTTGGGTACACATTGCATACACACAACTGTGTACATCGTATGTGTCCACAAAAAAACTTTGGATACGCAATGCACATACACAATAGTGGACATACTATGTGTCCACAGAGGAACTATGGGTACACAATGCATATACACAACTGTGGCTGGACCCCAGCAGGGTGCCCGGGCCCCCACTCAGGGAACTTTGTGTACATTATGTATATACACAACTGTGTATGTAATATGTGCTCCTCCCTTTTCTTTGCATTTCCTCCTTTCCCTGATTAGCAACTGTTGGAATCTGCCCTTTGGGATTCAGGGAAGGTCATGGAGGCTGGAGTCTATTCCCTACAAACAAGAAATAGGGGACAGAAAGGCTCCCATCCCCAGGAGCCCCACAGTGTACAGCTCGGTTTCATAGGGAGGCCATGGAAAAGGAGATTTGGGAAAAAGAAAGAACATGGTCTGGCACCAGGACAGAAAACACAGAAAAAGAACAAAAACAGGAAAAGTGGATTTTATGAAATCTGGACATATATTTGAGATGTTAGTGTATTTGCAAAAGAAATGATTCAGTCTTACAGCTGCTGATGGGTGAGCAGAGATGGCTAGGCGATCCAATCTCATTTGAGTTGTAGATCCTTTTTTCCTGAATACTTTGAAAAGGCAAAACGGGATCAATTTATCTCTCTAAATTCATTGCCATTTAATGAACATTCTTTTCTATTTTGACAGCAGATTTTCTTTTTTTTGTGCAGTGGGAAGGGGGACTAGGGGACATGAGTGAAGAGTTCTGCTTTTCCCCTCAACTAACTGTTCTGTGATGATCTGATTCCAATTCAGCTATACTTCCATATAACCATACATATATAACTATTCCACAAACTGTAAATACATACTTTGTGTTAAGCATCTTCAGATTTTTATGATCTCTTCTTTATAGAAAAGAACTAAAGTTAAGAGGTTTAGAAACTTATCCAGAATCCATGCCAAGATTTGAAGACACGTTTTTGGCTCCTAGATCGAAGTTCTTTCCACCACACCTGTGTAGATCTCAGACCAGCCATATCAGCATCACCACCGGGGAGGGCATTCATTTCTAGCTACGGCATTCATTACTCGGGATATGAAATAGCTGAGAAAATTTCTGTATGAAATTTGAAAAATCTATGCCGTTAAAACACCATATGGGATGAAAGAGTAAGCGGCAAAGCACTGTGTATAGAATAATTGCATTTTAAAATAAATTTTATATAAATAGGCATGTATATCTATGCAGAGAATAATGACTGGAAAGATTTAGATGAAAATGTTCTCTCTGGGGTTGGAATTATGGGCAATTTTTTTCTTTTTTTAAGTTTTCTTTAAGAAACACCTATTAAATTTTAAAAGTTAGTTTTTGGTAATCTTCTCTGAATCTAGATATCTAAGGGAAGAGAAAAGTAAGGCACAGAAAAACTATACGTTGGCATAAAAGAGCCCCATAGCCTGTCACTACTGAAGTTTTCTGGGGGTAAACCCACCAAGCCCAGAGGCTCGCAAGCATTCTCACCTAATTTAAGTTAAATTAAATTAAATTAATTTAATTTAATCCTACAATTTAATTCAGCCTCTTGCAGCCCCTCCACTCCCAGCCAGAGGGGCTCACTCTTCTGGCCCCCAGGGGGCAGCCCTGTGTAGGTTTACAAGCGCTTTCTTTCCCCCCCCATCCCCCCCTTCCCCCCCCCCCCCCCCGCCCCAGTGTGACTAATCAGGCGTCCTGTTAGCCATAACTCATCTAAAACCAGGGTATGACGGATTCTGGGTGCATTAACTACAACAACAACAAATACTGCAGGCACAAAGAGATAATATTTTATAGAGGCAAAATCCCCAAAGACACAGAAAAGAAACAACACGAACCACCCGCATTGCTCAGCCCTAGCACCAAAGAATCTCTAGCTACAATGCTATCTTGTTTGTGGAGGGTCGGGGAAGGTGGGAAGCACAAATACAACAGAGACACCGGTTGCAGGTCAGATTGCTTAAGGAAAGGTCGAGTTGTGCTGTCCAGCTGTTTAACCTTGGGCAAGTCCCTGAATTCCTGTTCCTCTATTTCATACCATTGTCAGTTTCCCAATCCCCAGCTTTGAGGATTGAAGGAGTGCTTTGATAACTGTCAAATTTACAAATGTGAGAGTTTCCCTGCTGTGCTGGTCTAAGGAAAACCACACTCCTGTGTGTCTCCTCTCCTCTCAATCCCCTTCTACAACGCTATTTCCCTTCTGACACCAGACCTGTGAGTTTTCCATACATCAAGCAATTCTGCAACACCACCTGGGTGTCCTACAATTTAATTCAGTTCTGACGCTATCTACCTGGAGAGAGCTCAGATCCCACAGGTTAAGGGCTCGGTCACACAAGACAGCCCTCCCCCTACTGCCAATGGGAATCTCATGTCCCTGGTTTCCGCCTGTTCTGACCTAGGGGCTGTGAATCTCACATTCCTATGATGCCCTCCTTGGTTTCAATTTATTTGCTAGAGCAGCCCATGGAACTCAGGAAAGCATTCACTTACTAGACTACTAGTTTATTATAAAAGGATATAACTCAGGATCAGCCAGATGGAAGAGATAGATGCACAAGGTAAGTTGTATGGAAAGGGCCATGGAGCTTCCATGCATCTTCTAGACACACCACTCTCTCACCACCTCCAAGTGTTCACCAACCCAGAAGCTCATCAGATCTTGCTGTTCTAGAATTTTTATAGAGCTTTAGTCTCCAGCACCCCTCCCCTTCCCAGAGGTCAATGGGTAGGACCAAAAGTTCCAACCCTTTAATACATGGCCTTCCGTGTCTGGTTTTAAGCCTTTTTTTTTATTTATTTGGCTGTGGCGGGTCTTAGTCGCCACATCTGGATCTTTACTTGTGGCATATGGGATCTAGTTCTCTGACCAGGGAATTGAACCCAGGCCCCCTGCATTGGGAGCACGGAGTCTTAACCACTGGATCACCAACCCTTTAATTACTTGATCTTTTTTGGTGACCAGCCCCATCCTGTGGTTTCATTGGGACCTCACTCTAAAACACCTCATTAGCATAAACTCAGGTGTGATTGAAAGAGCCTGTCATGAGTAACAAAAGATAATCTTATCACTTAGGAAATTATAATGGTTTTGGGAGCTTTGTGCCAGGAACCCAGGACAAAGAGTAAATATATTTCTTATTATACCACAAAATTTGCTCCACTAGATCCATTCTATGCCCTTCTCTGGGCTAGTCTGTGCCTTGAGACGCTGATGTCTTTGGACTGTATTGTCCAGACTCCCTTGCCCCCTGGCTTCTGTTGGGTTTGGCCCATCGGAAGGAACAATAAGAGATTAGAGAAAGGAGGTGATAGCGGCAGAGGTGAGGGTGTTTACTCCTTCACTCCCACTCCCTTCTTACCAGACACCTGTGTTACCTTAAAGAGTCCTCGGGAGCATAGGGGCCATCATCTCTACTATGCACTGCTGAAGGCTGGAAGGCATTTTTGAGATTTTGGAGGGGTTTTGTGCTAATCATTGAGTGGTAAGTCTTCATATTCACCTTCAAAAAGTGACAGGACAGACATCATCTCATGGACCTTATGTTGTAGTGTAGAAGACACTCATTAACAAATTTTTACCCAAATAATGGTTTAAATTACATCCGTGACAAATGTTATGAATGAAAGTTGGAGGGTGAGAGTGTAGATATATCAAGGGACAGTGCCCAGTCTAAAGTGTCAGGGGAATCCTCCCTAAAGAAGGGATATTGAAGTTGAGACTTAATACTCTTGAAGGAGACTGCTTTGCCCCACTTTGCCCTTCACCAAGCCAGTGATCACCCCATTGGACTTCTCCACCAAGTGTATCGGACAGTTGGCACTATGCAAACTGTGCAACAACTCCCCAATGTCTTGTTCTAGCACTTGGGCAGGAATGAACTTTAAAATGAATACATTTTTTTTTTATTATTGAGGTATAGTTGATGAACAATATTATATAACTTTCAGGTGTACAATATATTGATTCACAATTTTTAAAGGTTATATTTCATTTACAGTATTATAAAATATTGACTATATTCCCTGTGTTGTACATATTATATATCATTGTAGCTTATTTATTTTATACTTAGTAGTTTACACCTCTTAATCCCCCATCGCTCTATTGCCCCTCCCCCCTTCCCACTTGACACTGGTTACCACTAGTTTGTTCTTTACATCTGTGAGTCTGTTTCTGTTTTGTTATATTCACTCATTTGTTTTACTTTTTAGATTTCACATATATGTGATATCATACAGTATTGGTCTTTCTCTGTCTGACTTATTTCACCTAGCATAATGCCCTCCAAGTCCATTCATGTTGTTGCAAATGGCAAAATTTCATTCTGTATTATGGCTGAGTATTATTCCATTGTGTGCGTGTGTGTGTGTGTGTGTGTGTGTGTATACCACATCTTATTTGTTCATGCATCTGTTGAGAAAATGAGCACTTTAAAATTATCAATACATTCCTTTGCACTCTTGTTACCTATGGGCATTCTACTTCTTGCCATGCATATACTTTAAAGATGCTCATTTTAAGGCCCCTCGTGCTAGATTGTAAAAGAGGATGGTCAGATAGAAGTCTTATTATTGTGATTTGCAGCATTTTTCTTTACTATTGGAAAATTAACCTGGAGCAGATGGCAAGGGTGAATATATTTGTTTGATTTATCTTAAAAATGGTTCTGGGTTATGCTGAATAAATATATTAGCCTTTGAATCTCAGGATAGTTTGGTCAGATTTTAAGTGTGTATACATCAGATTGATTCAGAATCTCATTCTAGCACGTGCTGTGGCTATTGTGATTTTACAAAGTCATCACAGACTGGGAGAAAGGGAGCTTTCACTCTGTTAAATACAGGGTTGTCAAAGCTATGAGCTTTAAACTTAATTTTGCACTGGACTTTGAACCATTCTTGAAATCCTCTAATGTTTGAGCAAAAGAAAAGTTTATTCATGTAAAACTGTCCAGTCCCAGCTATTTCAGAATGGCAGCAGGCTTTCTTGTTATTGCTCAAATCACATCACATATAACGCCGTAATAATCTGTGGGCCGCCACACCAGTGAAGCCCCAGCTTCCTCAGCTATGAGATTAGGATAATACTAATATTTTCTATGATTGCTAGGAGGCTTAAGTGAGATATTATTTAAAAATCTGCAATGCTCAGAGTTTAGAATTTGGAATGATGAAAGGTCCCTTTTTGTTTTTTACTGCTCTCATCAAAAACTCCAGTTAGAGAACACAACCTTACTATGACACTGAGAAAAGTGAAAAATTCAGTGGTTTTATCCTAAACAACAACAGAAAGAATGTGTTTCTAATTAAGGAAAAAAAATACCTTGACCACCAGCTTCCAAACGTCAACTTCCTGAAAGAAAGTGGAAAAATCCAAATCTAAATTAAAATCTGCAGCTTCTCCAATTCCCATGCTCAGGGCCATATCAGCTAATACTCTGGGAGGGAGTCATTTCCATCCACCAATGAAACTAGCTTCCCTTTGCAAATCCCCTTTTATAGGCAGAATTCCTTTTCTATTTCCTTGTGGTTTTATTTCACTCTGTGGGCTGTTTGCAATATTCTCGTTTGAGGGAGTGAAAGGGAGAGAGGGGGCAAGATGCAGGGTGAGTTCCTCCAAATGTCAGGCTGGGTAGTGCCAAGACAGCTGGGCCTGAAACCCTGCACCCAAGGAGGGGCACTGTTGTGGCTGGAAAGGATGTGAGCTCAGCCTCATCTGGTTTCTTTTAATGCTCGCAGCAAAGGGCCTGAGTTATTGCATTCTTTCTTGATGTCTTACATAAAATCAGATTATTAAGTGCAGAGACAGTCAACTGTTCTCTGTCCTGCTGGCTAGCGTTTTAGCATCACCATAGCAACATCAATAAACAGAGAAGTAAATTAACCTCTGAAGAAGAAGGTCACTGGTTTTACTGTCCAAATGGCTTTTACTTTCCTTGCTTAAATACACACACACACACGCACACACACACGCACACACACACACTCACACTTATGCACACTATTGTTGTGGTTGTTTTTCTGGTTAAATTTATGAGCTATTTGACCCAATGGTGACAAGACAAAGAACGCAGCTTGGTTCCTATCACCCTTTTGTTTAAAAAACCTTCAATTATTCCCCATTGCCTACAGAATTAAGTCTGATTCCTTTGCACAGTGTTCACCATCTTGATCTGTTTCAAAGCCACATCTCCATCATTTATTCATCAGTGGCCCTCTTAAACCATTCAAGGAGGACAAAGGCCTCATTTCCTTATAAGCCTCTTGCCTGACTTGGCACTTCTGTCCATGCCTCCAGCTATCACCTCAGTACAAGCAAGGCAATCTTCAAGCCCACCTCCAACACTGAATCTTAAACTTCCCCTCCTCTCTGTTTCTACTGCCACCAGCCTGGACCAAGCCATCCCCAAGTCCAACCTGGGTGACATCTGCAGGAGCCTCAGCACTGGACTGAGCCCTTCTGCTCCTGTCCTGCGTGGTCTGTTTTTGACACAGCAGTCAGAATGAGCTTTTAACACATAAATTGTATTAGTTCATTCTCCTGCTTAAAACCCTCCCATGACGTTCCTGGCACAAAAATTAACTGCAGAGGCCTTACTGGGTGGGATCCGCACTGGGTCCTGTGTGACCTGGCCTGTGCCCATCCGTCTGACTTCATTGCATAGCCTTCTTCCATCCCTGGCACTTCCTCTCCAGAATCACTGCCTTTATTTCCATTCCTTAAATGCGCAAGCCCTTTCCCTGCATCTGGCCTTTGCATTTTCTTAGTCTAGAACAGTTTCCTTTGATAGTTATGGGGTTGACCCCTTCTTATCAGTGTTCAGGTCTCCACTTAAATGTGGTCTCCTTAGAGAATTTTGTGATCACCCTATCCACAGTCATACCCCTCCAATCCCAGCTCGGCGCTCTATCAAATTGTCATATTTTGTTTCCTTGATAGCGCTTACCACTATCTTATGTTATCTTGCTTATTAATTTGATAAATTAATTTATAAATCTTGTGTCTTTCTTTTAGAGTATAAGTAGGGCAGGGACTATTTTTGTTTGCTCACCACAGAATCTCTAGCTCCTAGTAAAGTCTCTGGCACACAAAAGGCTATCAATAAATATTTTTTTAATGAATCAATGTATAAACCTCATTTTTCAAGACTCAGTTTACATGTGAGCTTTCTTGAAGCCTTTGTTACCCATTACTAGAAACCTCCTCTCCCTCCCATATGTATCTCCTACACGACATTGATCACTTTCTTCCTTTTTAAAAGTGTATATATATGTATTTATCTATATATTCTGTTCAATTCTTTTCCATTGTACATTATTACAAGATATTGAACATAGTTCCCTGTGCTATACAGTTAGTCCTTGTTGTTCATCTATTTTATATGTAGTATTATGTATATGTTAATCCCAAACTCCTAATTTATACTTCCCCCACCCCTTCCCCTTTGGTACACATTCTAAAAAAATACTATTTTTTTAGATTCCACATATAAGTGTTATCGTATTATATTTGTTATCATATTATATTTGTCTTTCTCTGTCTGACTCAGTATGATAATCTCTAGGTCTGCCTATGTTGCTGCAAATGGCAATATTTCATTCTTTTTTATGGCTGAGTAATACTCTATTGTATATATGTACCACATCTTCTTTATCTATTCATCTGTTGATAGACACTTAGGTTGCTTCCATGTCTTGACTATTGTAAACAGTGCTGCTGTGAACCAAGCCTCTGTCATTTATGGCAGCAACCTCCACAATATACCTTTATACTGGGTTTCTATCCTTCCTTGTGTCAATCTTCCTTTTCCCTCACTCCTGATTCCTGAGATCACTTGCCAAATAAACTATCTGTAAATAAGTTCTTGCCACAGGCTCTGCTTAAAAGGACCTCAAACTAAAACATTAACTTTTCCTTTAAGAACTTCCTTTGCTTTCAACATTGGTGTTGAAAAAACTGGTTATACACATATAAAACAATGAAGTTGGTCCCTTACCTTACATCATACAAAAATTAACTCAAAATGGATCAAAATCCTGAACGTAAGAGCTAAAACTATAACACTCTTAGAAGAAAACACAGGGGGACAGCTTTACGACTTTGGCTCTGGCAAGGATTTCTTAGATATAATACCAAAGACACAGGCAATGAAAGAAAAAATAGATCAATTGGACAGCACAAAAATTTTAAACTTTTGTACATTGAAGGAGTCTATTAACATAGTAAAAAGGCAACCCATGGAATTGGAGAAAATATTTGCAAATCATATATCTGATAAGGGTTTAATATCCAGAATATATCAATAACTCCTACAACTCAGCAACAACAAAAAACAAACAATGCAATTTAAAAATGGGCAAAGGACTTGAATAGCCATTTCTCCAAAGAAGATACACGAAGGGCTTTTGTATATCTTTTAAGCACATGAAAAGATGATCAACATCACTAATCATTAGGGAAATGCAAATCAAAGCCATAATGAGATATCACTTTACACCCATTAGGATGGCTACTATCAAAAAAAAAAAAAACAGAATATAACAAGTGTTAGCAAGGATGCAGAGAAATTGGAACCCTTGTGAATTGCTGTTAGGAATGAAAAATGGTGTGGCCTTTATGGAAATCAATACGGCAGTTTCTCAAAAAACTACACATAGAAGTACCATATAATCCAGCCATTGCACTTATGGGTATCTACCCAAAAGGACTGAAAGCAGTATCTCAAACAGATATTTGTATGCCCATGTTCATAACAGCATTATTCACAATAGCCAAAAGATGAAAGCAACCCAAGTGTCTACTGACAGATGATTGAATAAACAAAATGTGGTATATACATGCAATGGAATATTATCCAACCTTAAAAAGGAGAGGAATTCTAGCACATGCTACAACATGGATGAATTTTGAAGACGTTATGCTAAGTGAAATAAGCCAATCACAAAAGAACAAATACTGTCTGATTCCACTTATAAGACGTACCTAGAGTAGTCGAATTCATAGAGACAGAAAATAGAATGGTGGTTGCCAAGGGCTGGAGTAGGGATGGAAGTTATAGTTTAATGGGTACAGAGTCTTAGTTTGGGAAGATGAAAAATCCTGGAGCTGAATGGTCATGATTGAGCAACAATGTGAATGTACTTAATGCAACTGAACTGTATACGTAAAAATGGTTAAAATGGTAAAATAAAAAAAAAAAACGAGAAAAACAAAACAAAACAAAATAAAGCCCTTTGCTGCAAATTATAGAGACAGACAGTAGATTATTGGTTGTCTAAGGCTTCAGGGGGTTGGGGAAAATAAGGAGTAAGTACTAATGAGTAAAAGGTTTCTTTGGGGGGTTATAAAAAATGTTCTAAAATTTATTGTGCTGTTGGTTGCACAGTTCTGTGAAATACTAAAAACTATTGGATCGTATATTTGAAATGGGTGAACTATGTGATATATGCATTATATGTCAATAGGTTGTTATATTTTAAAAAAAGAGGGCTTCCCTGGTGGCGCAGTGGTTGAGAGTCCGCCTGCCGATGCAGGGGACGCGGGTTCGTGCCCCGGTCCGGGAAGATCCCACATGCTGCGGAGCGGCTGGGCCCGTGAGCCATGGCCGCTGAGCCTGCGCGTCCGGAGCCTGTGCTCCGCAACGGGAGAGGCCACAGCAGTGAGAGGCCCGCGTACCGCCAAAAAAAAAAAAAAAAGAAACATCTTTTGCCATTGGACAGTCCCTCTACTTAGGCATCTAATAACAATCTTGGCTGTCCATCACATTCCTTCTCATTATATCCAGAAATTCATATTTCTTTCTTCTTCTCCATCAAAATTAACTATGCCCCATTTCCTTTTCATCCTGCTATCTAAAAACTAATATGATATACATCTATGTTTTTTAAAAGGCCTAGTGAGTTCCTATGAATAAACACATTTGATAAAGAGCCTCTGAGACTTCAAAGATTGAACTAATGTGGAAAGTCCAGGAAACCTGGCAGACCTAGGGGATATATTAAAAGAGGTGTCACAGCAAGTGCACTAAAAGCTGCCTGTGATCCCTTCTCTTTTTGCTGCCAAGAGAGAAACTATCAGTCACAGTGCTAAGCTTTCATTTTCCAGAAAGGAAAAAGAGAGAAAATGGAGCAGAATGTCCCAGCAGCCTGAGTCACTGGACATCAGCATTACAGTAGTATTCTGGATTACTCTTGGTTTCCCGAAAGATAAAATCCTGGGATTCATTGAAGAGCTCAAGATTAGAAAGGGCAATCTGGGTTCTAGGGCAGCCTGTTCTATGTCAAAGATAAGCCAGGTACTAGTTAAAGTGGTAAGGACAGATTTTAGTCAGTAATATCCTACTGCAGTAGGAAAAGAGTCCAGTGTGAACAGAACTCAACTTTGATTTGTACAAAGGAGACTGGGTATTCTAAAGGGAGAATGAGGGAAAAGGGAGGATGGTGAGCAGAGGCTCAGTAGAACCAAGGAAGTGAAAAATTACCAAAACTGGGAAGGTGGGGTTGGTCCATGTGAATCCCACCTGGTTTGTTAATTGATGCCATGTATGGAAGTTGGGCTCTTCCCCTCCCACAGGGGCTGAGAGGCAGGGGACCCCATCTTCAGGTGTTGGTGGAACAAACAGTAAATTCTTTTGGCAGCCATAAGTTTTCTCAGGCGGTCCCTTTAAAGGGGCTAGTGTCATTTTAAGGGTGAGGCATTGAGCTGGTAGAAATGATGTTAGCATTTTGTTTTTGTTTCTTCTTTTTATTTATTTATTTATTTTACATCTTTATTGGAATATAATTGCTTTACACTGTTGTGTTAATTTCTGCTGTACAACAAAGTGAATCGGCTATATGTATATGTATATCACCGTATCCCCTCCCTCTTGAGCCTGCCTCCCACTCTCCTTATCCCACCCCTCTTTGTCTTCACAAACCAATGAGTTGATCTCCCTGTGCCATGCGGCTGCTTCCCACTAGCCATCCATTTTATGCTTGGTACTGTATATATGTCAATACTACTCTCTCATTTCATCCCAGCTTCCCCTTCCCTGCTGTGTCCTCAAGTCCGTTCTCTACATCTGCATCTTTATTCCTGCCCTGCCACTAGGTTCATCAGTACCACTTTTATAAGATTGCATATATATGTGTTAGCATAGAGTATTTGTTTTTCTCTTTCTGACTTACTTCACTCTGTATGACACTCTCTAGGTCCATCCACCTCATTACAAATAACTCAAGTTTGTTCCTTTTTATGGATGAGTAATATTCCATTGTATATATGTGCCACATCTTCTTTATCCATTCTTCCGTTGATGGACATTTAGGTTACCTCCATGTCCTGGCTATTGTAAATAGTGCTGCAGTGAACATTATGGTATATGTATCTTTTTTTTTTAACATCTTTATTGGAACATAATTGCTTTACAATGTTGTGTTAGTTTCTGCTTTATAACAAGGTGAATCCGTTATACATATACATATGCCCCCATATCTCTTTCCTCTTGTGTCTCCCTCCCTCCCACCCTCCCTATCCCACCCCTCTAGGTGGTGAGAAAGCACTGAGCTGATATCCCTGTGCTATGTGGCTGCTTCCCACTAGCTATCTATTTTCCATTTGGTAGTGTATATATGTCCATGACACTCTCTCACTTCGTCCCAGCTTACCCTTCCCCTCTCCCTGTGTTCTCAAGTCCATTCTCTACGTCTGCATCTTTTTCTTTTATTTTGCGGTACACGGGCCTCTCACTGTTGTGGCCTCTCGCGTTGTGGAGCACAGGCTCCGGACGCGCAGGCTCAGCGGCCACGGCTCACGGGCCCAGCCGCTCTGCGGCATGTGGAATCTTCCCGGACTGGGGCATGAACCCGCGTCCCCTGCATCGGCAGGTGGACTCTCAACCACTGTGCCACCAGGGATGCCCACAAATTGCAAAATTTTTTGTTCTAGTTCTGTGAAAAATGCCTTTGGTAATTTGATAGGGATTGCATTGAATCTGTAGATTGCTTTGGGTCGTATAGTCATTTTAACAATATCGATTCTTCCAATCCAAGAATGTGGTATGTCTCTCCATCTGTTTGTATTGTCTTTGATTTCTTTCATCAGTGTCTTATAGTTTTCTGCATACAGGTCTTTTGCCTCCTTAGGTAGGTTTATTCCTAGGTATTTTATTCTTTTTGTTGCAATGGTAAATGGGAGTGTTTCCTTAATTTCCCTTTCTGATTTTTTGTTGTTAGTGTATAGAAATGCAAGAGATTTCTGTGCATTAATTTTGTATCCTGCTACTTTACCAAATTAATTGATTAGCTCTAGTAGTTTTCTGGTGTTAGCATTTTGTTCATGTCTTTATAGGCCAAGTTTGAGACCTAGTCAAGAAGAGATCTCAGAGGGCCTGGCTGGAGCTTGGTCAGGGAAAGAATCTTTGTCATCTATCACTTACGAGCTGAGTGATCCTGGGTGAGTCACATATCATCTCTGATCTCTAGTTTTTAAGATCAAAATCAAATATTTCTAGGTCCAGTACGTTTACCAACACCCCACCCCTACCATAGTTTCTTATTGTTCTGAAAGGAAGGGGAATTGGATTTGAATCTCATTTCAGTACTTATTAGCTTTATAACTTGAACAAGTCATGTAGTCACAGTGTTGACACCCTTAAAATGATGACAAATAACCTTTACAAAGACTGGAATCTCTGGCTCCTGCTTCATTTCATTTCCTTGAATATTCCAAAGGTGTATATCATGGTATTGATACTTGGGGCTTTCACTATTTTGTGTGGTGAATTGAGAAAATTTTAAGTACTCCCATGTCCTTTGGTAGAGGACCTGTTAAGTAAACCACACATTCAAACAATGGAATCCTAAGCAAAAATTTAAAAATAGGTCTTTATAATAGACTTAGAATAAAGGCCAAGAAATACAAAGTGGAAAACAATGAAGTTATAGAATAGGATTATTAATTAGATCTTAATTTAATTGTTATTAAATAAAAAATATAATTAGGTATTATATGAATATGTACATGTACATATTTATTTATATAGGAATAAAAGCTTGGTTGAATATACACCAAGCACTAATATATGTGGATTGTAGACTACTGTGTGTGTATTATATGTGTGTGTATAGGTGTTGGGGAGCAAATGATGAATTAAATTTAAGATTAGAACACATCAATGAGGATACCACTTTTTCCCTTATAAAACAGCCAATACTATGCTAACCATTTTAGCCTTCAATAACTTATTTAATCATCCAAACAATCTGTAAGGTGATTATTATTAATATGATTATTACTATTCCCATTTTAAAGATTAGAAAAGTGAGGCACTGAAAGATTAAGTAACTTGCTTGATATCACACTACTGTAAAGTGCCAAAGTCGAGAGTCTACCGTGGCACTGACTTCAAATTTTTTCCTCTTTAACCAATATTTAGCTTCCTAGCTAATTGCTTTGAGAGTAAATAAATAAATAAATAAATGCTTATCAGCAGAGTAATCTCTAATTCCAAGATGTTTGTTCTGTCCTTATCAAAAGATACCAACTACAGATTTCTCCATTTACTATAGGGAAATATTTCCAGTATAGAGTGTATATAGGTGCAGGAGCACCTGCCCATATTATTTTAATACCCATCAGTAATATTTGTTCTTACCAACATGTAGTTTAAAATCTTCCAACTATCCCTTTGTTTTCCATACCTTTACAAACAGTCAACAAATTGAGTGATGGGGAGATCCTATATCTAAAAGTCAGAAAAGTGTTGCTCCCCACTTCTGCTTATTGCCCCTGCCCTCTAATAATCTGAGGGAGAGTGAATGTCTGTAGATAAATACCTGTAGATACAGCCATAAGGCAGAGAACTCATTGTTGGAGAGCAAAAATGGGAATGAAAAAGAAAAAATTTTCAACTGCTTAAAGACAAAAAAAAAGTAGTTTAACTGGAATAAAATTTGTCAGTTATCCAGCATCCTCCAAGTAGAAATAGTTTTAAAAAATGATAGTAAAATGTCAACTCCCTTTGGGCCAAATCCAGTCAACTTTCTCAGCAAAGAGCATGGAGTTGGCCATAGAAGGGAAAGAGGGAGTGGGGGATCAAACATAACCCCCTGTCTCCCCACCCCTGCCACACACACACGGTATTTAATCATTACATAAAATGAACAAGGAAGCTCAGATTCTTGTCTAGAGTCCCTTATTGCATGACATCCACCTGTTTGAAATTCCCATTTCCCCCATTTGTGAAATCACATCCTTCCTACTTCATCTCTCACAGGCAACAATTGCAAAGTATGGATCCTTTGTTGAGTGCTTTGAACACAAAGGATTTGTAAATAGAGGTATGATAAAGGCAAAGTAATACCCGGGGCCAGTGATGCAGGTAGACTGCTCTTCTTTTTCCCTTTTTCCTCCTTCTGGTCCATATGAACCTTGACCTCCTGCTTCCCACCCTTCCCTGGTCCCATTGCATCTGAAGCCACCCAAAACCTATTTCATAAGCACATTCCCTGTTCTATGTTTAATCAGACAGTTTTCCTAACATTTCAAAATGACAGAAACTACTTTTGCTTCCATCATTTAAACTACTTTTTGTTTCCATCATTTTGATGTAGGGGAGGTGGCCCATTTCATAGCAGAAGAGAATAGAGTTCCATCCTGCCCAGGGGCAGAGACTGCTAGCCAGTCTTCAGAACCATATTCTCTTCATGGGTCTGCAGCTGGAAAATGTTTTCCTGGCTGCCTTGTGGTTAGGTGTGATTGGTCATAAAAATCTCCCAGCTCTCATCCTCTTTGTTCTTTCTCTTCCCCTGACTTGATGCTAAAAAAGGACAGCATTCCTAAAACAAAATGTCATTGTATATTGTATATTGTGGTAAGCCCACAGCATTAACTTCTCTTGCATTTGAGGTTTCTTTGTTATAGCAGCTCTTTTCACCTAATACAAGCTTTCATCCACTTAAAGAAAGACTGGTATGAAGAGGCCATGGTTAAGAATTTGATCAGGTTAATAGAAGACTACAGTGTCAGCAAAACACCATGATCATCCATTTTGGTTGGGAAAATAAAGGCCCCAAGAGATAGACTGAAAGACCAAGAAGTCAGATCAGAAGAACTAAATAATTCTATATCTAAAAGAAGATTTTTTAAAGTTTTCTAGAGTAACCCTAGAATGGTGTAAAAGCTAAGAAAGGCACATATGGGGTTTGAATATATAGACTGGAGATACGAAAGGAATATACTGAAGAGAGGATGAAATGGAACCACAAAATGGTGGCAGCGTGAGGATCTGCAGAGAAATTGGCCAGTGACCATTGCCAGTGGTCTGACCGGCAGTAGGATTTTAGGAACATGAAAACCTTACATTGAATTTTATATCGTTAGCTTTGTTATGTGCCATAACTCTCTTTAACTAATATAGTACATTTCCTTGTACTGGTATATTTTAAGAAAATCAAGAAAAATATGCTGTAGGTACATCTGGGTCACACCCAGCCTACAGCAGAATAAGATAGATAGAAAGGTAAGAGTGACAGTAAAAACTCTTCAGAAGCCAGCAATATAAAAAAGAAATGAATAGAAAAAAATGTAAGCCTCCAAGAACTTTTGAGGTTAATGAGAGGAGTCTGGATTTTCTACTATCTATGGAGAAATAGTAATGCAAATTATTCTTTAACACTGGCTCTGAAGTTGGACTGCCTATGATTTAACCCAAGTCTTACTAGTTACTAACTGTGCATCTTTGGACAAGTTAATTTACCTCTCTGGGCCCCAGTTCTGGGCCCTCTAAAAAGAGGATAATACTAGAACCTATCGCCTAGTGGTGTTATGAGGAATAAATTAATTAAATGATGTTAATAGGAATAAATGAATAGTGTCTGGCATATAGTAAGCCTTCAAGATATTTTAACTATTATTGTTATCATTATTTTTACTATAACATCTGGAAGATAACGTAGAGGGGTCAGGAATTGGTGATACCAAAGCTTTTAGAGTATGTAGTTTTAAGAAGTGAATTATGACAAAGTGACATTTATGTCCAACTATTATACATGAATGTAAAATTAGTTGACAAAGAAAAAAATGACTGCCTAAATAAACATTATTAAAATGAGGTTATTTCATGCCAAAATGGCTAATATTAAAAAGATTGACCATTCTCAAATTCAAACTGGAATTATTACATAGTGCCAGTAGGAATAAAAATGATTATAACCTCAGTGGAAAATGGTTTAGCATTATCTATTAATATTAAACATACACAAACCTATGGCCCAGCAATTCACTCCTAGATGTATTCCCAGTAGAAATCCATGTGTGCGGTCACTAAAAACTCTAGAGAAAGATGTTTATTTCAGCATTATTCTTGATATCCTCAAATTGGAAACAACCCCGATGTCTATCAAGAGTAGAATGGACAAATAAATAAATTCATACCATGGAATACTACATAGCAATAATAATGATGAATGCACCCCTGAAACATACAAAAACATGGGCAAATCTCACAAAAATCATATTGAGAGAAAAAAGTCAGACACAAAGGATTAGGTACTTTGAATGCACAAATGAATGAATGGTTTGAAATTAATGGTGCATTTATATGCAATGAATACATAGAGTTATGAATAAACAGTGTAATGAATATATAATGAACCTACAGTGTTGAATACTATATAGTGAGATGAATGTATAGTGTTAAATGTCAGGGTAGTAAGGACCTTGAAGAGGTAGGGGTAATAATTGGGAAGGGGCACAAGCAGGATTTTTAGTAATGTTCTAGTTTTTTCCTTGGGAAGTGGCTATTCAGGTATGTTCACTTTGCCGTAATTCTTCAAACTACATGCTTATGATTCGTGCCCTGTTACACTTCAGTGAGAAGTTTTTTAGAAAGAGGACCCTTGATAAGGTTGGATTCAGGGTTAGCCCCCACTAGATCCAAGGTGATACTTGCTCTCTACTCCCAGGATCACAAACTTTCAGTCTCCATCACTGTTCATAGAAAAGACTCTGGCCTTACCACAATATAACCTAAAAACAATGATATTTCTTAAAGGAACTAAGCAATAAATCACATATTGCTGTCAGTTTCCCACAAGCCAGTAATTCCATTCAGAGCTGTTCAAAGACTTAGAAAAATGAAAAAAGTTCTTCCATTTCCACAAATCTATTTGTGTTACCATTTTCATTGCTCTGCACAGCAGGAATTTTCTTTCTTCCTTCCTTCCTCCCTCCCTCCCTCCCTCTCTCTCTCTCTCTTCTTTCTTTCGCTTTCTTTCTTTCTTTCTTTTTCTTTCTTTCTTTCTTTCTTTCTTTTTCTTTCTTTCTCCTTCCTTCCTTTCTTCCTTCCTTCCTTCCTTCTTTCAATTAGCTATTTGAGATCCAATTTGAAATGCATTTGAATGGATTCTTACCAAAAAATAGTGATATGTGTATTTTTCTGTAAAAAAATTTCAAATTCATTCACCCAATCATTTCTATATTTGGTGATGTCATTTTGCCACCCAAAATATTTCATCATAAATTTAATAATCAGAACTCACAATAAAAAAAAACCCCTCATTTTCATCACTACTTACACTTGTAGTTGTACATTTACTTGGCTTCTTTAATTTCTGTCTCACACACAAGACCATAAGCTTCATTAGGGCAGGGAATAAATCTTTGTTGGTTCTTTTGTTATATATCCATTTCCTAGAAGATATACAAATAAAATAAATGACTAAATACTGTTGTGAGTTACCGATGTCAATATGTTTCCAAACATCTTTAACGAAGCAGCAACAAATCTTATGCAGATCCCTGATACATCAAGTATATAAAAGTGGAGTTACAATGCAGGATTGTCTTCCGGTGTCTCTATACAATCCTAAGGAGACTCACAGCAGACTATGAAGACAATGTGACTACCTAGATAGATAATTATATAGTTCTCTGTACCGGGCAAAACTGTTCATATATTCAGCTAGCAGGAAATCTTCTGGATGCATCTAGCAGACCTGCAATAATAGCAAAGCAAAGCAGAAGTTGGACCACTGTGAAACCATCCTTCAACCTCATTGGTCTACCCAACTCTCTTATTTTGTGTGGACCCTCCCTTAACATTTTTCAGCAAGTTGTTCAAACCTGTGAAGTTGTCAAGTAGAAGAGTAAAAATATGTCTTTACTGACCAATTACTCTGCGCTTGTGCTGTGCTAAGTGCTTTGCAAACATTATTTTATGTAATCCTAATTATTACAGTTTGTAGCTGAAAGAAGTTGAGTGTAGAAGAGACTTAAAAACTGAAGATAGGGAATTCCCTGGCAGTCCAATGGTTAGGACTCTGCACTTTCACAGCCCGGCAGCCGGGTTTAATCCTTGTCCAGGAACTAAGATCTCGCAAGCCATGTGGCCAAAAATTTAAAAAATTTAATTTAATTTAATTTAAATTAAAAAAACTGGACACGGGATTTAAATCATTGGTTCACTCATTGATTCAATAAGTATGTTCTTTTGAGTGCCTGCCTTCTTAGACCCAACCCCTATTTACACCTAAATAACTTTACTATACCACCACCAGCCAAGTGCCTTATGTCCATCTGTCATGGCAAGATACCCCACTATACCCCTAAATCCATTTATTCTTTTTCCTTTTAACTACTAGTGAGAAGTCTTTTAGCTTACTATTTTAAAAAAATTATTATTATTACTCTGAGAGAGAGCCAGTATCAGTCAGAGGAAGATGTCTTTGCCTTGCATGCTGTGCATACTAATTCTACTCTTAGGACTATAAAGGAGCTGGCACCATTCTCCCAGGATACAGCAAGGATTATGGTCACCCTGACCATGGCCTTGACCAGGAAGCTTGAAGGAGCAGAGACTGGGCAATGGACAGAACCATGCAAGAGAAATCGAACACAGTGGACTCCCAAGCTTCCATCTGTGATTAACTCTATGGGAACCAAAAAGTGATTCAGGGAGAAATTTAGAGACTATTTTCCATCTTATCATCTACATTCCACATGGGCTCATCATCAGTTTATAGTCCAGATGTTCCTTTTCTGATCTTAGGTTTTACTTACACTCCTATTCAGGGCACCATTTTCATCTGAAGATGCCTGAGTCCTTTTCCCTAGAATCAGATGGAAAAAACAAGACAACATAAAATGAAGAGGTTGTACCATCCAATTTTGCAAGAAACAATTTAGAAGCGTCCTCCAAACCAGGGTTTCTTTCCTTATTGGGCCATAAGGTAAGTTAATTAGGAAGTATGACATTTCTATTATTTTGTTCTTTGACTAAAAGTAATTCACAGATATACACAGGGTTGACTCAGATTTGACTTTGGGACGTACACAATGTAGCGGGGTAAAATCAGCCCAGAGAGATAATTTCAAGGCTTCTGAACAACATGTCAGACATAGTGACCTGAATAGGCATACTGGCTTCTCTAGGAAATGTAGCTCCAACCTCAAGGGAATTAGGTGACTTCTAAGAGGTGAGAATATGTAAGACACTCACATTAGTTCCCAATAAACTTCTGAGTCCACAGAGGGATATCAGTGGTCGTGTGTGAGTGTGTTTATCCTTGTGGTTTGCATAAGCTGTCCAATGTAAAATGCATACATTTTCTGATTTTTTGTATGTAATATTTCATTTGCAAGAAGTTATTGAACTGAATATTGTAAGATATTTACTCAGAATTACTAGAAGTGTTAATGTACTGTGTAGAACATCAATATAAAAAGCATGCAAGATAACTTCACTGGAAAAGTAGTTATTTCCATCTACGCTATCTTATGTGAATTCATTCATTCATTTATTAACTTAATACATTCAACAAATATTTACTGGGTCCCCATACATGTGCCCACCACTGTAAAAGGCATGGGAGTTATAATAATAATTTTTAAACAGAGCAAAACATTTACCTTCCAGGGGAAGACATAAACAAAATAAATAAGTATATTAAATTACATGATCATCAGCTAACTCTATTTTTAGTTTCTTAAGTAACTTCCATACAGTTCTCCATAGTGGTTGTACCAATTTACATTCTCACCAACAGTGTAGGAGGGTTCCTTTTTCTCTACACCCTCTCCAGCATTTATTATTTGTAGACTTTTTGATGACGGCCATTCTGACCGATGTGAGGTGATACATCATTGTAGCTTTGATTTGCATTTCTCTAATAATTAGTGATGTTGAGCACTGTTTAATGTGCCTATTGGCCATCTGTTTGTCTCCTTTGGAGAAATATCTACATAGATATTCTGCCCATTTCTTACTGGGTTGTTTGTTCTTTTGTTATTGAGCTGTATGAGCTGTTTGCATATTTTGGTGATTAATACCTTGTCAGTTTCTTCCTTTGCAAATATTTTATCCCATTCTGTAAGTTGTCTTTTTGTTTTGTTTATGGTTTCCTTTGCTGCGCAAAAGCTTTTAAGTTTCATCACGTCCCATTTGTTTATTTTTGTTTTTATTTCCATTTCTCTAGGAGATGGATGGAAAAAGATATTGCTGCGATTTATGTCAAAGTGTGTTCTGCCTATGTTTTCCTCTAAGAGTTTTATAGTATCTGGTCTTCCATTTAGGTCTTTAATCCCTTTTGAGTTTGTTTTTGTATATGGTGTTGGAGAATGTTCTAAATGTCATTCTTTTACATGTAGCTCTCCAGTTTTCCCAGCACCATTTATCAAAGAGATTGTCTTTTCTCCATTGTATATTGTTGCCTACTTTGTTGTAGATTAATTGACCATAGGTGCATGGGTTTACTTCTGGGCTTTCTATCCTGTTCCATTAGTCTATATGTCTGTTTTGGCGCCAATACCATGTGTTTTTTTTTTAACATCTTTATTGGAGTATAATTACTTTACAATGGTGTGTTAGTTTCTGCTTTATAACAAAGTGAATCAGCTATACATATACATATATACCCATATCTCCTCCCTCTTGTGTCTCCCTCCCACCCTCCCTATCCCACCCCTCTAGGTGATCACAAAGCACCGAGCTGATCTCCCTGTGCTATGTGGCTGCTTCCCACTAGCTATCTATTTTCCATTTGGTAGTGTATATATGTCCATGCCACTCTCTCACTTCATCCCAGTTTACCCTTCCCCCTCCCCATGTCCTCAAGTCCATTCTCTACGTCTGCATCTTTATACCTGTCCTGCCCCTAGGTTTTTCAGAACCTTTTTTTTTTAATTTTTTAGATTCCATATATATATGTGTTAGCACATGGTATTTGTTTTTCTCTTTCGACTTACTTCCCTCTGTATGACAGACTCTAGGTCCATCCACCTCACTACAAATAACTCAGTTTCATTTCTTTTTATGGCTGAGTAATATTCCATTGTATATATGTGCCACATCTTCTTTATCCATTCATCTGTTGATGGAAACTTAGGTTGCTTCCATGTCCTGGCTATTATAAATAGTGCTGCAATGAACACTGTGGTACATGACTCTTTTTGAATTATGGTTTTCTCAGGGTATATGCCCAGTAGTGAGATTGCTGGGTCGTGTGGTAGTTCTATTTTTAGTTTTTTAAGGAACCTCCATACTGTTCTCCATAGTGGCTGTATCAATTTACATTCCCACCAACAGTGCAAGAGGGTTCCCTTTTCTCCACACCCCCTCCAGCATTTATTGTTTGTAGATTTTTTGATGATGGCCATTCTGACTGGTGTGAGATGCGATCTCATTGTAGTTTTGATTTGCATTTCTCTAATGATTAGTGATGTTGAGCATTCGTTCACGTGTTTATTGGCAATCTGTATATCTTCTTTGGAGAAATGTCTATTTAGGTCTTCTGCCCATTTTTGGATTGGGTTGTTTGTTTTTTGGATATTGAGCTGCATGAGCTGCTGGTAAATTATGGAGATTAATCCTTTGTCAGTTGCTTCATTTGCAAATATTTTCTCCCATTCTGAGTGTTGTCTTTTCTTCTTGTTTATTGTTTCCTTTGCTGTGCAAAAGCTTTTAAGTTTCATTAGGTCCCATTTGTTTATTTTTGTTTTTATTTCCATTTCTTTTGTTTTTATTTCCATTTCTCCAGGAGGTGGGTCAAAAAGGATCTTGCTGTGATTTATGTCATAGAGTGTTCTGCCTATGTTTTCCTCTAAGAGTTTTATAGTGTCTGGCCTTACATTTAGGTCTTTAATCCATTTTGAGTTTGTTTTTGTGTATGGTGTTAGGAAGTGTTATAATTTCATTCTCATACATGTAGCTGTCCAGTTTTCCCAGCACCACTTATAGAAGAGTTTGTCTTTTCTCCATTGTATATTCTTTTTTTGTGTGTGGTACGCGAGCATCTCACTGTTGTGGCCTCTCCCGTTGTGGAGCACAGGCTCCGGACGCGCAAGCTCAGTGGCCATGGCTCACGGGCCTAGCCGCTCCACGGCATGTGAGATCTTCCCAGACCAGGGCACGAGCCCATGTCCCCTGCATCAGCAGGTGGACTCTCAATTACTGCACCACCAGGGAAGCCCCCACATTGTATATTCTTGCCTCCTTTGTCAAAGATAAGGTGACCATAGGTGCGTGGGTTTGTCTGTGGGCTTTCTATCCTGTTCCATTGGTCTAGATTTCTGTTTTTGTGCCAGTACCATACTGTCTTGATTACTGTAGCTTTGTAGTATAGTCTGAAGTCAGGGAGCCTGATTCCTCCAGCTCCATTTCTCTTTCTCAATATTGGTTTGGCTATTTGGGGTCTTTTGTGTTTCCATACACATTGTGAAATTTTTTGTTCTAGTTCTCTGAAAAATGCCATTCGTAGTTTGACAGGGATTGCATTGAATCTGTAGATTGCTTTGGGTAGTATAGTCATTTTCACAATGTTGATTCTTCCAATCCAAGAACATGGTATATCTCTCCATCTGTTGGTATCTTCTTTAATTTCTTTCATCAGTGTCTTATAGTTTTCTGCATACAGGTCTTTTGTCTCCTTAGGTAGGTTTATTCCTAGGTATTTTATTCTTTTTGATGCTATGGTAAATGGAACTGTTTCCTTAATTTCTCTTTCTGATCTTTTGGTGTTAGTGTATAGAAATGCAACAAGTTTCTTCGTATTAATTTTGTATCCTGCAATTGACCAAATCCATTGATCAGCTCTAGTAGTCTTCTGGTAGCATCTTTAGGATTTTCCATGTATAGTATCATGTCATCTGCAAACAGTGGCAGTTTTACTTCTTCTTTTCCAATTTGGATTCCTTTTATGTCTTTTTCTTCTCCGATTGCTGTGGCTAGTACTTCCAAAACTATGTTGAATATAAGTAGCAAGAGTGGGCATCCTTGTCTTGTTTTTTTTTTTTTTGGCTGCATTGGGTCTTTGCTGCTGTGTGTGGGCTTTCTTGCTTTCTCTAGTTGCAGCGAGCTGAGAGCTACTCTTTGTTGCGATGTGCATGCTTCTCAATGCAGTGGCTTCTCTTACTGCAGAGCGTGGGCTCTAGGCATGCAGACATCAGTAGTTGCAGCATGTGGGCTCAGTAGTTGTGGCTCGTGGGCTCTAGAGCACAGGCTCAGTAGTTGTGGCTCATGGGTTTAGTTGCTCCACAGCATGTGGGATCTTTGCGGACCAGGGATTGAACCCGTGTCCCCTGCATTGACAGGCAAATTCTTAACCACTGCACCACCAGGGAAGGCCCCTTGTCTTGTTCTTGATCTTAGAGGAAATGCTTTCAGCTTTTCACCATTGAGTATGATATTAGCTGTGGGTTTGTCGTATATGACCTTTTTTGTGTTGAGGTATGTTCCCTCTATACCCACTTTCTGGAGAGTTTTTATAATAAATGGTGTTGAATTTTGTCAAAAGCTTTTCCGCATCTATTGAGATGATCCTATGGTTTTTTATTCTTCAATTTGTTGATGTGTTGTATCACCCTGAATGATTTACGTTTATTGAATAATCCTTGCACCCCTGGCATGAATCCCTCTTGATCGTGTTGTATGATTCTTTTAATGTATTGTTGGATTTGGATTGCTAGTATTTTGTTGAGGAGTTTTGTGTCTATGTTCATCAGTAGCATTGGCCTGTAATTTTCTTTTTCTGTGGTATTGTTGTCTGGTTTTGGTATCAGGGTGATGGTGGCCCCATGGAATGAGTTTGGGAGTGTTCCTTCCTCTGAAACTTTTGGAATAGTTTCAGAAAGATAGGTGTTAATTCTTCTCTAAATGTTTGATAGAATTTGCCTGTGAAGCCCTCGAGTCCTGTTTGTTGGGAATTTTTAAATCACAGTTTCCCTACTTGTGATTGGTCTATTCAAATTTTCTATTCTTCCTGGTTCAGTCTTGGGAGTTGTACCTTTCTAAGAATGTGTCCATTTCTTCTAGGTTGTCCATTTTATTGGCATATAGTTGCTTATAGGAATTTATAGGTTGTCAGAGTGGACTGAACAGGAGTAAAAATTTGGGAATCATCAGCCTGTAGACATTATGAGATTGTCAAAGAAGTGAGAGATCCTGCTGGGAGATCAAGTAAGATTACAACTGGGAATACAACATTGGATTTAGCAATATGGAGATTATTGGTGATCATGACAAGAGGGGGGTTTTTTTTTTTAATTAATTTATTTATTTTTGGCTACGTTTGGTCTTTGTTGCTGCCCACGGACTTTGTCTAGTTACGGCAAGCGGGGGCTAATCTTCGTTGCATTGAATGGGCTTCTCATTGCAGTGGCTTCTCTTGTTGCTGAGCATAGGCTCTAGGCATGCAGGCTTCAGTAGTTGTGGCACACAGGCTCAGTAGTTGTGGCTTGCGGGCTCTGGAGCTCAGACTCAGTAGTTGTGGCACACGGGCTTTATTGCTCTGAGGCATGTGGGATCTTCCCGGACCAGGGCTCAAACCCATGCCCCCTTCATTTGCAGGCAGATTCTTAACCACTGCACCACTAGGGAAGCCCGAGAAGAGGAGTTTTAATGGAGTGATCTAGAGGAAAAAATGTGGTAGAGTTTACAACGAAAGCCTCCATCCTTTCTTTCCTCCTTGTATGTGAATATTGTTCCTCACATCAAGAGGGAAATCTAATACTCCTCCCTTTGATTTTTTGTAACTTATTTGACCAATAGAATTAATATTCTAGGACGTAACAATATGCCCAGGCCTCTTCAACACTTATGTTTGGAGTGGTCCCACTTGGAACCCAGTGGCCATGGTGAGAGAAACCCAGGCCACATAGAGACGCTATGTCTAGACATTCCAGTTGATAGTCCATTTGATAGTCAGGATCAACTGCCAGCTATGTGATTGAGGCATCGTAGATGTCCAACCCAGCCAACCTGTTAGATGACCCCAGCCTTAGCCACCATCTTGAGGTAACCATGTTTTGGGTTGGGTTCCCCAGAAAGTAGATTCTGAGACACAGAGGTTCCATTAAGGAGTGCTTTGGGGATATATGCCTGTGGAATGTATGGAAGGGAAGGGTCGGAAACAGGATTGACAAAGGGAGAAATCACGCTGTTAAGCAATTCCATCAGAACCTCAACTGATGCTTTTAGGGAGTTCTGAGGATGGGATGATCCCTTGTATCTGCCCTAAGTTGGGATGAAAATGTTGTGCTTTATATCCTCTATATTAACCAGTCCTTGGATATGGGCTACTCTGGGAAGGGTATGAGACCTTGGGTGAGGTGACCCTCACAAACTGAGACTTTCCCTGAAAAAGACTGACAGCTGAGGGCTGTCAGCCAGACTCCCAGCAAGTGCTGTAATAATTTGTTCATTTCTGAATCAGGATCTGGTCAACACATCCCAGGGTTCACCACATACGTCATGATAGATCCCAAAAGAGAACTACCCAGCTTTGCCCAGTCAACCTACAGAATCATGAGAGGTGACCATAAATTGTTGTTCTAAACAATTTAGGGTTTGGGGGCGAGAATTTGTTGAGCATTCATGGATAACTAGACAAGAAAGTGGAACATGGACTGAGCTTTGGAGAACCTCGATGTTAAGAGGGCAGAGAGAACAAGAGCCAATAGAAAGACAGAGAAGGAGTTACCAGTAGAGCAGGGGATAAAGCAGTCTGTTGTGGCAGACTTGCCCCTGTAGACCCTCCTCCCCTTCTTCTTGAGTCTGTATGGCAGTGGGATTGACAACTGCCAGCTGCTTTTCCCAAGATTCTGATGTTAGTTGGTTTCCAGCTGGGATTAGTTTATGAAGGACACTGATGGAAAATTGGAGGGAGGGAGAAAAGGAGAAACCAGGGTTTCCTCTCCTCTGCGGTGGTGTCTCTTATTGTGGCTGTACCTCTGTTCCGGCTCCGGCTTCTGCTAGACAAACCCTTCATGATGCTAGCTTCTGCTGGGTCCCTCAAGCCCATGGGCACCTCCTCTCCTCTCTGTTCCTTGAGCCAAGGTTGATACCGTGTTTCTGCTGTTGCCCATCTCTGGTTTTCTCACTTTCTCCTTTTCAGCTCTTTTGTCACCTAGGTTATCAAGGCTCTGAATTAAATTCCCTCTTGTCAGACGCTAAGAATAATTTTTGTTTTTTTGATTAGATCCTGACTTGATTTGATCCTGAAAGCCAAGTGAAGAAAGTGCGTCAAAAAGAAAGGAGTGATTAACTATGCTAAATTCTGCTGAGAGGTCAAGTAAGATGAGGGCTGAGGATTGATTATTAGATTGAACAAAATGGAGGGAAGTCAGTGGTGACATGACCAGAGTTATTTCAATAGCGTGTTGGGCAAGAAAAGGTCAATTAGGTTAAATCAGGGACCACCTCTGCAGCCATGGTGGGGCCAGTCCCCCAGAGATTTGACACAGGGAAGACATAGAATCATTTTGGGGAAATAGCCACAGTATCCACTCTCACTCTCACTGAGAGGGATGCAGAAGATTAAGGCCACAAGAGGGAATTCATCAATGTGGAAAGAGCCCGCAATCAAAGTCAGAACCTTCCAGTGAATAAACTCCAGGACTTAAGTTCATGGCAGAAATACATGACAAAGCAAGAAGGTAAAGTAACATAAGGAAAATTCAGAAACTCTGGTTAAAGTAACAGAAAAATTCAGAATGCCTTCGGGGAACAGTGACTTTCTGCTTTCCAAGCCTTATTTTTGGAATTGGACAAACCAATTAACAGTGTATTGTGGGTGAATTTATTGCAGGAAGTTAGTATATGCTGATAAAATTTGTTTATCTGCAATAAACTTCAGAATACAACATTTTTGAGTAGTGATTCCACTTGAGGGAAGCTAATCCAAAGAAATAATCCTAAAAAAGGAAAATGTTTTGGCATAAAGATGAATACTGAACTAATATTTATTAGAATAGAAAAGTTGGAAACATTATTAGTTTAGGAATCTGGGAATATGTAGTTAAATTATAGGGCATCCACTCAGAAGACTACTATGAAAACCATTAAAAGTTATGGTTCTATATATTAAAAAATACAGTTCAGCTTTTAAAATGAAGGATGCAGCATTTATATGCAGAGCATAATTGTAACTAAGTGGAGGTATGCCAAAGTTTAAGTACCAGTGTGAAGGTGGTGAGACCCTGGGTAATCTTTCTACTTTTCTCTGTTTTATTCATTGATAATGTATAATTTTTTTTTTTTTTTTTTTGTGGTACCTCTCACTGTTGTGGCCTCTCCCGTTGCGGAGCTCTGGACGCGCAGGCTCAGCGGCCATGGCTCACGGGCCCAGCCGCTCTGCGGCATGTGGGATCTTCCCGGACCGGGGCACGACCCCGTGTCCCCTGCATTGGCAGGAGGACTCTCAACCACTGCACCACCAGGGAAGCCCATGTATAATTTTTTAATAGTAGAAAAAATAAATTCTTTTAAAAAAAAATATTCCAGGTGATAGGAGACAGATTATTTCCTATTGGAGAAATTCTGTATTTATAAGGAGGCATAATAGAGATGGCATCTTTTAAGACAGGCTATATTTTAGCTAATTAAAGTCTTAATCTGAGTTCCAATTTCTTTGGTTGCTTGTGATTAGCAAAATATTTAACTTGTGTCAAAATTGCCTCCCTCGCAGTCTTTCTTATCCTATTACTGAAGTTTTTAATGTCATATCATGATGCTTGAACTGACAAAATTGCTTATATGTGAATGTCATAGCCAACTGCTACAAGTTTCTGGGATCCTAATTATATAGATGAAAGCTTGTGTTGCATGCAAATGGATTGAAAACCTTCACAGAGAGAGGAACAAGGAAAAAAATATGCTGTAATAAAAATATCTTTAACACACTCTTTAAGAGAAAAAAAATGGGGGATTGAGTCTGAGATGAAATTATGCCGTTCAAATACATTACGAGTTCTCAGTCTCAGATCTGAAAGATTCTGTCCACAAATCTCTACATCCAGAACCAACACCCTTTTCAAACCACTCTGTTATTTCAAAACCTAAATGGATAGCTTACCTGTTATGCTTTCTTTGTATTGTTGGAGAGTACCTGCTAACAAAAGATAAGGGAGCTCTCAGATAGTAAGCTCAGAAGAATGTCAATGTCAACCAGTATAGTACTTCCAATAAACCCCAAGAACAAAGAAATATTTGGGATTCCGTTGGAAATGAGGAAAATCTGACAGTTCTTTTTGCTTCTTCTTAAGGTTAACCAAGAAGCATCGACCAACATGATCTGCTTGTCTTTGATCATAGCAACAAAACATTCCAGATATCTTATGCAGACAAGGAGTAGAGGTCTAAATTTCAATTCCCCTTACATTCCTCAAATTATTCTAAAAGATGAATAAATGGTGGATATGTTGTTTTGGTAACCCAAGAGATTCGAATCAGGTATATGAATGTTTTCTCCAAAATTTGGCATTCTTCCTTCCCTCAGGTCAGACATTATATTTTTCCCTACTCACAATAGTTCAGATTCCTCTTCACCCACTTGTAGGTTAATGACAAGCCTAATTCATTCAAGTTTTAACAGCACCTTGGGTCAAAAACAGGGTATGGTATTGGGCAATGGGTATAGCGTAGTTTTAAAAGCGTAGGCCTATGGGTCAACATTCCTGATTCAAATCCTGCCGTTACCACTTACTAGCTGAGTGACTTCATTCCTGTAAAAGGATAACGTTAGTACCTTCCTTCAGGGGGTATTGTGGGACTCAATGAATTAATACACATGAAGCACTTAGAGTGGTGCCTGGTACATTGTGTGTACTTCATAAAGTGTTAGCTGTAATTACAATCAGCAACCTTTGTGTCCGGCTCCAGGAAATTCCTTGGAGATGATTATACCCACCCTTCAAGATAATGTGGTAGGACTGATCATTAATCTCTCTAGCTCATTTAAGTGAACATCTGGTAAAGTTTTCATTCCAAACAATATCAATCGGAATGACTCGGCCAGACCATGATTAAATAAGGCAAATATTCTCTAATTCTACTGTATTGCTGACCAAAACTGTTTTTCCCCTTCTGCTTGGAGCCAGAGACAATATTAAGTCTTGGTGGTAATTTATTTCATTTCACAGACAAGGGAGTGGCTAAGCTAAATACAAGGATTCCAACTACAAATATCTGGAGAAATATTTTTTTAAGAGCAGACTCTTACAAACCGTTCTTATTCTCCGGGAATGTAACCACCAAATCTTGGTTATTTAGTGTGATAATTTCTCTCTTATAGAGAAAAAAGGTAGAGGCAATATAACTGATTGACAAATGGCAGTCTTCATCACAGTTGCATGCTACTCTGTAAGATGTAACACCTTCTTGTCCACAAAACCTTGATGATCCCAGGGCTTCTAAAAATAGCAAAGGACTCCTTACTCCATAAGAATAATAGAGATGAGGAGATCTTTGAGGTTATCTTTTGTTCAACCACCACTGCTTAGACAGGGGCTAATTTAAGAGTGAAGCAGAAAGCTGATTTATTTAAGGCCATGTGGCAAGTTTAGGACAGATCTGGGACTAGGATTAGGTCACCTAACTTCTAAGGCAGTGCTTTTCACATCTTTCCCATGCTTCCCCAAACTCCACTGCCTGCAATTATGGATAAGAGGGTCTTGGCACCTTAACTTCCAGAGGGATATCAGTGTAGATTTCCTCCTTCTATTGTCTTTTTTGCAAGTTGACACCAAAATTCTTTTCCATCCTGACCACCTGGACTCCATATGTAGCATTTTGGCTCTTTTTTTTTTTTTAATTTTATTGAAGCATGGGTGATTTAATGTCATATTAATTTCTGCTGTGCATGTTGGCTCTTTAAGTTGTGGATGTGCCCCCAAAATTCCAGTAAATGATCAACATACATTGTACCTGGGAAGGTTCTAACTGTCTATTATTGAAGATGCAAAATGGACCAGGTCCTGGGCTAAATAATTCATAGGGATGACTTGATTTACTGCTCACAAGAATCCTAGGATATAGTTAATATTATTAACACTCTTTGACAGATGAGAAGACTGAGACTTAGTGAAGTTAAGTCAATTACTGAAGTCACACAGGTATGAAATATCAGAGTCTAGTCAGACACTTTGATAATCTTACCCCCAAAATCATGGGTAAGTTTTTTTCTACTTGGGAACTATCACTACCATCCATAGATCTATCACTGTCCAAATGTTCTATTTCTTGCTTTAAAGTTCACATGAACGTGCTCTAGATTTGTTGGCCTGGTGCTGTTTTTTCCAGTATTTTATTTTATTTATTTCATAAAAACGGATACAATAGTTAGGGCCCGGCATTGTTCTAAGCAATTGATATATATCGCATGTATATTTCATCTTTATCACAGCCCAATGAGTTTGGTAAAATTAGTAATTAGTATCCTCATTTTTTAGGCAAGGAAACTCAGGCATATGTGTAACTTGCCCAAGGTCACACTGCTAGTTAATGACAGGTTCTACCATAAAAGCTGCATCATTTAATTTTTTTTTTTGCATCATTTAATTTTATACTTTTTTCTCTTCCTTTCTTTTTGATTAAGAGCATATTTTCAAAAGAAAACGTAAAGGAGAAATGTTTTGCTAGAATGAAAATTGGGTCGTCCCAGATTTCTCCTCAACTCCTATTCCATGGTAATCTTTGGGGTATATACTAAGGATCAGAATCTGAAAATCACTGCTTTAGAATGTGCTTAAATAATTTTTTTAAATAATTTTTTTCTTCCTCAGTTATTTCATATAATTGTTACCTGTTCTTAAACCAAAAGAATTGTGTTGCCAAAGACAACAACTTGCAGATGATTACACAACCATTTAAAAAGTGATAATTGTGAGGGGTATGTAATAACATTGCACAATGACTATAGTGTAATAGAAAGTGGAAAAGAGGAACACAGAACTGCATGCATTGTATGATGATAGCTGTATAAGAATCTATGTGTCTATATACCTTTGAGTGGCTTTGGTAGAGCAGTGGAATTTTGGGTGATTTTTTCTTTTTAAAATTTTATCTGAAGCTATTCTATTATCTAAATGAAAAACAACCACAACAAATTACCAAAATAAAGAAATATTCCTGAGAAATGACTTGTTCTTAATCTAAAGGAAAGACTTAGTTGTACGTGAACCATCAGGGTCGTGATTCTTCTCCAGATTATGTTTTTGGGATTTATGTCTCATAATGGTCTTCTAGCATTTGGTAGATTATGTTAAAGACATTGCTCTGGAAAGTTAGCCAAGAGCCTAATAAACTGAGTTATGCCCATCCTCTTTAAATATAATGTAGCCATTAAACGTACTATTTATGGTATGATATGATACAGGAGCATGTTCAGTTACTTAAAAAGCAATATAAGGCTTCCCTGGTGGCACAGTGGTTGAGAGTCCGCCTGCCGATGCAAGGGACACGGGTTCGTGCCCTGGTCCGGGAAGATCCCACGTGCTGCAGAGCGGCTGGGCCCGTGAGCCATGGCCGCTGAGCCTGCGCGTCCGGAGCCTGTGCTCCGCAACGGGGGAGAGGCCACAACAGTGAGAGGCCTGCGTACCACAAAAAAAAAAAAAAAAAAAAAAAGCAATATAATGTAGTGTGCAAGTAGAGTATGACAGTTATAATACAAAGGCAATACAAAGGAATAATGCAGAAAAGAAATACATCAGAATGTTAAGGTTGTTTGAATTGGAGAGAAGACAGTTGGATCATTTTTCTTTTATTTTTCTATATTTTCCAAATATTTTGTAGTAAACACAGATTATATTATAATGTAAAGCTGTGAACTGCAGTTTTAAGACGAATTAAGAATCTGAAGTCAAAAGTGGGGGAAGTCAGCATCTTATTTGAGGATTCTGAGAGTAGCAGAAATTGTCCAGAGTTCCATTCCCCATCTCTCTCCCTCCATGAGGGATGAGAGACCAGAGGGAAATGGAAGATCATTGAGGCCAAATGTAACCCTCAGCTTTCTCAAAACCACATGGGTAGCTGATGTTTCAGTCCCTGGGGTCTTGGACAAAAGTCAGTCTTCAAAAGAGCACGCACCTTGTGAAATGTTAAGACTATAGCCGTCCCTCTTGTCATGGAAGCTGTTCGTTTTTGTTTTTAAACACAGCTCGACTTCAAAGATACTACAAAAATTAGAAAAAGGAAATGTTATATCGATTGCGTTTTCCGTTTGAGACCGATAGAAACGATTCTATTTAGGAATTACCTGCAGCATCTCAGAAACTCCCAAACCTGGCTGGATATCAGAACAACCTGGGAAGATTTTTAAAATAATAAGTGATTGGGCTCACAGGAGACTGTGACTCAGTAGACAAGGGATGAGTGTCCTCTCTGGTTTGTTTAAGCAAAGACCTCTAACTAGGCCAAAACGATACCATCTTTGTGTGACCAACCTCATTCTGATTTTCTCAGGCATGTTCTGATTTTAGAACTGAACATCCTGCATCCCAGGAAACTCCTCAATGCTGGGCAAACAGGGCCAGTTGATCATCCTAAATCATCTTCTCAGACTCCTAACCAGGACATACACTTGACTCACTTTTAGTTATGGTGCAAACGCAGAGAAATGAAGAACAGAAAGAATGGAGTGAAATCTTTGAAATGCACAAGTCATCTTTCTTGGACCATTGAAGCCATCAAAGTGATCACATTAGAAAAAAGAAAAACCTTTCAGTTTTTTTAATCTTCTAATTTCCTGAACGTTTCTCCTTTCTAATGAACGTTTTATTTAAGAGAATACAATAGGGAATCTTAGCTGTTATGACTCCATTTAAAAATGCCTCTTAGGAATAGGCCAAAAGAATGACAATTTTATCCAAAATATAGGTCCAATCCTTAGCCATCATGGGTAAACATTGCCTTTATTTTTTTCTTTTTTTTTTAATTTAATATTCCAATGGTAAGATAATGAACTCAAACATTAACAAAAGTGCTTTCTTTCAAAGTTTGGGCTGGAATTAAAGCATTTGGGTCACTTGTTCCCTCTGTTGAAGTTGGAATGGGTAGCATAGAAATTCTTGCACTGTGTTACCCTCTTCAGCCTTTGTTCAATAACAATACAGTTGGAGGTGTGGAATAAGAACTTGAACATCAACAATGGGAAGAGTGCTGTGTGTTATTATTAGAGATTTATTCTATTATGGGGAACACACATTGAACCCTGAGAAACTACATTACTTTAAGCAAGCCTCTTATACATGTAGTGAAGAGTGACTTTTGCCGTTTCTGTACCAAATCATAGTGTGGAGGCAAAAACTGACCAGTTATTTTTCAATCATTGTCCCAACTAAAGACTTACAATTTTCCCCAGAAAAAAACAAAACACTCTTATTTTTACCTTTCTCAACTCTGTGTTAAGGAGAAAGAAATTATATGGAAGTTCTAAAAGATATGATTTCCTAACAAGTCCTTTTGACATTCATCCCCAAGTGCAAAATCTTGGAGAAAACTGGCTTATAGAATTTGAATAGCTTTGGTTATGCTTTCCAAGTGTCTTATTTACTTTAACAATAGGCTTCCTAACCAGGTTCACAGAGCAAGGAGTCTGTGGCTCAATCAGTCTGTCATCTAGCTGGGACCAAGGAAAATCTGAGGGATGGCAATGCTGTGGAGAAGCTGAGGTGACCAGTGTGCAGTGTGTAGTGGCTTAGCCTACCAGCTCTGGAAGCAAAGTGATTGTGTTCAAATCCAGGCTTTCCCTCTTACTAGCTCTGCAGCCACAGGCAAGATATTTTAACTTTGAGCCTCAGTCCCCATCTGTAAAATGGAGTAAAAATGCTGACCCCAGAGAGTTTTTTGTGGCTTGAATGAAAAAATCAAAGCACCTAGCACACTGTGGGAAGTGAGGTGTGTGCTCAGTAAGTGCTGGTGGCTGATGGAATTCTCTCCCCCTCACTCTTTATGTTCCAACCACGTGGGATAGATTAGTTCCCCCAATGAACTACATGTTCAATTTCAACTGTAGACCTTCAACAATGCCCTTGCAACTACAAAAAGCTCCCTAGCCCTTCACCTTACTAAATCTTATCATCCTTCCAGCCTCAGTTTTGGGGAAGCCTTCCCCACTCACCTAAACTTTAGGCTGATCATAACATCTTCCTGAACTTTCCCTTTATTTGTCAGGACAGGCACATAATAAAACTTAACAAATGATAATTATTTACTAATATCATTCTTATTTAGAAACTTTTTATCATAAATCAAATAAATGGGGTAAAATCCAGCTTTACAAAATAATGGGTTCTCCCACCTCTGTTGCACGTAACTAGATTACAGCAAAAGGTATCACGTAGTATTTGCCAAACTTCAGTAATTCTTACACTAATGTCATGTTTTTGCCATATCTCTACAATATCCATACTATTTGCCTAGAATTTTCTTTACATTGGTTCACTTTTTGTTTACATTGATTTGTTTTGAGGAAATATTAAACCACAGCCCTTAATGAGAAACGGTCTTTGGGAACTACTAATCTATTCCATCACTCTCCTTTTCCATGTCAGGAGACTGAGGCCTGGAGAAGGGCAGGAACTTCCCTACAGTCTTTTACCACGTATGTGTCAATGGCTTATCAATGGAGATAATTCAGATTTCCTACTTCTTAGCCTGCATCCTCTAGAGTATTCCATGTTGCCTCACGTGAGTTTCATTCCGGACAGGTCCTGTTTTAGTTTGGTTGACACATTTGTAAGGAACTGACAGAAAAATCCATACTTTTTTGATAACTTACAAAGCTAACTAAGGAACACACTGGTGGTAGTTGTTCCTAACATAAAACAATGCCCTATTCCAAAGGAGTAATTTATGTTTCATGACTGACCAGTGACTTCCTTTCTTATCTCTTAAGATCCACTCCAGTAGCTTCTACCTACTTTACCAACAAGTAAAAACAAAAAAGTTAATTAGAACAGATTTCATTATTGCAATAACAATATTGTAATGGAAAAGCTGCTGCTTCTTTATAAATAATTGTATTGAGATTCACATTTCATATAATTAAAGTATACTGTTCAATGTTTTTAGTTTAGTCACAGGGTTGTGCAACCATCACCACAATATAATTATAAAACAATTTTTCCCCCTAAAAGAAATCAGTATTCACTATCAGACAGTCCCCATCACCCCTCCTTCCCCGTCCCCAGTCATCACTAATCTACCTAACCTACTTTCAGTCTCTGTGGATTTGCCTATCCTGGACTTTTCATATAAATGGAATCATATAATATATGGTCTTTTGCGATTGTCTTCTTTCACTTAGCATAATGTTTTCAAGGTTAATCATGTTGCATGTATCAGTACTCCATTTCTTTCTTTCTTTCTTTTTTTTTTTTTTGCTGCAAAAAGCTTTATTGTTTCCATTTGGTCCATGTCTTGGGAGAGGGCCCCGGGGTGGTTAAAAAGCTGCCTGGTGGCTGGAGAGAGAGAGGCTTTGGGCAGAAGCCCTGACACCCGAGGGGCTCCTCAAAGGCCGTGGGCTTCAGAGTTTCCTAGTCGTGCTTGAGGTGAGCCTTTGGAACAGATACTCGCCCAGCCCAGCCTGGGGACCAGCCAGCCTGCAGAGGTTGGTCAGGTGGTCGCCATCTTCTTGATGAGTTTCACCTGCTCCTCCAGGAAGAGGCTCTCCCGGAAGTCACAGAGCTGGGGGTCTGCCCGGGCAGAGTGCAGGGCATGTAGATCCAAAAGGCTCTTCTCCATGAGAATGGCGGCTTCCCTAGCATCCTGGGTTTTGCCCCACTCATCTTGAGATGGTTTCTGCACGTCCTGGAATAGGGCACTGCCGTGGCTTTGGGTTTGCATTTTCAAAAGACGCTGGGTGGCCCCCGTGCTTCTCCTCAGCCATTTCAAGGAAAATGTGGCCCACGCCCTCCAAAGCCACATCATCGTGGTCAAAATCGAAGCCCAGAGAGAGGGGGGTGTAGGAGGCCCGCAGACGAACCTGGGAGCTCATGCTTAATTGGTAGAAAGGAACTAAGCTCAAAAAATGGTGCTGGCTGGGCCTGGAGGCCGAGGATAGCTGAGTGGCTGATTCCGAAGGTTGCAACTGGAAAAAAGGTTGGAGGGTAGTTGGAGAGGGGAGCAAGGGGCAACCCTGGGTCTATTCCGTCCAAACACTGTTGAAGCAAGAGACAAACCTGCGGAGACTGCCCAGCGCACAGCGATCCATTTCTTTTTATAGCTGAATAATATTCCATTGTATGAATGTATACTCATTAGTTGATGGACATTTAGGTTTCCCACTTTATGGTTATTATCAATAACACTGCTAGAAATATTCAGGTAAAAGTTTCTGTGTGCATGTATGTTTTCATATCTCGTAGGTGTGGAATCACTGAGTTACGTGGTAATTCTATGTAAATCTGCTGTTTTGCCTTCCCCAAATCCTTGACTCTTCCTTTTTGTAACAGTCCTTCCCACCGCCCGTTTTGCTGTATAATTTCTCCCACTTTGGCTACTGCCAATCAACTCATCAGGATTGAGCCACCTCCCTCTGCCAAGAGGTGAGCATGTGATCCACGTCCTGTCAATCAGATGCCCTTTCCCTGGAATTTGATTCTTTGGCAGAGGGACAGTGAGGCTGAAAGGAGTAGGAACTCGCTCATCGCTGTCTGTTCACTTTCTACTATCTATATCTCAGAGCTGTTCTTATTCTTCAACTTTTTCTTCAAGTACTGAGTTATACCGAATCCGTCCAATAAAGTCCCTCATTTTTTTTTCTTAAGCAGGTCGAAGGTAGCTTTGTTGCTTGCATCCACCTTTAGCCACATCTTTGGATAAATAAAAATACATTCCTATTTCTTACTCTAAACTAGTCTTTCTGTTCATGCTGTTAAGTTAGTCAACTCAAACCTTCCCCCGCCACCCCAGTCCATTGTCCAAAAGGGAAAGGAAAAACACTCTCCATTATATGCCCTAATCCCCCAAATGAGGAATTCAAACAAGTCCCTGGATTCACCCTGTGTCCCAAAGACAAAGATGCTTATGCCAGCGCTACTGACAATGGTTTCTTCTTTCTTGGTTAAGTTATATTCTGAGGCTTTCACAGCAGCCTGGTCCCTGCTGTTTCATGTATATAAGGAGGATGCAGTCAAAACAAATTAAAAGCTTGGATGCCTTCATCCTGTATTAAACCACAGATCCACAGGAGGGTCCTTCAGATCCATAGATTAGGTCCGGAACTCTTCTTTCCTTCTGTGAAAGACAAAAATGCACAGGACAATGAAAGAGATGATTTTATTTAGGGTATTGCAATATGGAAAACGTTCATTAATGAGGAGCATCTCAAAGGAAAGGACAGAGACCTGTGGTTTATAGAGGGAAGTAGACAAGGAATCATGAGGCAGAGTGGAGGAGGGTCTTAAATGAGTCATATGGGAAGGGTGGTCCTTGGTGGTTAGCTCTCCCCTGAAACAGTAAAGCTTGAGGAACAATTAGATGAAGTTCAATGTTGTCCTTTCCTTCCCCCCTTCCTTCCATTCCCCCCTTCCTTCTTTCTTTCCTTTCCCCCTTCCTTCCTTCCCCTTCCTTCCATCCTTCTTTCTTTCCTTCCTTCCTTCCCTCCATCCTTCCATCCCCCTTCCCCTCTCTCTTCCTTCCTCCCTCTCCTCCCTCCTTCCTTCCTTCCTTGCTTCCTTCCCTCCATCCTTCCATCCACCCTTCCTCCCTCCCTCCTTCCTTCCTTCCCCCTTCCTCCTATCCCTCTTTCCTTCCTTTTCTCCCTCCCTTCTTCCATCCTTCCCTCCTTCCTTCCTTCCTTGCTTCCTTCCCTCCATCCTTCCATCCCCCTTCTTCTTTCTTTCCTTTCCCCCTTCCTTCCTTCCCCCTTGCTTCCATCCTTCTTTCCTTCCTTCCTTCCTTCCCTCCTTCCTTCCTTCCCTCCATCCTTCCATCCCCCTTCCCCTCTCTTTTCCTTCCTCCCTCTCCTCCTTCCTTCCATCCCCCCTTCCTCCCTCCCTCCTTTCCTTCCTTCTTTCTTCCTTCCATATTGTTTTTCATTCAGGAAATATATACATATTGAATATCTACTTTTATGCTGGGGCTAGGGTTCTGGGCTGAAGGTAGAGTATCCTGCTATCAGGTCCTTGTGAAAGGAAACAGAGCTTAGTAGGTGTCTTGACCTGCATAGGCTGAGGGAGCATGGGTTTTGAGGCACACTCTTTTCCTCTTACTGCCTCTTTCTTATCATTCCCCTTCCCATGTCACCTCTCCTCTCTTGGTTTCTGTGTCTTGGATCAAGATACCCCTTTGTCTGGATAGCACGTCTACATTTTTGTACTAACTCCCAAGTCAATCTAAATACCAAGGAATTTTTCTAGATTTCAAATGAAGTCCATGAGATAGCTTTAATGGCCCCTACCAAGCACCATGGAATTCTTTAACAGAGATGATCTACTTTTTCTTAGTTTTATGTAAAGTGGTATCTAAAAGCATCTTCAGGATAGCCTCCAGTCCCCTCTTCCAACTAGATTGCCTCTCCTAAATGCCTCACATAGAAATTCTAATAGGTTCTCAGAGCTGAATGAATCTCTCCTTCCCTTATTTATATTCTTTAACAATCTGCCTTATTGAAATCATTTATGAATGTCTGCTCTGGTAGTTTGTAAGTCATTTTTTATTCATATGTCTATCTTCTAAAATGCCTTTGACACCTATCAGTTGTAAATCTTCCTGGGTTTGAGGAACAAGTGTGAAATGTTCTTATTATAGGAAAAACAAAAAACAACTGTACTTAAGTGGAAAACTATACATTGTCTATAGCATATCCTTCCAGTGTTATCTTATTCTGATTCCATGGGAGTTACTATTTTGTAAGCTGTAAATAACTGATAGCAAAGTAAAATAAGTCTTGTCTATAGACATGCAAATTCTATCCGGTGGAGGAAGTCTAGCTGACTTCCGGCTCCCACTGTGGAAGAGTCCTCTTTCACCTCTATATCACGTTCATTTCAATACTCCTGATCTATAAATGTGTCTTTTTTTTAGTGGCACTTTTAACACATACCTAGTTTTCTCATTAACGAGTTAATAAAATCTTTGACACATGTTCATATTTATATCTATATGAGAGTCATAATTTAACCTTTTTTTGAAAATTATACTTTACCAAGATTGAATTTCATTAAATTGCTCAGATCATCAGGGTTCACTGAGGAAATGGGTTCAGGGGAAATAAAGTGTAGTAGTGAAGAATACAGGACTTGCAGTTAGACTCCCTGTGTTTAAAATCTACCCAGATCTACCACTTTTTTTTTTCCTAAGCTCTCTGACCGTAGGCACGCTACTTAGCCTCTCAGTGCCTCAGCAGAGATAACAGAACATATTTTATAGGATTATTGTAAGGACTACGTGAGCTCCTCAAACAATGTGTGGCATATAGTAAGGGCTCAATACATACCAGCTATTGATATTATTATTTAATAAGGAAACATGTAAGTAAATTCTGGGTCCCAGTAAATCTTAGCAGGTTAAAGACAGAAAGCAAAATTTTTCCAGTCACATATCTCAAGTATTCACAGTCACAGTTCCATGTATAGGAGGACAAGTTGAGGTGACAGAAAGAGGTAGAATCAAACTCAAATCAAACTTTGAGCTATTATTCTGCAATCTTGTCCCCCTTTGCAAATAAAGCATTAAAATGTTAGCCCTGGGATTTTCAAAACAAAGCCTCTTAGTTGACAGACAATGGGCCCTTCCTGTTTCTCTCTTTTAGACCAGCTCCCACACCCTCCCTCTCCCAGGACTTCTTACAAGTCTCTCCTCTGACTCAAAATAGAAAATGGGCAGAGGCACAATTATCAGGGTTATTTTGGTCTCAGGAGACCCATTTTCAAGGTACCAATTTAGAATCCCTTTCTAGCCAATTCCTGCTAATGTATTTTCTGAGACATTTTTGGGTCCTCCATGACCTTACATTTTACTGTCTCTTTTTGGTTAGCTGATAAAAAAGCTCCTTCATAAGTATCTCTGATTGGGTGTCAGGAAGACAAAGACAAAAAGAAGATAAAGAACCCAGAAACAGTAGGGTACCGAAGGGAAGTGTCAGACTGAGCTGGAAAGCCAGCTTAGGGGAAGCAGCCTTTATCTGCACACACAGGGCAATTTGTGAACTATGCTTATGAGGAAGAAATTATATCTCAGGGAACCAAACACAGTGCTTGCGTTGGTTTTTTTTTTTAGGAGGAAAGTTTTGTGTTTGTTTTTTGTTTTTAAGCTGCTTTTGTTTTATCTGAATCAGAACAAAATTAAAAAAAATTTTTTGATACATAGTTTTGGTTTGAATTGTCTCGTTTTCTGCTATGTGCTCATCTGCATTGGTAAAAGATGAAAGCCACGTCTATTTTTTTTCTTAAAGTGTCAGGTTTCTTAATTATGAATTCATGAACCCTTAAGAGGTCAAGATAGTTGAATATTTGAAGTATATATATTTTAATAAATTCTTCTGGGGGCCTTACTTTTATTAGCTACTTAAAAGGGCTGAAGATTAACCCAAATTTAAGTCTCACTGCTTTAGACGATTTTAAAAGAATAGAATCATTTTATCATTTCTTCCAGTCAGTAGGCAATAAGGGCATGCACGTGAAGAAGAGATTTTTTTTTGTATCATAATTACATTTATTGCTGTACAAAACTGTATCACCATAAACTAGTGTCCATTATGTATTATAAATTGCTATTTTTATTAACATCTTCATTGGAGTATAATTGCTTTACAATGGTGTGTTAGTTTCTGCTGTATAACAAAGTGAATCAGCTACACATATACATATATCCCCATATCTCCTCCCTCTTGCGTCTCCTTCCAAAGAAGAGGTTTTGACTCAGCCTTTGTTCCATCTCCTCTAAGGCCAGAACTTGGTGTGAGTGTAATTCAGGGAGGGAGAGAGTGACTGCAAGAAGCCACAGAGCGTGTGATCACTGCAATTTCACAGACTAACAAGAGACCACTTTTCAAAATTCTTGTTTATTCTGTGCCACAAAAAAATAAAGCGAAATGGGTTCATCTTTCCTCTGGAGAAGTAAGCCTGCAAGGTCAACTGGTTAAGTGATGTGGACCAATTTCATTCCAGTGTTAGATAATGTTCTGATTATTTAGAATGTTTGGAGGGGTTTGTTCTCTGATGAGACTGAAAAATCACCACATTAAGGCTATCAATGATTCATCGCAAAGGTCCAGGGGTTGGGGGAACTACTCCCTGCTCTCAGTACAGCATAAAGGGTTGAATTCATTCTCCCAGCTTTCAACCTGCTTCTGAAATGTTCTGAACTGGATAAAGCAGAGGGGCACGGGGGAGGGGGGTGTCCATTGATTGTTCAGCTTGCTTCCTCAGTAGGCAGCACGGCCATATTTAAAAACTTTTTAATCCTGTATTTAGCAAGACTTAAAAAAAGGTTGTTGCTTTTGACCGACGAATTTCATATTTAGGAATTGTTTACCTCTGAACAACTCCATAGCATCTCTGGAAGTAGACCCTGACCATCATTAGTTTAAAAAAAAAGTTCTCCAAGTGATTCTAATGTGAAGCCAACTGAGAATCATCAGTTAGAGTCAGAAAAATCTGGATTTTTTTAACACCATTTTACGATAAATCACTTCAGACTCAAAGCCTGTTTGCTTATCTGTAAAGTAGGGACATGCAACAAATATTATACTAGACTTCCATGAATATGGAAAAAGGAAAAACAGAAGGGCACACTCTTAGGATTAAATATTAATCCTTTTCCATCCTACAATGGACACTCTCCCCCACAAAGAGTTATAAAAATGACAAATGCCTCATTACCATATTCAAATGTAATGAATTTAAAATAACTTGGTTTTTTTAAGGTGATTAATTCTGACCAAGCACTTTTTCCCTCTTTGCTGAGTGAATAATAATAACTAATTTACAGTAAGCAGGTGATTCACATTCTACTCACACTCAAGAGATTTCCTGGCTAGAACTGGTGTGGAAGATCAAGCTATCTTGGCTGGTTGCCTATTCATCCATGGGATTATTCTTTACAACAGACCCAGCCACAGCAAGAGGAATTTATGCCCAGCTGAGACAATTGTCCTTATCACCATGCATCTTCTGGGAACATTCCCCAACCTCTGCCACATGTCCTTTGCCTCCTTTTGTAATAATACCAGCAACTATTTTTGAGTGACTTCTCTGTGCCAGTCAATTTGTGCTAATTATTTTACATAGAGTATTGCATTTAACCCTCACAACAGCTTTGTGAATGAAGTATATTATCTCCATTTCACAGATGAGGAAATAGGCTTAGAGAGGTTAAAAACCTGCCCATGGGCACAGAGCTAATATTTAACACCTGGATTTGAATTCAAGTCTCTCTGGCTCTTAACCACTACACTAAATTCCTTCTTGACCTTCCCAGATTCTGCCCTTTGTTCTAGCTCAAATCAGAGAACAAATAAGGTCTCCATCTCAGAACACTGCTACTTTGTGTTTTTATTACGCTAATAACTAACATTTTTGAGGGCTTAGCAGGCACGTATGCTCTATATTCCTTATTCTTTCCTTTGAGCCACCTCTTCTAGATTATCTACATGTATTTTTAAACTAATGGATTTTTTTACACATTGACAATTAGGTATATGTTCTTACATACGTGTATCATGTCTACTCACTTTAGTTCTCACTCTTTGCTCCTCCCCCTCTGCTCATAGGAAACTATTTACAGCTCCAAATACCAGCCACACTATCTCTTGCTTCTGGGCTTTTCATACAGTCTTCTTCTGAGAGGTGTTCCTTCAAGTTCATTTTCCTTCTCCTTACTCATTCTTTAGAACTCGGTTTCCCACACCTTCCAAAGATGGCTTTACATCACCCACATCTGAGCTGATCTATTTGGTAGCACTTATGCTGTGTTTACATATTGTTTATTCAAAATTTGTCTCCCCCATGACGTTGGAAGCCCCTGTACCACAATGACTGATGCATCAGCTGTTCATAGCAAAGTGCCCACATATGGTAGACTTTTGGGAAAAAAAATTTGTTTTTTTAGAAGTTACATTTTTATTTTTATTTATTTATTTTTTATTTAGAAATATGTACTTTTTTTTTTTTTTCCAGGTACATGGGCCTCTCACTGTTGAGGCCTCTCCCGTTGTGGAGCACAGGCTCCGGACGCGCAGGCTCAGCGGCCATGGCTCACGGGCCCAGCCACTCTGCGGCATGTGGGATCCTCCCGGACCGGGTCACGAACCCGTGTCCTCTGCATCGGCAGGCAGACTCTCAACCACTGCACCACCAGGGAAGCCCTAGAAATATGTACTTTTTAAAACACATTCAGTAATATCAATAAATACGGGGATGCACAGGCCAGCTGCCCATTGATGTGTTGTTTGGCCTGTACACTGTTTTACAAAATACAGAATTAGCTGCCAACATTAAAAATATATATAATAATTCAAATTTTCACAGATTTCTCATCAATGTTCTAGTTTTCTCAACTCCTCCCTCATCATTTTTCTTCCTAGTGAAGACCAAACATACCAAGTACTTTTCTTTGGTGTTGCTTGGTTGTTTATTTTTGTTGTTGTTTTTTCACACACACACACACACACACACACACACACTGTATTTTATTTTTACAAGAGATAAATGAACTGACACCAAGCATTGTAAATGGATGACCACAACAAAAGCAACAATGATTGCAATTACCAAACACGAAACACACTCATACTACGTCATAATACTGACATTCAGTCCAGTAATCCTCCACTGTAACAGCTCCTTTACTTTGCAGTGATAATTGATTTGTATATTTTTTGCCTCTGAGTCCTTGTGGGATTGTTTTTTTTATTCAAACAGAAAGTCACAAAAATTATAATCATCCTTATCAGTTCACTCAGTCCCATGTAATTAATTTTTTTCATCTTGATCTTTTGTTAGCACTTTTATGAATTCATCCGTTTTCCATTAGAGTTCTGAAAATGCTTATTTATTCAGTTCAGCAGTATAGTCAGTTACCAGAAACCTGTACTTGTCAGAGTTTTTTCCATGAATTCCTCGAAGATGAAAGCCTTTTATAGGAACATTTTTGCAAAAGCATCAGAGTATACCCAGAACTGTCTGTAAATGACAAAAGATTTAAAAATTACCACGGTTAAAGATTTGACGAAAGTTCATAATAATGCAATTGACAAGGAAATTTAGTTATTTCGTAGATATACATTTTAAAGTAATAACTACAATTATGACCTATTATACCAGACTATATAAGATTTTTAGAAATTTCATGTAATGTCTGAAACATTCATATTAACATATTTCCATAAAAATAACCCAAAGAAAGTTTAGTATTGTTGTTTTTTGTTTGTTTGTTTTTCTATACTGCAGGTTCTTATTAGTCATCAGTTTTATACACATCAGTGTATACATGTCAATCCCTATCGCCCAATTCAGCACACCACCATCCCCACCGCACCGCAGTTATTCCCCCTTGGCGTCCATACGTTTGTTCTCTACATCTGTTTCTCAACTTCTGCCTTGCAAACTGGTTCATCTGTACCATTTTTCTAGGTTCCACATACATGCGTTAATATATGATATTTGTTTTCATCTTTCTGACTTACTTCACTCTGTATTACAGTCTCTAGATCCATCCACGTCTCAACAAATGACTCAATTTCGTTCCTTTTTATGGCTGAGTAATATTCCATTGTATATGGTACCACATCTTCTTTTTTTTTTTTTCACATCTTCTTTATCCATTCGTCTGTCGATGGGAATTTAGGTTGCTTCCATGACCTAGCTATTGTAAATAGTGCTGCAATGAACATTGCGGTGCATGTGTCTTTTTGAATTATGGTTTTCTCTGGGTATATGCCCAGTAGTGGGATTGCTGGATCATATGGTAATTCTATATTTAGTTTTTTAAGGAACCGCCATACTGTTCCCCATAGTGGCTGTATCAATTTACATTCCCACCAACAGTGCAAGAGGGGTCCCATTTCTCCACACCCTCTCCAGCATTCGTTGTTTGTAGATTTTCTGATGATGCCCATTCTAACTGGTGTGAGGTGATACCTCATTGTAATTTTGATTTGCGTTTCTCTAATAATTAGTGATGTTGAACAGCTTTTCATGTGCTTCTTGGCCATCTGTATGTCTTCTTTGGAGAAATGTCTATTTAGGTCTTCTGCCCATTTTTGGATTGGGTTGTTTGTTTCTTTAACATTGAGCTGCATGAGCTGTTTATATATTTTGGAGATTAACCCTTTGTCCGTTGATTCATTTGCAAATATTTTCTCCCATTCTGAGTGTTGTCTTTTTGTCTTGTTTATGGTTTCCTTTGCTGTGCAAAAGCTTTGAAGTTTCATTAGGTCCCATTTGTTTATTTTTGTTTTTATTTCCATTACTCTAGGAGGTGGGTCAAAAAAGATCTTGCTGTGATTTATGTCAAAGAGTGTTCTTCCTACGTTTTCCTCTAAGAGTTTTATAGTGTCCGGTCTTACACTTAGGTCTCAAATCCACTTTGAGTTTATTTTTGTGTATGGTGTTAGGGAGTGTTCTAATTTCATTCTTTTACATGCAGCTGTCCAGTTTTCCTAGTGCCACTTATTGAACAGACTGTCTTTTCTCCATTGTATATATTTGCCTCCTTTGTCATAGATTAGTTGACCATAGGTGCGTGGGTTTATCTCTGGGCTTTCTATCTTGTTCCATTGATCTGTTTCTGTTTTTGTGCCAGTACCCTATAGTCTTGATTACTGTCGCTTTGTAGTATAGTCTGAAGTCAGGGAGTCTGATTCCTCCAGCTCTGTTTTTTTCCCTCAAGACTGCTTTGGCTCTTCGGGGTCTTTTGTGTCTCCATACAAATTTTGAGATGATTTGTTCTAGTTCTGTAAAAAATGCCATTGGTAATTTGATAGGGATTGCATTGAATCTGTAGATTGCTTTGGGTAGTAGAGTTATTTTCCCAATATTGATTCTTCCAATCCAAGAACATGGTATAACTCTCCATCTGTTTGTATCATCTTTAATTTCTTTCATCAGTGTCTTATAGTTTTCTGCATACAGGACTTCTGTCTCCCTAGGCAGGTTTATTCCTAGGTATTTTATTCTTTTTGTTGCAGTGGTAAATGGGAGTGTTTCCTTAATTTCTCTTTCAGATTTTTCATTATTAGTGTATAGGAATGCAAGAGAATTCTGTGCATTAATTTTTTATCCTGCTACTTTACCAAATTCATTGATTAGCTTTAATAGTTTTCTGGTGGCATCTTTAGGATTCTCTGTGCATAGTATCATGTCATGTGCAAACAGTGACAGTTTTACTTCTTTTTTTTCAATTTGTATTCCTTTTATGTCTTTTTCTTCTCTGATTGCTGTGGCTAGGACTTCCAAAACTATGGTGAATAATAGTGGTGAGAGTGGACATCCTTGTCTCGTTCCTGATCTTATAGGAAATGCTTTCAGTTTTTCACCATTGAGAATGATGTTTGCTGTGGGTTTGTTGTATATGGCCTTTATTATGTTGAGGTAGGTTCCCTCTATGTCCACCTTCTGGAGAGTTTTTATCATAAATGGGTGTTGAATTTTGTCAAAAGCTTTTTCTGCATCTATTGAGATGATCATATGGTTTTTCTTCTTCAATTTGTTAATATGGTGTATCACATTGATTGATTTGCATATATTGAAGAATCCTTGCATCCCTGGGATAAATCCCACTTGGTCATGGTGTATGATCCTTTTAATGTGTTGTTGGATTCTGTTTGCTAGTATTTTGTTGAGGATTTTTGCATCTATATTCATCAGCGATAATGGTCTGTAATTTTCTTTTTTTGTAGTATCTTTGTCTGGTTTTGGTATCAGGGTGATGGTGGCCTCATTGAATGAGTTTGGGAGTGTTCCTTCCTCTGCAACGTTTTGAAAGAGTTTGAGAAGGATGGGTGTTAGCTCTTCTCTAAATGTTTGATAGAATTCACCTGTGAAGCCATCTGGTCCTGGACTTTTGTTTGTTGGAAGACTTTTAATCACAGTTTCAATTTCATTACTTGTGATTGGTCTGTTCATATTTTCTGTTTCTTCCTGGTTCAGTCTTGGAAGGTTATACTTTTCTACGAATTTGTCCATTTCTTCCACATTTTCCATTTTATTGGCATAGAGTTGCTCGTAGTAGTCTCTTAGGATGATTTGTATTTCTGTGGAGTCTGTTGTAACTTCTCCTTTTTCATTTCTAGTTTTATTGATTTGAGTCCTCTCCCTCTTTTTCTTGATGAGTCTGGCTAATGGTTTATCAATTTTGTTTATCTTCTCAAAGAACCAGCTTTTAGTTTTATTGATCTTTGCTATTGTTTTCTTTGTTTCTATTTCATTTATTTCTGCTCTGATCTTTATGATTTCTTTCCTTCTGCTAACTTTGGGTTTTGTTTGTTCTTCTTTCTCTAGTTCCTTTAGGTGTAAGGTTAGATTGTTTACTTGAGATTTTTCTTGTTTCTTGAGGTAGGCTTGTATAGCTATAAACTTCCCTCTTAGAACTGCTTTTGCTGCATCCCATAGGTTTTGGATCATTGTGTTTTCATTGTCATTTGTCTCTAGGTATTTTTTTATTTTCTCTTTGATTTCTTCAGTGATCTCTCAGTTATTTAGTAACGTATTGTTTAGCCTCCATGTGTTTGTGTTTTTCACGTTTGTTTCCCTGTAATTGATTTCTAATCTCATAGCATTGTGGTCAGAAAAGATACTTGATATGATTTCAATTTTCTTAAATTTACTGAGGCTTGATTTGTGACCCAAGATGTGATGTATCCTGGAGAATGTTCCATGCTCACTTGAGAAGAAAGTGTAATCTGCTGGTTTTGGATGGAATGTCCTATAAATATCAATTAAATCTATCTGGTCTATTGTGTCATTTAAATCTTCTGTTTCCTTATTTTTTTCATTTTGGATAATCTGTCCATTGATGTGAGGTGTTAAAGTCCCCCACTATTACTGTTTTACTGTCGATTTCCTCTTTTATAGCTGTTAGCAATTGCCTTATGTATTGAGGTGCTCCTATGTTGGGTGCATATATATTTATAATTGTTATATCTTCTTCTTAGATTGATCCCTTGATCATTATGTAGTGTCCTTCCTTGTCTCTTGTAACATTCTTATTTTGAAAGTCTATTTTTTTCTGATATGAGTATAGCTACTCCAGCTTTCTTTCGATTTGCATTTGCATGGAATATCTTTTTCCATCCCCTCACTTTCAGTCTGTATGTGTCCCTAGGTCTGAAGTGGGTCTCTTGTAGACAGCATATATATGGATCTTGTTTTTTTATCCATTCAGCAAGCTTGTGTCTTTTGGTTGGAGCATTTAATCCATTCACGTTTAAGGTAATTATCGATATGTATGTTCCTATGGCCATTTTCTGAATTGCTCTGGGTTTGTTTTTGTAGGTCCTTTTCTTCTCTTGTGTTTCCCACTTAGAGAAATTCCTTTAGCATTTGTTGTAGAGCTGGTTTGGTGGTGCTGAATTCTCTTAGCTTTTGCTTGTCTGTAAAGCTTTTGATTTCTCCATCGCATCTGAATGAGATCCTTGCCGGGTAGCGTAATTTTGGTTGTAGGTTCTTCCCTTTCATCACTTTAAGTATATCATGCCACTCCCTTCTGGCTTGTACGGTTTCTGCTGAGAAATCAGCTGTTAACCTTATGGGAGTTCTCTTGTATGTTATTTGTTGTTTTTCCCTTGTTGCTTTCAATAATTTTTCTTTGTATTTAATTTTTGCCAATTTGATTACTATGTGTCTTGGCGCGTTTCTCCTTGGGTTTATCATGTATGGGACTCTCTGTGCTTCCTGGACTTGGGTGGCTATTTCCTTTCCCATCTTAGGGAAGTTTTTGACTATAATCTCTTCAAATATTTTCTTGGGTCCTTTCTCTCATCTTCTGGGACCCCTATAATGCAAATGTTGTTGCATTTAATGTTATCCCAGAGGTCTCTTAGGCTGTCTTCATTTCTTTTCATTCTTTTTTCTTTAGTCTGTTCTGCAGCAGTTAATTCCACCATTCTGTCTTCCAGGTCACTTATCTGTTCTTCTGCCTCAGTTATTCTGCTATTGATTCCTTCTAGTGTAGTTTTCATTTCAGTTATTGTATTGTTCTTCTCTGTTTGTTTGTTCTTTAATTCTTCTAGGTCTTTGTTAAACATTTCTTGCGTCTTCTTGATCTTTGCCTCCATTCTTTTTCCGAGGTCCTGGATCATCTTCACTATGATTATTCTGAATTCTATTTCTAGAAGGTTGCCTATGTCCACTTCATTTAGTTGTTTTTCTGGGGTTTTATCTTGTTCCTTCATCTGGTATATAGCCCTCTGCCTTTTCATCTTGTCTATCTTTCTGTGAATGTGGTTTTTGTTCCACAGGCTGCAGCGTTGTAGTTCTTCTTGCTTCTGCTGTCTGCCCTCTGGTGGATGAGGCTACCTAAGAGGCTTGATGGGAGGGACTGGTGGTGGCTAGAGCTGACTGTTGCTTTGGTGGGCAGAGCTCAGTAAAACTTTAATCCCCTTGACTGTTGATGGGTGGGGCTAGGTTCACTCCCTGTTGGTTCTTTGGCCTGAGGCAACCCAACACTGGAGCCTACCTGGCCTCTTTGGTGGGGCTAATGACAGACTCTGGGAGGGCTCACACCAAGGAGTACTTCTCAGAACTTCTGCTGCTAGTGTCCTTGTCCCCACAGTGAAACAGAGCCACCCCCCACCTCTGCAGGACACCCTCCAACACTAGCAGGTAGGTCTGGTTCAGTCTCCCCCGGGGTCACTGCTCCTTCCCCTGGGTCCTGATGCCCTCCAAGAGTGGAGTCTCTGTTTCCCCCAGTCCTTTCGAAGTCCTGCAATCAATTCCCGCTAGGCTTCAAAGTCTGATTCTCTAGGAATTCCTCCTTCCGTTGCTGAACCCCCAGATTGGGAAGCCTGACATGGGGCTCAGAACCTTCATTCTGGGTGGTTTTCTATGGTATAAGTGTTCGCCAGTCTGTGAGTCACCCACCCACCAGTTATGGGATTTGATTTTACTGTGATTGCGCCCCTCCTACCATCTCATTGTGGCTTCTCCTTTGTCTTTGGATGTGGGATATCTTTTTTGGTGAGTTCCAGTGTCTTCCTGTCGATGATTGTCCAGCAGCTAGTTGTGATTCTGGTGTTCTCACAAGAGGGAGTGAGAGCACATCCTTCTACTCTGCCATCTTTGTTCCTCCCTCTTAAAAATTTTTTAAATAAGGGAATTCATTCCAATTTCTGTAATCCACACTAAACCACCTAGGCGGCACCACATGCCATATTTCAAATCCTTGCCTTGCCAGCCTTGGTGAGGTGGAACCAAAAGCTGTTTGTAGCAGGACTGTATAGAGCTATTTTACTTGATCAATGACTTTCTCTTTTCTTTTTCAATTATTAACTTTTCCTGGGCCATTCTCAAACTTCACGTTTTGACAGACATAGAAAGATTAGCTAAAATCAGTCTGGTGCAGACTTAGAAACAGGACTAGGGAGCAATTAGATTAATTAAATTGCTAATCTCAGTCCAGATTTTTTTTGTCCTTCTTGACACCTGGAACACAATTTCAACCCTTTGGAATTAATGTTAAAATTTAAAGCAGAGTGTTTTGGCTTAAAAAAAAAATAAAGCCGAAACAGGATGGTATGCTGTAAGGTGCATACCATCCTGTTTTGAAACTATAAATCCTTGCCTCCACATAGAAGGTGAAAGCACTCTTTTCAAAAAAAAAAATAAATCTAGAACCAGTCAGGGCATTCTAGTATAATTAGGAAAAATCCCAAGTTGTATGATTTGCAATCAATATGAACTATTGCTATTTAATACAGGGGATCCTGAGAGTTCTGAGGATTTGCTTAAATGATCCATCAGTTCCCAAACTGCCTTTAGGTGTGTGAACTGCCTTTGACAGGACCTATGGGGTGTGGTGCTGAAAGAACAGTTCCTAGGGAAGCTTTTTCACCTACACCAGCACCGGGAAGGAAGACCTGGGAATCTTCTCCAAGTTAGGAAGCATCAGCAACAGGAAACAAAAATAGTTTCAGTAGAGACAGTATCCAATTAGAGATAACAGAGGATTTCTCAGAGTGTGCCCTGATTGAGAATCACCTGCAGCAGAAATAACTGGGAGATGCATGCAAATTTCTTGAACGTATTGGGACTCTTGCTTATCTATTGTCAAACTGCCTTTTAAAAATGGTGTACCTACAAACATTCCCAGAAGTGATGAGAACATATTTTGCTATATATTTACCAGCCTGAACCCACTATAGATCAATGGTTAGCAAACTCTTGCTGTGAAGGGCCAGATAACAAATATTTTCAGTTTTGTGAACTGTGCAGTCTCCGTTGCAATTTTTCAACTCTGTAGTTGCAGTGCGAAAGTAGCCGTAGGCTACAGGTAAACACATGAGTGTGACTGTTTTCCAATAAAAGTTTATTTGTAGACATGGAAAATTCAGTCATATAATTTTCGCATGTCATAAAATATTTTATGATTTTTTTGCTGCTTATTTTTTTATTGAGATAAAAATCACATAACATAAAATCAATCACCATTTTAAAGTGTATAACTCAGTGGTTTTTAGTATATTCACAATGGTGTGCAACCATTACCATTCTGTAATTCCTTTTTTTTAAAAAAAAATTGATGTATAATTGACATACAACATTATATTTGTTTCAGGTGCACAACATTTGATATTTGTGTGCCTTGAAAAACGACCACCACAATAAGTCTGGTTACTAATATCCATCACCATATATAGTAAGAATTATTTTCTTTTTTTCTTGTGTTGAGGACTTTTAAGATGAACTCTTAGTTTTTTTCATACTATTTAAAAATGTAGGGGGACTTCCCTGGTGGTCCAGTGGCTAAGGCTCCACGCTCCCAGTGCAGGGGGCCTGGGTTCGATCCCTGGTCAGGGAACTAGATCCCACATGCCACAACTAAAAGATCCCACATGCCGCAACTGAAGATCCCACATGCTGCGACGAAGATCCCACGTGCTGTGACAAAGATCCAGCACACGACAACGAAGTTCCCGCGTGCCGCAATGAAGATCCAGCGCAGCCAAATAAATAAATACATAAATATTTTAAAAAATAATAAAGGGCATGGAAGAGCTCATGCTCTTAAAAAAAAATGTAGAAAACATTCTTAGTTTGTGTGCCACAGCAAAAAAGGCATTGAGCTTGGATTTGGTCTGTAGGCTGTCGTTTGCTGACTGCCAGGATAGATGCCACAAGTCAGCTGTAGTAGTAATTACAGAAATTACTTTTGGATTTGCACTTAACTTTTGCAACATGTATAAAAGGTAAAACTGCTGAATCTTGCCCTATGTACTTCCATCATTCCCTTTTAAAGATATAAGAAGAGAAGAAACTTTTATTTCAATTCAATGGAAAAAGTCCTGCAAAGGTGTCTCCTGAGGAGGAGCTGCCTGGCTTAGCCACATGGCCATAAATTAAGTCCTCAAGTCTCCGATTTTAGACCACTTCTGAACCTCGTCATGAGAACTTCTGAGGCCACCTAGAGTTGCAGTGAGCTGCTGAGGCTGCAGTAGAACCAGCTGATGAAGGCTGCATAGGCAAGAGTCTGCCACTGATCTGACTCACAAGATTTGGCTTCTCTGGCTTAAATATTTGGGACGGGGCTCTTACACAACTAATAACTCATCAAGATTTTGCCTAAGAATTTCTCCCTAAATTTCATATAAATTTCCACATTATATTACCAATCTTCTTGGATCTGTAGAGCAACTTTGCAAAATAGATGTCTGTTAGGTTTACTGTTCCCTTGTGTAAAGATTCAGAGAACTGAAGTGGCCTGCCTGAGAGCCCCCTACTAGTAATTGATGCTGCCTGAAATAGAATCCAGATCCCCTAATTGGTCTTCCCACTGCTTCACAAGGACTCTCAAAAAAATCCCACTCAACAAAAAGACAAAGCATTTTATTTAATTCAATATATTTTATTGCATATCACTAGGCACTGTACAATAGTTTTGTGCATTTGTGCTGGACTGTGAATATTATATAGTAAAATTCTTTTATTAAAATATAATTTTGAATCATCTGATCATATCCATATCTGTATAACCATACTCAAATATTATAAATGTAGATATTTTGATACTTAGTGTAGTCTTAAGCACTAAATGCTAAGCAGAGGAAGGAATTGTATAGACATATAAGACATGGCTGGGCTGACCTACTTTTCTTTCTTTCTATTTTTTTAAAATATTTATTTATTTATTTGCCTGTGCCAGGTCTTAGTTGCGGCACGCGAGACCTTCGTTGTGCCATGTGGGCTCTTTTTTTTTTTTTTTTTTTTTACATCTTTATTGGAGTATAATTGCTTTACAATGATGTTAGTTTCTGCTTTATAACAAAGTGAATCAGTTATACATATACATACGTTCCCATATCTCTTCCCTCTTGCATCCTTTTCTTTTTTTTTTTTTTTAAACATCTTTATTGGAGCATAATTGCTTTACAATGGTATGTTAGTTTCAGCTTCACAACAAAATGAATCAGTTATATATATACATATGTTCCCATATCTCTTCCCGCTTGCGTCACCCTCCCTCCCACCCTCCCTATCCCACCCCTCCAGGCGGTCACACAGCACCGAGCTGATCTCCCTGTGCTATGCGGCTGCTTCCCACTAGCTATCTACCTTACGTTTGGTAGTGTATACATGTCCATGCCTCTTTATTGCTTTGTCACCGTTTACCCTTCCCCCTCCCCATAGCCTCAAGTCCATTCTCTAGTAAGTCTGTGTCTTTATTCCTGTTTCACCCCTAGGTTTTTCATGACATTTTTTTTTTCTTAAATTCCATATATATGTGTTAGCATACGGTATTTGTCTCTCTCTTTCTGACTTACTTCACTCTGTATGACAGACTCTAGGTCTATCCACCTCATTACAAATAGCTCAATTTCGTCTCTTTTTATGGCTGAGTAATATTCCATTGTATATATGTGCCACATCTTCTTTATCCATTCATCCGATGATGGACACTTAGGTTGTTTCCATCTCTGGGCTATTGTAAATAGAGCTGCAATGAACATTTTGGTACATGACTCTTTTTGGATTATGGTTTTCTCAGGGTATATGCCCAGTAGTGGGATTGCTGGGTCATATGGTAGTTCTATTTGTAGCTTTTTAAGGAACCTCCATACTGTTCTCCACAGTGGCTGTATCAATTTACATTCCCACCAACAGTGTAAGAGGGTTCCCTTTTCTCCACACCCTCTCCAGCATTTATTGTTTCTAGATTTTTTGATGATGGCCATTCTGACTGGTGTGAGATGATATCTCATTGTAGTTTTGATTTGCATTTCTCTAATGATTAGTGATGTTGAGCATTCTTTCATGTGTTTGTTGGCACTCTGTATATCTTCTTTGGAGAAATGTCTATTTAGGTCTTCTGCCCATTTTTGGATTGGGTTGTTTGTTCTTTTGTTATTAAGCTGCATGAGCTGCTTATAAATTTTGGAGATTAATCCTTTGTCAGTTGCTTCATTTGCAAATATTTTCTCCCATTCTGAGGGTTGTCTTTTGGTCTTCTTTATGGTTTCCTTTGCTGCGCAAAAGCTTTTAAGTTTCATTAGGTCCCATTTGTTTACTTTTGTTTTTATTTCCATTTCTCTAGGAGGTGGGTCAAAAAGGATCTTGCTGTGATTTATGTCATAGAGTGTTCTGCCTATGTTTTCCTCTAAGAGTTTGATAGTTTCTGGCCTTACATTTAGGTCTTTAATCCATTTTGAGCTTATTTTTGTGTATGGTGTTAGGGAGTGATCTAATCTCATACTTTTACATGTAGCTGTCCAGTTTTCCCAGCACCACTTATTGAATAGGCTGTCCTTTCTCCACTGTACATTTCTGCCTCCTTTGTCAAAGATAAGGTGACCATATGTGCATGGGTTTATCTCTGGGCTTTCTATCCTGTTCCATTGATCTATATTTCTGTTTTTGTGCCAGTACCATACTGTCTTGATTACTGTAGCTTTGTAGTATAGTCTGAAGTCAGGAAGCCTGATTCCTCCAGCTCCATTTTTCGTTCTCAAAATTGCTTTGGCTATTCGGGGTCTTTTGTGTTTCCATACAAATTGTGAAATTTTTTGTTCTAGTTCTGTGAAAAATGCCAGTGGTAGTTTCATAGGGATTGCATTGAATCTGTAGATTGCTTTGGGTAGTAGAGTCATTTTCACAATGTTGATTCTTCCAATCCAAGAACATGGTATATCTCTCCATCTATTTGTATCATTTTTAATTTCTTTCATCAGTGTCTTATAATTTTCTGCATACAGGTCTTTTGTCTCCTTAGGTAGGTTTATTCCTAGGTATTTTATTCTTTTTGTTGCAATGGTAAATGGGAGTGTTTTCTTGATTTCACTTTCAGATTTTTCATCCTTAGTGTATAGGAATGCCAGAGATTTCTGTGCATTAATTTTGTATCCTGCTACTTTACCAAATTCATTGATTAGCTCTAGTAGTTTTCTGGTAGCATCTTTAGGGTTCTGTATGTATAGTATCATGTCATCTGCAAACAGTGACAGCTTTACTTCTTCTTTTCCGATTTGGATTCCTTTTATTTCCTTTTCTTCTCTGATTGCTGTGGCTAAAACTTCCAAAACTATGTTGAATAAGAGTGGTGAGAGTGGGCAACCTTGTCTTGTTCCTGATCTTAGTGGAAATGCTTTCAGTTTTTCACCATTGAGGACGATGTTGGCTGTGGGTTTGTCATATATGGCCTTTATTATGTTGAGGAAAGTTCCCTCTATGCCTACTTTCTGCAGGGTTTTTATCATAAATGGGTGTTGAATTTTGTCAAAAGCTTTCTCTGCATCTATTGAGATGATCATATGGTTTTTCTCCTTCAATTTGTTAATATGGTGTATCACGTTGATTGATTTGCGTATATTGAAGAATCCTTGCATTCCTGGAATAAACCCCACTTGATCATGGTGTATGATCCGTGTAATGTGCTGTTGGATTCTGTTTGCTAGTATTTTGTTGAGGATCTTTGCATCTATGTTCATCAGTGATATTGGTCTGTAGTTTTCTTTCTTTGTGACATCCTTGTCTGGTTTTGGTATCAGGGTGATGGTGGCCTCGTAGAATGAGTTGGGGAGTGTTCCTCCCTCTGCTATATTTTGGAAGAGTCTGAGAAGGATAGGTGATAGCTCTTCTCTAAATGTTTGATAGAATTCGCCTGTGAAGCCATCTGGTCCTGGGCTTTTGCTTGTTGGAAGATTTTTAATCACAGTTTCAATTTCAGTGCTTGTGATTGGTCTGTTCATATTTTCTATTTCTTCCTGATTCAGTCTTGGCAGGTTGTGCCTTTCTAAGAATTTGTCCATTTCTTCCAGGTTGTCCATTTTATTGGCATAGAGTTGCTTGTAGTAATCTCTCATGATCTTTTGTATTTCTGCAGTGTCAGTCGTTACTTCTCCTTTTTCATTTCTAATTCTATTGATTTGAGTCTTCTCCCTTTTTTTCTTGATGAGTCTGGCTAATGGTTTATCAATTTTGTTTATCCTTTCAAAAAACCAGCTTTTAGTTTTATTGATCTTTGCTATCGTTTCCTTCATTTCTTTTTCATTTATTTCTGATCTGATTTTTATGATTTCTTTCCTCCTGCTAACTTTGGGGTTTTTTTGTTCTTCTTTCTCTAATTGCTTTAGGTGCAAGGTTAGGTTGTTTATTCGAGATGTTTCCTGTTTCTTAAGGTAAGATTGTATTGCTATAAACTTCCCTCTTAGAACTGCTTTTGCTGCATCCCATAGATTTTGAGTCGTCGTGTCTCCATTGTCATTTGTTTCTAGGTATTTTTTGATTTCCCCTTTGATTTCTTCAGTGATCACTTCGTTATTAAGTAGTGTATTGTTTAGCCTCCATGTGTTTGTATTTTTTACAGATCTTCTCCTGTGATTGATATCGAGTCTCATAGCATTGTGGTCGGAAAAGATACTTGATACAATTTCAATTTTCTTAAATTTACCAAGGCTTGATTTGTGACCCAAGATATGATCTATCCTGGAGAATGTTCCATGAGCACTTGAGAAAAATGTGTATTCTGTTGTTTTTGGATGGAATGTCCTATAAATATCAATTAACTCCATCTCATTTAATGTATCATTTAAAGCTTGTGTTTCCTTATTTATTTTCATTTTGGATGATCTGTCCATTGGTGAAAGTGGGGTGTTAAAGTCCCCTACTATGAATGTGTTACTGTCGATTTCCCTTTTTATGGTTGTCAGTATTTGCCTTATGTATTGAGGTGCACCTATGTTGGGTGCATAAATATTTACAATTGTTATATCTTCCTCTTGGATCGATCCCTTGATCATTATGTAGTGTCCTTCTTTGTCTCTTCTAATAGTCTTTGTTTTAAAGTCTATTTTGTCTGATATGAGAATTGCTACTCCAGCTTTCTTTTGGTTTCCATTTGCATGAAATACCTTTTTCCATCCCCTTACTTTCAGTCTGTATGTGTCTCTAGGTCTGAAGTGGGTCTCTTGTAGACAGCAAATATATGGGTCTTGTTTTTGTATCCATTCAGCCAATCTGTGTCTTTTGGTGGGAGCATTTAGTCCATTTACATTTAAGGTAATTATCGATATGTGTGTTCCCATTCCCATTTTCTTAATTGTTTTGGGTTTGCTATTGTAGGTCTTTTCCTTCTTTTGTGTTTCTTGCCTAGAGAAGTTCCTTTAGCAGTTGTTGTAGAGCTGGTTTGGTGGTGCTGAACTCTCTCAGCTTTTGCTTGTCTCTAAAGGTTTTAATTTCTCCATCAAATCTGAATGAGATCCTTGCTGGGTAGAGTAATCTTGGTTGCAGGTTTTTCTCCTTCAACACTTTCAATATGTCCTGCCACTCCCTTCTGGCTTGCAGAGTTTCTGCTGAAAGATCAGCTGTTAACCTTATGGGGATTCCCTTGTGTGTTATTTGTTGTTTTTCCCTTGCTGCTTTTAATATGTTTTCTTTGTATTTAATTTTTGACAGTTTGATTAATATGTGTCTTGGCGTATTTCTCCTTGGATTTATCCTGTATGGGACTCTCTGTGCTTCCTGGACTTGATTAACTATTTCCTTTCCCATATTAGGGAAGTTTTCAACTATAATCTCTTCAAATATTTTCTCAGTCCCTTTCTTTTTCTCTTCTTCTTCTGGAACCCCTATAATTCGAATGTTGGTACGTTTAATGTTGTCCCAGAGGTCTCTGAGACTGTCCTCAGTTCTTTTCATTCTTTTTTCTTTATTCTGCTCTGCAGTAGTTATTTCCACTATTTTATCTTCCAGGTCACTTATCCGTTCTTCTGCCTCAGTTATTCTGCTATTGATCCCATCTAGAGTACTTTTAATTTCATTTATTGTGTTGTTCATTGTTGCTTGTTTCATCTTTAGTTCTTCTAGGTCCTTGTTAACTGATTCTTGCATTTTGTCCATTCTATTGTCCATTCTATCTCCAAGATTTCAGATCAACCTTACTATCATTCTTCTGAATTCTTTTTCAGGTAGACTGCCTATTTCCTCTTCATTTGTTAGGTCTGATGGGTTTTTATCTTGCTCCTTCATCTGCTGTGTGTTTTTCTGTCTTTTCATTTTGCTTATCTTACTGTGTTTGGGGTCTCCTTTTTTGCAGGCTGAAGGTTCGTAGTTCCTGTTGTTTTTTGTGTCTGTCCCCAGTGGCTAAGGTTGGTTCAGTGGGTTGTGTAGGCTTCCTGGTGGAGGGGACTAGTGCCTGTGTTCTGGTGGATGAGGCTAGATCTTGTCTTTCTGGTGTGCAGGTCCACGTCTGGTGGTGTGTTTTGGGGTGTCTGTAGACTTATTATGATTTTGGGCCGCCTCTCTGCTAATGGGTGGGGTTGTGTTCCTGTGTTGCTAGTTGTTTGGCATAGGATGTCCAGCACTGTAGCTTGCTGGTCGTTGAGTGAAGCTGGGTGCTGGCGTTGAGATGGAGATCTCTCGGAAATTTTTGCTGTTTGATATTATGTGCAGCTGGGAGGTCTCTTGTGGATCAGTGTCCTGAAGTTGGCTCTCCCACCTCAGAGGCACAGCACTGACTCCTGGCTGCAGCCCCAAGAGCCTTTCATCCACAGGGCTCCTTAATTTGGGATGATTGGTTGTCTATTCAGGTATTCCACAGATGCAGGGTATATCAAGTTGATTGTGGAGCTTTAATCTGCTGCTTCTGAGGCTGCTGGGAGAGATTTCCCTTTCTCTTCTTTGTTCTCACAGCTCCCAGGGGCTCAGCTTTGGATTTAGCCCCGCCTGTGCGTGTAGGTCGCCGGAGGGCGTCTGTTCTTTGCTCAGACAGGACGGGGTTAAAGGAGCCGCTGATTCGGAGGCTCTGGCTCACTCAGGCCCGGGGGTAGGGAGGGGCACGGAGTGTGGGGCAGGCCTGCGGCGGCAGAGGCCGGCGAGACGTTGCAGCCTGAGGCGCGCCTGTGCGTTCTCCCGGGGGAGTTGTCCCTGGATCCCGGGACCCCGGCAGTGGCGGGCTGCACAGGCTCCCCGGAAGGGCGCGTGGCCAGTGACCTGTGTTCGCACACAGGCCTCCCGGTGGCGGCAGCAGCGGCCCTAGCCGCTCTGGGCGGCCCTAGCCACGTCCGTCTCTGGGCTCCGCACCCCTAGCCGCGGCTCGCCCCGTCCCTGGAGCTCTCTCAAGCAGCGTTCTTAATCCCCTCTCCTCGTGCACCAGGAAACAAAGAGGGACGTAAAAGTCTCTTGCCTCTTCGGCAGTTCCAGACTTCTCCCCGGACTCTCTCCCGGCCAGCCGCGGTGCACCAACGCCCCGCAGGCTGTGTTCACGCCGCCAACCTCAGTCCTCTCCGGGCGCTCCGACAAAAGCCGGAGCCTCAGCTCCCAGTCCCGCCCGCCCCGGCGGGCGAGCAGACAAGCCTCTCGGCTGGCAAGTTCCGGTCGGCCCGATCCTCTGCGCTGGAATCTGTCCGCTTTGCCCTCCGCACCCCTGTTGCTGTGCTCTCCTCCGCGGCTCCTAAGCTCCCCCACTCCGCCTCCCGAAGTCTCCACCCGCGAAGTGGCTTCCTAGTGTGTGGACACTTTTCCTCCTTCACAGCTCTCTCCCGCTGGTGCAGGACCCGTCCCTATCCTTTTGTCTCTGTTTAGTTTTTTCTTTTGCCCTACCCAGGTACGTGGGGGGTTTCTTGCCTTTTGGGAGGTCTGAGGTCTTCTGCCAGCGTTCAGTAGATGCTCTGTAGGAGTTGTTCCACGCGTAGATGTATTTCTGGTGTATCTGTGGGGAGGAACGTGATCTCCGCGTCTTACTCTTCCGCCATCTTCCCGGAAGTCTCCCATGTGGGCTCTTTTTAGCTGCATAATGCATGCAGGATCTAATTCCCTGACCAGGGATCGAACCCAGGCCCCCTGCATTGGGAGCACGAAGTCTTAACCACTGGACCACCAGGGAAGTCCCTGGCCCACTTTTCAACAACTTTCCTGATGGAAAAAGAGCATTAGTATGAAATCCTCACCTATTAAAGATTCTGGCCTATGTTTCTTTGTGACAAGCAGAATTCTAAAATGGCCCCAACAGTCCCACTATCCTGGTTGTATACACTTCTTCCAGTTCTTTAATCAAACGTGAATCCAAGTCCTGCTCTGAAAGGATTTTGCAGATGTAATTAAGGGCATTCATCAATTGATTTTAAGTTAGCGAGCTTATCCTGGGTGGGCCTTACCTAATCAGGTGAGACTTGAAAAGAATTCAGAGACTGAAAGCAACAGAGATTCTCGCTGATCCTGAAAGAGTGAACAGCCACGTTGTGAACTACCTAGGAAGGGGCATCACATGGCAAGGACATGAGGGTGACCTCTAGGAGCTGGGAGTGGTCCCTGTGTGACAGAAAATGGCTGGTGGGCTTGCAACTGTAAAGAACTGAATTCTGTCACCAACCAAGGAGCTTGGAAGAGGACCCCAAGTCTGCTATGAGATCTCAGCCTCATGTGATACCTTGAGTTCGGCTTGGTGAGACCTGAGCAGAGAACCCAGCTAAACCTGTCCCCAAATTCCTAACCCTTGAAAATTATGAGATGAGAAATGTGTGTTGTTGAAGCTTCCAAATTTGTGGTAATTTGTCATAGAGCAATAGAAATGTAATACTGTCTTATACAGAGAGAATGATTACATAAAACCTTTCTTCAGGCGCTCATAGGCATTATTTACTCCTGTATTTCATCCCCCACCTTGCCCCGCAGTGAGACAGAAATCTGCTCATCTCATCAGTCACATCTCTAAGCCTTTTGCTTTGCTGTTGAATCGCTGGTTTTCCCACAACTGTTCTCATCCCTTGACAAAAATGTTCAACTCTCTTCTTAAACACACTGCAGACTCATTTGGAAATTTGCCTGCCAATTCTAAACCTTTCTCCAGATACTCCTTGCCCTGCACATCCAGATTTCGTGCTGTTTATGTTCTCTTCACCTCCCACATCTACTCAGCGAGGGGTGGGAAATCTGTATGCTGATAGCTGGAGGCGTTATCCCTATCAGGAGAATTTCAGTGTTTTCTACAAAAGCATAAAATCTTCAGTAATAGCACAGAGGTCCTAAAAATGATTTTCAGACAGCAATATGAAGACAGGAGAAATTTGGGCAGAGGGCAGATGCAGAAGTATTTGTGACATCTGAAATCAATCCCTGGAGCTCATGGCTATAGGTAAGGTTAATACTGCAAACCAGGTCAGACCCAGTGCATACTCATTTTCCTAATCAAAAAACTTTCTTGCCTCTCATTCAGGGTCCCAACATTCAAGCCCTGTCCAATCTTCCTGGCCTCCCATCACTACCCTGCAAGCCCTGTGCTCTCCATCCAAGCAAGACTGCTCTCTGTTCTCCACCATTTCTCAACTCTGCCAGTAATGACCACACCCACCTTCCTCTGTCAAAATCCCCCTCAGCCTTTGTGACTTGCGGTTTGCTTTTCAGAAAGTTTTTGCTGATCTGTAGCTCTCTTTTCCTCTTGTGACACTTATTACAATCTAAGCAGCATTAAATTTGAATACTTCTCATCTCCTATTTTATAAACTCCCACAGCACCTTGAATATTCCCTGGCACAAAATAAGTACTCAATAAATATGTAATGAATTGAATTGATTAAACAGACTGTTTCCCTTTTGTCACTCCAGAGAGTTCTTTCCCCTTAGCTGAGGCTTGGACTTGGCTCAGGTATTGTCTCCTCTGCCTTTGAATTATCTTAGGACAGCAAACAGAACTGGTCTTTGGATTAAAAAAAAAAGAAGATTGAATAGGCTAATTCAAGAACTCACAGTTTTTTATAAGGACAAGTTTCAAAGTGGTTTCTTAGACGTTTTCAGTGTCTTCAAAGGTTAAAAAAAAAACAAAACCAAGCAATCTTGATTTCTGTATCATCAGGTATTCTAGAACTTGGGAAAGAGTACTTAAAGATCTACAGAAATAGTTATATTTCTAATAAAAGTGAATCTGCCTTCCCCATGGGGAGTTTTCATTTATGCCTTGTCCTGAATTAAAGACTTCTCAGGATCCAGGTGTAAAAGGCACTGGTAAAAATCCAAATGGTAAAATAAATCATCATTGTATGATCTAAGATTATATTCTAATTACTGACTATTGAATTTTTAAATAAGTAATTATGTATTTGCCAGCCAATGTCAAAAATTATATCCATCACAAAGAATAATCCAGCTAACAATATTACATCCTTATTGTATTGTGTTATAGGGTAATTGCCAAGGTACATCCACTGGAATTATCACAATATTATAGACGTTCGATAAGTCCTATCCAAATCTTGAGTCACTCACATTTTTTAGTTCGAGAATTAAGTTTTAGTTAAAATTAAGCCATAAAATAATTATATTAAAGATAAAATACTTCACTAGGTAATTAATCTACTATCCAATAAATGTATGGTTTTGAGAATTTTAGATTAGTCCATCTGATATACTCTAGTTATTCCCAGAACAAGTCAGTCAATCTTATTGTAAAAGACTGCAATGTATATTTTTGTAGGTATAAATTTTATAGCCAAAAAATTATTTTTTTCTGATATACTAATGATTTTGTAGTGTATTGTTTGAGTGTATAGTCATACCTGAATATTTTTTGGAAAAGAAATAAAACAATGTTACCATTCCTAGTGACCAGTCCACATTAAAAATGATTAAATATGTTATTAGACATCATGTAGTCAGAACTGAGTAAATTTTAATATGAGCTCTGCTTGAAAATAACCATCTTTAAAAACTTCTGTCTGTTTCTTATTGTTTTTAGTGTATTTTTATATAATAAGTTTCACCTATACATCTGACTGTATCTTTGGTCTAGGATACCTTTGGAGACAAATGCCTAAGAGTTTTAGGATTAGAAGAGAAGGTAATCTGACGTGGTTTCCCTAACTATGTTTTCACTTTGGTCATGACTTAGACTGATTCGTAATTATTAGTTGTATACTATATACAGTTCTACCTACAATTAAAAAACAAAAATTCCAGATACCATTAATTCAACACATGTTTATTGTTAATCTGTTGAATCACAGAAATTGGTGCCAGGCATGGAAGGAACTCAAACAACAACGTTTATAGAGAACAGTTGTGGCTTAGTATGCCATATCTCATTTGTTTTTTCAACGCCACAGCTTTTTATTCCCATTTTGTTGAGGAGGGGAACAGAAGTAGAAAGTTTATGCAATTCCCCCAAATTCACTAAGCCAGTGGTGGACCCACGATTGTCGGTCCAGTTTTCTTGACTTCAAGTCCCATGTGTTTCTCAAATGTAACACACTCCACGTGAATACTCTGATATTTCTTAATCACAGATGGAAATTGGGGCTATATGATTAATCTAATGATCTCTCTACATTTTTCTTCATGTTTCCAATATAAATCACTGTAAAAACTTGAAACATGGAAGGGATCCTGTTTCCTATCCATTCTTCTTAATTTTGAAAGATCTGGAGGAATAATGTTATTTATTAACGGAAAAAATGAAATCAGACAAAAGCCCTGGGATACAAAGACATTGCCAAAATGCCAAAACATTGTCATGTTTTCTGAATCTGTACATAGCTATAAAATTGTCAATGAAAGAATTATTCACCATGTTTCCATTTTTTCTCCCATATCTCTTAGTATCTGTCATTCATACTCTTGCCTGTCAGCTATTTATGTTGGAGCCAGGATGTTCGCTAGTCTTGTGGAGCCAGCAAATTTCTGTCTGCAATGAAAAAAGCTTCTCTTTTTAGATTGTCATTTTTCTTTTGACTACCTTTCTTTGTGCTTTACTTCATTTAGGCTCAAGGGAAAACTGATATAAAGTCATCTTTTTAAATGTTAAGTGTACATTACATGTCTGGGGTCCTTGAGCCACTCAAGTTACGATAACAGCAATATTTCCACTAAGAGAAAATTAGTTGGTTTTTGACCCTGTCTCTAACAGAATTTGTATTGATTGATTCAGAAACCCAGTCTTCTGAAGACACACACCTTCTGTTAGAGTTTGAGTTGAACATGTTCTGCCCTAATGCATGAAGTATGATCACCTTTGTTTTAACAGGAGATACGCTAAAGTTACTTTTGCAAGTCTTGGCTCTCTAGGAGTAAGGGGCTTCTGTATGTTATCCCTGACGAGTGGTTATTTTTTAAAACAAGTAATTAAACTAGGACAGTAGTTTATTTGGTAAGAAAAAGAGTTATAAAAATTGTAAAGGATCATGTTCCAACAGATAGAAGACCCTAGGAGAATATGAGTTATTAATGTAGATTAATGGTTCTTTTTTCATTTGGAGAAAGAAAGAACAGGGAAGGGATACATAGGGCACTTCAACTCTATTTTGTTTTGTTGCTTAAAATATGTCATTAAAATATGATGAAACGTTAACATTTTTAAATTCTAGAGAATGCATACATGGGCATTAGTTAAACTACCCTTTGCTTTTCTGTAGTTTTGAAATTTTCATTGAAAAGGAAGGAAGGGAGGGAGGGAGGGAGGGAGAGATAAGCAAATAATTCATTATTGTTATATTTTTCTCTGAATGGCAAAAGGTAAGAGAGAATTATTTTTATTCTGAATAATCAGAGGAAGATTGGTATAACAATAATGTAAAACCAATGAGATTAACTTGTAAATGAGCAAAAAAACAGGAAGAGTAACTGGAAAAACAACAAAATAAGTACATTTTAAAAAATCTTGGAAACGTATTATGAACATTGTGGCTTGTAAAGAGGTTGGACAGGTTATAAGTTTTGTTTGTTTTTTCGGTTTTATCCTTTAACTCGATTTATGTCTGGCCCTTACTTAGAGATTTTCATTTAGGAGATTAAGTTGCACCTGTGAACTGGCATCGAGGAAATTAGAGCGTTAGAGCATTCCACGTGAGTACCTATTTTATCATCTTAGCAGCTACTTCAACGTTTGTCTTCTTCACACTTAAGGCAAAAGAAACTTCCATGACTGGGAATGGCTTTCAAACATTTGAGAACAGTAATATCAAAGAGAGATGCTTTGTGTATAAAATGGGGAAGGGAACCCCCAACAACTCCACACTAGGAAGGTGATTATGTCTTGTCTTATTAACTAATCCTTCGGTGGAAAGGATTTGCCTCCAGGACATTTTATAAGCCCTCATTTCACACCCTCATCGTAATGATCATTTTCTCACTCAGCTGTCCAACTGCTGAGATGCTTTGCATGAGACGACAACTTGACCCTGATGAGGAGGTTAATTTTCCTTTCTTTTTATTTTTCATTTTAGATAATAGGTCTTCATAATAGAGAGCTAACAGCTTTGCTCAATAATTCATCAGCAATTTTCAACATGATCAATAAATGTATTTTGATCTAAAATAACATCCTGGACATACATTTAAAAAACCACAAACTTTATAATTATTAAAAGTTAACTCACACTTATAGAAATTTTGAGATTTTGGAAAATATAGAAGTGCTTGAAAGAAGAAACTAAAGGTTACTCATAATCTTACAACTCATCTTTCTGTTAATATTTTTATATGTATTCTTATAGTTCCCCCCTATGTGTATATATTCATGAAATAGCAGGGATTTTTTTTTCCTGTATACACAGTTGGGATTATTAAAATTTTTTATAAGATGGTTTTATCGTTGTGCATATATTTGAAAAACAACCTGTTTTTAGATTTCTAATGAACACTTTGGTCACCAAATATTGAGCTGAAACGGAGTAGTGGCCTGTCAGGAAAATTCTTAGAGTGTGATGGAAGTATATTAAAAATAGTCATTTTTAAACATACAAAACACATACAAAACATTATTACAGTGTCAATTCGCTCCATAAACCCCTGCAAAGTTAAAGTTGCAGGACATGGTTAAGCTCGTTATTACAAACTCTGTGTGATATTAATGATATATCTAAATATACTCTGAGGAAATGGGGAACTAATGTTTATTGAGCATCTACTGTGTGTCAGGTAGAGTGCTGAATAGTTTGAAAAGCTTGTCTGATTCCTATATGGCATTTATGGGGTGAAGAATGAGGTGTCTAGTGTCTGTACCCATGAAGTGGGAAAGAGATAATGTAGGTTCAAATTCTTGCAGTTCAAGGAAGGAAAAGACAGAGGGTGAGTTCTGATCAGAGATATTTAAATTCATGGTTGAGTCAAAGTAAACTGCATAAATCCTCTATTTCCTCCTTGTTTTGAGTATGAGGCACAGCCTTAGTGAGTATTAAAATTTTATCTTCTGTTGGGTAGATTTTTGCCTTATAAGACTGCAGTGCAGTTTATTTCGCATAAAAGGTATCCTAACCTCTGCTGTATTGGGATTGCTCCACGCACGTCATTGCTTACCATCTAGAAGTCTCTCTGCCTTCTTCTGATCTATAGGTAATAGAAGACACCTCTGGAATACATTGCCCTAAAGTTATAATCGGATATGCAATGGGCTCACTTCACAAGTCATCTCAATGCAAAGTGGCAAGTCATTTACTGCAGTTACAGGAAATGCAAATTTGATGTGGTGTGTGACAAGTTGAAAGCTCTATTTTGTTGCCCGTGTTGTAGAAATAGTTTGCTGTTTGCATATGGTTTTGGATAAATTTTTCACTAGGAAGTGACTTAAGGTGGCCATAGACATAATGGTGCTCTTATGTTTGTGACTGCCTTAAGCAATGTCTCCTCTACCTTACCAGGCAGAGATGTAACAAAATCACTATGTGTTCATGGGGCCAAGGCCTTCGTTGGGTGGACATTGGTAGGATATTTCTTTATGTGAATGTTTGTCTTAATTAAAGTGAACTTCTGCCCAACAACAGCTGGGGGTACTTAGAATAATTTCCTTTGTTAACATCTTACTTTTAGTCTTTAACTGTCTCTTTGGATTCTTACAAGAAAACTCTGTTGTGGAGTGGTTTTTAAGAGCACAGGCTCTGAATTAGCTGGTAGAGGATATGAATTCTAGTTTGAAGTACTAGGCATGATACTTTGGGCAAGGGACTTAACTTGTCTAGGCCTCGTTTTCCCCACCAGTAAAATGAGAATAATAATCATCCCCAATTTATGGGGTTGTTAGGAAGGTTAAGGCAATGCATATGGAATTCTCAGCACAATATCTTTTACTCAAGGAATAAAGTCCTTAATAATCCTGTCAAGTGGGTGAGGTAAATATGAAGGAGAAAGACATCTAGAAGTTAAGTAAGATGCTTGGCCTAAGGCCACATAGTTGCAGAACTGGAGTCAGATCAACCGTTCCCATTTCAGTCTTCATTTCAAGACTGCTTGGCTTTCTTAATTAAACACATATGTGCATATGCAGCTGTTGACTCTTAAATGTGATGTTTCATCAACAAATGTAATTATGGAGCATACACATTGCAACAGACTAGTCATGAGGCAATGCAGCTCTAAAAATGGGGCTTATCTGCCCCCACACGTGGGAGCACAGACAAGCCTGCATCTACATTCAGAATGTGCTTGTCTCAAAGGAAACCTTGGACACTTGGCCCATACTTTGCTTCCAGTTATGATTCTGTCGTAACTTGGGCATTTACTCAGAGCTTCAGCTTCTTCTCTAGTAAAATAATGGCACCTCCCTTGTAGCGTTATTAAGATTAATCAAGACGCAGTGGAAATCCTTAGGACTGAAGCTGGCACAGAATGAATTCCTAATAAACGTTAGCTAATATCTTTACCATTGCCCTTGCTGATGGTGGAGATGCCAGTGGCGTTTACAGAGTCAGATGGGGAAGACTTCAAGTCTTTCCTGACCAGCCAATTAAAATGTTGGCTATCTTATTTTCTACATAGCTCTTGTGGCTATCCGACCTAATCTTTCTACTTACTGTCAGTTCCCTGCCACTAGAATTATGTTCCACAGAGGAGGGAACCCAGAACAATGCTGGACACATAGCAAGTGTCCCACTAACAGTCTGTAGGTGAATTAATGAAAGGAGGAAAGATGAGAGCAATAGGAAAGAGGAGGGGGGAAGTAACCTATGGGAGCAAAGAGGGAGGGAATGGCCTGTTTCCCTGATTTCTCACATGAACTTCGGAGTCTATCCATCATCAACCAGCATTTGTTAAAAAGGAGCAGCTGCCCAGAGGAAGTCAGCTTAAGAAATCACGAGTAATTTTGATAGAACACAGACAGTTTTTAAGTGTCTTTCTCCTCACTCGGGATAAGTAGAACTTGTGTCAACATACTTGGCTTTGATCTGAGTTCATGTCAACTTCCATCCCTCAAACCTCCAAGGCTTTTACAGGCCTTTCAACGAGATTCCATTTTCCAATATCCTAATTCCCCCCCATATTGGAGTTCAGAGTTTCAGTTCATCAACTTCAGTGCAGATGCCTTTAAACATCCTTTCTGTGTGCATGAGAAGCCTGCCAGATGCTTATGGGCACTAAATGAACTAATACATATATGCGAAGCAATTACATTAATGAGTGGCACACAGCAACCACATCATAAATGTTCCCTATTGTTGTTCTTATTATTGTCATCATGATCCATTCATTCAAAAAGGATTTACAGAGTACCTTAGGTGCCTATAGATGCTCTAGACTCAAGACATTCAAAGGTAGACTAAACAGATGCGCTATATGCCTTCGTGGAGCTTATGATGTAGTGGAGAATTCAGAAGATGAAGTTGGGCAGACTAGTGAATGACTGAGCTACCCAGATGGGTGGTTGTAGTCTACACTCTTGCCGGGGACAGGCCTCCATCTGCCTTGTTTCACACTGTTGCTCCAGTACCTTCTGAAGAGCATAGTAGGCACACAGTTCACGTTGGAAGACTAAATAACCGCATGAGTGAATTTCTGAGACGGGGCCCAGTTGAAGGTGAGCATTGCAAGTTCAGGGTGTAGGCTGTGTGGGCACCTACGGTGAGCTCTGCAGTTTGTGGACTCTGTGTTTATGTGGCAAAGTCTGGCCTAGAGTGCATGTGGGTGGACGTGGAGAAGAGGATGAGGTTGTGAGAGTGTGCACCAGCACGAGTAAAACCTGTGTGTGTGTCAGCTAACAGGAACAGCAAAGTCTTTGGTTGTCCATTTTTGAGGTAAATCTGGACCCTTGTGTGAGGTCAAGGGTACAGTTCTGGCCTCAGTAAGTGAGGTATCAGCCAGGGGGCTGTGCTATGAAGACAGGGTATGAAGAGTATTTTGCAAGGCAAGTCTGATCTGTTGTGTAATTGTGTGTGATGCAAATTAAGGGTGGATAAAAAGCAAAATCTAGGGTGGTAGATATGAAGTAAGAATGGGTTGAAATGTGTGAGTCAGTTACAGGTTTTTGTGATTGTCAGTGAAGTAAGCTGGTCTGTCTGTAGGGCTCTGTAAACCAATAATGCAGGAGTTCATTACGTGAGGGTGCAGGTTTGTGAGGCAGATTCTAGAACTCGGAGCAATTGTGAGACAATTCTAAGATTAGGATGGGACAGGTCTGGGATTGTGAGTCTGGTAAATCTGAGTTTGTGCGTGTGTGTTGCTCCAAATCAGGAAGGACTTGGCTTTTAAATCAACCCACCTGAGTCAACAGGTTTCTTTACCTTAGTAGGGCAGAGAGACTTGTGTTTGGAAGGCCAACTCCGGAGTGAGTGTGTGTAAAGCAGGGTTTGTGCGCACGTGTGAGTGAGGCGAGTTCTTGAGGGTGAATCTGAGGGTTGCTGGGCGAGCGGGAAGCGTGCGTGTGTGTGCGCGCGCGCGCGCCAAATTGGATTTCTCCTTTGGATGGGCGGCGGGGAAGCGTGATCGCGGGAGGCCATACGTTAGGGTCTGGGCGCGCAGGAGGTGCGGCCGGCAGGGCGGGCGAGGCGGGCGAGTAGAACACGCCGCCGCTCCGGCCCCCGCGCCGCGCTCGCTGGCTCGGGGCTCGCAGGGGACTGGCAGGAACCGGAGCAGCACTGCCGCCTCTGGCGCGAAGGCTCAGGCGCCTCCTCCCTCCCCAATCACTGTGGCTCGGCGCACGCTGCCGGCGGCTGCCCTTTCCGCCTCTCGGGAAGAGGACCCGTGGGCCACTGTCGCGATCCAACCATGGCCTCGGGCCGCAGAGGCTGGGACAGCTCCCACGAAGACGATCTGCCCGTGTACCTGGCCAGGCCGGGCACCACCGACCAGGTCCCGCGGCAGAAGTACGGCGGCATGTTCTGCAACGTGGAGGGCGCTTTCGAGAGCAAGACGCTGGATTTCGATGCCCTGAGCGTGGGGCAGCGGGGCGCGAAGACTCCCCGGAGCAGCCAGGGCAGCGCCCGAGGCTCGGGGAGCCGGTCCGGCGCCGAGGGGGACACACCGCGCCGGGGCCAAGGCCGAGAGGAGAGCCGGGAGCCCGCGCCCGCGTCGCCCGCTCCCGCTGGGGTGGAGATCCGGAGCGCCACGGGCAAGGAGGTTTTGCAGAACCTCGGCCCCAAGGACAAGGTAGGTGGGCCCGGATCTCCTCTCTGCCTGCCCTCGTTCCCTTCCCAGCCCGGGGCGCCATGGCCCCGGCGCAACTTTCTCCTGCTCACTTTGCAAGGGGATGGAGGACTAGGGGGAGGAAAAGGGCATCCTCCTCTGAGTGCAGCGAGCCCTCCCGGCCCGGATCTGGATTATTCGCGCGTGTCTTCAACTGTAGCATCTCAGTGCGCGCGGGACGGGGTGCGTGGGTCCCCTCGCCTCCCTGCCGCATCCCCGGGCCATCGGTTCTGTGTGGGTGTGTCAGCCGGGCCAGCCCAGGAGGGCTGAGTGATTTCCAGCCCTTCTCTAGGTCTGAGTACCCATTAGCACAATTGTCTTGGTCTCCCCTCTGACTCTAGATAAAATCTCAACCCAGGTCACCAGGGCAGAGGGCAGACTGGTCCTGGGAAAATGGGGTCATCTCCATAGTACCCGGATGAAAGTACAGGGTGGGCGGTCTCCCCTCTCACTCTTCCGACATCAGCTCTGTCCCTGAAACTTTTGAGTGTGGAGCCACTAGACTAAACACCCAAAACCCCATGCCTCTCTTCTGTCCTAGATCGACATTTCACATCTCTGTTTGTAAAGAGTGTATTTGTGTAGGTAGCTTGGCACAAGACTGGGGATCCAGCTGTCTTTGGAAGAGTATTAATTGTATTTTTTAAAAAATAGGCGAGAGGATTAAGGGTGCACATTAAACTAGCGCGAGCTGCAAGTTCCCTGCTGCTTTTCCTTGTGCCAAAGCCAATTTCTTGTGTGTGTGTTTTTTAGAAACTCATGTCACACTGAGCTGACTTAAGATATGGCACTGAAAGCCAGCTTGCCCTGATTTATTTGTTTATTTCATAGAAAATCAGGACCATAGTCCAGAAAATTCAGGGCCTGGGCAGAGTTGGAGTATTCAGAGTTCAAACAGACGCTTTTGAGTTGGGGAACAATAGTAATCAGATACCTCACCCTTGTCTAGATAATGGCTGCAAAATCCAGCTGCATATATTATACTGCACTAATACTGTTATGAATAATAACCTGAAATGGAAATGTTTGCCTGAGAACTATTACAGTTAATGCTAACCCAAGTTTTAGATGTTTTTCCATTAAAATGCAGCGAGCCAGTGAAAGGACAGGACTTCTCTGCACTGTGTAATTTTTGGAAGTTTAAAAATAATAAAGCTTTAAGTATTAATAGTGGGAAAGAAAGTACCGAAATTAGTACTGTTTTAAGGTGCCTTTGGGGAACAATGTCATTGTGCCTTGGAATCACTTACTTAGTTTGTGATTTTCACATCATCCTTAGTATACGGGATTTCTCTAGGCCTTGCTCAAATACCCTTCTAGGAAAATCTTCTGATATTTTGGAAAGGGTTTGGCTGATTTCTAAACTGAAGAATGGCCCTAGGGAAAGGTTGTTGCCTCTCTTCAGGTCTGACTTTGATCAGTATTGAAATGTTCCCTTCTTGACTCTAAGGGGTGGGAGAGGTGATGGAAAAGGTCGGTAACAATTGCCCTGAGTCAGTGCTATTCCCTTTGCTGCAACACCCCTGATGTAAGCCAGATAATATGCCTGGTTTGCAAGATTTAAGAATGGTAACTAGAGAAAGGGAAAATGTTCCTCTTTTAAACCCAACAAGTCTTTCGTTTTCCTTCCTTTTGCAAACCCTGTACTTTTGCCTCGTAATTGAAAAATAATAATACAACCAGGATTTCTAGTGCTACATGGTTATTTCTAAGTTTGGGTTTGCTGTCAGCTTCATGCAGACCATGTTATTATCTCTAATTTGGTTGAATCACACTGTTAGAAGAGACAGCAGAGGTTATCTACTTCTGGACTTGATGATCTCCTTGAGGATAGGGATCGGGTGTTCGGATTTATCTTTGTGGCTGAAATGCCTGGCACGTTGGAGGTGCTGGATAAAACCCCCTTAACGAACCCATCTCTTTTGCTACATAGGTACAAAATCATCATCTGGCCTCTGTTTAAATACTGCCATTTTCAGGGAGCTCACTTCTTCATGAAGCCATTTTGGATGACTTTATGTTAAAAAAATTAAATAAGCCCAAGTCTACCACCTGCAGTTTCTACAAACTATTCTTAGTTCTGACCACTGGAAATATAAGAATAACTATGTTTCCTTATTCTGAGATATCTTAATCATTTTAGGCATGTAGGCTTGTGTATCTGTCAGAAAAGGTGGGGTGATGCCACAGTAACAAACAGTCCCCAAATCTCAGTGGCTTAATCAAACAATAACTGTTTTTTGCTCCTGCTCCTTGTCTGTGATGGATCTGCAGGGCCGCTCTGTTCATTATTGCTCCTCAGAGACCTGGATTGATGGAGGTCCCATGTCCTCACATCCATGGTGGGAAAAGCATGTGGTAAATTGCTCACAGACTCTTAAACTCCCACACTGAAGTCACGAGCATGACTTACGCTCATATTTCATGGGCCAGAGCAAATCATCAGTCCATGTCCAACTTCTGAAGAACTGAGAAAGTACAATCTTACTGGGATCCTGTAAGATAGAGGTTAGAAATATTTGGGAAATAGCTTTAAGATCTCTCCCAGATCTGGGGTGCATTAGTGGGATGAAAACTGGCTCAACCCTTACAAATTATGTGACCATAAATGTGTAACTTATTCTCTGTGCCTTAGTTTTTCTCTTTTGCAAAATGCAGATAACAGTGACTACTTTGCGTATGGTGCTCAATACATGTATGTTACTGTTACTCATTGATTTTTACTGCCTTTTATATGTTTTAGAGCAATTATCACATTCTTGCTAAAATTCTCTTTTTTAGCCTTATTATTCCTAGCTTCTTCAGCTCTGCATTGTATGAGCCTTTTATCACTTGGATTTCCTTTTCAGGTTATACTATATTTTGTAAATATTCTTTTGAAAATATAGTGCCCAGAACTGAACACAGTGTTCTAGATGGGATGTGGCCATGGCAAAATGCATTAGGCTAGTTACTTTCCGTGATTTATACACAGCATATGTTTCTGTAGTAAAGATTACACGTAATAATTCATTAATCCATGTCCTACTGTTGTCTCCATAATAAACTCCATGTCATTCAGCCTTCAGAAACTTTTCCACATAAGCCAGGATATCTACATACTATGTTGGTACAGTTGAACTTAAAACCAAAAGGAAAAAAATATTTTAACGGCAGGATTTTTTCCCTCTGTAATATTCATCACCATTTTGCTTATTTTTCTATTATAATGATAATTTTGAAGCTTAATTCTATAGTACAATATCCCTTACTGCAGTTTTGGACTATCTGCAGATTTGATAATAAATATCTCTTTTTGAGCACTTTCTATGTGCCTGACATCTCTATCTCTATCTCTTCATCTATGTCTTTTCCGGACATGTTACTGTAATGCAAGGCAAGGACGGACCTTCCCACTACATACACCTTAGAAACCTTCTCCATCTCCCTGCCAGTCCATTATTCAGAATTCTTGGAGCTCAGTTGCTCAGTCTTTGAGAACAGTTGCTGCAAAATCCTTATTCTTCCAAGTTGATTTTGAAGCTATAGAAAGAGGTTTTTAAAATATCATGATAAAATTAAAATATGCTTTGTCTCTAGCATACCTAGTTATTAATTCCCACCTGAAGGAAATGAGTTTAGTTAATAAAAGAATAAATTATGAAAGGGTTAAATAACAAAAGTGTTTGGCAGAATAAAAACATAAAAAATGTCACTGAGTCATACTCCAAATGCCATGTTCCAGGTTTGAGGTATCACTGGCTGTTTGTATTGTGGTTCTGGATCTATTTGTAAACACCTTATTAAATTATGTATTTACATTTTTCTTATGATAGGCATTCATATTGCCAAACTCTTCCACACAACTTTTTGTTTATGATTTTTGACAGTCAGTACATAAAAAAGCAGTTCTAAGTGAAAAGTAAATATTTTTTTCACCATTTGTCAAGATGGTTTCCATGCATGCAGAAAGGAAATCACTTCTAGCAGTGAGGAAATTACTAAAGGGAGGAGAATTATGATATATAGTCTGCCAAGAGCAAATGATTCTGCAGACTCTGTCATCCAGTGAAAACAAAGTAAAGACATTATGATTATGTGGGTCTATTGATAACTCCCTTTCGGGAACTGGGGGTCATTTCTAGTTCCCCGCTTCTCACGTGGGCCACTTTTGTGTAAGATTTTTCCCTATGAAGTCAGCAGGGCTTTGGGGTCTAGGAGGAGAGGATTTGAAACAAATGAGCTGTGCCTCTTACCTTTTACCATTTGTCTTTGTTGTCCTGGGTGATGGTTTTCAAAATGATTCAGAGAAATTGAAGCCTTCCTCCTTAACCTTCACAAAGGAAGACAGCTGGCAATAGAATTCTAGGCTTATAAAGGCCTCTCTAGTCATCCAGATCGAAACACTGTAGTGTAAATGAATTTTACAAGGCTGCTCGGACAAACTAAAGTTTGCACTCAGGCTGGGAAAAGAAGTTCTTACTTACCTGGCCCTCAGGCCACACTTGAATCTGGGAGTACATTTACTTAGCCAAACTTGGGTGTGTTTGAAACCATTCAGAACTTTAGTTTAGTCTGACAGTAAGCATTTGAGGGACATAAAAAATGTGCCTTCTAAGTAGTGCTGCGATTGGCAGAGTTCCCTCAAAGTAATGGGCCCTGGAGACAAGGTTTTGCTGACGGCTCTTGTAAGTAATGTTTTGGAAGCCAGAGGTTGGTCTGTGATACTTTTCTGTGAGTGATTTCTATAGCTGATTCTCTTTATGATAAGTTTCCAGTAATCAAATAATGTTCTTGTGAGACAGTGGATAAAGCTTCCTAGGAAGAGGAAATCTGGCCGAGGGGAATGGAATCCTTGAATGCAAGTTCAGCCCTTCTTTTGCAAGAGGAGGCAGAAGGTCTATTTGGGTGTGTAAGCACTTTTAAAAAACTAAACTTTCAGGAAAATGTCATGTTAAAATATATCTGTATTCTTAATGTGGGCTCACATGGCATTCAAAAAATAGTTCAACACCATCAAAAAAACAGTGAGATGAGGCAGAAAAAAAAGACAACTGGATAAAACATTAGCTTCCTTTAACCAGCTAGCTATACAATTTAGGAAAGTTACCTCCCTTTTCTCTGAGTTTTAGTTTCCTCCTTTCTAAAATGAAGGGGCTGGACCAGTGGTCTGTAAACTTTTCTGATTGTGTACCTTTATGCAAAAATTTTTTGAGCATGCTCTCTTTCTATATATGTGTATATATACATATATGTACACACATGTGCATATATAAAAATTACATATACAAATAATATATTAATATCTTATGACATTATTAGATACAAAGAAAAAGTACAAACTAAAAAAGAAGAGATATCATCATAACTATAAATCGTGATATTTTTTTCTTGTACCCTGGTGGCTCATCTTGCCCACCCAGCTGGGTGAGTGCTTGTTAAGTCTATGATCTTTGGAACAAAGCCATAGCAGTCAGTGGTTCTAATATCAATATAATAGTCATTAATGAGTTCACTGTCAGCCTGAGTTCTTCAGGGACATGTCGTCTTTTATGGACCAACATCTAAGAGAAAAGTTTCAAACCATTGAAGGCTTGTGATGAGGCTGCAGGCCAGGCGATGGCTACTGCTCAGTGTACTCTTTAAAAATATATGTCTGGGGTTGGGCCACTGGGGTGTGGATAACCAGGGTCACCACAAATACGATGAGGAGTCCCCAGATCTCCCTTCATGCACTAATTTTCTCTTTTCTCATTGATTCAAAAACATTTACTAAGCACCAGCTATGTAGGTGAGCAATCAAAAACTAATGTTAGAGGAACAAAGGTGAACCAAATAGATGCACGTGAGGAAAACAGAAACTGCCTTTTGTCATAATGTCTCAGAGAAAACTGCCATTAACACAGGAGTGTATTTTCTTTACTCCAAAATAAAAGTGGGAACATGCGGTATTATCTGTTTTTAAACAGTCTTTTTTACCACTTTTTAAAACATTTAATAAACTTTATTTCTGAGAGCAGGTTTAGGTTCCTTGCAAAATTGGGTGGAAAGTACAGAGATTTCCCATATTTCTCCTGCGCCCTCCATTATCAGCTTCCCCTACCAGAGTGGTAGATTTGTTGCAATTGATGGACCTATTGACACCTTCTCTTCACCCAAAGTCCATAGTTTACATTAGGGTTCACTCTTGGTGTTGTGCATTCTGTGGATTTTGACAAATGTATAGTGACATGTGTCCATTAGTACAGTATCATACAGAGTATTTTCACTGCCCTAAAAATCCTTTGTGTTCCGCCTGTTCATCCCTCCCTTTCTTCTAACCCCTGACGACTATAAATATCTTTACTGTTTCTATAGTTTTGCCTTTTCCAGAATGTCATGCAGTTGGAATCATATAATATCTAACCTTTTCAATTGCTTTCTTTTACTCAGTAATGTGCATTTAAATTTCTTCTGTGTCCTTTCATGGCTTGATAGCACATTTCTTTTTAGCACTAAATATTCCATTGTCTAGATTAACTACAGTTTATTTATCCATTCACTGAAGGACATTTTAGCTGTGTCCAAGTTTTGGCAATTAGGACTTAAAGCTGCTGTAAACATTCATTTGCAGCTTTTTGTGTGGACATAATTTTTTTTCTCTTTATTTATTATTTATTTTTAATAGATCTTTATTGGAGTATAATTACTTCGCAATACTGTGTTAGTTTCTGTTATACACCCAAGTGAATCAGCCATATGCATACATATATCCCCATGTCCCCTCCCTCTTGCGTCTCCCTCCCACCCTCCCTATCCCACACCTCTAGGTCGTCGCAAAGCACTGAGCTGATCTCCCTGTGCTATGCGGCTGCTTCCCACCAGCTAAGTATTGTACATTCGGTAGTATATATATGTCGATGTTACTCTCACTTGGCCCCAGCTTCTCCCTCCCCCACCCGTGTCCTCAAGTCCATTCTCTTGGCCATAAATTTTTAGTTTATTTGAGTAAGTTGAGTGTGATTGCTGGATCATATGATGAGTATGTTTAGTTTTGTAAGAAATATCCAAAGTAGAAGAAGTAAGAAGTCTTCCAAAGTAGCTGTACCATTTTGTATTCCCACCAGCAATGAATGAGAATTCCTTTTGCTCCACATCCTTGCCAGCATTTGGTGTTATCGCTATTTTGGATTTTCGCCATTCTGATAGGTGTGTAGTAGTATGTCATTGTTGCTTTAATTTGCAATTCCCTAATGACGTGCAACGCTGAACATGTTTTTATATGCTTACTTGTCATCTGTATATCTTCTTCTTGTGAGGTGTCTGTTCAGGTCCTTTGCCCATTTTTAAATTGGGTTGTTCATTTTATTATTGTTTATTGTTTTAAGAGTTCTTTGTATTTTTTGGATAAGAATCCTTTATCTCATGTGCCTCTTGCAAGTATTTTCTCTCAGTCTGTGGCTTCTAATTCTCTTAACATTTTCTTTTGTGGGCAGAAGTTTTTAAATTTTAATCAAGTCCAGCTTACCCATTATTTCTTTCATGGATTGTACCTTTGTTGTTGTATCTAAAAAGTCATTGTCATACCCAAGGTCATCTAGGTTTTCTTCTATCTGATTTTCTAGGCATTAGAATTTTGCATTTTATTGATACATTTAGGTTTGTGATCCATTTTGAGTTAAATTTTGTAAAGGGCATAGGATCTGTGCCTAGATTCATTTTGTTGCATGTGGATGACCAGTTGTTCCAGCACCATTTGTTGAAAAAGACTATCTTTGCTCCATTGTATTCCCTTTGTTCCTTTGTCCAAGATCAGTTGCCTGTATTTTTATATGGTTCTATTTCTAGGTTCTCTATTCTGATCCATTAATCTATTTCTTTATCCATTTGCCAAAACCACTCTGTCTTGATTACTGTAAGTGTTGAAGTTGGATAATGTCAGTTCCTTAGAGTTTCTCACCATTAAGTGTTCAGATTGTCCATTCCTTCTTGTGTGAGTTTTAGCGGATTGTGTCTTTCAAGGAATTAGTCCATTTCATCTGGGTTATAAAAATTATGGGTGTAGAGTATTTCATAATATTCCCTTATTATCCTTTTAGTGTACATGGGATCTATAGTGATGTCCCCTCTTTTATTTTTGATATAAGTAATTTATGTCTTCTCTTTTTTCCTTAATTATCCTGCCTAGATGCTTATCAATTTTATTGATCTTTTTGAAAAATCAGCTTTTCGTTTAATTTTCTCTATTGCTGTTTTTTTTTTGATTTATGTTCTAATTTTTATTCTTTCTTTTCTCCTCCTTACTTTGTATCTAATTTGTCTTTTCTAGTTTCTTAAGATGGAAGCTTACACTATTTATTTTAGATCTTTCTTCTTTTCTAATATATGCATTCAGTGTTATAAATTTCCCTCTAAGCAGTGCTTTAATTGCATCCCACGGATTTTGATATGTTGTATTTTCACTTTTATTTAGCTCAAAACATTTTAAAATTCCTTTTGAGATTTCTGCTTTGACCCGTGTGTTACTTAGAAGGGTGTTGTTTAATCTCCAATTATTTGGGGGATTTTCCAGCTATCTTTCTCTTATTGATTTCTAGTTTAATTCTATTGTGGTCTGAGAATAAATATTATATGATTTCTATTCTCTTAAATTTGTTAAAGTATGTTTTATAGCCCAGAATGTGGTATATCTTGCTGAATATTCTGTGTGAGCTTGAGAAGAATGTATAGTCTGCTGTTGTTGGACGAAATAGTCTGTAGCTGTCAGTTATATCTAGTTTACTGATAGTCCTGTTGAGTTCAACCATGTCTTTATTGATTTTCTGCCTGCTGGATTTGTCCATTTTGGATAGAGGGGGGTTAAAATCTCTAAGTCTAGCAGTGGATTTATCTATTTCTCCTGGCAATTCTATCAGATTTTGCCTCACATACTTTGATGCTCTGTTTTTAGGCATGTATACGTTAAGAATTGTTATGCCTTCCTTTAGCATTGACCCCTTTATCATTATGTAATGCCCTTCTTTATACCTGATAACTTTCCTACTTGAAGTCTGCTCTGAAATTAATACAGCTACTCCTGCTTTCTTTTAATTAGTATTAGCATGGTATGTTTTTCTCCATTCATCTACTTTTAGTTTATATGTGTCTTTATATCTAAAGTTGATTTCTTGTAGACGACGTATAGCTGGGTTGTGTTTTTTGATCAGCTCCGACCATCTGTCTTTTAATTGGTGCATTTAGACCATTCACATTCAAAATGATTATTGATATAGTTGGGTTAATAGTTACTGTATTTGTTAGTGTTTTCTACTTGTTGTCCTTGTTCTTATTTTTGTCTTCCATTCTTTTTTTGCCTTTTATGATTTTAATTGAGCATTTTATGTGACTCCATTTTCTCTGTTTTCTTCGCCTATCAGTTATACTTCTTTTTTACTTTTCTTATTGGTTGCAGTAGAGTTTGCAATATCCATTTACAACTAACCCAAGTCTACTTTTCAAATAACACTGTGCTGCTTCACAGGTAGTACAAGTACCATATAGTAACCAAATAGTCTCATTTCTTCCCACCTGTTCCTTGTGTCATTGCTGATATTCATTTCACTTATATATAAGCATAAATAAATAAATAAAGGAATACATTTTTGCTATTATTATTTTGAACAAATTGTTACATATTAGATCAATTAAAAATAAAAAATTTTATTTTGTCTTCACTTGTTCCTTCTCCTGTGCTCTTCCTGTCTTTATGTAGATCCAGATTTCTGAGCTATACCATTTTCCTTCTCTTCAAAGAACTTCTCTGAACATTTCTTACAAGGCAGATCTATTGCCGACAAATTCCCTCAATTTTCGTTTGTCTGAGAAAGTCTTTACTTCTCCTTCACTTTTGAAGGATATTTTGCAAGTTCAGATTTCTAGTCTGTTTTTTTTCTCTCTCAGTACTTTAAGTATTTTACTCCATTCTCTTCTTGCTTGCATCATTTCTGAGAAGTCAGATGCAGTACTTATCTTTGCTCCTCTGTAGGTAAGGTGTTTTTACCCCCTCTGGCTTCTTTCAAGATTTTTTTTATCTCTGATTTAATGAAATTTGAATATGATATGCCTAGGTGTAGTTTTTTCATTTGTTTGCTTTGTTTTTTTGGCTTACCATTCTGTGAGTTTCCTGGATCTGTGGTTTGGTGTCTTGACATTAATTTGGGGGAAATTCTCAGTCATTATTGCTTTAAATATTGCTTCTGTTTCTTTCTTCTCCTTCTGGTATTCCCATTATGTACATGTTACACCTTATGTAGTTGTCCCAACGTTCTTGGATATTCTCTTCTGGTTTTTTTTTCTTTTTCAGTCTTTTTTCTCTTTCCTCAGTTTTGGAAGTTTCTGTGGTTATAACCTCACATTCAGAGTTCAGGTTTTCCTCAGCTGTATCTAATCTACTAAAGAGCCCATCAAAGGCATTCTTCATTTCTGTTACAGTGTTTTTGTTCTCTAGCAATTTTTTTGATTCTTTGTTAGAATTTCCATCTCTCTGCTTATATTATATCTCTGTTCTTGCATGTTGTCTACCTTTTTCATTGACACCCTTAACATATTAATCATACTTCTTCCAAATTCCTTGTCTGATAATTCCAACATTCCTGACATATATGACTCTGTTTCTAATGCTTATTCAATCTCTTCAAACTGTGGGGTATTTTTTTGTTGGTTTGTTTATTTTGCTTTTAGTATGCCTCATTATTTATTATTATTATTTAAAAATATTTATTTATTTAGCCATGCGGGGTCTTAGTTGCGGCACGCAGGATCTTTGTGGCAGCATGCGTGATCTTTAGTTGCAGCATGCAAACTCTTAGTTGTGGCATGTGGGATCTAATTCCCTTACCAGGGATCAAACTGGGGCCCCCTGCATTGGGAGCCTGGAGCCTTAGCCACTGGACCACTGGCAGGGGAGTCCCTGCCTTGTTATTTTTTTTTGAAAACTGGACACAATGTATTGGGTAAAAGGAACTACAATAAATAGACCTTTACTAATGTGGTGGTAAGATGTGGATGTAGGGGAAGCATTCTGTAGTGCTATGATTAGGTCTCAGTCTTTTGGTGAACCTGTGCCTCTGAACTGTGAACTTCACCAATTTCACAGTCCTTCCCTGCCACCTATTAGGTGGGACAGGATGGCTGGAGGGGGCTGGAGTTGCATATTTTCCTTCTCCCACACAGGAGGCTGGAGGTGGCTAGTGCTGGGTATTTCTTCCTCCCCCTCAGGGAGGTTAGGCTCTGATAAATTAGTTACTTCTGAAGGCAGGCCTTGTTAAGAACAGAACGCTCTGGTGTATTTCAAAAGGGTTCTTTTTCTCCTCCCCCTGCCAGAAGCAGCAGGGGATTTTTCTCTGATTTTTGGCTCTGAGGACCAGGGGAAGCTCTTGGAGGTAACAGTCACAGAACTGTGAGGGTTCTCTGTTAACTGGATCACTGGGTCCCCTGAAGTTTTTAACTCTCAGAGTTGTCCAAGCTGAGCCTCCAGCAATTCATCAATCCCAGTTCAGGTTTTCCTACCTTGGCACTGGTTCCCTTGGTAGTGTTTGCTTCTGATTTTCTGTTCAGGTAAGTTGTGATTCTGTATTCACCTGTTTTCTCCAGTTTGGGGGGCAGTGGTTTTCCCTGTGTCCTCACGTTAAGAGTTGTTTGTGTGTTAGTTTGCTCAGCATTTTCCTTGTCAGGATGGAGTGGCAACTTCTTAGCTCCTTACATGTTGGATCTGAAACCCTAAACTACTTTTTTAAACTTAAGTTGTTATGGCGTCTTTACAGAGCTTCAAAGATTTTCCAAAATATAACTTATAATAGCAGTATAGTACTCTACTGTGAGGCATCACATATTTAATCACTTATGCCTTTTAATTGGACATTTATATTTTTGTTTTCAGTTTTGACTTCATTTTTACCTTCTCTTCTTTTGCTACTGCAAATAAGGAAGTGCTAGACCTCCTTCTAGCTAAATCTTTTTGCATATTCACTTCATTACCATTTGTAAGTGGAAAATTCCTAGAAATGGACACCTGTGGTGTGGTCATTTTCAGCTGCAGGAACACTGAGTATGGAATGGTTGTTTCCTATGTGAAACTTCACGCGGCAGGATTCTGCAGCGTATAAAGCCAGGAGAGTATTTTGTGTAAGTTCTGTAAGAAACACGGGTACAGTCTCGGCCAAATTGCTCAATAGCAGATGAGATTAAGGGGACACAAAGCCAGGTAAATGGGGACAAAGTAAAAGACATGGGAAGAAGAAGATTTTAAATCTCAGCTGGAGATAAAAATATAGACAGGAAGAAAGTTAAAGTTGTAAAAGGAGTTCCATGAAAAAATAGAATTTTTCTCTACCAAAGTAGTTCCCACCAAAATCTATTGTTATTTTACTTTTCCTTGAGTTTAGGGCACAAATATGAGGTTCAAGGTGTGTTCTAATGCAAAGATCCACTTAGGGAATACTAATTTATGCAAGGTACTGCTGTCTTTAACCCTCACAATAACTCTACAAAATAGGTATTAATAGCTACGTATTCTGGGAGAGAAACAATCTCAGAGAGATTACTTGACTTCCTGTAGTCATATAACTAGAAATGGACAAAGTAGGATTTAAGCTCTTAGACTGTCCAATTGCTTTGTATACCACTTTGCTGTTCTGGTATGTGGTGGCAGCTAAGAATTAGTTCTGAATGGGGTCGAGCACCTAGCACTGGCTTGGCTAAGAGGATTATCCAGAATAAAATATCTACTGGTGAGACTTTTTGGAGAGTAAGAGGATGGGGCTCTTAGAATCGAAATAGGAAAGCAGAGTTTGGTCAAGTCCAAAGGTGAGCTCAGTGGCTAAAGCAGAAAATACTGGAAGCTAGGAGGCCCTAGAAAGAGACCAGGAGATAGAGCAAGGGAAGGAAGAAGTAGAGAGGGACTCAAGATAGTTGTCATGAAATGCACCAAATGCCTAATAATTATTTTTTTTAAATTTACTTTATTGAAGAATAGTTGATTTACAGTGTTGTGTTAATTTCTGCTGTACAGCAAAATGATTCAGTTATACATATATATATTCTTTTTTATATTATTTTACATTATGGTTTGTCACAGGATATTTAATATAGTTCCCTGTGCTATAAGTAGGACCTTGTTGTTTATCCATTTTCTATGTAATAGTTTGCATCTGCTAACCCCAAACTCCCAGTCCAACTCCCCCCCCCCCACCCCTTCTTCCCCTTGGCAACCACAAGTCTGATCTGATCTCTATGTCTGTGAGTCTGTTTCTGTTTGGTAGATAAGTTCATTTGTGTCATAATTTAGATTCCACATGTAAGTGATGTCATATGGTATTTGTCTTTCTCTTTCTGACTTACTTCACTTAGTATGATAATTGCTAGTCCATCCATGTTGCTGCAAATGGCATTATTTCATTCTTTTTGATGGCTGAGTAGTATTCCATTGTATATATGTACCACATCTTCTTTATCCATTCCTCTGTCGATAGACATTTAGGTTGTTTCCATGTCATGGCTATTGTGAATAGTGCTGTTATGAACACTGGGATGCACGTATCTTTTTGAATTATAGTTTTGTCCAGATATGTGCCCAGGAGTTGGATTGATGGATCATATGGCAACTCTATTTTTAGTTTTTTGAGGAACCTTCATACTGTTTTCCATAGTAGCTGCCCCAATTTACATTCCCACCAACAGTGTAGGAGAGTTCCCTTTTCTCCACACCCTCTCCAGCATTTATTATTTATAGATTTTTTAATGATGGCCATTCTGACTGGTGTGAGGTGATACCTCATTGTAGTTTTGATTTGTATTTCTCTAATTATTAGCGATGTTGAGCATCTTTTCATGTGCCTGTTGGCCATCTGTATGTCTTCTTTAGAGAAATGTCTATTTAGGTCTTCTGCCCATTTTTTGATTGGGTGGTTTTGTTGTTGTTGTTGAGTTGTGTGAGCTGTTTGTATATTTTGGAAATTAAGCCCTTGTTGGTTGCATCGTTTGCAGATATTTTCTCCCAGTCCATAGGTTGTCTTTTCATTTTGTTTGTGGTTTCTTTTGCTGTACAGAAGCTTGTAAGTTTGATTTGGTCCCATTTGTTTATTTTTGCTTTCGTCTAATAATTATTTTTATTGGGTGCTGTGGCTTGCTGGTTGCTTGACCTGATTTAAAGGCCCTTGCTAAGGGCAGATAGTATTCAAAGGATCGTGGCAGAGATGGAGCTCAGATCCAGGTCTGCAGGACTCTGTAGCCCACATACCACTATTAATGACAGTTTCTTTTGAGGGCAGAATCACTTGGTTTATTTCCAAGAAGCTAGACTATGTCCACCATAGAGAAAAGATGCAGTGTTTACAGGGAGTTGGAAGTGGGCTGGGGAAGGGCTGTTTTCCTCTGAGTACATCCTGTCACTTAGATAGAAATAAATAAAGCAAATGAAATGGAGAATTGTATGATAAATGGATACTGAGTAAGAAGGAAAATAATACAGTTGATAAATGATGATATGTCACACAATTGGTAGTGAGGGAAAACCTTTCCAGAGATACAGTTTTCTTCTACACACCACCAAGGGAGAGTCAGGAAGCCAGTGAGATTACAGGTGGGGAACAGGGAGTTTGAAGTGGGTGGAGGTGATTTGAAATGAAGACAGTATCTGGCAATGCTTGCTTTCAGCTAAGTGTCTGCAAATAAAAGGATTAGGTGTCACTCAATTGTCTACAATAGGAGTTTGTAAACTTCTTCCGTAAAGGTCCAGATAGTAAATATTTTAGGCTTTTCAGGCTATAAGCTATCTGTCCCAACGACTAAGCTCTGTATAGCAAAGCTGTCCATAGACAATATGTAAATGAATGGCTGTGGCTGTGTGCCAATAAAACCTTATTTGCAACATCAGGTGTTGCACTGGACTTGACCCAAGAGCAATAGTTTGCTAACCCCTGATCTTGAATATAAGAAAAGGGGCATAGGGGTGTGTGTGTGTGTGTGTGTGTGCATGTATGTTGGAATGGCAGAGTGAGTTATGGCAACTTGTCAATATGAAAAGATGTAGAAATTTGAAGTAGGTATAGGAACTACACGAGATCATCTAAAAGGCTCGGAAACACCTGACCCCCTTTCCGGGTGTCTGAGATTCGAGGAGGACATTAAAAATAAATACATATCTGACCATGGAGAGGAGAACTATGTAAGCTATTTTAAGAGAATGAAATATGAAGTGGAGACAAGGCTTTGTAAAGAGCAGACAGGAGAGAGGGAGAGGGTGAGGGGGATGACCTGGACACGACAGGGAGAAAGAAAGAAAGGAAGTCTGAACGGTTAGGAAGGAGGAGGTCAAGCTTTACTGGGGTGCTCGAAAAAGGAGAGGTGCGAGGGCAGGAAACAGCTTGGAGCTGCAGAGAGGAGAGGGGCCTGTGGAAAAGACCTCCTGGAGATGTTAACAGAAGGTGGTAGTATTAAGTGAACGGGGAGAAGGCTAGGCTCACTCACTCTTTTTTTTTTTTTTTAATTTCCTTCTGCCTACTTGAACCTGAGCAGAAAGAGAACCACCCTCCTACTCTTAAGACTTGTCAACAGATTAAAAATGGGGAGCTTTGAGAGCTGACATAATGGCTTGTCCAGTAGAAGCGTGATTAGGAATTTTCAGGGAAAGGGTATCCTTGGGCCGGTGTTTATTACCTCTTGGAAGATGTGTGCTCACCATTCAGGAAACCTGACTTAGGGGTCAGGAGCTCCGCTGCAGTTGGCTCCCCTTGAGGCCTGCAGGCAGTGTCAGTGGCTATCTACTCACTGTTTCCTTCCCTGATTCTCTCAACCATTCGTGGGTCCAACAGATATTTACTGAGAGTCCACTATGAGCCTCTTCCGGGTCACCAGCAATCGGGGATCTGTCAGGTACTTGAAGGGTTCATTTGGAAGAGGTGATGGCAGCTTCAAAAAATGAGCGCTCAGAAGCGGGCAGCTGGGCCTGCATCAGGTCGGGGGTGGGGGGAGGGGAGGAAATGGATATTCACGAAAAGAGTTCTCTATCACAAGACAGATTTTTCCAACTAGACTGGAGAATCTCAGAGCTAGAAGCCGTTTCGAAGACCATTTTGTCTCTTTCACTTTAGAAATAGGAAAACTGAGAACTCAAGATGGGAATAAAGATGAAAAAGAAAATTTATTGAGTGCTTATTACAGGCCAGGCACTGTTTTTTTAAACAGTAGTAAAATATGCATAACAAAATTTATCATTTTTGACCCTTTTAAAGTACATTTCAGTGATAGTAAGTCCATTTACAATGTTGTATAGTCACGACCACTATCTAGTTGCAGAAGTTTTCCATCACCCCAAGAGGAAGCTCTCCACCCATTAAGCAGTTGGTCCCCATGCCCCCCTCACTCCAGCCCTTGGCAACCACTAATCTGTTTTCTGTCTCTCTAGATTTGCCTGTAATGGCCATTTCATATAAATGGAAAAATATACTAGGAAGCTCCTTTATGTCTGGCTTCTTTCACTGAGCATAATGTTTTCAGGGTTCATCCATGTTGTGGCACCCATCAGTACTTTATTCTTTTCTGTGGCAGGATGATATTCCATTGTGTGGATATTATTACATTCGGTTTTTCTGTCCACCAGCGAATGGACATTTGGGTCATTTCTGCTTTTTTGGCTGTTGTAAATGGTGCTGTGCCGGGCACTTTTTAAAGCATTTTACGTTTATTAGTTTAATTCTGTTCACAAAAACCTTGGAGGGAAGTTCTCTAATTACATCGATTTTACAAATGAGAAAAAAGAGATTAGGTCACATACCCAAGTCACACACTTACGAGAAGGGGGTTGGGAGGGTGGAGCTAAGACCCAAGTTTCCTATCTCCCCGCCCAGCGCTCTTTCCACTCTGCACACTAGCTCAGCTCTGTGAGGGCAGGACCCGCCACTCACTCCTGGCTGCTTTTCCTTCATGTTCACCACAGTCACATGTGCTCAGTGTATTTGCTATAAGCTAGGTGAATTGAACCCCTCTGCTGAATACTACATAGGAAGCAAAGGAAGGACTAGAGATTATTTATAGGAAGTCGCTTTTTATTTTAATATTAAATATAGAGAACACCTGACTCAATAGCAGGACATTGTAAATAACTTATGGCCTATTCATAGGACAGAACACTATAGAGCCATTAAAAACAATGCTGTGGAAGCATAGGGGCGTGAGAAGGTGTTCCTGGGTTAGTCCCTCCACTCTCTGAAGGAAGTCACCATCAACAACTTGAGTAGGAAAATAGATTTACAGAGGTTCAGTAACCTGCGTGAGCTCAAACAGTTTGCAAAGCCAGAATTCTGTCTGAATCCCCAAACCCACACTCTCAGCCACAATAAAAAAGTAAACAGAAATTTAACAAAATCTTAGCAGTGGGATAGTGGATTAACTTACGTTTTTTTCTATTTCTTCAGAACATTTTTCACATTTTTTTTTTTACAGTGACCTTGCATTGCTTTTCAAACTGAATAAGAGCTTTGCATTTTCTCTTTCAAAGAAAAGAATCCTGCTTAAATACACCTCAGGACGTAGTTGATCAAAAAGAAAAGATTAAACCTCTCATGGAAGAAAATACAGGCCACAAGAAAAGTAAAGAACAGTGCTGGCAAGATACCCTCAGTGGAGGTCTGGTTTTATGGCTGCTTTATCATCTCAACATTTGGGAACTATTAATGGGTGCTGACCACTCCTTTTCCCTAAATAAGCATTTCTATTTCCCAGTTCCCTGCAAAGCTCTTCTGATGATTAGAGAAAGCAGTTAACAAACCACACCAAATCCTATGCAGTTGTAGCCTGGTCTTGTGTGACATGGTGGAAATTAGAAGTATTCAGTTACTTAAGTTACACCCCTCAATTCTCTAACCTCTATCTAAAATTTTACCTTGCTCTCATTGCTTCTTTTATCAGATTTTTTTTTTTCTTGTGATGAGAACTTTGAAGATCTACCGTCATAGCAACTTTCAAATATACAATATAGTAGTATTAACTGTAGTCCCCATGCTGTCCATTACATCCCGTGACTGACTGATTGTGTAACTGGAGGTTTGTACCTTTTGACCCCTTCGACCCATTTGCCCTCCCCTGCCTCTGGCCACAGCCGCCAGTTTCTCTGTATCTATGAATTGTACTTTTGGTTTTGTTTTTGTTTTTTTTTTAGGATTCCACATATAAGTGAGATTCTCATTTCTGACTATTGCCAGTAAGCACTGGCTTGGGGCCTGATTTTTATCTTCTCTGTGTAATCTCCAGAAGGGATTTGAGAAATAACCCTTCTTCACATTGTTAATACAAGAAAAATACTAGTTTGTTATTGTTTGTTACTGTGGGTAGGAAGCACATTACGAAAAACTAGTCATTGTTGCTAAGGACTTAGGTTGTTGATATTTAATTCCACATTTCCCCTTTCAAGTCCTGTCTCCTCATTCAATTAGCAGTGACGTGGCTCCACAATAACTGTAATATTGTCATAATTTCCATAGAAACCATCTGTAAAGCTGCAAACACAGGATTACACCCTCCCTGCAGGCTGAGGCAGGAAGGCCAGATGGGCTATGAAGGGGAAAAGGTCCTCAATGGGACATAAATCACTTGGTGCCGGGTGGTGGTAGGGGGGAGGAAGCCACTTCAGGAGGAAAACTGTGTTTGGTACAGTCTTTGCCACAGGGTGAGATTCCTGAATGAAGTGGCCAGCCGTGCAGGCTCCTTTCCAAGGCCAGTGTCTGGGCCTGGTTATTTGTTTGGACCCTGATGCTAAGGAAGCTGGAGCCAGATTTCTTCCTATGTGGGCTGCTGACTTCCTTGTTCATCAGCCACAGACAGACGGACAGAAGGCCCTGGTCAGCTCCTGTGTGTATGAAGATAGGGAGAGAAGTAACATGTAATGCCATCCCTGTGTGCCAGGCTGGACGCTTCACATGAATATCTCTTTGGACCTTCACAGCATCCCTGAGGGGAAGATATTCTTCTTCTTCCCATTTTACAGATGAGGTAGCTGGGCTACTGTCACTCCCTCTCCTTCAGATCTCAGCTTCATCTTGAGTGTTTCCAGGACTTTTCTCTGGGCCCTCAAAGCCAGGTGGGGTGCACCTAGGTACTCACCAACGCACCTCTGTTTGATACTTATTATTCTGTATTATAAGTTCTCATTTACCTCTTTCCCACTAGCCTGGAACCCATTGAGGGCAGTGCCCTCACACAGTGGTTAACTCATGGTTGGTGCTCAGTACATAGTTTTGAATGAATGAGTAAGAACGTTTCAGTAACTTAATCAAAATTTATTTTTCACAGTTGTACTCCTGGCAGTGAGCACAGTCCCTGGTATATAATAAACCCTCATTAAATATTTGAATGAAATCGTGAATAAAGGAACATCAGCTAGCTCATTATGCAGTGTCTCAGAGTCACGCCAGGCTGTCTGACTTCAGGCAGTCTGTTGCATGTGCTGGTAGGAGAGGTCATTGTCATGTCTGGCCAGGCAATTCAAAGTGCATGGCTTTCTGGTAGTGGATTGGTACCGTCTGCTTTTCGAAGCACATCTCATTATATAACAGCTTTAGCACTTATCTGAGGCCACCCCCAGCCTGGTGGAAAGAACATTTGTCTGATAGCCAGGAGAGCGAGGGTGAGACATTGTTCTGTAACTTACTGCGTAAATTTGGCCAAATCACTTGGCCTTTCTGGGCCTTAGTTTCTCTACTTTTAAAATCAAATTTTAGTTGAGTTAAATTTGAGATTTCCTAGGAGCATATATCTCCTTTAAAAAAAAAAAATCGAAAGTAATCTTATCTATAACCCCAGTAAAAGTGGAGCTGCTTGGATGGAGGCTTTCCCCAACCTTCCTTTCCTGTGTCCCACGTCCACTCTTGGTGGCCTCTGAGGGAGCTCAGTGGACAACTAGGTCTCTGGTAAACACAGCTGGGGACCTGCAGAATAGATTATATTTAGGTCCCCTCTGCTTCTAAAGTTCGAGAATTCTAGAAATAGGGGCACTGAGCCCCACAGACTATCTAGCCAGTCCTGGACTGATGGTATTTGACACCTGTCCTTACCAATGGGCATTGTGCTGGAGAGGAATGGGGGTGGGATTTGGGTGTCTTGACTTCTGATTTTTGGACGCATAACCAGCACTTCCCCAAAGGGTATCACCACTGAGCAAGTCATTTCATGTCTCTGAGCCACTTTCCTCAACTCTAAATTGGGGCAAGTATTCCTTCATGACTGGGTTTTTTTTTGGTTTGTTTTTTTTGCGGTACGCGGGCCTCTCACTGTTGTGGCCTCTCCCGTTGCGGAGCACAGGCTCCGGACGCGCAGGCTCAGCGGCCATGGCTCATGGGCCCAGCCGCTCCGCGGCATGTGGGATCTTCCCGGACCGGGGCACGAACCCGCGTGCCCTGCATCGGCAGGCGGACTCTCAACCACTGCGCCACCAGGGAAGCCCCAGCATGTACTTTTAGTATTGCTGCATGTTCTTGCTGGTTGCCCCCCAAATGCAAGGCTCTGAAGGCTCTTGGATCATTTCTCATGGCTATGTTTTCAAGGAGCGAGCTTGAGAGATGAGGTAACGTTTCCCCCAGACAAAGAGTAGTCTTCATCCTTACGAGACTTGGGAGGCGTGAGCAATCCCTGAAAACCAACATGAAACTGGCTAATGCTTTTGTCCTGAGTAATAACATTGTTTGTCTCTGACCCAGGAGTCTCCTGTCTTCTGCCAGCCTGGGGGAAATACTAACAAGCTGACTTGTTAGGCTGTAAGCAGGATAAAGTCTCAGACCCTACACAGTCCTTGACATGTTTTATATATATATTTATATATTATATGACATGAAATGATCACAACAATCACATGTGGTGCATAGTTTGATTAACCATATTTCATAGATAACAAAACTAAGTTTCAGAACAAGGTTCAGTAACTTTCCAGAGATCACACAGCTATTATATGGCAGAACCAAGATTAAACTGCTATCTATCTTACTCCAGAGGTTATACCTTTAACTATAATATATTTCTTTCCTGAATCATAGGAAGTGATGGCTATGAAATCCCTTCCAAACTCTAAAACATTATACACGTAATTGTTATTAATGAAAATATAATTACGCCATGACACTAAGAAATGGATTCATTTTAACACATTTGTATCGATTGTCTGCTATGGCCCTAGCTCCGCAGGGCAGATAAAGCTGCCTATTTAAACTTCTATGGAGAACCTGGGCTTCCTGATCAGTGTGCTGCTTACAAGCTGTGTGATATTGGACAGATAGTCAACATCTTTGTATCAGTCCAGCCTCAGTCATAAAAATAGACACCATAATAGGTACTTCGGATTTAAAGAAGGATTTAATACAGAGAATTGAGTGTACACGTGTTGGGAGCTCCCAGAGCAAAAAGGAACTTAGCAGTGAATTTAGAGATAACTAGAGGAAATACCAACCACCCAAGGCTGAGGGAACAAAGAGGCTCCCAGAATGCGGTGCTCAGAGGGGCTGCCCTGCAGGGTTGGCACTCAGAGTTCTGAGGAGAGAGCTCCACCTGGCTGCCCCTGCTGCCCATGAGAGGGAGTGGCAAAACACACTACTATATATAAAATAAACAATAAGGACCTACTGCATAGCACAGGGAACTGTATTCAATATCTTGTAATAACTTACAGTGGAAAAGAATCTGAAAAAAAAATATATATGTATAACTGAATCACTTTGCTGTACACTTGAAACATTGTAAACCAACTGTACTTCAATGAAAACATCTAAACAAACAAGGAAAAACTGGGAGTGGAAGCGTGGAGAGAAGCTGGAGGCTGGAGGTGACTGCAGCTACAGGAACAGGGAAGCACGAAAGGGTCTGTTTCCCCTTCTTTGGCTTTCTCTTCTCCATTGTCTGCCTCCTATTTGCTGAATAGGAAACTAGCTGGCTAAGGGCCCTGGGTGATGTAGTTTGCAGAGTTCCAGCCACGTAAAGATTAGAGTGTATAGAATGTAGAAGGATGGACTTGGGGCTGAGAAACAGTAGAAAAGTAACAGACACGATTGCTGCCCCTTGGTCCCCTGCCTGTAAAATGGGGATGATGTCTATCTCATTATATTCTTTTGGAGGATTAAATGAAATAACCACTCCGTTGCTTGAGACGGATTGCAAGTACCCAATAAATGTAAGCTTTTATTACTCTTATTGTGCTAAGCTTGCTTTCTGAATAATCTGCTGCCTTTGCCTGTGTTCCTGGGGGACTTGGGTGTTACGCTTGCTTCAGGGATTATTGGGCCAGCTGGGAAGCTGGTTTTGCTAAGCCCCATGTAGAGAACAGGCTTCAGAACTCAGCACTTGCCCTTACGAGTCAAGATGGGAACCCTCTCCCCAGAGGTCTTTAATTAGCTGGTTGTCAGAATGGTGTTAATAGATGAAATGCCTGTCTGAGATTGGATCTGCGGTTGCTCTGATGTGGGATTCTCAGTTTACTTACTTTGTCATCCTGCTTCCTCTCTTTCCCAACCTAAAGCTCCCCTAGGCTTTCACTTCCCTCTCTTTTCATTCTCTCTTTGGAGAAGATAAAATGTCCTTCTCGGAGTCAGCAAGATTTGCATTATCACCCAGCTCCTCAGTGCTCTGGAACTTCCTTCTGGAGCGCCCTCTCAGGAATATGCAGCCAGCTTGAGTTTCAGCAACATAGCCTGGTAATTAGGGATTTAGATGGTGGAGTAGAAACAACCAGAGTTCAGATCCCTACACCATGTTTTATTAACTCTGTGACCTGGGCAAATCACATCTCTGAGCCTCAGTTTCCTCATCTGTAAAATGAGCATGGGGATTGTATATATATCATAGCATTGTTGGAAAAATCAGAGAAGCTAATTCATGTAAAGCCCTAAACCCAGCATGCCTCACATTTCATAAACCCTTAATATATGATAACTATTATGACTGCCTATCTGCACTATGGTTTTCCTTTTATGAACTCCTGAAATAGAGTGAAAGTATTAATTTATTTAATCCACAGATGTTTATTGGTCACCTGTTAGGTGCCAGATACTGTGCAAATAATTGGTGAGCCAAAAATGAGTAAGACGCACACCTGACTTGATGAAAATAGAATAGAGTTCCTGCCTTTAAGGTTCTAACAGTTTGGGAAGTGGTGGGAGGGAGGTTGGTCATGTTCACAAACACACTTGCAGTATGATCAGTGATCGGTGTGATCAGTGTTACAACAGGGGTTTGCACAAGGGGCAGCAGGGGCTAAGAGACAGATGGGAGGCTGAACTGGGACCTGGGGGATAGGGAAGGCTTCACGTTGCCCCAGTGTGCATTTGTGTTAGCCTGGCAAAATGTGCATGCATGGTGATGGAAATTTGTGCTGGTGGTGGGTGTGTACGCCTGTGTGTGCTGGTGGGGGGATGGGGTGGGGTGGGGGAAAGGGGTGTTTCCAGGCCAGTGATCTGTGAAAGAGAAAGTATGGCATACTTAAGAACCAGAAATCTTATAGATGGTGGTGGCATAAACTGGGCAGAAGTCAGTGTCGGAGAGGTTGGCCAGGGCCAAATAATGCAGAGCTGTACAGAGCATGTGCAGGGCCACAAACGCTGGGAGCCTCTTGCATCCTCTTGGCTGCCTCCTTCCAAAAGTGCCATCTGTGTCTCAGACCACACTTATATCTTATGGCCTTTGTCTAACCAATACTCAACTGTCTCCTAAGACAGCCCCGATTTTGTTGAGGGAGGCGGTGTGCCCAGCTTGAAAAACTCCATTTTCCAGCCTCCCTTATAGATAGAGATATGCACAGCTAAATGCCAGTCCTCACTGACGCTGGTGTGTACGGATAAAATGAAAATAAAAAGTCAGAGTGTATGTTAGTAAGACCTGTGACCCACTTCTAAGAGACCAGTAATAACAAAAGAAACATTTGAAGCTTTGAGAGGTGTCTTATCTTATGTAGTGGATAACTCAGGATAAATCCACGATTGAAAAACATTTTTGTAAGTGCAATAATTATAGAGAGAGCTCGAAATGGTAGGACACAAGAGACACGAATTCTGGTCCCAGTTCTAAAAAGTCTAATTGTAATTCTGAATGAGCAATTAGCTATCAAATCATACAATTCCCTGGGAAGATGGAAACAAAGTCTCCACTGCAGTACTATTGTGAAGATCAAATGAAATATGGTAATAATAATAATGCTAGGTAATATTCATTGAGTGTTTCTTGTATTCCAGGCAGTGTTTTAAGCATTTTACATGAATCATTTCACTTAAAACTCAAAACATTATAATAAGCTATGAGTGCTACCATTTTATAGATACATGAAATGAAACAGAGACTAAATAACTTGCGCAAAGTCAGAGAGCTTCTTGTGGGAGGGGTCAGGGTTAGAATCCCTGCCATCTGACTCCAGAGCCCAAGATCACATTCTTAAGACTAATCTCATCATGCGGTAGAGATTTTGAAAAACTGTATACTACATCCAAAGGGAAGACTGTTACCATTTCCACATGTGACTTGCATGGGTCACTGAGAATAGGAATAAATAGCATATGCTAAAACGTTCACCTTGTACTGGGTGGAGTTTGATATTTCTTTAAAGATGTCAAAGAACTTTCAAAATCTTATATGGTTTCAGAATCTAAGTTCCTTTGTCGATCATCTTTCTTTCTCTCTGCTTGCCTTTAGCATCTTTGACTTTGAGTTCTGCAATTTTAGTAAAGATTTTTCTCCTCTGAATGCAACATATTTCTGAATCTGAGGATTCATGTCTTTCAGCAGTTCTGGAAATGTCTTAGCCATTATCTGTGGAGAGTAGCCTCTCTCCATTCCTATCTGAAATGCCTGTTAATTATGGTGAACCATCTCACTAATGTCTAGGTTTCTTAATCTCTCTGTTATATTTTCCACTTCTTTTTGTTCTTCACCAGAATTAGAGTTATTTGATCATATTTACATTCCAGCTCACAAACTTTCTCTTCAGATGTATTTACTCTGCTGGCTAACTGTCTGTTATTAATTTCACTGGCTATTTTTTCATTTCCAGAAGATATATTTCCTTTCTCCTTTTTTAAATTTGCATTTTCTGTTTTGATAGTGTCTGATTCTGTTCCTGTACTTATCTCTTATTTTTACTGGGAATTTCATCAGTTTAAACATATTGATTTTATTGTATCTGATTGTTCTATATGAAGTTTTTGGTTGTCTGTAAACTTACTGTGTTTGCTAAATCTTGCTCATGGTACATTATTTTCTTATGCGTTTTGTAACTTCTAACTGTGAGTTCATGTTAGGTAATGTCTTTTCTGAAAGAGTCTAATGAACCTGGGTCTAGGGTATCTCTTTTTGAGTGGTTTTGCTTTTGCCAGATACCCCAGTGCTTTCTTTGCCAGGATCATTTTTAATGTTAATATCCCACTTTAAGAATTCCTACTGGTTTAAAATAAAATCTAAACCTGTGTGAACATCCTCCCGTTGTGACAAATTCTGAGGAGACTTGCCCGCAATATCCCATCAAGAGCATGGGCCAAGGCAAAAAAGTTCCATGTCATCATCCATTTTTAATAAGAAGATTTTCCTAATTTACTTTTTTCATGGGAGGGCCAAAATTTATGTGGGGGGGTCGGTCTCTGTTCCAGTCTCTCCCTCTTTGGTGAGGACCAAACGGCCTCATTTCTTGTCCTTCCAGAGCTTTAAAACCCAGACCCTTGGTTACCAAGATGGGTAAATTCCCATAAGGCAGCCAAAGTGTCAGCTCTTCTGCTTACTTCTGTTTTCAGTTCTCATGTTTTTTTGCCCCTAACTATGCATTTATATTTTGTGTTGGAAAGGTTAGTTTGTCTAATCTATCATATTGCTCTTCTCATCATTATGAACATCAATTATTTTATAGTCATAAAAAATTGTCCTCTGATTGGACCCTGGATAACAGAAAGCTTTTGTTAGTTCTCATATTCAATAAAATCAATTTGTTTCTCCCTTTCTTAGGTGATCGAGGGACTAATTGGTATTAGGGATTAATTTTCCATGCTAAAATTATAGATTAATTTATATCCTTTATTTAATTTTGCATTTCAAAATGGGATTTATGACCATTTGTATCTATATCAATTTCAGCTCTAGGTCCACCATTTACTTGCTATATGAGTTTGATCAAGTTATATACATTCATTGTGCCTCAGTTCTGTCATTGTAAAAAGGGCCATGATAATAGTATCAGTATTAGCAGGTTGTTATGAGAATTATGAAAAAGATGTAAAACATTTGGGAAAGTTCTTTCTCTTTTTTAATATTTATTTATTTGGCTGCACCAGGTCTTAGTTGTGGCACGCGGGGTCTTCGTTGCGGCATGCAGGATGTTAGTTGTGTCATGTGGGGTCTTAGTTGTGGCATGCGAGCTCTTAGTTGCAGCATGTGAGGTCTAGTTCCCGAACCAGGGATTGAACCCGGGCCCCCTGCAGTGGGAGCGAGTAGTCTTTACCACTGGATCACCAGGGAAGTCCCTAGGAAAGTTCTTGGACACATAGCATTTAATAATTGTACTTCTTATCATTATTATTACTGTTATTATCTGTAGAAGCAGTATAGTAATTGCATATTTGTTTCTGAGGATGTGTTCATTTGTCCTACTTTGTGTCCAGGCTACTTTGTATTCATGGTTTTTTTTTTTTTTTTTTTTTTTTTTTTTTTTTTTTTGCGGTACGCGGGCCTCTCACTGTTGCGGCCTCTCCCGTTGCGGAGCACAGGCTCCGGACGCGCAGGCTCAGCGGCCATGGCTCACGGGACCAGCCGCTCCGCGGCATGTGGGATCTTCCCGGACCGGGGCACGAACCTGTGTCCCCTGCATCGGCAGGCGGACTCTCAACCACTGTGCCACCAGGGAAGCCCTGTATTCATGGTTTTAATCCAAATAAATTAACTTCAGACTTTTTTCATTATAATTTTCCTGTCTAAAACCTTTAGGAGTGTTTTCAAGAGTTTGAGTCACCTTCCTCATTATGATAACATGTTAAGACAGTCCTTGTTGTGGGATTTCTTCTGTAGTTTCTACTTACTTAGATACTTCCACCCTTCCTAAGGAATCTTTTACTTATTCTTTAACTTAGCTTATATTTATAAACCAGCTTTGAGGCTCTGCTTTCATCTGTTTATTCCAGGTGTTCTTTCCATTCCCTTGAATAATTTTCCATTTTGAGCAATTTGTTTTGTGATTTAGATATTTCTGTCAGGTCTTTAACAATGACGACAGATGTACCCATGTTAGTTTTCTGGTCTTGGTATTGTATTTCTGTTATGTAAGATGTGACCATTGACCAAAGCTGAGTGAAGTGTTCAAAGAACTCTCTGTACCATTTTTGCAACTTCCTGTAAACTTATAATCATTTCAAAATAAAAAGTGAAAATAATGGCATTTCAAAAGGAAAGTCAAAATGAGTTTTAAAGAAGATACCCAGACCTGAAAACTGGTACATGTATGATTTTGAGATAGTTCTTAGGCTTGACACAACTTGGTCATCGTGTGTGTGTTTGTGTGTGTATAGTTCTATGCAGTTTTATTCCGTGCGTATTCATATAACCATCATGATGCAAAATACAGAATTGTCCCATCACTACCAAGGAACTCCCTCATGCTACCACTTTATTGTCTACCTACCTCATCCCTGTCTCCTGGCAACTACTGACCTGTTTTCCATCTCTCCAGTTTTGTCAATTTCAGAGCATTATATAAGTGGAATTATATAGTATGTCACTTTGTGAAATTATTTTTGTTCATTAAGCATAATTCCCTTAAGATACATCCTAGTTTTTCACCTATCAATAATTTGACCCTTTTAGTTGATGAGTAGTATTGCATTGTGTGGATGTACCAGACTTTGTCCATTCACCTGTTGAAGGACATTTGGGTTGTTTCTACTTTTTGGCTCTTAGGAATAAGACTGCTATGAATATTCCCGTACAAGTTTTTATGGAAATGTAAGTTTTCATTTTTGCGGGATAAATGCCCAAAAGTACAGTTGCTAAGTTGAATAGTTAATGCATGTTTAGTCTTTTTTAATTTTTTTTTGTTTTTGCGGTATGCGGGCCTCTCACTGTTGCGGCCTCTCCCGTTGCGGAGCACAGGCTCCGGACGCGCAGGCTCAGCGGCCATGGCCCACGGGCCCAGCTGCTCCTCGGTATGTGGGATCTTCCTGGACCGGGGCACGAACCCGTGTCCCCTGCATTGGCAGGTGGACTCTCAACCACTGCGCCACCAGGGAAGCCCTAGTCTTTTTTTTAAAAAAATTGAAATGTAGCTGACATACAGTATTATGTAATACATATTTAATCTTATAGGAAGCTACCCAATTATTTTCTGGAGTGGCTGTACATTCCCCAACTAACAATGTATGAGAGAACTGCCATTTATGATATTTTCTCCTTTCAGAAATCTCTGAATATCCAGATTTAAAAAAATAAAAGACGCGTCTGGTGATGAAAACGTTCACCACTTAGATTGTGGTGATGTTTGTACAACTCTGAACATACTAAAAAACCATTGAATTGGTTACTTTAAATGGTGACCATTATGGTATGTGAATTAGAGCTCAATAAAGATGGTAAAAAAGTAAAAGGATATTACAAGAAGGCATCTAATTGTATTACAAAAAAAACTTATTCCTTCACTAAATTTCTAGTATTGATTAAGAATTGACCATGTGGCAGGCATTACATGTAATGCTTTACAGGATACACGTCAACTCCTGACCCATCTAACAACTAGCATGTCACTTAACCATTCTCAACATCTGCATCCTTTTCTGTAGTAAAATTACCTTCCTTTGTGAGGATTAAATGAAATAATGCATATAAATGCATTTAGAATGCTGCCTGCCTAGTATCATCATCCTCATATTAAATTCATGAAAAGGCATTTTCCCCTTACAGTTCGTGACAGCCTGGTAACAGTATTATGAGAAAGTGAGCCATGTGTATTAATAAAGGATGACATATTTTTCCATTGTATATATAGGAGGACAAGGGAAGCAGCTGATGTTTACCGATCACCTACTATGCACCAGACACTGTATTTACTAGCCTCTGTTATGCACATTTAATCCAAACATTGCTCCACGATGGGAGTAGTATTATCGCCATGTAATAGAAGAGGAAACAAACTCAAAAAGCTTAAGAAAATTTCCCAGTTTCATAAAGCAAGTATTTGATGTAACCAAGTTAGCAAACCAGGTCTGTGCCCCAAATTCGTGTTTTTCTACTTTCCCAGATGAAAGGAATTAATTTAAATTATTAGACTTTTCTTCAGACTCTGCAATTAACTTAGGGTATTTAGGTCCTTGAAGCTTTTCTCTCCACTTTATTCAGAAACTAAAATTTAGCATGTCTAAGGTTGTTGGTGTTTAAAATATTCTTAATATTTTAAATTTCATATTTAAATTTCATATTTTAAATTTTGACAAAATTTGGATATCCTTCTGGGAGTTCAGAAAGAGGTTTTGTTCATCCTGGATTTCCAACTGTTTGGAGCTTGAATCAAAGTTAAAGTGCAAAAAAACAGAAGTGCTGGTGGGAAAGCCCATGGCCAGAAGCACTCAGGAAGAAATGAAGAGATAGATCCTAAAGATTCGAAGAAGGCAAAGCACCCACTGCCAGACTCAATTAAAAAACAAAACAGGGCTTCCCTGGTGGCGCAGTGGTTGAGAGTCCGCCTGCCGATGCAGGGGACACGGGTTCGTGCCCCGGTCCAGGAAGATCCCACATGCCGCGGAGCAGCTGGGCCCGTGAGCCATGGCTGCTGAGTCTGCGTGTCTGGAGCCTGTGCTCCGCAACGGGAGAGGCCACAACAGTGAGAGGCCCACGTACCGCAAAAAAAAAAAAAAAAAAAAAACAGAAACAAAAAAAGAATTCCATGCCAAGAAGAAAATTGTGTGCAATAATATGACAGCGAAACCATTTCTCAAGTTTATTCCCCCGTGGATTAGTCTCTGTGTTCTTCCTCTGTCTTCTTTAAACTGCTTTTTCTTTAGAAACAGCCAAGTGTTGTAGTGGTAGCAAAGACGGGACTCTAATGTCAGCAAATTTGTTGAGAAAAACCACAAAGAGAAACTGTTTCTTTGCAGTGAACCTCAAAGATTATACCTCCCATTCTTCAGGTTTATGGAGGGACTTGGCTGCAGGTTTCCCCTGGAAAGAAACAACAAGGGTTTGGAATTCCAGTCGGAAAACTTAGGTGTTCCTGATTTCTGGAGCAACACAGGGGCAGAATCCCAGTGAGCACTCGCATTGTTGTGAGACAGGAGATCCTTGGATAGGAACCCTCTTATTGATTCCCAGGGGTTTAAGTGCCTGGCTTCATGCGTTGGCATGTTATAACTTATCTTATTGTCCTTTATTTTATTTACTATAAAATAATAATAAACAGGAGCAGGAGAAACAAGGTCTGGTTCCCATATGATTAAAAAAACAAAATCAAATGGTCTTGGGTTGGGTTAGGAAGTTCTCTGAACTATGACAGATGACCTCAAAACTGGCTGAAAAACCCAAGAATGAAAAATGGCATGCTGCAATTTCCAGGAGGATGCTGGAGAGATGGGCTTCAGACACATTTCATTTTGCATTGTTATTAATGGCTTGGAAAGAGTCTGTAAACCTATTAGGGCAATTATATCTTCAGATGAGGGTAAATAGGATGGCGTTAGAGACACTAGTGAGGAAGAGACATAGTACAGAGCAACCTAGAGAGATTAGAAATATGGACAGGAAATGAACAAATGAGATCAGCCTGGGAAAGTAGAAACATGCATCTGGAGAAATACATAATTTCAAAAACAGAGAGGTACATAAAGGAAGGGTCATACTTGGAAAGCAACAATGGTAAATGGGCTTTTGAGCGGATATCAATTTTGGATATGTTTGAGACATGATGGAAAAGTAATATGAAGGCCTGGTGTTCAGATAGCCTTTTGGAGAGCATTTTTTTCAAACAAGGGCATTTCTATTATCTCAGTTGATTATCAGCCCAGAGGTTGGAAGCAAATAATTTATTCTCCATTAAAGAGATGAGGAGAGGTTAAGTGAGTTGCTTAAAGTCAAACAATTCGTTCATAAAATAGACTTGGTTAAAACGTGGATCTCTTGACTCCTTATTTTTTTTCTCTTTTCACGGCAACACCTTGTCATGACGTCTTGGATCTCAGAATAGTAACTGTTTCTGGCTCAGGATTGACCCATCTCTTTCTGATATTGTGACCAATTTTTTTTTTTTTTTTTTTTTGCGGTACGCGGGCCTCTCACTGTTGTGGCCTCTCCCATTGCGGAGCACAGGCTCCGGACGCGCAGGCTCAGCGGCCATGGCTCACGGGACCAGCCGCTCCGCGGCATGTGGGATCCTCCCGGACCGGGGCACGAACCGGCGTCCCCTGCATCGGCAGGCGGACTCTCACCCACTGCGCCACCAGGGAAGCCCTGTGCCCAATTTTATTTCATCTGAGACTGAGCTTAGTGCGACTGAAGCTCTGAACAGGGGATAAACCCCACCCTGCCCCACAGTCCTGTATTTCCAGGATGAAGTGAGGCAGTAGGTAATGGATGGTGGATCTCTGGATTAGGAGTCAGAACCCTACAATAATGGTGTTACTAAATTCAGGGGTCCGGGTGGGCAAACCATATGCCTTCTCTAGTCTTGTGTGTTTTACCTGTAGGACTGAGTGGGTAGATTGCTTATGGTCTCATGAAATTGATCTCTTTGAAGATCTGAAAAAAGAATGAAGCTAGTGCAAATAGACAATCAAAGACAGAGACCAAGAAGCCCGAGAGGTGGTGGGGGGAGAGGGAGAGACCTCGACGCAGATACGTGTGACATCCGGACTGTGAACACTTATTAGCATATGGCAAGCAGGCAAATTTACGTTTTCAAGGATGGCCATTGCAAAACTTATCTCAGGCTCTTCTCTTGTGCCCCTGTTAGTTCCTATCTTAAAGCTGACTCGTCATTTTTTTCTTTTCCTTGGTAATGAAGTATGAGTTTTGGTGCACCCTCATCTGCCCCTTTTGCGTGGACTGCAAGTAGGAATCACTAGATGTCTTTTGAGTTCTGCCGAGCTCATTATGGCCTCTGCATCCACACGGGTAGGCTCCTTGCAGCCATGTGTATGTCATGATTCCCCCATTCCGTCTCCATAGGTGATTAGATTGTAGGGTAACACCTGGCTCAAGCAGAGCCAGTTCCTTCCAGTTGGGAATTAGAACCAAGAGATACTCCTTTTATTCTCTCAGTGTGATTAGAACAAAGAAATATGGAGTAAGTGAATGTTTAGAGAAAGGATGCAGCTAATGTTAACAGTGAATGTCCGTGAGGCCTTAGAGGGGAAAAGAGATGGTGGCTGACAGATCCTGATTCCAGCCTGGCTGGATACCTACAGTTGAATCTTTTTAATGCAGTCCCCTCCACCCCCATTTTAAAAAATTGTTTTATTGAGATGATCTTTTTAACAAGATGTTTTCACTGAGTCAGCTGAATTGATACCCTGTTAACATGCAAATGAGCCCATCCTAAACTTTTTCCACTTCAGCCAACCCATTAGTCCTTCAGGATTCTGCTCCAAGGTGGGTTTTCGTTTGGTATGAGGTTGTTTGTGTATGTATGTGTGTGTGTATGCATGCGTGCATGTATGTATATATGTACGTTGGTATGTATTCATCCAAGGCCATCATTTAACACACATCTCATAAGTGCCTTTATCTATGTGCTAGGGCACTGTGCTGGCACTGGGATACAGTAATGAATAAACAGAGCCATACCCTCAAGGAGCCCGAGGAAGATGGCCAACAAAACGGATAATCATACCATACGCTGTAAGCGTGGTGCTGGAAGTTGGCAGAGACTCAGGGAAGCACCAGGGGTCACTGGATGGGTGTCAGGGAAAGCTTTCTGGAAAGGGTAGTGCCTGAGTTGAGTCATAAAGGATTGTTTGGAGATTCCCAAGTTAAGAAGGGGGGATGATCGTTTCAGCAGAAGGTATGACATGGGCAAGCACTTGGGGGCAACAGCATGATGTGAAAGAAATGCCTGGTTCCTAGGGTTACTGGAACATAAAGTACAGTAAGGAGTTAAGAGAGCTGAAGCCACAGAGGCGAGGAGAGGCCTGGTATGGGAAGTTTTGTCCATCATATCAAGAATCATAGACTTTAACTTGAGAGGACTGGGGAATGATTGGAGACTCCCATACAGATAAATGACATTTAAGATGAGAGCAGAATGATAAGAAGGACCCAGACTGGTTGAGGTTGATCCAAGCAGGGGAAGCAGACGGTACAAAAGCACCAAGGACTATGGCTCAGGTTTCTGGTTAAAGAGCAGGTGAAACGAGGTATCACCCACTGAGGTGCAGAGCACTGGAGAAAGTACAGAAGGTTCTGGAACCTATCTGAGACATGTTGAGTGTTCCGGTTTTCCTAGGAATCAGATCATAAGACAAGATTAACATGCCTAAGGTTTTCTATGGGATGCTCTTGAGATCAACACCAGTGGATGGGAAGGAAGGGGAAGGGGAAAAGGAAGCAGAATTGAATAGAAGGAAAGTGTAGCTTCAACAGAAATCACAGCTTGGCCCCTACCAGGAGGTCTGGAGAGAGGGCGAACCTTCAGGTCTGACCCGAGTCGTTTGTATCATTGGATGTGCGCCACCCCCCAAGGCAGTGTCATCTGGGGCAAAGTGGGCCTCCTTAGCTGAAGCAACATGCAAAGGTGGCTGACAGAGGAGAGCCTCTGCTGCGTAGCTGGGATCATAAGCCCTTTCCTCCCGAAGGGGGATCTGGGTGGTGCACCACAGAGCCCACCACAGTGGGGTGGAGGTGCCTGTGGCTTCAGGTGGAGACACCCCTTGTGCTACTGGGTGTATGAGCTTGACACCGAGAGAGTAGTTCTGGCTAGGCATGAGGGCTGGGAGGTGGTGTCGCATCAGTGATGAGAATGCTTGATCTTTTCGGGCACATGCACGCTTTGGAGAATCTGAAGAAAACTAGAGACTCGCCCCCCCCCCCCCCAGGAAAAAATGTGCCAAAATACATACCTACGGAATTCGCTCGGCTTTCTTTGGACTGGGTGCGCTCAATAACACTCTGTACCCTGGGCCACATCATGCAGTATTTTAATTAGTCAGGTCAATCCATCCAGTCTCTTGAAGCATTCACAGAATATCAGGTACTGTCCATTATTTCACCTAATCCTCATACCATATAAGTTAACCATGTTAGCCCATTTTACAGAGGAGGAAACTGAGTTTAAATGAACTTGTCCAGGGGCACCATTGTTAGCAGGCACCACATGGCTTAGAATTGCTATCTGTGTGACTAGCAGAGTTGGATTCCATTTCTGAGCTCCATAGTGGGCTCTCTGTGTGCCCACTTGGGCATTATCAGGGTAACAGTGGATTCTTGCCAAGTGGGGAGGAAAGCCAGTGGCCTCAGGGATCGGTCAACAAGGTTTATGGACACCATCCTCCAGCAGCCATCAGGGTGCAGAGACCTGCGTTGCTAGGGAAGGAGAATCTACTGCTGGCATCAGGCAGACGGCTCCAGGGTGCAGGGGAGGGGGGCGCAGGCCAGGCTCCCAGGGTGATGTTAGCTTGAGGGGGGCCCAGTGGTCATAGGAGTTTTGGCAGGGGAGGAGGACCAGCCAGTCCCTCACTCTGTCCCTGGTGGGCAGGTGGCTGCCTCAGATATTTTTCTCTTGTATGGATGTTGCCATGGAAAATAGCCTATCTTATGTTCTCAGGTTCATGGGCTAGTTACTTTCTATTTTACTTGAAAAAAAATGTCATATGAGTGTCATTCATACTTTCCTTACTTCTAAGAGCCTTTACCATCTTTTTTTTTTTTTTTGCGGTACGCGGGCCTCTCACTGTTGTGGCCTCTCCCGTTGCGGAGCACAGGCTCCGGACGCGCAGGCTCAGCGGCCATGGCTCACGGGCACAGCCGCTCCGCGGCATGTGGGATCTTCCCGGACTGGGGCACGAACCCGTGTCCCCTGCATCGGCAGGCGGACTCTCAATCCCTGCGCCACCAGGGTACCATCTTTTTATACTAGTTAATGAGAAGTCAGTTAGCAAGACCATAGTAAATCTGTCATCACAAAGTGAATGAGTCAAATCAGCCTTGTGTGGCAAACATAGTTTCTACCTTTATCTGAGTAGGATCTCTTACAACAAACTTTGTGATAAAGTAGTTTCCCATGAGAACCTTTCATAGTCCCAAGGTTTTAAGTGAGGAGACCTTGCATTAAAACATTACAGAAGCTTTAGGGATTTAGAGAGAAACTCAACTTTGTGCTGACAAAGTAGAGACTAAATACAGATTCGCCTTAAATTGTTTAGTAAATGTGTAAATATTCAGTAACCGTGTCCCTTAAAGCTACCCCTACAAGGGATTTCCAGGGCTCCTGCTTAGAAAAAAGAGAGTGGCCCCAATCTTAACTTTAATTTTAATTAAAGCTGAGTCAGAGATATGTGGCTGTTTATAATAATTGTTTTCCACAGTGGCATTAGCTTACAGCAGAACCATTATTCTACTAACCAGCATCTTGTTATATATTACTTTCTCTCTCGCTATAGAGAATACCCAGGAAATGTATAAACTAGGCAGGTGTCAATAACAAAATGTGTTCATCTCTCTTGTCAGCAATACTTTGGGGTTTTTGGAGGTCATTGGAAATTATTTGTGGCTATGAAGTCATGAACACAGGACTTGGTTACTTTTAAAAATATGTATTAATTATACATACCTTTTTGGAAGATGCTCAGTATATTGTACTGTAAATTCAGACAGTCCTTATCAGCTTTGGTATGATTACAGCAGGGAAGCAAGAGTAGAATTTGACTGGGGTCTAGGTTGGTCAGGGCTTCTCCATTTTTTACCCACTCACTGTCACAGGGACTCCAAAACCTGTTCTTTTAATCACTCTATGCCATAAAGATACACACCAGCAACTCCTTTTAAATGAATCAGCTCATCTGTTTGTTTTATCAGACCTGTGCTTTCATGTTCGAAAGAACATGTATGTGTCAGCATATCCACTCAGCTCTTCTACTGACCCATTTTACAGATGAGGCAAGCTTAGAAGTTTTTCAGGCTAATTCCAAAGTCAGCTAATTTGAAATGAATTTAGAAAACCTAAGTTTTTCTCTATTTCAGTCTCTGGTTCCTGCCTCTTATGTTCACTGTCTCCAATAAAAAAATGAGTATCTGGACCTTCAAAAGTGACCAAGCACTCTGCCTGGGGCCAGGTCAGCATTTGTCTTGAGGTCAGAAATCCAGGGTTTCACTTGGGATTCAGTGCACACAGGTGACCCGTCCAACTCAGAAGCGCTTATCCGTTGACATACCAGTGATGTGTGGGAGGAGCCTGTTTTCCACTCCACTGTTCCTTTGGGAATTCGCTCAGAAAAACCTGTGACTAGACCCTCAGGCATATGTCTCTACCATTCCTATTTGTCTGAAAAGATAGGGAGCCAGAGGCTGATGAGGCCCTATGGCCCTGGAGCCTTTGCTACAGCTGAGTACAGGAAACCGGAGGGGAAAAAAAAAGACATGCAGCCAAAGTCCCTTCCTGGAGGCGGATGGGAAACCTGGGAAGTATAAACTGGGGTTGCAGCCTTGCACTTGGGGGTTGGCTTGCTATTTTGAGCCTCCATCCAAGAGTGAGTCTCACATCCCTCATCTGGGGGTGAGCTGTTGTGCTGGGCCCGGAGAGATCGGAATCCAATCACATGTGTTTCCATTCAGCCCAAAGGTGAAACTGATTGCATGTGACCATAGATCCAGCGGCTCCAGCCCATGCTGTCAAACAGGCTTTTAGCAGAGGGTTGGGCAGTTCCAGGATTCAATCTTGTGGTTTAGGGCCCAATGCGGGTGGAGTGAGGGTGGGCTGGGGAGGAGGTTGCTCCCCAGAGATAACTCACTGCTGTCTCAGTTCTGAACAGGCACCAAAGTCTGCTTCGAGAAAGAGCAGCCCTCACCTTTGAGACACAGAGTTCCTATTCCATAATGCCTAAATAACTCAGTCTCCAATGGTCGGATATCAGAAATTCAGGTGACTCTAAGCCAGGCAGGTGGCATAAAAACATGGAAGCCAACCCTACGTGAAGGAAGAGGAAGCAGCAGACATTATAGCTAATTGGGGAATACATGTTTGTTCCAAGGGGCAGCCAGTGTTCAGCTGTAGCTGACGGGCGACACTGTGTATTTACGAGCCCAGAATTGCCAAGTTTTCCAATTTTTAAAGAAATCTAAATTTGAATATGAAATCTATACATTTAAAAATATTGGCTAAATTGGGCTTCCCTGGTGGCGCAGTGGTTGAGAGTCCGCCTGCCAGTGCAGGGGACACGGGTTCGTGCCCCGGTCCGGGAAGATCCCACATGTCGCGGAGCGGCTGGGCCCGTGAGCCATGGCCGCTGAGCCTGCGTGTCCGGAGCCTGTGCTCCGCAACGGGAGAGGCCACAACAGTGAGAGGCCCGCGTACCGCAAAAAAAGAAAAAAAAAACATTGGCTAAATAAAAAATGTCACTCCACGTAAATATTCATTTAATACCAGCCTCACTGTTGCAGGTTGGGTTTCCTGGGAAGCAAAATTCTGAGAAGAATAAGATGCAGGAAGCGTATTAGGGAGTGTGCTTAGGCTCAACATCTGTGGAAGGGAAGGGAAGGGAAGCATCGGGCAGAGAGGGAAGCTGAGCTGTGATGTGGTCTTAACAAAGCCTTCAGTTGACCTTATAGGTCTGACACTGGGATAATCCATTAGAGTTGTTGCCCTTTTGTACCTGGGAGGCCAGGCCTTTATACGCTCACATTAGCAATTACTGGGTCAGGCTGCCCTTGCGGGAGTGGGTACCTTAGACAAGGGCAGTTTCCAGGAAGGGGCTGAGAGCACCTGAGGGGCTGAGTCCTTCAGCTCTGAACTGGGGGCTGGGTGGAGATTCTTGTGTCTATGCAGACGCCTCCTTGCTCTGCTCAGATTGACCTCCTTGTGTAATTTCTGGGAGCAAAAACTCCAGGATCTGTGTGTGCCTCTTCTCTTGGGGGTCTCAGGGCCTCTTTACCACAGCTGCTCTTAGGGCCACGGTAGTACTCATTAATGTCCTCTCCTAACCATTCTAGATTCCCTTCACTCTCAGCGAGCTCCTCTGCTGGTCCAGGTGATGTACTTGGTGTTGGAACATGGACCTGCGTCTCTGAGGGGTAAGAGACCCCGGTCACCATGTCCATCTCAGGTTACAGCTGGTGTACTTGTTCATTTACCATCAAGCTCAGGCAGGGCTGTACCTGAAAGAACCCCTGTGGATCATAAGAGTGTCCGACATACCCCTCCCTGCCCCCATTGTGCAATAGCAGCCCTATCTCCTCCTTCTCTTCATGGTCCTACCCAGAAGGATGCCAACTCTCCTTCTTGCCTGTTTAGTCCCTGAGCACAAAGAGCCCAAGGTGCCCTATAACAGCTGTCATTTGTAGTTCAGCAGAGTTCTTGCTGTGCCCCCTGGTAGAAGCACTTGCCCTTTGGGGAGAAGACACTAAACAACCCAGAGTTGCAGGGATGGGAAACACATATTTCCCAGTTGGGTCCCTGGCAGTGAAGGTAAAAGGGGTCGCTCCTGCTTCTTCCCCTTGTTTCTGGGATCCATGTGTTCTCCCTTTGGAAACACAGCACCCTATAAAGGGCAGAGATTTACAACGCACAGTGCGTCCTGGAGGGTGTTGCCTTATCCTTGCAGGGAGTCGTCTCTGGAATGGCGCTTCGGTTGTGCCTTCGGTAGGCCATTCCTCCTCGCTCAGGTTGGCAGGTGCAGGGTGATGTGGTATTTGATATAGCTAGTGGATCCTGCAGCCACGTGGCCTTTCTTGCATCTCATTGGCTGTTAAACAAGCCCCTTGGTCTGGTGTGTGCTGCTGTGTGGATCCCATGCCAGTGCCTCAGACACCCCGTAAGCCCTCACATAGGGTTGGTTGACTGAGGCCACAGCAACAGAAGATGCAAATCCATATCTAGAACATGTGTTTGTTTCTATAAAAGTGAATCACTGTGCTTTCCAGTGTGAAAGGGGTCTGAGGTCGTCTACACAAGGGGCTGTGTGTATCTCTGAGGCATGGTGCCACCTTGGGGAGGGAGTGTTGCTCTGTGTTGCTGGCAGGATGGATGTTTGACAGCACCAGTAGCTGGATCAGCGCTGGTGACTGGGTCTTGGTTCCCTGCATGGCCTCTATCCCTGTCACCATGTCTTGTCTACACCATCCATGGGCTCATTGAACCAGCACTGGGGTGACTGATGACGGAGGGTGGCTGATGTCAGCTGACCGAGTCATTTTGTCTGCCGCATCGTTTAGTGCCTCTTCCGTGATGGGTGCTCTCTGGAGGGCGCTAAAATACAATACATATATCTTCACTCTTTATGCCCACTCCCCTGGTCTACCACGTGCTGCTAGCTAAGGCCACCTTTTCCTCGATCTTTATTCCTTCCTCTTACCTCCTAGGAATACTTCAACACTCTGTATAATCTTGAGCCACTTCTCTTCCTCAACATTACGTATAATCTTGAGTCACTGTTCTTTCCAAAGAGGATGACTAGCTGTACTGTCTGAAACTGGACATTTGGGAAGAGAGCTCTTCGCTATTGCCTTTCAACACCACCCCTGGGTGGGACTGTCCAGTGGCCATGGTCTGTTTTCAGTGTGATCTAGATACCGAGCCAGCGCATCTAGAAGTCAGGCTCAGGTGTTTTCCTCCTCCACCAGCTGATCCTCAGGGCCATAGGTGTGTGCTAGCAGGAAGGTACCGGAGCAGCAGCAGTGGATGACGTGGGAGACGGGGCCACGCCCTTCTCAGGATCAATTGCTGCTGGGCCAACTTGGTCTTGTGACTTGGTGGGTCTGATAGAACCCAGCTCATAATGGACATTTCTGGTCACTTCATGCCTCGGGTCAAGCCCTCCATCTCTACCAGGGCCCAATAGCACTCAAGGACCTATTTTTCAAATAGTGCCTAATTTTCTTACTCCAGAGCCCTAAGAGTGTAGATTGTGATACGTCTGTTGGGACTGCATAACCTTCACGTGGTGGCTTTTCCCACCACAAGTACCTCCAGTGCTGTAGAGTTTATTGGGTCTTATGGCTGAAGTGGCAGGGCTGTTTGCACTTGCATCCTGGATCTGCTGCAGAGCCCTTTCCTGCCCCAGGCGCGGCTCAGAATGGACAGCCTTTGACGTAAATGTGCTGTAAAAGTATTTCCAGGACTAAGTTGTCTTTAAAACCTGAAGAGGCCTCCCAGGCTTTGTGCGGAGGAGGCCAGGCGCCTGCAGAATCATTCTCTACCGAGGAAATGAATGAGAACGTCCATCCAGGAAGAAGTAGGATTGCATACCTTGCTCATGCTGATATGTTTGATTTTGGAATAAGCCCATGGGAGTACTTTCCTGTGGCTATCGTATTTTTTTTTCTTTTTTTGGCTTATGTGTTTCAAGGGTAGGATTGTTTGTCAGGTTATTTCTGTGTATTTAATATGTAAACATCTAATAATAGCAGGTGAATCACCACTTTGATTTTCATTCTGTGACACTGGAAGTACACGACTAGGATTTCCTTTGTTTGAAATGTAGGTAAAATTAATGGATCCAAATGACTTAATGGGAAGTTCTGAGATGAAATGTTTATTCATATTAGAATAGCCTATATATTTCACAAAAGCCTGGTATATGTCTTTTGCCCCTTCAAAACTCTTCCGTATTTGTTTTGGGACTATGTTTTTCTTCATCCTTCAAATCAGGACCGGAGGAAACGTTTACCCATATCAACAGAGCAAAGTATAAATTTGTTTTGAAAAAGTAGAAAGTGTTTTTAAGAGTCAAAACTGTGTGAATTACTAAGCACTTATTTTAGATATTTTTGAGGTTAAAAGGAAGACAGAATATTCTTGACTTTCCCCTCTGTTCAATTAATTTTCCCCCATTGATTCTACTCTATTCCAAGCTTTATAAAAGAGCTGGAGACTACCAAGATAAATAAGACATAGTCCTGGACACAAACGAGTTCAGCAAATAATAATCAGAACATTAAAGATAATGGTAGGAATAGCTTCCGTCTAATTAACTTTGTGCTAAGAGCTTTACGTGAATAATCTTATTTAATCTTCAATATGTTCACTGTCCTTTACCCCCATATACACTTGTGCCCTCCCTTCCCTCTTAACCAGCTTAGATCCCACAGTTTATCCTCAATTCCCTTGAGTTTCTTTCTCCCTTCTCAGCACTCATCTAGCAAAACCCTTGTGAAAGTCCACACGCTGCCTACTCCATGCCTGCATGTATACAGCTGTACATGACTGGAGGCGTAGCCACACCATGCTTACGGGTCTCTCTTTAAATTTATGGCCGCTCCCTGAGGGGAATCCTTAGTGCTGCCAGGGAATCACATGGTATTTCCCTAGCCCCTTGAATCTCCTAAAAACTGATTTTATACCAGCTCCTTTCCCCTCTTAACGTTCACTACCTTCTCTTCCAGACTGTCGTAGCTGATGGCAGAGAAAACAGACGCAGTCATAAGAGAGCTGCCATAAACTCCCACCATGAACTTGACCTAGCTGCCTGTCTCTGTGCTGTATACTCTTCCCCTTAGTTACTCGAGGAGGAACAGTCCTTGCTCCTGGCTAAGGGGAAGCCCTCCATTTGAACACTAGATGTCACCTGTGTTGTCTATTCAAGAACCCCGACAGCAGTTGTTCCATTTCTCTCCTGCATCGTGAAGTTTCCTCTTCTTTCTGAATCAGCCCCGTTGGCATAAGACGTGCTATTTCCCTCATATTAGATTCTACTTTCTCTGCTAGTTACTGCTCCGTATCCTTGTCCCCGTTTACAAAAAAAAACCCTTGAAAGAGTTGCCTGTATTAGGTGTTTCCAGTTTCCACTTTGATTTTCTTTTGGAAACGCTCCAATCAGATTTCAGCTCCACAACTTCATTAAGACTGCTCTGGCACACATACCCACATGCTAGGTATGCAGTAAATCTGACCAGAATAATTTAATACTTGCTTACACATATACAAAACTACCCCACTGTGAGGTGGGTATGAAGATACTCATTTTATAGGTGCTCTGGTCAAGGTCCTTGGTGATTTCACACACTGATGAACTCTCATTTCCCATCGTCCTTGACCTTTCAACAGCATGTGAACACTTTCTCTTTTTCGAAATAATTTTATTTCTTGACCTTCACAATACTGTACTCTCATGGTGTCCCCACTGTCTCACTGACCACTGTCTCTGATGCTTTTTCTGGTTCTTCCTTTATCCTCAGGATGCTCTTACTTACCTCAGAGCTCTACCTCCACTCCCATCCTTGGTCAGCTCATCCAGCATTGTTCCTTTATATGATAGCTAGAGATTGACTGCTCCCAAATTTGTATCTCTGGCCCAGCTGTTCCCTTAGATTTCTAATCTCGAATATCTACCTGCTTGCTCAACATTTCACTTGGATGTTTAATAGGAAGGTCCACAAGCATATTCCTGACTTTCCCCCCATCCCATTTCTCCCACAATTTTCCCTATCTCACCTTCATCTTTGGAGTTGCTCAGGCCGACACATTTAGTGTAATCTTTGATTCCTCTTTTTCTCATACCCCAGTCAAATCCATCAGCAAATATTGCTGGCTTAACCTTGAATCATATCCAATATCTGACCATTTCGCACCGCTTCCACGGTTACGATTTGGTTCAAGCAACCGCCATCTCACCAGACCTTCTGTGATCCCTGATACGGAAAATTCCAGCCCATCCTCAAGACGCTGGAATGACTTTCATTTCCCCATCCCTGCTGTATTTATCCCCAATGCACTTGCCGCCATTTTAAACGCTATATACTTTTGAAAACACTATATAACTTTTTACTCTTGATTTATGCCTTCTCTAGAATGGAAGCTTCAAGAGGGCAGGGATTTTGTCAATTTTATTCAAATATTTGTATCCCTAGTGCCTATAATAGGTACTCAATAAATATTAGTTGAATGAATTAATAAATCATCACAAAAACACTGTATGGTAGGTAATAAGATGCTCATTTTAGAGGTGAGGTAACCAAGGCTCAGAAGCTTGAAATAATCTGCTGAAGGTCATAGAAACAGGAGCTGGATGAATTGGAATGTGGCAGAGGTCCCTCTATTCCCAAGTCCAGATCCTTAAACAGTATACCATCCTGGATTCTAGTCCATAGTTTTCCTTCTGAACTCAATATCATTTTTTTCATTTTTAATTAGTTTATTTAATTAATTTATTTTTGGCTATGTTGGGTCTTTGCTGCTGCAGGCAGGCTTTCTCTAGTTGTGGTGAGCAGGGGCTACTCTTCGTTGCAGTGTGCGGGCTTCTCATTGCGGTGGCTTCTCTTGTTCTCTTCTTGAGCACGGGCTCTAGGCACACAGGCTTCAGTAGTTGTGGCACACAGGCTCAATTCTTGTGGCTCACTGGCTCTAGAGCACAGGCTCAGTAGTTGTGGCGCCTGGGCTTAGTTGTTCTGCGGCATGTGGGATCTTCGCGGACCAGGGATCAAACCCATGTCCCCTGCATTGGCAGATGGGTTCTTAACCACTGCACCACCAGGGAAGTTCCTTCATTTTTTTTTTAAAAGGAAGTTCTTTAAATGAACACAAGGCCTTTGATCTTCTCTTACACTTTGATGGCAGGTCCTTTCGAGCCACAACTCTCTAATCACTGCTCAGGTACCAAATCTATTCTACAGAGTCATTCTTTGGCCCATGTATTGCCTTGGAATTTTGTGACTGTATCCTATTAGCAAAGTGATTCCTCACCATTTTGAATTTACTTGCTCTGAAATCTAGAATCAGGCAACTCTAAGAAGGCTTACAGAAGCATAAATATTCTTAAATCTAGATTCTTACCACATGCCCTTCAATTACAGGAAAGTTCTTATTCCATCTCTTTCTTCAGACACAGTTTGAAACATTCTTACATTCACTCACCTAATAATAATTGAGCAGTTTCTATGGGCAAGGCCCTATTCCACACACTCAGGACTCAGCAGTGAATAAAAGAGACACATTCCCTGCCCTCAGAGAGTTTACATTCTAGGGATGAGAAGGAAGATAATACTTAATAATAAATTAATATATTATGTGGTGAAAAAGTACTGTGAAGATAAATAAAGCATAGAAGGGGGCTAACAGGTGACAGATGGTATTCTCTTGAATAAGGGTATAAAATAGACTCCCTGAGATCCAGGATATTATTATTATTATTGACACCTGTAGCACAGGGTAAATACTGTGTGAGTATTGTGAGAATGAATGAATAACAGTGAAGAAGAGAGCCCAGTTAGGAGGTTACTGCAGTAGTCCAGGTGATAGCTGCTGGTGGCTGGACACAGAAAGAAGCTCTGTAGATGGAGAGAAGAGATCACAGTGTGTATATATGTCAAAGACAGAACCAATAGTATTTCCTGACAGATGGGATGTGGAGTGCAAACTGGATTGGACTGAAGGAGAGAAGTCAAGGTTTGGATGATGCCAAACCTTTGGTCTGAGCAACTAGAATAAAGTAGCCTTGACTGAGGTGTGGGAAGTCTATGGATGTGGTAGGTTTGGTGGCCAAAATTAAATTTCTTTGGGACCATAAAGTCGCTCAGTGTCTCCCTCTCCCTCTCTCATAGTTTCCTGAGATATCTAAAGCCAAGTACTGCTGTGTATCCAAGGAAAACCATTCAGAGTCATTCTACTGTGGAAAACACCCATGCTGGTTCCACTCCTCACTCTCTTGGCCAGACACAGAGGCATCCTGTGTTGATCACGGCCTTTCTTCTTATTCCTTGAATAAGAAAGGCACCGCCAAGGAAGGCTTTTTTTCTTCAAACTCATCTTAGACACTTGATTTTGATTTAAGAAAGAGAAAGATGATTGAAGGGGATGAAAGAGGGAGAAAATAGTGTTTGTTGTACATTTCTGCTGATGGCAACAGCTTGAACCGATTAGCTGGTTATTATGCATTCCTGTGCATGGCTTTTCACAGCAGTCTGATCCAGAGAAACACATCACAAGTCCTATTCTGCATGGCTTCTTGCATGCAAGCCTGACCTCAAAGAGATTAACCAAGTCTTGTAATTTGAAACAACAGACACACACAAAATCATCAAGTGATCAAAAATATGGTATAAATCTATTTAGTAGAGAGTGTTCTGGATTATAATGACAGTAACAGAAGAGATAATTAGGATGCAAAGAAAGGAAACAAAAACCTGACAAACCCATGAAATTAAAAAAAGGAAGGCAGTGGTATTTCTTTAGGATTGTAAATGTCCCCTACATATTTTTTGCTTTTCCTAAGAACTTGCAAGTTCCCTTCAAATAAAATTGGAGCAGTTAAAACTATGGGAAAGATTCAGAGAGACCTCTGCAGGGTTGCATAGTATGTAGTTAATTCTCTTTTTACTCTGTTCTAAATATAATCCTGCTCATTTGCATGCCAATCCCCAGAATGCTTTGTAATTTCACAACTCTTGGCTAGTGGTCTCAGCACTTAAGCTTTAAGAACAAAGCAAAATGTTTAGGGCGTGCCTTTCGCTTCAGTCTCTCCCCTCCCCCCCCCACCCCGGGCTTTGCAAACGAGTACAGGGAGGTGACCTTTGCTTTGCATTCATCCTCCAAGAGTATCACAGAAATAAAGTGGAGAATGCTGTGGACTTCTCCTGTGAAGACTGCATTCAGTCTAGTTACCCATGAATAACCAGCCGCTGGATTAACTCGAGAAGGAGTGTTTCAGGGGGGCTTAGTCTGCCGTTTGATTATGTGACCAGGCTGGTTCATTTCAGGTTTATGGAAAGCCCAAGCTGGAGTATTCTGTACCCTCTTTCTGTGGATGCTTTTATAGCTTCTCTATTGCAAAGGAAGCCTTCAAGTTAATGAGGAGATATCCCGAAGTGTGGTCGGTGGCCTGCCTTGGAGAAATGTGAATGAAAGATCTCTTACACAGACCTAGTCATGCTCCGTGATATCTACAGAATTTCTATTTAGGGAGCATTAGGATCCACAATGGGGTGTGGTGGTCGTGGGAGACTTGTCTTGCGAGGGCTTTATAATTTTTGCATAGCAAGCCATTTTTGTTGTTGCTGTTATCCAAGTGGTATATTTGGGATTATTTTTTTCAGGAGAGCTGAGAAAGCTCCCTCATCCGACCATCCCTCAGCCCCGAGCCACAGTGGCTCCTCCAAACATGCCCCCCTTGGCCTTCTATTTGAAGCGGGTAGCAAAAGGATAAGATATTCCAGCACGGAAAGGTCATGTTTTTGCTCCTCATAGCACATTGATCTCTATCAGCCCTGCCTAAAGTAAACTCGGCATTGTGAACAGGGCACACCGGATCGCTCACAAAACCCACCGCTGCGCAGTAATGTGCCAGGGCGTTTGGCTTCTCACTACAGGTGTTTTCTACTCTTTACTCACGGAGCAGCGTTAATGCTTTTCCTTCGGTTCTGAGAGCCAGACAGTGGAGTTCCTTTAAAACATTATTTTGAGAATTATTTTTACAATACAGAGAATGGCTGATGGTAGCTGACACGGTGCCCCCTCGCAGCCGTCCGAGAGTGAGGGGTTGCTTCGCATTTTCTGATGCCTATTTTCATGGTCTCGGGATAGCAGCGGCCGGCCAGGCTGCACAAAGTCAGCCCAGTTCTCGGCTTTCTAAGGGGTCGCGGCGGCTGTTTGCACCCAGCGACCAGCAGAGGCGGCGCTCGGCCTCCGCGATAACAAAGGCAGCTGCCGTCGCATCCAGCCCGCGCGGTGGCGAAGGAGAGCGGGTTCCGAGAGGGAAGTCCAGAGCCGTCTCCTTTCTGAAACCAGGGTGGGGAAGGTGGGGAATCGGACCACGGGCAAGTCGGAGGCGTGGGCGCTTTCCCGGGCTGCGGCGGGGCCAGGAGGGCTACGCTGGTGCCTCTCTGCCGCCGACACCAGGGACTGCAGCATCCCCGCCCCGAACAGTCCCTCGCGCCCCCTGGTGGCGGTGGAGCAGGCTGGCTCCGCTGCACTCGCAAGTCACCAGAAAAAAAAAAGGAAGAAAAAGTGGGTGAGGCAGATGCAAGGAGGAAAATCAATAGGGATAAGAGAGAAGAGGGAGGAGTCGCGGATCAGCCATTCTTGTCTTACGGGGTCCCAGCTGGCACCGCAAAAGAAAGGAAAAAAAAAAAAAAAAGCCCGGGCGTGAACGCGAGTGGAGGAGGGTGTGTGTGTGGGGGTCGGGGGTGAAAGGGGGACCGGGGAGATTTACTATTGTCTCTGGCAGCCGCCGCGGGAGCCGGGGAGGGGGGCGGAGGCGAGAGGAGGAGGCGGCGGCCGCGGCCAGCGCACCATTCGCTCCACCTGATCTTGGGGCGCTGTGCGCTGAGGAAGGCGCGGGCGAGCAGGAGTAGAAGAAGGAGGCAGGGAGGCAGCTGCTGCAGCCACCGCCGCCACCATGTCCTACCAAGGCAAAAAGAACATCCCGCGGATCACGGTGAGTCGGACGCCCGGACTCCGCCGTGGCTCGCTCGCTCCTGGCCGGCTGCACCGCGGATGGGGGCGGCTTGGATCCCGCCGGCTTCCCTGGGCTGGTACCCGGGGAGGGACGGGGGCCCGGGGCCGGGGCGGGGGGGTGGTGTGTGGAGAGCGGTGGTCAGTCCGGCCGGCGCGGCGGGGCGCCACCCAGACGGAGCGACCCTGGGATTTGGGGAAAACCAAACAAAGAGGAAACCCAAACAGTGGCGTGGAGAACTTTGGATTATTTATCTTCCTTCCCCACCACCCGGTAGTTTCCAAATAACACAGGGGTCTCGGCCCTCCCTGGACCTCCGCGCCGCCTGGGTCGTCAGTGTGTGCTGCCCCAGGCGAGGTATGTTTTTTGTAGAAGGTTCCTTTTGGCGGGGCGGGGTATGGAGAGATGACACCTTTCCCCAGGGGTACTTGGTAGCCCGACCGCGCCCCTCTCTGAGCTCCAGCCCCGTGGCTCCCCGCCCCCACCCCCCTACCCTACCACCCCGCGACGGTGATGGGATGCCTGGACATCCGTCTTCACCTTGGCCACTCCTTGCTTGTATTCACCCCAGTTCATATTTCGGTGCATCATACTCGGACTCGACAGCTAACGTGGCTGTAGTGAGAATGACCAACTTTTTTTTGCCCTTGATGCCTTTACATTTTTCCTGTCATTTCTCCCCCTCATCCCAAGAAAAGGCTGAGTTTTTAGAGCAGATTTTAGTTTGCGGTGGCAGCGCACGCTGTGTGCATGCCGTGTCCAACTGCCATTGTGTGCAAAGCCGAGCCTCCCGCGGCCGGCGGGTGTCAGATGCGCTGGGCGAGCGTCTAGGGCGGGGTGGAGAGGAGATGTGCCATAATCAGGTACAGAAGCCTCATCTTCGCTGGCGTCCAGCAAGCAGCTCTCGCGACAGAATACCGCTCCCTGCTGCGGGATTCCTCCAGGTTGCGCTGAAATGACGCCTCGAATGGAAGGGACATACGACAGGCTGGAATGGGCATTTTCAAAAAGGGGGCAAGACAAAAACAACAGAACACCCACTGTCATTTGTTAGTTGAGCACGAAGCAGTGCGGTTGTGCTTTGTCTGTAGTGAATGGTGTGTGTGTGTGTGTGTGTGTGTGTAGTGGGGGAATGGGTGGCTACTCCATCTTTGCAAGACGAACAAAGGAAGTGATCAGCTGGCCCCTGGGAGGCTCTGCAGCTGCCCTAGGGCACTGCTGTACCTGCTACTGTAGTTCATTTGCCGGGATCCACTAGGTTTTGCTGTGGGCATGAGTGTCTTTGCACTTGCTGGGTTAGGCTTGGAGCAACCTGACTGCAGTGCAGGACCTTCCCCTCTGCAGGCAGGAGGAAGCTGTTCTTGCCTCTAGTGCACTTTATTGTCAAGTGGTTTATTTCTATGGCAGTACCCTACCTTTTTCATGCACCTGAGCTTCACCGGACACAAGCGTGCCCCACCCCTACCTGCTGTCCACTTGCTCCTAGGGAAGCAACACTCCCCAGGGGGATAGAGTTGGGATGGGTAGGGATCCTTTTGCCAGGTAGAGGCGTTGGGTTTAAGCCCATCCTCCTTGACCACTGCCTGATATCACTGACTTCACATTATTGTAAAAGCATAGTGAGGCTTTTATAATACACAGTATTTTCTCAGTGCCAGTTGTCTTTGCAAAGAGCTGTGGATGGTATTATTTTTTTTAAAAGCTGATTGAGACAAAAGCTTAATTTTTATACTTATTTCTCTAACTCAGGAGAGATGAGCCTCAGCTCTCATGCTATGATGTGTGGAAGTTATGTTGCATACATACCACTTGCTTTATATCCAGTGTGCATTTGCCAGTTCTCCTGTTTGGGATAAGCAGAGAACAGATTATATTTTTCTTCCCAGTCTGAAGACTGCAATGGTTCTTCTTATGGATTCAGCCTATGCTGTGGCATTGAGAGCCATGCCCATTCTTCTAGGTATCACTTAAGCCACCTTTAAGGAAAGATACAGAAATTTAGCCCATATGATAACAGCCTTAGAAGCCCCTGTAAGTGTGGCTGGGCCCTAGTCCCAGGGCCAGGTTTGCAGGGGGCTCCCTTTTGTTCCCACTTGAATGGTCTTCCCTGGGGTGCATCCTTCATTTTCAGTGCTGCTTCCATCCTTTCTCTGCGTGTGGGGCGTGGTGCTGCATAGCAGCCTCTGCCTTGAAGCTGAGGCTGTGCCTTCGGCAGCTGTGACGGGAATGGACGGTGGCTGTGAATTTCTTCCAGCCGGCCTGACTTGCATTCATTGTTGAGAGGGGTATGGGCTGGGGAGAGGCAGAGGGACATGGCAGGATGGGAGTGTGGGTCCTTGGGGGCAAGGAATCCATTTGTTGATTTTTCTCATGCTTTGTTTTTGTATTTCCTTGAACAAGAATTCTATTTTAGAACAGAACAGTGTTTTAATTTTTGTACATTTGCAGGTCCATAGATGATTACGGTTATCTGCATACTACCAGGGGTGAGATACCCTTCCTAGGTATAGCTAAAAACATAAAAATACGGACACAGGTCTATATATACAGAAAATATGATTAAAGATCTAAATAGAACATATGTCTCCTGCTGTCAATTCTAGTCCGTTTTTTAAAATGGTAAGATTATGGAATTTGAGATAAGTTTCCTATCCTCTCTCTATTCCGGTCTGTGAACTGCCCCACCCAGTAGCTGGAATGTCACTGTAATCTGGGGACTGATGGGGGCAGTCTTTCTTGCTGAGTACCTTTGCCTCACAGGCACAATTTGGGGGACACAGTAAGGTTTTGTTTGCTTATCTTCTGCTTTTCCTTCTACCTCTTTTTGCTGCCCTCCTGAGAGCAAAGCCTTCCTACTACCCTGTGTTTATTGGTTTCTCTGTCGCTGGTAGAATTGGCTGGGGCTTTCCCTGGGAGTAGCTCAGGCCTCAGATCTTATTGTTCTCAGGTCACCTACCTGAGTAATCTGCATGTCCTTACCCCAACACTAGCCCTTGCTTCTAAATGGCAGAGACAGCAGTTTGGGTCGCCCAGCCAATCAGAGCAGGGACCTGGTATTGTCATCCACCTCTGTCTCCTCTCACACAGTGCATGGCACATAGATGCCTAGTGATGATTGGTTAAATCAATAAATGAATTAAAAATGGTTCCTACTAAGAACAGCTCACACCTACTGAGTGTTTATTCTGTGTCAAGTATTGTGCCTTATGTGCATTGTTTCATTTAATCCCTCAAATCAACACTGTCTGAGAGGTACTAGAGTTATCTCTATTGTATAGATTCTTTGCTTCTGCCCGGGGTCATAGATATAATAAGTGTTCGAGGCAGGACTCAAGCCTCCACACCTGATGGAAATTAAAGTGCATGTCCCTCACCACCGCACTGGTCTTGGTGGCTCTGCCCATACCATCACTATTATGTGGTGTTGGTAGGGCAAATGGTTTAGATCCTATAACGTGGTCTCTCTTACTTTTTACATTGAATAAATGTAAACTTGGGGGATGGTAGCTGACCATCTCAATTCTGCAGGTAGAAAGTTTGGCAAGTCATTGTATTCTTCTGAGATAAGCTACAACTTGAAGCTGACTGCAAGAGTGGGTGGAGATCTAACACTTAGGCTCCAGTGCTTTACATGTATTCTCTTAGCAGGGTCTCTGCAAAAGCCCATTTTACAGTTCAGGAAATTGAGACCTAGATCGATGAAGTCAGTTATCCAGAGTTGCACACTGAGGATTTGAGGCAAAGCTGGAAATCCAACACAAGTCTTGTCTGACTTCACAGCCTCAGCTGCTTCCCAGAGGTACCTGCAGTGGAAAATTTGAAAGCTGTGGATAAAGAGCTCCAGAATTCCCCCTAGGAGACAAATCACCGAGAACTGGCTTTTGGCAAATACCAGTTGGAGTTCTGTAAATACTATCTTGCAGCTCATGCATTTCTGCCACACTGAAAGTTGGGGTGTATGTGTGTGATGTTTAGGATTGCTGGAAGACACCATCCTCTGTCCAGAACACGACCTGGAGAGTTTGGTCTTAGGGTACGTAGTCAGGGCGCTGTGAGCTCATTTGAAGGGTGTGATTGTGAGCATTGTGGGTGCCATGGGAATTTTTCACTTGGGAGGAGAAGTAAAGGAGCTATGTGAACTGGAGGAAAACCCAGATCTCTGAACTGAGGGCCTTGAACTAGACTAGAACCTGGGGAAGGGACAGTGCAACTCCTTCCCTGGACCTGTGCCTTCCTTTTGCTTCAGTAGGTGTCACTTTGGATCGGGAGCAGATATTAGGAGATGGAGGTCCAGAGTTTGGGAGACCAAAAGAAGAGGTGTCACCCAAAGCCAGCTTGATCTGTGTAAGGCATCTTGGAAGGGAAATTCCAGAGAAAAGACAGAGGAAAAATATCAAAGACTTAGGAATGGGAAGCATCTTAGATATCTGATCGTAGAAACCTCAGCTCAAGCCCTGCCTGGGGTGTGTGTTTGTTACTTTATTTTTTGAACAGGTCTGTGGTGATTCGCAGCCAGGTTATTCCTCTTGCTCAAACACTAGCAAAATGCCTCAGGTGGATAAAGAGAGCTCTGACTATTAGTAGCTGTGACGGAGCCAGCTGGGCACTTGGGGGAATTCTGGAGGAATAGATTTCCTGAGAGGATTCAAGTCTGTGTAGTAGAACTGTCAGTTTATAAATAAAAATCCTCCCTCATTATCTCACCGGGATGTTGAAAGGCTCAGATGAAGGAGCGACTGTGGACCGTGGTCTCTGAACCCCGAACGTATGCAAGCTAGGAAACTGATTTATTTATAAAATCTTAACTACTTTGGAATGTGGAAATTAATAAAGGAGGACTTGACAAAGGTCTGAAGTAGGAAGAGGCTACTTAGGGGTCAATGTTTTAATACAAGTTTTCTAACCCAAACAAAAATTAACACAGTGTTATATAAAAACTCTGTTTTTTCCTGCTTAGTTATTTTACAGTGTTTCTCAGAATTATGCTTGTTTTTAATTTCTGACACGCTAACGAGGCCATTAGACTACCTTTGGACTTGGATACAGAGACTCTCCCTTAACCTAAAGAAAGGGCATTTTCCTTATTCAGTTGAACTATATTGCTTTTGGTCCTAATCAGCTTCTAGCCTAGACTGACCGCAGATTATGGATACCCTTTCTAGCAGTTTCTTCACAACTCACTGTTGAATGGCTTTTTCTCTGTCCTTTCTCCTTAGTTAGGGAGAAAAAAATGATTTGGAAAAGAACCAAGAAACTCTTCATATCCTAAAGGGCCCTCTCTTCTTTACCCATTGACATATTTCATAGAACTGTTTATGTCTGCTTATTATATTTGAAAAATCACAAAATGTTTACAACAGTTGGAATGCCTCCCTAGGAGGTAAATGTACCTCTCTTTGATTAAATCACTGCTTCTAATCCTAAAGGGACTGGAAATGTAAATATGCCATCACCTCCTGGAATGGATGCTAATCGGAGGACCGGACTGCGCCCTGGCCACACCCTCCTCAAATCAATGCACTTCTTTACCTTTTCTCCTATTTTCTGTAGCCAGAGGGAAACAAATGAGAAGGACCCTGGACAACCCAGAGAGATAGGCTCCTCTGTTTTCAGACCCTTCTACTGTGAAATCTCCCTTTCATCAAATTCAATATGTATCTATTTCAATATATGAAATAGACCAAAAAAATAATTTGGTGGAATAGGGTGAGCCCCTCAACTTGGCCTCTTCTTTGGCCCTAGTCTGTATGTGGAGTCTAGTATAAAAATGACTTCTCTGGGGGAACATTTCTTCTGTTAACTAGATTACAGGGGACTCAGCGCTTGGAGTAAGGATAGTGGAGCTGTTATTTATCACTACCATTTATCGAGAGCCTTAGCGCAAACCACATGGGTCATCTCATTTGACTCATGACAGCTCCTATAGCTAAAATGGTTAACCATCATTCTGTGTTCTGGATAGAGGCTCAGAGAGATTAAGTAACTTGACAAAAGTCACACAGCTGCAAAAGTAAGATCCTGGCATTGATTCCTCCAGAGATGAGTTGGTTTCATAGGTAGGAAAGCAGCAATTCCATACTCACAGGTGACTGTCCCCACCCCCTTGCCGTCAGCTAGCCAGACCTGTTAGCTCAAAAAAGGGGGCCAGTGTTCACAGGGTGGAAGGGGTGGGAATGGTCAGGTCAAACCTTATCACATCACCACTGGAATGACTGAGCCCATGTCCTTCTAATAGTGGGTCGTGCATTGCTCTGCCAGCTGTCTGAGTTAGCTTCTGGCTCTTTTCCCCAGGAGCATGTGTGTGTTCAGGGTGGAAATGCAGATGCTGTTTTTCTGCCTTGCATAAGTGCAGATCTGGGCCCAAGGCCCCTTCTCACTCTCTGTCCCTGTCCTCTTCCCAGACATAGAACGAGCCAGGCTCTCTGTTCTCCTTCAGCCAGGCCGAGGAACAGAGGACACACCCAGCATTCTAAGCCAGATGGGGGAGCTCTGCTCGGGAATGGTCCAGGAACAAACGGGAACATCTGGAACTAAAGGGCACAATTCTCTTGGCTAAGTTAGTCCTTTTTCTATGGACGGGCTGGACAGTGAGCTATGAAGGATAAAATGAGATTTTATTTTTTAAGAGAGGGGTTCCTCTGACAGGTAGAGCAAAGGGGTCCTCTTGTTTGATGACACAGGGAAAGGAAGAGCGCCCTGCATGGAGTGTTGGCACATTGCGGTTCAGGCCTGCCCTTGCCTCTAATTTATGTGTGACTCTGGGCAAACGCCTTATTATCCCTCTCAGATTCTGCATCAGTCAAATGTGGGCATTGAACTAGATAATCCGCGAGTCCCTGCCAGTGCAAATGACCCTGTGAGCCTTTATTTTGTCTTCTATTTTCTCCTGAGATCATGGTCAGCCCTCTGTACTATGTTCCAAACTTGCAGAGAGGAGTTCTGATCCCTCCCCATAAGGGAAGAGAGAGCAGTGAGAAAATGGATGAGGGCAGTAGTTGTTGGCTTAAGCTCAGTGGGACCAGCCAACATCTGTGTTGGATATAAGGGTCTTTGGTTGTTTTTTACCCTGAAAATCCTAGCCTCTTTCTCATTCAGAGAGTAGACTTGGTTAATAGGCTCTGTGCAAGAGAGCAATGGAATAATGATGTTTGATAGGTTTTTTCCTTAGCAGAGCTTTAGTATTAAATGAGTATTATTAAAATAATACCACGATTCATTCGCTGGAACGTACAGTGTCTCTTCTGGATAAGGCTACCATTGATAATGGCACAAAGGCAGCAGTTGCCCCAAATCTAGACTGGTCAAACAAACAAGCAAACCAACAGGGAACAGCTCCGAGTCTGTAGATGCTCCGCGAGCTCTTTTCACTTGCTTTTGCCAGTATTTGAAATGCGGTGGCTCCCGTGCAATGGAAATAACTTCCCCCCAAAGGCCAAATGACGCCACGGATGCTCCGTGAGGTAGGGAGGCATTTTTGTTTTGCTGCCACTGAATCTCCGGCACGTAGCCTTTGGCTGGCACATAGTAAGCCCTCTGTAAACATTTGTTGAATGAATGGGTACATTTATTTAACATTTACCTTGCAGGAATAATTGCAAGCGAGAAAATGATCAGATGATCAGAACGTGTATACGTTTGGCTTCTACGTCATCCTGCCTTTCACTGACAACTTTCTAGAATATTCACTTTTAAGAGATAAGGCTTGGCTCTAAGAAACCAGCATGGGATCCCTGGGCGAAGAGAAACATGACAGCGCTTTAGCAGACCAGTCAGAGTTAACTGTAGTCCAGGACCTGACTGGGGCAGATGTGCCAGGGAGTCTGTCCATCGTTTGTACTTCTTCCTTCTCAGGCCTCCACTCCTCTCCTTCTTCCAAATTCTGCATCTGGCCTCATTTTCAGCCTCTTTCAGGGGCCTCCCTGGGTACTTCTTACTTGGAAACAGATTCATCGTTTCTCTTACTGCCAATGATTTAAAAGAGTTAATGGAGACCTTTATGTCCTCTTTCAAATAGAGAAAACTACATGACTGAACCAGGATCTAACAGAGATCTTAACTGATCTTCTGGGCTTTCTGCCTTTACCCAGAAACCACAAGTCATTCCAGTTGTTAGCAGCCAGTAGATAGCCTAGTACGCATTTGCACAGCGAAATCCACCTTTCGGAAGGCTTGGCTAAGGCTTGGCTAAGTAGTTCCTTCTCATCTCAAGTAGTGTTGGCCATTTTAAAATGGAATGTTTTTGTGCTTGTGTGTGTGTTTTCCCAGAGATTTCCGGTCCCTCATCCTATTGCGTCTGTCAGCTTTCTCTGGGCTTGCAGCTATTCCTGTTATTAGCTTTTATTCTAAAATTCATTTTTGGTTTGAGGGATGGGGACAGTTAAAGCACATTTTACCAAGCTCATTTCTGTCTGTAAACTATACAGTCGATGGTCTCAATACTCTAAGTGTAATAATACTCACTAGATCTTTTTAAGGGGAGCATCTATAAGGGAAGACAAAGGGGAGAATTAAATATATTCATGGAGCTTAAAAGATTGCATTTAAAGTACTATGTGTATTAAAATGTGTCTTATATAATTAATCATGTATAATAATACCTTTTTTCTATTTTTGATTGAATATTTTATTGACCACCGTCTCTTTGCCTAGCAATGTGATGCTTGTCGCAGAAGCATCTAAAATAATGATAAGAATTAACATGTATTTATCATTTATTAAGTACTTTTTTCCCCTTATCTCATGCAATCCTGAAAACCACTCAGTTAGGTAGTTGGCTTTCCAACTAGGTCTTCCCATTTTATTGATGAGGAAACTTCGAGAGATCAGGAAATTGGCCTACGATCACACAAGCCTTTCAGTGGTGGAACCAAACTTCATACTGACTCAGAACCACATTCTTAACCCCATTCTACGGTGCTACCTTAAATTCTACCTTCTTTTATCTTCTTGCACCTCTGGGGTCATGAGACATTGGTCCAAATTGGAGTTCACTTAAGTCCAGGGTTAAGTCCTCCTCCACACCTATTTCCAGTGGGGCATGAGGGTCAGGTTATGGCAGATGGGAAGCACAGCCTATGGGTGCCCTGGTCTGCATGGGGTTGGACTCGGGAGCCCTGCCTGGTTCAGGAAGCTCTCCTGCTTTCCCCTCGGAGCAGCCTTGCTTCCAGGAACGCCAGGAGCAGCTCCACACTGTTGTACTTTCAGAGCCAACTTGCCAGGGAGGTGCCTACCATGCCCAGCACCCAAGGCTATTTGAGTTGAATTAGCAAAAAATACCAGCAAGGGCTTCTTCTTCAGGTGGATTTGAATGCCACTTTCTCATCCTATATCCCACGCTGGCCTCCCCAGCTTTTTGAATAAATCCTAAGCAAGATTCCGCTGAGGTTTTGACTTGATGGGGCTTTGTAAAACTCATGGAATCAGAAGCTCCTTAAAGAATTTTTCAGTCTAGTCTCCCCTTACCCCTTACAGATGAGGAAACTGAAACCCAAGTCCCAATTTGAGACTGACTGAATTAGGGCTTTTTCAACTGTCTGGTTTACTGTAGGATACTGAAATTTACAAAGTGAGTAGGAATTTTTTTCCAATTACAAAAAAAAAAAAAAAACCCAAAACCAAAAAAAACCCACGATGGTTGTAGAAATATTTACCAAAAAAAAAAAAAAAAATGAGGACAATAAAAATAGGCTACAGTGAAATCATTCAGTGATAGTCATTGTAAAGTTTGAGTATACCCATCTAAAATTTTTGGGCTTCCCTGGTGGCCCAGTGGTTGAGAGTCCGCCTGCCGATGCACGGGACGTGGGTTCGTGCCCCGGTCCGGGAAGATCCCACATGCCGCGGAGCGGCTGGGCCTGTGAGCCGTGGCCGCTGAGCCTGCGCGTCCGGAGCCTGTGCTCCGCACTGGGAGAGGCCACAACAGTGAGAGGCTCGCGTACCGCAAAAAACACAAACAACAAAAATAATTAAAAAATAAAATAAAATTTTTTCTTCCTACGATATATGCTGTTTATTAAAATAGTATGGCATATTGTTCATGCTATTTTATGTCCCGCTTTTCATTCCATAATATATTATGACATCTTTCCATGTTTTAAATATTCTTTCATAGCATAATTTTATTCTTTTTTTAAATTGAAGTATAGTTGATTTACAATGTTGTGTTAATTTTTGCTGTACAGCAAAGTGGTTCAGTTATATATATATATATATATATTCTTTTTTATATTCTTTTCCATTATGGTTTATCACAGGATATCAAATATAGATCCCTGTGCTATACAATAGGACCTTTTTGTTTATACATCCTACATATAATAATTTGCATCTGCTAATCCCAAACTCATAATCCACCCCTCCCCCACTCCCCCTCTGCTTGGCAAACACAAGTCTGTTCTCTATGTCGGTGAGTCTGTTTCTGTTTTGTAGATAGGTTCATTTGTGTCATATTTTAGATGCCATATATAAGTGATATCATATGGTATTTGTCTTTCTTTCTGACTTATTTCACAAAGTATGGTAATCTCTAAGTCCATCCATATTCCTGCAAATGGCATTATTTCATTCTTTTTTGTATGGCTGAGTAGTATTCCATGGTATATATATACCACATATTCTTTACCCATTCATCTGTCGATGGACATTTAGTTTGTTTCCGTATCTTGTGAATAGCGCTGCAATGAACATTGGGGTGCATGTATCATCTTGAATTACAGTTTTATCTAGGTATATGCCCAGGAGTGGGATTGCTGGATCACATGGCAACTCTGTTTTTACATATCATAATTTTAAATACATACATATTATCCCAGTGCTTCAGTTAATTCCATTTGGTTTGATGTTTTTGGTTGTTTCCGAGATCTTGGTAGTAACAGCAAAAATGAAATGGTGGGTGTGTTTTCAGTTACTGTTTTTTAGCTGAAGTTAAATTAAAAGCTACCCCAGGATGAGAAGTTGAGTAACGTGCCCACAGTTGCTCAGCTTGTGAGCATCAGACTCTGATTTGAGTCCTAGTATGTTTAATCTTAGTCTTATATTCTTGTCATCACTCCACTTGCTCCAGCAGTTTTGCCATTTTCCAGGGAAAACTCTGCTTTCCGTCTTTGTTTTCTCCTGCTCTCCAATGAGCACATTTGTTCCTTCACCACCACCCTTGCTCGCCTCCCTGTCTTGCTGAGGCTGTTGACATTTGTGGAGGTACACAGTGTCTTAGGACCAAAAGCTGCACAGCTGGAGAGGAAATATGCCCATTCCTTTTCCCCCTCCCTCGCCTTAATGGCTTAACCTGTAAGCTTGGGAGCTGGTTTTAATTTCACATTTTCTGTGTGTATGTGCGTTTGTTTTTAAATTTTTTCCCCCTTAATTCTTTCAAGGAGACCTTTATTTGAAATCATACACTCTTTCCCTCCAAGCCAATCTGTGCCCCATATCTTGATGAGATTACTTTGTTTGGGGATATTGATAAATTCAGAATGGGGTTTCTGGTTTATCCAACTAAGTTGGTTTAAATTATGGCCTTACAGAGAGAAAGGGCTTTAAGCAACCTAAAACATTTTAAACCAATTGAATGTAATCCTCTGCTTCTAGAAAAATTCGTCCTAGGTTTATTCCATAAAGAAGGCATGTTTTTGTTTTGTTTTGTTGTGCTTTGATTCCAGTTATTTCATTGCATGCTCTATCTCAGATTCCTTGCTGTGAGAATCCAACCTAGCTTTGCTCAGTTAAGGGCAGGAAGAGAAATAAGCGATCCATTATTGCAACCCTCTCATTTTAATGATTAAGAAAAAGTGGGCCAAAGAGGGAAGATAATTTGCCAAAGGTCACACAGCAAAATAGTTTTTAAGAACATGAGGCAAAGGACTCATTTCCCTTGCTCTGGCTCAGTGCTTTTCTCACAATTCTTTTCCCCCCCGGGGGGAAAATGTGAGGGGGTGGGTGTTATGGGCAGATTTGTGTCCATTCAAAATTCATGTGTTGAAGTTTTAACCCCCTAGTACCTCAAAATGTGACTGTATTTGGAAATAGGGTCTTTAAAAGGGTAATTAAGTTAAATAAGGTCATTAAGAGTGGGTCCCGATCCAGTACGACTGGTGTCTTATGAGAAGAAATTAGGACACAGACACACACAGAAGAGAGACCGTGTGAGGACCCAGGGAGGTGGAGCTGGCCATCTACAAGCCAAGGACAGTGGCCTCAGAAGGAACCAACCCTGCCGACACCTTGACGTTGGAGTTCTAGCCTCCAGAACTGTGAGAAAACAAATTTCTGTTGTTTAAGACAACCAGTCTGGGACAGTTTGTTGCGGCAGCTGCAAACTAATATGGGGGAAAAGTTAAGAACAAAGACATTTAAAATTCAAAACTTCAAACCGGGGAAGTTCTCAATGAATAGAAAAGGGAAACCCAGGTAATTAGTATTTCTAAGAAATAATGCCATGCCAAAGCCCATACTGACTTGATTTTCAATCGTATTTTTATATATGGCATCTCATTTCATGCTTATAACATGCCTAAGGTGTAGTTATTATTAGTTCCACTTTACAGATGAAGAAACTGAGGCTCAGAAATTTAACTTATCTAAAGTTTCGTATTTATTAGCTAAGCGGGTGGTGTTAGGTCCAAATCCATCTCCTTGTCTGACTTTAAAACCCTCACCCACTACACTGAAGTTAACCCAAGCGGTTTAGTAACCATTGTTATCAAGTTGCTTAAAGTTAGGAAGAGAAAAAAATATACTCTGAAGTCTCAGTCACCTGGAATCCACTTAATCGATTGAACAGGAGATATTTGGCCCTTGATTTTAGGGTAAAAATGGAGATCAGGGACATTTTAAAAGATAATCAAGGTATTTGAGGTCTACTGCAGAGCCTTCCCAGTGGCTTATACCTTCACATGTCAAAGTGGACAGCTACACATAATGAAGAATGAATGTTCATAGCGATGGGCCCCAGGCCCCAAAGAAATGTGACCCATCAGAAGAGAATCGGTTACGTGCGCTGGGTCTCATTTGCTAAAGCAGGAAACCCGACCCGTACATCTGTAACATGAGGGGACGTGGAAGCTGTGCCAGAGTTTTACAATTACTTATTTTAGAAGTGTTTTCAACAATAAGACCTGATAAATATGTAATCAATCAAAAAAAATTAAATGAACTTGAGCTGCTGGTAAAACCGCTTGTTATGATATGGGAACCAGAAGGTGCTTGAAATACTGAATGTGGATGGCTCTCTTGCAGCTGTGCCCTCCCTGTTTTAAGGTTGTGTGGTCTATCATTTCTAAAACATATGGGTTAAACTTACTTGGACTTTATCAGTGAGAAGACACAATCGAGTTAAGAGGTGGCCGGGCTTTGTTTCCAGCAGGTGTTGGGGTTAAGGCCCAGCTCAGCTATATAGCAGCTGTGTAACTTAGTGGGCCCTACCTTTAAAAGAGAATTTTAATCCAGCCACTTCTCACCGTTTTTCATCCCTGCCACCACCCTAGCTGAGCCTCCATCACCTTACTGCAGGAACCCTCCAATGGTCTCAGTGCTTCCACTTCGCCAACCATCAGGTCATTTCTCCATGCATAAGCAGAGTGATCCTTTTAAAATGTAAATCAGATCAAGTCACTCCCCAGCTCAAAAATCGGTTGCACTTGGAATAAAACCCAGACCATGGTGCTCAAGGTTCCACGTGGCCTGGCCCTGACTATCTCCACTGCCCCCAGTGTCTTGGCATCAGCTGTCCTCCCTTCTCACTCTCCCTTGGACCTGATGTGTTTATCTGCAGCTCAGAGCTTTGTCCTTGCTGCACCCTTGGAGTGGGGAGCAGTCTTTTCTAGGAGGCTTTACTTGTAGAACTCAGTTTGGCTGATAGCTTCCTAGATATGCCCTCTTTGAAGACCTGATCAGAAGCAGTCCCAGACCTTCTTCCAAGCCTCCATCCCCTCACCTCTTTATGTTTTTAAATTTTTAAAAATTTTTTAATTAAAAAAAAATTTATTTATTTTGGCTACGCTGGATCTTAGTTGTGGCATGTGGGATCTTTACTTGTGGCATGCAGACTTCCTAGTTGTGGCATGCACATGGGATCTAGTTCCCCGACCAGGGATCGAATCCGTGCCCCCTGCATTGGGATTGCAGAGCGGAGTCTTACCCACTGGACCACCAGGGAAGTCCCTTACCTTCTTTCTAAATGTCACTTATCACTGTTGAAATTACAGTACTTATTTATCGGCTGACTTATTCTTTGCTGTTTCAACTCCTACAGTTGCAATGGCAGGGAATTAATTTTGTTCACTCGTGTATCCCTAGTACTGTGAAAAGGAGGCATTTACAAACGTTAAATGAAGGAACGAATGCATAAATAAATAAATGAATGAAAAGGCATGTTGTTCCTTTACTTTAAACTAATGTGCTTTCCCTTAGTAAGTGGTTTAGGGAGAGCGGGTGTCAAGGAAACAGGGTTATCAGAAGACAACTAAACTATCCGCCCTATGGTCTAACCTCAAGTGAATGAAATGATCAATGAAAGATGAAAAGACTTGGGATAACAGACACAAGTCATACCACAGATGAAAACCTGCTGCATCTGAGATGACTTGAAGAGACTTGCAAAGGTCCTACCTAACTCCTTTGCTATTTCTTTTAGACACAATTTAATACATGTCACAATACACATTCTGGAATGCAGAAAACACCTGCAACTGGAAACTTCAGTTGCCTTAGCACTTTTGAAAACATTTCTGAGCAGAGACACGTCATAAAAGAACAGACTGTTTTGGAACTATTCCAAAGAAGATCATTCTCCTGGTGTTAGAATCACAGAAAGTGAACCAGTGATCATTGGGAAAAGAAGCGGGTAACTCATGGCTTTGCAGGTAGGGATGAAGTCTGCGGGCCCTTAGCCACAGGGAATCAATTCCTGTAATGTCAGCATAGCATTTGCAAATAGAAAGCAGTCTTGAATATATCCCAGGAAGTGCCTGTTGTGTGAAGCCTTAGATCTTCATTGAAGATGAAGAAACCTTTTGTCACGGCAGAATTAACTGCCCGCTAGTCTCATTTTTGCGTTCGGATAATTTTCAAGTGGTATCTCAATTATATTTATTTCAAGGGTTCATTTCATTCCAAGTCTGCCTGATCTCCTGAAGTCCTTGTTCTCAGAGCATCTGCAGTTTTCTCTGTCAATACAACTTGGAGAAGTTTGGGGCCGAAGAGTCAAAAATAGTCAGTGCTTAAACACCGATCTATCGAACGAAAGCAGAGCTGTGGGTTTGCAGGTATCAGAAGGCTGTGACCCAGAGAGTCAGTCATCACCACTGTCTGCTTCTTGTGTCAAAAAAGAGCCAGAAAAAAGAGAGAATGCCCCACCTCCTCTGCTTCCCATACTCGTTAGGAAGTATGTTTGGGTTCTTAATAGGAAGGTAGTTAAGGCCTATATGTAAACTAAAAAGAGGTGAAAAGTCAAGCTACTTTTCAGAGATAGCAGTGAGAGTGGGTAGGCATCCAGGTGAAAGGTACTGACATAAGATTTGAGTGCAACTTTGAAAGAAGCGTGCGTTTCTTGAGCACTACCATGCACCAGAATTTGGGCTTGACTCCTGACCTCAGTCCTTTGGAGCAGATATAATTGTCGTCATTTTACAGCCAGGACTGTGACTGTAAAGCCCTTCTCTTTCTCACCATTCCACTGAGCTGCCCTGGCAGATTCACCGCTTAGATCTTTTAGCTGCAAAGTGACTGACGAGGCAGGCCCCTTTGCTGTCCTGTACAGACCCAATCTCTGATGTCTGGACTCCTTGGCAGAGCAAACCGAGAGTATCTCTGCTCTTTGAAACAGTCCCTCCCTCCCATGCTTTCTCTCCAAGGGCCCTTTCTGTGGCCACCTGGTGTGAGCTGCAACACGGCAGCCGTACGTTGTCGACGCATCCACCACGGGCCAGTTTTAGGAAGTCGCAGAAGCCAGTGGTTGTGTGCTTGCAACCGCAGTCCCCAGGCAGCCCTGGCCAATTGAAAAGTATAAGGTCAGACTTGGAGAAAAATCGCTGTGGCCTTCACAAATAGATGGGGAGCAATCGCCTGTCATTTGAAGGTGCCGCTCACACATTCCAAGGCCCAAGCCCGTATTGCTCCTCTGGGGATTGCATTTTGGCTGGCTTTCAGATTCAGTGAAAGAGTTTTTTGTTTCTGAGAAGCAATAGCGGGAATTCACTGGGCTTTCCTGTCATTCCAAAGGCCCAGTCAAAGCCAGCTGCCAGGCACACATGATCAAAGTGGAGAGAGAGCTGCTTCTCAAAGAGGGAAGAGAGTCCCATTCAGTGGACAGCAGCCCCGAGAGGCAAAGTGCCTAGCTTGGGTTCGCAGAGCTGGGACCAGAATCCGGGTCCTGACTACCATTCCAGGCGTCCGTACTACCCTTCATTGCCTTTCAGTTGGTACAGCCATCTCAGTGTAGGGTTAACTCAACTCCATCCGTCAGCTTCTAACCAGCCCGTTAAATCTCAAATCCCCATTCCTGCCTATTTGGTGTGTGGCTAACCAGCACCTCAAAATTATTCTTCATGCTCTTGCACCCCAACTTTGTGACTCGTTTCTCTTCTGCATTTTTATTCATCGGTTCTTCCTGGCCAGCCTGCCTTGAAATATCATTTACCTTTAGCACTTCACTTCCTATCTATCTATCTATCTATCTATCTATCTAGTGATCTATCTAAGTATAGTTGATTTACAGTGTTGTGTTAGTTTCAGGTGTACAGCAAAGTGATTCATATATATATATATATATACACACACACACACACACACAACACATACACACACACATATATTCTTTTTCAGATTCTTTTATATTATAGTTTATTATAAGATATTGAATATAGTTCCCTGGGCTGTACAGTAGGACCTTGTTGTTTATCTATTTTATATATAGTAGTTTGTATCTGCTAATCCCAAACTCCAAATTTATCCCTCCCCCACCCCTTTCCCCTTTGGTAACCATAAGTTTGTCTTTTAGGTCTGTGAGTCTGTTTCTGTTTTGTAAGTAAGTTCACTTGTATCATTTTTTAGATTTCACAATGAGTGGTGTCATATGGTATTTGTCTCCCTCTGTCTGATTTACTTCACGTAGTATGATAATCTCTAGGTCCATCCATGTTGCTGCAAATGGCATTATTTCATTCTTTTATCATGGCTGAGTAATATTCCACTGTGTATATATACAACATCTTCTTTATCCATTCCTCTGTCGATGGACACTTAGGTTGCTTCCATGCCTTGGCTACTGTAAATAGTGGCACGTCACTTTCTCTTCCCCTTCAGTTGCTAATTAGATTCCAGTTTTCCTCTGCAGTGTACCATACATGTTCTAATCCATACTCTTGCTGTCATCTGGACCATAGCAAAGTCCTTATTCTTTTTTCCTTTTTGTAATTTTCTGTATTAAATCCTTTTTAAAAGTTATAAAATGGCATATGCATTGTGCAACTAGTGAAATAATGTACGTAAATAGAGGAGAAAGAGAAAAGAAAAAAGTTCCTTATACCTCCTCCCTTTGCATCCTTTCCCCCTGCCATACCTAATGTTGACAAATTTGGTATACATCCCTCCAGACCTTTCTCCTGCTCATACAGAAACATAATAATAGTATTTGTTTGTTTGCTTTTGCAAGAACAGTATTGTATTTTGCATATTGCCACTTACTTATTTTAGATATTTCTTCAGTTCAAGATATAGATTTAACCTGTTTAAAAAGTGGCTGCACCATAATCCACAGTGTGGCTGTATTGCAGTTTATTAAACTGTGTCCCGTGGTTGGATGTTCAGGGACTAGGCTGTATGTTTTTTGTTTGCCTCTTCAGCTGCCCTCGCCAAGGTTTTCTGTCCTGCTCCACACCCTGGACCTGTCTGGGCTGCACCAATAGGTCCTTTGCCCTTGGGCTCCTGGTTGGATTTAGTTGATGTGGCACCACTAGGGGACTGGAGGGAGGGTGGACCACGAAATCAGGGTGTTTTCCCTCTGATTCCTTGCTGCTGGGTTGCTGTGGAGTGGCGACGGTGCCTCTGCTGGAGGTCACAGCAGGTGCCCTCCCCGTACAGCTGCCCCCTTCAGCTCCGGTAATCACTCCTCTGGCCTCCTTGGGCCTGGGGATGGCATTTCTCCTTGTTGTTGGTGTGCTCTGGATCCATTTAATTTCCTTAAACCCTGTCCACGCTTTGTTAAATAATCCCTTTGTTAAATGCACTTTAATAATCCAATTTGAGTATTCCATCTGTTTCCTGGCATCCTGAGTGATATAGGTTGTTGCTTTTTCTTCCTTTTCCCACCCCCCACCACTTACTGTTACATTCTAACTAGTTCCTTCCTTTATCTCCAGCATGGCCATTCTGTCAGCGTTTCTTTTTTTTTTTTTTTAACTCTTCGATTGTATTTCACTCGTTTTCTCAAAATCCTTCCACAGCTCCCCAGGACCTGTGGGATAAAGGTCAAACCCCATAGCCAGCCACTGTTTGCATCCCCTTCTTCCAGAATCCAAAGCATCAGGGACCCCACCCATTTCCACAGTTTTCGCCTGAAATGCATTTCTTGCCTTGATACGTTTGGTTTTCCCAGTGACTGGTTATGTGACACCAGACCCTGCACTAACCCCCCTAAGCTTCCATGTCTTCATCAACCCAATGGGGAGAAAACAGCAGATAATTCATTTCATTGAGGATTAATTGAACAAAATGTACATAAAGCTTCTAAGAGTTTCTGACATGTAAGTTTCCAGTAAATGCTAGTTACGAATTATTGTTCCCCCATTTGCCTTGGGTCATACCTGTGGGTCCAGATTAATCATTTTCCCAAGACCCACCTCGGCTCGCCTCTGTGGACCCTTCTTTGATTTCTACCATTTTTCTCCCATTTCTCTCTCTCTCTCAATTAATAGACTTTGCTCTTCAGATCACTTTTCTTTTTTAACATCTTTATTGGAGTATAACTGCTTTGCAATGGTGTGTTAGTTTCCACTGTATAACAGATCACTTTTAGGTTTACAGAAAAATTGAGCAGGAAGTAGTAAGAATGCCCATCTGCTCCCTCCCACTCCCCCCCACCCCAAGTTTCCCCTGTTATTAACATATTGCATTGGTGTGGTAAACATTTGTTACAGTTGATGAACCAGCATTGATATGTTATTAATGAAAGCCCATAGTTTTACATTAAGGTTCACTCTTTTTTGGGGGTACCTTTCTATGGGTTTTGACAAGTGCATAATGCCTTGTATCCACCATTAAAACATCTTATGCAATAGTTTCACTGCCCTGAAAACCCTCAGTGCTCTGTCTGTTCACCTATTCACCCCTCCCTCCCACCCCCTCCCTCCCCAAACCACTGGCAACCACTGATCATTTCACTGCCTCTATAGTTTTACCCTCGCTCTTTTTACTTCACATTATTATTTGTGGTCATGGCTTAATTTTTCCGACTGTTTTGTCCTTGCCTTCCCGTACACCTAACATAACATCTTCACAGCCAGTAGTCACACAAGTGTACGTTTCAGGAATGAATTATTAAACCTGTTTATCCCTAGAATTGAGACCTGGTTGAAATTTCAGGCCCTCCTTCCTGATGAAGTAGGCGTTCGGCTTTTACACAGGCTGTCGAGCTGATGGGACACAGGATCCCGTTTGAACATAGCTGGACCCCAGTTTCCTAGCGTGCATATGGGACAGAGAGCTTTCACCCATAACACATGGATCTGAGGCCTAAAAGTACCAATGCAAAACAAAACAAAAAACCCCCAAATGACAAACACAACACAAAACTCTCCTATAAACCCAGACCAAATGTGGCCATGAATTAGATCTCTAAAGCACTGACTTTTCTTCAAACCATATTCTCCTTTATACCCTGTCCTGAGCAACACATTCTCAGGCACTTTGTATGTAATAGTAGTAGCTACCTTCCATTTATACTGCAATTTGGATTTGCCTTCAATTGTACATGTACATAATCAGAGCAATAAAATAGAGGTGGTAGCACAGTCGTGAAATTAGTAGTAGTGGTAATATTTGTAATGCCTGCCACCCATGGTGCTTTTTCGAAGTGCCCCGACCCTGCATCATGATACTTAATTCTCACAGTAGCTGGGAAGGTAGGTATTAGTATCTGTACTTTACAGATACGTAAACGGGCCTTTTTAGAGAGCTCCACCTTCACTCAGCTGAAGACGCTGAGGCCCAGAGCTGGATCAAGCCACTTGCCTAGAAGCACACAATGAGTTAGCAGAGATGCCAATGCAGCTGTGGCTTCCAAACTCCCTTGGTCGCTACCTAAATTCTGAATGGTTTTGCAAACTGTGATTAGGGCTGGTTTCCATCCAGACAGCAACCTTTCCATTTTTCCTTCCCCAAAGCCCAGCTAAAGATGGACCACATTTTTTTTCTTGTACCCAGATTTGTCACATGCTATTTTATGATAAGGCATGCTTGTTCTCACACTAGATTTACCCACCCTGCCCCTCTCTCTCCTTCTCCCTAACCTTCTGAAACGGTGATCCTTCATTCCAATAACCTCCTCCGTGTGCTGTGCTGTCCAGTACCTGGGACGTCCCTGTGACTCTGCTTTGGACACTGCTCAAGCCCGTGGTGGCTCACGTTGGTCCATGTCAGTCCATGTTTCAAGAGCAGGGATGGTAGTCCTGCTGTTACGTTAGATCATTTTAGGTGATTCTGGAAGAGGGCATTCAATGACACTGAACCACAAAGAGAAATTTTGTCCCTTTTCTAATTATTCTAACCTTATGAGCAGGTCGAGGAAAAAGTCTTAGCATAGTGCTACTTCGTCTTGAACACCACCCCTCCACTCCCCGCCCCACCCTGACACTGGGTAATCTTCCTTTTAACAAAGGTAGCAGATCTGAGCTCATCCTTCAGAACCCTTTTGAGGGCAGAGAATGGAGCCAAAGTTTCATGAGGTTTTTATTGTATTCATTCCTAGGTTTACTGTCTATTTTTGGTAAGTGATACTGGCTTAGAATTTATGGGAGTGAGACAGTGTTTACTTTTAAAATATATTTATTTCAGGATAATATTAAGTAAATAACAGTACGGTTTGTACCGGGATCTGTCCAGTATCATGAAAATAGCACAGTAGTGACTGAGGTTTGGGCTTCACAGGCCCAGCTGACCTTCCTGCTTGAGGTTGGAATGGCTTTGTGGTTCCTCTGTCCATCGCTGTGTCATCCCTCCCCTTCCCCGGTTCCCTGTCTGGTTATCCACTCATGCTTATCTGTGTCTGGAACCCTGTTAAAGACTGGGAGAGTGTTATCGGGCGCTGGGATTAAGATGCCATCCACGGTTCATTTAGCCACTCCAGTCTGACCCAGGGCAGGGCACATCACTTGTCTGGCCCTTCGATAATTACGTCTTCAAAATGGTGAACATGAAGTTCTGGGGGGAAGAATGCGCACAGCTGGCTTTGATGTTCTAGTTCAGAAGAGGGAGCTGCCACCCTGCCCTGGTTAAACCTGCCCTTGGCTACTGCTTCCTCTGCATTACTGCTTTCCTACCTTGTGGTCTGTCCTTCCAGGGCCAAACCAAACACATGAAAGAGACAACAGTGCTTGCCATTCATTATGCATTCTGCTCGGTGGGCTGTGCTTTGAAGGGAGTGCCCCCCCCCACTCTCCCCTTCCCACTCTCCTCCCCACCCACTCCCACCATTAGCCTCCATGGTGCACACTTGGTCATAAGTATGTTTGGATGGTGAGAGAAAGGAGGGATGTTTTTGAGATTCATCTGTAGCAGTTCAGAGGTTTGTAATAGCCAGCCCTGTACAACTATGCCTGGTTTCAATAAAGACTCAGAGCCAGGAAGCTGCATTGCCCTTCAAGAAGTCTTATTTCCTCCCTGACCTTACTCGTTCTCTCCGTCTCCATGGCATGCTTGTCATTGAGGGGCCTGGAAACAGATCCATGCATTGGGCAGGGAGGGTGAGTTTGGGGGCAGGTTTGAGACCTTGCCACCCACTCCGCATTCCTGCTGGAGGAGAGCAAGTAGATTGTTATCTGCTCATGGAGCCTTATTTCCAGCGGAAGAGTGACTCGGAGGGGCCGTGGGAACTTGTTCTGTGGGAGTGGGTTTAAAAGAAGAAGTCTTGGCTGACCTTGGCAGCCGGTGGCAGGAGCTGAGAACAGTTGCTGGGGGTTGGCTGGGGACTGGCGCCTCTGGAATTCCCTTTATGGCAAGGTCTGTTAGATTTTGATTAACAGAGTGTTAGTTCAGTTCTTCTAGAATATTTGTGAGAGGGCCATTGTACAGTGCCCAGTTATGATTGAAAGGAAAAATAATTATGATAGTAGCTCACATGTACTAAGCATCTATAAATTGCCAAGCAGAGTTCAACCCTTTACCTATAGGAACCCCCATAATCCTAACCAGCACCCTGAGAGAAAGATACTATTGTCCCCCGTTTCACAGATTAAGTAACTGAAGCCCAGAGAGGTGAGGTCACTCTCCCAAACACAGGTAGTGTTCGTTGCAGAATTCAAACTCATGCCTGTGCATCTCACCCAAGGTTGCATATTTAACAGCAGAGGTGGGATGAGATCTCTGGTCTCCTGAAAGCCTATTCAGTACCTTTTCCTAAATACCATGTTGAGGCAACCAGGACTATCTTAGAAAGCCTTTTCTCTGTCTTCTTTAAATGATGCTGCTTTGGGGAAGAAAAGCTACAAGATTTCATCTGTGTAGTCTATCCATCCTGTTGTATTCTTAAGCATGGGAGTGTTTTTAGGGAGTCAAATCTAATTACCCAGATGGGAATTTATTTTAAATAACCACCTGCGCCTTCATCTGGACTTAGAAAGGATCTTGAGTCCCCACTGAGGGTCAGAGTCTGCGCATTGTGATTTGAACACAGGTACTAAAAGATTTTATTGTGGAAGACTCCTTCCTCGGTTTATATTCTCTTTTTCTCTTCCTAGGATTATAGTTTTTATTCTGAGCTGCTGGCATGTCTGCAGAGTATAGGACAGATGTGTCCTAAGTACTGTTCTGGGGCTGATTTTACTGAGTGAGAAGAAATCCACGGAGGGCTCTGGGTTCTCTGGGAGGCATATTCTCCTTAGCTCAGACAGACGTGGTAATTTAAGTTCTTTACGTTGAAGACTAGGTGAGGAAAACCAAAATGGGAACCAGCATCTCCAGCCGGCTTAAGTTCAAGATCCTGTCCTTGCATTTTCTATTCTAGTTTGAATCACAGCCATTCTTAGCAGCATCCCTTGTTATAAGTTTATTTCCTCCTCCCTTCCCTCTCTTTTTTTTTTTTTTTTTTCTCTCGGTACGCGGGCCTCTCACTGCTGTGGCCCCTCCCGTTGCGGAGCACAGGCTCTGGACGCGCAGGCTCAGCGGCCATGGCTCACGGGCCCAGCCGCTCCGCGGCATGTGGACTCTTCCCGGACCGCGGCATGAACCCGTGTCCCCTGCATTGGCAGGTGGATTCTCAACCACTGCGCCACCAGGGAAGCCCCTCCCTTCCCTCTCTTGCTCCCCCTGTCCCCTCTGTACCTCTGTCTTTTCTCACTCCCTTCCTTCCTTCTTTTCTTTGTTTCTCTCTGTCTCTTTTCTGTCCCATTTTCTCACAGACTCTTGATTTTTTATGCTTGATTTTTCTAATCATTGTCATATCCTAGTGAAGGAAAAAGGGTCGGACTTTATCAAACTTCAGGGGCCTCTGCTACCCTGGATTGTAAATCAGGTCCCTTTATAAGCTGCATTAACACATTCAGGCCATAAGGGGCAGGTCTAATCCACTGATTTTATAAGTAGTGGCTTACAAGTGATTGGATTCCTGAAGTTTCCTACTGCAGAGCAAGTCAGCCGTTCCTGCTCTGGAACTGTCAGATGCAGTGTCAAACAGAGAGGACAGCCCTGTCGGAAAGAGCCACTTGGCATATGGTTTAGGCACTATTGGTGCAGTGGCCTCAGGTGGAAAGCAGTTTGGTGCCAAGAGAGGAGAGACCTGGATTTACTTCCAACTGGAACTGATCAACGCTGTCACTTGGAGAAAGTCATCTGTCTCTCTGTGTAGATCTCCTCATTGGGAAAATGGGAACAATAATCCCTCCCCAGTATGCTTCTTAATTTAAGGCATTTTATAAAAATTTAAAGTACTGTAAATAATGAGTGGAATAAATGTAACTAATATTTATAGGTGTTTACTGTGTTAGATATTTTATATATACATGTACACACACACCACAAACACACACCTTTCCCCCTTCATCCACCTCATTTCGTCCTGGCAGCCACCCTGAGAGGTGAGCTAGGTGTTATTATCTGCTCTGAGCTAATAAAAAACTTGAGGTGCTGAGAGGTTAAGTCCTAACTCAAGATCACACACCTGGTTAAGTTGTCGGCCCGATTCTCCTAGTAGTGGGAGAACCCAGTGGAGCCCAAGCTTGGCAGCTGGTACCCCTGGCACCCCTCTGGGCCGCAAGACCAGGCTTCACTCAGCCCTGGTGGCCGTGCAGGGCCCAAAGCAGCCAGGGTCCTTGGCCTGGTGCTGCAGGCTCTGAAGAGCTTCATCTTGGGTTCCAAATACCCTCCGGACTATCCCTGTGTGCTCTAGAAGTACCTTCATTCTTTATACCTATTAATGCATGAAAAACGTTGGTCGGCTCCCATCTAGACCACTTTACCTCCTCGGGCGTCAGCTCTCGGGTTCCTGACCGCCTCAGCTACTGAGAACAGAGAGCAAAGAGCCCCTCAGAGCCACCCTCACCTTTCTAACACCGTCGAGGGTAACTTTTAACCAGAGCTGTCAGAGCTGTTCATCTTGTTGGCTTTGGGCCCCAAAATGTGTTACTGCCTAAGGCTGGTCCATGACTTCACAGACAAGCATGTTCCGTAACCAGGGAGGTCTGCTTTCATGTGGCCTGGGAGTGGTCAGTCGTTGCTGTATCATTCTTCAATGCCAAGTCCAAGACTTGCCTTTCACATGCTTCTGTGTCTGATGACTGTTTGCCTGGGTTGTCCTTTGTAGTGGATCCCACATGCATGGAAAGAGTTAAAATTAATAAAGCAGTTTTATTAACCACTTTAATAAAAGTTCAGGGGACAAGCTGAAGACCCCCAGGAACAGCATTTGCTTGAGCTCTGTGAGCTGTGGTTTTGATATCTCTGCTCTAAGTGATAAAGACAAATAATAATATTAATACTATAGTGCCTACAGCAGGGGTCTTGTTACTCCCATCTCTGAAACTTACACCAGGCCTACAGTTCATCTTTGTGCTCTGTTTAGGTTCCTGATGATTGAGTCAAGCTTATTTCACTGGCATTGGAACAGTTTTTAACAATGCCATCTCAGTGATGTTAATTCCACTTGGGTCACCTCTTACTACACCCCTGATGTACAAGGGGCCTGAGATAGCTTTTTCCCCTTTGTTCATATTTCATGCTTATTGAAGGAAGTGATGATCCCCAGTGGCTCAGGACTGGATGCCCCCAGGCAGGAGGATGGTCATATTTCATGACTGGGCTCAGTTCAGACAGTAACTGGCCCCTTTCCCTAACCCAGCTTACTTCAGCTCTTTGCTAGAAAGACAAAGAGCATCATAAAAGCACTGAGCTGTGAGAGGGAACTCTTATAGTTGCCAAGATTGTTATTAGTATGAAGCTCCTGCTGGAGAAACTTTTGTTGCCTTCACAGACAACACAAACTGTGTCTGGGGCAGTGGTTCCTGGTACTGGTCTGTGACTTGCTGTGGGCTGGCTGATGGCTGCCTAAGAGCCGTTTATAGAGCTTATAAAATACATAGTTGTTGGCCTAGAGCAGGGCCTGGGAATCTATATTTTTCTAATGTGCACCCTAGTTTGAGAAGCACAGTCCTAGGACTGCCTCCTGTCATTTTGCAATTTCTGTTCAAGTGATAGATTACAGTAGCCTTCAATTAAAATTGTTTTTCCTTACAAGTCCAATATTCCGACCACTTGACATAACTTTCTGACTCAGATGGCCTTTTTATCATTCTGATATATAATACCACCTCCTGTGTCCCACCCTTCAGCCATTCATTTGACCAATATTTAACAGCTATCGAAGACGGGAATAAGGTAAAAAGATCAAAAGACACATAGTTCTAAGACTACGGGAGTCTTTGGTGTAGTCAGGAGACCAATGAACAGTAAACCAACTCTTGTAGAACAATTCATTGTTTCAGCTGCAGTGGGAGCAGGTAGCATTTGCTGGAAGGTCAGGTAGTGTATCCTAGGGGAAAACCCCTTTGATTGAGGCTTGACAATGGCGAGGATGGTCGTCAGTGGTAGGTGAACATAGGAGAAGGCGGAGAGAACATCTTTGCAAAGGCTTAGTGGCCAGAGAGCCTGATAGGCGGCTAGAACTACGTGTCTCTTAGTTTTGCCACCATATAAAATATGAGGCAACATGTGATAGAACCTAGCAGAGTGGATGTAATGACAGAGGCCAGCTCCTGAGGGGCTTGGAGATCACGTGTGGCAGTAGTTTGTATTTGACCTCATTAGCACATCTTCTCTGCCATATATGTAGGTTTTGTCTCAACACCTCATTGATCTGTATCTTTAAAAAATCCTTCCCCCTGACAATACAGTATGATGAAATTTCTTATTCTTACCCAATACCTTGGAAGCAGGAGAGAGTAAGTGGTAATTGGCTATATCCCCAGAGGAGTCCTAGCTTCAATTCTCATTTTCTGGCCCTGTTCACAGTCTTTGATTTCGGAAGCCAGAAGTCAGCCTGTCTGTGGGGCTTCCTTCCCCCATGAAACCTATGTCCTCTTTTGAAAGCCCTCCCTCACCAGCATCATCTCATGCCATTTCCCTCCTTGATCCCTAAGCTTCCTCCACACTGATCTTTTTCAGGTTTTCAAAGAAACAAAACTTCTTCTTACCACAGGGCCTTTGCACACACTGTTCCCTCTGCTTGCAGTTCTCCATCTAAATTGATCTTCCCTGAAAAGGCCTTTTCCAGCCTCTATTTAAACAAGCCCCACTCCCTTGTATTTTGTGACACTCGATACAATTTTACATTGTTTTACTTATTTTGATGACTTTATTTCTTTATTGCTAGACTTCCCCTTAAGTTCCATCCAGGCAGTGACCTTGACGGTGTGGCTCACTCACAATTGCATCCTCCCCACTATTTAACAATAAATATTAGTTACTTATTTGCTGGGTGAGTGGATGTGTGAATAATGGATGGATGGATGGATGGATGGATGGGTGGAGAGTTGAAGTCTGTATGTTGAATTCTTAACAAACTGCAGCCCACCATTGTTCTTTAGGTTGCAGTTCCACTCATCCAGGCTCCTAGGGATTCTCTTCTCCCCCATGAACCCAACAAAGCTATGTCCATCCTTCATGCTGTGGTCTAAGCTCCATTCATTTAATGAAATCTGTGATCTCTAAAGCTGACTAGTGATTTGTTTCTCTCCTGACTTATAAATAAAATATATGTTTATATTTTATTAATAACTTCGGAGTGTATGTGCCTTGTTTCCAGTTGGATCACTTATCCAAACTTCATTTAAGTTGTAATTTTTAAAAAGACATTTCTCATAAGAAAGGAAATTTTTTTTCACAAGAAAAGCAATAAAGAAATATGTTTCAGAGAATGTGAGAAATACTGAGTATAGTGAAGCAAATATGAATCCTGCATAATTTCTCCACCTCGAGTTATACATTCCACAACTTTGTGTGCATGTGTGCACATGTTTAAGTATCCTGAATTTTAAACATAACATGATCCCCCTGTCATATAAAGACTTTTAAAGGCCATTTCATTGTATGCCTGACCCTAAGTTCTGTTTTTGGGAATCACTATTGAGTGCCAACAGAATACCAGACAGAGTGCCAGGCACTGAGGTAGATGTTATCCCACTTTGCATTATATAGTGCTTTCTGGAAAAAGCCAATATAAAGAGTAGCTACATTTCTGAGTGGCTATGATAGGTTGCAGAAGCAAGAGGTGAAACTCCAGAATAATTTGAATAGGGTCAAACGAGAAAGGCTGGATACCTAACAGAAAGACTGAGTGCACTGAGCACACAGATGTCTTAAGAAAATGGTTTCTGCTAAACCTCTAAAACAATGAATGGGGAGCACCTCGGCAGACCTCTCTTCTCTGAAATCCTAGCTGTGAGAATGACTCCCGTTTTCCTTCTTTTCTAGAGCGACCGTCTTCTGATCAAGGGAGGCAGAATCGTCAACGATGATCAATCCTTTTACGCTGATATTTACATGGAAGACGGCTTAATAAAGTAGGTATATAGTACCCTTTGCTTTGTCTTTTGAACTTTCTTCGTTAGAGGCTCAGAAGGAAACTTGCTTCTTTCTTGCTCACTAGCCCGTCGCTTCTGTGTGTTTCATTTCTCCTCCTTAAAAATGAGTTTTTATTTTAGCCCTTCAGTCTGGATGCACATAATCCCTTAAAAATGGGAGCTAGCCTTAGTTCACTTGGATTACATGAATGAAATGAAAAATCTGAATTCAGTCACCCAAATGATGCTAAGGGCCCCTTTGGGCAAGCTGCATTGATGGGCACTCTATGTGTCTTGGAGAATTGGGAGATGTCACCACTGTCCTTAAGGTCACTGGAAAACGTCCACAAATCACAGCACCCTAAAAATATAAGGCTTAGTGTAATAGGTACCAAAGGAGCTCAAATGAGGATAAGTAATTTAGAAGTGCACAGGGAGGAGAAATCCCTTCAGAGGAAGGTTTTGAGATGGAGAGGGCATTTAAACTGAACCTTATCTTAGGTAGGACGTGGATAGGCAGAGCACAGATAGGACATACATAGGACAGGCAAGGTTTCCAAATAGATACTCTAGGGATATATAATTACTTTACAAAATGGTTTGCTGTTGGATGCCTGTAAGTAGCACAGCCAGGTAACCTTTGTGGGTAGCTTCATAGTGACCTTTAAAAAGGGATTTGATTTACACATAGCCTTCATCACATAAAGCCGGGTACTTCCCCACATTGATAAGGTATTGTATAAAACTGGTATATCCAGCCCACCATATGAGCCATCCCTGGCCTCATTCAGTTTTATTTTTATCTTATTCAGCTTCATTGGCTAGCTTAAGATTCTGGTTATAGATTGCTTACGTATCTTTGGAAACTTGGCTTAAATACAACTTTCTGTAGGCCAACATTCCTTACCAGCCCCTAAATCTAGGCTAGCTTTCCATTTGATGAGCTTTTAAAAACCCTGTGCTTTTATCAATCGTAGCAATTCTGACACTGTTGGCACTCTTAGAGCCAGGACCATATCTTATTCTTCTCCGTATCTGCAGCACTTACCCCAGTACTTAACATATAGAGACTTTTGTAAGAGCTACCTTTTATTGAGTATATAGTATGTGCCCGGCACTGCGTTAAATGTTTTACATGCCTTATCATTTAATCTGCCAGCAATCCTATGAAGTGAGTACTCTTATTACCCCCTTTTCAGAGGAGGATAGAGGAGAAAGAGGAAGAGAGAGTAAATACTTGCTAAAGATCAACATATTAATCAATGCATTGAATGAATGGATGAGTGAATGAATGAATCGATGAATGAGTAACAAATGCAAGAATGAAGATATTTGTGTCTGGTAGTCTTGCCAATTTGCATAAATACTTTTTCGTATTAGAAGCAGGAAAAATGGAATTGTTAGACAAGCCAACCAGTGTAAAACAGTACTTTCTTCAAAATATGAGCCATGATTAATTCTACATTTTTCTCTTACTAAAACATTATTGTGTATAGTCCACTCTCTGGTGGAAGTGTGTTCCCTCATTTAGAGACGTTCAGAGTTGGAAAAAAATTTAGTACCTAGTGCTTCTTCCTCATTCCAGAGCTCATAGCAGGCATCACTAATTGATCACAGAACTTTTCACAGTTGAGCCCTAAATACAGGCTCAGAATCCATCTTCACGCAGTGATTCAGGCACCTACTACCATAGTTGAATACAAAAACTGAGTCTTCTTTGCCATCTCTATTAAAATAGACTGGAAGGCCACTTGTCAACGATGTTATAGAAGGAATTTAACCATCAGATGTGTGTGTTGGTGGTGGAGAAAAGGGTGTATAAACATGATCTTCATCCAGTCCTATAAAATGATATATCTCCAACAACATTCTTAACTCACAGAGCATAAAAACAGAAATAATTTCCTCCAGTTTTTACAGAGTTGTTTCCTGTGAAGATTGATGGAGTACCTGCTATGTGCAAAGAAGTTGTCTCAGGCACTGGACACGTACTATGTCACACGCTATGGTAGATATCACTGGGACCCAAATCATCGTGCTCTTTTCCCCCAGGGACCTGAGAGTCTTTTAGGGGAAGTGACATGTCTGTACATGCAAAGCACGTGACATCACCAGATAATATCAATATCGAGTATTAAATTAGTAGAACAGATGAGATCCAGAGGAAGGAGAGGGCTATGTGGGATTAAGGTGGTTATTGATTATAATAGCTAGTATTTACTAAATTTTCATGTGCCTAACTAACAGTGTTCTTTGGGCTTAACACAGATTAATGTTTAATCTACACAACAGACCTATGGAGGAGGCACTTTTATTACATTTTACAGATGAAAAAATTGAGACATGGTGAGGTTAAGTAACTTGGCCGAAGTCATAATGCTAGTATTAGCAGATCCAAGATTGCGAATCCACATAGCTCACGTCCAGGGCAGAGCCACACTCTTAATTATTAGACCTGGCTGTCAGTAGAAACTTGACCAAGGAGGGGAGATAGAAGCTATGCCTTCAAGGATTAAGGGAACCTTGATTGGTTCAGTGGGGAAAAGGAGGGAAGGCTTTTCTTTTTCAGACTGGGTGTTATACCAGTTGTCAAAATTGGTAGAAGCATACATACGTAGGCACACCCAAGCCAGGCAACTCTTCATGCCCTTGGTTCTCAATTTCTCTTAGAGGTGAATCAGTGAGGGAGGGAAATGAGAACACACTGGCCAGTATCTGGACTAGAATGGAGTTACAATCAAGGCTGCATTTTTTCCACAGTGTGTTTTGAATTGTGGTGGCTCTGGAATGGCAGAGTGGTGACGTGGTAAGGGTGAACTCTTAGAGATGTCAGGAAGACTTAATTTTAGTTGTAGAACTTAGATTTTGTCAGGCAAGTGGTAGACTTCTTCCTACCCCAGGAAAGTGTCTTTCTTAGCTGGCTGTGAACAAAAGCGGAAAGTATTCATGCCACTGGCAGTGGGGTACATGTGTCCCCAAGGTAGGAGAGGACTCATGATAATGTAGAGCCTTAAGAATCATGAGTCTAGGGCTTCCCTGGTGGCGCAGTGGTTTAGAATCCGTCTGCCAATGCAGGGGACACAGGTTCGAGCCCTGCTCCGGGAAGATCCCACATGCCGTGGAGCAGCTAAGTCCGTGCGCCACCACTACTGAGCCTGCATGCCACAACCACTGAAGCCTGTGCGCATAGAGCCCATGCTCTGCAACAAGAGAAGCCCCTGCAATGAGAAGCGCGCGCACCACAATGAAGAGTAGCCCCCGCTCGCCACAGCTAGAGAAAGCCTGCGAGCAGCAATGAAGACCCAGTGCAGCCAAAAATAAAATGAATAAAATAAGTTTAGTTAAAAAAAAAAAAGAATCATAAGTCTACCTGGAATTAACTGGATGTTTCAATCAAGGATGTGAACTAAGCAACATAGATGGTCTATGTGGTTACATTGTGCTAGGAGTAGTTGTATTTGCCCATTGTCATGTGTAGTGTGCCCTTGGCATACTTACTGGCTTCCTTCCCACCCCAGTCTCCCCCTCTCTGCCTCCCTGGGATGCTCTGAAGCTTCTTGGGTGAAGCTGTGTCTGGTGGAGGTTGTCATAATCACCTTCCTTGGCTTGAAACTTCTGCTGAGATGCTGACCGTACAAAAGCAGCTGGTGTAGGCATCTGCGTCTTTGGCTTCCTCTTTGAGAATCTGCCATCAGCTGTGATTGACAGATAAACTATCAGGGAAGGATGGAATTGAGAGTGAAGTCTGAGTTGTGAAATGCCCTAGACAGATTCCATTTGTTATTAGGAGCACAGATGAACCCATTTAGAGGATAGCAAAGTTCACACACCTATTCTTTAAAATGATTCTTTACCTCCTTCAGTCTCTCCTAACAGTTCATTATTTTACAGCCGTTCGGTCCTTCTGCAAATGTTCTTCCTGACCTTTAAATAAAGAACAAAATGAAAAGGATACTAAAAACACTTATTAAAAAATATTTATTACACACCCTATATTCTAGACATGGTTAAGCCACTGGGGTTACAGTGCTAAGCCAGGACACACGGTCCTACCAAACAGCATATCAGATTGTTTTGTGTCTATAAAAAAATTGTTTTCTGGATGGACCTAGAGATTATCATACTAAGTGAAGTAAGTTAAAGACAAATATCTTACGATATCACTTGTATATGGAATCTAAAAAATGATACAAATGAACCTATTTACAAAACAGAAACAAACTCACAGACGTAGAAAACAAACTTATGGTTACCAAAGGGGAAAGGGGGGTAGGGATAAATTAGGAATTTGGGGTTAACAGATACACACTACTGTATATAAAATAAACAACAGGGTCCTACTGTATAACACAGAGAACTATATTCAATGTCTTGTAATAAAAAAAATGTTTTCTGTTATGGATACCTGTCTTTATTTGTTTCTAGATTGCTAAACTTGTGAATCACTTGCAAAAGACTACTTTGATAAACATAAGTTACAACATTGCAAATCCTTATAATACTGTGTTTATCTTGGAAGTCATTCTTTTAAATTGCTGGTTGCTTCCCTGTCTCACCAGGCAAATTGGAGACAATCTGATTGTCCCTGGAGGGGTGAAGACCATTGAGGCCAATGGGAAAATGGTGATCCCTGGAGGCATCGATGTCCACACTCACTTCCAGATGCCCTACAAGGGAATGACCACAGTGGATGACTTCTTCCAAGGGACCAAGGCTGCCTTAGCGGGGGGCACCACCATGATCAGTAAGTCCCCCGACTTTACACATTTCTGTAAAGCGTGCGAGGGGTCCTAGGGAGTGAGTTTAACTAACATGTTAACTGCAGTGGTCTCTGTTGGTAACTCGTACACTTCCCCTCAATTCAGTTTTTAGACTTTCTGCCTGATGAGACCTGAGAAAAGCTGGTTATGGTGAGGACATTGGCAGCTCCTGTAACCACATAGAGGAGATTCAGGAGGTTCATGACCTTGAAAGCAGGTGTCTTCTCTGTCTGTCTTAGAGCAGGGGTCCGGTATACCATGGGTGGGGAATCAGCACGTATCACCTCTGGGCCAGTCTCTGTGGAAAGTGGACTGAAAAAGTTGTGGATTGTGGGCAAAAAGTAATTTCAGGACTTCCAACTTGGGTCTGAGGCAGCAGGGGCAGAGAGTACAGGCAGAGCAGTGAGAATGGGGCTGAGAAGCATCCCAGAGAGAATGATGATGAGACTTAACAGTTCTCGAGAGCTTAGGAGGCTTCATTGGTGGTTAGTGTTATTTAGTCTGTGCTGTGTTTTGACCAATTCGTATCTTTAAGACTGGGCAAGGTGGGGGGTTGTTTCTCTTGTTTTGTTTTGTTTTTCTGGTGACTTTTGCAATTCCAAAGAGACCTAGGGAGTTGAATGCCAGGATTACTGAGCAGATAGCATTCCAGGGCACTCCTTCCTAAGCCAAAGGAATCCCAATGAATTGGCTCCCGTCCCAGCCCTGGCCCCCGACTTGGTCAGCAAGAGCACTGTTTACCACGGTATACATCCACTTAAGAACTCAGTACAGCCTGAGCTGTATTATTCACTGTCTTTTGCTTCCTTTCAACGGGAGCAGTAGCAGGGTTCAGCTTCAGCTAGTTGGGTGTGGGAACCCAGGAAAATTGTGCCAGGGCCATAAAAGGTGCAATTCTGGGAGACCAAAGGGAGGAAGCCAGCTGACTTCTCGGCAGCGGCCTGCCCACGAAGGCCCTGGTGTGGGTCCAAGCATCAGTAACGTAGCTCCATGCCTTTGCTTTCCGATAAGCGCACTTAGGCTGCCCGTGCTAGAAGGCTGAGGAAATCAGTGCTGTTGGCCCGGCCTTCTGCCATCTTGCCGAGGAGCTGGACCTGTTCAGAATCCTGGACATATGCATTAGGCTTGGGCTTCTGCATTAGGGAAGGAGCTCCACGTGAGAAGACAGGAAAGCATATAAGAACAACAGAAGTGTACCTGTCCTTTGTAGATACTTTAAAAACCCTACGTATGCAGAAAAGAAAAAAAACTCCATAAATCTCACTTCACTGTCACAGTTTGGCTGTATATTTTTTTCTATTTAACAAAAAGGATTGTAATAAACATACTGTGCTTTAGCCTTCTGTTTTCACTGATGAATAGGTCATGTATATCTTTCCATTCATTTATTTTTATTCTACCAAATTTTAAATGGACTCCTGACATCCGTTTTATGAGGGTATCACAATTTATGTATTTAACCAAACTTCCCTATTGTAAGACTTTGTTCCCAGTTTTTCACTTACATGAATATATAAATAGTGGCAGACATCTTCAGAACCCAGATTTTGCATATAGCCATGTTTATTTCCTTAGGGATAATTCTTAGGCATAGGAATAATTGTTGAGGTATGAAAAATGTCATGGTTTTTGATATACATTTCAAAATTGTTCTTAGGAAAGTTGTACCAATTCATACTTTCTCTCGACTGCCATGGGGAACTATGAAAAACTCTAATTTTTGCCTTAACCTCACCAATGTTATTGGTGTAAATCTTACTCTTTTTAAAAGTATTATCCACCATTGCAGGTACTGCAAGAGTAGGTTTTGGCCTCAAAGAAACCATATTCTGGACAAAAAGTTTGCATGGAAATAATATCTGTGGGCCAAGCGTCAAGTTCACTTAACCGATACCAGGTCTTTGCTACGGCAGTAAGCACGAACATTCATTCTCTTGTGCCCAGACATAACTTTAAAGCCCCTCCTTCTGCCCGTAAAAGGGAGTCCAACTTGGATCACCAGCAGTGACTCCTGTAATGCTGGTAATAATGGCACACAGTAGGCGCTCATCAATTGATAGCTAATATTTAGGGAGCGCTTACTATGTGCCAGGCATCAGGTGAAGCACTTCCCATGCATTTTCCCATTTAATCCCTTAACAAACTTAGAGGGAAGGCAGTGTTACCCCGTCCCCATCCCCACTTGGTGCCCATTTTAAGAATGAGAAAATTACGGTTTAGAGAAGCTAGTAATTTGCCCAAGATCCCACAGCTAAGTCACAGTTGAACCATCAGCAACCTTGAAACCACCCGGGAACCCTTTCTAAGGTTAATCCTATGCTCAGGAAATAGAGGCTTTGCTGTCGTAGCTAAGCAAGCAAGAGCAGACCTGTACAGAGGGGACCAAAGGCTATGTTGATGAATCGCCCGTGCGGGGCCTCTGTTGTTCAGTTGACCACGTGGTGCCCGAGCCCGAGTCCAGCCTGACGGAGGCCTATGAGAAGTGGCGGGAGTGGGCCGATGGCAAGAGCTGCTGTGACTATTCCTTACACGTGGACATTACCCACTGGAATGACAGCGTCAAGCAGGAAGTGCAGAGCCTGATCAAGGACAAAGGTGAGCCCGGATGTGCCTTCCTCCCTTCCCCCTTGCCTGTCCTTCCCGTACTGTCCACTCCTTTAGTCGCTCCTCCTTGCTGGACCCTGGAACCCTGAGTATGAATGCCAGATATCGGGGTACCACTATGGACCAGACACTTTATGCCATCCTACTTATTCCTTACAGGATCCCCATGAGATAGGGATTATTATCCTTACTCTGCAGTTGGAGAACCTGAGGCTTCCGAATAAGTAGCCCAAGATCATAGAATTTGTAAGCAGTAGATCTGCCCAAAGCCTGTGCTCTGCACCTCCGTGCAATACTGCCCATTGTACAGAGGAAGAAACTGAGGTCAGGAGAGGTTGACGTCTTACATGAGGTCATACAGCTAGTACATATGAGATTAGGAATGTTTAACCTCTATCATTGTGATTCCAAAGATCCAACCATTACTGTTCTGTAACAATCGCATCCTCGGAAAAGGCTAAGACATTTCTGGGAGCAAAGATGTGTTCGTACTCCAGATAGGAGCTTAGGGCCTGAAAGGTGTGTGTGTGTGTGTGTGTGTGTGTGTGTGTGTGTGTGTGTGTGTGTGTGTGTGTGTGTGTGTGTGTGTGTGTGTGTGTGTGTGTATCTGCGTGTGTCTGTGTCCTCTCTATGAGTCCATGATTTAGGTTCCCATTGACTTAGATTCTTCTATGTTTACTTCTTTCTGTGTTCTGACGGTCAAGTATTTCACACACGCACCACCCTCTCTACATGCCCGCAGACATGTGACGTGCTCCGCATCCTAGGGGGGCCTGGAGGACTTAGGGGAGTATGAGGAATGGCCTCTGCCAGTATCCATGGCAAAAGGAAGCAGGCCGGTGCAGAGCAATAGGATAAATGCCGCAAGATGCAGAATATTGTTATAATAGTAACAATAGTGCTACGATACTAGTACTAATAATATTATTATAATTATTATTATACGAATTTTATAATACAGTTATCAATGAGCAGTCTCGATGCAAAGGCCAGGAGTGCAGTGCAAGGCAGTGTGCTCGGGGTTCGGGGGAGGGGATGACCTCCCAGAGGACGAGCTCTCCTTTGCATCCCCCGCTCACCCCACAAGCTCTGCCCAGTTCTCACTATCTGATACAGAGGGTGAGATTAACCCCTCCCTTTTTTTGTTTTGGCCGCACAGCCGGCTTGCGGGATCTTAGTTCCTACACCAGGGATCAAACCCGCGCCCCCTGCAGTGGAAGTGTGGAGTCTTAACCACTGGACCGCCAGGGAAGTCTCCTGCCTCCCTTCTTTCTGTGTCTCCTTTCACACTGCATCTCAACTAGGTAGAAAAGTGAATGGCTTTAACACCCACTTCCCTTCTGAAGGGCCTGAGTCATACCACGGATGACCCAGAGGCTTGTGGGAAGGGTTGTGTTGGGAAAAACTGCCCTGAGTTGCACCATTCTGGGTAGGGAAGGTCCCAGATTACAGTCCACTTTTGGCCTGGAGTACTCTGGGCTGAGATGGCCCTAATGGCTGGAGAACAAAATTACCCTCCTTTCCTCTAAATGACTCTCTGTCCCCCAGTCCCACCTGTTTCTGTAAATTACTCTATTAATAGTGTATTTGGGGGGAGAAATTAAATGGCTCTTTCTTTCTAACGCTGATGACTTAGATATTTAAGCCCAAGGTGAACCTTGACTTCTCTGCATTAGCTCTGTTACTTCTCCTAGGACAGGCTCTAGATCTTAGTTCTCTCTCAGACCCAACACCTTGCCCAGGCCTGGTGGAGAGCAGGCACCCACAAAGAGCAAAATAAACCGCTCCCAGGAGATCAACCACGTGCTGGTGCTAAGAGTTTTGCATGTGTTGTCTTTTAAAGTTTCCAACCACCTTACGAAGCAGGATGGTGTTATTTTTCCATTTTACAGATGAGGAAACCGAGGCTCAAGGCGTTAGGGTTTCCAAGCTCGCTGACCCAGCATGTGGTGCCACTTCTAGTGTGTGTACACGGCTAGTGTGCTGCAGTGATTCCTGACACTGTATCCTGCCTTGAGCAGTGTCGAGGCTTGTTGGCCCTCTGGGCTGGGAACTGTGGAGGGGGAGGCAGGAAGGAGCCGCAGAAGAAGAGACCATTCTGCTATGACGTCATAGGAATCGTCAATTTTACAGGATAGAGGAGGAAATAGAAAAATGCTCTTGGAGAATGGGACGCATCCGCTTTGCATTGGGCAGGGGCCTGCGATGCCCTCAGGGCCCGGGGGGGTGTCACAGTGGGAGCACAGGATGCAGCAGGGTCGTGATAATGCTGTCTTCCTCCTGTCTTCCCTCCCATCCCTCTCTTGCAGGGGTGAACTCCTTCATGGTTTACATGGCCTATAAGGATTTGTATCAAATGTCGAACACAGAGGTAATAACCCATCACTGTGTGGTTTGGGGTCTCTGGATGGCTTTCCTGTGGTTGCCGGTGACCTTGGCTCTTTGCACATGAGTTACTGTGGTCAGTGTGGGAGACTGCTGGGCAAGAGAGCTTCCTGAAGTCCTCGCCGTTTACGCTACATTTTAAATAAGGTAACGGGCAGGGTGCCCGGGGCAAGGCAGACAGGGAACTAACATTTCCACTGGCAGCAGCCTTCTCAAAAGGACAAGAGGAAGGGTGTGTCTAAATCTCCCATCTACCAAACAAACTCTACACCCCTCGGGAACTCAGGGGGAGTGTAAGTGCTCAGCCCTGTGGGATTAAGGAGGGCCGTCTACTCTTTGGGTAATCGTACCAGCTTGCCTCTGACTCTCTCTCTCCGAAATGCATGGGGTGTGCTTGTTTTAGATAAATCTCAGCTTCTCAGAAGAAATACAGAAAATGAATTCCCATACCACCGGGCAAGGAGATGAAGGGTGGTCTGCCTTGAGGGGCTAAGAGATAGAGGTTTCAGCTTTTGAGTTAGCTTCTGACCAGGCTGCAGTGCCTTTCAGGAGTGTTAAGAAGGATTCTGAAGCTCTATCTGAGTTCAGTGGGAAGTAATTCCATTTAAAGTATGTGCAGGAGGCAGAGTAGGGGGGTCAGTATCACTCTGTTAGATGTGTGCCCTGTCTGCCTAGGAGACATGCTGGGTTCCTTATATAGACAGTTTCCTAGAGTTCCTTTGGATTAGCACTCCTCTTTGGTTGTGCATGTTTGGGTCTGTATTTCTGCCCTAGTCACTTATTTCCTCTAGTTCATCCCATTTATTTTAGCTCTGGCCCTAGTCGTTGGCCCTTGCATGAGATTGCTAAAGGCACTGGGTCTTGTGAATGTGACGAAGACTCATTTCTGTTTCAGCTGTATGAGATCTTCACCTGTCTGGGAGAGCTAGGAGCCATCGCTCAGGTGCACGCTGAGAATGGGGATATCATTGCCCAGGTAACACAGTGCCGCTCCCTGCAGTACACTTCCTGCTTGGGCTAGGGTCTGCCTCCCATTTATTTTCTCATTTCTTCAGCGTTGCCAGAGCTCTCAGTATGGGCCAGGCACCCTCGTAAGTACTCTGCTAAGAACAGAACCTGCCCTCAAGGACCTCACAGTCTAGGAGGAGGAATTATGAGGGCAAATAGACAAGCGAGGGAGAAAGCAGAAGACGCTGGAGAGCAGGGAGCCGTCTGGCCATTCTGGGGAATCAGAAAAGGCATCCTGGCAGAGGAGGTTTTCAAATTGGGCCATTTAGTGGGAGAGCATCGCTGAGTCTGTTTTGAAAATGAGTCCAAGGTACGTGTCATGCTCAGTCCTAAAGAAAAACTCTAAGACAGCATTTTTCAGAAGCTGGAAATCTGAGCCAGGACTGCGGAACTCATGGCCTTAGATAATGAATTCAGGTCTTGTGGGGATCAGACATCCCACTGATTTCCTAGAAATCATATTGAGAAACCTGAGGAAAGAGTGATGAAAGCAAGGGCCCCAAGGCCCAAATCGATCATTTGTAAGGAAGCAGAAAGCACTTCTCTCGCCATCTCCTGGGTTGCTTAATGGGCTAGATGCACAGATGTATCTTCGCCAGGGTTTTGTTGATCTCGGAAGCATTCAGGATTGGCTTCCGCTAGGAGGCGGCAGCCAGCAAACAGTGTCAGCTCTCAGTCCATTCGATAACATTAACAGCAAGAAACCATTATTCATTCTTTTAAGAGTATTTCCTGAGTGCTTCGTGCCAGTGCAGTGCCTTGTGCAGCACTAGGCTATAGCGGGGAGCCAAAACAGATGCATTCCAGAGCTCTCGAGTACTCGGGCTGTGCTTTAGAAGTTGTCCAGGACATGGCGAATGTGGTCGGCAGGGGTGTGGGAACACACTGAGGCCGACCCTCATCTCAGACCCGTCAGCTTCTAACAGCAGGACCCACCTGGGGAGCGCTTCCCACCATGTGCCAGGCCCTAGTCAGGGCTCTCGTATGTTCCCATTTAATCTTCGCCCAAGCCTTTCAAGGTGGCGCCCACCCTCCTCCCTGTTTTATAGATGAGAACACTGAGGCTCTGAAGGATGAGGTCACTGGCCCAGGGATCACAGCCAGCAACTGGGAGAACACAATCTTAGCTTCTCAGGGGATGTGCCTCAGTGAGCATCTTTACCCAGAGATGGTGGAGAAGGGTCCTTCTCCACCAGTCCAGCTGCAGGCTCCCGGAGAGGCAGCGCCCGGGCTCTGCAGGCTCCAGCTGTTAGGATTTCAGACTCTCAGGGCTGTCTCTCTAGCGGAGGAGGTGAGTTAAGCGTGCAGTTTCCACTCCCTTATGACCGAGGAGGTTAATTAGTCAGGCCCCTGACAGCCTTCTCCCACATCCCCCGCACACCCAGATAATGAAGTCATTTTCCGAAGAGGCTCCAGATGCCTTGCTCCCATGGGAGGCATCCTGGTGGTGGTGGAGCTGTCTCTCCTCCCCATTCTCAAGCTTTCCGTGCAGCAGCCAGACGCCCCAGCCCTCCCTCCAGATGCCCTAGCAATCAGACTCCCTGTTTCTTCATCCTAGCCTCTGTGGAGGCAGACAGGCTCCGACTCACAGCCCCTTTCCAGCTTCCTTTTGAGGCTTCTTAGCACAGAAGTGTGTCTGCTTCCGCACCGCCTCCCCGCCTCCAACCCACCTTGGGAAGATCTGTTCCCGGTCAGGAAAAGAATAAAGGCGCTTTTCCATTTGGATGAGTTTCGTGTATGTGTTTATTAAATTCAGCTCAAGCTGAAAGATTTTATCACATTGTTTAAATGAAGGCAGCTGCTATACTTGGAGTTTTTGCTACACGTTATGCAAAGTGACTAAAGAGCAAGAAGTATTTTCTAAGGGTACCAACAAGGGACATTTTCAAAAGTTTCAAGCTGGAAGGGCAGTCGGAGAGTACAGCGTCCTTAGCCCTTCGTCCAACAAATATCTACTGAGTGCCTACTATGTGCCAAACCTTGGAGGGGGAAGGTGAAAAAGACAGGGTCCCTTTCCTCTTGGAGCAACCGAAACTGTGATGTAATCACAGCAGCGATCGGTGCCTCTAGGTGCCCACACCTCCCCCACCCATGGCAGGTGGCATCCATGGGTCTTTACATGTTATTCTTTTTTTTTTTTTTTTTGCGGTACGCGGGCCTCTCACTGTTGTGGCCTCTCCCGTTGCGGAGCACAGGCTCCGGACGCGCAGGCTCAGCGGCCATGGCTCACGGGCCCAGCCGCTCCGCGGCATGTGGGATCTTCCCGGACCGGGGCACGAACCCGTGTCCCCCGCATTGGCAGGTGGGCTCTCAACCACTGCGCCACCAGGGAAGCCCTACATGTTATTCTTAACCTTCCAGCTATAGGGACACCGTGGCTTTGCGAATAGGCCATCCCAACGTGAGCAGTGCACTAGAATCACCCGTGGAGCTTAAGGAACGCTCCCTGGGATTCTCCGAGTTCCAGAGATCCAGATTCGGGAGGTCATAGGAGAGCTCAGTCAGGTGTATTATGGAAAAGTTGCCCTGGTGATTGGAATGTGCTCAGAGACCATCGTTCGAGCGAGTTCCATCCTGTGCGTTGTCGCAGCACTTTTGGACCAGATAGGAAGGAGAGCGTCGTGTGAGATGGAAGATGCTTTAGTTGGACACGTCAACCCTTGTGTGACTTCACGAGGCAGTTCAGTGTCAAAAGTCACCAGAGTTTGGAAGAAATTGTATTTAATCTAAGCTTTGATACATGGAACAGGAAGAATGAAAAGTGGAGGTACTTTGCTGGAAGTATCAGCCTCTGTCTGACCTTTGGTCCAGTTCTGTCGAGCGAGAGGCAGTGACCATTTTACTTCTCGTGGTTGCTGATAGCATATGCACTTTCCTCCTCCTCCTCTTTAAAAAATGTACGTGAATTTAAAAAAAAATAAACCAACAAAAAAAGAGTTCTTCTTTTCCAGGGCGAAGGGATCCCTTCCTTTGTAAGCATCTCATTGTTTCCAGGTGAGACAAAGCCTCGTTCAGCTCACTCCCTCCTTCATCTCCTGTGTCACCAGCGCGAGGTTCCTAGGAACGGGCCTCAGTGCTTGAGCGTGAATGCCTGCAGAACTGCAGATCTGCGGCTGAGGATCTGTGCCAGTTCCGATTAGCCCAGCCTCCTGCTTCCAGAAAGCTGGCCGAGTCTGAGGAAGTTAGCCATCAGCTATGAGGGGTAGAGAGCTCTGCCACATCCACAGCCTAGTTAAATAGAATTTGACCAAAAGGCTAAGTCAGGTAATGCTGTTTAGAGGCATGATTTAGTCTGGTGAAATTCTGAATCGGCTTATTATAGCCAAACATTTAAAGCATGAGAAAGCCCGAGGGGCTTATTAAAATACAGAAACCTAGAATTGATCTCATGTATTCTGAGTTGGTAGACCTGGGGAAAGCTAGACATCTGCACTTTTACAAAAGCAGCTCAGCAGATTCTGATGCAGGTGGTGGATGGAGCAGACTTTGAGAAACAGAGCAGGAAACTGTAAACTCTGTGAAGTTAATTCAAGTGCTTAACCTGGAGCCTCTCCCGGAGCAGGTAGTCAATACATTTTGTTGAAGGAATGGGTTTCAAAATGCATGAATGAATAAACAAACGAGTTAAGCCAGTGTCCTTTCAGAAGTGTCTGCATCTGAAAGAAATGAAGAATGAGTGAGCTGGTGGAACTTTTGACGTGTAATGGAGAAAAAACTTGATACTTTGACAGACTGTTGTCCTTTTAATAAAAAAAGCCACCCTTAAAGGCTCTTTTCTTCTTTTAGTTAAGACTCTACCCTGTTTTGCAATTCCAGATATAGAATTAACAAATTTGTTCAACATCCCCATTTGATTCTTTTTTTTCCCTTGAACACATCTTTAGATTAGAATATACCAGCCTAACTCTTTCAAACCTTGGTTGAGCTCATATAAAAATTCTTCTCCATTCTTTTCTCATTCTAGGAGCAAACCCGGATGTTGGAAATGGGGATAACTGGCCCAGAAGGCCATGTACTGAGCAGACCAGAGGAGGTAATTTTCAGGAGGATGTGGTAGGGAGAGGGGTGGAGGGAGAGAAGCAGTAGCAATGGAGTCTCTTTTTTTTTAGCCTCATCTTCCGGGAGACTCCCGTCATCGCAGCAGCCTGCTTTATGGCCTGCTGCCCATTTTACATTGTAGTGTTTGCGTTCAGCTCCCCCTCTGTTGGCACACACACATAAGGTGTGTGAACAAACATCTCTGAAAGGTGGTGGGACTCTGTGAATACCAGACAGAAACTGGAACATTTCTTCCAAAGACCACATCTGACTGACCCAACTCAAGGCCCCTGAGGAAATTAGCAAGGAGTGGAAAGGGAGTGTTTACTTGTGGCCCCTGATCTCTCTAAAGACGATACAAGTCGGAGGGTGTTGCACAGTTACTCATTAGGACTGGTAAATATCTAAATCCTTTCTTAATCATGTGAATCTCAGACATTTCCACTATTCCTTTATTCCATATTATGAGTCCTGCACAATATCGACAGGGGGCCGAATGGGTTTGTCATAGTCATTATATCTATTGATTTGTGTATGGTGATGAGGTCATCCAAGTACGTTCTTCCCACGTGTAAGATGAATGCTAATTAGCATCAGTGCTTAGGAGCTAAAGAACCAACGAATGGTAACTAGTGGCTGATTCCACGTCTCTGAGCTGTCAGCAGCTTCAGCTGCTGGCACAGGCCTGGAGCTGGGAATGGGCTGCCCATATGGCTGAGAGCACATTGGCTTTGGGAGATCAGCCTGGGTCTGACACCTGCAGCAAATTCCAGGCCCTCCATGTCAACAAAGCAAATCCTTTCCTGTTGTATCATCCCAAGCTCCGTACTCTCTACAACAGGAAGAAGAAGGAGCCAGAACCAGAAATCACAGTATTCCCGTTGGCTGTCTCTGTTAGGATCTTTTTAAAAAAGAAAACGTAGCACACACAGAGAATACTGTTCCTCTCATAAAGGAATGGATTTTCCCAAACTGAACACACTTGTGTAACTAGCACCCAGTTGGAGAAACAGAACATTATTAGCACCCTAGAAGCTCCATTGTGTTTAATGATATTTTTGTTGCCAGTTGAAATAATTTATAATTGTGTGATCAAGGTTACAGTCACAGCCCTCCGGAAAAGTCGGTCTCCTTAATACCAGGTCCCTTCTTTGGAGTATTTGCCTATACCCAGTACTACGCTCATTGCATTTAATGGAGATAACGGTTATCCTTGCCCCAGTCTGGGTATTATCGTTACATAAAGAAGCAGGAGCTCAGAGAGATTAAGCCACTGGCCATCACGTTTGAGGGACTGGAAAATTGTTTACCCTGTGTGAGTAGGCCAGGGTGATCAGTACTGTTTGTGAAACTTCTTCAATGCTGTTCACTGTGGAGAAGTCCTGGCAAGATCGATTTCTGCAGCAGCAGCCAGGGGATTTCTGAGCAGAGTCTATTTTTGTTCCTTGGTTTGTTTTTCCACCCCCCCCCCAACCCTACTCTCCTCCCTGTTCCCATCTCCTTTTTAGTAAAAAGCCTCTCAGCTGCAGATCTCGACAACACTGGAAGCCCGTTTGGGTGAAGTTGGAGGGTGATGTAACCTTCCAAAGATAGTCATGTTGTCAAGGTGCTGAAAACCCCGCGGTGCTTGGATCAAAGGGGCCGGGACTGCAGTCGTGGAGGAGCTGGAGTGGGCAGCACAGGCATGAAGAAGGAGGGCGCAGGAGGGGCTCTGAAGCCCCTCTTCAGTTCAAAGCACACCTAGATAGCATCTGGAGTAATGCTGTTCAGAGAGCTGAAGCCGAGGCTCGGAGACAGCCACTCTGACGTCTGGGTGCTTCAGGAAGGTGGCCACATTCACCTGTGCTTGGGGCTCCAGGATCTTGATCTCACCACGTGGAACAAGTGCAGCTTGGGGGATGCTGGCTGGACCAGCCAAGTTCTTAGAGTCTTTCTCCTAAGTCACACTCACCAAGGGCAGTGACTGGTTTGCGTTATACAAACACTGGGCATGTATCTGCAAGCTATTTTCGATATTTTTTAAAGTGTTGGGTTGCATGGCTAACCAGAGGGTCATATCCATCTAAAAAGGAGCTGTTGCTGATTGAGAGGAAAAACGCCAGCATGTCTGCGTTGGGCTGAATTGGACTAATTCGGGCTTTGGGTCGTAACGCAGGCTGTCCCACTGGTCAGAAGCCGTCATCAGCAATGCAACCAATAGCTAGCCTTCAAGGAACACTTGCCTTGTTCCAGGATTGAGCTAATTGCCTTACAAGGATGAACTCTGTTAATTCTCTGAACAGCCCTGTGTGTCACGTCCTATTATTATCCCCGCTTTATGGACCAGGAAACTGAGTCTTTGGGAAGTTGTGTAACATCCCTGAGATCACCTGGCTTCTAAGTGGCAGAACCAGAACACAGATCCAGCTCATGAGAGAGGCTGAGCTCTAAGATCCTGCTTTGTTAATAAAATAAGGGATGATTTATTATTTCTTACTCATTAAATTCAACTGGGTCGGTTAGTATATTTGAAAACATGAATTCTACATTAGGGTGGGCTGGAGGAAAATCAGTGATAAAAGAAATCTTTGTGCTGAGAAGCCTGGGAATTATTAGTGTAAGAAATGCCTGTGGGAGCGAACCCATCACTGACCACCCATTGCTGCAGGAAAGGACTTAATGCCTAGTTGCCTTCACTGGTTATTTATACATACTGGTGTTGGGATTGTGTTTTGCCAGAGATTCTGCCCTGGGCAGACTGGGGAGCAAAGACTTCCATCACATGTGGCCTTTGTGATAATCACTGGGAGAGGAGAGAATAGGCCAAGGGAAAACTCTAGCTTTGCTGATGCAGCGCCCACTCTGGCCAGGCACTGCTCTCACCCCACCGTCCCCTGATACACCCTCCCTATCTCCACTTCCTTTTTTAATTTTTAATTTTTATTGGCGTATAGTTGATTTCATTACAGAGTAGCGAGTAGAGTTCCCTGTGCTATACAGTAGGTCCTTATTAGTTATCTATTTTATATATAATAGTGTGTATATGTCAATCACAATCTCTCAATTTACTCTCCCCTTTCCCCCACCCCTGGTAACCATAAATTTGTTTTCTATGTCTGTGACTCTATTTCTGTTTTTAAAATAAGTTCATTTGTACCATTTTATTAGATTCCACATTTAAGCAATATCATATGATGTTTGTCTCTCTCTGACTTACTTTACTTACGATGATTTCTAGGGCCATGATCATCTCTAGGTCCATCCTTGTTGCTACAAATGGCATTATTTCGTTCTTTTTTATGGCTGAGTAATATTCGTGTGTGTGTGTGTGTGTGTGTGTGTGTGTGTGTGTGTGTACACCACATCTTCGTTATCCATTCATCTGTTGATGGGCATTTAGGTTGCTTCCACGTCCTGGCTGTTGTAAATAGTGCTGCAATGAACATTGGGGTGCATGTATGTTTTTGAATTATGGTTTTCTCTGGATATACGCCCAGGAGTGGGATTGCTGGATCATATGGTAACTCTATTTTTAGTTTTTTAAGGAACCTCCATACTGTTCTCCATAGTGGCTGTATCAATTTACATTCCCACCAACCGTGCAAGAGTGTTCCCTTTTCTCCACACCCTCTCCAGCATTTATTGTTTGTAGGTTTTCTGATGATGGCCATTCTCACCAGTATGAGATGATACCTCATTATAGTTTTGATTTGCATTTCTCTGATAATTAGTGATGTTGAGCATCTTTTCATGTGTCTGTTAGCCATCTTTATGTCTTCTTTGGAGAATGTCTATTTAGATCTTCTGCTCATTTTTGATTGGGTTGTTTGTTTTTTTGACATAGAGCTGCATGAGCTGTTTGTATATTTTGGAGATCACTTGTCAGTCACTTCGTTTGCAAATATTTTCTCCCTTTCTGTGGGTTGTCATTTCGATTTGTTTATGGTTTCCTTTGCTGTGCAGAAGCTTTTAAGTTTAATTAGGTCCCATTTTTAAATTATTTTTTTTAATTTTCGTTACTCTAGGAGGTGGATCAGAAAAGATATTGCTGCGATTAATGTCAAAGTGTGTTCTGCCTATGTTTTCCTCTAAGAGTTTGTACGGTATCCAGCCTTACATTTAGGTCTTTAATCCATTTTGAGTTTATTTTTGTGTATGGTGTTAGAGAGTGTTCTTATTTCATTCTTTTACATGTAGCTGTCCAGTTTTCCCAGCACCACTTATGGAAGAGACTGTCTTTTCTCCATTGTATATCCTTGTCTCCTTTGTTGTAGATTAGTTGACCATAGGTGGGTGGGTTTATCTCTGGGCTGATCTGCACTTTTGAGAAGCCCAGTGAAGCAACACAGCTGGGAAGCTGTAGTTCTGAGGTTTGGATCCTGGGCACCTAACTGCAGATCTTCCAGGCTTTTAACCTCTGTGCAGCGCTGCATTCTCAGTTTGTAGAGACAGGGGAGTGGCACTCTGAGAGGTTCGTGCTCCCCTTGACTCCCGGGGACTTTTTTTTTGCAGCTGGAAGCTGAGGCTGTGTTCCGTGCCATCACCATCGCCAGCCAAACCAACTGTCCTCTCTACGTCACGAAGGTCATGAGCAAGAGTGCAGCCGACCTCATCTCACAAGCCAGGAAAAAAGGTGATTTGTGTTCCGAAGATCTCAGAGCCCCTAACGAGCCATGTGGCTCCTTTCCCTTGGCTGTCCTGGATACATGGTGCCTATTTTGCTCATTGCCTTGCTCTCAGGGAAGCCCCTCATCCTTGTTAGCCCATTGGATCCTTTCTGCATCCTGTGTGGATGGCAGGATCCCAGGATTTCTACTACTTGGCAGATGAGTAAATTGAGGCTCAGGAAGGGTAAGTGGTCTGCCCGAGACGACCCAGCTTGAATCAGTTCTTTGGAGAATTGGTGCCTCTCTTTTCCTCCCTGGGATCTTTCACTGTCAGTTCATGTTATCTGAACTTTATAACTGGACATATTCATGAAGATTATATTTGGTGCAGCAGTCAAAGACCCTACTCAGATGGACTTCAACAAGTAAATTATTGGTTGAGGGTGTTTCAGGCATGGCTGGATCAAGGGGTTTAAACACTGATATTAGAGCTCTATCACTGTTATTCCTTTCTGGACTCTGCTTTCCTCTCTTTTCTGTATGAACAATGACAAGAATAAATGCTAAGAGCTGTTCTTGTCCTCTACACTTGGTGGGGGCATGGTGAGGGAGTATAGAACATCTTTTCCAATAGCTCAAGTGAAAGTCCCCAGGAATACTGCCACTGCCTTGGCTTGGGTTGTGGGCTCATCTCTGAACAAATATCTGCTCCGGAGATGGTGTAATTGATTGGCCAGGGTTGAGGGCAGTGTGTAGGGAGGAGGTCCCACCCCCTGAGCCACTCAGGGTAGCCCAGGTTATTTCAGAGAAGGCATTGAATGGGTCTCCAAAGGACATCCAGCGGTGTGGCCTTCATGACCTGGCTCTGTCCCCATGGCCTTCTGACTTCTGTTTCTTTTCTCCATGGCTGTTAACTCGGCTTCCTTTGCTCACCTCGTGCTAAGCTCAAGCTTACCCTCATTTCAAAACTTGCTTTCCTGCTTTCCGTTCTTGTCCTCAGTGACGCACTAATGGGCTCCCTTGTGAACAGAGTGTGGTTGAGACACAGGAGCCGTAGGGCTCTGCGTTTGGTTGGGAGGGAGGATTTCCTAGGCCCAACTGTATGATTGTGACTGCCGTGTGCCCGTGGGACCAAGCTGAATGATTCATCTACCAAACCCAGAACTGGTCTGTAAAACTCCGCATGTGAGTGACTGGGGCGGCTAAAAATAGTCCCAACTGACCGATGGCCGAGTGTTTGGCTGCCTGACCTTCTGGCAAACGGGACCCTTTTCTTACGGGAGGGGAATCTCCCTAATTGCCCCGCCAGCCTTTCTAGCTGGCAGATTCTGGGGCACCACCTGCTCACCTTACCCTGCTCATGGGAAGCCTGCTGTTTTCTCGCTCAGCTTTTAAGTGTCTCCATATGATATGGCCTGGCTGCTTCGCTGGGTATGAGTCATCAGGACAGAACCAGGAATGAAGCCCAATGCTGCTTACCCATTCTTGGAGAAGGGAAAAAGGAAAAGAAAAGTGCACGGGGACACCTCCACTCCTCTCCCCACGGCCACCTACTATCCTCACCCTGTCTTGCCTCGTGCTGATGGCCACATCCTGCTTGGGACCCATTCTCGGATGACCTGGGGGCTTCAAAGACAGTGTGTTTCAATTATATGCTGGGTCTTATTTTAAATTCCATGTAGAAAAATTCCTCACCCTTAGCCTCCTGGCTTATGACTTTCTGGCAAGGAGAACTAGTACAGCTGTGTCTCCAGGGTGGAAGGGAGGCATTATTTTAGTGATGAAAAACCGGCTGCTGAGATGGAAGCCAATAAACATCTCGTGAACCGTCATTCTCAGGGAAGGAGTCAAGAGCATTCAGAGCAGGAAGACAGTGTATGGCAGGGTTCACTCTTCCCTCTGGACCAGGGGACTGTTTAAGCCCCAGGGTGTTTAATCCCCAAGTGCTCCTCAGCATCTCTGCACGGCTGCTCAGAATCAACATTAGGAATTTCAATTTAATGAGGACCAACTGTATGCCCTGCATTGAGGGGAAATACTTTAAATGTATTATTATGTAGAATTCACAAAGCACCAGGAGAAACTGGCATTTATTATCACCATTTTTTCAGAAGAGGAAATTGAAGCACATCTTGTCCAGAATCTCCCAGCTTGGAGAGCTAGTCTCCAAATCCAATTGTGTCAATAATGTAATTACAATCTCTACTTATTCTAGTCTTCCATCTAAAGATAGTCCACAGGGAGAGGTCTTCCACTTTTAAGGTTGTATTTCTCTTAATAGTACTTGAATGCTTGCCTTGACTTTCATTTCTTCATTTCTTTTTGGTCCCATATGCTTTAGCTTGGTAAATATTTTTGGAGAGTCCTTGAAATTCTCTTCAGTCCTGTGTGGATCCTTTTCACTGCCGCCCCAAAGAACAGGTCTGTCCTATATGAATCATTGCCATTGCTTCCTTCTTTTGCCCATGGCAGACATCACAAATCAATCCTGAGCCTTTTCTAGTGAGACCAGAAGCATATTTAGAATTCTTCCCAACACAGAAATCCAGGCAACTAAAACCTAAAATTGATTGGAGTTGAAGCAAGGCAAAACCTGTAATCCTAGCCATAGAGCCTTCTTAAACTTCCACCTTGTGGGGAACTTGAATGTGGAAGATGGAGGAGCAAACTTAAAGAAGCCAAGGGCTGCACAGGAATCGTTAGCCCAAGATTCTGGCACAGAGAAACTTGATAGCAACCCGCCTTCTATGAGATAGCGTTTACCTTCTGTATCACTGTCCCTTCTTCTTTCACAAGCTCAGTTTAGATCAGTGTATGTCCCAGTATCCTTCCTCCCCTCTCCTTCGTTTGGGCATTCCAGCCTCTCATTCTAGACACAGGGTCCGGGAAGCTAACCTCAGCTTTGCTGTGTCCCTGGTTGTTGGGTGTCCTTGAGCAAATTACTCATTGCTTTAGGTTAAGGAGTAACAAACATGATGCAAATAAGATGTGTCATCCTCAGGAATTGGTTTTACTTTGTGGAACCAAAGCATGTCTTTGCGACAGCAGGATGTAGCGGTTCCCAGTGATGTGGGCACGTATGGGGCTTTGGGCTTCTACAGTGGGGAAGAGGAAGAGGTGTAAAAGGAATCACATTTGCTTAGCATCTCTTATGTGGCAGACACTTTGTGTGTGCCAAACCTTTCTTTTTCACAAGGCTGAGAAGTAGACATCATCTTATTTCATCAATTCCAGGACCTATTTTTGTTTTTTGTTTTGTTTTTGTTTTTTTTGTGGTACGCGGGCCTCTCACCGTTGTGGCCTCTCCTGTCGCGGAGCACAGGCTCTGGACGCTCAGGCTCAGAGCCCATGGCTCACGGGCCCAGCTGCTCTGCGGCATTCGGGATCTTCCTGGACCGGGGCATGAACCCATGTCCCCCGCATTGGCAGGTGGACTCCCAACCACTGCGCCACCTGGGAAGCCCCAGGACCTATTTATTCCACATTTTAACATTTCTGAAATGAGGATGAATCTTCCAATTTATATATATATATATATATATATATATATTTTTTTTTTTTTTTTGCCTCAAATGTTAATTTGCCTCAGAATTTGAGAATTGATGCTGCATCTTGCAACTAGGGGCTTCTACAGAATACAGAATTGTTCCCATTTAGAAGATAGAAAAGCAGAGGCTTAGAAAAGTGGGGGAACATGGACTTGAACCCAGGCCTGCCTGACTCCAGAGCCACAGCCTTGGGTAGGCTTAGGGGCTATGATTATCTAAGCCTGGCCCAGGGCAGCACATATATCATATCACCCATTACCTCTGTCCTACCTGTTGCAGGAAACGTGGTCTTTGGTGAGCCCATCACCGCCAGCCTGGGCACGGATGGGACCCATTACTGGAGCAAGAACTGGGCCAAGGCGGCTGCGTTTGTGACATCCCCGCCTCTGAGTCCTGACCCAACTACCCCTGACTACATCAACTCCTTGCTGGCCAGGTTGGTGCAGAATGACAAGCAGCGGGCATTGTGTGGAGGCATCTTGGGAACGATGGGATGAAGACTGGAGCCACCCATCCATCCGCTAGACTAGAGTCTGCAGTGAGGAATAAATATCGAGAATTCCCCTGCAGTGCTGAGCACAGATAACAGGCTCTTCCCTAGTGTATTTTAAAAGATACTACAGTGATCATATTAGTAATGGTAACAGCAGTTAATACATATTGTATGTCGAGCACTAGGGTGAGATTACACGTGTGATCTCATTGTTCCTCATAACAACGCTGTGAGTGAGGAACTGTCATCACCATTTCACAGACTGAGCAACTGAGGGTCCGGGAGACAAAATCATTTGCTCTGTTTTGATGACCACCTAACCAAAATTACAGGGAGACTAGTTTGCTGCTGCCCTCTGTGGATAAGTCCCATCACTCATGTGGGTCATTTTTGTTACACAAGAGGTGATCTAATCCCACCCCCTCATTTTCCAGATAAGGTAACTGAGCCCTAGGGAGGGGAAGAAATTCACCCAAGTTCGCATAGTTGGCGAGAGGGAGAAGAAGGATTCCAAACTCAAGTCATGGCACTCCACATGCCTACCCTAGACCCTCATTTCTGGGCCCCTGCGGTGCCTCTAGCCTCCCCGTTCACATGGAGCTTTTCTCCTTCGCCAGTGGGGACCTGCAGCTCTCCGGCAGTGCCCACTGCACCTTCAGCACTGCCCAGAAGGCCATCGGGAAGGACAACTTCACAGCCATTCCCGAGGGCACCAGCGGTGTGGAAGAGCGGATGTCTGTCATCTGGGACAAGGCCGTGGTAAGGACCACGGTCATAGGAGGGCATCCAGGGCCAGATCAGAGCCTCCTGCCGCTGCTCCTCTTTGCCCTGTCATGGGGGTGCTGGGGGCACAGATGAGGCCTCATACCTGCCCAGGTGTCTCTGGAGCCAGGTGGCTCAGGTGGTTTGGGAATGTCCCTTCTAGAGTGATGAATCCTGGGGCCTGAGGTTCTGAGGAGGCCTCCTCTAGATTGTTAAGGGCTAGGAACCAGAAACACAGATCATTTATCTGATGGTATGAATGATCTGTGCTTAAAATAATAGTGAATTAAAAATTCTTTTTGTTTGGAGGGTTTTATTATCTCTTTTGAGAGGGTTGGATATAACCCTCTGAAATGATAAGCAAGGGGTCTGTGATTAAGACTCAGGTCATTTGCTCACCAGGGAGTGGTGTGTGGTCATCCGGGCTGTACAGGTGATTGTCTGTCAGAGTCTTCTGGCAAAGTGGCCTGGTTTTATTTTCCTTGTTTAACATCACAGAAGCTGAAAAAAAAAAAAAAAAAAAGTCATGCAAATGAAGTCACTTCCTAAGATTTGAGTAAAATTAATAAATAACTCATTATTAAGTTGATCCCTTCCCTCTGTTTTATTTTTAAAACCCTGAAGCCACTCATTTCAGAGCCAAATAGAATACATATCTACACAGTGTAATCCAAGTTTCCCTTTTCTTGGCTCCCAGGAAGCGCAAAACTAGATTTTAAACTAAATTCTTCTTTCCTTACCCAAGTTGTTTTGTGAAGGGGGAAAGTATAAATATATTTGTCTCTTCTCTTACAAATTTAGATTTTTTTACATTGTTATCTATTTATGAATGTGTGTATATATTTATCTTGGCACTATCTGGAACTGTTAAAAAATAATATATATTTTAAAATTACCAACATGATACATGCTCAATAAAGAACATTTGGAAAGTACAGAAAAGTACACACATGAAAGAAAACAAAACTCACTTATAATCCCACAACCCAGGGATAACCATTGTTATCATTTGGGTGAGGTTCTTCCATATTTATCCTGTGCCCATGCAAATACAAACATATTATCTGAGATGTGGGCTGATAATTACATTTGTTTTTACTGTGAACTGTCTATAATCCTTTCTGGAGTTAGAAGGGATAAATAAGTAAGTAAATGTATGTACATGTCCAGAAAAAAATGCATACTTCCAGAGCAGTCACTTCCATCTTCTTTATCTTTTTTTTTTTCTTCTTTTTTTTGAGAAGGATAAGTGTTAGCTCTTCTCTAAATGTTTGATAGAATTCAACTGTGAAGCCATCTGGTCCTGGACTTTGGTTTGTTGGAAGATTTTTGATCACAGTCTCAATTTCATTACTTGTGATTGGTCTGTTCATATTTTCTATTTTTTCCTGGTTCAGTCTTGGAAGGTTATACCTTTCTAAGAATTTGTCTATTTCTTCCAGGTTGTCCAATTTACTGGCATAGAGTTGCTTGTACTAGTCTCTTAGGATGCTTTGTAGTTCTGCAGTGTCTGTTGTAACTTCTCCTTTTTCATTTCTAATTTTATTGATTTGGATCCTCTCCCTCTTTTTTTTGATGAGTCTGGCTAAAGGTTTATCAATTTTGTTTATCTTCTCAAAGAACCAGCTTTTAGTTTTATTGATCTTTGCTATTGTTTTCCTTGTTTCTATTTCATTTATTTCTGCTCTGATCTTTATGATTTCTTTCCTTCTACTAACTTTGGAGTTTGTTTGTTCTTCTTTCTCTATTTCCTTTAGGTGTAAGGTTAGATTGTTTATTTGAGATTTTTCTTGTTTCTTGAGGTAGGATTGTATTGGCTATAAACTTGTCTCTTAGAACTGCTTTTGCTGCATCCCATAGGTTTTGGATCATCATGTTTTCGTTGTCATTTGTCTCTAGGTATTTTTTGATATCCTCTTTGATTTCTTCAGTGATCTCTCAGTTATTTAGTAACGTATTGTTTAGCCTCCATGTATTTGTGTTTTTTACGTTTTTTTCCCTGTAATTGATTTCTAATCTCATAGTGTTGTAGTCAGAAAAGATGCTTGACGTGATTTCAATTTTCTTAAATTTACCGAGGCTTGATTTGTGACCCAAGATGTGATCTATCGTGGAGAATGTTCCCTGTGAACTTGATAAGAAAGTGTAATCTGCTGTTTTCAGATGGAATGTCCTATAAATATCAATTAAATATATCTGGTCTGTTGTGTCATTTAAAGCTTGTGTTTCCTTATTTATTTTCATCTTGGATGATCTGTCCATTGGTGTAAGTGAGGTGTTAAAATCCCCCACTATTATTGTGTTACTGTCGATTTCCTCTTTTATAGCTGTTAGCCTTTGCCTTATGTATTGAGGTGCTCCTATGTTGGGTGCATACATATTTATAATTGTTATGTGTTCTTCTTGGATTGATCCCTTGATCATTATGTAGTGTCCTTCCTTGTCTCTTGTAACATTCTTTATTTTAAAATCTATTTTATCTGATATGAGTATTGCTACTCCAGCTTTCTTTGTTTTTTGTTTTTTTGCGGTACGCGGGCCTCTCACTGCTGTGGCCTCTCCCGTTGTGGAGCACAGGCTTCGGACGCACAGGCTCAGCGGCCATGGCTCACGGGCCTAGCCGCTCCATGGCATATGAGCTCTTCCCGGACCAGGGCACGAACCTGTGTCTCCTGCATCGGCAGGCGGACTCTCAACCACTGCGCCACCAGGGAAGCCCCCAGCTTTCTTTTGATTCCATTTGCATGGAAAATCTTTTTCCATCCCCTCACTTTCAGTCTGTATGTGTCCCTAGGTCTGAAGTGGGTCTCTTGTAGACAGCATATATATGGGTCTTGCCTTTGTATCCATTCAGCAAGCCTTTTGGTTGGAGCATTTAATCCATTCACATTTAAGGTGATTATCAATAAGTATGTTCCTATTGCCATTTTCTTAATCGTTTTGGGTTTGTTTTTGTAGGTCCTTTTCTTCTCTTGTGTTTCCCACTTAGAGAAGTTCCTTTAGCATTTGTTGTAGAGCTGGTTTTGTGGTGCTGAATTCTCTTAGCTTTTGCTTGTCTGTAAAGCTTTTGATTTCCCCATCAAATGTGAATGAGATCCTTGCCAGGTAGAGTAATCTTGGTTTTAGGGTCTTCCCTTTCATCACTTTAAGTATATCATGCCACTCCCTTCTGGCTTGTAGAATTTCTGCTGAGAAATCAGCTGTTAACCTTATGGGAGTTCTCTTGTATGTTATTTATCATTTTTCCCTTGCTGCTTTCAATAACTTTTCTTTGTCTTTAAGTTTTGCCAATTTGATTATTATGTGTCTCGGCGTGTTTCTCCTTGGGTTTATCCTGCCTGGGACTCTCTGTGCTTCCTGGACTTGGGTGGCTCTTTCCTTTCCCATGTTAGGGAAGTTTTCAACCATAATCTCTTCAAATATTTTCTCAGGTCCTTTCTCTCTCTCTTCTCCTTCTGGGACCCCAATAATGTGAATGTTTGTGCATTTAATGTTGTCCCAGAGGTCTCTCAGGCTGTCTTCGTTTCTTTTCATTCTTTTTTCTTTCTCCTGTTCCATGGCAGTGAATTCCACCATTCTGTCTTCCAGGTCACTTCTCCGTTCTTCTGCCTCAGTTATTCTGCTATTGATTCCTTCTAGTGTATTTTTCACTTCAGTTACTCTATTGTTCATCTCTGTTTATTTGTTCTTTAATTCTTCTAGGTCTGTATTAAACATTTCTTGCATCTTCTCAATCTTTGCCTCCATTCTTTTTCTGAGGTCCTGGATCATCTTCACTATGATTATTCTGAATTCTGTTTCTGGAAGGTTGCCTATCTCCACTTCATTTAGCTGTTTTTCTGGGGTTTTATCTTGTTCCTTCCTCTGGTCCATAGTCCTCTGCCTTTTCGTTTTGTCTGTCTTTCTGTGAATGTGGTTTTTGTTCCACAGGCTGCAGGATTGTAGTTCTTCGTCACTTCCATCTTAAGCCATGCATTTAACCATTTTCTCTGGGTGATGGTGACAGCCCCACTGATTCTGTAGCTTGCTGGGTGGACTTCTGTGCTCACCGTCTCAGAGGTCCCTCTTTGTATATGTGGGCCTTCGTGGTCCCCCTGCTCTGAGCTCAGAGGCCCTAGATGGACCATTTTGTGTGTGTACGTTTCAACAGGCCACGGGGAAGATGGATGAAAACCAGTTCGTGGCCGTGACAAGCACAAATGCTGCCAAGATCTTCAATCTGTATCCCCGCAAGGGAAGAATATCTGTGGGCTCTGACAGCGACCTGGTGATCTGGGATCCAGATGCCGTCAAGATCGTCTCTGCCAAGAACCACCAGTCGGTAAGACCTGAGCAGGTGGGAGTGGAGCAGAGTGGGGAACGTGGGCAGGGAACGTGGTGGTGAGAGACGTGTGTTTGTGTTGAACCGGGATAGTCAGGCAGGGACGTGTTGCAATGACACACCACCCCCAATTCCCAGGGACTTAAAACCTCAACAGTTTCTTTCTCACTCCTGCTTTCCAAAATGGGTTGGCAGAGGAGAGGGGCTCTGCCCATCACAGTCGCTCAGGGTTGGGGGCTGGTAGAGGCACCAGCTCTCTACACGTGCTATGATTGTTGAGGTCGGGGACCAGGACATGGCTTTGAAAGCTTTTCCGAGATCTCACTTCCTCTCACCCTGCACTGGCCAGAGCCAGGCCGGAGGCCATACTTTATTCCAGGAGGTCAGGAAGTACATGGATACCTTGTGCCTAGAAGGAGAAAGAATGGGAAAAAAATTGGTGAACAGCTCTGATGACTTCCTCATGAGGAGTTCCACGTGAAAGATGACGGTTAAAGCCCAGTACCTAACAGAAAGGGTTTTAAAAATACAGTGCTTGTTAGTAAAAAGAGCATTTTTCAAGCACTTATGTCTTAGGCACTGTGCTTTTCATTTGTTGAATCTCTGTAACAGTCTTCTTCAGGTGGGCACTATTATTAAGGAAGTGGAGATGCAGAGATTAAATAATTTATGCAGCAAGTAAATGGTGAAGCTAGGATTCAAACCCAGATAACTTGACTCCAAGCTGATATCCTTAACCACTTTTCAATAATGCCTTGCACTTATTGGATAAATGAAGGAGGTAGGGAAGAAGCCCATCTGGGGTGGCAGTGGCCTTTGCTTCAACATTGTGTCATATTACATTGTTTAATTTCGAGCTAGTGGGGATTTAAGGGTCATGTAACCCATCTACCCAGTCCAAGATGGCAAATACACCATCTCTGGTAGTTATCCACCTTCTCTTCGAACACTGCCAGTGACAAAAATTTTCTTCCACGTGAGGACCTTACTTAAGACTGGATGCTTCTCTTGGCCAGGAAGCCCACTCTTAGCAAGCATCTGTCTCCCGAGGCCTCCACCCACTAGAAGCTTGCAGATGCTTTGTAAGCTGTTCCTGGCTTACCTGGTGAATCAGTTCCTAGGGATGCTGAAGGCAGGATCCCAAGCACAGGAGAACCGCGTTCCTCTTTCTGTCCTTACTGCACCCATAACCAAGGCTTCGTCCCTCGCCCCTGTCTCTAGGCTGCAGAGTACAACATCTTTGAAGGGATGGAGCTGCGCGGGGCTCCTCTGGTGGTCATCTGCCAGGGCAAAATCATGCTGGAAGATGGCAACCTGCACGTGACCCAGGGGGCTGGCCGCTTCATTCCCTGCAGCCCCTACTCGGACTATGTCTACAAGCGCATTAAAGCCCGGAGGAAGGTGAGAAGCAGGCAGAGCCCAGAGGTGGGGGGGGGATGGGCTCTGTGTCCCATTCAGCACAGGGACAGGAACCATGAGATTGGGAGGGGTCTGTGTGCTCTAGATCCTCCCAAAGAAATTCACAGCACCGATCTCTTCCCAAAGGACCATTGCACAGATTTAATGGACTATAAAAGGGGGGTTCAAAAACTTTCTTGGCTAAAGAAAGCTTTTTTGCAAACGATTTCCCCCCCGTTTTTAGAATGCTTTTCCTTAAAGTAATTAAACATTTTAATAATTCAAAATAAAGTCTGTATCTATTTTTTGTTAATAATTTACTCTTCAAGGCTTACAAAGAGAACCAGCAGTCCACACCCACCCCTCCTTGTTCCATCCCGCATCTGTCTGTTGCTGCTCCACTGGGGCAAATGTTTATAACTCTTTTAGCAAGTTCTGTGGTTCATATAAAATCTTATTTATGTCCCTGATTTCACAGATAAATAGGTAGATGCATACACAGCCATATGGGTACCTGTTTGTGTACATGTCTGCCTACCTCCCTACACGTTACAGACAGAGTAGCTCTAGCTGATGGAGGGGTGAGGCCCAGAACTCTGTCTTTCCAGCTCCCTCTCCTATCCCCACACTCATCTCCAGGTCGCCTTCCTGTAGGGAAACCTTAGGGCTCCTCAAAACAGGGTTTGACCAGCTCTGGGATTGTGGGATTTGAGCCGTGGTACTGACCTCGTCTGTTAGACAGAATAAAGTCATCTGTGCACATGGGATGGGGGAGATGGTGGGGAGAGGAGGAAGGGGGCTCCCTGTGTAAGTCACTGGGGGCCAGGCCAGAGGAAACAGAACCATGCCACCTCTGTGCCTGGACCCATCCCAGGGGTTTCCAACTTCCCTGCAGAGTACGTTGCCTGGGAAACAGGCTCCGAAGGGGAGATTTTCACGCAAGAGGTTTCCTGGGTGTTGCTTTCAGGATCACCCCTTGTGGCCAAATGAAGAAGCAGAACAGGGCAGAGGGAGAAGTCAGGCTGGGATGCAGCTGTAACCAAGGCCTCAGCTGGACCTCAGCTGGGCTGGTCCTTGACAGGGGTCTGGGCCTTATATTCACTCCCTCCACACACACACACCCCCGCCAACCTACAAACCAGTATGGGATGTGGGCTGCCCCGGAGCAGAGGGTGGGGCTTTGGGCCTAGCGGTTCTCTTCATCTGAGGGCAGTTCTTGGGTGGGACTCCAGTGAGCCCTTCCTATTGCCAACACCCGCACCAGCAGGGAGAATGAGTCTTCAGTCGTGGCGACATTGGGGCGGGGGCTTGGGGACAGGAAATGGGTGCCCACTGCAGTACCTCTTAGAGAGAGAATCACAGAAACTCAATATGTAAGTGGTCGTCGAGCCTCTGGGTGGATGTTGGCAACACAGGGGGCCTTCCCATCTCATGAGGCAGCTGCCCACCCCTGCCTGTGAGAACCAACTTCTTTTCTTTGTCTGTTTTTGTTTTCAAATTTAATGTTTTATTGGAAGGGGAACAGATAATCCAATCAGTTATAAAATCAAAAATAGAGGATTCTAGAATTATGATGGAGACAGAAACATAAATTGAAATATTCAGAATTCTGAGAAGCCTTTTTTGTGCAGATAGCCCCAGCATGATCTTGGTTGTCCAATCACTGAGCTCCTACTTGGGAAGTTCCTTGTAGTTTCAGATGTAGGGTTACCGAGGCAGTTGTTGAGTAGAAGCCAGAGAGAATCCATGTCCTCCAGAGCCCAATGGGTGGCAGCAGCCGTATCCGTGGCCTCCACAGGAGAACGAACTTCGTTCGTTCTGCAGGTCTACCTCCCTGCAGCACACCAAGCTCAGTTCTGCTCCAGGCACCTGCACAGAATGAGTTAAACCCATCTGAGCACCTGTGTGTTCCCAAAGTCATCTGTCCTTCGGTCTAAATACCCCTGCAGCCTTCCGCTATTCATTCATGACAGTGCTCTAAATCCCTTCACCATTCTTCTCTCTTTATGAGTGGTATTTTAAAGGTAGCTAGTATGGAGTAAAATTCCACACTCCAGTTTTGGCCTAATAGAGAAGAGAATGAAACTCAAACGTCTGAGGTATCAGCTTTGTATTTCCATGAATGTGACTTAGCCTCTGGACCCCAAGAGATGTTAATGAAATACAGTTATTGGTCAAGGTTTGGGGGGAGTACAGATATAGTCATCATCTCACCTGAATCATTAACGTCTGCAAATGTGGTGAGCTTTGCCTCTGCACCTGCACCTGAGTCACTGATGGATGCGAGGGAAGCCTCTGTGGCCAGCTTCCTTGGATCTTACAACGAGCTGTCCTGTGATGTCAGCTGTCGGCGTGTCCTCATTGCCTCACCTCTGGGCAATGATAAGAAACAGGCAGAGGTTGTGCGCCGGCCATTCTGCTGCCTTGGGTGGTCTTGCGGTGTTTGCATAATAGCACCCTTGTGGGAGGCGCCCTGTTTCATGTGACCGTGAGCTCTGGTTCCACCACGCCTGGCCTCTGCTGATGTTGCTGGCGGGTTCCACGGTCCCAGGGCAGGTGCTGTGGGACCACAGCCAGAGGCCAGGGGGTCAGACCCACTGAATGAGGACAGTCATTTCAATGACTGTCAATGAGGACAGCCGCTTTTGTTCTGTGCTGAGGAGTGTGAGGATGGAGCTCCCATGCGGTCCTTGCCAGCACTTATGACCCTATCTCAAACTGCTACCCTTCCCACCGCTCTGCTCCAGCCGCATGGGAGGTTCTTCTGTTTGATGACATTCCCACTGGCAGTTTCCTCTGCTGAGAACACTGCCATCCACACCTCCCCCAGCCTCCTCCCTCCCTCCCTCCCTCCACCCTGGCCCCACCAACAATCTCCTTTGGTCCTTAAGATAGAGGCTCATCTCTTTAGAGAGGCCTTCACCCGCCACCTCCATGGTCACTCTGTCACAACACCGCACATTATTTATTTTATACTGCTTCTCCTTTCCTTAAAATAACCTTTTAATTTTTTTGCAGTTTTATCGAGATATAATTGACTAGTGCAGCACAAACATAAGTCTGAGGTGTACAGCGTAGTGGTTTGACTTGCATACACCATGGAATGAGTACCACAATAAGTTTAGTGGACACCATCATCTCATATAGACACAAAATTAAAGAAATAGAAAAAAGATTGTTTTCCTTGTGATGAAAACGCTTAGGATGTGATTTATAGCGTATAGCAGTGTTAAGTATCTTTATCATGTTGTACATTGCCTCCCTAGTAAAAATAACATGATTCTTGCTTTCTGGCTCTCACTACATGCACTTAATTCACTGCCACCTCTGTGCTACCTAGAACACACCCTTAACCGTTGAGCGAATAAACTTTGCTGCCCGCTTTCTCTGCTGCAGATGGCGGACCTGCACGCAGTGCCCAGGGGCATGTATGACGGGCCGGTGTTCGACCTGACCACCACGCCCAAGGGGGGCACCCCCGCCGGCTCCACCCGGGGCTCTCCCACGCGGCCCAACCCGCCTGTGAGGAACCTCCATCAGTCCGGATTTAGCCTGTCAGGTGAGTCGGAGAAGCTGATGGTGAAGGTAGTGAAACGGGGAGCACGGAAGGGGGAGGGGAAGCTCAGCGCTGCGAGGTTAGCGGTGATGCCGGGAGCTAACCCAGATTGCCTTCTAGGGAGACGGTCACTGGGCCGCAAGCTGGGACGTTTGCTGAACCAAAGAGAAGTCCTGGTGGGAAAGGAAGCCAGGGCTCAGCCAGGTTAAAGATCAGGTTTAAGTGATGGCCAATTCTGCTTAGAGATCACACCTGGCGGGGCCGGGGGCGGGGCGGGGCCGGGATGACTTCCTTAAGAATTGAGCGTGATTTTCTGCGTTAGAGAGCCCTGCAGTATGCTTTCTTTCCTTTGTTTGCCCAGGTTACCAGATAGCTCAGATTATTTTTATGCTCAAATTGCAGTAGCTTCTTCTAATCTAGTATTTTAATTCTACTCTCCCCTTCCTTGTCATGATGATAATGCTAGCAATTACTGAACATTTACCATGGCCTAGCTGTATCATGAATCTTTAAGAACTATGATATTCATAGAAAATATTCAATTGCTCAATAACCAGTAGCCTTAAAATGGGGAAAAATAAGTGTAGATTTGCATCACTATATTGAAAATTGTAAAGTGAGGGAAATGAGATGACAAAAAAGGAAAGAGACATGTAAAGGGACAGTATCTGTGGGCAAGAAAGAGGAGGAAGAAGTGGGAGAAACAGGAAGATAGGGAGGAAAAGACATAACGGGCCATAGGGGAGGAAGACGAAAAGTGCTAAAAGTTAAGGTGCCGTTGTCAGAGATCACATATCCTAGTTGCCAGAAATTTTTCAGTGTTTTTCCATTTTTTGTTGCTCCCTGGCCACTGTCACCGGTAAACTTTTTTTGGCTCCTTTCTAAAGGACATGAGTGCATATCATATCAGTGTTTCCTTTTAGCTGCGGCCCCAGGCCAGACTATCACCACTGCAAGCTGTGAGACACTGGGCAGGTTGCCTAACCTTTCACAGCCTCAGTCACCTCCTCTGTAAAATGACGTAATAACAGTACCTGCCTCAAGGGTAGCGGTGAGGACAGAATGGAATGATCTGATGAGTATTTCAAACGTTGCTCGTCAAAACGAATGTGAGCAGCTATTTTTCATATCATTCCCGTTGTTCTTTTTATTATCATTGTTATGATGCCGAGGGTCCGATGAAATCCAGTTAAGACCCTGGCTTTTCCTGGCAAAGGCTTGTTTTCAGGATGGTGGGTATGAAAAGCCTGGAATAGCTGTGACAGCCTGGAATGGAAGTTTCTTGGGAGATGAGGAAGGCATTTAATATCTTACACTCTTCAAATTAATCCATTTTCTCTCTTGTCCACACCCCCCTGTCTCTCTCCCTTTTTAATCCCTGGGAACTTATTGCCACCTGCAGGCACCCAAGTGGATGAGGGGGTCCGCTCGGCCAGCAAGCGCATCGTGGCGCCCCCTGGAGGCCGTTCTAACATCACATCCCTGAGTTAAGCGACCCCTCCCCCAAAGAGAGGGGCGGAAGCAAGAAGCGATTCTTTTGAAGCCAAAATGGTACACCAATATTTAAGAAGGAAAGTGAATCCAAACAGTTTCGATCTAAAGAATCAATAAGCCTCAAGCCTTATGTTTCTCCAATGTTAACGCTCGCTTGCCTAGCTTTACGATTATTGCTTTGTTTTCTGTTTATGCATAGCCTTGATTTGTTGGACGCCCCTACCCCCCATTTACATGCATGCAATCAGGCCACTAAGGTAAAAGCATCCGCTATATAGTGTTGAGAGCGTGTGTAGTGCTGCATCTTATGACAAGGGGACAGACAAAGCTGGGACGTCAGGAAAATGAACAAAAGGGACGCCAGTTATTTGGGGTGAGTGGGTGGTGGGAGCCCAGAGCAAGGCAGAGGGCTCAGAGGGACTGGGGTAGGGTGTGTGCGGGGGAGGCGGGTGGGTGAGCATAAGGGGTCTTGTGTATTGTGTTGATGAAGTAACGTTGATTTCCACGGAAGATGGCCACTCGGGGCAGCTGTCACGCCATCATGGTCCCCTGGGGTCTGCGGAGAAGGCAGGCAGTCTTCGGGTTCTGGACTTTGTCACATCCCCTCCTAGTAGATTTTATCCCTTGGAACATTTTATTAAAACACCAAAACACCAAAACCCAACCATTGCTTCCACCTGCTTGGTCGTGCCAGTGTTTGGTCGGGCCTTTTTCTCACTGTTGCTTTCAAATTCTTCTCTTTCCTGGGCTGGGAAGGAAGAGGGGAGAGAGGAATGGACCTTTCTCTTGCTCTTGCCCTCCCTGCCTCTTTGGTGCTCTTAAAAGGCAGCAGCTGGGAGCACAGCACAGGCCCTGGGGGGAGGGCAGCCACGCTTAAATAGCGCCTCCCTCTAAACACGTGTTGGAGCTCACCTCTCACGGCTCTTTGCAAACCGAGGCAAGCGGGGGCTTCTCGAGTTAGGACTGGAGCTGAGATGGGCTTCTCTTGCCAGGGGTGAGTGATTCTCTTGATCTCCTAAGATCCAGGCACATCCATGATTGAATATGATTTTTTTGTCATTATTAAAAATGTGTTTGCTTAGATGTTCCCTAGCTTTTATTACTAATCAGGAGTCTCAGCTCCTATGGGAGGCCAGCAGGGATGTGGGAAAGCCGGTCTGGGGCAGAAGGTGCATGCTCTGTGGCCGTGCTTCTCTTTGTCAATTCTGAACCATCTCTTTCCCCTTCCGTTAGCGTATCCCTTAGGGGAACTTTTTGTTTTAGTACCAGAATCTCCCAGTGAGTGGAAGTGACATGACACGTAAAGGAAATTAGCATAAAGCATTCGTATCCACCTTGTCTGTCAGACATGAATGTCCAATTCCCTATCATGCCACTTCTGAAAATTCAGTTTTGGAGCAAGTTCTGTGAGCCCAATGAGGATCTGTAGAACCAAGAGGCCCATATGCAGGAAAAATAGATTGAACCTGGGATCAGACTTCGGTGCTCAGGGGATTCAGCTGGTAGACCCCGCAACTCTGTGTACTAAATACTTTCATGAAAAGAGCAGGCCTTGAGCACCTTTCAGGTGCATAGGAGAAGCCATTATCTCCGCAAGTTTTAATAAGGCCAGAGAAAAGGGGACACGTGGCTAAAAAGGAATTTGGAAATAGCCAAGGAAGAGGATTTCCCTAGCAAGCTACTTTCTGTTCTAATCATGAAAAAGATGATTTCCCTTCATAAAAGGAGTCTTGCTGTTTTTAAGGCTTTTTCACGGTGCCTTTATTTTAAGGGAAACATAAGCGAAGGGGAGGATGTAGCTCTTGATTTATAACTCAAAGATTTGGGGGCCTGTGGTACAACAGAACTCAGAATGACAGTTTCGCAAGCAGAGGAGCTAGTCAGAGCTGAAGCATCTGTATATATGCCTCATTGGCTGGGCTGGGCTTTAGGATACGTTGCAGTACCAGCTATCACCACCAGATGGAGGAAAAGACACGTATATGACTCTAGTCTGAGCATCCACTTGTGTGCCCTCTGTTGCTCTTACCCGGCCTGAGTCCAACTCATCCTCCCCATGACCTCTCTGTGCTTTGAAAAATAAATCTTTCATGGCCAAGTTGGTTGCACTTGGGACTTCTGAATGAAACACTCAAGCAGAACTTTATATTCTACACAGGTTTCCTATGCTGTAGGAACAACCCCTCTATGTCTTCACGATGGGCAGCAGGATCTGAGGAAGTCTCCCTGTCTTCATGTACAATTAGTAACTTTCCAAGCATAGAAAGTTCTGAGAATTCCAAGAAAACTCCCACCATATTCTTGACTTTGATTTCTGATGCCTTGTTACTTAAGTTAAAATTTATATTCAAACGTGCCCTGTTCTATGAGACCCGTTCAAGAGCCCTGTCCTGAGGGTTTAGGAAGAGAACATGGCGGTGAGTCACAGCCCTCTCAGAATTCCCTGGCATCTCATCCACGTGTGGGAGGCCATGCCGGGTCGTCCGTCTCCCCCAAGCTTTCTTTTGCTGTCTCATCTCTTGGCCTGGCCCCTCTCTAAGGGGGGGATGTCAGTCACCTGGGCTTCTCTCTGGGGCGGCCACCATCTTGGGTAGTTGAGAAGGTATTATTAGTAGAACTGTTAAATCAGCTGTCCCACTAGAGATATTTCCTCTAAGTTTTCTAAAGATGGCAGTGTTGTAGTTATCCCGAGAATGGGTTTCTTCTAAGTCCAGCCATCCTATGGCCTTTTTCTTCATGACTTCACGCAGAGTCATGTTCTGCTCCACAGGCCTCAATCCCAAGCCTGCACTCGGCCTCCCCCTGAGAGATCTTCCCAGCAGCTTCCTGCCACAGCTTCTCAGGCCTTCTCCCCTGGAAAACTCCAGCTCGAGTCCCAGTGTACACATGGGCTGTCCTGAGCAGCCAGCATTCCTTTGAAGTTCCCCTTTGGAAATGGTGTGTGGGTGTTCAGTTGTGTCTGGTGACTATGGACAGACAGTAAATCTCCCTGTGATCTGTGGTAGCTGTGAGGCAGCTCTGGAACGCGAAGAGCTGTTTGCTTTGAACCGTGAAGAAAACTGTGTTTTGAGTTTAGCTGAAATTAAGAAAAAAAAAGTTCATCAAGTGACTGTTAATGTAAACCTGGTTATTAAAATAACTATAAAATCGCAGCTGTGGTTGTGTAGCCTTTTTCTGTGTGTGTCATGCCGGTCGACCTAAAGTGTGACGACTGCACCATAGAACTGACAGGGTTATTAGTAGGAGGGCACATCTGATGTAAACCCTGAGAAAATTTGGGAGTTTTCTGTCCTTTCAGTTGAGCTTGAGGTTTTGTTTTGGCCACAGAGTTAGATGGCCATTATTAAAACTTTGGGGAATAACTAATTTTTTTTAATGTTCATCAAAATTAGCATTAATATACAAGGCCATTTGGGAAAAATCTAGTTGAGTACAGAACAGATCCTGAAAAGTTTTGTTTGTTTTGGGTTTTTTGTTTGTTTGTTTAGGTCATCCCCTTAAAGCATTTTCTGCTTCTTTCTAAAAACTTGGACTTTGAGAAAATTCAACCAAAGCATGTTTCAAAGTATATTCTTTAGCCGACTGTTCCCAAGGTGTCTAATGAGTGTGGGGAAAGTATTGTTTACTCTAATAATCTGAGAGATTTAAAGTACATATCATCAAGTTAAAAGCTCTGAGAAATTTTATGTCTTTCAAAATGTGTCCACCTTCTATATCATCTTTTACGCTCTGCCAAACCTGTTATACTAAACCCTTTTGGGGAAACACTCCTGGATCCAATTAGAATTTATGCAGGGCATTTTTCATTGCAAATGTTAGACGTGTATAGGCAAAGAAAAAATTTTGGAAAGGGTTTTTTGAAGTCTGGTGTAACTGAAAACTTCAGGGATAGATTTGGGTAGATTGAAGCAGAGCTGGATGGAGAATATTGTTTCTCTCCATCTCTTAGCCCTGCTTGCCTTTAGTGCTTCATTCTTAGGAAAGCTCTTTCCGTGTGGGAGCAAAACTGACCATCAGCGCCACCAAGTTTGCATTTTTTACCTGCTTAAGAGATTTCAGGGGGAGAGAGGTTCTCTCCGTAGCGCCAGCCAAGGAGACGGATTCTGATTGGTCCGGCTTGGTCACGTGTTCACCATTGACCTCGGCACTGTGGCCTGGAGACTGGGACTGATTGGCCACACCTGGTAACACACCCGGCTCCTGAGCCACCTGAACCACGTGGACTGTCCGTAACTCGAAGAAAATCAATTTGTGATCCCAGAAGAGGAGGGCATGGATGCTAGGCAGATAAACACAGCAGGTGGCCACGGCAGCATTCTCAAGCCTGCAGGGCACGACTGTTTTCTCAGCACAGTATCTGTGTGTAGGCTGGGGCAGGTGCGGGAGAGGATCAGGGGATGGTAATTCCTGGTGAATTGCTTTTACGTGTGATGAACGCCCAGGTGAAACCACGTCAGAAGCTACTCTGAGCGTATAAGGAATTATTTCAGTTTGACGTTCAAGGTTTGATGATTAAGAAGCTTTTGCCCGTAGTCGCATTTGGGGGCTTGAACTCAGGACTGGTGAAACACCTCTCCCTGCTCGGGACCATGGCAGCAGCTGAGCTCTGCTTAGGATAAGCTTGGGTGTAAAGGGCAGGGTCAGTGCTTAAAATGATCTCAGCCTGCAGGGCTCTAAAAGGGATGAAGCAGTTTTTTTTGTTTTTGTTTTTGTTTTTTTAAGTTAGTGCAATTCACACATTGACTTTCACACCTCTGGGGACTGGAGGTATTCAGGGTCGAGTCACATCCACCAGGTGGGGAATGAGAGCACTGAATAGGAATAACAAGGTCCCTCTGGTTTTGAAGAACTTTGGAATCAACTCCGTTACCATCAAGCTATCACAAGGAGAACACCAACCATGAGCAGGAGATGGGATGAAAGGGCCAAAGCAGCCTGCGGGAATGAGGTTGCATCCTTAAGGCTGGCATTCCTCAGAATGGAAGGTCTAGATCCTGCCCTGGGATCGGTGGACGCTGAGAACAAGACAGCACACTTCACATGACCTGGACAAGAGTACTCTGCATGCAGGACTTCAGAGCCCACAAGACTTACGAGAACCTATCCCGGGAACCAGTTAGCCTGTGGCTGCTAAGCTGTTGTGGGTCTGAGAGGTGATTGGAAGGCCCCTTGATTCTCCCCTGAGGCAGAAGTTGCTTCTGGCTCCAAGAGTTCAGAGCTGTTTGTTAACCTTCCTGTCCCGGGATATGGGCCTTGGACCATCCACCTGCTGCTTGGGTACGTGGAACCGGACAAAGATGTGGAGAGGTAAGAAGGGAGAGTGCTGAAAAAAAGAGGTGCAGGGACTCTCCATGGCCTAAAGGTCAAGTGAAATGCAAAATCCAGAATACTGGGCTGGGCCTCCTTATGTGTGGATACTGGAGGAGTCAGGTTTTCGGTTTCTACATCTGTGGAGCAGCTAGATGGTGCTGCATTTCATAGTTACAGCGCCAGAGGGCTAGAACACCATCTCTAACATTCCATAGTTCTAGAACATCATCTCTAACACCAGCTTGTCTCTAGTAAAGGACATTCCTCCCAGCAGGAAATGGAAATAAGACCAGGTGACTTTGACCCTACCCCTAGGGGAAACGATTCCACACACACACACACACACACACACACACACACACACACGGCTGACAAAGAAGGAAGTGGCTTATGGTGTAGAGAAGACATTTTAATACACACAGGCACACTGACGGTACACATGCTACAGCTCAACAGAAGCACAGGTTTCCCATCCAAGGGCTACCTGTTCACAACAGCACAGTTTGTGAACTGTGTTTGGATTTTTCACATCCGTGTTGAATATCAGACACACTGAGACTGTAGGAAACGGTAATCACAGGCACAGTTTCTAGGAAACAGGAATTTGTGTCGACAGAATGCAGGGACAGCTGGATACTGAAACAGTTCACTGCTTTTCATGCCTTTTCATTCAGCCCTTGAAGAATTAAAGCCTTAGCATTACTGTGTCAGCCCAAAGCAGCACCACTGGCCCCTGCTAGCTCTATGACCCACTCCTTCTCCCTAGTTATTTATTCATCAATCCAGTCTGGAAAAGCTATTATGTGATGAAGTCTAGTTTCTTCTGCTTAAAACGTTACTATCAGTAGTAGCATTGTTGGGAAATTATGTGAGATAGTATACGTAATCTAGAGCACTTAGAATGGTATATGGTTCAACCGGAGACTATATATGTTTGCTTTCTTCATGGTATTTTATTGTGTATATGCAATATAATTAATTTAGCTAGTTTCCCAAAAAAAAAAAAAAAAAACCCTTTACTATCAGAAGCAGCCTAACCACGAATTAATTAAGTGACCCTAATTAATGGAGCAATGCTCTGTGCGGCTTGACATTCGTTCCTGCCCCAGCAATGCCCTCAGCCAAAACCAGTGCTGCCTTTTGGGGTGTGAGCCAGTAGCAGAGCCTCTCCTTCCGTGGAGTCCGGGTCATGGCCAGGGTCACAGGGCTGCCCCACCCATCCACTAGCGGTCCCTGTGGATGCACTGGGGTGGGTGACCCTGCTACAGTGCCAGAGGGTTAGAACCAGGATGCCCCTGGTCTTCCAAACCTGCTCACTTTTCAGATGTTCCACACAGGTAAGGGAGGAAGCTGTGAGGAGAAAAAGATGCCAGAAACGCCGGACAAAAGGAATTAAGAGTCACCCTGTTTTCTAAAATGCTTAGCCCTGAGCCTTCGTTGTCACACATCTAGATGAGATATGTTCCACCCTGTAGGGTAGTAAATTTTAGCCCAAGTTATGGAATAAAACCCAAGGATCTGATTTCAACAACTAGCAATCATGGGTAAGGATTTAAGAATTCTTCTATTTTTTGGAAAACATTTTTGTCCTAACACTCAAAATGTCCAGTGGTGGGAGGTGCTTAAAATCAGCCGTTCTGTACCGATGGATACAATGCTTTTTCTTTTCTAACTTGAAATATTACGTGGTGGGTCTGTAACCTGATGAGGACGGGAAATCCATCTTACCTCTCTAGTCAGTGCATCCATGGTTCTTGACAGCCCGTAAGGGTGCTGTAGGCGTGGAATCAGGTCATTGGAAGTAAAAACTAGGGATTCAACCTACAGAGGTTGTATTGGGTTCCTATCCCATTATAAACTGTATAGATGTGAAATGGCACAAATGATTTAACTCCCATCCCAATGGAGACCCTACCAATCCCATTGCACTTGGGTGTTTCCCAGTCTCATTTGGGATGATATATATAAGGTCAGAGCGAGAGAAAGAATCAGGTAACTGGAGAGATGAGGCGACAGCACATCAAGGCTTGAATTGAAACAAATGAAATAAATTGGTAAACATGCAAATGGCCCTGACACTCCTGGTTTCCAACCAGGAGCAGAATCTGGTCACCTCCTTGTAGCTCTTGTCAACCCATTCCCCCTCCTTGGGAAATTGAGCCAGAGTTTATAGTGTTTGGAGAAAAACATAGCACAGACATATAATATGGGGGAAATGTAGAGAAAAGGAATCAAACAGAACACAAGAGCTGGCTTTTAATTCTTAACAAAAATATGGTTACTCTTCAAGTAGAGAGACACTATTTCACAGCTTTTCAAGGCCAGAAATGTGGGGCCTATTAGCTCAGTGGGGAGAAAACCATCAGTGCTGAATTAAAGTTCAGCACTGGCTTCCTGCCCATGTCTAGTTGTCCCAGTGCGACCTCCCTTCTGGAGAAGTCCTATGTAGCTTGCGGCCGTCTCTGTTACTTCTGCCCATTTCCACCTGTCTGGTCTCCCCTGTTGCCAGCTTACTGCCACCCTGCTAAGGCCCATAGTCTCCCTAAGTAAGGACAAGGTTTAGGTGATCTGAGTGGCCAACAGTTAAAGCAATCCCCCACCAACCCTGTTTATTCTTGAGTCTACCCAGCAGCATCTGTGAGTTGCCAAAAATAGTTCTTCTGCAAAGATCTTCTGGGTATCAGGGGAGTAGAGTTACATCCCAACTTAGGTGAATTAAACTTTGTGTTTGGCAAAGAAATAAATACAATATAAAGAAAAAGTGAAATATCAATACTATTTTAAATAGGGGATTCTGCCCGCCATTCTTGCAGTAAGCACAAGTAAGTATTGCTGTTCCCTTAGTCAGTCTTAGACCTCTCAGATGTGTGGGCATCCCACGGTTCTAAGCGTGTGATTCTAGTTTATAAAGGCATGTATAATCTGTTCAACACTTTAGTGCATCTTTTATTAGCCAAAAGTGAGACCAAAAAAAAAAAAAGAACCAAAAAAGATGACTCGTTTCATTAGTGAAGGGTCTCATAATATTGGGCTTCTCTAAGAAAAGATACTCACCATATGTTGTGTATATTAAAGGAATTTTTCAAGGGTAAATTTTACTATCTTCCAAATTCACCTCACAATCTGACAGACTGTAACTCCCATATAAGATACAACTTCAGGTACTACAAGGTGGAGGTGCTTTCAATGTGACAATGTTCTTTTCTGATGCTCTCCGGACACAGGTCTCTGGTAGTCATAAGAGGACAATTAGCTCTCAAGGAACATGCTTCTAGAAGAAGGCCAGTGGTGTGCTAATATTTCACAACTGGCTTCCTGGCGCCGGGTGGGTGGGGGGGGGCCGGAAAGGGTGGAAAGCCCTGATTTGTAGCATCTGCCAATTTCCATGATATAAATACTTCCACCATCACCAATTTCAACTCTCAACTTCACATCACTGTACGGGGTGCTGGGACAGATGCGCATAGTGGCTCTTACAATTGATACAAGCTGGTACGGTGTTCTGACTTAAGCACACCACTGGAAGGCCCTCATCAATCTGTGTTACTTATAATCTGGTCCCACTCATTTCTTCCTGAATGAATTCCTTACTCCTATTCAGTCGGATTTGGGGATTCTGACCAATTGATGAAGTTTTCTAACTCTGAAGAGATTCGCTCCATCACCCAGCAATGTCCATTTGTCACAGTGTAATTAGGAGGGGAAAAAATAAATCTGCATCCAAATATTCCTTCTAAAATAAAAATAGAGGCTGTTTAGAATAACAGAATGGAGAACGGTGGCAGTAAAAAGGCAGCATAGGGCTCATCTAGTATTACGTTCTCGTTTTTAGATGAAAAACCTGAAGCAGAGAAAGGGGGTAAGTAACTTGCTCAAGGTCGCGCGGTGGTGAATCTCGTTCCCGGGAGCCTGGGGACTCTTCCCTGGGTCATGCTGCCTCCCTCCAGAGGTATTCAGTCATATTTTCTAAGGTGTGTGAGGTGTGGAGAGGTGAGAATTTCTGTCAGCTCTTCCTGACGTGGAAATGTCCCAAGAAGACGTTGAGGACTTCACGGGTTATTCCGGCCATCCTTTTCTTGTGGGTCTTTGGTTTGTTCCAAGGCTTGATTGGCTTGTCTTTTATTAAAGTCCTTTTTGACTCTTAAAAGGAAAAAAATAAAGTGGGTTTATTCATTGAAGTGAAAAAGAAAAGATTTAAGCTTTTGAAATGCTAGCATTAAGCCCAACAATTTATAAAGAGGCGTGAGCCAGGGTAACTCTTACAAACATCACTGATTTTAAGTGTTGAAGTCCCCATTCTTCTGCCCTTCCCATCAACAGAAACCTGATACTAAGCTAATTTACCTATTACAATTTTTGAAATCTCTTACAAGAAAAAAAAGTTTCTGTATTTTCCAGATTTTCTATCATGGATATGCATCATTTTTGTAATCAGAAAGGAAAAAATGTTTAAAACTATATTAAGTCTTTGCAAGTTGAATCTGACTGAAACACTCCATCATTCGCTGAGCTGCTGTTCTTCCAGGGGTTACTTACTTCTCTCGGTTGAAAATTATGAACTCCTTTTGGACAGATTCAAGGTGCTCCTGAAGAAGGCACATCTTCCGGGTGAATGTTGGAAAAAAAATAGAGGTATAGTTAGCAGACCAATGAAGACCCTCAAGTAGCCAGTAACCTACTGAGTGTCTGTTAACTGAGTGGCCCAAATCGAGGAGGACCAGTGTGTCCTCAAAATAGATGCTATCTGAGAGTTTGTAGCAGGAGTGAGACAACAGTGAGATTAATAGAGGAGCATATAGGAAAGAAACAGGGAAAAATACATCAACTCTCTGCTCCCCACGATGAGGCAGCAAAGAAGACCTGGGTTATGGTTTATGAGCTGAATATCTTTCAGCCATTTAGCCCAAGAAACCACGGCTTCAAGGCAGATGGGCACAAGGGTTTATTAAGCTGGTCACCTATTTGCTTCTCATCTCCTGGCCCTCATGTAAAAGTTTTGGAGGTTCTGAAACCAAGTCCCCCTAAAACTGAGTTCCCCTGCCAAGTTTATGATTAATTTCTCTGTCCAAAATTTTATTCCCTTTTCTGTCCTGCCCCGTCCCCCTCAGGATTCAAAGAGAAGGGGAGACTGAAACTGAGCAGGACCCTGTGGGGCCTTCCCAGGTACAAAAGTCCCTCTGTGCCCCCGTTTTTCTTTGTAGAGAAAAAAGACTTTAGTCTCCTAGGCCTTTCCCAAGTTCCAAAGAGCACTGAAGCAGTTAATTATTAGGACAATAGAATCACAGGACTCCCATTTCCTCCTGAAGGGAACTGGATAACCATCTGATGCATATCTTTGAGTTGTTCTGTAGAAACTCGGACCCTCCAGCCAAGTGGGGGGATGGTGACTAAATGCTGACCAGAGCACGTAGGCCCCAGGCTGGTTGGAACCAGAGGGTTGAGATTCCCAAAACATCACCCCGTTCCCTCGCCACCAACCAATCAGAAGAAGGTCCATGAGCTGAACACGCATCCTAGGACCCTCTCTCCTAACACTGTCTTTAAAAAACCCTTGTCTGAAAGCCATCGGGGAGTTTGGGTCTTTTGAGCCCATCCCCTCCTCCCCTTTCACCTTGCTTGACCCCTGCAATAAACCTTTCTCTGCTCTAAACTCAAACATTTCGGTTTGTTTGACCTCACTGTGTGTCAGGCACACAAACTTGGGTTCAACAACAGTTCTGCCTGGATTTAACGAGTAGCCTAGAAACATGTCTTCACGCTGAATTCGGATTGACTGTTCCCCTCAGCTGCACTGGGGCTGATTGTACTTCAGTTGTGGTGAGCAGCCTTCTTCAGTTGTGACTTTCTCACAGATTTGCAGAGTATTTGCTTTGCTGCTTCACTGTCTGGCTGTCAGTATCTCTAGATGACGTTTCCAACATAATCAGAAAATGTAACCTCAGAGAAATGACCATCATCAGGCCCCGTATAGTATCAGCCCCAGATCAAACGTTTTAAAAGTCTGTAACAAAATACTTCCAAATGACTTCTGATGACGAATATTCTTCTTGAAGGAAAAAGTATCATTCATTCATTTTGTTTTTAAATCTAGGAATTAGAAAATACTAAGTCTTCAAGTACCAGAGAGTTGTTTTTTTTTTTTTTTTTTTTTTTACCTTTCCTGAACAAATAATTAAGTGTTGGGAGAGTAAACTATAAAAAGGAGAGGACATTTTCAGAAAAGGGGTGGGGGGAAGCAAAACAAAGGAGAGAAAAGAGATTCTGCTACACCTCACTCTTATCCTCAAGTTGGGGTACCTGTAACCCTGGGGGTTTCCAGTATCAGTAATAGGGGACATGAAGCTATGGGATAAACATGATCTGATAGAGCTCCTGGGGGCAGCAGATTTACCCCAAGATTGTAGAACAAATATTTTTAACATTTAAGTATTACATAAAAATATATAAATATATAAAATATTACATAATGTCTTAACACATTTATATAATACTTTATAGAAACATGTTTATGTTTTATATATGTTTGTATTTTATACATATACATGTTTCTATATTTATGTACATATTTATGTATTTATATATATTATAGACATAAAAATATATGTATAATATAAACATAAATACATAAACATACAAAATGTTATATAAAGTTTAACATGAAGATATTTAAAATATTAACATTTTAAAATATTTTAACATTAAAAATCAAGATTATAGTCACTAAAATGCAGAAATTCACTCAAGTTCTTTTCTCTGTCATATAACTCTGTTTTATTTAAACAAAGATGTAAAGTGCGCACTCAGATGAGTTTGTGATACAGCACTGCAGACCCTATGAGTCCCACCCTGGCCCTAAGGGCTCATGTGCCACATGTTCTTTTTCCTCTGCTTTAGTTGGAAAAGTTTAACAAGTGCAGCTACATGGACAAGTCAACAGCAGTAGTCAGAGTATGAGGGAGAGGAGTGGGGAGCAAACAGAATGGAGGAACGAATGAGTCTTATGTGGTTGAAAAGAGAACTACTGATTAAAAAAATGTTAGAATGTGCTTCTCAGGGATGACAGAGCAAACAGAGATTAGACTGGTGTAAGTAGAGATGGCATCAGAAATATCTGAAGGGTTTAGAGCAGGTGGAAATCTCAGGAGGCAGAAAAAGAGGACTTAGGTCATTTGCTTCCATAGCAGGCAGACTGGGTGTGTGTCAGTCTTTTTGGTTCTCTACTTTAAAGGGGCTGATGAGCAGAGAGGGTCAGTGGAGAACATCCTGGATGCAAAGAAACAACAGAGGCATCTACTGTGAGCATGAACCAGAGTCATGGAAAAGAACGGAGTTAGAAGTCAGGAAGTCGAGTGGAAAAGTAAAACATAAAAAATGGCTAACTTTTTTTTTTTTTTTAGGGTTAGCTCTTTAATTTTTTTTTTGTTTCTGTTTTTAAATTTTTATTTTATACTGGACTATAGTTGATTTACAACGTTACTAACGTTGTGTTAGTTTCGGGTGTAAAGCAAAGTGATTCAGTTATACATATAGCTATTCTTTTTCAAATTTCTTTTCCCATTTAGGTTATTACAGAATATTGAGCAGAGTTCACTGTGTTATACAGTAGGTCCTTATTAGTTATCTATTTTAGATATAGTAGTGTGTATATGTCAATCCCAAACTCCCAATCCATCCCTCCCCCACTCCGTCTCCCCCTTAGCAGCCACAGGTCTGTTCTCTGTGAGTCTGTTTCTGTTTTGTAGGTAAGTTCATTTGTGTCATATTTTAGATTCCACATATAAGTGATATTCTATGATGTGTATCTTTCTTTCTGGCTTACTTTACTTAGTATGATAATCTCTAGGTCCATCCATGTTGCTGCAGATGGCATTATTTCATTCTTTTTTATGGCTGAGTAATATTCCATTGTGTATATGTACCACATCTTCTTTAACAACGGCTAGCATTTTGGCAGACATGTACTAATTGACTCAGAACAGTCTATGAAGTAGGTAGCAATACTAACTCCATTTTATAAATGAGGAAACAGAGACACGGGGGAAAGGAAAACTTTAGTGCTTTTACTTTATTTAATCACAGCCTGCATTCTACAGCTGTAGATGGTAACAGTCACTGCATACCTGAATCACCTGAAGAACTTAAAAAATCCTGATGCCCAGGCCACACCCCCAGATTCAGCTGAATGAATAAACAAGCATGATGATGATGTAAGGAGCTGCTAAGATTGACTCTCACATTTTAAAATCCTTGAATAGAGATAAAGTGCTACTTTGAGATGCACCATCTTTCTGCTTCTTCTTTGAGGGAAGGCTACTCTTTGTTTTGAAACAAAATCCTTTTTATTTTTAAATGGAGGCTATAAGATTAGGAGAAACTAGAGCAAAATGATGGCAGAGGCAGCTCCAAACCCCCAACCCTCAACAGAGACATCAGAAAAACAAACAGAAACTGTTGGGGCCAACACTGTCAGAACTCTGGAAAGCAAGCAAAGGTTTCTAGCAACCAGACAAACACTGAATCAGGAAAAAAGCAACTTAAAAATGGTCCTGGTGTTTAAGGAAATCTCTATCAAAATATTATCTGAACACAAGCTAACATAACAAGAGACAGCAGTGGTGATGCATGACAAGGAATAGTCTTTTTGCAGAATAGTTTGTAAAAGTCACTCAAAAATGCAAGTACAGCCTTCAACGATCAAAAAACAGCAAACCCTAGAGAAGGAAGGGGAGAATCTGATTTCTGGAGTTACTGGATTGTAATAGTCAACTAGCAAGTTTTCAACAAAAATACCACAAGGTGTACAAAGAAACAAGAAAGTATGGCCCATTCAAAGAAACCAAATAAACTGACATAAATCATCCCTGAGGAAGCCCAGACATTGGACTTACTAGACAGAGACCCTAAAACAACCATTTTAGGTATACTCAAATAGTCAAAGGAAACCATATGTTAGGCCACAAAACAGGTCTCAATAGATTTAAAAAGATTAAAATCATACAAAATATTTTCTCTGACCACAATGAAGCTAGAAATCAAAAACAGAAGAAAAACTGGAAAATTCACAAACGTGGAAATTAAACAACACATTCTTAAGCAACCGATGTGTCAAAAAATGAATCACAAGAAGAATTAGGAAATATTTTGAGGTGAATGAAAACAAAAATACAACATGCCAAAACTTAAGAGATGCAGAGAAAGGCAGTGCTCAGAGGGAACTTTATAGCTGTAGATATCTACATTAAGAAAGCAGAAATATCTTAAGGTCAAGAATGGCATAGTTGGCATAGGCTCCTCTGTTAACAGACCCCCCAACAAGGGTTGGGGCGGGGGAAGTAGACAGATCATATAGAGCATGGAAGGCATGGCAAAAGTTACTCACAGATTGCTGTTATCTCTAAAACTTTAGAAAACTTGTAATTAAGATGATGTCCTGTACTTGGCTACATTTGGGGGTCTGTTAACAGAGGAGCCTGCATAGGCAAGCTTTCTAGGTGCAAAGGAAGGAGCTGGCCTGGAGAAGCTGGTTGGTTATGATATGAAGAACAGATCATTAGGAGGAAGATGGGTGAAGTAAAAAGCAAGAAGCAAGATGGGTTTGTGGCATAGCTAAGCATTCCTTGGAGGGCCCTAGAAAACACTTAAGGATGGGAATCTGGTAAGAGGCCAGTTCTGTGGACAAACAGGATGTGGACTTTGGTTAACTGACCGTTAAAGGGTATAGTAGCCCCTGAGGACTAGAGAAATTAGGGACATTGAGGATACTTATTTGTTTGAAGAGCTATTTTCACCACAAGACTATGCAATCTTTGAGAACAGAGATGTCAGTGAATGCAGGAATAATATCTCATCTATATCTCTCTCCAGTGTTGAGCACAGAATGTGGCAGATAATAGGGATTCAATAAAAATAGCCTAAACAATTGGATGGGGGGAGGGATGGAGGGGTGGAGAGATGGAGGAATGGAGGGATGGAGAGATGCAGGGATGGAAGAATGGAGGGATGGAGAGATGCAGGGATGGAAGAATGCACGACCATTAGTTGAGTGGGTAGGGTGACGGGTGGATGAATGGATGGCCATTAGAGGCAAAATGAATGTTTGTTACTTTACCATCATTATAATATGCAGAACCACATGTATGAAATCCTACTGAGTCCCTGCAGGTTACCGTATTGAAATCTGACCTCGAACTCTGACAGAGGATAATGCAGTTAGTTACAAAATTAATTTGACTCAGCCTGAATTCCAGCAATAGTGCTCACCCGTATAAGAGTTCTATCTTTTCTGTGAATAGATACTCCTTACTTCTGCTAGCCCTGATATCACAAGATTCTGCGTCCGGCAAAGAACAGACACCCCCGTCTAGGGTCTGCTGCTCCCAGTGAGTCCTTGGAGTGTGGCCCAAAACAGCCACCATGTGTGTACTTTAGAACCAGCCCATTTCCATCATTTTAGGGATGGTCACCTGACCTAGGCTTGGCCAATTCAATCTTCTCCCAGGAGATGGCAAAGTTTGAATTGAGAGCTGGGAGAGGGCAGTAAGGGAATCAAGTTAATGGCAGAAACCTAGGGAGGAAGTCCACCTGTGAAATGTTGCTGGGGACCCCCCCCCCCCAGAGCTGCCCTTTCAGAAGCTGGGGTGTTCAGCTGCGCCTCACATTCATGAAGCAGCCAGTTCTCGTGGGATGGCCGCCCACCAGAAGCCCTCCCACGAATTGCAGCTGCCACGAAGATTCCCACGACCCTGGGTCTGAGGGGACTGCTTACCTGGGAGGAATCACATTTCCTCATTTCCTTCTCCTTCTTGGCCAGGCGCTTCTTTTTCTTGTGAAGAGGCTTGGACTCCAGAATCATTTCTTCGAGCTCAAAGGTGGGGTCGCAATTCAGCCTGCCTTTCTGCAAGGAAGACAGGTTGACTCACTCCTTAGATACCTGTATCTTTCTAAAACTAGACCCAACCGGATAAGGAGAATAACACTCCCTCCTGCAGGAGCAGTCCAAGAATAACCAGCTCGGAGTCCCACTTGAAGTTTGAAATAATTTATTGCCAACCTTGCTTTTCATGTTCTTTGATTTTGTATATTTTTCTAAACTCCCAAGGAGCCTTCCATGAGTTAGAAAGGAAATCCTATTATAATTATTTTTCTAAAGTTTGCTTTTGGGGCTGTTTCTTGAAGTGGGTTCAAGGGTAGATCAGAATCACCTGAGTTGATTCCCAGTTTCCCCAACCAGACCTGGAGAATTAATGTTTCTGAACACGAGGGCCAGGAAATTGCATGTTTAACGAGCTGCCCAGATGATTCAGATTCACAATTAAGTCAGAGAAGTCTAGGTAGAAGGTCTCTCGAGGCAGCGCTCATTGCAGGGTGCGTGGCAGAGCAGAAACGACAGGAAAGGTGCCTAGATCTCCACGGCGTCACGCATCACCCACGGTGCAAGCGGCCCCTGCTGGACCCTGGAGGGTGGCCAGGTAGGACCCTACCCCCCTGCTGCTCCATGAGCTTGTTATTCTGCCAATCTGCCGACAACTGAATGTGTAAAATCAGGCTGTGGGGAGAGAGGGGAGTCAGAGCGCTCACTTGGTCCCTTGGCCGGAGCTCCTGGGTCTGGCTTTTACCAGCCAACTGCGGGAGGCCACAGATACCTTGGCCGGGTATAGACGGTGGGAATTATTTCGCTTTGGCTATTAGTCATTGTGAATATTGGTCCAGCATAGAACTACCAGAGGAAGAGGGGTGCATGGTAAAGATAAATACCCCACCCCATCCCCAGCAGCTGTCAGTCCTTTGACTCAGAACTCCTTGGATACAAATTTCTATATCTTTGGAATCAGAGAAAACTTTTTTTTTAATTGGCAGATTTCCAGAAATGACTGTTTGTAGGATTAGGACTTCTTTCCATTAAAAGTAAGCCACAGAGGCTTCCCTGGTGGCGCAGTGGTTGAGAGTCCGCCTGCCGATGCAGGGGACACGGGTTCGTGCCTTGGTCTGGGAGGATCCCACATGCCGCGGAGCGGCTGGGCCCGTGAGCCATGGCCACTGAGCCTGCGCGTCCGGAGTCTGTGCCCCGCAACGGGAGAGGCCACAACAGTGAGAGGCCCACGTACCGCAAAAAAAGAAAAAGAAAAAAAAAAGTAAGCCACAAAACATGGTTAGGAGCTGGAACTCCCAACATAGATCTAGATTAGAATCCCAACCCAGCTGTGTGACTTTGGTGGCCCATCTACCCTGTGTGTGCCTCAGTTTTCTCACCTGTAAAATAGAAATCTGGGCTGTCTTACAACATTGGCGCGTTATCTAATGAGACCATGTGCATATCTGGCACACAGAGTTAATGTGCATTGAATGAGAGTTACTATGGGTTTGTTAAGATTGACTCACGTTAGGAATAAATCCTGGAATGAGCCTCTTCTGCAAAACTGCGTCCCAGTTCATATCATTCATATATGGGAAGTTTTGAACATCAGACAAATGGGAAAATCGTTGGTCTGGATTCGGTTCCAGTAGCTGCCAATGGAATACAAACACCAAGATCATGAGGAAGGTCAAAACTTGGAGTGCAAAAAAGCATACAGATTCCCTATGAATATTTCCAAGTATAGGATTGAAGGAAACAAGTAGTGTTCTCCCTTCTTAGCCCCATAAACAAATAATATAGATGAGTGGTCAGAATGAATTGTAAGTTGGTTTTTTAGTAAGTTGCAATGTGGTGAGTGAAAATAGCTTGTCCTACTGAGTCAAACTTATGTGTGATTACTGATTCCCCAACTTAGTAATGATGGGCAAGTTTGTTCTCTAAACCTCAGTTTACCCATCTGTAAAAAAGGGATAGTAAGCTATTTCATAAGGTTTAGCTACGATTAAATCAAGCCATGTATATAAAGTGACCAAGAGAAGGTCTGTTCTTCTTATGTGGAAAATGTACATTGGTTTTAACAAATGAAATTTATTTCACACTAGAAAATTTAGCAGTTTTTACCACTGATCAAAATATACTGGGGTGACACAGATAAGATGTAACTAAGGTTGCTGTGATAGTTCTGGGTTTTATGAACTGGGATTAAAGAATTTTTCCCCTTTAACCACTCCAGAGCCAACATCACTTCAGTCCTGTGGCTCAAATGGAAAGTAGCAGTTCCACTTGAGAATGGGCCTGGAGGTGACAGCTATGGGTCATCAGTGTGCACTTTTGGGATAATAGCGCTGTCTTGGAACTAAGGAAAATTTGCTTATGGAAAATGACCCCCGCCCCCATTCTTTATCTTTGACATCACCAACGGCAATATCCCTATTCCAAAACAGAACACTGGACCCATAGACAAGAGACATAGGTTTTGAATTCTTAGCCCCCAAAGCTCTTTTCCTTGACCAGTTACAACCTGGGCAATTTTCTCTCTTCAGAAAAAAGCCAAGCTCATCCTCTTAGGCTCCTCATTCTTTCTTTCACGTAATTATTCACTACACATGACTGAGCTCTCACTACAGCTGTCCTTAATCTTTCTGGTGAACACAGGCACCTTGAAAAGCTGAGGAAACCTGTGGACCTCATTAATTTAAATACCAAAGTCTACCACCTGTCATACTCTGTGTTAAGTGCTGAGGACACCATGAACAAGTCAGACGTGGTCCTTCCCTCATGCAGCTTAAAGAACAATGGTCATTAACCCAAGAGTCACACACGTGCAATGTATAATTTAAAAGTGTGAAAAATATGATGAAGGAAAGCTCGTGCTGTGTGATCTGAAAACAGAGGGAGGCTCCCAGAGGAAGTGATACGTGAGCTGAGATCTAAAGCTGTGTTTCTCAAACTATGCAGAAGGGCCTGTTATTTCTCTTTGTTTGTTTGGTTTAATTTCCAACCCACTGAAGTCAATGTGTTACTGTGCATGGCTGGTGTAGAACACCACACTGTGTGCAACTTGTGATTTGAGTTCAACATCACTGCATAGGCTTGGACCCTATCCAGTGAGATGAGTCCATTGACCATGTGCTTTGAGGTATCAGAGGTATCAAGTTGCTACAAAAGTTTCAAAATACTTCTCTCAATTTCTATACATGTTATGGACCTGTCGGAAGTAATTCGTGGACTTGAACCAGTCAGTGAATCGCATTAGTAGTACTGACCTAAAGGAGGGAGCTGGAAGAGCTGGGGATGGGAGCGATGTTCTAGGCAGTGAGACTGGCATGTGCAAAGGCCCTGTGGTTAGAGAATGATATATGAGGGTGAGGAGGGGGAGGGCAAAGAGGAGAGAAAAGCAGCTCAGAGCAGTTTGTAGTCAAAAGGGGGACAACAGTCCAAAATAAGACTTGAGGGGTAGTTAGAACCTTTATACCATATAAATAATTTTGATCTTTATTCTAAGAACAATGGGAAGGCAGTAAACTTTGCATTGAACAGATCCCTATGGGGCACAGCAGAGAAGAGAATGGAGTGTATAAAAGTGTACAGGGGCAAACCAGTGAAAAGGCAAGACTTGATGGCAGTAGGACTAGGAAGATAGATGGAGAGAAGTGACAGATCCAGAAGACATTTAAAAGGTCAAATATGAACATGGTGATGAACTGGGTATGCGGATGATGAATGATTTCTGGTTCTGGCTTATATTAGTGGGTGGACGGAGACGCCAGAGCAGGAACGCTGGAGAAAGTCCAGGAAATAATGAGTTCAAGAATTCCATTTGGCACATGGAGTTTGAGATGTCTTTGGGACATTTAAGAGGACGTGTGTGTCGCCTTATTAATGAAGCCATGTATTTGAAAGCTCTTAGCTGCAAAACCCACTCTGGAAATGTATTTATTGTGACTGCCTCCAATATTGTAACTTAACTTTTAACTTCAAACCAGAGCATGTGCTTCATTTTTATCACTTCCTTTTGTCATGCATTTGTCCTTCTTACCTTTTTAAGAAGTGACACCATTTCCTGTGACCAGGCAGAAGGGTAAGTCACAAGCGCCGTCTCAAACATGTGTGCAATTTCCTTGCTGGAAGTACTGGAGCGAATATGATACGGTCTCTTAAGGGAGAGAAGTAAGTCTTCATTTTTAAAGGGTAAAAGAAAAAACGTTCCTTTGCAAATGCTTCCAAGCTAAATTTTCAACTAGTAAAATCTAAATAGCATTTTCTAATCCCCTCCAGCCAATTGTTGTGTTGCCACATGCATATGTGGTCCACGGTTGCCAGATTTCCTACTTTTAAAAAAGCGTACCAGAAATCTATACATCCTTGTGAAATCTTGGAATTTTTAAAAGTTGGTAACCCTCTGGGTCAAAGGAAACATTTCTGTGGGCTAAATCCACGCCTGAGATGTCAGTTTGGAACAGTTTTGTAAGGTTAACTAATGTAAGTATTTACCTAAAACACTGGACAAGCGCTCAGTAAATGGAAATTTTAAAAATTGTTATTTAAGTGTTGATTATAAAGAGATTCAGAGTTTTGCCATACACACACCTCTTTTTACTTCTTCGAATCATAATGACTAAGCTCAGGTTAGAAGGTTACCCAGAAGACTTCAACCCCAGTCCCAAATGCTATGAGCTGCTAGTACTACGGAGTGGGGTGGAGAATTTTGTGATGAGGCAAAAGTATTCTTACCTCTGAGAGAACCAGATTCTTCTATAGTCCTAACTTGGGGGATAAAGAAATTAAAACGGTGGCTTTGTTATAATTTTCACAGATATCCACTAGAGGGCAGCCTTTACCTACATTGATTTCTCTGTTTCATAAAGGATTCACCCTGGGATTGTCTCTCTTTATGTGAAGTGAGCTACGTAAAGCTGGAGATTTTACCATCTTCACATTTTTGCCCATGGGACCTAGCACCTAGTGAGTGCTCATTACATGTTTGTTGAATGAACACAATTTTCATATTAGATTAACCAACAATAGGACAGTGAATATGGATATGTACATTTATCAAGTGCCTGACTCTTTCGAGATAATAGATGACCGTGGACCGATTTCTCCCAACTAAATTGGGAGAAATGGAGGAGTTTAATTTTTTCCTTGTTGTAAATCATTGTTAAAAGGTAACATAATGTAATTAAGTGTTGGAGCTCTGAAGGCAAAAGGATTTGAGTGCTAAACTGGGTCAGTCAATTTGAGTTTCAATTCCTTCATCTGTAAGATGAAGTTACTTCTGTAAAATGAACCACCTTAGGGGAGTGTTGGGAAAATTAAATGACATAGTACATGTAAAGTTCTCAATAGAGTGGCTAATATATATTAGACATAATACAGGAGAGAGATGATTATTGACATAAAGGTAAAAAGGATGGTGGCTATAAATGTAAATAATGAACAGCAAGATGAGTTATCAACCAAGGTGATGTGAAGGAAGGCTTAAGTCTATGCATGGCATGTCAACCGCAGTTACCCAGGGAACCAGGACGTGCTAGGGGTTGACTCCCTAAAAGGGAGATTGACCAAACTTTATTTTTTTAATGCAAGGTTTAAAAACCCCTGCCGCATATTTTCTTCCCTCAAGACTGAATAAAGGACCATAGTTAATTCATTTGTCTGAGTAATGATACAGTGGAAATAACCCTTGTAACTCAATATCAGAAAAAGAGTGCCGGGTACCTTATCAGCGTCGTCAATGTTTATTGACTGTTTGCAAGCCAAGGGCACTGTGGGTCACTACATGTGATTCACTGCATGTTTACCATTAAGAGCTGGGGCAGGTTGGCACACCAAGTTTCCCGGGTTATATGTATGTGCACATATATTTTTTCTTTTTTCTAATTTTCTTTAATTCATTGATGTCTCGAAACCTGCTTTTGAGACATCTAAAAACACAAAATGCTTTGATAAACTAATAAAGGAACTAACAGATGCCACAAGCAAATGGCTTAAGTATGTTGTGGTTTTTTTCATTTACTTTAGGCCATATGACTGAATATAATATACATATATTTAAATCCTCATGCTCTGTCGACTAGTTCAAAATAGTCAAATTACCTTTGTCTTATACAGTAATGTATGTTTCTAGTTCCAATCTTTAAAATCCACATTAAGCCATCAACAACCAGAGCTTTATATTTATTCATTTACCAAATATTGATTAAACGCCTACCATGTCCTGCACCTCTGCTGGGCCCTGGGGATACAATGAAGACAGGACAGATGGGATTTCTACAGTGGTAGAGCCTACAGTCTACTCAGCAAAACCATAAATAATAAGAGAGACTGTACACACACACACACACACACACACACACACACACATCAATGGAATACATGCTATAAAGAAAAATTACAGTGTGCACTGACAGGATATAGCAGACAGTTTTAGGGCAGCATATAAATTAAGAATGAGAATATAAAAAATAACCAAGGTGGAAAAGGTAAAACGTTAGATGGGACAAAAGTGTTGTGATTATAGTCTTATTTCAGGAGTACAAAAGCAAAAGAGCTACAGCCAAGGATGTACAATTAGTGCAAAACGACGTACTTCCCTATCATAAGCTAATACTATGGACAATACAAAATTAGAGAAGACGTGGACCTTGCCTTTACAATGGCAGTGCAAGCGGGGACACAGAGAGGTGACAAAGCAGCTTAAGGGCTATGGGACCATGGTCAGGACAAGATCAGACACCACAGGGAAGTTTCAGGCACATTTCCCTTTGAAGCATATATTTTTCTGTCAATCACAATTTGTAAATGTGGAGGAAATGATCGTTTAGCACCCTTCCTCTGTGGTTTAGTTGTGTTGCCAGTTGTAATTAAATGTTGGTATTTCATTTCTTCAGATTAGCTATATTTTGAAACATAATTACATGCAGGCTCCTTGGTGATTCTTTGTGAGAATGTGTCAGAATCGTTTTGTAGTGACTTGTTCCTCTGTACTTTCAACAAGCATTTGTTATGTACCTGTTGAAAGCTAAATATTGTGGATAATACTAAACTGTATAAAACACTGGCTCCACCTTTAATAAATTTACAGTCTGATGATATAGAAGAGATTAAAACCATAAAAATAGGTATATCTGGGGCTTCCCTGGTGGCGCAGTGGTTGGGAGTCCGCCTGCCGATGCAGGGGACACGGGTTCGTGCCCCGGTCCGGGAGGATCCCACATGCCGCGGAGCGGCTGGGCCCGTGAGCCATGGCCGCTGAGCCTGCGCGTCCGGAGCCTGTGCTCCGCAACGGGAGAGGCCACAGCAGTGAGAGGCCCGCGTACCGCAAAAAAAAAAAAAAAAAAAGATACATCTGGAAAAATTTACAAGGGTGATACATTTGCGAAATAGATTTAATCCTAAAATGTAAAATAGATTTACGTGTTCTGATGTAGAAAGTTCTACATTTTAAGTGGAAAAAAAAAGTCTCAACAGGTTAAAGCATAATTCTCTTTTTACTGAAACAACAGTAACTATGTATATGGGCATGTATGTGAAAACGTTATCCTTATAAAATCAGAAAAGGTTTGGAAGTAAATACAAGCTGTTAATTCTAGAAGGTGAGATTGGAAGGTCAAATGAGTTTTTAATTTCTTAACTGAGAATTTTCTAAGTCTGTCCTTTCTTAGAAATGATCAATATACATGAGATATAAGGATTCTGTTCTACAATTAAGACACATCCTTAACTTTACTCAAACTTAATTTAGCAATTTCCAAACTTATTCAAAGAGTGATTTTTTTAAAAAAAAGACCAGGGCTTATCTTAGGAAATAACCTTTATAGGCAACGGAACAAGAGGAAAAGAGCTCCAAGGGATGCCTCGAGACAGGAGGGAGTCCAAAGAGGTTGAAGTGAGTTTGTGAAGAGTCAAGGTCATTCAAATTGAAGCAAAATCTGAAAAGTTAACATGATTCTAACGGGCAAAGAATGCCAAGCTAAGGTGTCTGAAGAGTGTCGGGGAGAAGAGAGGTGGGTAAGGCAGGTGAAGGGGGTGTGTGTGTGTGTGTGTGTGTGTGTGTGTGTGTGAATATACGAGGCATTAGGGAGTAACAGCATTTTTTTTAACATGAAGTTATATCTGTGCTTTACAAAAAAGAATCTGCATTCCCATGTTCATTGCAGCATTATTCACAATAGCCAAGGCACAGAAACAGCATGAATATCCATCAACAGATGAACGAATAAAGACGTGTGTGTACATGATATACATATATATATTTATACACCCACATATATACATATATTTATAATATATACTTATATATGGTATTATATATTTACACATCATATCATTATATATGGATAAATTATAAATGAATAATGGAATATTATACATAACATATATAATACATATCCATATACAATATATATGAATGGAATATTATTCAGCCATAAAAAAGGAAATCCTGCCTTTGCAGCGACATGGACAGACCTTGAGTCCAATACACAAACTGAAACAAGTCAGACAGAGAAGCCAAATAACTGCATCGTATCACTTACACGTGGAATCTTAAAAAAAAAAAATTCAAACACATAGAAACAGAGAGTAGAATAGTTGCCAGAGGTTGAGGGTGGGGAAAATAGGGAGAGGTTGGTAAAAGGGTACACACTTTCAGTTGTGAGCCGAATGAGATCTGAGGATCTAAGTATAACATAGTCACTATAGCTGATAACCCTGAATTTATATACATAGATATGAATTCAGCAACCTCACAGTAACTACGCTTCACCTTTGCTAAGCAGAAAACGAAAAGAAAAATGAATCTGACAGTGTTAATACATTGTCAGTTACATCAAATCACAGGGAACTACCACGAGGTACAATAATATGGGAGGGAGAAAAAAAATCTTTTCTTAGCAAAATTCTTCCTAGGCATTTTCTTAGTTTAAGAAATGTTTCTTCTAAAAGGAAACTACTCTAATTTGCCGCTGACCCCAGAACTCAAGAGGCAAATGAAAGACAGGAATCCAACAAGACAGGGCATGAATTGTGTTGTATTAATAGTTCACACTGAATCGGAGCCCTGGACTCTGACTGCAAAATTATTTTCTTTAAACAAACAAATATATTTATATAAGATATGGAGTGACATATATTGATTTTCCCTCTCTGGGAGTTAATAATATCCCTATAATTCATTTAATTTTATCTGCATAATTTAATGTCAACTCACATGCTTGGCCCCATATGTAGGAGAGTGAATTAATTATGGGTGGAAGTCCCAAGGGTTGTTACCAGCATCACATGGCATTGTTGCTTTCATCTCTGAAACAAACTACTTGACTTTTGGCAAAAAAAAAAAAAAAAAATCAATCCTTTCACTGTAAAAATGAAACTTGCTGGAAGAGTAACTAAAGAGAAATGTAATTCTACTGTACCCGGCCTCTCAACAGCTCATATGCTGTCACTCCCAGTGACCACCAGTCAACAGCAAAGGAATAACCTGCTTCTCTTCTGGAGTTGAACATCTCAGGTGCTGAAAAACACAGAAGAGTTAGGTCAGTTTTACTCCCTGAGACATTAACAAATCTATCTTCCCAACATGTTCCTCCAAAGGCGAATTACCAGGGAAAAGTGTACCAACACATTTATGTGCGTTTATCGTCCATTGCTAGATTGCTCACTGCAGGCAAAAGTTTCTAATTTTCTAGTCTTTCTCATTCATCACCAACACACACAGGCATACACAGCCCTTAATGGACAAATTCTTCTCTGACTTAGAACATGCACCTATGAAAACTTGGATCCCATCAGGCCTCAAATGTGTGGCTGACTCTGAAAGCAGGAAGGCTGAGAAGGGGTTATATTCATTGTCTTGATTTGGAAGGGTTGTGATCAGGACGTAAATTTGTATTACTGCTGCAAACATTGTTCAGAATTTAGCTGCAACTACATGGGATTGACTCTCCATCTCAGCGTCATCTGGAAGAGGCAAAGGCAGCATTTGCAGCCTGTACTGGGGCTGAGGGAGAGGAGAAAGGGTGGGGCACTCTGAGAGAGACACGGTTTTCCATCACTTGTGGGGCATTGACCCTTTGTCCCATAGTTCTGTGAATTGGCTCCAGTGGAAGGCAGAACCTCAGTCAATCTTACCCCAGTGGAGACCCCTAGTTATGTGTTCTCTAACACACTGAGAACCTTCTACCTTCTACACACCCTTCCAAGAATGTACCTAACTCCTGAGGGATGGAGTGGGGAAAATGAAGTACAAAGCAAGGGCAGGTCTCTTCTCTGTTTGCTTATCCAGTACCGAATCTGGCATCTAGTGTCACTCAACAGAAACTGGTTAAAAGAAGGAACAATACTGAACCAATCAATCAAGCCCTGGTTGCAAACATTAGCTGGAACCAGGCTGTCTGTGTTCACCAACTGCCTTCACCACTTATCGTGACCTTAAACGAGTCAGTGGGCTGAGCTTGAGAATCTTCATCAGCAAAATCAGAACAATGAGAAGGCAGTTCCTACAGAGGTGAGAAACTAAATGATATAATAATGCATGCCAAAATCTCAGCACAGTGTCTGGCACCTGGAAAGGACTCAAAAAACTAGGCACTCTTCTAGAGAGGCAAACATCCATAATAATGGGAATTTTACCTAGCCGAAAGTTGCACACTTGACCCAAGCCTCTGGTAGTAAGGTGCTGGCTCCGGACAAAGGAAATTGGTGTGATGTGGGACCTGCATACAGGTTTGCCCTGCCTGGTGCATTCAATTTCAAGGAAAATCCTGTGGGCAACATCCAATTAGAGAGGTAGAATGTTGACATCCCAACGTCCGGGGTTGACCCAGACTATAAAAGCCCGCCGTAGCAGAACTAAGGAAGCTTCATTCCCTGGTGGGTTCACCTTTCATGCGTCACTGCATTCTTTCTGCAAGTCACAGCTCCCCGTGCAATTTGGGAGATAATGGTCGTGAACCCACGGTGCTCCCACAGACTGGATGGAGTGGGCTATACTTCTGCTTTCCCTTATCAGTATCTCACAGCAAGTCATCTGTAGATGACGTAGTCCCTCCAGGTGACAGATATCTCAGAGAAGCTGCAGAGAACTTTGAGGGATAAACAGACAACTGTGCTAAGAAATTATCCACCAGCATAAACATCACTCTATGAAAGTTGTGTATTCTGTTGTCTTGGACCACCCTTGGAGTTTATATGAGTAGAATCCTCTTCTACTTACTGTTTTCCGGCATGAAGATACTTGAATATGCATTCATTCATTCAACAAATATTCATGGTATGCTAGGCATTAAGGAATTTTGGAAGAACACTAAGAAAAAACATGATGGCAACATACAAAAGCATAACAGATGGGTAATTCTTTGAGCCCTCAAAGAGCTGAAAAGTCAGGGCAGGGAGATGCTGAGGGCTTCCATCAACCCTACAGGAGGACTCCTTGCTCCTGAGATGGTACAAATAGAGGTGGAGAGGGACTAAGTTTCCTTCAAAAAAGATGTTGAGTATTTCATTTAGTTCTTAAACTATTTCCATACTTCCATTCAGAAAAGTAAATATAACATAAAAGAAAAATTAACAAGCATTTATAAGTAAATGGCCACGTAACCTTACACAGGGCACAATGTAGAATCTTGACTCCACCACTGGGTCCTGTCCTGTTTACAACCATAGAAGTAACCACTATCCTGAATTTCTGTCGGTAATTTTCTTCTTGCCTTTCTACATAGATTTACTACCTGCGTTTGCATTTCTAAGCAACACCTTAGTTTTGCCTATTTTAGTAATACATATGTTATATGTATGTTGTGTATATATATATGTGTATATGACATTATGTATATATAACAGATGTGTGTATAACATATGTATATGTATTTGTGCATATATATATATAACGTGTGTGTGTGTGTGTTAAATCTTACTGCTCGTTTTCTTCGGTGACTTGCTTTTCTTGTTCAACATTATGTGTATAAAATTTATCCAACTTGCTGCACGTAGTTTGTTCACATTCAAAGCCATACGAATACACTGTCATTTACCTCCTTTCCTACTTTTAATAGCCATTTGGACTGTTTTCAATGTGGAGTATTTTGAATAATGCTCTCATGAACATTCCTGCACATGTAAGACTCCTCTAAGTCCACACGTCTTTAGGTTACATTTCTGGGAGGGGAAATTCTGGGATGGGCTGTGCATCTTCACTCATGCTAGATAATGCCAAACTATTTACCACAGTGGTTGTACCAATTAACGCTCTGACTAGCAACGCATGAGACTTTGCTCAACCTCCTTATCCACTCTCGACATTAACTAACTTTGTGACTTTTCCAATCTAGTGGGTATGTAATGGTCTTCCATTGTGGTTTAAATTGGCATTCCCCTGATTACTAATAAGCTTGCCCATGCTTTAATACATTTATTAGCTATTTGGATTTCCATTATTTGGCTTTCAGATTTTAAAGCAACTGGACAGTAGATTCTGCTCAGGACATAAAGAAAGGGGACAAAAACTGATATATAAATATAGTACAACAGAAATAATTCATGGAATTTACAAAAATGATTCTAAATTTCCTCTATAAAATATGTGAACAATAAAGGTTTTCTGAAAAAGGATAAAGGGACTTGCATTCCATGTGTTAAACCACATTGTAAAGCTACCATAATTGATTTGAAAGCCACAGAATACAGATGCTAGTATACAAAAATACTTAGTTTATGAAGAACATGTTTCAAATCAGCATGTATGGGATCTTATTTGATACATGGTCTCAAAACAATTATTTAAGAATATAACAAAAATGAAGTCACATCCTTACTGTATATCTTACCACATATATAGCTGGATTAAGAAAAATTAAACTATAACAAAAATAAGAATATAGGTAACCATGTCTAAAATCTAGAGGTAAGGAGATCTTGCCAAGAATATCATAAAAGGTAGAAGCTATAAGTAAAAAGACTAATGGTTTAAGATCTGGAAGCAACCTAAGTGTCCATCAACAGATGAATGGATAAAACAGATGTGGTAGATATATACCATGGAATACTACTCTGCCATAAAAAAGAATGAAATTTTGCCATTTGCAACAACATGGATGAACTTGGAGGGTATTATGCTAGGTGAAATAAGTCAGAGAAAGACAAATGCTGTATAATATCACTTATATATGGAATCTAAAAAATACAACATCAAAAAGAGTCATGTACCAAAATGTTCATTGCAGCTCTATTTACAATAGCCAGGACATGGAAGCAACCTAAGTGTCCATCAACAGATGAATGGATAAAGAAGATGTGGCACATATATACAATGGAATATTACTCAGCCATAAAAAGAAATGAAATTGAGTTATTTGTAGTGAGGTGGATGGACCTAGAGTGTGTCAGACAGAGCGAAGTAAATCAGAAAGAGAAAAACAAATACCATATGCTAACCCATATATATGGAATCTTAAAAAAAAAAAAAAAGGTCATGAAGAACCTAGGGGCAAGATGGGAATAAAGACACAGACCTACTAGAGAATGGACTTGAGGACACAGGGAGGGGGAAGGGTAAGCTGTGACAAAGCGAGAGAGAGGCATGGACATATATACACTACCAAACGTAAAATAGATAGCTAGTGGGAAGCAGCCGCATAGCACAGGGAGATCAGCTCGGTGCTTTGTGACCACGTAGAGGGGTGGGATAGGGAGGGTGGGAGGGAGGGAGATGCAAGAGGGAAGAGATATGGGGACATATGTATATGTATAACTGATTCATTTTGTTATAAAGCAGAAACTAACACACCATTGTAAAGCAATTATACTCCAATAAAGATGTTAAAAAGATTTTTAAAAATAAAAATTAAAAATACAACAAATGAGTGAATGTAACGAAAAAGAAGCAGATTCACAGTTATAGAGAACAAACTAGTGGTTACCAGTGGGGGGAGGGAAGAGAGGAGGGGCAATATGGGGGGAGGGGCAATATAAGGGTAGGGGATTAAAACGTACAAACTACTGTTAGGTATAAAATAAGCTACAAGTACATACTGTGCAATACAGGGAATATAGCCAATATTTTATAATAACTATAAATGGAGTATAACCTTTAAAAATAAAAAAAAATAGACTACAAAAGAATATGACTAAGGGTTTGATGTTAGGAACATAGTTTTCATGTCAATAATGCTATAAGAACAGCAACTAAAATGTAGGAAATTATATTTATAACACATGATACATTAGAATTTAATATCCTTTATATATAAAGGTCAAGAATTCTTTACATAATAAGAAATAGACAAAAATGTATTAACACTCTAATAGAAAATGGGCAAAGAACATGAACAGGCAACTTACAAAAGAATTAAAAGCAATTTTAATGTCATAATGAGGTACCGTTTTCACTTATCTTTTTTGCGAAGATTAAGATATTGACAGCGCAGCCCTGGTGAGGATGCAAGGAAGTGAATATCCTCAGATGCTTCCAGAGCACATGAGTAGAAATCAACGCAAACTTGCAGGAGGGAAATGCATTAACGTATACACCCTTTGACCAGAGATTCCTTGAATGGGGATTTATCACGGGAAATAAGTTGTTGCACATATTTCTGCTAACAGGATCTTTATCACAAATTTAGTTATATTTCAAAATGAGAAATAACCTAAAATTCAACAATAAAGAATTGGTTCAATAGATTTTGATGCAGCCCTCTAATTCTGTAGCATGTGAACATTAAAAACGATAGTTATATATGTGGGCCTGGACAAATAAGTAGTGTCAGTTGTGCAGAGCCGGGCTCTGAAGTCAGAGAGTAGTGGTTTCCGTTCTGGCTGAGACACACTTATTGCCAGGAGGCGGAGAGATAGCACAGCAGCGTGTGGAGGGTTAGACACTGGCATCCCTCACTGAATTGCTTTTAGTTTAAATGATGTCACACGTGCACTTAGGCCAGCGCTTGGCAAATAGGAAGAGCTCAGTGAATGTCAGCCATTACCCCTCCTGCTCTGTTGTCATCACCATCAGCATTCCAGACTTGAGACGTTTTCGATTTGGATTTAACTTTGTGCTCTGCCAGTTGCTTGCTGTGTGATTATACATGTCGCTTTCTCTGTAGGCCTGATTATTTTTAATCTATGAAAACATATTTCGTTGAGTTGCTTTGAAAATTTAATGATATAATGTTAAAAACTTAGCAAAATGCTTGGGACATAATAGATTCTCACTATATGATGCCTATTATTACATTTTAAAGTGAAAATTTAGGTTGCCAAACTCCAGTATGATCCAACTTAAAAAAATGTGTTTGTGTGTATACAGAATAAAGGTCTGGAAGGAAACCCTAAATATCTACAAGTAGAGAGATGAATTTCCCCATTGCTTAATCAGCATTTTCCATAGTATATCTGTTTGTTTGGTTTGGTTAATTTGGAGAAGAGGAATGTTTTAATTGGTTAAGCTCTAAGCGATCTGAATGATATTTACACAGACCACGGATGGGGAGAAGGAGGGATTGGAGTTGATTGGAAAGAGCATGGAGGTAGAAGATGAGGAATTCAAAAAAGTAAAACTTCCTTGTTGGGTGCAGGTGCTTAAGAACTGACAGACAAGGGGTGGGATAGGGAGGGTGGGAGGTAGACGCAAGAGGGAGGAGTTATGGGTATATATGTATATGTATAGCTGATTCACTTTGTTATAAAGCAGAGACTAACACACCATTGTAAAGCAATTATACGCTAATAAAGATGTTAAAAAAGAAAAAAAGAACTGACAGACAGCTCATCTTCTTATTGCCAGAGTCGAGGAACTGCTGTATAATATGCTAAACATCTTACATTAGAAAATGTTGTATATTCCTATAATCTTCATTCAGTATTTCATCCTAGTTTTCTTTCTTTTTAGAATTTTTTTTCTTTCTGGTTAATTGCTAATTACATTCTGCAGGAATGCTATAAGATGAGTGCTGGTGAATGTCTGTTAGGTAGATTTTACCAAATTATTGGGAACATATATATATATATATTTTTGCAATACGCGGGCCTCTCACTGTTGTGGCCTCTCCCGTTGCGGAGCACAGGCTCTGGACGCGCAGGCTCAGTGGCCATGGCTCACGGGCCCAGCCGCTCCGTGGCATGTGGGATCTTCCCGGACCGGGGCACGAACCCCTGTCCCCTGCAGCGGCAGGCAGACTCTCAACCACTGCACCACCAGGGAAGCCCGGGAACATAATTTTTAAAAAGAGAAAGCAGACTTCCGCCTGTGATACCTCTTAGGAAGATTCCCATCCAAAAATCAAAGGCAAGAACAACTTCTGGATGAAAATATAAGCCTTGACAGTCAGATATTCATTTTTTAAAATAAAACTAGAAACATTTCTAAGAGTATGGCCTACCTAATTTGGCTTACATCTATTTAAGAATCATAAATACATAAACTTTTAAATTTCTGTCTCTCTGTTTTAGGGAGAATCTTGGTTTTCTAAAGTCAGAACGAGCTTGCTCTAAATCTAGGCTTTTTCAATTATTAGCCATGTGATCTTGAGCAAATTACTTAGCTTCTTATTTTCCTCATTGTAAAATGGTGATAATTACAGTTTGCCTCACAGGGTTGTTGAGAAAAACTTAATCAGTCAATGAATGCAAAACATTTAACACATTGTCTGGTCCCCAGAATGCTTTCAATAAATATTAGTAACTGTTAATTATAAGGGTGAGGGTGGAGAGGTGCAGAGAAACTTGACAGGATTCCAATCTCCTAGCTCTATGTCGTGAAAAGACTGGAAATGCCAACCTTTAGGAGAATCAAATTATACAGATATTGTATTTAAAATCACTGGGGAGAGAAAACAAAGTTGGGCTTCCTTTACTTCTCTCACCATGGAAACCAGGCTTAGAAAACCCAGATGCACATTTTCTGATTTGGCTTCAAGCAAGTAGCCCTTAATATGGAAACCCAGGAAACCTAGGGAATAAACTCCTCGGACCAGCAGTCTCAGAGATTCCTTTTTATCATTTGAGTACCATGGGTTCCAGGCAAGAAAATAGGCTGAATTACATGTGTCCATTATTTTAGAAGGACAAAGGAGGCTTCTTCCCCCCACTGATAATTGGAAGCCAGGAACTTGCTTTTATATGGTTCAAATACCATATAAAATCAGGCTCATTTTTCCCCACAGATGATTTCTTTCTCTTGGAAAGTGAGGTGGCCCTGCACAGTTCTCTTTTCCTCTCTCTCTTTAATTCTCTCTTTAGTTCCATGAGGAAGAGAATGAAATATTGAAAGAAAGTGGCATTGCTCTTGCCTTTAATTTCAAGTTCCAATATTTCACCTGTGACTTATTCATGGGATTGTTGTGGTGATAAACCTAAAACCAAAATTATAACTGGAAGGTACTTTGTGAACTTACAGCCCTATGCATGTTATGCAGGATTATGTAAATCATGGTTATAATCATACTTATGTCACTTATTACCATCCTACTTATGGCTGTACCTTCTCTGTTGGATTCTACTTTTTTTTTTTTTAACTCCTTTTACTAGAAGGTAAGCTCCGTGGGCTGGAGACCTTGTATGTTTTGCTCCCTGCAACACCGCCAGCACCTGAAACAGTGCTGAGTACACAGAGGCAATTAGTAGATATTTATTGAATTAATTATTAATATTCTTCATCAGGAAGTAGGTAGAAACTGTCCTTAATAACTCATAAAATAGTGTTTTTACATGTAATCCGTGACTGTCCTGAATCGAGATCAGTCTGGGTGCTTGCTAAAAGGAGGTTCCTGAGGCTCACTGCAGACCTGTGAAATTAGCAGCTCTCTAGGTAAAGTCAGAGGGGGACTCGTCATTTCTAGCTGCAAGGCCCTACAGATGATTGAACCCGTAGTACATGGTGTCTACAGGAATGAATAAAAAAGCCTTCCTCTTAGTCGCTATGGCGGCTCAGGGGGCCCATACCCATGTAAGGCTTGGTGCCGGCCATGGTGGTGATGCACATCTCCACAGGTAGCATCGTAGCAATGTTGAAGTCTGTGATGTGCACGTGCCCTGCGAGGGAGAAGGACCACAGAGAATGTTAAGTTCCATTCAACCCAGCGGCAGACCACGCTTTTTTTTTTTTATCAATAGTACCTGGAAGCTTAGTTTGTAAATTCTTGTACGCCATTTGCAATTGGGTACACAGTAAAAAGTCAATTATCCTATCCTCAAGACCAATATAGTCTAAACCAGCAACACTCCAGGTGCCAAAACACGAAAAGGTTAATGTCTGGTTGTAAGTTTGTAGTTCAATGTCAGAACGTTTTAACCTTGGTCTTTAAGAGCCCACGCTCTGGTAAATTCTACTTAGGCAATTTTTGCCTGTTGTCAGCATTTTAAGTTGGTACAGCCTGTGAGAATCAAGAGCGGGGTAGATAAGAACTATTTGAAGTATCAAATTTCCAAGCATCTTTACAGCATCTTGTTTTTAAAGAAACAAATGTTGTTAATACAAAGCAGACATGACTGTGGATGCATATATTTATTTCTTTGCCAAGAAAGAGTTCTTTCTCTCCTTGTTTTTCTGAATATCATTAGTAGTTTTTTGTCTGATAGTTCAGGTTGTCCCCCAGTGGTCCCCAACAAAATAATGTACAAAGGGAAAGTAGGGAAAAGTCAAGTTTTATTTTTAAAGAGGCTCTAGAAAAAGCCCTAGACTGGGAGCCAGGAGACTTAGGTCCTGGCCTGAATTCTGCTCCCAATACATCGTACACTTGCAGTTCCTTTCCTGTGTTGAACCTGTTTCCCTTAAAAAAAAAAAAATTCATGGGCGGACTAGACGATCTCTAGGGTCTCTCTGCAGTGTTCACACTCATGGCAGTATAGTGTGGGTCTAACACTTAAGTTCAGAAGGGAGCACACCCTACAAAGTGTATTACGGTCCTTACATTCACAGCCAGAAGTAGGATAAGCCTGTTCTGTCAGCTGTTGGCAGGAAAGTCATATGTTTTGAGAGGATCGTGAAGTGTTGGCATTTCCATTTGCATGCTTCTGTGGTTGTGATGAGATATGGTGGTAACTGGAGGGGATTCTTCTTCCATATCCCACAGACCACGCTCCCCCTGCCAACTGCACTCTCTGCTCCCTGATAGCATCCCGCCTGCCGCTAACGATTAATCTCACTGTCTTTATCACCAGGGTTTTGTGTGGTGCAAAAAGTGTTTTGTTTATATCTGATGACATTTTATAAAGTAGCGCTCATCAAGCTGAAAGTGAAGGTATTCTTGCATAAGTGGTACCAACAGATGATTTCCAGAAATCACCCTATCATAATATAGGTTGTTTCAGTATTTTCTTTCTCTGTTTCTCCCCATGGGTCACGCTCAAAGCACTGGATCAATGTTTCACAAGGTTTGATACAAAACAGGTGAGCCTGGAGACTTAATGATTAAGAGTCTGTTCTCTGGAGTCTGACTGCCTGGCTTCAAGTCCCGGCTCTAATACTAACCAGCTATGCTACCTCAAAAAGGTGACTTAATCTCTCTGTAAAGTTGAGATGATGGTAGTCATCTTCTCACGAGGTTGTTGGGAAGATCAAATGAAATAATGCTGTGGAAGGCTTTGCTCAGCATTTGGCAGGAAGTTGCTATTTGTCATGATCAGACGCTCCAGAGTGACTTTGTGAAACTCACACTCCTGGACTTCATTCTTCCGGGACACCGATACAGTGGGACTGGTGGGAGAGCCAGGCATCCACGTTAGAAACAGAACAAGAAACTCCGCAGGTGATTCAGATGGGCAGCCAGGCATGGGATCCTCTACGTTAGCCCGAGCAGGTGTTCTAACCGACTCAGTCCTAAGATTGGCTATGCTCGTGTAGAAGGTAGAGGATGTTTCAGAGTCAGCTGGTTCTCCAAGTGCAGTCCCCAGACCAGCAGCATCAGTATCACCTGGGAAAGTGTTAGAAATGCACATTCCTGGGCCCTACCTCTGCGTACTGAATCAGAAACTCGGAGGATGGGGGCCCAGTGTTTAAAAAGCTCCCTAGGTGATGCTGATACCCAGTAAAGTTTGAGACCACACTTTTAAAAGAAGACTAGGCTTAGTAGAAGATCTTCACTGCAGTAAGTACTCACTCATTACATTTCTTTCGAATGTGGTTGAAAGAATGTTAATGTCATAAGTAGTATTTTTTACATTCGTATGATTAATTGCAAGTTTCAAAAGGTTTTTGTACACTTTAGCCTAATCAAGTAGTTCCTATTTTACAGAAGAGCTGTTTGTGGCTAAGTTCTCAGTACTTAGAAGTAGCAGAGCTAGAATGAGGATCTACAATTTGGTCCCGGACTTCTCTGGTGGGTTATAAATCGCCCAGAAACTTTTTGCGCTTTATCGTAAGACCAAATGGCTGAACAAACTAAAAGAACTATCTGCTGGTTGGCTCAGGGTTCCCCCACCAGGGTGCATCGTAAACAATGGGGAAGAATCATTTGAGGGTCAGGATCTACTGGAAACTGTTGCCTGCTGCCCTCCAGCTGAACAAGGATAGCAGAGCCCCTGGCCACCAGCCCCGACGTCTCCATTCCTGGCCCAGGATGCTGCCATGCTTCCCTGTGCTCACCGTGGGGATCCTTCTGCCATGGTCCCTTCTGTGCCGTGGAAATGAATCTGAGTTCTGGCTCACAGAGGAAGGTTCAGTCACCTGCTGATGGAGGGACACAGGAATTGCTTGGGTGTGAGGACCACTCTGGCCTCTTCCATAAGCCCCGGCTCTGAGGGAGCCTTAGAACAGAGTTTTTCAACCTGGAACTATTGATATCTTGGACCTGATCATTCTTTGCTGTGAAGGGCTGTCCGGTGCATGGTGGAATGCTTAGTTGCATCCCTGGCCTCTGTCCACTGGATGCCAAAAGGACTTCCCTCTCCTAGATAGAATCCTGACCATCAAAATTGTCTCCAGACATTGCCAAGTGTCCCCTGCAGGGAGAGACTGTAGAGCGAAAGCATCCCCAGTTAGAACCACTGCCTTACTGTGAAGTTTTTCAGATACAAGACTCAGAACTTCCTCACTGTGAACACCCTATAGGGAGTGATCTGCCAGTTCTTTTCACCTCTGTACCTTGAGGCACAGAATCACATTAAAAATTGGAGTTCACAGTATTGAGTCACTGAGTTTAGTCATCCTTGTGGTCATTACTTACACTCTTTTGCACTGTACCTGTGTTCAGCCTGGGGATGTTTCTCAACACAGCCCTCAAGGACACCATAACCAATTGGTTGGCGTGGCTCCTAACTTTCAAAAATTTCTTCAACTCAAAAATAGTTAGATCATGTGTGCCACATTTTTCTAGGATTCTTATTAAAAATTCATATCGTTAGGCACTAGCAGAGACTTATACACCTGATTATCTGGGGATAGGGTACAGAGTTCTACTACATAGGTGTGTGTGTGTGCATGTGTGTGTGTGTATATGTATAATATACATATATGTATCCGTATATATAGGTTTTAAGATGCTACCCACTTGATTTTTAGGTACATTTTGGGACTCTGCAAGGGAGAAGCTGTTAAGGTAGCAGGATTATTTCTTCCTCACACCCCCAAACCGAGTTTTTGCCTTTCTCTGTTCCCTGTGACTAGGGATGATATTAAGAAACCTAAATTATAGATGATGTGGTAATTGTCATTCTCTCAGATACACCAGGGAGACATTATTGCTCCTTGTATGCAGCATTTATTTCCTGAATAGCTTAGGAAAAACACAAGAATTTTAGACACTGTTGAACTGATAGAATTGACTGGGGTACTTAAGTTGGTAGGACATGAAACCTATATATCAGGACAGTTGGTTATGAGCCCTGCAAGATCTAATGCCATCTTGGGCTCTGAACTAGTGAGTGAGACATTTAAGGAGAACAGGTATGCTCTAAATTGCAGACTTTTTTAAGTCAAATTCTGATGTATAAGGAATGTTCATTCACACCAGTGGAAGGATTCTCCATTTACAAAAGAATTTAGCTCCTTTAAATATCAACCTTTTCTGATGAACATGAACCAATATGAATCAGTAAGAATAAAACAAAATTTCTGCCTCTTACTGATGGCGCTGAATTAGAATATAAGCTATGTGGTGTAATACGCAGCTCACTTGGAGAAACGGGCATAGGAGGTGTATTAGAGGTAAACAGTTATTCTTTACAGTTGCTAAGTCCCCATGCAAGAGGCGTACATGATCTTGTCCATAAAGGGTGAAAAGTCCACAAAGGGTGAAAAGGGTGAAAAGAAGGAGAGGAGACAGAGGAGACAAATGAAGTTTTCGAACGTGAGACCTTGGAAAATCACACCAGAAAGCACTCCCAAAGGCAGGCATTGATTTGTGGTCCAGTTGGCTGTCACAAGAGCAGCTGTGCATAATGAGCTGGGGAGCGAGGGCCACCGGGAATTTCTTCATTTCAAAGTAGTTAATTATGGTCCCTGAGCAATGCCTAAAAGCTTAATTTTTCAGAATTTGAATAAATGGAAAGTAAATAACCTCAAAAAATTATTTTCTCCAGAAAGGGAGCCCCAGGACAATGCTTAGAGAATGGCTCGCAACCTTTTTGTTTGCTTCTATCCCATTCACACATCCAGTCCTTCCCAAAGCAGTGTTTCTCTTATTGACTGCAGTGATCCTCCAGTTGAGTTTAGGATGGGAAAAAATACAGAAAAGCCCCCTCTTAAGTCATTGTCCAAACCCCAAAACTTGAGAGTGAAAAAGATCTTTGTAAATAGTACACTACATAACAGTTGTAGACTAGGACCGTCCCTCAGGTAGACCGGGATGCCTACTTGTAGTCCCTAAGTAACAGAGCCCCAGTCCAACCAAGAATAAAATGCCCTGAAAAGTGGGCTTAACCCCCTGCGTGCATGAAGGACAGGCAGAATGGGCCACTGAAAGTGTAGTTACCTGAGAATTAAGTGTCAGAGAAAATTGTTTGAACACAAGACCTAAGAAGTAGCCACACACAATCTTTGGTATATCCCACCTGGAATCAAAATAATTCTTTAGTAAAGACAGGTGAGGACCCAGCTTTCACGTACGCTATATGATATAGATAAAGTCATATAAAACAAAATGAAGTCACCTAAGCTTCCTTTTGTAGGGGAGAAAGCCCCTACTACCTCATGGAGTTATACTAGCATTTAACCGTTATTGAGTGATTTCCTTGTGCACGTGGCAATCAAGCACTTTATAAACAGGGTGTCAGTTAGTGTTTACAGTTACCCTGAGAAGTAAGGACGCCTTTCATCCCTGAAGAATCTAAGGTGCAGAGAAGTTTTAGGCAACCTGTCGAGCGTTTCAGAGCTGGTGAGTGAGAGAACTGGGTTTTGAGCTCAGAACCCCATGCTCGTATCTACGATATCACACAATCTTTCCCAAGGGTAGTCTCTAAGGGTGGATAAACTCGAAGATTAATTTATTCCTGGATCTTTCTCCTAATCTACAATGACCAAGTTGACAAGAAAATGAGGAAGAGAAAGAAGTTGAATGAGAGCGAACAGGACGACCTCACGGGAGGAATAAGATGAAGCCATGTTTGAGATCCAAGACCGAAACGTTGTTCTCTGAATGGAAGGTATATTTTTTTGGTTGACAGGACCCATATGTCTCCATTCAGGGTCCTGACAAATGGTTGAGCAATATATGGGGCACAAAGGCAAGCAGGTGAGGGGGAAGTGGGGACAGAACCCGAAATCAGGCTCTGCATTACCAGTGGTCACCTTCCCAAGGCTGTGGTAGGCACACAGAGCACCTTTTTGTACATCGTGCAAAGATGGCCTCTAGAGGTTGGGGGAGGCCTTGTCCACAGCTGTGAAGCTCCACAGAGTTTATCTGCACCGGTGTGAGAGGGGATCCTGCTTCCTATTTAAGGCAGAGACAGCTGGTGCTTTAATGAAAGTCACCTTCATGTTGTCTCACCATTGCCCACATTTCTGAGATTCAGAAACTATTCCCAAATGTCAGAAGCAGTAAAGGGAAGGAAGAAATAAGGCATCGGAAGAAAGTGGAGAAAATCTTTTTAGACAGTCCATAAATAAATAATGACTCCAAGCTTTGAAATTAGAGGTCATACACAAAAGTGTTTCTTAGCCCTCTGAGCACATGTGGCATCTGGCAAATCAGGCTTAAAATGCAACTAGGTAAATAAATAATAAGTGACGGATGGTCCGTGGAGTTTCAGTCCCACTTGCAAATCCCTTTTGTAAAAGTTAAAGAGATACAGAGCTTTGCAGATTTAGGACTCCCTCCCCTAGCAGCTTTCTAAAAAGTTAACAAGGATCTTATTGCCTCTATAACATTTATAACATGCAGGCTGTGTGTCCTACAGGTCTGCTCTAATAAATAAATCCAAATGTACATTGAAATAATATTAGGAAGAGATTGTACACATTTGATCACTGTTGGTCAAAGCTTGTTCTATAGGACATCTTCAATCAGTGCTTCTTGAACTTCAGGCATTCATGTATCACCATCATGGTCATTGCCATATCCCTCTGTCACTTTCATAGCTGGGTACCAGAGATACTCTTATCTGCTTTATATCTTTCTTTAAATGGACTCATTTTTAGTAACTGAAAACTTTTGAACAGAAAACTTGGTATCTCTTCTGTAAATGTGAAACCAGTTTACCCTCACAAGAAGGAAAGTCTGTCACGAACCTCTAGGTAGATACTATTGCCTACCAAATGCTCTAAGCCTCTTCTGTCTTTATGAAAAAAAAAAAAAAGGGAGATGATTGCTATAGAGATATTAAAGCAAACTAGCACCAAAAAACTGGGATGGTTTTCTTGAAGAAATCAGTAGGAATGGAAGAAAATTGAAAAGAGAATAACTTTCTCCTTATGTAAATGTAAGGCTATTTAAGGGTGTACAACGTCACTGCAATAAATGATAAAGTTCCCCCATATGGTCCCTCCCACCATAAAATGGAGTTTGTACATGCAACTCAACTGAACCGAGTAAGACGCTTTTTCCCTATATAGTACTACTTTGCTGGGGATAACCAACTTGTTCTACATGCATGTTATGTGGTTGATTGCAAACAAATCATTTACTTACCATGTTCATCAAGCAAAATATTGTCAGGCTTCATATCCCTAGGGGAGTAAAAAGAAAGGAGAAAGTTGCTCATAATAAAACAAAGAAACAGAACTAAAGGGTAAAGGTGAACTGCTTAAGAATGCTAGCGAGGAATGAATATACTAGCCCTTCATCACTCACAATCTCATTCAATTCTCACAGTGAATTGAGATCGTTACCATTAATACCCCCAATTTCTAGGTCGGAACTGAGGCTTAAAGAGGTTAAGTAACTTAACCCAAGGTTACAGAGCTAATAAACAGAAAAACAGGGCTCTGGACCTGGGTCTCTCTCACTCAAAAGCTCAGACTCTTTTTTTTTTTTTTAATATTTATTTATGTATTTGGTTGCACGGGGTCTTAGTTGCAGCAGGTGGGCTCCTTAGTTGTGACCTGCGAACTCTTAGTTGCGGCATGCATGTGGGATCTAGCTCCCCAACCAGGGATCAAACCCGGGCACCCTGAATTGGGAGCGTGGAGTCCTATCCACTGTGCCACCAGGGAAGTCCCTAAAAGCTCAGATTCTTAATTTCTACAGCATATTATATCCAAGTGTGTCAGTATTGCTCCATAGATCATCCGGCATTTATTTATTTATTTAAATTTTATGTATAATTTTTATTTATTTTTATTTTTTAAATTTTATTGGAGTGTAGTTGATTTACAATGTTTGTTAGTTTCAGGCGTACTGCAAAGTGATTTATTTCTACATATACATATATTCATTCTTTTTCAGATTCTTTTCTCATATAGGTTACCACAGAATATTGAGTAGAGTTCCCTGTGCTATATATAGTAGGTCCTTGTTGGTTATCTATCTTACATATAGTAGTGTGTGATCATACAGCATTTAAATTGTCATAAGGTAGTAGTACTAATCATCATTGTTGCCTGTGTAACTCTAGAACTTAAAGACTATAAAAAAGAGAAACAAAATGATCTATAAAGTGATTACATTTTAAACTTGCGGAGATTAGAATCTTTTTTAGGATGATGCTATAATGCCTCTAGTTGCTTAATAAGTATTATTCCTGGGATTGTTAACTAAAGGATTTGGACCAGTTTTCTATGCATTGGTGAGATCCTTAAATCCATAGAAGGGAACATAATCCACCCTCTTCCAACGAAGGCAGTAGTTTGATGGTAAATACTTAGAGGTTTGATGGTAAGTACTTAGAGGAATGGCCTGTAGAGTTTCAGAAGTCCTCAAGAACAAATATTATTGTAAGCAGTGTTCCTCAATGAGAGCACAGCTCTGTAGTTCATAGCAGCCCTCACTCTTCCACACTCCCGTTTTTACTGCCCTTCCCTGATGTACCATTAAAGCCCTTAAACCCAAATTCACAGAAGCCATTAGGGAAGAAATTCTGCAACAGGTTTGGGAACACATTTTCAGCCTAGTCAAGTGGCTTTTATGTCACTAGAATAAGGTGACTTTAGTCTGTGACAGACCGAGACTGTCAGAGTCCTCTTTTGAAAATATTAATGAATAACAAGCCTCTTAGCTACACATAGAACCAAGTATATGCCCCACCCAACAGGCAGGTGTATGGGTACTTTCATGAGCTTTGAATATCTTCTCATTTAGTTTATTAGGTTCTTAAAATTAGCTCTGGATTCATAAGCGGTCATTTGTAGCTGTGGCAAATTTTTCTCTGGTTCAGGGTATAATTTGCTAAAAACATAGAGTGCAAGGGGGTTTCAAATTGCATGTTTCCCTGGCTAAACTCTCAGTGTTGCAGACTCCACCCTAACCCCTTTGATGGATTTCATTATTCCAAAAATTATCAAGTCTAAATTCACTCACATGGATTAAAGGCCCTTTCATAATCTGGCTCCTGTGCCAGCCACATGGAGGGCATGGAGTCCCCTAAAAGCTCCCTGCATCTCCTCACCTTCTGCCGTTCCTTTGCCTGAATCAGAGCCCTGAACCACTGCACCCAGAAAATGCAGATTCATCCCTCACCTCTTAGCTCAGATGCCACTTCCTACAGGAAGCCTTCCCTGATTTTCCAGTTCTGAGTCAATGGCCCCTCCTGTGTGCTCTGCATGGTATGCTTATCCCATTACAACATTTATCACACTTCTATTCATTTTTTCTCCAACTGGATCATGAACTCCTTGATGGCGGGGATGGTTTCTTGATTAATACATAAACCAGGATATACCAGAGCACTCCAGCGCACCATTGAACACTCTGCAGTTTAAAGCTCGAGGTAAACTAGCCATTAGGCTCTTGCCACCTCTTTCGGACCTGTACCAGTGAGCATCAGGTAGTGTCTGCCAGGAGAGGAGGAGGCCCTGAGGAGCCCTGCCAGGAAGGGAGAGACTTGGGTGTGGCAAGATGAGCACAATGATTTCGTGGCCTGAATTTATGAGGGCTTGCTAGGAGAAATGAATTGCCGTGGGTTTGGCACTTTATGGGCTTTCTATTAAATCCCTAGGTGTAATTTTTTTAATTTGTTATAGCCACACTTCGTTATATCCACTACTTTCCCCAGAAACTTCCTTGCAGCTTAAAGAATAATATGGAGATCAGAGAGGTCATAGTTTAAGGTGATATGTCCTACTTCAATCTTATATTCATTTATTTATCAAACATTTATCTACTTTGATAAGTCTCTGTGTTAGGATATGAGAAATATAAAGATAGATGAGACATAGTTCCCTCAGGGGTGGGGAGGGTAAGAAAGGTTCAAAAGGAACCATGCCAAAGGGGTTTAAAGTGGTAAAGAGGCATGTTTATTACTAAATTCAGAGAAGGACTATGAGGAAAATCTAAGAAAAATATAAAAGAAAAAGTAGACTTTTAACAGAAAAATTAAGTATATAAGCATAGATTCTAAGTACATAGTTTCTCTAAAAAGTGATGAGGTAACCTCTAAGTCACTACAGGGTGAATGGCAGTGTGATAAGATTGTTTATTCATGCAGTAGGAGAAAGGAAATGAAAATAAACCCAGGTGCTGTATTAAAATTCCTGCTAGAACAAGTTGAGATTTTCTAGTTCAGAATTTAAGCACCACTTCTTATCTTTTCTGTCTTCTCCAATAATCCTAAATGGTTTTCTTCATGTAAGGCAATCTATAAGATGGTTTAACTGGGGAGTTACCAAACCTGGGTATATCTAGGATCGCCTGGGGAGCTGAAAACAACATGCACCCCAACTGTTTCCTCACTCCCATTTCCTTAATCATTCCTTTGTCATCACGACAGCCTATCCACCGGGCAGCATGACCTTCTATCATATACCTTTTATCACCAGACCCGACCCAGGGATTCTAGACTAAAAATATGTAAAACTTCCTGCCTGATGTTTCCATCTGTATGTTTAGCAACCATGATAAATATAAATATAATATGTCCTAAAGAGAACCTTTGATATCCACCAAATCCCACACAAACACCCAAAAAAACCCATGAAATTAATACTTGATCTAGTAATTCTACTTCTGGGTATATACCCCAAAGAAGTGAAAGCAGGTATTTGAACAGATATTTGTACACCCGTGGCAGCACTATTCACAATAGCCACGAGGTGGAAACCACCCGAGTATCCATGGATGGGTGTATAGATAAATGTGGTATATACATGTGGAATATTATTCAGCTTTAAAAAAGAATAAAATTCTGATACAGTCTCTAACATGGATGAACCTTGAAGACATTATGCTAAGTGAAATATGCCAGGCACGAAAGAGCAATTATTGTATGATTCTACTTACATGAGGTCCTTAGAATAGTCAAATTCACAGAGACAGGAAACAGAATAGAGGTTCCCAAGGGTTGTGGGGAAAGACGGATTGATGATTTATTGCTTAATATTTATAGAGTTTCATTTTGGGATGACAAAAAAGTTCTGGAGATGGACGGTAGTGATGGTTGCACAACAGTATAAATGTCCTTAATGTACTTTGTCACTTAAAAATGGTTAAAATGATAAATTTTATGTGATGTATATTTTACTACAGTGAAAAAATACTTATACATAGACACACATTAGAATTACCATCTCCAGCGCTACCACCATCATCATACTGAAGTCTGCAGTAGTATAATACCTTGTTCTTCTTTCTCCTCTTGTCCCCTGACAATCCATTATCCACATAGCAACCAGGGTGGTGTTTTTCATTACACACACCTTCCCTGCCTAATGACTCCATTGGCTCCCAACCCACATGGAATAAAATCCGAACCATTTACCCCGGCCTTATGTGACCTGTAGGTGCTCTAGTCCTGCGGAGCCCTGAGCTACATCTCATAGCCACACACCATGCTCCAACTGCACTGTTCTTCTTGGTCTTCTTCACACGTTGTCCCCTCTGCCTGCAATCCTGTCTCCCTAGACCTTCAGGTGGCTTGTGTCTTCTTGTCATTCAGATCTTGGCTAAAATATCATGTCCTCCAAGTTCTTTCTTGACCACCCAATCTAGAGTAGTGCCCTCTCCATCCTCATCTCTTCACTTCCACCTTATTTTCAGCACAGCACTATCATTACCTATTTTCTTCTTTATTTGTTCATTATTTGTTTTCCCCCCAAGTTCTCAGAGCAAGGACATCTTTTCTGTGCTGTAGCTCCTAGGGTCATCAAAGTGCCCAGAACAAAGTCAGTGTTTAAATAAATATTTGTCAGAAAAATGAGTAAATCTAGTTCCTTGGCTTCTCAAACTTCTGGAGTAATAAGCCATGTATTTCTTTTTCTCCTAAGAAGAGAAAAACAAAAACAAAGAATAAGAACAACGACAACAAAACACCCTCCACATGCCAGATGCACTGTATTTACTGTTGGCAATGAAAAAAACCCATCATTTGCAGAGCGGTAAAGTACACTTTTGGGAACACACACATTCTGTAGAAATCCTTCATTGCATCTTGATTTGATGAAACAGAAAAGTCCAGGTCCTGCTGAATCAGCTGATTCTTACCGTAAGAACTACAAATGGCAGTGTGGAAATGCAACACTCCCTGTGGCAGGGTCCGAGGCGGAACTGATATAGCTGCTGTTCTCACCTGAATGACTTTAACAAGACATTAGCAGAACTTAATAGGCTAATTACATCCCTTCACTGTGCCTACCCTGGAATCAAGTTGCTCACCCTGCAATCTGATATGGGGTATTGTGAGAAGAGGGAACAGGAAAATCAGTGTATCCTAATGAAACTCAACTTCTTCAGTGTCCCCCGGCTTTCTGACAGGTCCACAGTTTGGATTTAATTCTTTGTCACATAATGCTCTCCTGGATTGGGTCCTCTCCAAGTTCTTGAGAGGGGGAAAATATTATACGTATAATATTTTATTTATATATTTATATAATGTTATTTTATAATATCATATTTATCGTACATATAATATATTAATTACAGTGTTACATGAAGGCTATTGGTCACATAAACAGACCCATGCTAAGAAAAGAGAGGTTTGGGGGTGTGAGAGTGTGATGGGACATTGTAAGCAAAAACATGTAATTTCGAACAGGAAACAGAAGTGAAAAGATGCCAGGACTGGATTAGTAAGGGCCAGGTGTCATCCTCCAACTTTCTTACCACTTGGATGCCGCTTCTTTTTTTTTTTTAATTGAGACATAAGTGACTATTATATCAGTTTCAGGTGTGCCATATAATAATTCAATATTTGTGTATATTCTGAAATGATCACCACACTACGTCTAGTTAGCGTCCATCACCATACATAGTTACGAATTTATTTTTCTTGTGATGAGAACTTTTAAGATCTACACTCTTAGCTACTTTCTGGCTACTTCTTTTTGTTGTTACTCAATCCCAGCCTTTCCCACAGTTTGTTCAAGGTAGTATTAGTTACAGAAGCCATTACAAGGAAGTGAAGTAAAGAGACTGAAGGCTTTCAGGCTGTGTTGGTAAAGGACCTCCATGTCCAAGGGAAAAGATTGATTAGCAATGCCTGGTGTTGGGGCTAGTCCGTAAGAGTGTTTTCAAACTGCTGTGCTTCGCATGAGTCAAGAGAGTGGTTATAGCTATTATTTATTGTCCATGCTGTGGCAGGCACATGGCAGGCACTTGAGAGACAGCATCTTATTCTTCATAACAGCTCCATAACTTAGATATTACACCCATTCTTTTTTTTTTTTTTTTTTTTTGCGGTACGCGGGCCTCTCACTGTTGTGGCCTCTCTCGTTGCGGAGCACAGGCTCCGGACACGCAGGCTCAGCGGCCATGGCTCACGGACTCAGCCGCTCCGCGGCACGTGGGATCTTCCCGGACCGGGGCACGAACCCGTGTCCCCTGCATCGGCAGGCGGACTCTCAACCACTGCGCCACCAGGGAAGCCCTACACCCATTCTTGCAAATGAAGAAGGGGGAGCTCAGAGATGGTTCAAGATTTTAAGTAACAGACAGAACTGGGATTACAACCCAAAACTGCAAGGTATAGGCTTCCCTGGTGGCGCAGTGGTTGAGAGTCCGCCTGCCGATGCAGGGGACACGGGTTCGTGCCCCGGTCCGGCAGGATCCCACGTGCTGCGGAGTGGCTGGGCCCGTGAGCCATGGCCGCTGAACCTGCGTGTCCGGAGCCTGTGCTCCGCGACGGGAGAAGCCACAACAGAGAGAGGCCCGTGTACCGCAAAAAAAACAAACACTGAAAGGTGCAATCTTAGTTTATATCTCAAACTTTCATATCTTACTTCCTCTCAGGAGAGAGAATGTCCTAACATACCCAGGGTTCTGGGGTGTGGTTGAAATTGGTCTGCAGCAAGTTTAATTTTTTTCATAATTTCTATGGTATATTTGAAAATCATATAGACTTTGCCCCCTACTCTATAATATATCCATATCTCTTTTAATATAAAAGTAAAATTCCACCTTTCTTACTCTGGATAAATCTGTAGTTCTAGGAAGGTGAGTCCCCAGCAGTACAATAGTACAGACATTCTAGCTTGAGAAGTATGGCCATGTACCACCATCCCAGAAACTTGAGAGTTTTAACCATTTTGTAGTCTCTGGAGGCAGAATGTTTATATACCAGTATATGGACTGAACGTGTGCCTTGTATATGCTATACTGTATTGTACTGTGTGGTGTGTTTGTGTGTGTGTGTAGAATACAGTTAGTAATCACAAATGTTTCTATCCCTTCCCAGGCATTACTAGGTTTATTTGGGAAGCATTAGAACCTAGATGTTAAGAGTGGGGCTCTGGAGTTAGATGACCCAGTTTCAAATCTCAGCTGAGAACTTGCTGGTTCTGGGACCTTGGGCAAGTTAGAACCTTGTATAATGTACATTGCGATTGCCGTCCTAACATGCATTCTTTATTCTCTTAATCATTTCAGTTCTAATTTGGGTATTTAACCTCTCTGCCCCCCCCCCCCCCCCACACACACACATACGCATATACACACACGCTGTAGTCCCTTTGTTTGGGGGAGTCTATCCCACGCTTGACTTTAGGAGACGGTTCTGTGACTAAGGCCTAAGCTAGTGAGAGTTATGCCACTCCACAGTCCTGGTTATTGGTTCTGGGATGGGCTGTAACGCTTATTAAAGCCATTAAGCAGGAAGAAGAGTTAAGCTATGGGCTTCTGAGGAAGAAGTTTCCTTGCTGTCCTGGGGAAAGCTTTTAGCAGGTGTGTGGTTCATTGGATTTAAAGGAGTTAGCATAGAGTCCTAGGCTGACGTGCTGGATCAAGATAGCCTACAAGTCTGGCGTACATCTGGACTTGCAAGTATCATAGAATAATAAATCCCCTTTATTGTTTAGTCTCATGGGAGTTAGTTTTCTATTGAGACTAGAAACATGTCTGGTAATATGTTTCTGAGACTCGGCCCCCTGAATCTATAAATCGAGGACAGCAGTAGTATCTGCTTTATAGAGCTGTTGTGAAGATTTAGTGAGATGGTGCATGTAAAACTTCTAGTTTCGTATCTGGCACATAGTAATTGTTCAACTGACTTTCAGAAAACATTGAACAAGTAATTAGGAAGTGTCAGTGTAGGAAGGGCTAGATGGCAAGAAACTGGTGTTAAATTGAGGACGATAAATGATGAATAGTTGTTTTCCACTATCATGGAGCCATTGTGATGTACTCATGATGATAGATCTCATTTAATGCAACAAGTGAGATGAGGATAAGCCCTTTGAATACTTTATTCCCTATTATCCTCTAACAACCTTATGAAGTAGGTATAATTATTACCCTTATTTCGTAGATGGGACCACTGAGGCACACAGAGGGCTAATTCCAGGAACTACTGCATTGTCCTCCACTATTATGAGAAGAGTCAGGATTCCAGTTCATGTTTACCTGACATCAGGAGTGATATTCAAAATACTTAACAAGGAACAAACACTAATCACAACAGGGCACCGACCATAAGGAATCCTGGAGGCTAGAGATAAATTACCAGTAAGATTACGAGTGGGTGACGACTAATAGAAGCCCTGTCTGACTTGACACCTTACTTAGTTCAGCTCCAATGGGCAGCAGGGGAACCACGAGGCTGACTGTGAGTCCACAGAAGGAAGAACCTTCTAAAAATTCAGCATGTCTAAAAATGAAATCATCTACCTTATGTGGTAATGAGTATCTCACCTCTGAAGTGTTTACAAGCTAGGAAGACAATTCCTTGTTGGAGAGGTTGTGGAAGAAATTCTGCCTTTGGATGCAGGTAGGACTTGATCTCTATGTTAACCTTCACTCTAACATCCCAAGGTTCTGTAATAGCCCATAGTTGTTTTCCAACTGGCAGGAAAATAGTGTGGCTTCCCTTTATTAGCCATCCCTGATTTTCTGAGCAATGTAATAAAGGCTTGTCATATTTTTCCTGCTTTAATATATATGACATTATTAAATCTACTTCACAAATTAGAGAAATAGATCTCAGGGCTTATTAATTTTCCTAAAGTCATACAGCTAATAATTGGACGAAGCCCCAAACTGAGCCCGGATCTGACTAGTCCAAAGCCCTTTACCCTGTCTACTATGTCATACGCTGCTTTCAAACGAGAATATTGTGTTTTCTTAATGGTTGTATTATAAGATAAATGTGTAATTTTGGTGATGATGTATTCTAGAGTATGAGAAGGAACAGTATGTTTTCCCCATAGTTTAGTGCAAGGAAGGTAATGGAAGCAAACGGATATAGTGTATCAATATTAATCAATAGCTATAAATTTATTGAACACTTTCTATGTAGGTGTTGTGCATACGTTAGCATTTATCTCCACCACAGCCCTGTAAATTATGTATAGGTTTCTTCATTTTACTGATATAGCAAATGAGGGTCAGAGATGCTAAGTAACTTGCCCACAGTTGTCTCTCTTGTAAGTGGAAGAGCCATCATATAATTCTAACGCCATCAGTCACTGCTTATGATGGACACCTTGCAAATAGCCTTGCTTTGGGCATATGAATATCATGGTGGACAACTACATGATTTGAGCATATAAAATATCTTCATATTATTCTGTTTACAAAGGATATATTTGCATATTCCTATACATATAGTGATAATTCTATAAAAGATTATCAGTATATATTTAATGCTCAACCAAATAAAACTAGAAATAAACAAAACACATTAGATTACCACTGGGCTTTTATTTTCTGCAATACTTTCCTATATTCCCCCACAAATTTCTAAAATAAACATGCCATCTTTATCGATTTGAACCAAAGTATTACATAAAAATCTTATTATATGATATTATATAATATCTTCTCATTACTTTTTATCAATGAAGACACTATTTTTTTTTTCTTTTAAGTACCAGCCTAATAGCTAGAACACATGATATCTTATCTTAGCCATCTCTCTGATTTGCCTTGTGACCTTGGGCATATCACTTGCTTCTCTGGGCCACAGTTTTAGCATCTGTACCGGGGTTGACAAACTATGGCCCATGGGCCAAATGTAGCACATCATCTGTTTTTGTATGGCTATGAGCTAGGAAGGGATCCTACATTTCTAAATAGTTGAAAAATAAAAAAGAATACTATCTTATGACACATAAAAAATCATGTGAAATTCAGATTTCAGTGTCTGTAATAAGATTTTATTGCAACACAATCATGTTCATTTGCTTACATATTATCTGGACGCCTTCACTCTACAATGGCAAAGTCAATGAGTTGTGACAGACCCTATAGCCTACAAAGTCTAAAACATTTGCTATCTAGCCTTTTACAGATAAAGTATGCCAATCCCTTACCTACAGAGGGAGCAAGGTGAACTAATAATCTCCAGGCTCTTTTTTGCCCTAGTATCTAGAATAGCTCGTGGATCCCATTCTCTATGATTTCCATCCTTATTTTCCTACCACTCACTGTGAATGTTCTATCCTTATCTCCAAACTGATTACAAATTCAAATATGTCCCCTTTCCTGACTGGCTCTGTATTTTCATTAAAGCACAAATAAGAAATAAGTTTGAACTAGAGCCTTTGTGAGAGCATGGTAAGACAACCTGATTTCAGCTCACCTCTCCTGTGGCTTCTTGAACCACGCTCCCCCTTTCTCACATGTTCCAACCACAGAGGCCTCTGTTCTGCTCCAGGACACCTAACAAACTTCCACCTTAGAGCGGCTTGTCCTGCAAGGCTTGGCTCAAATGCCACCTACTGGCGAGGCTTCCTCGAGAGCAATGACCCTCACCCCCAACTCTGTACTCTTTTTCTTAGATCCTTGTTTATTTCCCATAAAGCACTCAACAGACACTGTAACTAACATGATTATTTATGTATTTGTTCATTGTTTATGTTTCTGTATTATATTCATTGCCCATCTCCTCAACCAAACTGTAAGCTTTAAAGGGACAGAAACCATGTTTTTATTCTTCAAAAACTCTTCATACTAAGTGAAGTAAGTCAGACAGAGAAAGTCAAATATCATATGATATTGCTTATATGTGGAATCTAAAAAAAATGTTACAAATGAACTTATTTACAAAACAGCAATAGAGTCACAGATGTAGAAAACAAACTTATGATTTGTTTGAGCATATGAAATATGTGGAGGGGGGAAGGGATAAATTAGGGGTTTAGGATTAACATATACACACTACTATATATAAAATAGATAACCAAGAAGGACCTACTGTATAGCACAGGGAACTATACTCAGTATTTTGTAATAACCTACAATGGAAAAGAATCTGAAAAAGAATAGATTTATATATATATATATATATACAGACACATACACATATATACGTATATATATATATATAAACTGAATCACTTTGATGTATACCTGAAATTAACACAACATTGTAAATCAACTACTTCAATAAAAAATTTAAAAAATATACATGTAAATAAACAAAGTTGTTAATTAATCAAGAAAAACCTCCATTCAAGAGCTGTGTGCCCGGCACATAAATAAGTCATCAATACTACCTGTTAAATGACTAAACCTGAAAGAATGAAGCTTCAGCTTTGTACTAAAATGATGGCTAGGCAAAGTAAAATTTAATTTGGACTAAGTTACAGGTTGCATATTAACGAAACTCTTGACCTTATAGAAACTATTAAAAGCTCAGCACCAGGCGAGTTAAATGTTAACCTGTAAACGAGCAGCTCTTTGCCTTGTTCACGTGGGTTTTCACAAATGGGTGCCCTCGTGTGAGAAGCACAGTTTCAAAGCTCCTTTCGGAACTGCCTGATGCACAATACAAAGCAGGCAGAGCCTCCTGTTTTCACAATGTGTAATTCATGCTCATTCATTATTCGGTAGCTTGGGAGCAGGTGCTGAATAGAACGTACCAACCTAATACCCTCATTACTGCACTGCCGTTTTGTTTTTGAGGCTCAAGTGGCCCTTCTGCCATGGGAGTTAGGAAGAGAAAACATTCGCAAGGGCTGGTGAGCTTCTGAAGAGAAGATTTACCAAAACAACAAGCAAGGGCATTTTCTCAACCACTCCACAGAAAATGGCAGTCGGAAGCCAAAATCTATTATCCCACTGCAATAAACAGAAAATATTAACAATACACTGGGAGGGGGCTTCCCTGGTGGCGCAGTGGTTGAGAGTCCGCCTGCTGATGCAGGGGACACAGGTTCTTGCCCTGGTCCGGGAAGATCCCACATGCCGCGGAGTGGCTGGGCCCGTGAGCCATGGCCGCTGAGCCTGTGCGTCCGGAGCCTGTGCTCCGCAACGGGAGAGGCCGCAGCAGTGAGAGGCCCACGTACCGCCAAAAAAAAAAAAAAAAATACACTGGGAGGAAGAAAGGCAGTATCACTTGGAGCATGGACAATACAAGTAATCAGATCATCTATAAGTATTTTTAGACTTTTAATTTCATCATCCTGGACATGCTGCTTTGGTAAATTGGAAAAGATTTCACTTCCCTTAGAGATATGTAAGCACAAAACAAAACTCCTTGGACTACAGAAACATTATGAAAAAGCCAGAGATATCTGAAATATCTCACCAAATCTGAAATATGAAAGTAAGTAGAGACAGTATCTGGGCAACATAAAATAGCTTACCATCTACTAAAGCTAATGGATTTGACTTAGTGAACTCTCTCTCGGGTTACTGTAGTTTTATAAACAATTCTAACAAGTTTTGTTCTGGTCTTCCATCCCATAATATATTTGAAGTAGCGTATCAGGAGTGAAGTAGAAGCTGCTCTGAGTAGTACGTGTTAGAGAAGCAAAGATTGAAATTTCAGCACCTAAAAAAACGATGAAAACTTACTGTATTCATTTGCCAGGGCTGCTGTAACAAAGTACCTCAAACTAGGTGGCTTAAAAAAACAGAAATATACTGTTTCATGGTTCTGGAGGCTAAAAGTCTAAAATCAAGGTGTCATCAAGGCCCTCCTCCTTCTGAAACCTGTAGGTGAGGGGTCTTCCTTGCTTCTTCCTAGCTTGTGTTGGTTTGCTGGCAAACTTTAGCCTTCCTCGGCTTATAGACACATCACTCCAATCCTTCGTCTTCACACAGAGTTCTCCCTGTGTCTCTTCACAACATCTTCCTTCTGTTTATATCTATCTCTATGTCCACATTCCCTCTTTTGGTAAGAATCCCCGTTATATTGGGTTAGGACCCACCCTCATAAACTCATTTTTACTTGATGACCTCTGTAAAGACCTTATTTCCTAATAAGGCCACATTCTGAGTTACTGGGGATTAGGACTTCAACATACCTTTTGGGTGGGGGGGGCACAAAATTTAACCCATAACACATACCAACTAAAAATGTGTATCTAAACTAATGTTCGTTGCTGTTGGGTAAATAGCACTAAATAGCTCATCTGATCTTGAAGAAGTCTATTATGTTCATAAGAATGAAACTAAAAGAGCCTATATTAAGAGTAGGATCTTTGAATCAGTTCATCCTACTTTTGAATGTGGCCTTAGTATACCAACTGTATGGTACTGGGCAAGTCACTTAACCCTGTCACAGTATTGCTGACTATCAGACTAGGCAGTGTGTGCAAAACGCTTGTTAGCACAGTGCCTAGTTCTTGGTATATGCACAATGAATGACAGCTCTTCTTAAGCCATTAAGAAAATGAGATAGGTATCTGTAGTATAATTTAAATGGTGAGCAGAGGGGAGTAAACACCTCCAGGAATTAGAAAAGCATCTCTCCAGATGACTCATTTCCACAGGGTGCAGAAACGTGGGGTGTCACTGTGTTGACAAGTTCATTCATCAGAAGCTCATCTGTCACTCAATGATCATTGACTAAAATGATTAGCTGCAGAAAGATCTTATTTTTTCCCTATGAATGATCATCCCAAGAAAATAAAATGTGTTTTCCAAGATGCTGCAGTGTGTATGAGTCAGACAAAAAGACGAAATCTCAGCCTCGAAGATCTCTGCCTGTAACAAACTCAAGACCTTCGTTAAAACAAAGAATTTTGGCTCACAACTGAATTGCAGAAAGGTCTTGATTATTAAATGTCTTAAAGGCTGACTATCCCACCTCACTGTTACATGCCCTTTGACAGTTCATTTCGGTCATGGGGCATTGCTGGGGAGAAATAGGGGCGTGGTGGAGAGCAGAAAGTCAAAGAGGTTATACTTTGAAGAGCGTCATCCTATCAGGGCTGAGGGGAATCACCCTAGACTCTTAGGTATGAAAGAACCATTCCTGTTCATCTGACCAAACCACCTCATTGCTTCCTTGACAAGGATGTTCAGGATTATGTTTACGGTCATAGAGGATATTGATGTCCGAGTCAGGCATAGGAAAACTTGTTTAGAGGAAGTATGGTAGACAGACTTTATGGTGCCCCCCATGTTCCCCACCTCCTCCTGTTCATGTCTTGTGTCATCCTCAGCCCTTGAGTGTGGGCTGATTGTGATTTGCTTCTAACTGACATTATACAGCAAGGGTGATGGGAGGTCGCTCTTCTTTGTGAGTGATTGTGTTACATAATTTTATTCAATGATATATACCCTGTCTTGCTAGCAGACTCACTCTGGAGTCTTGGTCTCCTCACTGAGTTTGAGGAAACAAGCAGAGTCCTATAGTCATGAGGCAATGAATTCTGCCAACAACCCTACTGAACTTGGAAGTGGACCCTTGCCCAGTCCAGCCTCCAAAAGAGAACCCAGTTCTGGCCAACACCTTGATTACAGCGTTTCTGAGAACCCAGCTAAGATGTGTCCAGACTCCTGGCCCAAAGAAACTGTGAGGTGGGATAGGGAGGGTGGGAGGGAGGGAGACGCAAGAGGGAAGAGTTACGGGAACATATGTGTATGTATAACTCATTCACTTTGTTATAAAGCAGAAACTAACACACCATTGTAAAGCAATTATACTCCAATAAAGATGTAAAAAAAAAAAAAGAAACTGTGAGATAATCAACGTGTGTTATTTTAAGTCACTACATCTGTGGTGGTTTCGTTACATGGCATAACAACTAACACAGCATGGAGGAAAGGCAGCATGGAGCCCCACACACTGTAGACACACAGTGGGAATAAATTAAAAAGATGCTGAAGACAACTTTATCCACAGCGACCTTTACCTTCCACGTCCACCCAAGGAGCACGTGTATATTCTGTCCTCATTCATTTGTTCAGTCACTGATGTATTTAGCAACCGCTCTGGATTAGACTAGAGATTAGATTAGAGATTAGAACAGGAGTGAGGAGTAGGGCCTCAGTTTAGGAGGGAGAGACCACTTCTTATAAGGAATATTGTGAGCCAGGGGCTACCACTAAAAGTAGGATCAAGACCACTGTGAAGCTGCCCTGAGTGTGAGTGACGTGTGTGGGTGGCACAGGATACACACATAACTGCTTATTTCCTTTGTAGTAAATGCCACAGAATTTAAACACCTTTCTCGTACGAGTGTTGAATTGTTTACTTGACTCCCTTTCACGCTGTATTATCAACTCTGGGTGACGGGGAAGTTGTCCGTCCTTTCAGAATTGAAGGTCAGCACCGAGAACATTGTCCGGCAAACAGATACTCAAGAAACAGTTCTTGAATGAATATTTATGAAAGAAGCATATCCCTAAGTTTTTATCTTCACCATCAAAATGCTGATTTCCAGAAGAATGATATAAACACCCGGCAAGCAGCTACTTCAGTCCAAGAGGGGATGTGCGAAAACTAATTCCTTTGTGTATTTTATGTGGAGGCTCCGAGATGGACTGGGTGTCAGTTAACGGTTTCTATGATTATAGCAGAGAAGACAAAGGTGATTAATAAAAATAGCATCCTATTCTTTTTTTGACAATCATGAATTTTCTTTTATTCCTACTTCAGCGTATCTGTAATCAGTTGGAGATGGAGATGAACTTTTGCAGCTCACTCTGTTGCACTGCCATCATTGATACCAGTGGCCTAATTAGATTTTTATCTTATTCCTGTAGGAATTTAGAAAGCAGTCAGTTATAACTTCATTAGAGTGAGATAATTCTTAGAAAGACAGAAAAACAAACATTCACTCAAATGGTATTTTTTTTTTTTTTTTTTGCGGTATGTGGGCCTCTCACTGTTGTGGCCTCTCCCGTTGCGGAGCACAGGCTCTGGACATGCAGGCTCAGCAGCCATGGCTCACGGGCCCAGCTGCTCCACGGCATGTGGTATCTTCCCGGACCAGGGCACGAACCCGTGTCCCCCACATCGGCAGGCGGACTCTCAACCACTGCGCCACCAGGGAAGCCCTCAAGTGGTATTTTGACCCAAGATGACTTACTATTTAACTGTCCCAAACAATTCATCTCATTAGATTAAATCTGTAATTGAGCCTTTAACATCTGACAAGGGAAGGAATACAAATTTGTCATTAGACTGTAATAATTACTTTCTATCACTTTATTCACTGGAGAGACTGTGGCAATCAACAAATCAGAGTACTATCCCATAGGAAGGATTGTAATAAGTTTAATTTTCCTTATTTTTAAAAATAAAAGCAAATAATCACTGTATCTATATCTTAAGATCTTGATTCACTGATGTAATGTAAGTAAAGCGGAATATTGAACAAGGAAATGGCCATAATTTGGAAACTAGAGCTGATTTTCAAGCTGTACTCATAGAAAAATGTTTGACTTCCCGTCCAATAAGAAACATGTCTAATTGCACAATTCGAAATTAATGACTACTGTGCAATCCTGTGTCTTTCACAGCTATAGAGAAAACAGATTCTAAAAGTGAAAAAAAAAATAGCTAAATATTCTACATATTTAGGAAACTACAAAAAGTCAAGTCTGTGGATTAAAAATAATCCACAAACAAAATAAAACAAAACCCCATTTATGTCTCATTTGGAATTTAGGCAGAAATAGCATTTATGGTATTTTAAAAAAATAACTAAGATGGCCATTGCTGGCAGGAAAAACAATGCAAAAAAAACACTAAAGACAGAGCCTATTCTGTGTTACCACAGGGAGACAAACTAATACTTTCATTCAGAATACAGTTCCCCTTACACAGACTAAACTCTCCTTCCTGCTTTTAAGCCCTCTGAGCTCAGAAGAAACTTGTTTTGTTACCCCAAAGCATCTTCCCTACTGAAGCACTTCAGTCTTTCTCATCCAATTTAGCTTCTAGTTTTAGGCTCTTCTGTTGTCTGTTGGCTCCATTTGTGTCATCTTCATTTGTGCAGCCAGACAGCGGGTACCTGAAGGCAGGTGGCCGTGCCCCACCCTGTGCCACACCCTCCTCAGGGCAACAACAGTGCTGAACATCAGTAGGTGTGGAGAGTGGCTAAGAGCTCTGCATATCCTTCAAGTGTAGGTGGCCTCACCTACACGTTAGCCAAGTGATTTTCTGAACCGGAGTTTCATCAGCTGTAAAATGAGGACGGTCACACCATCAGCCTCTTGGAGTTGTGGGTGGACTGAGTGAAATAATTCACAAGTGCTTAAGCAGAGCACCTGGTACCCAGGAATCCCTCAGTCAGGGCAGCCTATTACCACTTCTGCTCCACACATATTCGCTGACCACCACAGGTAATTTGGAACCTTCTACCCTGTCCAGAGACAAAATGTTGTTTTGAAATTAGGAAGTCACTTTTTTTTCTTTTTTGGTACATGGGCCACTCACCGTTGTGGCCTCTCTCCTTGTGGAGCACAGGCTCCGTACGTGCAGGCTCAGCGGCCATGGCTCATGGGCCCAGCCGCTCCGCGGCATGTGGGATCTTCCCGGACCGGGGCACGAACCTGTGTCCCCTGCATCGGCAGGCGGACTCTCAACAACTGCGCCACCAGGGAAGCCCTGGAAGTCACATATTTTACATCTGCACTTTCATGCAAATGATCTTTCCTTGCCTGGGAAATCTGTATTTTGTCCTTTTTTTTTTTATTCACATTTTAATACTTTGGAACTCAGGTTGTGTCTTAAATCCAATCCTCTAAGTAGCTGAAAGATGTTTTGTTATCTTAGATTCCATCAAATACAGCATGAATTCTTCACATTCTTTTGAAGAAAGAGATTTAGAAAGAGAATTACAGTACTCAGAAGCCTCTATCTCTTCTTCTATGTTGCTCTTCACGCTTTTAACTCTGCCCCAGGAGCCCTGAAGCTGGCTTCAGAGTGCCGCCACTATTATCCTCTAAATGCCGTAGACAAAGGGACACTGCTTACTTCACCATGTACATGTCTTTTAAGCCATTTGATACCACTTCAAGTGGAAATCACTTCACATTGATATCTACTAGTCTGAAGGCAGAAAGTCCTGGTTATTAGAGCTCCCTCACAATTAAAATGCCTATTTGGTCATGACTGTCTTGAAAAGCCCTAATGAGGTTGATATATGTTCTGATTTTTCCGAAACACTTAGGGGTTTTGCCTGTTGTCCCAGCATAATTATTAACACAACTCCTTTCATTCTCAGGAGTACCCTGGTTTGGATGATAAATTACATGATTACCCAATGTGAAGACCAAGGTAGCTCTGAAATTTATCGCTTTAATGCCTTCTAGTTTAATTTCGTCTTTGTTATCTGTAAAGCTGGGCTTTTAGTCAATCTGTCATCCATGTGGTTCGGGCAGTGTTCATTCCTTCAGATTTTTGTCACACACTGGTTACACAGTGAGAAGCACAACACGCATGGCCCCAACTCATGGAGTTTACAATTTAGCACAGCACACAGACATTAGGTAATTACATACCGCAAACATCACAACTCCTCAGGAGAGGTACAAAATGTTACGATTGACTATAAAATATAACACATGGGGAGGCAAGGTAGGACGTATGGGCAGTAGAAATACATCTGGATTGTTTTTTGTGTTTTTTTTTTAACATCTTTATTGGAGTATAATTGCTTTACAATGTTGTGTCAGTTTCTGCTGTATAACAAAGTGAATCAGCTATACGTATACATATATCCCCATATCCCCTCCTTCTTGCGCATCTCCCTCCCACCCTCCCTATCCCATCCCTCTAGGTGGTCACAAAGTACCCAGCTGATCTCCTTGTGCTATGCGGCTGCTTCCCACTAGCTATCTGTTTTACATTTGGTAGTGTATATATGTCCATGCCACTCTCTCATTTCGTCCCAGCTTACCCTTCCCCCTCCCCGTGTCCTCAAGTCCATTCTCTACATCTGCATCTTTATTCCTGTCCTAGGATGCTATCTCATTTTAACCCAGTATTCATAATATCATGGTGTTTGCCTTCCATTCATCTGCCATGAGGAGGAGACATTTCAGTACAAAGAGGCCCTCTGAAGATGGGCACTAAGTAGTAATTGTGAGTGTGTAAAGGGCAAGGAGCAGAAACTTAGTCCTTGGTTTCTTATTCAAGTGGCAAAACCGTGATAGGAGCAAAAGAGAGTGAGGGAGACAAGGACAGAAAACAATGCTATTTGGTATGGTTATGTTCCTTGGGGGTGAAAATTGTATCAAGTTTTCTGTTTCGTTTTTCTCCTGTATTCTTCTTGGAACATGGTTCTAAGCACATGGCAAAAATGCTCAGAGCATCTTGACTTGTGATGACTGAGAAAATGAAGCTCAGAGAAAGAAGCCACAGAACTCAGATTCAAACAGAGAAGGGAGAAAGTTACAAGGTGGCCTCTGGTGATGTTGGCTTTTCATAGTCCCTGGCTTCTGCCTGAGATCTGCAATGTCAGCACCCCAAACAGACTGTGGTTTGGCAGTTTGGGGGAGGATGAGTGAGCATGAAGACCCTGACAGGGACTCTATAGCCTACAAATATGAAAAGTTTCTCCTCGGAAAGAAGTAGGCGGGAGGTAGCAGAAAGGCAGTATGGGAGAAAGATCGCTTGTCAACAGGATTCCCAGTTATTGACAAAAACACCGGGTGTGTAAATTTACTTCCGAGATCATACATGATTAACTGGTCTGCTTTCCATTTATCCATTGCCTGAAGAGCACGTTTCCAATACAAATGGGCCCTTCCAAAGATAGAAAATTAAATAATAATTATGTAAGCGCCAAGGCCAAAAAGAAAGAAAGAAAAAAAAAAGGATTGGTCCACAGTGCTTGCACGGAGAATCTATAAATTACGATGTTACATCTTCAACCACAGGCCCTGTACTAGTCCTGATAAATTCTAGATAAATGTCAACTTGTGGTGGGCAAAAATTTTATGTAGACAAATTTTCAGTAAATGAGACATAATTAAACTTAAAAACTCAGCAGATTCTTCAAGGATTAGAGATGACAGTGGCAGAGTCACATGTTGGTTGTTCATTTAACAATGCATAATTAATTAATGTATATATTTCATATGTGTAATTAATGCAAGGTAGTATAGTAGACAGAGCTCTGACTTTAGGATCGGAGAGATATAGGTTTGAATCCCGGCAATGCCAGTTGTCAGGGTCTCTCCTTGGCAAATCTTTGAGCCACACTTTTCTCATCTGTATAATGGGAATACTGTAATGAAATGTGGCGTCCTCTTTGAGTTTTGAGAATTTAACAGGATAATATATGGAAGTCCCTAGCACTACCCGGCATATAGAAAGCCAGGTAAATAGTAGCTGCTTTGATGGTGATTAGGTTCAAACTTCTTATAAGTAACCTAGATGATACTTTAATGCCTCCAGGTCACAAAATCTCATATTTAATACTGGTCTAACTATACCTGCTCAGCTCACTTATCACTTATTACAGAGATCAAGTGAGATATTATATAGGAACTTGCCATTAAAAACTACGAACTCCTATATAAACATAAAGCATTATCCTTTTCTCTCTGTTGTCTGTTTGGGTTTATAGCTACTTGTGTTATTTGTTTGTCTTTAGCACAAATGCCCCAAGTGAAGGAGATACATTGCTTTTGCTAACTTCTGTCTGCAGCTTGCCCTCACAATAGGGTAGATGACAGGCAGATGTTAGGACTCAAATTTTCTCCCCAAAGAATTTTATTCCTACCCATTCTATTTCTTTCCCTTCATGCACTTCCTCCATTTCTCTTTTGATTAATTCATTTATATTTATTAAGCTCCTATATGTCACCTTTTCTTCTCTTTGGCTAGGCTTAGTTATAAGCAGCACCAACACTCACTAATTCTGGTCTTATTGTTTACAAACTGTGACCTTGGGCAGACTAAGCTCAATGTGCTCAGTTTTTGTTTTTTTTTAATCTGAAAAATGGGGACAATACACCTACCTCCAGGGATGTTGTAAGAATTAAGTAAGAATTAGATGTCACGCTCAACAAGGACCTGTTGAATGCTTCAGGTTGTGCATTCCCTCCTGTGCATTCAGACCAAGGCTGTCCCCTTGGACTTGACTCACCTGTGAATGATGCGCTGGCTCTGCAGGTAGTCCAGGGCCATGGCCAGCTCACAGATGAAGAGCTTCACAGTGTCTTCCTGGAAGCGGACATTCTGCTGCAGGTGATAACGCAGGTCCCCACCCAGCAGCAGGTCCACCACCATGAACATGTCTTCCTCATCTTGGAAGGAGTACCTGGAGGGGAATTAGAAATGCAAGTGGGTTAAATACATGTACACACTAAAGAGGCCCAGAGGCAAAGGACACCTTACAGATCAGAGCAGAACTTTCCTAAGCTAAGGGTTCAGGCTTTGGGAGTACTGGTCTATTACTCACTCCAGGCCCTCCGTTTCCACATGTGTAAAATGGGAATGATAAGAAGATCTTCCACATTTGATCATAGTGAAGACTAAATATGATGAGTATAATATTTAATGTCATTCCTGGCATATAGTAAGAACCCATTAACTGGAGGTCTACAAAGCTATAAAGCCCAGGAAATAAAGAACACCCCATTTATTCACCTATTATTAACGATCATATCCTGAACACACTGTTGCAGGAGGTCCATAAAATATGAGTTACAAGCCCTCCTTGAAGCACCTCGTGCTTATTTTTCCACACTAACAACTTCATTGCCCAGCAACATTATAACAAATCATGAACCACATAAATGATAAGAAAAAGATATAAAAAGGGCAATAAAGAAGTAAGTGCACAGTACAGGGCAGTAATTCGCTCAGTCTCTGGGATAAGGAGGGAAGGGAAATCTTCTCAGCAGAGGAGAAAACTGAGTTAAATTTTGAAGGATGGTGACAATAATAATAACTACAAAATAAAGCCAACATCTCTGGGGCAGACGCTAAAGGACTCCACAAATGTGGTGTCATTAACCCCACAATGCTGCTCTTATGCTCCCATTTTCCAAATGAGGAAATCAAGGCCCGGTGAAGCTTCAGTAATTTGCATGAGGTAGAACACCCAATAAATGGTAGAGGTGAAGGGGTCTCCAGGTCCAAAAGGAAGATCTGAGAGAGGAAAACAGCAGGAATTAAGCACAGACATGGGAAAGAACACAGTGTGAGGGGGGAAAGGAAAATAGTTTGGGTTTGTTGGAACGACAGGTGTTACGGGAAAGCTTGAGCCTGGAGAGAAAGATAGAGGGCAGATCCCATGACAGGAGCTTGTTCACGAGTCTGTACACGTTGGAAAGACGGTGAAGAGGTTGAAGCAGGACGTATGATCAGACAGGGACTTCACACTTGAAGGAGCATGGGCTGGACGGACGGGAAGAGGGAAGGAGACACAGGCCAGCAGAACTGGCCTCTGCTCCCTGCAAAGAGTCTTTTGTAAAAATGCATTCCAACGGCTATGACTCGTTTTGTTTTCCTCAAAGCACAGACATGATTTCTAGTCACAGAAAGCTCTCTGTATCAGCACTATGTCAACACGTTTCTTTTGACATCATGTCACTGAGATCGTATTTTCAAGTTTTATTTGAATCACAGAATTAAGAGTCTGCAAAGCAGTGCCCAGGATGCAAACGAATTCCTAGTGACAAGTTCTTTGCTTAGGAAACAAACATAGAATATCAATGATGGGAGAACTGTACTGAGTACATTTTCTTCTTTAGAGTGATCATTGTGCTAGAGGAGGAGAGGACTTGCAAACAAAAGAAAAAAGAGAAATTCAATGAAGCATTAATCTGAGGCAGTAACATTCTAATGAAGACTAGGTCCTCGGTGTTTCCTTGTTCAGTAAATAAAATTCTGTTTACCACTGAGGACTGATTCACACAGAAGATGTCAGAAATTAAGCCCTTAGGGAGAATTTAGACAGAAACACGGGAAGGGCTTGTAAAAATGTGGGCAGCACATCCTTGGTATTGTCTTTTAGGAAGTGTTATTGTTCACCTCCTTGCAAGGACTGGCTGGGCATCTCTGCCATAGGTTTGATGGGCACCAGGATAGGTTCCTGAACCTGGGCTATTTGGTTCGGAATCCTCCCAGCTGCACCACTACACGTTATATCCATTGTTTTACAGGTCTTTCAGGAAGTAATAATGTGCTAGTTATACGTAACCCTGACCGGGATCTATTGCACTTAGGCTGCCCTTAGCTAATATAACAAACGATGATGGCTCATGGGATGAGAGCAGTGTCTTCTTGGGATAGCTGGCAAATGAGGTGGCTGAGAACTGGGTACCAAAAGAAGGGAGAAGAGAATGCTCACCATGAACGTACCTCGCTGCCAATGGATACAACCCAGGCAGACTGGGTTCGCATAGAGAGCAGTGATTGGCTGCATTCAGCTCCCCACTGGAGGCAGGCGGAGGTCCCAAACCCGGTGACAGAGAAGAGGACTCCTCTCCCATTACTCTATTTAACTCGAAGTGAGGGACAAGTGTATTATTAAATTCACCCTAAGTGAACGAACATTTTTATTGCGACTTGGGCTCAGCGATTTTTATTCAAAGAACAAACTGATAAAGGTGCCAGTTGTGTCAAGTTAACGACAGTGTCCGGCCACGCAGGGGATTATTAGAGAAGAAGCAGCGCAGGCAAGAGGCAACATGCTTCCCTTGGCCAGTATGATTTTAAATTTATTTAATCATGGAGCCAGTTGGTTGTTAAAAATCCTTTTTCCCCTTCGGCACATCAGACCTGAAGCCCTCTATCACAGATCCTAGACTCTCAGAGGGAGAGAAGATAAGATTTTAATTTCCAGGACTATATCCAGTAACATATGTGGGCACAACACAGTTTGGTAATAACTAGGATATGAAGGTTCATATCATAACCTGATTGTTTAAACCTAAAAGTGAAAGAGCTTCCCTATACCTTGGCCATTTATCCCATAGACTCAATGATGCATTTCCATTACTTTTTAAAAATGCTATATCATGGCTTATTTGTTAGTTGACAGCTCCAAAATTAGTAAATCTGGTCCCACTGCATGTGAAATGCATTGTAAAGTCTGCTCAGTAAGAACGGAGATAAGTAACAAAGGACCACCACCCTGCTCCACCCTACTCCATCATATTGCCATAGACTATACACAGCTCTCTCTGTGTAATGTTGAACCTCTCCAATTCGTTCTACACACCATGGTTATGTTTTTACAATGTGAGTTTTATGTTATGCAGCCCCATAAAACCCCTTCACCTCTTTCCATGGTCCGCAGGACCCTGTGTGGTCTGGCCCTGTTTACTTTTCCAGACTTATTTTGAAGATCTTTTCCTTCCATTACTCAACTAGCAGTTCATGCCCCCTCCAGCTTTAGAAGACTGTGATATGGTATGACCTTGCCTGCACGCACAATGCTGTCCACTACCTGGTTATTGTCTCTTCCTCTTTCAGTCTCAGCCCAAAGGACACCTCACAGAGACATTTCTAACACTCCATATCAAACCTTGTCTCCCTGTTATACACAGTGCCGTATTCTTGTTCGCTCAACTTATCATAATTTGAAAATATTTTCCTGCATGCTTTTGGATTAACAGCTTTCATTCCCACTCTGCCATCAGGAAGCATGCCTGTTTTTACTCATCCTTCATTCCTCGGTCCCTGTATGCTTCCTGAAATGTAGACTCTAAAAACAGTTGTAGAAAAAGTAACAAATTCATGAATGAACTAAAAAAAGGAAAGAGAAAAGCAAGATTAAAACGCAGGTTTGGGGCTTCCCTGGTGGCGCAGTGGTTGAGAGTCCGCCTGCCGATGCACGGGACGTGGGTTCGTGCCCCGGTCCGGGAAGATCCCACATGCCGCGGAGCGGCTGGGCCTGTGAGCCATGGCCGCTGAGCCTGCGCGTCTAGAGCCTGTGCTCCGCAACGGGAGAGGCCACAACAGTGAGAGGCCCGCGTACCGCAAAAAAAAAAAACAAAAAACAAAACTCAGTTTGGGTGGGTCTGATATGCATTTGTTAGGTTCTATTTTTAGAAATTAGCATGGCTACCAAATCAGTCACTCACCTTCTTGAAGCTGTCTCATGCAGGCCACTTTGAAATAAATCTGAATTGGAGCACTGGAAGAGATCTATTTTCCAATGGAGGGTTTTTCAAATTGTGGCTCATAACGCACTAATGGTTGTGAAATCAGTTTGGTTGGTCCTAACAAGCACTTTTTTGGAAGAAATAAAATAGACTGAATAAAATAAAATAAATGCTATTAACATATAAGGCCAAACATTGTTTTTGTGAATATAACGTGTGTCTCTGTGAGTATATCTACTGGGTTGTGATGAAAAATAGATTTCTTCCCGTGGGTTGAAGATAAAAAAAGCTTGAAAACCGTGACACTAGGGCAACCTGCTGCTTATTCCAGAACTATTGTATCAAATCCCATTCAGACTTTACCATTTCTGATGTCTGTCAGTTCTGATGTCTCCATCTAGCAAAGCATGGGAAATGCAGGACAAATATTATTAGATATTGCTTTTTAAAGCTCTCAGCTTTTGTAGAAAAAGACATTGATTCATCAAAGATGGAATCCATTTAAAAACATATTTAAGGAAAATACAAATGGAAAATGCATAGGCTTTAGGCAGGCCTGGGTTTAAATATCACATGTGAATCTGGAGCAAGTCCCTTAAAGGAAACTGAAACTCTGAGAGGATATTTGTACATTGGAAATGATTTTATGTACCATGTGGCAAAGAGCAAATTAGATATAATGTTTGTAAAGTAATTAGCGCAAAGCATGGCTCAGAGCATGGTGGTAAGGAACTTGGCCCCGGGAACAGACTGCTTGTGTTTAAATCCCAGCTCTGCCCTTTAACATCTTTAAAACTGGATGGAGCAAGTTATATAAGCCCTCAGCATGCCCATCTATAGTAGTATATACCTCATAGGGCTGTTGGGAAGATCAAGTGTAGTTAATACACATAAAGTGCTTAAAAGAGTACATGGAAGTACTTGGAAGATAGCTATTATAATTACCTTTCTTCTTCCACCCATGAATGTAATATAACTCTGGTATTAAGCAGATTAACTTGTTTTATGCAATTGTTTCCTATTATTTTATATGAGGTAATTATATGAAGATACTGATTGATTTATAGTTGATTTACAATATTGTGTTAGTTTCAGGTGTACAGCAAAGTGATTCACTTATACATACATATGTATATCTATATTTTTTTAATTCTTTTCCATTATAGTTTATTATAAGATATCGAATATAGATCCCTGTGCTGTATAGTAAATCCTTGTTGTTTATCTATTTTATATATGGTAGTTGTGCATCTGTTAATTCTGTACTCACAATTTATCCCCCCACCCCTTCCACTTTGGTGACCATAAATTTGATTTCTATGTCTGTGAGTCTGTTTCTGTTGTGTAAATAAGTTCATTTGTGCTATTTTTTTTAGATTCCACATATAAGTGATATTATATTTGTCTTTCTCTGACTTACTCCATTTAGTATGATAATCTCTAGGTCCATCCATGTTGCTGCAAATGGCATTATTTCATTTGTTTTTATGGCTGAGTAATATTTCATTGTATATGTATATATATACCACAACTTCTTTATCCATTCATCTGTTGATGGACACTTAGGTTGCTTCCATGTCTTGGCTATTGTAAATAGTGCCACTATGAACATTGGGGTGTATGTATCTTTTCAAATTAGAGCTTTTGTCTTTTCTGGATATATGCCCAGAAGTGGGATTGCTGGATCATATGGTAACTCTATTTTTAGTTTTTAAAAGAACCTCCATACTGTTCCCCATGGTGGCTGCAACCAATTTACATTCCTACCGACAGTATGGGAGGGTTCCCTTTTATGAATATGTTTATTGTCAGTGGTATAATCGACATGATTACCATTAACTGAGCTCTTACTATATGTCAGATACCATGCTAGGTACTTTATGTATATTATTGCATTTGATTGTTACTATAAACCTGTGAGGTAATATCTTTTTTTAAAAATTTCATTTATCTTTTTATACAGCACGTTCTTATTAGTTATCTATTTTACACACATCACTGTATACATATCAATCCCAATCTCCCAATTCATCACACCACCACCAAACCCACCCCCACTTTCCCCCCTTGGTGTCCATGTGTTTGTTCTCTACATCTCTGTCTCTATTTCTTCCCTGCAAACCAGTTCATCTGTACCATTTTTCTAGGTTCCACATATATGCGTTAATATATGATATTTGTTTTTCTCTTTCTGGCTTACTTCACTCTGTATGACAATCTCTAGGTCCATCCACGTCTCTACAAATGACACAATTTCTTTCCTTTTTATGGCTGAGTAGTATTCCACTGTGTATATACACCACATCTTCTTTATCCATTCGTCTGTCCATGGACATTTAGGTTGTTTCCGTGTCTTGGCTATTATAAATAGTGCTGCAATGAACATTGGGGTGCATAGTGCTGCAATGAACATTGGGGTGCATGTGTCTTTTTGAATTATGGTTCTCTCTGGGTATATGCCCAGTAGTGGGATTTCTGGGTCGTATGGTAGTTCTATTATTAGTTTTTTAAGGAACCTCCATACTGTTTTCCATAGTGGCTGTATCAATTTACATTCCCACCAATAGTGCAAGAGGGTTCCCTTTTCTCCACACCCTCTCCAGCATTTATTGTTTGTAGATTTTTTGATGATGGCCATTCTGACCGGTGTGATGTGATAGCTCATTGTAGTTTTGATTTGCATTTCTCTAATAATTAGTGATGTTGAGCATCCTTTCATGTGTTTGTTGGCAATCTGTATATCTGCTTTGGAGAAACGTCTATTTAGGTCTTCTGCCCATTTTTTAATTGGGTTGTTTGTTTTTTTAATGTTGAACTGCATGAGCTGCTTGTAAATTTTGGAGATTAATCCTTGTTGATTCGTTTGCAAATATTTTCTCACATTCTGAGGGCTGTCTTTTTTATAGTTTCCTTTGCTGTGCAAAATCTTTTAAGTTTCATTAGGTCTCATTTGTTTATTTTTGTTTTTATTTCCATTACTCTAGGAGGTGCATCGAAAAGGATCTTGCTGTGATTTATGTCAAAGGGTGTTCTGCCTATGTTTTCCTCTAAGAGTTTTATAGTGTCTGATCTTAAATTTAGGTCTCTAATCCATTTTGAGTTTATTTTTGTGTATGGTGTTAGGGAGTGTTCTAATTTCATTCTTTTACATGTAGCTGTCCAGTTTTCCCAACACCACTTATTGAAGAGACCGTCTTTTCTCCATTGTATGTCCTTGCCTCCTTTGTCATAGATTAGTTGACCATAGGTGCATGGGTTTATCTTTCGGCTTTCTATCCTGTTCAATTGATCTGTATTTCTGTTTTAGTGCCAGTACCATATTGTGTTGATTACTGTAGTTTGTAGTATAGTCTGAAGTCAGGGAGTCTGATTCCTCCAGCTCTGTTTTTTTCCCTCAAGACTGCTTTGGCTATTCGGGGTCTTTTGTGTCTCCATCGAAATTTTAAGATTTTTTGTTCTAGTTCTGTAAAAAATGCCATTAGTAATTTGATAGGGATTGCATTCAATCTGTAGATTGCTTTGGGTAGTATAGTCATTTTCACACTCATTTTCAATCTGTATGTGTCCCTAGGTCTGAAGTAGGTCGCTTGTAGACAGCATATATATGGGTCTCATTTTTGTATCCATTCAGCGAGCCTGTGTCCTTTGGTTGGAGCTTTTAATCCATTCACATTTAAGGTAATTATTTATATGTATGTTCCTATTATCATTTTCTTAATTGTTTTGGGTTTGTTTTCATAGTTCCTTTTCTTCTCTTGTGTTTCCCACTTAGAGAAGTTCCTTTAGCATTTGTTGTGCAGCTGGTTTGGTGGTGTTGAATTCTCTTAGCTTTTGCATGTCTGTAAAGCTTTTGATTTCTCCATCGAATCTGAATGAGATCCTTGCCGGGTAGAGTAATCTTGGTTGTACGTTCTTCCCTTTCATCACTTTCATCACTTTCATCATCATTTGTCATTTTTACCTTGTTGCTTTTAATAATTTTTCTTTGTCTTTAATTTTTGTCAATTTGATTACTATGTGGTGTGACATGTTTCTCCTCAGGTTTATCCTGTCTTGTACTCGCTGCACTTCCTGTACTTGGGTGGCTATTTCCTTTCCCATGTTAGGTAAGTTTTCGACTATAATCTCTTCAAATATTTTCTCAGGTCCTTTCTCTCTCTCTCTTCTCCTTCTGAGACCCCTATAATGCAAATGTTTGTGCATTTAATTTTGTCCCAGAGGTCTCTTAGGCTGTCTTCATTTCTTTTCATTCTTTTTTCTTTATTCTGTTCTGTGGCAGTGAATTCCACCATTCTGACTTCCACGTCACTTATCCATTCTTCTGCCTCAGTTATTCTGCTATTAATTCCTTCTAGTGTAGTTTTCATTTCACTTATTGTATTGTTCATCTGCTTGTTTGTTCTTTAATTCTTCTAGGTCTTTGTTAAACATTTCTTGGATCTTCTCGATCTTTGCCTCCATTCTTTTTCCGAGGTCCTGGATCATCTTCACTATCATTATTCTGAGTTCTTTTTCTGGAAGGTTGCCTATCTCCACTTCAGTTAGTTGTTTTTCTGGGGTTTTATCTTGTTCCTTCATCTGGTACATAGTCCTCTGCTTTTTCATCTTGTCTGTCTTTCTGTGGATGTGGTTTTTGTTACACAGGCTGCAGGATTGTAGTTCTTCTTGCTTCTGCTCTCTGCCCTCTGGTGATGAGGCTACCTAAGAGGCTTGTGCAAGCTTCCTGATGGGAGGGACTGGTGGTGAGTAGAGCCGGTGTTGCTCTGGTGGGCAGAGCTCAGTAAAACTTTAATCTGCTTGTCTGCTGATACGTGGGACTGAGTTCCCTCCCTGTTGGTTGTTTGGCCTGAGGTGACCCAGCACTGAAGCCTACAGGCTCTTTGGTGGGGCTAATGGTGGACTCTGGGAGGGCTCACGCCAAGAAGTATTTCCCAGAACTTCTGCTGCAAGTGTCCTTGTCCCCATTGTGAGCCACAGCCGGCCCCCACCTCTGCAGGAGACCCTTCAACACTAGCAGATAGGTCTGGTTCAGTCTCCTATGGGATCACTGCTCCTTCCCCCTGGGTCCTGATGTGCACACTACTTTGTATGTGCCCTCCAAGAGTGGAGTCTCTGCTTTCCCCAGTCCTGTCGAAGTCCTACAATCAAATCCCACTATCTGTCAAAGTCTGATTCTCTAGGAATTTCTCCTGTTGCTGGACCCCCAGGTCGGGGAGCCTGATATGGGGCTCAGAAACTTCACTCCAGTGGGTGGACTTGTGTGGTATAAGTCTTCTCCAGTTTGTGAGTCACCCACCCAGCAGTTATGGGATTTGATTTTATTGTGATTGCGCCCCTACTACCATTTCATTGCAGCTTTTCCTTTGTCTTTGGACGTGGGGTATCTTTTTTTGGTGAGTTCCAGTGTCTTCCTGTCAATGATTGTTCAGCAGTTAGTTGTGATTCTGCTGCTCTTCATGTTAGATTCTCTGCCATGCATGATGTCTGGTGATTCTCTTGGTAAGTAATATCTTTATCCTCATTTTTACTAATGGTAGAAATTCAGGTTTAGTCATCAGAAAAAATAGCAAACCAAATCCATCAACATATTTAAAAAGTTATACACCATGACCAAGTGGGATTAATATCTGAAAATCAATGAATAAAATACATTAATAGAATAATGGACAAAACATTATGATCATCTCAATAGGCACTGGAAAAGCATTTGACAAAATACAGCACTCATCCGTGATCAAAACTCTTAACAAATTTGAAATGGAAGGGAGCTTCCTCAATTTGATAAAGGATATCTGCAATAAAACCCTAAAGTTGAATACTTCCCCCTCTAAGATCAGAAACAAGGCAAGAATACCTCCCCTCACTTCTTTTCAATACAGTACTGGCAATTCTAGCCAGTGAAAGAAAGAAAGGGAAGGAGGAAGGGAGGGAGGGAGAGAGGAAGGCAGGGAGGAAGGAAGGAAGGAAGAATGGCATATTGGAAAGGAAGAAATGAAACTTCCTTTAATTACAGACAACACGATTCTGCATATAGAAAATCATAAGGGAACTACAAAATACCATTAGAACTAATAATCAAGGTAGCAAGGTTTCAGGATACAAGATCAATATACAAAAACCAATTGTATTTTTCTATATAAGCAGTGAACAAAATGGAAATAATTTTTAAGAATACAATTGTGTTCAGAAAAGTTCAAAGATAATAAAATGCTTAAGAATATTAAATTAAAATTTAGCAAAGAAGAGCAAGACATACACAAAAAAATCACAAAACTCTGTTCAGGGAAATTAAAGATCTAAATAACTGGAGAAACATTCCATGTTCATAAATTGAAAGACTCAAATATTGTTAAGATGTCGATTATGCCCCAAAATATCTATAGGGTCAGTGCAATTCCTATCGAATTCCCAGCAGGCTTTTTGTTTTTGTATGAACTGACATGCATCTCTTAAATTTATAAGGAAATGCAAAACACCTAGAATAGCCAAAATGATGTTGAAGAAAAAAATCAGAGGACTTTCACTTCCCAATTTCTAAATGTATTATAAAGCTGTAGTTATCAACACAGTGTGGTACTGGCATAATGTAGAGGTATAGGTCAATGGAACAGAACTAAGAGTTCAGAAATATATCTTTATAGTCAATTGATTTTTGACTAAGATGCCAGGAAAAGATAATCGGTTTAACAAATGGTGATGGGTCAATTAGATATTCACATCCAAAAATGATGAACTTAGACCTCCACACCATACATAAAAATAACTCAAATGGATCATAGATGTAAGTGCAAAAACAACAAAACTTTTAGAGTAAAACACAGGATAAAATCTTTGAGACCTTGGATTAGGTAAAACTTTCCTAGATACAATACTAAAAGCAAGGTCTATTAAAAACTTGATAAATTAGAGTTTATCTAAATTCAAAATTGTTGCACTTCAAAAGATGCCATTAAGAAAATGACAAGGCAAGCAACAGACTAGGAGAGAATATTTGCCGAATATGTAACAGATAAAAGGATTATACCCAGAATTTACAAAGGACTACTACAATTCAATAATAATACAACCCAGGGGCTCCCCTGGTGGCACAGTGGTTGAGAGTCCGCCTGCCGATGCAGGGAACGCGGGTTCGTGCCCCGGTCCGGGAGGATCTCACATGCCGTGGAGCGGCTGGGCCCGTGAGCCATGGCCACTGGGTCTGCGCGTCTGGAGCCTGTGCTCCGCCACGGGAGAGACCACAGCAGTGAGAGGCGCACGTACTGCAAAAAAAAAAAAAAAAAAAACAACCGAAGAAAAAAGTGGGCAAAGATATGAACAGATGTTTCACTAAAGAAGATACACATGAAAAGATGCCTAACATTACTAGGCATTAGAGAAATGGAAACTAAAACCACAAATGCCATGCTCATCTGAATGGCTGTAATAAATAAAATAGACAATAACAAATGTCAGCTCTAGGATGTAGAGAAAAGAGAACCCTTATACATTGCTGGTGGAAATGTAAATGGTGCAGTCACTTTGGAAGACAGTTTGTGAGTCTCTCAAAAAGTTAAACATTAAATTACCATATCACCCAGCAATTCCACTGTTAGATATCTATCCAAGAGAAGTAAAATCACATTTCTATGCAAAGACTTGTATGCAAGTGTTCATTGCAGCATTATTCATTATTGCCCCAAACTGGAGACAAGCTACATGTCCATCAACTGGTGAAGGAACAGACAAAATGTGGTACATCTATATAGTGACATACTATTCAGCTCTAAAAAGGAACAAATTAATAGCACAGACTACATAATGGATGAACCCCATAAACATTATGCTACACGAAAGGAGCGAGACACAAGAGATTACATATTTATAATTCCATTTATATGAAATTGTCAGAAAAGGCAAATTTATAGATACAGAAAGTAGATTATTAGTTGCCTGGGGCTCAGGCTTGGAATGGGAATTAACTAAATGGGCACAAAGGATCTTACTAGCAGGATAAAAGTTTCTAAAATTGATTTATAGTGACTGGCACCACTCAGTAAAATTACTTAGGATCACTGAATTGAACACTTCAAATGGGTGAATTTTATGATGTGTAAAATATACCTCAATAAAATTGTTGCAAAAAAGAGGACAGTGGTTAGGAGGAAAAGAAAAGATTATGGTGTAGAGAGATTAAATATTTGCTCAAGAACCACATGTTAGGAAATTGTGGAGGCGGGATTGCACCTAAACCCACGCAGTTAATATACTATATATATAATATGTAATATATATATTATGTATATATATATTTATATATATATTACATATTTTTATTATATATAAATATATATTTTTTATATATTTATATATATTATTTATATATATATAATATATAATATACTAATATAATAATATGGGTGCACAGCGGCCAATAAAGTTCATGCGACAAAAAAGCATCTAAAGCTTATAATAAAATCCTGTCAGGGAGTAGGTTACTTATTTACGTCCCCTTCAACTCAGCTCTCAAAATTCAATTTGTATGCCTTTTGGGTAGTCTCATTCCAATGGTGGGACATTTCTGATCTTCAGCCAGGGATCTCCACAGAAGTGTTTTTAAGAACAATTGTTGTCCTATGCACTAAAATGGGAGAAAAATTAATCTGTGTTTTTCAGACTCTGACCAGGGAGTGCCCACGGCAAGCTTTTCACAGTTTAGGAAAATCATTAGCCCTTGTGAGAAGAGATCCCTGAGGAATGGGCAAAGAGGAAGTTAGGGTGCACTGTCCCATTGTCTTTCTTTGGAGCACTGCTCTATCATATTTCTCTTCTTGTGGCTCTGTAGTAATTTTCCAAAGTGTGTCTAGTGTGAAACTCACAAAAAATAAAACCAAACTAGTATCATTTCATCTAACGAATTTGCCATGACAATACAGAAAACCTAAGGTTTGCAAAAGTCAGATTTCAACAGTTTATAAATAACTATGCCCAGTTGTTGCTGTGTGTGTGTGTGTGTGTGTGTGTGTGTTTGAACTGAATTTCCAAAGCATGCATGACAAACTGAAGTAAAAGAAAGGTACATGGCTAGGATAACATGGGAACCAAGTTGAGAAAAGAATCTAAATTCTCTCTGCTATAAATTTAGAAGGAGGGGATTTACAACCTAAACAAGCGTGTTTGACTCCTACTCAGTGTGTCAGAGTGAGAATACTTCCATCAAGGCTTGAGGTGAGGCACACTCGGTGACAACTTGGAGAACTGGGCACTCTCATGTGCTCTGGATGGAAGGTAGTTTGGTAAAAGTGCCTCTGAGGACAATTTGGAAATACCTCTTGAAAAAACACATGGTGTTTGACCCTGTAATTTCACTGCTAGAAACTTTCACTATAGATGCACTTGAAAAATCACACCAAGATGTACTTGTAAGGATACACAGTACATCATAAAAAATCAAAAGCAATTTGCATGCCCATTAATAGGGGAACATGTGAATAAATTATGGTAAATTCATGTTACTGATTATACAGCAATTAAAAAAAAATAAGGCAAATCTATATTCTCATATGAAAAGATTTTCAAGATATTATATTATGAGATAAAGTGAGGGAAAGAAAATGTTTAGACTATAATATGCATTACAGCACTGAATGCTTAGTGTACATAAAAACTATACAGTAAAAAAAGGATATATAAACACAACACAAAAGAAAACATATTACACAAGTATGCTGGTATATGCATAAAATTTGTTTTGAAAATAAGATAACCAGTTATCTAAACAGTAAGATTGCATCATTTTATTTTTATATTTAAAAGGCCTAATAAATACAACAAAAAAATTTCTACTTTGATATACCTAATATATTTTGTCTCCTTGTACTAGATCCCAGTGATCTAGTACACGGTATAGTGAATATAGACAATACTGTATTATAATCAATAAACTTGCTAAGAGATTAGAATTTAGTGATTCCAACCACTAAAAAAAAAGGGATCATTATATAACTCAACAAAGGTGCTAATTATTGCAAAGGCAACCATATTACAATATATAAATGTGTCAGATTAACATGTTGTACTCTTTAAATCTGCACAATGTTAGATGTCAAATATATTTCCATTAGAAAAAGAAAAAATGATCTATGTTGTCTCATCAGGAAAGGAACTAACACAGATGAATCAGCTTCTAATCTCTGTAAATTACCTAGACTCGAGGTTTTCACCAAATACTCAATGTTCACAATTCCCTGATTGTTCTATAAATGTCTGCTTTTATTTTTTAGTTATTTTTTTGAATTTTATTTTTAATACAGCAGGTTATTAGTTATCTATTTTATACATATTAGTGTATATATGTCAATCCCAATCTCCCAGTTCATCCCACCCCCCAAACCCCCGCTTTCCCCCCTTGGTGTCCATACGTTTGTTCTCTACATCTGTGTCTCTATTTCTGCCTTGCAAACCGGTTCATCTGTACCATTTTCCTAGATTCCACATATATGCGTTAATATATAATTAAATGTCTTCTTTTAAAAAGGAACTTTTATAGAATATTTGGGTCCTTTAAATGGATTCAAACAAGGTCCATACTTTGTCCTTGGTTTATGTGCCTTTAAGATGTTTTTTATTCTATAGCTTCCCTAACCAACTCTTCTTTTATTCCTAGTAATTTTTTGTTGAAGAAACCAAATCATTTTTGCTGTAGCTGTTCCACAGCCTGAATTTTGCTGTTTGCATTTCTGGCTCGTCTTTCTACATGTTTCACAACTCTCTGTATTTTGTGAAAATTGCTGGTTAGATCTTAAGGTTTGCTCAGATTCAGGTTTGATGCAGGGGGTGGCGGGCAGGACTACTTCACAGGTGGTGGGGTGTACTTTGAGCAGGAGGTAGATAATCAGTAGGTCTTTCTTTTCATGGTGAATGCCTCGATCCAAAAAGGCACCTGAATGCCTAGATCCAAAAAGTTCTTATGGGTTGTAATATTTGAATTCTATCATTTCTCCTTTGTATTTTAGCTGGAGTACTTTTATAAAGAGAAACTGGCTTTCAGCAATTATTTAGTTACTTTGAGGTACAGTTCATACAGAAAACGTAAAACAAATGCTGAAGTCTTTTATTTATCACTTTTCAAAATGATTTGTTGGTTTCCTAGAATCCTCCCAAAGCAAACAGTAAGTTTTTTTAAAAAATCATAATGAAATCATGGGTTTGATGGGTTATCACCCTTATTGATGTCCATTCTTTGGCCAATAGGAACATAGTCAAGTTGGATCATGTGTTTTTTTGACATGACCCTAGTAGGTTTTGATAGCTTTATGACTTTCTGATATGAAAAGATATTTCTTCCTCCAGACTGGGCGATAGAAGTGTCTGCTGCAATTGGATTGTCATTGTTACTAGGTCTTTTCAATGGCTAGAGCTAGGATTAGATACAGATATTTGATATAAGTATAGGTATAATATATATATATATGCATACACAAATGTAATTGAAGATAAATGCACTGTAAATTCATAATGATAGTTTCAATTTATATTCAAGACTGCAGTGACTCTTAATCTCATCACTATTTTTTTTTTTTTGCGGTACGCCGGCCTCTCCCGTTGCGGAGCACAGGCTCCAGACGCGCAGGCTCAGCGGCCATGGCTCGCGGGCCCAGCCGCTCCGCGGCATGTGGGATCCTCCCAGACTGGGGCACGAACCCGTGTCCCTTGCATCGGCAGGCGGACTCGCAACCACTGCGCCACCAGGGAAGCCCAATCTCATCACTATTATATCAGTAACTCCTTTCTTCCTTACTGAAAATCCTAGTTCTCAAAGATATTGAGATCTCTCAAGTTTTTACCAAATTACCCTCCATGCTGTTTGCTTTATCCATAATGGATGTAAAACACTTTCAGAATAGCAATATAAACATTACCTTCAGCAATACCGTTACTGAAAACACTTTAAGATATTACTATTCTTTTTTGTCATTAAGGTATAATTCCACTAATGATATAAAGTCATTGTCTGAAACTCACTTGAAATAGTACAATTCTGTGTGGTTATGCCTCAAACTGGATAGATACTTGGGTTCGTTTGTTTTATTATACATTCCATTTGGGGGGATTGTTTTTAAATGTTCATTTTGTTTTAGAGTTATATAAAGTATTTCTGTATTTTATAAAATCAAAGTCAAATCTGCAAAACAAGGTATCTTGAGAAAAAATCTCCTATCCCTCTCTGTTTTCTTTAATACCACCATTTGTCTATTAATAACTTTTTAAAAAAATATTTTTTGATTGTGGTAAAATATATGTAACATAAGATTTACCATATTAACCACTTCAGTGTCACTAAGTATATTCACAATGTTGTGTAATCATCACCACTACCTATTTCCGGAACTTTTTCTTCATCCCAAACAAGAACTCTACCCATTAAATAATACCTCCCTATTCTCCCTCTCCCCAACCCCTGGTAAACTCTGTTTCTATCTGTATGTATTTGTCTATTTTAGGCACCTCATGTAAGTGAAATTATACAGCATTTGTCCTTTTGCATCAGGCTTATTTCACTTAGTATAATGTGTTCAAGGTTCATTCATGTAGCATGTATCAGAATTTCATTCCTTTTTAGGCTGAATAAGATTCTGCTCTATGCATATACCACATTTTGTTTTTCCATTCATCTGTTGACAGACATTTGGATTGTTTCTACTATTTGATTACTATGAATAATGCCACTATGAATATTAGTGTACAAGTATCTGTTTGAATCCCTTTCAATTATTTTAGTATATACTTAGGATAGGAATTGCTGGATTGCATGGTAATTCTATGTTTAACTTTTTTTTTTTTTTTTTTTTGCGGTACGCGGGCCTCTCACCGCTGTGGACTCTCCCGTTGCGGAGCACAGGCTCAGGACGTGCAGGCTCAGTGGCCATGGCTCACAGGCCCAGCCGCTCCGCGGCATGTGGGATCTTCCCGGACCGGGGCACGAACCCGTGTCCCCTGCATCGGCAGGTGAACTCTCAACCACTGCGCCACCAGGGAAGCCCTAGTTTTAGCTCTTATATTTAGGTCTGTTATCCATTTTGAGTTCATGTTTGTATAGTGTGAGGTAGGGGTCCAACTTCATTCTTTTGCATTTGGATATCACATTGTCCCAGTACCATTTGTTGAAAAGACTTTTTTTTTTTTTTTTTTGCCGTACGCGGGCCTCTTCACTGTTGTGGCCTCTCCCGCTGCGGAGCACAGGCTCCGGATGCGCAGGCTCAGCGGCCGTGGCTCACGGGCCCAGCCGCTCCGCGGCATGTGGGATCTTCCCGGACCGGGGCACGAACCTGTGTCCCCTGCATCAGCAGGCGGACTCTCAACCACTGCGCCACCAGGGAAGCCCTGAAAAGACTTTTTACCCATTGAATTGTCTTGACATACTGGTCAAAAGTCAATTGATCATAAATGGAGGGTTTGTTTTCAGACTCTCAATTCAGCTTCATACCCATCGTTACGCCAGTACTACACTGTCTTGATTACTGTAGCTTTGGATTAAGTTTTGAAACCATGTGTGAGCCCTCCAACCTTGTTTTTTTCCAAGACTGTTTTAGCTATTCCCTTGAATTTCTTGAGTTTCAGATCCCTTGAAGTTATATATGAATTTTAAGATCAGCTTGCCATTTTTTTTCAAAGAATCTAGCTGAGATTTTGATAGGCATTTTGTAGAATCTATAGATCAATTGAGGCTACATTGCTTTTCCCACTTAACAGTATATTCTGGACAGCAGACCATAAAAGTATATAAAGATACTTCTCATTCTCTCTTTCAGCTGTGTAGTGCTGCATTTTATGGGTGTCACTTGTTTACTCAACCTGTTCCCTACTGAAGGACATTCAGGTTGTTTCCAGCCTTTTGCTATTACTGATACTGCAATAGTGAAAAACTTTTTGCATCTGGCTTTTTGTATTTTGGCCAGAACTACTTTGAGATAGATTCCTAGAAGTGGGTTTGCTAAGATAAAGTTTGTTAAAACAAAGGATAAAGGCATATGTAATTTTAGACTCTATATTGCCAAATTATCTCCATAGAGGGTGTATCATTTTGAATCCCCACCAGGAATTTATGAAAGTACCTATTTCCCCACATTCTCTCTCTAGAATATGTTGTCAAGTTTCCATCTTCAGAAAAACCCAGCAGTAGAGTAAGATTTGAAACTTACAAAGTACGTTTTCTCTGTCTCATAAGTAGGCTTATAATGTTCTAAAAGGGAAGAAACACACCTTAAATGCCCTCATCAAAACACACATAGATGACCTCATCCACCCTTGTGTATTTTGTGTGTACAGGATATCCAGGTTCAAAACCCATGTATCTAAAATTCATAAACATGTACAATTTAGAGTTTACACAGATCTTTTTGGCAGTGGATAGAATGGATTTGAGGAACCCATCATATAATAGTTATGATAAATGTTCATTAAAACTTCCTTTTTAGCCAGAAGAAGCTTTTATGTACATCTCACAAGACATAAAGCCTCTGTCTGAGTTCATTTCTCCTTTACGTTAGTCTTTCCTGACCTCTTCTTGCCAAACATAAATTAGATGTTATCCCTCTTTGCCCTTCCACAGCACCCAGCCATTTCTCTGTTACAGAACACTCCAGGAACCTAGCTATAGATGGTTGCACTGTATTGTATTGTATCATAACCATTAGGTTTCTTTTTGCCTGAATTCCTCATTTGACTGAACACTTTGAGGAATCTGTGCTTTGCTCATCTCCATCCATCAGCAACCCAGCATATATTATTAGCTTGATACATAATGAACACTTGTTTATTCAGTGGCCATTTTACAACTATTTATTGTATATTTATCATACAGGTGATGAGGCTAAAAGAGTAAACCCAGGAACATGGTTTCCTTCATCTTAAACCTAATCATCTATACAACATAAATATTTGCATAAACAAATATGTAGTTATAAAATGTGGTAAGGGCTTTGAAGGAAAAGTGCAGGATACTGTGCGAGAAACTAACGGAAGGACGTAATTTTGATTGCAGGGGATCATAAAAGCCTCAGAGACAGTAATACACATACTTACTTGCCTGATTCAAACCATAACCTATAGCCTCCAAAAAAATGAACAAAAATCCATAATTTACTCAATGAAAAAGATTGTGGATGATTTTTAAATGTCACACCTTAACAGGTTGCAGATTATTTTCCTGACGTTCTGATGTAATAGCTGATTTCCTCCAGCTCTGACCTTTCTCTGGGCAGAGCTTTAAATGCTATTTTGTGATCTGTCAGCTCATCTGTGCTGGCTCTGGAGATGTATTTATGAAGCTTCTCTGGGGAAAATATAACTATTATTATCTTCTACAGATTCTCTTGAGATAGTTACCTCAGAGAATAATACAGCCAGTAAACAGGCAAAGGGGAATAACAACATCTTGCCACCCATATAAAAAGAAAAGCCAAGTCCCAAGCTCAGATGATAATGAGGAACAATTAGATCAGACTCTTACCCAGAGAATTTATCAGGGGTCCAGAGAAAAAAATGTTAGAAGTGAACACTTTTTGTGCTTCTGGAGAACTGTAGACTTCCAGCAGAGAGACAATCCAAGGGGATGAGTTTGGGTCACTGATGGATCACAAATTACCACTTGTGATTCAGAGAGTGGCTGGGCAGGTCCTGGCTGGGCTGAGAGGGTTCCAGGACGTGCTGAGTCATACATTTTGATTGGTCATTTCTCCAGAGTGGATGAAGTGGAGAGAGGGCAAGTTCATCTGGCTCATGGTATCATCTACCCCTCTGCCTCTCTAGCCAGAAAAGCAATTTATTTCCTTACTGACCTAGCTGCCCCTGTCTCAGAATTCCAGGGCAGGCAGAGGACTTCCCAGTGCCACTACCAAATACAGAGATTCTTACTTTGCCCTCCGTGCCCTTCTCCTAGTCTCTCATTTGTCATGCATCCCACTTCTGATTACCTGACTAGTGTTTATAGTCCAACTAGATCAATTGCATCTTCAGAAATGTTTTGATCTTTCCTGTCTCTGCTCCCACCTCATGAGGCTTTCCATGCAACTCTAGTTCTGATATCCAGCCCTTGGAACTCTACCAGGAAAGCAGGAATAGGCATAATGTTTTTTTTTTTTTTAATCTCAAACTGAAATATATTAAGTTGCAAGTGGTGATTTTGTTTCTCTAAAACATCATAACTCATCATGCTAAAAGGCTCTTGAAATTTTTTAAAATTGATTTTGCAGTGGTGTATAATTTTTTAAAGTTCAGTTTCAGAGTTTTGGAAGTAATGATACATGTATAAGCAACATTAAAATAAAATATAAGTTAACACTAAGTGTTTTAAAGAATTTGGGGGTGGGATGTAGGATCTAGATGTGCTATGACTTTCTGGTTTTGCAGTTTGGCAAGGAATCAAACCTCGCATCTTCAGCTTACTCACATTTATAAGGGGACAAATACTATTCCTATTTCATAGGAACTAGTATTTGAAGATGTATGAGATAATGCATGTAATATTTTAGCATAACACCTCAAAAGTATTAACTGTCTTAGACTTCACGAATGTATGATTTCCTTACGTTTCCCCCAGGAGTCTACTTCTTGAGTCTACCCCCTCAAATATATTTTTCAATTCATCAAATTCTGTCATAGTGAAGATACCTCTCCCAGCTAGACTCCAATCCTGATTGAACACACCTATATGCTTTAAAACAGCAACAGAAAACAAACTAATATCCATTAAGTGTACTCTGAGGAGAAAAAACACAAACAGTGCTGACTGGATTCACTTACATTTTTAACCACAAGTCTCAAATAGATATTAAGAAAGTCCTAATTCTCTATTGATTTTATACTTTCAGTCACTTAGCTTTTCTCCTCAAAATTTCCTATCCTGGGCCCATTCCTCATTCTCAGTTGGTAACTCATGTGTCACAGAGGCAATGGCATGAGAACTACTTCATCTGCCCAGCAGCAAATCCACCACTTTAGGAATATATACAGTTACGTACTCTGCCTTCTGTCCTAGTACAGTGAAAGAAGTGCCCTGGCTTCTCCCTAAGGCCAGCACACTTAGCTGTGCCCTGAATCACATCCATCTCTCCACATTCAGCAGCTTGCTCTAGCTATCTTCCCTTTTCTATCCTACGTTACCAGGTCCTTCCTCTTGATGGGCTCATACTCTGCATACAATCTTGCTTATGCACATTTGAAAAAAATATATATAGTATACATAATAAAATAAATGTTGATAAATAAAAATAATATATAAAAATAAATACTTAAAAATATGTGTTATAGTGTCTAGTGATAGATACAAAAGGATAATAGAACATGACCAACTAGGGTTTATTTGAGGATCAAGGTTGTTTTAAGATTTGCAGATCAATTAATTTACTTCACCACATAATAGAAATGATCTTGATAAAACAAAAACACATTTGACAAAATTTAATACCCGTTCATGATCAAGACTTCTAGCAAACTAGAACTGGAAGCAAACTTTATTATTGTGATCATGGATATCTACGAAGAGCTTACAGCAAACATACGAAATCTTGAAATCCCTAAAACCTTCCCCATGAAATCAGGACAAACACATAAGGATGTCCGCTATATTCGACATTGTTCTCAATGCAAATACAATGGGCATGAAAGTAAAAGGTAAGAAGATGGGAAAGGAAGAACTAATAATGTCACTGTTAGTTAATGACATGATTGTAAATATTGAAGGTCCAAAAGAATCTACAGGCCTACTGGTAGAAAGAATAAGAGAATTTAACAAGGTCATTGGACATAAAATCAATATTGAAAATCAATTGTATTTTGGTAAATAAGTAACAAACTACTAGAAAATTAAATTTTGATAAACAATTACTATTTAGAATAATTTTAAAACACTAAATACCTAGAAATAAATCTAAAGACAAATATGCTAGAACTCTACACTAAAAACTGAAACTAAAGACAGAAATTAAGGGATACCTTAATTATGTCTGTGTGTATTTGATAAATTGGAAGGTTTAATAGTTTTCAAATATTTTAATTCTCCCTGGACTAGTCTATAAATTCAATGTAACCCAATATAAATAACAGCAGCTTTAAAATACAAATTGACAAGCTGATTATGAAATTTATATGGAATTGAAAAGGTCCAACTATAATGAAGATAATCAAGAAGGAGCATTATGGGTTTTTTTTGTTTTTTTTTTGCGGTACGTGGGCCTCTCACTGCTGGGGCCCCTCCCGTCACGGAGCAACAGGCTCCGGACGCGCAGGCTCAGCGGCCATGTCTCGCGGGCACAGCCGCTCCGCGGCACGTGGGATCCTCCCGGACGGGGGCACGAACCCGTGTCCCCTGCATCGGCAGACGGACTCTCAACCACTGCGCCACCAGGGAAGCCCAAGAAGGAGCATTATTTTACTGAATTCTTTTACCAGTCTGAAGCTGTAGTCTTTAGGGTAGTGTGATAAATGTGTCAAGGTACACAAGTAGATCAATAGAACAAAGTCTGGAAACCCACACGTATATGATGACTAATAACAAATGAGTTACTGTGATGCAGGAAGGGAAACATAAAAGCTCCAATAAATGGTGTTGGGTTAATTAGATAGCCATATGGGGAAAGAAAGTGAATCTTGGTCCTGGAATATAGATCTAAATGTAAAAGCTAAAACAACAAAGCTTCTAGGAAACAGGATAGATATTTTCACATTGGTATGGGCAAAGATTACCTAAACATGACACAGAAAGCACTACCCATAAAGGAAAAGGTTGATAAATTATACCACATTTAAATTCAAGCTTTAATGATTATTTTAAAAAACATCATTATAGAGTGGAAAGGTAAGTCACAGATTGGGCAAATAATTTACATCCTCAAAAAGACTTGTTTACAGAATATATAAAGAACTTCTATGGATCAATGAGAAAAAGAGGCAAACCATAAAAAGATGGACCAAAAACTCAAGCACTTCTCAAGAACAGGTTCCCAATGGCCAATAAGCATATAAAAATGTTCCCAAACTCTAAGTCACCAGGGAAACTCAATCTGAAACCAAATGAGATACAATTAACACATTTACTGGAATACCTATATGTAAAGAAACTGACAATACCAAGTGTTGGTGAGGTTTTAGAGTAACTTGAATTCTCACATCTTGCTGATGTGAATATAAATTGGTACAGCTTCTTTGGAAAACTGTTTGCCAGGTAAACCTACATAAATCTTAGGATCCAGTGATTTAATTCCTAGGTTTATTGCCCCCAAATGTGTGTACTTTTGTTTACCAAAAGATACAAAGAAGAATGTTAACAGCAGGACTATTTGTAAAAGTTTCAAACTGGAAACAACCCAAACATCCATCAGTAATAAGATGTATATACACACACTACTGTATATAAAATAGATAACCAACAAGGACCTACTGTAGAGCACAGGGAACTATTACTCAATATTTTGTAATAACCTATAAGGGAAAAGAATCTGAAAAAGGATATATATATATATATATAACACAACACTGTATATCACCTATACTTCAATTAAAAATTGTGTTGCAGTGCTTCCCTGGTGGCGTGGTGGTTGGGAGTCCGCCTGCCGATGCAGGGGATGCGGGTTTGTGCCCTGGTCCGGGAAGATCCCACATGCCATGGAGCGGCTAGGCCCGTGAGCCATGGCCGCTGAGCCTGCGCGTCCGGAGCCTGTGCTCCGCGAAGGGAGAGGCCACAACAGTGAGAGGCCCGCGAACCGCAAAAAAAAAAAAAAAAATTGTGTTGCATAATAAAAAATAGTAAGATGTATAAATAAGCCATGGGATATTCATACAGTGGACTATGATAGAGAAATGACAATACACTATTGCTGCTTGTGACAACATGGATTAATCTCAAAACACAACAAAACCACTTTGCACTCCACCCTCGAAAAAGAAAATTACTCAGTCCCATGCTCTGATCAAGCCACTCCCTTCCACCTTTTGTCCAGCCATTTGGAGTTGGCTCATATCAAGGTCACCACATCTATCTCTTCCCAAGTCAGTGGGCAGTTGTCTCCTTATTCTTGACTTCTCTGCAGCACTTGAAATGGTTTACATGCCTTCTTTTCTGAAACACTTTCCTTTCTTGATTCTAGGATTCTCTCCTGATTTACCCCTAGCTTGTTGGCTAGGTTCCTGGGAGTACCTTCTTTGTCTAGTTCCCTGAGTCTTCCTCCTCTGTCAGAACTACTGTATTAAATGCTCTAGGTCTTGAGTCCTCAGCCCTTTTTTTTAATGTAATCTCCCTCCAAAGGTGCTTCCTTCAAGTCTCTGATTTAAATAGCACCTATAAGCCAATGATTCCCATATTCATGTTTTGTGGGACTTCTCCTTTGACTCTGGATTTCTCTTCTGAGCACCAGACTCAATGCCTATTCAACAGCATGACTAAGATGCAGCTCAAAGTCAACAGAGAGTTCTTGTTAATTAAAGAGAGTTCTTGATTTTGACAATGAATCTGCTCCTCTTCAGTGAATGACACAATTATTCACCAAGTTTTTCCGGCCAACAATCTAGGAGTCATTATTTGTTTCACTCTTTCTTCTAGCCAAGGGGTAAGCATGTTTCTGAGCAAGTCCAGTTGGATTCCCTCCCAGGACTTTGAACGTTGAGTCCGTGATGCAAGGTTAGAAAATTGGCTGGAGCTGATTCATCCCAGCTGAGATACCCTGCATGCAGGCAGCCCGGAGAAGCTGGAAAAGGTAAGGAAGTAAGTCCTCTTCCCTAGAGCCTTCAGAAGGAACACAGCCCTGTGATAGCTTGGTTTTAGCTCAGGAAGACTGATTTTGCACTTCTGTCCATTACTTCCTGCTACCTAGAGTCCCAGAACTGCCTTTGTCCCTCACCCTCCTGAGACCTGCTTCTTCAAGCTTTACTTCTGATACTATGTAAGCTACCACATATTCTTCCAATGAATTTCTAAGGAATCCTTTGTAATATTGAGGAATAAATGAATAAGTCTGCATTATAAAGATCCAGTTCCTTGGCCATTAGCCCAACAGTCAGTCAGTCAACAACTATATGGAACAAGTACTATGTATTGGCCACACGATAACACTGTTGTCTGCCAAGTTCTTCTTCAGGGACTGCTTCCTTCTTCCCCAACTATCCAGGTTCATCAGGGACAACTTCTTCCTATGACAACACTGGATAATTCAGGATAATCTCCCCTTCTCAAGATCCTTAATTTAATCACATCTCTTCCTAAGTTAACAAAGCTGACACTGGTTAAAGTAGTAAGGAGAGAGTTTAGTCCGTAATATCCTACTGCAATAGAAAGAGTCCACATGTATATGTATAACTGATTCACTTTGCTATAAAGCAGAAACTAACACACCATTGTAAAGCAATTATACTCTAATAAAGATGTAAAAAAAAAAGAAAGAGTCCAGTTGTGAACTGAACTCAACTTTGATTTGTTGAATAGGGAATAGAGAGGGTGGTGAGCGGGGGCTCAGAAGAGCCAGCAAGTGAAAACTTACAAAAACTGGGAAGGTGGGGTTGGTCCGCGTGAATCCCACCTGGTTTGTTAACTGACGCCGTGTATGGAAATTGGGCTCCTCCCCTTCCGCAGTGGCTGGGAGACAGGGGCCCTGTCTTCAAGTGTTCGTGGAGCAAACAGTAAATTTTTCTCCAGCCTTGAGTTTTCTCAGGCAAGCACTATAAGTGGGCTAGGGTCATCCTAGGATGAGGCCTTGAGCTGTTAAAAAGAATGTTAGTGTTTTTCTTTTTTTTTTTGCGGTACGCGGGCCTCTCACTGTTGTGGCCTCTCCCGTTGCGGAGCACAGGCTCCGGACGCACATGCTCCGGACGCGCAGGCTCAGCGGCCATGGCTCACGGGCCCAGCCGCTCCGCAGCATGTGGGATCCTCCCAGACCGGGGCACGAACCCGTGTGCCCTGCATCGGCAGGCGGACTCTCAACCACTGCGCCACCAGGGAAGCCCTAAAAAGAATGTTAGTGTTTTGTTCAAGTCTTTATTGGGTAGGATTGAGGCCTAGCTGAGAAGAGAGCCCAGTGGAGAGTGGCTAGAGCTTGGGCAAGAATCATCATCACCAGGTGGGCCCAATGCAATCACAGGAGTCCTTAAAAGGTGGAAGAGGAAGGCAGAAGGTCAGAGAGAGGTTTGAAGATGGAAGAAGGAGCCATGAACCGAGGCATGCAGGCAGCCCGGAGAAGCTGGAAAAGGTAAGGAAGTAAGTCCTCCCCGCAGAGCCTTCAGAAGGAACACAGCCCTGCTGATAGCTTGGTTTTAGCTCAGGAAGACTGATTTTGCACTTCTGACCTCCAGAATTGTAATATAATACATCTGTGTTTTAAAAAAAATTTTCCATATTCTTTTAATGAGGGAAAATTATAGTGAAATGCACAGATATTAAGTATAAAATGTAATGAATTTTTACAAATATATACTCTCCTAGGAGCAACGCCACAATAAAGATAATGGAATCTTTCAATCACTCCCTAAGTTTTCCACATGCAACCTTCTAGTTAATCTCTACATTCCATAGGTAATCATTGTTCTGATTAGTTTTGCCTGTGAAGTTTCAGTGCAAATAACCATGCAGGGCAAAAGGAAAAGAATGTTTTCATTATATTACGAAAATAGCTTTAACCTCAGCTACTTCAATTCCTGTTGTTTTAAACCACTGTGTTGGTGGTAATTTGTTGTTGTTGTTTTGTGTGGGCGGTAATTTGTTAAAGCAGCAATAGAAAACTATTACAACAGTTATTCTGAGTGACGATATATGGGTATTTGTTATTTTCATTAGAACACTCTGTAGTTCCTTATTTTATATCAAGACATTTATTTTAGATTCAAAGAAATTGTTTGAGTTAAAATTTCAGAACAAAAGACTTTCTAATGCCCAAGCCAGCTCAAGTTCGGGTGCATCTGTCCACCTAAGAATCTTCAGAATCGTCTCTGGCTATGGGGGCAGGGGGGTCATGTCATTTCTGGGAGGGGCCTCAGAGTTGTTTGTTTAAAGCCATCATTTATGAAATATCTACTGTGTTTGAGATGCCTTATATACATGTTCTTATTCGTATCAGTACCTTCTGCTATGGATATGGCTCTAATTCCCAATTATAGATGAGGAAACCAAGAAAAACATATAATGTAACTTGCTTCGTTTACAGTTAGCAAGTGGCGAAACAGGGATTCAAACTCGGATCCCTCTGACCTCAGGGCCTACGAAGAATCTGGAATGGGCATGATTATATGGGGCTGTGTGTGAGTGTGCAAGAGGTGGCAGAGGTATGATGGGCAAAGAGCAAAAAACCAGGAGCCAGAAGACTAGTCCCACTGCTAATTCACTTCGTTTGTTCATTCATTCATTCAACATATATTTATTGAGCCCTTTCTGTGAGCTGGGCACTATTGTAGGAGCTGGAGAGTGAGGCAGTAAACAAAAGATACTAACGTATCTGCGTCATGGAGTTTGTATTCTGGTGGGGTGTGGAGAAAGATCAACAAATAAATTGCATTTCTGTACGTATTTTGTAAGAGTCTCACAAGACATCTGTGGGAGAGGGTAGAGGATAGCAGGAAGAGCAGGGTCTTTGAAATCAGGATTCCTGGGTTTGGGTCCTGGCTGTGTGACTCTGGGGAAATGGTGTAACCTCTCTGAGCCTCAGTTTCTTCAGGTGTAAAATGGGAAGAATAATCCCCATCCACGTAGGTTGTTGGGATGAATACACGAGAACATATATGTAAAACCCAAAGTAATAGAAGCTATTATGGTTGATGCTGGGACTCTGAAGGCTGCCCTGAGTTCTCAAAGGTCTCTGATTGTGTGAAGAGGTGCTGGCACTCTGAGTCACAGATGATAGAGGTTGCTTCCAGGGAACTCATTTATGTGACTGTGTTGAGCTATCTCACGGGGCTCCCTTTTCGCACTCCCAGTACCCATGGTCCTTTTCATTTAACACAGACAGTCGCATCTTCTCATTTTCTGAAATCACACGAGGACCCTTGGGGTTCACGGGACGGGAGGAACGGGAGACACGGGTGAGGAGAGCTCGGAGCCCTGAGTGGCTGTGCGCAGCTGCAGGCTTAATCTCAGTGAACAAAAGCCGCCTGGGGATCGGCTGTGCCGGGCAGGACTCAGGCGCTTGTTTTGCGGGCTGTGGGTTGCCAGGGCTTTGTTTGGAGGCCCTCAGGGAGGGGCTCGCAGGAAGATTGTATTTGCTTTTCTTGGATGTCAGCCCTGTCAGGCAGCCTTCACTTTATAACATGGCCTTTATCTGATAGCTGTGTTCTGAGTCGAGCCAGGTCTGGAGAGGTCTGGAGAGGCTGAATTTTAATTCAGAAGGTTCTTCCACCCTTAACACTGATGCTCCCAGACTAGTGACCTTCCTTCCCTGAAAACCCTCAAAACATACTACCCACACCCCTCTTTCTACTTAGTTCCTTCATGCACTTCTCATAGTTGATATAGTCACGCGCTATTTGTGCTCAGGACTGCGTCCCCACGGTACGGGCCTCTGTTACAATTAGGGTCCCCAGGTTGAGCAAATAAAAATACAACATGCCCACAAATTAGAAATTCACATAATGAGTAATTTTTACTTAAAATATGTCCTGTGTGATCCTTGGGACATATACTAAAAGTTATTGGTTATTTATCTGAAATTCAAATCTAATTACGCATCCTGTATTTTATCTGGCAACCCTGATTATAAATCATGATGCTCCGGAAATATATACATGAATGAAGGAATGAATGGGACTCATGCATAATCAGATGCAGACATTTTACTGGAAAGTCCACACTGTTAGGAATGGTTTCAAGGTGATAGGATTATTGGAGAATTTTCAGTTCTCTATGTGATTTTCTGTTTTTCAACTTGCAATGAGCAGAAAAGTTTTCAAAGATCATATGTGTCTGTGTTTATACCAATATAGTCATAAACCAACGTCTTAACGTTAGTGTAAAACCTGCTTGAAAGAGAAACAATTTGTGTTTTCCTTCAACCTGAGAACCAGAATTTTCTGAACACATCCCCAGAGGACATTTTGAGCATCCCTGAGAAGATTATTATTAAAAGCAATATTGGCAGGCCAACACAACGTATCAGCAAAAGAGAGTACATGAATGGGTACAGAAGTACATGAGTGTCTAAAAAATGTTGCTATTATTTTGTTAATCATACAATGCTTCTTAAGAAAATCGGCTCCTGAAGTTTTGGGGATATAAAGCTCAGTCTAGTTAAACCCAGGATAGAAAAATCTAGATTCAATTGTACATAATACACAGGGAATCTTTTCTTTGATTTGCAGAATGCAGGTGGAAGACAAAACAAACATAAGCTCTTACAGGGAATGAGTTGAAGGCTCTTCCCCCCTTCCTTCACCACACACAGCTTGCCAGGATGTCTTGGGACCAAGCACCCTTCAGATTTGTCTTTTGGAGTTCCACACTGGCCACCAGTGATGGGCACTTGAGAATGCTATGCCTTAACGGAGCAAGGAAATTAAGAGCTACCGTTTGTAAGATGCTTACTGTGTGCTGGGCACCGGGCAGAGCACTTGATCATACTTCACTCATAGAAACAACCCGAATTACACACATTAAGCGTATCTTATAACAATGGGACTTAAAAATGATAAAGTAAATTACAGTCACATCTCCTGAAGCACTGCAAGGTGCTTAATAGTTGTGGAAAGTTCACTTATATTTACTATGCTGTACTGAGTAAGGCAGAAAGCATTTATTAGAAGGAGAAAAATGCTGAAGTCTGAAGACTTTTATCTCAAGGTTTGAAAGACAAAGGGGTTTCTGCTGTACCTTTGGGAATGTGCCTTATCAGTTTCCAGTTCGGAATGTGGTATTAGAATCATGGGGGTGGAGCTGTCTCTTCTCTCTCTTCTATCATGTTAATGGTGCCCAGGATTCTGCTGTAAGATTCAGTGTCAGAAGTGAGAAGAAGGGTAGAATAGGATATATGTCCTGTTATTGCCAAGTCAGGATGCACAGACAAGAGAATGATGTCTGGAGTGAAACCAAGTGAGCAAGTAGCAAAATCTATACTCTTTGGCCAGCTTAAAGTCTCACAACACTCATGTTATTAAAAAAAAAAAAAGGGAATAGAATGAAATCAACGTGGCCTGCTCAGGGATGACAGACAAGCATGAGAGGGCAAAATGCTAAATGTGCCCTTATAAAGGTTTCCTGGTCTTAAAAGAAGAAAATTAGTTGGTTGAAATTTTGAAGGAGGACAGTGTGAGTTTGAACAAAGGGAGGATCATCATTGTGAAGAGAGGGAAAAAAAGGCAATTTGATGATTGCTAAGGACGGGGAAGAAAGAGCTGCATCCATTTAACTCTTCACATGGCAGCATTGTGAAGAGGCCATTGTAAAATAATGATTAAATACACCAAGGCTGGGCCATGTCTGAACAGTGCATACACTCTAACAGACCTATTTCCAAGTCACACAGAACCATCTTCTTTTCAACTGTGGCATAGAGTCTTCAAGCAAATTGTGTATTAAGTGAACTGTATAAATTAAAGATGGAGGGAGACAGGTTTTATGCACTGATTCCTCTAGAGAATCTCCCTAAACACACAGTGACATTTCGATGATTTTTCCATTAGTATTCTCTGAATAGAGATCTTTTTTTTTTTCCCTTTGCTAGTAAGTAAGAAGTGCTTGGTATACATATTTAAATAACAGTCATACTGAATTAGCTTTAAGAACTGGCTCTTAACATAATGGATGCATTAAAATGTAGAGCAAAATGAGCCAGCCACATAAAGACCTCCATTGGTAAGAAGAGAGCAGGAAGCAGTAGATAATGCAAGCGTCTCCGCTGTCTTCTAAGGCTTGGATTATGATAATGGCTTTGAGAGCAGATCAGTCATTTAATGTCTAGCTACTGACATAAATTAGCTCCGGTTGTGTTAAAGTCTATTCGGTGAGAAAGGCAGCACCCGTCCTTTTCCAACTCACAGGTATATATGTGGCTGCTTAAGAAGTATGCTGCAAGGAAAAAAGGTTGATTGCCAATCACTTTAAGAAGAAAGTGTTTTGTACAAGTCCTAACAGTCAAGCTCATCTCTGCCAGTGATGCCGTACTTTGCACTCCAAGTCCCTGCCCCACGAGTAAGGGGGAAAAAGACCTAATGAGTGAGAAGACATCTGAACACATTCCTTGCCAGCCTATTGAATGACAATGCTTTAAAAAAAATACTGACCTCAAGGACAAGGGGAAATATGGCAACTGAACTGAGCAGTATTTACTGGTGATAGTATAACATTTTTGCTTCTTTATAAAGTCAAAGAAGCCAAGGTGAACGAAAGTCCCGAGGAAGATCCCAATGAGGGTTTTGCCAATGCACATGTAGAAATCAGGATGTGTTCACGTAAGAGGATTTGGGGGTGAAGTAGGAGTGTCCCATTCAGAGGTCCAAGAAAACCACTTACCACAAATTAACCAGGAAAGGATGCTCCAGCCCCTGCATGATCTGGAGCTCCTTGAAGACATTCCTCACTTCATTACGCTCCACACACTTTTGTTTGTTCATGTACTTCATCGCATACATCTTCTTGGTATCGTTCTTCTGTACGATGCAGACCTAACGGTGCCAACCAGAGTGAGAAAGTGATTAGGGAGATGATGGATCATGGGAATGAGACAGAACAAGACCGTTCATCACAGCATGGAGGCCCCATCACTTGCAAATTCTCTGATGTTAAAGTTGCCACTTAGCTCTGATTTCAGAGTAAAAAATTTCACTTTCTTCCCCTGTACCAAGTCGATTTCTAAATCTCTGCCTTCTCAAACAAGTTTGCCTGTTTTTGCTTTTGGGGATTTTTAAGACAGCATTTTGGGGAAAATAGCTGCCTCCATGTCAGGAATCTTCCAATAACTAACAGCATCCTTATTCTGCTTTTTAGTGACCAAAATAGGCATGACTAAACTGTCAAGATGAACAATATTGTGCGAGAATTTCTGTTGACAGCCACAGGTGATACAACCAAAAAGGACTTGAAGCATGGGGATAAACACGAAGCGTGATGTGCATGTTTGTGAAACTCTTTTAGAGGTTCATATAATGCCTGATAAAGTCAACAGCAGATGATTCTAAAATGCAAGTTCACTATGAAATATGAGGTATTCTGTTAAAGTATGTTTCCACAAGACACAATAGTAATCAGGATATGAATCTAGAAGATTCTTACAAAGAATTGGACTGAATGTGTATGAATTTTATGGTAGGATTTTTATGGTAGGTTTTTTAAAAATAGAACTATGGTACAATTGGGGAAAACAGAAATCAGGTGGCTTCTTTCCCACATGAAAATATTTAATTCTTATACTGACAAGACAACTGTTACTGAATGTACTGGTACAACTTGCAAATGATTATGAAATCTTACGCTCCCCATTAGTGTAGAGAAAGCCTCCAACTCTAGTGAGTAAACTGATTTGACTTTGAGATAATTCTGAGAACATACATGTTCATTATGTAGCTGCCTGTCTCATACTTTGCTCAAACTGTGGTAATAATTTTATAAAAACCCATTATGAAAACATCTCTGAATTATCATTTACTGTGGTCCCAGTAACTAATCTGAACCTTCTTGGGCTCTCTGTTCTCTGAGCTACATACCCCATTATTGGTTAATCATTTTGGTTCTCACCTTCCCAAAACTGCCTTTTCCAATGGCTCTTAAAATTTCAAAGTGGTCAAAGTTGACTGTAAAACAAACAAAAAGAACATCATGAGTGATTCAGGTGCTCTTTTAGTAGCTAATGAATAATATATAAAGATTGAACTAAACCTAAGTACTGTATTTAAAACAGCATTCCTTAACATGACCATTCATTCATCCAATAGACATTTCTTTAACACTTAATCACATTGCTTAGTACTGGGGGATATAGTATTAATAGAGTAGAAATAAAATCTCTACTTTTATGGAGACTGTAGTCTAGTGAAGGCTCCCCAGAGAGACTCTTACGGATTAAATAGTCACAAAATGAGTGGACAATTAAAACTCTTGGTGAACGTTAAGAAAGAGAGAAGTTGTTGGGCTCTAAGTGGATATAACAGAGGGTTTCACATAGGTGGCCAGAGACCTGGTCCTCTGTGCATAGAACTCTACTAAGGGTTGGCACTTTAAAAATCTTCTCCTTGTCTGTTTTCTCACTAAAACCGCTCTTTAGTGTATCCAAATGATCTCAATTTTCCCAAGTAAGAAACTATTACACATGTAAGTTTACAGAATGAGTTGATCCCCAAGGCACAGATATCTAAGAGAAGAGGATGATTATGAGTATAAAAGTCTATTTTATACACTTCATTTGAAGTTGAGATGATCTTTTCCATCTGCCATTTAAAAATTTCCACTCCTAAACTTTAAATGGAATATAATCTATAAAAATATTGAATCACTGTGCTGTATACCTGAAACTAATACATTTTAAATCAACTATACATCAATTAAAAAATAATAACATGTTCACTCCTTCCTAGGAGCAGTAGATGTTTAGTGTATAGACAGCATGGTCTCTTGGGTCAATGCTCAAGAAATGCTTGGTGAAGAGAAGAACAAAGCCTAGATTCTCCCAGACAGGTGACATTCTTTGGTTCCTTTCCTTGATGATCTGCAGAAAATGTCCCACTTTCTTTCCTGGTTTTTGAAATAAGGGTTTAGATGAGTAAAATTCCAAATGAGGGATTTTAAGAATTTAATCAGAAAAGATTGCAAAGTACAAGAAGGTGCCATTCTTCTCTTTAAAAGACATAATTTGTCGATTTCAAAAATTATCAGATTAGCTCCTTCTGAAGGAAAGAGAGATGAGTAATGGGACCTCTCATCTTCCAAGCTTTCTCAAGGTGAAAACATTTTTATAATGTGACTTAATCATCACTTCTTTTAAACTCCCAACCCACTTTATTTCAAAAAAAACCCAAAACATTTAATCATGTGAGGCAGCATGTCTATTACAAATAATCCTGGATTTGGCCTGTAAACAATGATGTAATTCTGGTAAATGACAGATTCTTTTTTTAAATTTTATTGAAGTATAGTTGATTTACAATGTTATGTTAATTTCTCCTGTAAAGTAAAGTGATTCAGTTATACATATATGTATATTCTTTTTCATATTCTTTTCCATTATGGTTTATCGCAGGATATTGAATACAGTTCCCTGTGCTCTGCAGTAGGACCTTGTTGTTTACCCATCCTGTATATAATAGTTTGTATCTGCTAATCCCAAACTCCCAGTCCTTCCCTCCCCCACTCACCCCTTCCCCTTGGCAACCACAAGTCTGTTCTCTAGAACTGAGTCTTTTCTGTCTCGTAGATAAGTTCATTTGTATCATTTTTTTAGATTCCACCTATAAGTGATATCATATGATATTTGTCTTTCTCTGTCTGGCTTACTTCACTTAGTATGATAATCTCTAGGTCCATCCATGTTGCTGCAGATGGCATTATTTCATTCTTTTTTATGTCCGAGTAATATTCCATTGTATATATACCACGTCTTCTTTATCCGTTCCTCTGTCGATGGACATTTAGGGTGCTTCCATGTCTTGACTATTGTAAATAATGTGGCTATGGACATAGGGGTGCACGTATCTTTTTGAATTATAGTTTTGTCTGGCTATATGCCCAGGACTGGGATTGCTGGATCATATGGCAACTCTATTTTTAGTTTTTTGAGGAACCCCCATACTGTTCTTCATAGTGGCTGCACCAATTTACATTCCCACCAACAGTGTAAGAGGGTTCCCTTTTCTCCACACCCTATCCAACATTTGTAATGATGTCCTTTCTGCCTGGTGTGAGGTGGTACCTCACTGCAGATTTGATTTGCATTTCTCTAATAATTAGTGATGTTCAGCATCTTTTCATGTGCCTATTTGCCATCTGTATTTCTTCTTTGGAGAAATGTCTATGTAGGTTTTCTGCCCATTTTTCGATTGGGTTGTTTGGTTTTTTTTTTGTTGTTGAGTTGTATGAGCTGTTTGTATATTTTGGAAATTAAGCCCTTGTCTCTCACATCATTTGCAAATATTTTCTCCCAGTCCATAGGTTGTCTTTTTGTTTATGGTTTCCTTTACTGTGCAAAGGCTTATAAATTTTATTAGGTCCCATTTGTTTATTTTTGCTTTTATTTCTATTGCTTTGGGAGACTGACCTAAGAAAACATTGGTACAATTTATGTCAGAGAATGTTTTGCCTATGTTCTATTCTAGGCGTTTTATGGTGTCATGTCTTATATTTAAGTCTTTAAGCCTAAATGACAGATTCTGAGTCTCCATTTTCTCATCTGTAAAAATGGGACTGACCCTGCTAGATAAAGAAATACTTTTTATCCAGAAAAATGCTAATGAAACAGTTTACTTACTTAAGTCATTCACTTGACTATGTTGTCTTCCCGAACTCCTTGAGTTCTGAGTTTCTTTCATTCACTAGATCATAAACTCTATGAGGGCAGAGATTATATGTTGCTTTGTTCACCTGTGTTTTCCTGGCAACTCAGAAAATTCCTGGCTTGGGGTAGTTGAAGGCATCTCTTTGTACTTCCCATAGAGCCTGGTACAGTGATTTACAGGTAAATCTCACATAAATCTGGTTCTCAACAAATAAAGTAAGATGTAAAGATACAGAAGAACCCCCAAACAGTTGCTTCTTGTAAACCAGAGCAGTGTGAGAATGTGGGTCTTCTAGGGAAGTGTTTTGTAAACTGAGTCAAGACCCATTAATAAGTTATGAAATAAATTTAGTTGTAATAAAGAGCGTTAAAAAATTTAATGGAATGGAATAGATAATATCAGAAATGCTCAAATGTAGTTAGAGTAGTATTGACTCTGAAACTTTTGTTTCAGTTTACATCTGTGTGTAGATAGACGTGTACTGTATCATGAGAATTCTTTTAGTCTATATTTTACTATGAGTTGTGGTCAAAATAACTTGAAGAACACTTTTGTAAGTTTTTTCTTAAGTTTCAAACTGAAATAACCAATGCAATGATTTCCTCACACTCATCACATGAGGCTGAGTTATGCATTATATACTATGGAAGTGTTAAATAACCAAGATTTATTTCATTTTTAGCAAATCCAATAACTCACGGTGGTTTCTTCACTAGCAGCCTAGCCTACAACGCTGTGATGATGTTTTGAATCTCCAAGTATATAGCAGGTACCTAGAAAGCAGGACGTTCCATTGCGATATCAATCCACTTCACGAACCGGGTCTCTTTATAAGCCATTTTAAGCTTTCATGAAAATGATAAAGGATTAGATGCCAGGTTGCTGATAAATTTCTACTAGCAGAACTGCCTTAATTAATGTCAGGTTAGGTCCCAGAAAAGTGGCAACCTTAAGGTTTTAGAGATACTACATCTTATTTATGCCTTTGTTTCTAGTCAGTCAAAGAAAGATCCAACTCCAGTCCGATGCCATAGTGCCTAAGGTCACTTCCCTGTATAATAATACATCCTGGAGAGAAAGCCGATGACACACTGAAAGTGACTGAAAAATAAGCTCTTATTCCATCCTTACGGTCCCTTCTTAAATGACCAAAAACAGCAACACTAGTTTGGAGGAAGGCTGATTGAAAAGGCAACCAAACCTCATCAATTCAGACAAAATGAGAGAGAGAGATGAAGTCAGAACTGTGGATTATTTTGTCAACGGGAAACCAATTATATTACAGGCATATAGGATTTGCCTAAGGGGAGTATGCAATAGCACACCCACTGTGTGCTTAAAACCTTTGATCACCCGGTGCAGTATTAACCAGCAGATTACATATGGCCCACAGCCAAAATGGGCCTGCTGCCTATACTTGTGTCTCCTGTGAGCAAAGATTGGTTTTACATTTTTAAAGGATTTAAAAAAAACAATAAAGAATATGCAATAGAGACCATATGAAAAGCGATGCCATAATATTTACTAGCTGGCCCTTTACAAAAAATTTACCAGCCCCTGAGATTAAGAGCACAGTCTGTGGAGACAGACTACCTGAGTTCAAATTCCAGCTCCTACAATGAATACTTGTGTAATCCTGGCAATTTCTTTGTTTTTTCCTGTCGATTTATTTCCATGCTCTGTATCTTCACTGATAAAATAGGGATCAAAATAATATATACATCATAGGGTTTATAGCAAAATGAAGTGAGTTAACATATGTAAAGTACTTAGAATATGAACTGGAACAAACTACTTTTACCAGTACTACGACTACTGCTTAGGGAATAGGATAATTCAGAGCTCCCAGCAAATACCATGGTAAGCTGCTATCATGACACCTGGATATTAGCAGGCAACACGGAAGTAAATGGCAGCTGTCAGTGTCATTTCTACACATCTGGGCTTTGCAGTCTGTGGTGTGGTGGCCTTGCAGCAGTGTTTTCTTCAATCTCTGAAGCAAAGTTAACCTTTGTTGTGGCTTCTTCTTGTGTCTTGTCCTTGTATCATGTTCTAAAACTTTCCTTCTGGTTCCTAGAGAAGCTCTGGTGCCAAGAAGATAAAAAGGGTCTCCTGGAGACCCTGTTAGACCCTGGGTCTTTGTGGGGTTTTGAAGGTTGAGTGTAGGGAGAGACAGAATCTGGTTCTCACTTACACTGATAGGTCTGGGCCAGGGAATGTGACCTGCGGGGAAACAAACAGGCAACAGCAGCTCAACCTCCAGCACCTTCCTCTCTGCCTCAGTCTTGCTTTCACACAGGTCTTCTCACCTCAGTGTTAGCAACCATCATGTCAGTACATACAGTATTCTTAAGGCTGTCTGGAGGTATATCAGATTAAGACAAAGCTGAACAGATCCTAACGTTATGAGATCCCACGGAATATTTTTATTTATTTTTAAAACTAAGTATCTTAAAAGGACTTATTTTAGAGTTTTTCTTTTGGATAGGTGCACATTCTCCACTAATCAACCAGACACAGACATTCTGTAGGCATTAGAGGTCTGTTTATGTATGTTTCCTTTGTATGTCTCATTGTATTCTCTCAGTAACCTTACGGCTTTTACAGATAGGCGTGTTCAGCCTCAGAGAGATTAAATAATTGGCCATGATTACAACTAGTATTGTGACTCACTCATCTTGGGGTTAGGTTCGTAAGTCAGAAAGTAAGGCAAAACCTGTTCAGTCAAGACTACACATGTAAATCCTCGGAGAAGGTACCCCATTTGAAGACCAAGACAGTCTGTCAAAGTCCAATTCAGTTTTGTTTTCCTTGTGTGAGCACCCAAGGAATTGCATTTAGGGGCTATTGTATGAAAAACAAATGTTTAAGCACTAGAATCACACTCAGCTCTTTGGTAAGCTTGAATTTATAAGTCACATGGACAGTAAGACCAACTGAGGGGACAGCAGTTGACTGTTGTCACAAAGCCACACCCAACACTTGAGTGGAGGAGTGGATAGAATAAATCCACCTTCATGTAAATTCATATACACCTTTCTGATCCTGCACCCACATTGTTAATCTCTATAGCTGTCCACCCATTCCAGAGGTAGAATCAGGAGAAGCAAGGTGGAACTTCTTTGTCTATCCTTCTAGAATCACGAGTCAGGCTTTCCCAAGTCTTTCCCTAAACGGAAGCGTACTGATGGTGGGATTCAGGCCTGATGCTCTTTATTTCCTTTGTTCTCCCCAGTATCTCTTGTTCTCCCCAGTATCCCTTTGTATCTCCCCAGTCTAAACATTGTGGTCAGTAAACAGTGTTGAGGGAAAGAAGAGGGGAAACACTTTTTAGACTTTGTTATACCACCCTGACAGTTGGAATTTGGGAGAAGAGCATTCTAGAAAGTAAAGCAGAAAATCCATTCTTTTTTCTACTTTTGAGGTAAAAATATTTGGAAAATATTTTATTTTTTCTTTAAAAATATTTCAGCCTTCCTAAGTATGGAATCATGAACATACGTGAGATTACTGAGAACCGCACTCCTTGATATTTCTGTAAACCTTTCTATTGATGAGAGAACAAGGACACCAGTGGTGGGACCCTAGATAAGTTACTCCATCTTTTCAAATCATAAGGTCCCCATCTGTAGAACAGAGCTAATTAAACTTGACTCGCCAGTGGTTTTGAAGATGACATGCTATAAACCAGAAGTATAATGTCTGGCCCACTGAAAGCTAAAAGTTACAAATGATAAAAAAAGTACAATTATTCAGAGAAAATTAAGTCTTCTTCCCATTGCAAAATTTTAGTTCTATTCCTAGAAGGCAACCACTATTAACCATTTCTTCTGTATCCTTTAAGAGATTTTTTCCTGCATATTATATGTATTCCCTTTTGACAGCAATAGCAAGGTACTAGCGTTCCTGTAGGGACAGAGATTATAAGCCCTTTCTACATAATTATACCATTACATATAGCTCTATATCTAATTATTTTAAATAGCTCCTTTATGCTTTATTGCATAAATATACCATAAAATATTTAGCCTGTTGATGGACGTTCAAAGATGATTTAATTATCTGCTATTTCCTACAATACTACCATAAACATCCTTGATCAGCTTATGTACATGTGTTGTAGGCTAACTTTATAAAAGTAGAACTACTGGGACAAAGATTATGTGGATTTTCCAATTTAATGGATATTGTCAACAGCCCTCCAAAGATGTTGCACCCAATCTCTTCCAGCAACGTGTGAGAGTGACATTTTGTCCACCACCCTGCCAACACTATCACATCAACTGTCCTTTATCTGACAAGTGAAAAAAAATTGAATTATTTACTTTATACAGTTGACCCTTGAACAATGTAGGGGGTTAGGGGTGCCAGCCCTGCTCTCAGCAAAAATCCACATGTAATTTATAGTCAGCCTTCCAAATCTGAGGTTCCTCCGTATCTGTGTTTTCGTATCTGCGGATTTAATCCAAGGTAGATTGTGTACTACTGTAGTTACCGTAGTACGTATTTATTTTACAAAATTAGTGGACCACACAATTGCTGTTCAAAGGTCAGCTGTATTTCTTTAATGAGTAAAGTCTCATATCTTTGTGCATTTATTTTTTCAAAGAACTGCCTATTCATATATTTTGCCTGTTTCTAATGAGTTATTCTTATGGATTTGCAAATGCATTTAAAATGTTAAGTAAATTAACTTTCTCTTAGTACATCTCGGAAATATTTTTCTAGGCTGCCCATTTGGCTTTTGACTTTAAAACATTTTTAATAAGGTAGAAAACTTAAGTGTTAAATTTATATTTTATAGTCAAATTTTATATGGTCAAATGTATCCATCTTTCCCTTTTTGTCCCTCTGGACTTAAGTCTTTTTAAAAAAGGCTTTTTGTTGTTGTTGTTGTTAAAAGCATGTACTTGGATTTTAAATCAATAGCTTTTGACATTTCTAAAATACAACAGAATTTATTCTAAGGTTATATCTATCCAAGATACACAGAGCAAAAAAGTTTCCAAATTCCAACAATTCTAAAAACTCCTGCTACTGCTTAAATTAAAAGCCCAAACAATAAATCATTTCCTTGCATGCCATCATGCCAATGTGATTGTTAATAAGGGGATACTTCTAAGTGCTTTGGGAAATATCCTCTTGAAGCAGGCTCTCCATATCTTGCTTATGTTGGCAATTTATTTAGTAAACACTTTACTTATACAGCACGATGTTAAATTCCAGTGCTGTTTGGTCCCAACTGATACGTTACACACATTGGTTGCTTAAACATGACACTGGGGTTGGCTGTGGTTCTCTAAAGGCAGAGTCAATTCCACATGGAGACAGTAATGGCTTAGCTGGCCCCATGTGCCCCTTCTTCACTCCAGTTCAGGAAGTGTGTGTGTGTGTGCGCGCGCGCGCGTAAGTGTGTGTAATTCCTCCCCCCACTACAGCAGAATAGACACTTAGGTGGAGTAAAGGTGCAGATGATGCTCACTGAACTTGGTCTGTGTTCACCGACAGCAAAGCTGTACTGATGACTCACGCAGTAACAATCAGGCATTGTGCTCTGTGCTGCGGAGAAAGAAAGCCAAGGTTGCCTACCTTCCTGGGGCTGACAGTCTAGTGGGACACCAGAATAATTAATAATAGCTAATATCTTTTTGTAAGGAATATCAGGTATTAGTCTAAGCATGTTATATAGATGTATTATCTCAATTTTCCATCAATCCGATGAAATAGTACTACTATTATTGCCATTGTTTTAAGCTGAGCAAACTGCAGCCCAGAGTAATGAAGTAATTTTCTCAAGGCCACAGCGTAAACAAGGGGCAGCTCCAAGGGGTGAAGTCCGGAGCTGTCCTCAAACGCTGTTCTCTGCTGCAGCCCATTAAATGTAGGTAATTGTACCCGAGAAAGTAGTATATGCAGCACAGAGTCAGGGGAAGACTTGTCTCACAACAGTGTCCATCTTTCTGGCTTGTCTTCTTCAGCAAGATCTTTTTTGTCATGGATCCTGTCTTATAACACTGATCCCACCAACCATATGCGGTCACTGGTATCTGTCACTCATCATGTCCCCCACCCTTTGCCAGAAGCCCTGGTCTGGGGGTGGGACTGTGACCTGAGTCATTCCAATCTATATGCTCTACATGCAGGGTTTTCTGATCTGGAAATGCATGCTTCCCCGCTATCACAAAGCTGTCTGAACATGAGAACAGAACTGGCCAAATGGAGAAAAAGCAGGTCGGTAGGTCCCAGGAAATGAAACCAACACATGGAATAAAGTGGACTTGCACGATAAAAAGGGATCCCTGATAGCATTAAAGTGTGCGGCTTCCTATTCAGATAGGGCCTATCTTGACTACTCTGCAGGCACCCTGATATTCTTCCAGTAATTTTTAAAGTTTTATGTTTTTAGCAAAACTCATTCAAGTTCCAACTAACACAAGCTCCACTGCTGTAGGGAGAAAATCAGAGTGTCATGGGAACATACAGCAGGAACAGCTGTCCAGGAAATGCAGTAAAACATCTTAGAGGAGGTGATTAGGACCTGAGAAAAATGTTACAAGGGACTTCCTCTTTCTATTTTTTCTTATTTTTATCCCTACATTGAATTGGAGTATCAGAAAGATAATCTCCAAGGAAAAGAAATGAAACCTACACATACATGACTGCAGTGTAAAGGAATGCATATGTACTGAGAGCCTCATGTTGTCCTACAGTGATTCCCAAATATGTCTGCCCACCAAAATCACACAAAACACTGTTTCAGGGCTTCCCTGGTGGCGCAGTGGCTGAGAGTCCGCCTGCCGATGCAGGGAACATGGGTTCATGCCCCGGTCCGGGAAGATGCCACATGCTGCGGAGCGGCTGGGCCCGTGAGCCATGGCCGCTGAGCCTGCGCGTCCGGAGCCTGTGCTCTGCAACGGGAGAGGCCACAACAGTGAGAGGCCCGCGTACCGCAAAAAACCCCCAAAAAACCCCACTGTTTTAAAGATGCAGTTGCATGGGCCTCATCTGAATCAGACTCTGGAGGCTGGACCTAAGATTTTGATGGAAACTTCCCGGAACCAGTCTGCAGGGCGTTATTTACGAACCACTGTTTTGTTCACTAAAAACCATGGGAGTTCTAAGGTGGGAGAAATTTCTTCCTACGGTAGAAGATGAAAAGAGCTTCAGGGAAGGGCAGCATCTCATCTGGGCCTCACAGAAAGGGTAAGAGTTGAACAAGTGACCAAGCAGTGGCGCGCAGGGAGGATGTACTTACTGAACGACTCAAACCCTAGTGTGATGAGGCTCTCAATAAATAGTTTTCTTAATTTGATTTCCAAGGCCTCAGACCTCCCCTTCTACCTCTGCCCCCATCTCCATGAATTGGAAGCGAATTAATAATCGTGTCTATAAATAATGAATAGGCCTCTGTTGCCTGCACTGTGCCACATCTTAGGTCAAAGTTGATAATTATACTCATTATCTATTAGGTACACCCATTGTATAGGCACTGATCCAGTGCTTTATAAACATTATCCTAATTAATCCTTACCAAAACACCATAAGGTTGTCATATTATTGCTGCTTTGTGGATGAGTTACAGAGACTCAAAAAAGTTAAATCTCCCAGGGGTGGTGCTTGGACTTGAAACTGACGATGTGTGGCTCCAGGTTTGTTGATCTTAATAGTACAGATGAGTCCTGGAAGTTTTGCGATACGATATGGTGGTTATGAGCATGAAATTCAGGGTTTGGGTTTGGGTTGCCCTGCTTACTAGCTATGGACTTTAAATTAGTTAACTTCTCTGAGTTTAAATTTCCTTCTCTGTAAAACTGATTGCATTTAGTATCCCTTCTAAGGTTATTAGGAGGACTAGGTGAAATAAGGCATATCAAAGGTGCTTATCAAGAGTTTTTAGTTAGAACTCAATAAAAGTATCATTATTACTGTTTTCGCTATTGTTACTGGATGAGTCACTGTGGTATCAGCCCAGAACAGTGCTTTTCTTGCCAAAACATTAGGCAAAATGATGTTGGGACATGACACAGGATGAACAGTACCAAGAATATACCCTCTATGAAGGCAGACACTGGGCCCATCCTGTTGACTATGGTATCTACATTGCCTACAACCATGTTGGGCATGTAGCACGTGCATAATCAATGCTTATTAAGTGGAGGAAGTACCGTCACCAAAGTTTAACAGAGTATGTAATAGCTTAGGAGGAAAGATTTTAAAGATATTTTTCTTCATGTTTATTTCCTAGCATGTCATCATTTAAAATTGGTACCTCCACACAACATTGTAAATTAACTATACTTCAATTAAAAATTTTAAAAAAATTTTTAATAAAATGGGTAGCGTAGCTCCTAAGGAATATCTTACCAATTATCTGACCTATTATCAAAAGGCTTCTTAATGAGCTAGGCAATTAAAAAAGAAAGTCTCCATTTGAATGGTGACAGCTTCAGATTTCTCTGAAGGCACTAGATTTATATCTTAAACACCTCAAGGATTGATTTACTCATTCTTTGAACCCAAAAGTGTCAAGAACTGCCATGCTCTGAACTGCCATCTTCCACCCTACCAACCTCATAACCAACAACTATCCTAAGCAAGGACATGGATGAAAACCCCAGGAACTGAAGGATAATTAACAGCAGGAGTCAAATTGCCTTTGTCACTGCTGCATGATCTTCAAACAGAAGTAAATGTATCTCACTATGGCAACTGGAAGGTACCCACATGAAATTAGTCTTCCATATACCTCATCATACCTTCCATATACCTCCTGCTGTCACTCTGCCCATTTATTTTTAAGAATGGACACTGCATGATTTGCCAAAAAGGGAATAAAAGGACCGAAAAAAAATTGAAGCGCTGGCAAAAAATAGTTCTTTTGGTGGATTTTACCAGTTTTCCATTAATTAGGTGAATTATGCTATATTCCCAAATGGAGGCAGTTAGCAAAAAAACCACTTACACCCTTTCAAGACAGTCACAACAAGGAGGAAGGAAATTCAACTCACTCCTCCAGATGCCATAGCTTTACTAGCAAGTCAGATGAACCAATATTCTTTGAGCATCTCTATGCCCAGGACTGTGCTAGGCACTGATGGAAAAACAAAAGGAGCTTGGGTTCAAGTCACATCCTCAGGAAACTGAGTATGACTCATTCAGTTGTATTTGTGAGAACCTGGATAATCAAATGCCCCTGCCTCACTTACATTTTATTTTGCTATAGTGTATTTATCTTTGGAATCCATTTTTTAATCTTTCTGGAATTAAATGAGTATAAATAAATACATAGACAAATAAGTAGACAACTGAAAGCAATCAAGTGTTTGGTATAGGAAGAAGCTCTATGGAGAGGGGAGCCAGTATTGGGGCATGGCAATTTTGCTTCTTGGTTTTTAGTGAAGGTGGAAGCTTTGATGAAAGATAAAAAATGATTTGAGTCAGACAGACTTGCACTGGAATCCTAGATACACCACTTACAAGATAAATAGAATTAGGAAATTTACTGGCCGTTTCTGAGTTTCAATTTCTTGTTCATAATGAATATTTTTTATATAAAACTCATGGTTTTATCATAAATACAGAAAAGTAGAAGAAAAACAAAATCATCTAAAGATAACAGTGATTACTATTTCGATTAGTTTTTCTATCTTCTAGACATTTTTATTTTTATCATTTTTATGTTTATTTTATCTATATCTACATTAAACACTGATGTTAGTCCTATGATCCACTTGTCTCACGCTTCAATCTCTTCTGGCCAAGAAGCTAACACTTTTAGTTCTTTGAATTAATAAGTTTGGTAGTTTCCACTGTATCATCTAAATAGTATCTTTTTTTTTTTTTCTTGTCAGTTTTAGGCATTACTTACTGAATTTTCAAGGTGGCAAGTGGGCATTTAGCTACTTCCTTGGTCTTTTGGTCTTACCCCAACATGCTCCTATCTTTCTAATACAGTATAGCTGTATCTGATAAAATAATTTCAATTAGATCAATATTCAGTATTTCCATTATTATGAGTATGGAAATGGTACACACACCTGAGTCATGTAGTAAACCACAACTGGTTTTCCCTTCTTGCACATGTTTTTTTTGGTTTTCCCTGGAGTTAATAATTGTCTTGTTTATACTTGTTTGCTTTTCTATAGCCTTTTTCCTAATTCAATCTCAAACTCTTCTCTAGTTGTTTAAGTTCCCTTTCAACATGTTCAAGTGCATCAGTCGCAAGGCCATCTTCCTGAAAATGTCTCTACCACAGCCCTCCAATCTGGACTCTTTATCCTTTTTGCTTCCCAGCTGTCACTCTTGGTCTCCCCGTCACAGTCGTCCTAGGGATTTCCTTCACTCCTCTTTCACGAAGGAGTCCCTGCTTATCGCATGCCCTGTCTCCCTCTCTCTTCCTTGATTCCCCTGTTTTCGTGGAGTGCATTCTACAGCAGTTTTGTAGGAAGGATTGCATGGGAGGTAAATTTTTGAAGCCTTATATATATGCAAAATATATTATTCTACTCGCGCTCAGTTGCAAGTTTGGCTGAGTATTGAATTCTAGGTTCAATTTCCTCCCAAATTTTGAGGCCTGGCTCTCCTTAATTTCTAGCTTTTTGTGTTGCTGTTACGTCTAAAGCTATTTTGATGCCAGACCGTCTAATGTAACAACAGTTTTCTTCTCTGGAACCTTGCAGGACTGTGTATTTGTGCTGAATGTTTTGAAGTTTTATGATTATATGGGCTTATTTTATTTGTCATGCTGGGCACTTGATAGGCTCATTCAATCTGGAAAAGTTCTGGGCTTTTCTTTTTCCTTTAAATTATATAGTGATGGTTTCCTCCCTTTTATTTTCTCTTGCTCTATCTTTGTACCTACTATTATTTAAAACTAGAACTCTTAGACTAGCTCTTAAGTTTTCTTGTACTTACCCTTCTGTTTTCTATCTCTGTTCATTATTCTAGGAAATTTTCTCAAATCTATCTTCTGAACCTTTGGAATTTTTCCATTTTTGCTGTAATTTTTTCTCCTCACACTAATTTTTGGTCTATGAATGTTGCTCTCTTGGTATCCTATTTTTTTTCATCAAAATAAATTATTGGTCACTATATCACATCTCTCTCTGATAGTTACCATCAAGTTGCTATTTTCTCTGTTCATGTGTTTTAGTATCTGTCAGTCCTATTAGAAGCCTTTCCCACATGTCCGAAAATCCTTGGTTATCTGTTCATCTTTAAGTGTGGAGACCTAAACCCCTGTCTGAAAGTTCTGAGCATGAGGGTGGAACTTGTCGACACCAGGCTTCACTCCAGAAATCAATGGCTAGGATGTTGAGTTAGAAAATTCTGAAGTCGGCTAACTTTAAATTTTCCTCTTGGGTTGTCAAAAGCTCCAGGAAAGACACTACCTGGAGTCTTGTCTGGAGAGGGAGGACCCTGGTGTCAGTGTTATCAGAGCCTAATGGGAAAGAGGGCTGAGGGCTTGCACACCCAGCATGCATTCATTTATCCAATTCCTCCATTCTCCACAAGGCACTGGTGGCCCTCTGCGTGCCAGATCTTTCCCGTTAAGGGACTTTCCTCTCCAGAGGATAAACTACGGTGTGGATGTGTGGAGAGCAGATGACTAGTTTCTTTCTTTTGACAAAGTGGTAGAAGGACCCGACCAGTTTTTAAACAGATATCCAAGCAATCCTCCTTATTTAACACCCCCCTTTCACCTCTACTTCGAGAGACAAGTAACACTGCAGATTCCCCGGGGACTGGAAGGAGAAGAATGTGTTTCACTCACCACCTCTCCCTGGAAGTCTTGCTTCCATTTTTCCTCATCCTTAAAATAGATACCTACCTCACAGGGCTACGGTGGGAACTAAATTAGATTACGTAAAGCAGGCATACATCCAGAGTACAGTAGGTGCTCAGTAAACGAGCTATTTTTGATTACTTTTGGAAGGTGGAACTTAACAGTGGGAATCAGAGATAGCCATCAATATATCATGTATTTTCTATGTTACCTTGGCTAGTGTTTTTGTTTTTTAAATTAATTAATTAATTTTGGCTGCACCAGGTGTTGGTTGTGGCATGTGGACTCTTAGTTGCAGCATGCATGCGGGATCTAGTTCCCCGACCAGGAATCGAACCTGGGCCCCCTGCATTGGGAATGTGGAGTTTTTACCCACTGGACCACCAGGGAAGTCCCCTTGGCTAGTGTTTTTTAAAACCATCTTTAGACTTCTATTTTCATCCAAATAAGGGACAATAATCGCTTTCTTATTTATCTCAGGATTACTTTAAGAGTCAAATTAGAAGAGGATGAGCAAATACTGTGCAGCACAAAGCTGTCTCCTTGGGCTGGAGGCAGCCAGAAGTGGGTGAGGGTTCTTGCTCTGCCTCTTCCTAGCATGTGAACTGGGCAGACCTTCTAACCCTGCAGAGTCTCCACTCCTTGCTCTGGAAATCAGCGTGGCTGATATGTTCCTCATAATTTGTGATGAGGATAAAGTGAGATAACCTAAGCACAGTACCCCGTTTTGAGACGCACTCCTGGGAGCACGGGTTTCCCTTATTCCACCTGACATCCACCTGTCTCTCGGACTCAGCTCTAAGTTTTCTGTATTGAAGGTTCCCTATAACCTCACCATGAATTGCTAAATATGAGTACAAGCACAATCTTAAACTTGAGGGGGTGGCATGGACTCCTTGGGTGAATACGTGGACTCTTTTTCCAGGGAGAATAAAGAACACAAGCAGACAAACTAGTCTTGGTATAAATCACAGGGCTCCTCAGAATCCTATTTATAGATCCCATGTTAACAATTAATAGATGTCTTCTAAGTGAGAGATACTACCTCTGAACCAGCATCCTAACGTAAAACCCTAAGTATAAGCCCCGTTCACAAATCAAATGGTAGCACTTTCAAACACTTACTACATGAAGCACTGTGCTAGGCATTTCCCTTGCATGATTTCATATAATTCTTATTAGCCCCCAAACACAAGTAAAACATTGAGAAGGGAGTAGGTAACTTGCTCAAGGTCGTAGAGCTAGTAATGGCTGGAGTTAGCAATCAAACCAAGGGTATAGGTTATGAGTTGAGTGTCCCCCCCAAAAGGATACATAGGAGTCACAACCGCTAGTGCCAAAGAATGTGATCTTATTTGGGAATGACGTTGTTACAGATGTAATTAGTTAAGATGAGGTTGTACCAGAGTAAGGTAGGCTAGGCCCCTCAACCAATATGACTGGTACCCTTGTAAGAAGAGAGAAGCCTGCACACAGACACAGACCATATGAAGACAGAGTCAGAGACTACAGTGATGCTGCCACAAGCCAAAGAACTCCAGGGGCTACCAGAAGCTGGAAGAGGCAAGGGAGAAGCCTCCCCTACAGAATCCAGAGGGAGCATGACCCTGCCAACACCTTGACTTCAGACTCCTAGACTCCATAGTTTTCAGTGGAAACGCACTGAGGAGAGCAAGCAAGTCAATTCTAGTTACCAATTAGGAACCTAAGTCTTCAACAGAAATTCTTTTTAATGCTTCAGTCAAGCCTTAGTTTAGAACATTTTTCCTGGTATGTTATACCCTGGACACAAAATGAAGTTATCAAAGTGACAATGACTTTAATATTTTATAAAAGTAAATCAAAATTATTCTACAAGGTATCATACAATTAAATTGAAGAGTGAGTGAGTGATGATGATCAGGACGGTGAAATGAAAGACATGGATGCAGGTCATTGCAATTGTTGTCCTTGGAATCAAAATGAATAGAGGAAGACAAGTAAAACTCAAGAGTAGTGACGACCTGTGTAATTAACTCCAGGGAAGAAGAGGTGTTATATATTGAACCCATAACACTTCAGCAATAACACTGAAGGGATGTGTGAGTGATAGCAGATGTGAAGATGAATGCCACTGTGAAATGAAATGACTCAGCCCTCTGAAGCAGGATGCACCGGTAGGCACGTGATGAGTGTCTGATGTATTCTTATGTAAAAGCAATCCCCTAGGTTTGTTTAATTTTATAAATTCATTCTGGTTGGCCATCATGGGAGGATATCTATAACTGAAATAAATGAGATTCATTTCTATCAAGATTCAGGATGTAGCCAGGTGGCTATCCGATTTCAGTGGTTTAACCTTCCTACGCCTCAGTCCTGCTATGTTTAAATTGCAGGCTGATCTGATGATAAAGTGCATTTTGGTAGTTGGTCTTACTGGGTGGTGAGTACATCTTTACATCACTTGATTCCAAATCGATCTCCATGACATACTCAGTATCTGGATGGGAAGGTGGTGAGTGAGATCCCAAGAGACAGTGGCCAGCTGGCCACCTACCAAACTGCCAGCCTGAGGCAATGACAGCCACCACCATGCCCCGCCTGAGTATGTCATGGGGATGCTCACCCCCAAACGTCCCCCTCATTAGTACCCAAATCCTTGTTGTAGGTGGAGGGTAGGAGGGTCTTGGTAACTGACTTAGAAGGCTTCCTAGGGAGGGGACAGACTATGAGGCAAAGCTCCAAGCCCCTGGCAGGTGATCCACTACCCCATGAGACCTCACAAACATAAATTCTAAGATAAAATTAGTAAGAATTTAGAGACAGCAGCTGGAGGCAGTGAAGCCCACGTGTGGGGCCCTTGTGAACACAAGGCACTGTGTGCCTGCACTGGTCTCATGTGGATGAAGCCAGCCCTGGTTCCTGGTCACATCATTTCACAGGAATTAACCAATATAAAGGGAAGAAACCATCAGCTAAGACTTGCTCTACTATCTCCTGTTTATAAAAAAAAATCCTCCCTTAACATCATACTCAGCTTCAGCTGTTGGCTCATTTCTCTGCTTCCCTTTAGAGTAAACTTCTGGAAAGGGTTTACTGTACTGGCCGTGTCCACGTCCTCCCCTCCCAAACACTCCTAATCCCCCAGACTCTGGCTCTTGCCCCCATATCCCCACTTGAACTGCTTTTGTCAGGATCACCTATATCCTGCTGATTGCCTGATCCCACAGATACTTCTCACTTTACTCAACCACTCAGGAACGTTCAGCACAAGAGACTACTTCCTCCTTCTTCAAGAAGTCTTCTCTCTTACATTTCACGACAAATGTTTTTCATGTCTCACAGGCTGTTCCTTCTCAATTTCCTTACCTGATTGTTTTCCTCTGCCTGACTTCTAAATACGGGGGTTCTTCTCCTCTGTTTCTCCTTACCTCAACATAATAAAGGCCATATATGACAAACTCACAGCCAACATTGTTCTCAGTGGTGAAAAACTGAAACCATTTCCACTAAGATCAGGAACAAGACAAGGTTGCCCACTCTCACCACTCTTATTCAACATAGTTTTGGAAGTTCTAGCCACAGCAATCAGAGATGAAAAAGAAAGAAAAGGAATCCAAATCAGAAAAGAAGAAGTAAGGCTGTCACTGTTCGCAGATGACGTGATATACTATACATAGAGAATCCTAAAGATGCTACCAGAAAACTACTAGAGCTAATCATTGAATTTGTTAAAGTAGCAGGATACAAAATTAATGCACAGAAATCTCTTGCACTCCTGTACACTAATGATGAAAAATCTGAAAGAGAAATTAGGGAAACAGTCCCATTTACCATTGCAACAAAAAGAATAAAATACCTAAGAATAAACCTACCTAAGGAGACAAAAGACCTGTATGCAGAAAATTATAAGACACTGATGAAAGAAATTAAAGATGGAAACAGATGGAGAGATATACCATATTCTTGGATTGGAAGAGTCAACATTGTGAAAATGACTTTACCACACAAAGCAATCTACAGATTCGATGCAACCCCTATCAAACTACCAGTGGCAATTTTCACAGAACTAGAGCAAAAAATTTCACAATTTGTACGGAAACACAAAAGACCCTGAATAGCCAATGCAATCTTGAGAAAGAAAAACGGAACTGGAAGAATCAGGCCCACTGACTTCAGATTATACTACAAAGCTACAGTAATTAGACAGTATGGTACTGGCACAAAAACAGAAATATAGCTCAAAGGAACAGGATAGAAAGCCCAGAGATGAACCCACACACATATGGTCACCTTATCTTTGATAAAGGAGGCAAGAATATACAATGGTGAAAAGACAGCCTCTTCAATAAGTGGTGCTGGGAAAACTGGACAGCTACATGTAAAAGAATGAAATTAGAACACTCCCTAACACCATACACAAAAATAAACTCAAAATGGATTAAAGACTTAAATGTAAGGCCAGACACTATAAAACTCTCAGAGGAAAACATAGGCAGAACAGTCTGACATAAGTCACAGCAAGATCCTTTTAGACCCACCTCTTAGAGAAATGGAAATAAAAACAAAAATAAACAAATGGCACCTAATGAAACTTAAAAGCTTTTGCACAGCAAAGGAAACCATAAACAAGACCAAAAGACAACCCTCAGAATGGGAGAAAATATTTGCAAATGAAGCAACTGACACAGGATTAACCTCCAAAATTTACAAGCAGCTCATGCAGCTCAATATCAAACAAACAAACAACCCCATCTAAAAATGGGCAGAAGACCTAAATAGACATTTCTCCAAAGAAGATATACAGACTGCCAACAAACACATGAAAGAATGCTCAACATCACTAATTATTAGAGAAATGCAAATCAAAACTACAATGAGGTATCACCTCACACCAGTCAGAATGGCCAACATCAAAAAATCTACAAACAATAAATGCTGGAGAGAGTGTGGAGAAAAGGGAACTCTCTTTCAATGTTGCTGAGAATGTAAATCGATACAGCCACTATGGAGAACAGTATGGAGGTTCCTTAAAAAACTACAAATAGAACTACCATATGACCCAGCAATCCCACTACTGGGCATAGACCCTGAGAAAACAAAAATTCAAAAAGAGTCATGTACCAAAATGTTCATTGCAGCTCTATTTACAATAGCCAGGATATGGAAGCAACCTAAGTGTCCATCGACAGATGAATGGATAAAGAAGATGTGGCCCATATATACAATGGAATATTACTCAGCCATAAAAAGAAACGAAATTGAGTTATTTGCAGTGAGGTGGATGCACCTAGAGTCTGTCATACAGAATGAAGTAAGTCAGAGAAAAGAGAAAAGAGAAAAACAAACACCGTATGCTAACACATATATATGGAATGTAAAAAGAAAAAAAAAAAGGTTATGAAGAACCTAGGGGCAGGACAGGAATAAAGATGCAGACATAGAGAATGGACTTGAGGACATGGGGAGGGGGAAGGGTAAACTGGGATGAAGTGAGTGAATGGCATGGACTTATATATACTACCAAATGTAAGATAGATTGCTAGTGGGAAGCAGCTGCATAGCACAGCGAGGTCAGCTCGGTGCTTTGTGACCACCTAGAGGGGTGGGATAGGGAGGGTGGGAGGGAGACGCAAGAGGGAGGAGATATGGGGACATATGTATATGTATAGCTGATTCACTTTGTTATACCGTAGAAACTAACACACCATTGTAAAGCAATTATACTCCAATAAAGATGTTAAAAAAAATTAAAATTTTTTAATAGTGTTAGCTTTATGAGATACATTGCCCTTGTTTTTCACCTTTCTCAACAAACTAAGAAAAACGTTACATTTGTCCACAGAGGGTGTCTGGAAGCTACTGATTTAACCTATAACTCTGACACCATGATGCTAGTTAAGGTTGAAGCTCCACTCTAGAACAGTTCACTGGTGATTCACTAATTAAAACTACTTAGCTGGTTCATAGCCCTTTATCAAACCAAATGGCTGGCGGCTAATGGTTGCCACTAATACGTGTGGTGCTCGGCAGGTCATTTCAGGATATATTTGAAACTTCTCCACGGAAGGAGCTTCCAAGGCCAGTTGAGGCATCTGCTTGCACAGTCACCACTTCCCTTTTAGCAAATGCGGTGCCCCAGGGAGTCTGGGCTTTACCGACATCCATTACTGGTGCCAAGACCAAGCAGTGGGCACCAACAGCTTCTTTTTCTGCGCCTGGACCCCAGTTCATGAATTTGCTCAGAAGTCAGAATTACACTGGCTATTTCTTTAGAACAAATCAGGAAGTAGAACAGTGGGGCAGGATGGGGGGTCAATACCCCCAACTGTTGGATGCCTCTCAGTTGACTAAATAAATGCCCCAGTAGGAAATAAACTCTATCCAATGATATTTCAAATGAATTCTAGGTTGTACTCATTTAACTGAATCTAGTCTATGTGGTTACCAAATAATATATATCACAAAAATGATATATTTTATTCTCTAAAACAGTAGATTTCTCGGTTCAGGTACTTCCACTGACTCAGACTAATGAACCAAAAGAGAGTTGGTGAAGACTGCCTTTGTTAAGCATCTATAGAGAACAGATGTCAGTCTCCTTGCCCAGTCCCTCAGTTCCAGCTAGAGGGTTATGAATGGATATCAGATGAGCCCCTGGCACATGTAAAGAAATGTCTGCAGGATGCTTTAGAGCAAAGGTCAGTACAGTATGGCGCGTGGGCCAGATCCAACCCACCATCTGTTTTTATATGGCTCATAAGCTAGGAATGGCTTTCGTATTTCTAAATGCTTGGAAAATAAAAATATTTTGTGACAAGTGAAAATGATGTGAAATTCAAATTTCAGTGTCCACAAATAAAGTGTTAGTGGAACAGAGCCATGTTCGTTAGTTTCCACATTATCTCTGGCCGCCTTCATGCCGCAACAGCAGAGTTGAGTCGTTGTGACACAGACTGAACAGCAGAACATAAAACATTTACTATCTGGCCCATCACAGAAAAAGCATGCCAACCCCTACATTCAGCTGTTCTCAGAAATAACAAAAAACATAGGTTACTCAAGTGTAAAACAAGGTTAATATTACTTATGGTACTGTAAATATGCCTTCAGGAAGGAAAGAAGAAATAGTTCAGGAGAAAAAAAAATAAAGCCTCTGCCAGTCTTTTGAATTCAAAATCTATACCCATAGGTTTCTCAGTCCTTTCAACCATATAAATTGTGCTCAGCGTCCTATTTTAACAGGAATATAATTCCATCATTGGCATTGTGTATGTGTGTTTCCAAATAAAATTTCCACAAATGGTCCCATAGCAATGCATAGTTGAGATCCCCATATAATTCATAGGACCTAAATTGGTAAAGTGATGGGTAACGCTGGTCACTGTAACTAAGTTTACACTGGCGAGGCCATATAGCAGAAGTCAGATTCTCTGAAGGCCTTCAGTCCGTTCTCATTGAAGTAGCTGCTGAATGTTGACGCCAGCTTACAGATTTCGGTTTTCAACCTAGGTTAGTTTCAAGATGAAAATTTTAAAAATGTCTCTAGCTTTGGATAGGATAAAAAGTTAGTATAGCATGAGTGTTTAATAATCGGCAAATACATCACCATAATTGGTTCATAAGACACTCTTTGAACTAAAATGTTCTTTATTTAAAGAACAATAAAGAAGTGAATTATCTCCCAATCTGATTCCCACTTGGACTAGAAGCATCCCACCATTAAACAGAGCTGCCTTGTGTTTTACTCATTAACCTGAGTCAACATGAATTGTGTTGCCTGAAAAAGTTGTAGTGAGGAGACCTTAGAGAACATAATCGCTCTTCAGCTGTTGAGATTCTGCAAATCAGAAGCTGTAGCTGTTAAACCAGGGAGGGGAGGAAGGGGAGGATAAATGGGAAGAAATGACGTTTCGAATAGAAAAAGAGTGTTCCTGATCATGACCTTTTGTTTCCCAAATTGAGGTCCACAGAGAATTATTTGCCACAAGGTATTAAAAGGTTTTCCACAAAACTGATTTAATTTTGAAATAAGTTTGAAAAATGTCAGAGTACGGAGATTTCAATATTGTTGCACATTTCAGAGCCTTTATTAGGCTAATAAGCATGGTGAATCTCCAAGGGCAGGATGTAAGTTTCCTAAATTTGTTTGAGTAGATTCTCCTAAACATGTATCAGGAAGCATGCCAATCAGAAGCACTAGCTCCGTCTTTGATGTCTGTTTTCTTGGCCGTCTAGTCTGTTTCTCCCAGATTCCTCCAATCCCTTGGGATAGGGGAAATTAAAACCCTCCCAAATTAAAAGTGTTTGCTGCTATAAACTAGTGGATCTGAGATTATTTATGACAAACACCTTAACTAAATATTAGACCGTCCAAGATAACATAATGATTTTAGGAAGCTGATTCTCGGGCTTCCCCGGTGGCACAGTGGTTAAGAATCTGCCTGCCAGTGCAGGGGACACGGGTTCAAGCCCTGGTCCGAGAAGATCCCACATGCTGCAGAGCAACTAAGCCTGTGCGCCACAACTGCTGAGCCTGTGCTCTAGAGCCTGTGAGCCACAACTACTGAAGCCCGCACGCCTAGAGCCTGTGCTCTGCAACAAGAAAGCCACCACAATGAGAAGCCCGTGCACCGCAATGAAGACTAGCCCCTCTCTGCAACTAGAGAAAGCCCGCGTGCAGCAACGCAGACCCAACGCAGCCAAAAATAAATAAATAAAACAAATAAATTAAAAAAAAAAAAAGCCAATTATTACTAGGGAAATTTTCATTTTACTTTCCCAATCATTTTAACACAAAATAGTAAATAATATCAGACAACATAACTCAAGTTTGAGAGGGGAAAGTCTGAAATTCATTTGCCTACGCCACTGGGTACAAATATGCAATGCATGGACATTAAAATAACAAAGAAGAGTCTCAGTCCTTCCGTGGCTGGAATCAATTCAGTAACCTCCCATTTCTTTTGGATTGCAAATCTGTGACCAATTTTTTTGGCCCAACTTTTTTGAAGGACCCAGTGCCTCCCTCACCAAAGAAGATGTAGGAAAACTGGAAGCGATCACATATCCTAGGAGACAAGTGTTGCCAAATGAAAGTGGAACATTGGGTTTTCAGCAAGTCTGAAGAACAATGCAATAATTGAGCTCTCTTTGCAAACTCAGGGCATTGATGTACTCTTTGTAGAGACATTTTAACCTAAGGCCAACTGTTCTTAGCCACAGCACTCCAGAAGAAAGTTGTCTCTTGGTTTAACTAAACCAACTCTATCTCCTCTACATTCTTTGTATATGCTTGGAAACACATACTACTTATAATGATTGCAAGATCCTCTTCTGTTGCCCAGACTGTGAGTTATAACCAAGTCCACTTTTTCCCGTACTAAAGAATTTCTTTCTCTAAATCAGCCTGAAAACCTCAATGATTGGACTTTAAAAATGTTAATTTTTTAATCAAACAAGCAAAAGAAAAAAACCCAAACAAAACAAAAAGCACTGCATTCAGAGAGAGGAAATAAAGCAGATATAATGAACAAGCTATAAACAGTAAAACAAGTATTACCTGTACTTCTTTTCTTTCAGAAAACTTACGATGCTTTCTGTATCATTATTTCTCATAGTATCCACATGATAGTTGGGTCTGAGGGACAACGGTCACTGTGTCTGTTGATCGAATGGGATTACTTAAATAATCTATTTTGGGCTTAAATCAGAAAAAGTAAGTTTATCAATTTTTCAGCCCAATGAGTTATTGATTTTGCCTTAAATGAAAATACAATCACCCCAGGGGGGATCACAGAAAAAACAGATGGGATTATGTTTTTGTGAAGTTAATAATTTGGCTTCTTTTCAGAGGACTTATATAGGTTTTCACAGAATCCATGCAATCTGCGATCTGACAGTTCAGCTCTGTTGATAGAAGTGTGAATAGGTCATATTAACTATGGCGTCTACACAGTTGCATGTAATCGATTTTGTTCCTTTTAGAAGTTGAAATACTTCAAAGAGTTCATGCTCAGAGACTCTGACACTGGTAAATAATATTATAACTAGCATTAATTGGGTGGTTACTTTATATGAGACACCTTGCTAAGTGTTTTATCTGCGTTATTTTATTCTCTCCTCACAACGACCCAGTGAAGTATGCCCAGTTAACTTGTATTTTATATATGAAGAAACTGAGCTTACAGAGGTTTGATAACTTGTACAATCGAAGGGTTTGTTTGGGTTTTTTTCAAATGAATTCACTAGTAATTATTCAGATTTGGGGACTTTTTTCTATTGTATTTCAAATCCCTTTAGAACACTTTATAGTTAAGTTGACTCTAGTGTTTGATGGTTGATCAGGCTGTATCCCCTTTGCTTTTTCTCATAGAAATACACAGATTGCTAGGCTGTGGCACAGCTGAGATTTGAAACTGGTATGTGTTTCCACTACCAGAGCCCTGGCCTGTTATGTCAGGTGGTCTCCCACTACTAAAACACAAAACATAATTAGGTGGAAGACACTGTGCTGGGTGCTTCCTTAAAAAATTGAAGAATTATCATAATGATCCAGCAATTCTGCTTCTAAGGATGTACCAGGTGAAAACAGGGACTTGAACAGATACTTGTACACCCGTGTTCACAGCAGCATTATTTATGGTAGTCAAAAGGTAGAAACAACCTAATGTTCACTGATGAATGAAAGAATAAACAAAATGTGGTATCTGCATACAGTAGAGTATTATTCAGCCTTAAAAAGGAATGAAATTCTGATACATGCTACAGTATGGATGAACCTTGATAACTGAAATAAACCAGACCCAAAAGGACAGATATTACATGATTCCACTTATATAAGGTACCTAGAATAGTTAAAATCATAGAGACAGAGTAGAACGGTGGTTGTCAGGGGCTGCGGGGAAGGGGGAATGGGGAGTTACTGTTTAATGGGCACAAAATTGCAGTTTGGGAAGATTAAAAAGTTCTATGGTGGTGGTGATGGTTGTCCCCAAATGTGAATATACTCCATGCCACTGAACTGTACACTTAAAAATCGTTAAAATGGTACACTTTATTATGTATTATACACAATAAAAAATGTAACTAGGACTTGGGTTTGCCCTAAGCCACAAAAGAAAACAATATCATATGAGGTCTACTTTGTAAAAACTCACTTAACAGTAATTAAATAAGCAAGCCTTCTGCTCTTCCACAGCAGCTGTAAAGCTTATACTTTGTTTTCACTAAATAAAGATCAACATAAGTAACTGACAGGATGATCTCAAGATCAGTATCAGATGGAACAGCATGAAACACAAAGTGTCAGGACAAATTCCAGCAAGAACAGCTTATCTCAAGGGACATCCACTAACATCTTATTCCTTAATTACCTTCAAAGTGAACCAAAACTTTTTTTCCATGAGAAAGAAATCTTGAAATATTACTTGGGAAAATGGGTACACATTTTCTCCTCAAATCTATATACTGGGAATAGTAAACACTTTGAAGGAAATATTAGATACGTTTCCATCACATTTTGGGATTCTTTTCAGCAATATATTAAAAAGAATTAAATTGGTTCATTTAAGTACCCTAGATTCTGGCCCCATTTGATTATTTATATAAAAATAGATCAAAATGATATAGGCATTTATGTTCTTGGATTAGTCAGTGCTTTTTGTTGTTGTTTCTTGGTCAGAAGCCTCACAGCAATCAAATAAAGTTTCACCTTGTGCTCAATCCAGGCCTATGAAAGGAGCCAAATCACCTTTATAGGATTTACTGATTAAAAAAAAGTAAATAACTGGAATTTCATACTTTTCGTCCCCAAAACTCAATGATCTTGTAAACAAGTTAATACGGCAATTAAATGCGATGCCTTTCAGGACTTCCCTGGTGGTGCAGTAGTTGGGAGTCCACTTGCCATTGCAGGGGACTGGGGTATGACCCCTGGTCTGGGAAGATCCCACATGCCTCAGAGCAGCTAAGCCCGTGCACCACAACTACTGAGTCTGCGCTCTAGAGCCCGCGAGCCACAACTACTGAGCCCGTGTGCCGCAACTACTGAGCCTGCGTGCCACAACTACTGAAGCCCGTGCGCCTGGAGCCCGTGCTCCACAACGGGAGAGGCCACCGCAATGAGAAGCCAGCGCACCACAACGAAGAGTAGCCCCTGCTCGCCACAACTAGAGAAAACCCGCACGCAGCAAAGACCCAACGCAGCCATAAATAAATAAATAGATAAATAAATTTATTTTAAAAATATCGCTTTCATAATATACAAACTCATCCTCATCGAAATGTGAAGACACAGGCAACTGGTTGTTTCCGATTTTGTCATTATTTGGACTTTTTCCTGTGCCTGAACTGTTCTTCTGTTATTACATGAGTGGCTTCCTCACCTTTTTCAGCCTTTACCTCAGATGTCACCTCGTCAGAAAGGCCAACCCCGGGCACACCCTATCTGAAGTGGTCTCCTTACCATCACCTGTCCCTCTCCATAAGATCCCTCACAGTCACTTCCTTGGTGGTACTTTAACACTATCTGAAGTTATCTGGTTTATGTATTTGTGAACTAGTTTATTGTTTGCCTCCCATGATTAGAATACGAGCTCCACAAGGGCAGGGGAAGGGCCATCTTCTCTCCTACTCTGTTCCTCACATCTAGCAGAGGGACATCTAGCAGAGTGATGGGCTTATAGTAGACGGGGTTGCCTTTCTGCTTCTGCCTTGCAACTGTGTGTGTGAACGGACTCAGAGCTTCATCCCTGGGAAGTGCAGACATACTGTTAGGCTCAGCTCTTCTCTCTAAGGGTGCTGCTGTAGGCTCATCTCATTGGCCTGGCGGACAGGACCACAAAAAGTGGTGACCTAGAGGGTGTTAAGAAAGATCTCCTTGCTCATTAAGCCTAACTTCACTCCAACCTAGTTTTCCCAGAGCCCCTTGAAGGTACTTATAAAGTGCTACCTGATTTCCCATAATCCCTTGGGACAGTTGCTTTCTTGGGCACTCCATGGGACCAAGGGCTGGCTGGATTAAAGATTTAGACATCTCTGTATTTTCTCATTATCATGTTACCCTAATACCTTAAAACAATACATACCCCTAGCAGGTAACAAGCACGAAGCTGGCCTCTCTTACCTCTTCTGTTCTCTGAGGACCAGCCTCATGCACATTAGTTTTGAATCTGTAGGGAGCACAGGGAACCAAACAAATGAAATGTAAGCCTTCTTGCCTTCCCATTTTAGAGATGGAAGAATCAAGGAACATCCCTGGCCTCTAGATCCTTGACTTTACAACTTGATAAAGCAAAGCAAGGCAACAGATATGAGTGGGAAAAAGTTTTCTTAAGACCATTTTCAAACTATATAATTTCAGGGTTCCTATGAGAATATTTTGTATAGGTAGTCACGATGCACCTCTAAACTGATAGTGAATAGCTGGCAACAGGCATGTTGATTGGTTAGACATGTTTTTTAAAGGGTCCAACCAAAGAGTCAAAAATCAAGATTGCAGCAGACTTCTGTTTGTCTCCCAGCCATGGTAAATAGCTAATTGTCCCCTTCTTTTGTAACAAAACACAACTCCTTGTATTTAGAAGATTCATGGCCACACAAGATAACTAACTAAATTTCCCAGTCTCCTTTGTAGTGAAGCATGTGAGTGAAAGTGACAAGCAAGAGGCAGATCATATCCTTAAAAGAAGTGGGCTCGGTGTCCCCACTCTTCCCCTTCCCACTGGCTGGAATGTGGATGTGGTGGTGAGCCATCCTGAGGCATGAGGGTGACAGTAACACTCTAGGGCAGGGAAGGGAAGGAAAGAAGCCAGCTTGTCAGAGCCAGAGTCCCTAACCCTTCGCAGCCACATCTCACCTGAATTACTTATGCCTAGATTGTTACGTGAGAAAGAAAAACACTACCATCTTCTTTATGCCACTGTTATTTGTAGTTTCTGTTTGAGCAAACTTTCCTTGATGATTCAGATGCTGCTTCCTAATTTTTGCAAGGTGCCTTTAGGATCTCAAAATGATAAACTTTTGGAGTTGAAAAAGACCTTCAGGGTTACTACCCTCTCTCACTTGATGAGGAAACTGAAGGTAAATAAACTTCTTGAGCACACAGGTAGCTGGTAATAGGACGAGCGTTCAGATCTCCCGGATTTCAGTTCATTGTTCTTTTTCTCTGTGGTCCATTTAGCAGAACTCCCTGGAAATGACTGTGAGGGCTGCCTCTGGGGGGCCTGGATAACTTACTAGCTAGGACCTAGGGCCACCTTTTTCCCAGGCAACCTATAAACAGTCTATGCCTACAAGGCTGCTGTAAAGTTTCCCTTTTCTCCAATAAAACTGATCCTTTTTCCTATGACTCAGCATTGTGGAATTTGGCTAGGACCCTGGAACATGCTAATCAGAAGCTCAGAAGGCACCAACCTGCTTGCCTGACTCCACTGTATAATATTATGAGTATCAATTATCATTCATATGCAACTTGATAATATAAGAATTTTTCTATAACAACTAGCAATAGGGGTAACTTCAGCTGTCAAGGGAACAAATAAATCATTTTGTTTCAAGGTCTTCTATCCACCAGGTGACAACCCATAGCTCCCTTTGGACAAAGGGCATTGGTAGAGTTGTGATTAAGAAAGCTGTATGATATCACTTATATGCGGAATCTAAAAAGAAACTATACAAATGAACTTATTTACAAAACAGAAACAGACTCATAGATGTAGAGAAAGAACTTATGGTTACCGGGGGAAAGGGATAGTTAGCGAGTGTAGGATTGACATGTACACACTGCTATATTTAAAATGGATAACCAACAAGGATCTACTGTATAGCACAGGGAACCCTGCTCAATATTATGTAACAACCTAAATGGGAAAAGAATTTGAAAACGAATAGCTACATGTATATGTATAACTGAATCACTTTGCTGTACACCTGAAACTATCACAGCACTGTCAATCAACTATACTCCAATATAAAATAAAAAGTTAAAAAAAATTTTAAAAATCTAATATATCACTTTTCTAATTAAAAAAAAAGTTGTCCAAGGTCCCATGGAAAGTGGAAGGTAAAAATCCAGCTCTTAGCATACCAGGTCCTCAGGCTTACCCTTGCAGTTCTTTTTTTTTTATTTTAAGGTCTTACATGACAGTTTACTTATGAAACAAGGAGCTTATACTTGAATTTTGCAAACTATGTTTATATACAATTATCGCACGTTTCTCACCATCGTCATTTTCATCAAACACCGGTGGTTTCCTTGAAGTGTTGGCTCCCATGGTCAAGTCTGCCCAGACCTGGATCCTCCAGTTACATTATCCCAGCAGAAACATTCAGCTTCACTCAAAAGAGAACCGGAAACCTTAGCTAGATATCTAGGAGAGAAAAAGAAACAGTATCCTTATGATATGGTGTACTCTAGGTACCCTGATTATAGACGATGGCCGAAAATTAACCTCATCTATGCCCCTGCAGTGGAATTTTTTTGTTCTTGAAAATAATAATTTCAGAGAAAACAGAGAAAATCAAGCATCTGGGAGTACCCACTACATGGCCTCGTCAGAAGTGGACCTGGACTTACAAGAAAGGAGGAATGCAAAATATTTTTCTGAGTGTGAAGGCAAGTTTAAAATGAGGTCAGCAATACTTTATTTAACCACTATAAACTAAAATATATTTTATTGTGACTCTCCATGTCTTTGAGAAAATATGTTAATTTTAAACATTTTTTTGATGTGTGATCAACAACTTATTTTTTTAGTCATGAAAAGACATACCCCTCTTTCCTCCTACCCTGGAAGTTACTACAACATCAAAGGAACAAGTTCTGAGTTTGGTCTTGATCATACCAGCAAGTCGCTGAGTTTCATGGAACACATTACTTTTTTTTTTTTTTAAATATATTTATTTATTTTTGGCTGTGTTGGGTCTTTGGGCTTTCTTCATTGTGGTGCGCAGGCTCCTCGTTGTGGTGGCTTCTCTTGTTGCAGAGCACAGGCTCTAGGAACACGGGCTTCAGTAGTTGTGGCACGTGGGCTCAATAGTTGTGGCTCGCAGGCTCTGGAGCGCAGGCTCAGTAGTCGTGGCGCACGGGCTTAGTTGCTCCACGGCATGTGGGATCTTCTCGGACCAGGGCTCGAACCCGTGTCCCCTACACTGGCAGGCGGATTCTTAACCACTGCGCCACCGGAGAATTCTGGAACACATTACTTTTTTTCCTTTCCCTGAACTTGAAGATCATAAAAGTCCTTACCTCAAAGACAAATTAAATGTGATTTCATGTGATAAGTAAAGTCTTTTCACAGCACAAGTGCTTGATAATTGCAGGCCACTAGGGAGCCCAAATTGAACGACATAGGTGAGAGCTAAAAAGCCCTGAAAGTTGTGTATTTATGGCTTTGTTCATTTTTAAACATAAATTACTTTCTTGGAAACTGGTAAGGAGAGGCAGCATCCAGAGTTCTGGTTCTAAAACTGACACTGATAACGGCTTTGGCTCAATGACCTAATCTCTCATCTCTTAAATGGGAGAAACAGCAATGCCTTCTGTAGGAATAACAAGCTCAGATGCCCACAAGAGCCAGAGGGAAATGCAAGTAATTGAGCTGGACCAGGTGGAAGACATTACTGCCTGCTGGCGACACTGGTGACCTAGTGAATCCAGGCTCCATCTAAAAGATGTCACTGCTCTTGGATCTAAAAGATTGTTGCTAAGTGGAAACATGGGCCCAGGGGCCAGATCTTCAGATTTACCCAAAAGAGGGTCAAGATCCAGATGTTATATAAAATTATATTTAAAAGTTCGTTTTATGTAAAGCAACTATACTGCAATAAAAATTAATTTTTAAAAAAGTTTGTTTTAGCTATATGGCTTGAGCAAATCTCATGTACAGGACAAATATGGCTCATGGCGTATAGTTAATGAGAATCTGTATGAGGCAGCTAGCACCACGCCTGGCACATAATTTGCAAAGAATTAATATTAGCTATTGCTATTTTATTAGTAGTGGGTATTTCCTTATCACGTATTATTTTCCTTTAAATTTGACACCTGTTGATTTCCTCTTGGAGTTTTTGCATGTGAAGGAAATACAGATTGGAGTCAGAATTGAAAAAAGTATCCCACGTGAACCTGGGCTAAGGATGAGTTATTGAAAAGGAACTAGAGGAGCCCCGGAGCAAATCGAGAAGAAAAGCTCCTTTTCCTATTAGGGGAGATGTAAGTAAAGCCTTCATTTGGAAGGCAGACTCATTAAGGAAATGCGGCTTGTCATACTGAAAGCCAACTGCTGGCAAAGTGCCTTCTGGACTTTAAAAAGAATCATTAAATGGAGAGCAAAGACAGAGTCAGCAATTAGGAAGCAAGTGATTAAATGGTATGGGGGAAGGGAGAGAGGGGCAGGAGGTAACAGGTGTCTGGAGGAAGCTCAGAGGGGATGATGGAGATCAGGAAGATAGAAAGAACTCAACTATATCTCTGGGCAAAAAACAAAGGGCTTTTAATGCCAGTGGAAAAGAGGATGAGGAAGAAGCAGGTGGGATGCCCTTAGTGTTTCCTTGTGGGCTAGGGAGAAGCAAATGGGGTGCCCTGTGTGTTGCATTACTGCATTTAGAGTCCTGAATAAGTGGGAAATAGTGTCAGGGCTGAGCCACAGATGACATTAGAGAGGCTCAGTCCTAAAGAGAGTATCAATTTGGAGCAGCTGCAGTTGTTAATACTACGGACTGGGGCTATGTTCTCTTTAATTTTGTGCGTAAAACCTCGGTACATGTAGTTTTCACACCACACCCCAATCCTGTCTTTCTTAGATTTTTCTTCACACCTCAGGATTTTCTCAAGTAGCCCATCTTCCTGCAACACAAGATGTACCGAGCACTGACCTTGCAAGTTGTCAAGTCAGAAAGAGAAAGAGGAATATTATCACAATTTGCCGTATTTCTGAGTTGCATTCTGATGTGTAGACAATTTTGTTTACCAAATATCCGGTGATTTTTTTTTTTAGCGGGAAGAAAATATGTAAACAAATTTTGTGTATGTTTGGGGGATGAGCAGGCTTGGACTATTGGGTGGTTGTTTCTCCACTGCACTTAATACTCTTAATCCAGGCTAGAATGGTCTTTATTTTTTTCTCCCTTCGTGGATAAACAAATTGGTAGCTTTCCCTCATATCCAGAAAGAAATCAACGTTTTTCTGGCAGGCAACTGGAGACACATCTTTTCCGTTCCAGTGAATAGGGCCCAGCAGAGCTATAGGCCTCTTTCCTGACCTGATATGAACTCTGCAGTGTTACATAACCACTTTTTGAGATGTCAAGCAGACAGTCACCACCCATGGAAATGAACATCCTAAACAGAACATATAAGAGAAACAGCAATGTGTCTTATAGGAGCACAAAGAGTTTCCCGATTCTACCTTGACCTGGCCGCTTATCAGATTATTAACTGCAGATGACATTTGAGCTTTGGCCTATACTTTTGGGGGATGTCAACAGGTGAGCTGCTCCAAGCAGCTAAGGCTCCCTAGGTAAAGAGGTGTCTTCTTCAGGAAGAACCTATGTTGTGATGCAAGAAAGTTGTAACTTCTGACAGAACTGTCTAGTTTTATTGTCACAGCATATGCATAGACATAATTTATTTTGTTTGCATTTGAAAAACAGAACTACTTAAGCTGAGACAAATTTAGAAATGTGAGAAAGAAAGAAACTATCCTGAAAAAGACCCAAGTTACAACCACTTGCAGTTAAGTATTGTTTATATTTCATCAACTTCTGCTTCATCATTTTTATATATTAAAACCATAGGTAAATAGTTTTTCCACCTCAGTCCTCATGCCAAATTAATTCCCCTTTCATACTTCCCCAAAACAGCCACAATTGTGAATCTGGTATACATTTTACAGTCCACTTTCTACGATTTTACACACACGACATGTCTTTTAAAGTAAGTCACCTAAATGACATCATATAGTAGGTATATTTTGCATCTGACTGTAATCATTACCATTATACTTGTGCGATCTAGCCACGCTGATCTCTACAGCTCTGACTTCTGCTTTTTAAGCGCTGCATAGCAGTCCATTGTGTGAATCCTCGGCACTTTGTGTAAAAACGTTCAAGTCCTTCAGCTTAGGGGGGAAAAATCCTGGTGGAGATGAAGCCAACCATCAAAGGCAGTGTTGGCTTGTTTTGAGACCGGTTAAGAGAAACAAGCAGAAATACCTCCTCCCGTACTTGTCTCCACCCAGCAAATATTTATTGAAGTCTGTCCGCATCTGGACCCGAGTCAGAGGCTGGGGGACAAAGTAGGGTACAAAATAGCTAAGAAGTTAGGAATGGTCCCAGCCCTGTCAGATTGTAGTGGGTCATCCTGACGGCCTGCCTTTATATTTCTCTTCCGTTTTAACTTCCTAGGTTCCCAACAGTGCCCTTAGTATGCAGGTTTACTTAAAAGGAAAAAATCTAGACCATCACTCACCTAGATCTCGGCTCTCGCTTCACGCCTTCCGAGAAGCTCAGACTGGTGCTTCCACCCGGGGAGCAGAAGCTAAAAGATCAACTCCGAGAAACGAGGAGCAAGCAGGGGAAGGCACCTACCTGCCTGGGCGTTCCAGCGGCCGCCAGCGCGGGGCGTGGTGAGGCGGGCTGGCACCAGCAGCTGCTGAGGGGTCCGAGCGTAGGCAGAGGTCGCAGCTCCTCCGGGAGGGGTGGTTCCGGGGTCGGGGCAGGGGTGGGGAGCAGCCGGCCGGCGGGCGGTCCCGGGCGCAGTGCTCTGCGGGATCGGCCTGGGCAGTCTCCAGGGCTCCGAGTTCCGCCAGGGCGAGGGCGAGGCGGGAGGGCGGCGCTGCGAGCTGGCGGCGGGTCCCGCGGCGCATTGGCCGGATCCGGAGCCGCAGAGACGCAGAGCGCGACCCAACTTCCCCGACAGAGACCCAGTTCCCCTGAAGTGACCCCTTCCCCCACCCCCTACCATCTCCCACTCAAGATACCCGGGCAGCGCCGCCGAGGATGGTGGATATGGAGGTGGCGGATAGGAGCCTGCAGATCTCAGATGAGGAGAGGCACGATTTCCTTTAAGACTTCCTAGGGGTGTTAGGAAGACCCAAGAGAGGGTTGAGAATTTTAAAGATCCTTGCAGATTTCCTCGTTTTACGGCTGGGGAAATTGAGACACAGAGAAGAAAAATACTTGTCCAGTGTAACATAATTAATGGAGAGAGCCTTTTCTAGACCCGGGTCTCCTGGCTCCCAGCCCCCATTTTTAACATCAATCCCACTGCAAGTTTCTTTGTTCTCTCCCGTGGCAGCTCCTGTACTTCCCTTTTGTAATAATCAACACGATTGAAATAACTTCTTACTGTTTTCTCTCTAACTCTAGAGTCACACACACTTAAGCCATCAGAGAATTGGCATATAGGTTTCTTACTGAAATTGCCAGGGTGAGATGGTGGGCAGTGGTGAGGCGAGGGTGAGGGGGGAGACACCGGAGGGTGTAAGTCTAGTCTGGGAGTGATGTGGGAACAGCTTCTATCCAAGTCCAGCGTTTCGCTGCAATGTGGAAATACCAGCTCTGCGTTGCCAAATATTCAGATTTTAAAAGGGAGGCGAGACACGAGAACTTCTGTGAAATCTCGCATCATTTATAAACATTGGCAAGTTTTAAAAATGTTAAAAACTGTGTTGGTCCAACAAAATGTGTCTGTGGCTGAAACGTACTTTTCAGACTCCCACTTTTTGATCTGTCTAGATGTAAACTTGCACAGAGTGCAAGAACCACCTTGGCTTTGATCACCTTGTTTAGTACTAGCTCATACAATGGTGTCTAATGTATCTTAAATATCTGCTGAAATTGTTGAAGCTGTTGGTGGCTCACCTTATAGTCAAGAGCCCCATAATTTACTCAAACAAATATTTCAGAGTAATTATCTTGTTTTATTATGACTTAGCCCCTTTCATCTTCTTTCTATTACCTCAGCCATGGGCTACATTCTATCCTAGTAATGTTCAAGGTTGGAATAACCTTGAACTTCAACTGGCCCACTCTCTCCTTTACCAATGGGGGTCCTGAGGAAGGAATTTGCCAAAAGTCACACAATGAGTTGGTGGCAGAACTCTGTAGAACCTTACTTTATATTGCCAACTCCTTATGAAAACCTGTTTGAGAGAGGATCTGATGATATAAATGAACATTTAAAATGGAATTTGCCTCAAGTTCCAAAAGAGGGCAACCTAGTTTAGAAAAAAAGAAAAGAGAATTTTTAAGGAATCATTTTGGGGAGAGGGTATTATTTTTAAGGCACAAATCAGACACCTGATTGAAAATACATTTTTTTTGTGTGTTTTTTTTTTAACATCTTTATTGGGGTATAATTGCTTTACAATGGTGTGTTAGTTTCTGCTTTATAACAAAGTGAATCAGCTATACATATACATATGTTCCCATATCTCTTCCCTCTTGCGTCTCCCTCCCTCCCACCCTCCCTATCCCAACCCTCCAGGCGGTCACAAAGCACCAGGCTGATCTCCCTGTGCTATGTGGCTGCTTCCCACTAGCTATCTACCTTACGTTTGGTAGTGTATATATGTCCATGCCTCTCTCTCACTTTATCACAGCTCACCCTTCCCCCTCCCCATATCCTCAAGTCCATTCTCCAGTAGGTCTGTGTCTTTATTCCTGTCTTACCCCTAGGTTCTTCATGACATTTTTTTTTCTTAAATTCCATATATATGTGTTAGCATACGGTATTTGTCTTTCTCTTTCTGACATACTTCACTCTGTATGACAGACTCTAGGTGCATCCACCTCATTACAAATAGCTCAATTTCGTTTCTTTTTATGGCTGAGTAATATTCCATTGTATATATGTGCCACATCTTCTTTATCCATTCATCTGTCGATGGACACTTAGGTTGCTTCCATGTCCTGGCTATTGTAAATAGAGCTGCAGTGAACACTGTGGTACATGACTCTTTTTGAATTTTGGTTTTCTCAGGGTATATGCCCAGTAGTGGGATTGCTGGGTCATATGGTAGTTCTATTTGTAGTTTTTTAAGGAACCTCCATACCGTTCTCCATAGTGGCTGAACCAATTCACATTCCCACCAGCAGTGCAAGAGTGTTCCCTTTTCTCCACCTTCTCTAGCTTTTATTGTTTGTAGATTTTTGATGATGGCCATTCTGACTGGTGTGAGATGATATCTCATTGTAGTTTTGATTTGCATTTCTCTAATGATTAATGATGTTGAGCATTCTTTCATGTGTTTGTTGGCAGTCTGTATATCTTCTTTGGAGAAATGTCTATTTAGGTCTTCTGCCCATTTTTGGATTGGCTTGTTTGTTTTTTTGTTATTGAGTTGCATGAGCTGCTTATAAATTTTGGAGGTTAATCCTGTGTCAGTTGCTTCATTTGCAAATATTTTCTCCCATTCTGAGTGTTGTCTTTTGGTTTTGTTTATGGTTTCCTTTGCTGTGCAAAAGCTTTGAAGTTTCATTAGGTCCCATTTGTTTATTTTTGTTTTTATTTCCATTTCTCTAGGAGGTGGGTCAAAAGGATCTTGCTGTGATTTATGTCATAGAGTGTTCTACCTATGTTTTCCTCTAAGAGTTTGATAGTTTCTGGCCTTACATTTAGGTCTTTAATCCATTTTGAGCTTATTTTTGTGTATGGTGTTAGGGAGTGATCTAATCTCATACTTTTACATGTACCTGTCCAGTTTTCTCAGCACCACTTATTGAAGAGGCTGTCCTTTCTCCACTGTACATTCCTGCCTCCTTTATCAAAGATAAGGTGACCATATGTGGGTTTATCTCTCGGCTTTCTATCCTGTTCCATTGATCTATCTTTCTGTATTTGTGCCAGTACCATACTGTCTTGATTACTGTAGCTTTGTAGTATAGTCTGAAGTCAGGGAGCCTGATTCCTCCAGCTCTGTTTTTCGTTCTCAAGATTGCTTTGGCTATTCGGGGTCTTTTGTGTTTCCATGCAAATTATGAAATTTTTTGTTCTAGTTCTGTGAAAAATGCCAGTGGTAGTTTGATAGGGATTGCATTGAATCTATAGATTGCTTTGGGTAGTAGAGTCATTTTCACAATGTTGATTCTTCCAATCCAAGAACATGGAATATCTCTCCATCTATTTGTATCATCTTTAATTTATTTCATCAGTGTCTTATAATTTTCTGCATACAGGTCTTTTGTCTCCTTAGGTAGGTTTATTCCTAGATATTTTATTCTTTTTGTTGCAGTGGTAAATGGGAGTGTCTTCTTGATTTCACTTTCAGATTTTTCATCATTAGTGTACAGGAATGCCAGAGATTTCGGTGCATTAATTTTGTAACCTGCTACTTTACCAAATTCATTGATTAGCTCTAGTAGTTTTCTGGTAGCATCTTTAGGATTCTCTATGTATAGTATCATGTCATCTGCAAACAGTGACAGCTTTACTTCTTCTTTTCCTATTTGGATTCCTTTTATTTCCTTTTCTTTTCTGATTGCTGTGGCTAAAATGTCCAAAACTATGTTGAATAATAGTGGTGAGAATGGGCAACCTTGTCTTGTTCCTGATCTTAGTGGAAATGCTTTCAGTTTTTCACCATTGAGGATGACGTTGGCTGTGGGCTTGTCATATATGCCCTTTATTATGTTGAGGAAAGTTCCCTCTATGCCTACTTTCTGGAGGTTTTTTATCATAAACGGGTGTTGAATTTTGTCAAAAGCTTTCTCTGCATCTATTGAGATGACCATATGGTTTTTCTCCTTCAATTTGTTAATATGGTTTATCACATTGATAGATTTGTGTATACTGAAGAATCCTTGCATTCCTGGAATAAACCCCACTTGATGATGGTGTATGATCATTTTAATGTGCTGTTGGATTCTGTTTGCTAGTATTTTGTTGAGGATTTTTACATCTATGTTCATCAGTGATATTGGCTTGTAGTTTTCTTTCTTTGTGACATCCTTGTCTGGTTTTGGTATCAAGGTGATGGTTGCCTCGTAGAAGGAATTTGGGAGTGTTCCTCCCTCTGGTATATTTTGGAAGAGTTTGAGAAGGATAGGTGTTAGTTCTTCTCTAAATGTTTGATAGAATTCGCCTGTGAAGCCATCTGGTCCTGGGCTTTTGTTTGTTGAAGATTTTTAATCACAGTTTCAATTTCAGTGCTTGTGATTGGTCTGTTCATATTTTCTATTTCTTCCTGATTCAGTCTTGGCAGGTTGTGCATTTCTAAGAATTTGTCCATTTCTTCCAGGTTGTCCATTTTATTGGCATAGAGTTGCTTGTAGTAGTCTCTCATGATCTTTTTTATTTCTGCAGTGTCAGTTGTTACTTCTACTTTTTCATTTCTAATTCTGTTGATTTGAGTCTTGTCCCTTTTTTTCTTGATGAGTCTGGGTAATGGCTTTTATATAACATCTGGTAGTTTCCAAAACACTTTGATTGTCTTCATGGCATTGGAGATGCACTATAGATTTATTGGACCCCTATTATTATCTCCCCCTTTTCCCTAGTAGATAATGATATCCATTTTATCACTGAGAAAACTGAGATTGCAATAAAGTAGATTGAGACTAGAAGTGATGTCTCTGGAAGCCTCTTTTTGGTCCTGGCTTGCATAAGGGATTTTGGAATCAGGCAGCCTTCTACCCAAATGTGAGCTCCACCTCTTAATATCTCTGAGATGTTTGCCAAGTCACTTAAAGGTCCTAAGTCTCAATTTCCCAATTTTAGTAAAGAGGATAATGGTCATTCCTATCAGCTATGTTTAATGGGAGATTTAATGAGACAATGTATATATAATAATGCACTTAGCATGGTGCTAAGCAGCACAGAGTAAGCACGCAGAAACTGGCAACTGTTAAGCCTGTCATTTTAATTAGCAGGCTGCCAGGTTCTGCCCTAATACTTCTCAGGTATCTTCTATAAACCATTCTTCTGTCAGTATACTCACTTCTGCTTAAAATGAAACTACTCATCAGTCCTAATGTATTTAGTCGTGTAAAGGCTTGGCATACATGGGTTTTATAGAAAAAATAGTGATTCTTGTATCATATATAGTCTATCAAATGCAGGTCTGTTTCAAAGAGCTGATTGTGTTTTACCCTTTTATATATTGTTCATACTCTCTTGTCTGTATTCCTATCTTAAACATAGCTGTTTAAGGAGACTGCCATAAAGCAGTTACTTGGGAGACTAACCAGGCCAGATACTTATGACAATCTTTGGAGCCACCCAGTGGAGAGGAGAATGAAGTGACCAGTAAACCAGTGAGGAAGTCTTGTCCAGATAGATATCCCGAATTTGAAAACTTTCTTTTCTTTAAGTCAAGACTTACAACACAAGCGCTAATACCACACCAATCCAACCATTCCATTCTTGGCTTGAAGCTGTCCACTGGGTTCCACAGCATTGAGAATAAAGTGACACTTTTATCTAGTCCATTCCCTGCCAACTGGTCCAACTTCATCTTGGACCAGTGTTCTGCTCATTCCACTCCAGCCACCATGGCTTTCCGCAGACCATGCTAAGTGTGTCCCAAGCCCAGGACATTTGAATGACTCTTATTTATGCATGAACATGGTTCTGGACTCCTCATTATTCAGCTGTAAGTTCACCTTTCTCTAGTTCAGGGAGACCTTCCCTCAATTTCTTACCTGAAGTTGTTTCCCTGCCACTCTCTCCATTCCCTACCATGTAGTCTAATTTCTTCCATCTTATCACTCATTACAAACTATAATTAATTTGCTTATGTAAGTTCTTTGCTATGCTTTCCCCCACTGAATGCAGGCTCCATGGGGGAAGGAACATCTGTCTTATCCACCATTATACATCCAGTGTTGAACCAGTGTTTGGTAAATAGAAAGTGTTTAATTAAAGAAATGCTTGTCTATTTCCACCATTTTTTTCACTTCTTAGTCCAGGAGGAAAATACAAAGAAGACATATTACACCTCAAAGCAGTAACCATTCCCGTGATGTAAATGGACATTTATTGGGCTCTATTTAAAACATACAAAGACAAGTAAGACATGCAGCTGGACATGAGAATATTGTGGTTTGGATGGAAGTGTAACTACAGCCTGAGATTGATAGGTGCCCAGTGGGAACCCCTTCTGCCTGAAGGTGTCAGAAGCTTCAGTTACTTGATCAGTGTCTTGAAGGATGAGTGGAAGGTCACTAGGTAGAGAGCAAGTCATTCCAAATCTGGAGACTGGAGGCATACAAAAGCACAATATCTGGGGAGACATATAAAAAGTGTAGTGTAGGTTTTCCCTGGTGGCGCAGTGGTTGAGAGTCCGCCTGCCGATGCAGGGGACACGGGTTCGTGCCCCGGTCTGGGAAAATCCCACATGCCGCGGAGCGGCTGGGCCCGTGAGCCATGGCCGCTGAGCCTGCGCGTCTGGAGCCTGTGCTCCACAACGGGAGAGGCCACAGCAGTGAGAGGCCCAAGTACTGAAAAAAAAAAAAAAAAAACAACAGAAAAACTGTAGTGTAATTGGAAAATAAGGAGTATAGTGGGAGTGAGAAAGGATGGAAGAAAGATCTGAGGAACTAAATATGCTATGGAAAAGAGCTTGAAATTTAAACATAATGGCAGTGGGAAGCCCTCAGACGTGTTAGGCAGGAAAATGGACCTCATTAAGTTAAGTTTTAGTAAGATTGCTCTGCCCTCTCCACATAAGACAAAGCTTTATTTTCTCTTGGTCTGACATGCAAATTATTCTCAGTTACTAAAAAGGTCAATTCTCTTTTGTAACAATAAGAAAATTCTCCTTAGTTATCAAATAAATCATAGATCCTAGCACAGTGTCTCAGATTGAGTAAGTTGGCAAATATTCGCTGAATGCAATTTAATGTTCAGTTTTACCTGGTTTATCCACTTCTGCCAATTTACTCACTTGTACAAACTGTGCAATAACCTGACATTTCTTTTAGCTATTATCCTTGCAAAGACCCTCCATTTTGTTTCTCAATTTCATTAAATGAGTTATATTCATAGTTTCTAAACAGCCTTTACAAATTCTGTAACCTCAAGCTCACGATTTATTTAACAACCCGTTACTGCAGAGTTTATCATTTGTCTACAGTGGGGACAACATCATGCCAGAAGCTGGAGCCACAAAGATAAATAAACAACCCCTGTTCTTGAGGAGCAAGCACTCTCGTGAGTGCACAGTATGTATCACGCCGTCTTCACCATTCAGCCTGTGAGTGTGACAGTTTAATTGAGGAGAAGGAAACAATAAGATGTGATGGGAACAGTTTATATTTATTGTCCAAAATAAAGAGATAGATATAGTATCAAATTGTTCCCTCATACATGCTTACTCAAAATAATTAACTGAAAAAGAGAAAGAGAGGAAAAATGGGTATGAGTTAAAGCACATGAGAAATGAATAGTTGTGGTGCCTACTGTATATATATCCGTGTGCTCATTTATTCCACAGCGTTCATTGAGGAGTGAATCATTTGATTGTTGTCCAGAAAACTTGCATTCTTGGTGAGAAAAAATTTTTTTAGCGTCAGACAGACCTGGGTTTGTTTCTTGAATTCACCGTCTAAAGCTTCCTGCCCTTGTGAAGTCATTTAGACTCAGAGTCTTTGTTTCTTGATCTGTACAATGTGGATGCTAGTAGCACATATTCCCAACGAGTATTGCAATGACTAAATGAGATAGTGCATGAAAGCACTTTTTGCCATGCATGGTGCAGAGAGATACCTAATAATTGCATTATTATTACTATTATTTCACCAAATGCCTCTCTTGTGTACAAAAGGTGTGAAAGAATGCCCATTGTTACTGGGCCCTCCTCAGCACTGTTGGTTTGGAAAGATCATCGTTGGGAGACATGGTTAGAACCCTGAACTAAATAGATACGTATTTTAAAGAGCTCATCGTCTAATAAAAATTCAGGCAAATTAGCTGGCAATTTCAGTCCAGGGTAATAGGGGCGTGATAACAGAAGTTAGAATGCTCCGCGAGTACATAAATGAAGCACACGGCCTAGTCTGGGGGTGTCAGCAAAGGTGTCACAGGAGCATAGTACCCACGCTCAGTCCTGAAGGTAAAGTACACGTTAGTTGTGCAAAGGGAAGGGGAAAAGAGTGCTCCAGCCTGAGGGAACAGCATGTGCAAAGCTGTGTGGGCAAGAGAGAGTGGGTTGTGTTCAGGGAAACCAAGGAGCATTAGTGTGGCCAGGTCGTGAAGGAGGAAAACACCGTCCACAGAGAAAACAGCAAGCGCGATAACCTGACAGAGGCAGTATGTACTCCTGTCACGACAAACCCGTAAACTCTGTGCTGCTATCTTCTGTTTTCAGAACAGAAAACAGAAACTCAAATGGTGTCGTAAGCTTCCCAAACTCCCAGCCCTGGTTTACTACAAAGTCAATATCCTTTTCATTACACTATAGGCTTCCTCTCTGTACGGCATATGTGTGTGCGTGTGCTTGTATGGATAAGTGCATGGGACACAATTTTAATCCCTTCTTATATCATAAATATAACGATCAAAAATATAACCTTAAAGAGAGAGCATTCCCATGAAGTTGTTTTAAAGCCAGAATATTTCAACCTGGCTTTTCTGATGCCAGCTACTCTTGTTATTCAACCAAACGATCTATGAATGACAGCTCGCAATGTGCAAAGGATTTAATCTCTTAAACAGTTTCTGTATATTATAAAGAAAGAAATGAGACAAACACAGCTTGACTTTGCTCTTTACATCATTAGTTTATACCTCACTCTTATGAAAGATTAGATAAAGCTGTTACTGTGAGGAGACGGAGTGATCTTATTTACCTATAAACAATTTAATTCCTTAAGTCACCGGTTCCCTCCTCAGGCCTTTACTGGCAACACACACACACACACACACACACACACACACACACACACACACACACACACACACACACACACACACACACACACACACACACACACACACACACACACACACACACACACCCTAAATAGCCATATATTAGAATATTCAGGAGCATGTAGGAACGGTCAGTAGACTTGGTATTTACCTAGATAATATAGCAAGTTAATAAGTACTCATCTACCATTTCCCCTCACGTTCCTTTATCTTGGTGTTTTTCTTGTTTATTTGGATGTCTTTGCAATGAGCTGGCCTTCCATATGACCCAGAAGTGAAGGGAATGACATGGAGTTGTGTTCTGACAATGGAAAAATACATCTGATGAAATTATATTTCTTTTTTTTAATTGCCTGAGGAGATATTAAAAATCTATTAATGTATAAATACATATTTTTCACATTTAGGGTGAATGTTAGGTTTCATTGGATTAATTTATGTGTTTTGTTTTGGACTCTTCTGCCTCCATTTGTGGATTTCTGGGGATAGTGTTTTTTTCCCTAAAATATTACCCTCTTTAGACACAAATGTTTCTCAGTTTAGCCTATCCATGCTGTAATTTGAGATATTTTCTCCCAGAGTTGTTGTGAATTTTTGTATTTTTGGAGGCTATTTCGATGAGAAGTTTAGAAAAGGCAAATAGGAAACATTCTAGAGTATAAATCAAACCAGGAAGTAGTGAAATATCTTCAAGTGTCTCTGAAATTAAGGGTAAAATGCTGTCCTTTACTCCTCTCAAAGCTCATCTCCGTTCAGCGCACATCGAAAAAAGCGTGCTGTGGTCCTCAAAGGCACCTGACTTGGTTTTCTAAAATTCTGATTTTTTCATCATTTTGTACACTGCTAGGTATGGAAGTGACTTACATTTTAATAGATTATAGTATTGAACTGTAGAAGAGGAATAGAAGAAAGAGGAATTGTGTATTTGGCTTTTTTTGTATCCTGAAGTTGTCCACATCTTCTGAATACTAGTTATATTCATGAAGCATTACTTCTGAATCAAACTTCTGTTGTATCATTGGTCTATGTAGTAATTTCAAATATACCTCATCTTTATTGTGGCACATCCATCCTTTGGTGAGTGCTGTTAATAGCTTGGTTTCTACAGGGAATGGCTCAGGACCTAGGGAATGGTGGTAAAGATTCCGCATTTTGAAAGGAGCCTTTTGGAAGAACTACATGCAGTACTTTGAAGGTAAATTACTAAAGCAATTTCAGTGTATTTGTCCTAATCAAAGAAGTATCTTTTCCAAAAGTGTCTGTAAATTGTTCAGATCAGCATGACACAAGTTCACAGTGACTTATTTCAAGTAATTTCCAAGTGTGAAACACTGTCATTTGGTGTACTTAAAGTCTATATGATTTTAGTGAAAATCCAAGAAAGAGTCTTATTATCCTTCCTTGCGTCTCCCTTGTTCTAAGTAGCAAGTAATAATAATGATGATGATGATAATGATTAATGAAGGAAAAGAAGAGAAATAGATTAAAACTAATACTACTTTAGCATTTTTTATGTGCCAAGCGCTGAGCCCAACACTTTACTTGCACCCTGTCATTCAATGCTAACAATTACCAATTTTCAGTCGAGAGTACTGGAGCTTAAAAAGGTCAGAGAGTTGGTGCAGAGTCACAGGATAGAAGCCCAAGTAGTCTGAGTTCGAGGTCTAGGCCTTTCACCACCATAAATGTTTTTCCTCTGTATGACACTTACAAATCTAGAATTAGAATGCTGGAGTTCCCTTGTCTTCTGAAACACTCTTTGCATTTAGCTCTGTACCTGGGGAGATGTCACTGGCCCATACCTAGGATCAGACTTTCCATCTGTTAAATGAAGAGGTTGGACTGGGTAGTTTCTATGGTCCCTTCTAATACTGTTATTCTGTGACCAGGGAGCAAGTACTGTGACCTATGGTTAGAGCAAACAGCCAACTCTGTTTGCCCCGGATTGAAAGGGTTACTGAGATGTGGGACTTTCAGTGCTGATATCAGGACAGTCTGGGGCAAACCTGGACTGTTTGTCACCTACTACAGTACCTGATCTTTTGACCTCATTATTCTGAGCGCAACCATTTTTTGGAGAATTCTTTGCACTCCTTTGGGACTTCCTGTATCTCAGATAAACCCTTGAAGAACTGGAGTGTAGAGTAGGTTATTCAAAGGGAGGTGGGCCTGCTTTTTCCTCCCCAGGCATGGTACGCTTGAGTGGTTGGGATAGTATCACCTTCCTTTCCTTTTACTTCAAAAGAGTGGTGGGCTGGTTTGTTTTGCAAATTTGCTTTTGCGCTGATACGTGAGGAGTGCACACTGACAAGATTACAGCAGTAGTATTCCATCTGAAGTGATCTCCACTGATGAAAGGAAATGGTTATGGAATAACTTCATGTTATTAAACACCTACTCTTCAAAAGGCATTTTGTGTGCACTAAATGAATTCTGAAAGCAGTGATTCCAAGTAGCTATTATTATCCACACTCTAAGGGCAAGGAAGCTGAGACTCAGAGAAGTTCAGTAACTTACTGAAATTCACAGCTAAATCTAAACTGGGATTTGAACACTGGCACCCCCAAGTTCAGAGTCCCTATTTTTCCCATGCAAATGGCGACTTCTGCTGTTCAAAACAGCTACAGTTTCTAGTTTCTTTGAATGTGAGTGCTGCTTTGATTCCACATGAAATACACTGAGATGTCTGGCTTCTTGCTTTCAAATCCTGACTTTCTTCCTATGCAAAATAATGGGATCCTTTCTTTGACAGATACGAAGCAAGTGCCTTATGTACTGCTGTATTTTCCCCCCTACTTTGTAAGTTTCCTGCTTCATTAGAATAGTTATATTTCCAGTTCTTGTTAGAGTAAGCAAAGATGTATTTTTGTCATTAGAAGAAACAAGGTCAGTAGAAAGTTGAAAAACCTATTTCCATGGACTTAGGTAGGTCAGGCAACAAGACACAACATTTCAATGAATCTCAGCGTTTAACAGAATTTACTTGTTAAAACTACAATTCTAAATAATATGAACTACAAAATGTATCTGCTCAAATCCAGTATGTAACGCTAGAAAATCCTTAACTCTAAGTATAAAGAAATAGATGCAAATCTAAGTTTTGAAATCTAGTCATTAATTAGCATTAACACAATTTTTGCAGTGTCTAAACAAACAAAACTACAAAATTATGGGAGTATTACAAACATTTATTGTGTGCTTACTGTGTGAATTTAGTCCTCACAAAAGCCTATGGGTAAATAATTTCTCCTTTTGTACTAACGTAGCATCTAAAGTTCAGCCAGATTAATTTATGTGACTAGGAAATATGAGAGATAGTATTAGAGACCATATTGGAACCTTAGTCAACCTAATAACACTCGGATATGTTATCTCAGAATTATTCCAGAAATTTTTTTGTTTTTGAATTCTTTCTCTGGGATGTTCTATTGTATATTATAGTAAGCCTAATTAGCTCAGACAAGGTTACTACTTATGGCCATATTTAAATTATTCAAAACATTTTAATGCATTCATTGTTAATCTGAGTCTATAATGTATGTGTGTATGTGATTGTAAACATCCTGGCTACTCTTACACAACTAATTAAGAGTTTAAAAAATGTGTGAATTATTATTCAATTTTCCTACCTTTATTTGACTGTTATGGTAAATACATACCATACTTTTCTACCTTTATTGAAAAGCCATCTTTCTTCCAACCATGGAGGATTAGATAAACTTTTCTGTAGAGGACATTTTTCTTCTTAATTAATTATGTAATTTTAACATCTGACTCTCATGAGACGCTTAGTGTGTTTCCTCTGCTGCTCAGCTATTTCCTCCTTCTATGTTAATTGTTATTCTCCAGTAACAGGAACTGAATGTTACCCAAATACTAATGAGAGTTAAAGAAATTACAAATTACATTTCAGCAAATGAGATGTTTCTTTTCATGTATATGGAGAAATTAACGGCTCCAAAATCCTTTAAAAGAAGAAAAACTTCATTTGCAAAGATTATAGAAAGCAATTAGGTTCTGAACTAATAAAATGTTGACTTATATTGATAGTTAGTATTAAATAGTTTTCAGTTTGCATAAACCAAAATTTAATCGGAAGTAAAATTATACTTAAGTTTGCATTATTCAGTGCAGACTCAAACACTTGTAAAAGCATGTGTAAGCATATCATTAACCAATTACAAAGGATTATCATACTAACATGAAATATAAATAGTATTAATCATACTGGATTTAGAGTATTTTTCCTAATGATTCCTCCACCATTCCTATGAGGGAAGGAGAGACTTATTTTAGCTTCTGAAATAGAAGATTAGAGAAGTTACTTGTTTTTTATAACTTTAAAAATGTAACTAGTAAATAGTGAACAATTTGAAAAATAGAATGCATCCTCCTAAGACTCCCATAGTATTCACTGAACTTACTTCTTAGCTGGTTTATGAAATACTGACAAACTTCATGTTAAATTTACATCTCAGTGGCCTCTATCAGAGCCCCTAATTTCAGGTCAAATTCCTCTCTGTAGTCCCCCATAAATTCCTGGTTCTTTCTTATTTTTATGTTTGGCATTCCTTTCTTATGATGAATTTTTAATAACAAAATAATAAAAGTAATATAAATTTTATAATAAAATTCACCTTTTTAAAGTGTGTCGTAAGATGAGTTTTAGACAAATACATATATTCATGTTATGTTACTTGCCCTTTTTTTTAAAATTGGGGTGTAGTTGTTTTACAATGTTGTGTTCGTTTCTTCTGTACAGCGAAGTGAAAGAGTTCCCTGTGTTTTACAGCAGGTTCTCGTTAATTATCTATTTTATACATATTGGTGTATATATATCAGTCCCAATCTCCCAATTCATCCCCTCCCCCCTTTCCCCCCTTGGTGTCCATACGTTTGTTATCAAATCTTCCACTGATACCAATTCTCTTGACTTGGCATTCAACCCACTATTTTCTCATCATACTTTAGCTTATACTTATTCTGTAAAAGGATCAATTAGTAAATACCTTAGACTTTGTGGGTGTACACCCTCTGACACAGCTACAACTCTATGTAGTGTAAAAATGGCCATAGGCAATATGTAAACAAATAACAGTGACTATTTTCCAATAAAACTTTATTTATGGACACAAATATTAATTACATACAATTTTTACATTTCACAAAATATTATTATTCTTTTATATTTTTTTGGTGATTTAAACATGTAACGTCTATTTTTAGCTCACAGGCCATACAAAAACAGGTGATGAGGTAGATTTGATCCATGGGCCTTAATTGGCTAAAGGATCATAAAATCATAGAATTCAGTGTAAGTTCTTGAAAGCATCTCATCTGGTGCTTGCTTTTTAAAAATCATATACAGAAATGAAGCTCAAAAACAGCAAAGGAATCTAAGTGGTTTAAAAAAAATTATATGGAATGTCAGAGAGTCTGCACTGGTCAACCTGTAGTGACTGCCTGGAGTGCTGTGTTGGGAAGAACTGTGAGGTCAAGTCTGGGCGGAATGGAAGGAAAATCATGTTGTGATTGATTGATGATGTCTGCCTTGAGTGCCGCAGTGGAATCAAATCAGAGGGATATTTAATGTATGCAAATCACCTGTTTGTGCTCTGCTAAAGGCGAGGGAGAAGAGGGTGGACCAAAGAGACAGAAGTCAAGATTGTATGAATGAATGGTAACTTAAGAATGAGGATGAGAACAAATGAATGAACAATTGAAATACTGCAGGCTCTTCTGATTGCCTTCCACTCAATGAGTATATTCCTCAATGTGTGAGAAGATGGGTAGGAATCTCTTGTTCCCTCAGTCAGGCACATTCACCATACAGAGAGATTCTAGACTTTAAAATACTTTCTTTAAAAATTGCAACATGTCCCAGATGCAAACTACCTACCTAACATGGTGTTCAATCAGAAGAAAAAAAAAAAAGAAGAAAAAAGAAGTATGTTTCAGTAAGAAAGACAAATTTGGCTGTGTTGGATGTTTTGAAACATGTTACATTTAGGTCCAACATGGAACTTTCCCAAATGCAGTTTTGACTTGATTCATTTTTACCTTATGTGATGTGCTTACTACCCAACCCCCTTGAAAGATGTGTCTCTACTGTAGGTCACAAATTTGACATTCCCTATTAAACCCAAGGTAACCCCAGACATTAACAACTCAATTTTTAATTTTACTTGGTACCCTCACCCACAGGGGTACAAGTGATCGAAGAATATGTGAAATGCTTAAGGAAGGATGCTGCATTGTCACATTTAGGAGAAACTGTATCAATTTATCCTATTCTTTTGAAGTTAAGAATGACCTTCTAGAATGGTGTCTTTACTCATTATTTATTCTTTTTCTCAGGCTTTTATATTTGGAGTAAAGAAATAGCAGGGCCAGGGACTATTCTTTACTTTTCTGATAACTTTATTGGATGATCAAACTACGAGTTTACCTTAGGCATTCAAGTGTCTATACTAACTGTTCACCCTTGCAGCCACCCTACAGAACAAGTGGGATCAGACAAACAGGAGTTCAAGCAATGTTACTGAACTCCAGCAATATAAGCTCAGGCCCTTGCCCGGGGTCAATCTTGGTCTCTGCCTGGTTTGCAGCCCATGACGATACTGATACCAATTTACATAATCATGAGTTACAACTGCCATTTTTCCACACTCAGCCCTGCTTCTATTATAGGGAAATTGGTTACCAGATAGAAAGGGAACATACACAAAAGCATTTAGAATTCTAAATGTCATTCCTTTCTTTGTTCCTAATCTATAGGTATTTCTGTAAATCCTTTGAAAAATACAGAAGTGGTATATTCTAAGTACAAACTGGAGTATTAATCAGGGATTAAAGATACCCGGTTTCTATTTAAACTCTGCCTTGTGTGCTGGTTATATTCGACATCTCTTATCTGTGGGATAAAGAAAGTACTGTATCTGTCTCTTTTGGCACAAGGGAGTTATGAGAGTAAATGATATATTCTGCTTCAGTATAATTCCTTAGTTAATTGCATTACTATGTAAAAATTATGATAATAAACGTTATTGCTCAAACCACTATTTGTGGTTTATGACAAACGGGCTTATTTCCCCCCAATTAGTTCTAACATACCAGCAGATACCCTTTTTTTCTTACAGCCTATAACTGTTTGCTAAGTACACTCTTCCAAATTATTGGTTAGGCAAGAACAAAAAATCCATTGCCCTTGCTGTATATTAACTAGAAAATTGGCACAAATAATCTTTGTGTTATAAATAGTTCCCTTTCATCCCAGATGCAACTAGAAAGTCAAAGAAAATAATGTTATAGATGAAGACAAGCATTCTTTCCATTCTCTGGAAGGAACACAGTGCCGCCAGTGTTCAATTTTTTTCCCTTTCATGATTTCCACAGACACTGCCTAATTGTGTAGCCCTGATAATTTTCCAAAGAGGCTTGCTAACATGTGAGGGATCATATTTTCTGGTGATAAAGAGACATGACAGTTCTCTTTTACAAACCCCCAAATTCAATAATTCCTAATTTTGTTTTTTTGGAAAGTTAATGCTATACAGGTCAAGTTAAATGTCTTTCTAAAATCTTAGTGTTGTTAGCTTTTTTTTTATTGTGGTAAAAAAACACATAATGTGAGACCACTCTCTTAAATTTTTGTTTTTTGTTTTTTTTTGTTGTTGTTGTTTTTTTGTGGTACGCGGGCCTCTCATTGTTGTGGCCTCTCCCGCCGCGGAGCACAGGCTCCGGATACGCAGGCTCAGCGGCCATGGTTCACGGGCCCAGCCCCTCCGCGGCATGTGGGATCTTCCCGGACCGAGGCACGAACCCGCATCCCCTGCATGAACAGGCAGACTCTCAACCACTGCGCCACCAGGGAAGCCCTTAAGCTTTTAAATGTAGAGTACAGTATTGATAGCTGTAAGCACAGTGTTGTACAGCAGATTTCTAGAACATTTTCCTCCCGCATGACTGAGACTCCATACACATTGGATACCAACTCTCTGCTTTCCCTGCTCAGCACATGGCAACCTTCTTTTTATTTCCTGCTTCTATGAGGTTAACTACTTTAGATACCTTATGTTAGTGAAATCATGTAATATATGTCCTGCTGTGTCCTTATTTCTGTTAACATAGTGTTCTCGGAGTTCATCCATTTTATAGTATATGCCAGGATTTCCCTCTTTTACGACTGAATAATATTCCATTGTATGCACATACCACTTTTTAAAAATCCATTCACCTGTCGGTGGACATTTAGGTCGCATCCATGTCTTACCTATTTTGAACAATGCTGCACTGTACATGAGAGTGCCAATATCTCTTCAAGATCCTGATTTCAGGTTTTTTGGGATAAATAACCAGAACTGGAATTGTTGAATCATATGGTAATTCTATTTTTAGTTTTCTGAGGAAAAGCTTTACTGTTTTTCATAGTGGCTGCACTATTTTATATTCCTACCAACAGCGTGGAATTCCAATTTCTCCACATCTGTAACAAAACTTGTTATTTTCTGGGCTCTTTTTTTTTTTTTTTTGCCGTACACAGGCCTCACACCGTTGTGGCCTCTCCCGTTGCGGAGCACAGGGTCCGGACGCGCAGGCTCAGCGGCCATGGCTCACGGGCCCAGCCGCTCCGCGGCTTGTGGGATCTTCCCGGACCGGGGCACAAACCCGTGTCCCCTGCATCGGCAGGCGGACTCTCAACCACTGCGCCACCAGGGAAGCCCTCTGGGCTCTTTTGATAACGGCCATCCTAGCAGGTGTGAGGTGCTGCCTCATTGTGGTTTTGACTTGCATTTTCCTGATGGTTAGTGATGTTGGCCCTGGGCTTTTCTTTCTTGGGAGATTTTTGATTACTGACTTAATCTCCTTACTAGTTATAGGTGTGCTCATATTTTCTATTTCTTTCTGATTCCATCTTGACAGGTTGTATGTTTCTAGAAATTTATCTGTTTCTTCTAGGCTATGTAGTTTCCTGGTATATAGCGGTTCACAGTAGTCTCTTATAATCCTTCTAATTTCTGTGAAATCAGTTGTCATGTCTCCACTTTTATTTCTGATATGATTTTTCTAGTCTTCTCTTTTTTTCCTTAGGCTAGCTAAGGATTTGTCCATTTTGTTGATATCTTCAAGAAAACCGCTCATGACAAAGGCTTGCTTGTAGGCAGTTTACTTTGGGAAGTAATCTCAGGGAACAGGAAGACTTTGAAGACTGAAGCAGGGGAAAAAGGAAAGCTAACAGAAGAGACGATTATTAAGCTGGTTTTATTGTAGCCAACTGAGACTGACCTTGTAGGAACCCTCTGAGGAACCTGTAGAATGTTCCTTAAAATAGACCCAGCTGAGGACAGATGAGAAGAGTTATTTACTGCTGCACGTTGCTTCAGGATATTATAATCCCTAGTAACTTTATCCCCCCCGCCCCGCCCTTGATCATTCCTTAAGAATTCAGTCCAGATTTTACATCCCGACTGTCTCCCACAATACTTTGAACATAGAAGGTACTTATTAATAAATACTTGTTGAATTCATCAATTGAATGTGCTCTCCTCCATAGTTATTTTGAGCCAAGAGGGGAGCTACTAAAATCTGAAGTGTACATGGAAACTTTCCCTTAAGCAAAAACTACGAACATTAACTATGAGTCCATTTGGACTGCTAAAATAAAATACCACAGGCTGGGTGCTTATAAACAAATTTATTGTTCACAGTTCTGGAGGCTGGGAAGTCCATGATCAGGGTACCAGGATGTTCACCTTCTAGTGAAGGTCCTCTTGGTGATGCATAGCCTGCGCCTTCTCACTGTATCCTTATATGGTGGCAGGGGCTGGGGATCTCTCTGCAGCCTTTTTTATAAGGTACTAATTCCACTCATCAGGGTTCCACCCTCATGACTTAAACACCTCCCAAAGGGCCCTACCTATTAATAACATCATACTGGGCATTAGAATTTCAACATATCAGTTTTGTGGGGGACATAAGTATTCAGACTACAGTATTAACCTTTATCTCAGAAGAAGTGTCCAAATTATTCTCTACCTCTTGACCAAGGCTACCACTGGTGGGGTGGAAGTTTTAATGTCTTTCATATTTTTAAAATTTATGAATATGTATCATTGTTCTACAGTTCCTTGTTTACCTTAAACACACATAGAGACACAGACACACACACACAGACACACACATAACTTGCTCCAGAGCTATACTGCCTGGGTTTGAGGTCTGATATAGCTAACTGTTCTCTAGGTGGCTTTGGGCAAGTTGTTTAACCTCTCCGTTCCTGTGATTCTATGCTGATAAGTGACAATAGTTCTAATACCTGCCTCATGGGAGAATTATAGGTGATAAACCATGTAACCTACTTTATAAATAGGTATAAGCCCCCCAAATGAGGCATTTTATTGATAGTATATAGTAATAAAAGCACTGTTTGGGCCAGGGAAATATCTTCTGGGTATCTCTGGCATCACCTGAGTACACGTTATCAGGGGCAATGTTGAAAATTTTTAACAACTGTCTGGCGTGGGCATTGACCAAACAGAGTGGTCACTGGCCATTAACAATCATTATGGCCCTACTGGTATGTACAGCCAAACATAGGCATGCAGCTCCCTCAGAATTTTCCCAAAGCAGAGGGCTCCTCTGGTACTCTCCTGACTCCACTCCCTGTCTGCAGCTTTCCTGCATCCTGGGGTGGTCCTCCCATGCCACTCTTAGCCATTCTTCCTGCAGTTTTAGAGAATCAGGTGTGCTCTGCTGTGGAGAGAACCTGTGTTTCTTTGCCCACGTGCAGCACCAGAGCCACCTGGAGTCTCCCCTCTCTCAGCTGTCTACGGGCACCAGGAAGCACAAACTTCCATTGGCCGATTGTGTAAGAACCAAGGGTGGAGGCTGCTCTCAGACTACTGCCATCAGTCTGACTTTGCATGGTTGTCAGCTGAAGAGGAAATGTTTACTTTTATTAAGCAAAACAATGACTACAATAGAAAGCTTACAGCCATCTGGTTTCTGAAGAGTAGCGAACTTTTATCTACTGCCTCAGTTTATAAAAACAAACAGCTAAAATACAGTGAATTCCCACTCCATCCCTGTGGGATACATGGATGCTTTGGAAAAGGGAAAGAGACAAATTTTTTACATGATCTTTTGCATTACATATCTTTATAGGTTCTCATTCAACACGTAAAAGCTAGAAACGTGACCTTATAAATGTGAATCCCCGGGACTCTTTGGGATCTGTGCTGCTGGATTTTTTTAAAGCTTATTGCATCGAGAGAGGGAATGAGATGTAGTGGAAAGAATGTGCAATTATAAGAGCTGGTTTTGTCTGTGACCTGTTATATTCTAACTGTGGGAAAGTCAGAAAGGCATTGTCACTGTTCTGAGGGCATCTGCTTCTTCATCTGCATCAGGATCGTCCTTGTGTACTTTATAGCCTCGGGTACTGTGACACTCTTGAACGTAGCAACGAAGGGTGTGGGGGCACATCAAAAAATTTCCATCACCACTCCCACTCCTCAAGTCATCTGAGTCAGCTCTGGGCGGGACAAAACCTCAAGATTGGTTACCTCTGGCTGCCAGCTGTCTTCTTTAGGTACAACCTCCCATTGTGACAAAGAACAAATGGAGCTGCCAGAGGAGTCTGTGTTCCGGGTGTCCAAAGAGCATGTCATGATGCCCAAAATGTGGCCAGTAAGGATGGGGGACTGCAAAGCTGGATGGGGACCTGGGAGATGCATTTGCAGTCTGATAGCCAAATTTCTGTCTTCCCATGCGTGGGGTACGTCTATCCTTCTGCAGTAGACATGGCCTTTTAGTGTTATGCAGACTGGCTTCAGAGTTTCTCTGACCAAGAATGTGAGTTGTACAAATGAAAATTCCATCACTCTTTTAAACAATAAGAAAAAAATGATAAGGTTAAAAAACCTGTTTTCATTATCACGATGTTTGTCATCAAAAGATAGACAAACTATTAGCGCCTTGATAAAAAATAAATTTTTTCAAATATTTGAATGCTGAAAATTATGTTTCATTGTTTAATCACATTCTTGAGCAAATAGGTATTTTGTGGACAATGTCTAACCTGAATTTGAAGAGCCCATCATTCAAAAAGTCTTGATCAAGAATTGTGTCAAGCTATTATTTAGAAGTTATACAAATTGAATATTTAGAATAATCTATAATGCTTTGAACTTTATTTTTATAATAATATAAATAAGGTATAATAAAATTTCCCAAGCACATATACTCTCACATCCCTCAGTTAACTTCTGCATTCTGTATAAATGTCTTGATTTTCTGTGTTCTGCCTTAAAGGGTGGGTTTGAGGCTCTTTGGAGAAAATTCATAAGAATATGCTTTATGAATCACATTTTTTTTTTGCACAACTATCATGTATTAGCTCTTCTGCTACTTTCAACCCAATCCTTTCCCGTTCTGACAGGCCATTTCAGGCTCCAGATACTTTATCGATATTTTTTGTCCAATTGATTTCATTCACACACACACACACACACACTTCTTATTCAAAATACTGAGGAAACTGGACTATTTCAGAATTGAGTTAACAGAAGGCAACTTCTGCCTGGTGCCCCAAAAGACATGGTCCCCATATTCCACATACCAAAGCCTGAACAAATACAACTACCCCTTTAGTTTATAGCCCTTTTTAAACTTCACATGGCCAACATTTTCATTGAAATTTTTCTTTCTGTGAATGAGCTTTGTTTTAGCATGTAAGATCCTAGAGAGCAGAAGCATGTTTCAGAGCACTGGACAGATGTATATATCTATTGGATGATGTAAATTTTAGCACTCTGCCCCAACAGAGCCAAACAATTTCCTATAGTTCTTCTGGGTCTTAACAAAGTAGGTAAGGACAACAGGGCATTATAATCCCGATTTCCATTTAAAAAACAAGACCATTAAAGACACCGAAGAGTTAATATAACACAATGGTTCTGTCCCTTCTACTTCTAGAACATGTACTGACTCCACCCCCTTCCATCTAATTTCACTCTCTCCATCTTCTCTTGTGTAATCTCGGTCTAAGCCGTCATCATGTCACCTGGACCATGATAACTGGTCTCCCTCTCTTGATTCCTTACAATGTATTCCCCACACAGCAGCCTGATCCTATCACTCCCCTGAATGGAATCCTTCAGTGATTTCCTATCTCACTTGGAATGGAATCCAAACTCCTAACCATAGCTTACTGGATCTGTTGTGATCTGGCTCCCTCACGTCATCTCCTGCTGTTTCATCCGGCTTAATGTGCTTCCGCCACCCTGTTGACTGATCCTTGATTCTGCCCAAGCTCCTTTATCCCAGCTTTTGCGTCTGTGTTTCCCTCTGCCTAGGATCTCTTTCCTTAGATCTTCATACAGCCAGCTGCTTCTTATTCTTCAACACTTTGACTCTCCTAATTAGAAAGAACTTCCATGGCCATCCTGATTAACGTAGCCTTCCAGCAAACCTGTGGATTTGCTTTGTTGTCATCATAGCACCATGCTTAGCACTCACTCAAATTTGAATCTATCTTGCTTAATTATTTGTCTCTGTATTTATTTTCTACTTCTCCAGTGAAAGACAAACTCAAGAGCAAGCAACTTGTCTCCTTTTCCCACCGCTGAATCCCAGCGGCTATTAGAGTACATGGCAAATAGTAGTCAATCAATAATTATGTACTGAATGAAGGAATGCATGAATGAATGAAACGTATCATGTCAAACACTCTGAAATTGTTACGACAGGTTATTGGGTCAGTAGATCCTGCTGAGAAGGTAGAAAGAAAAGGAGTAGAAGTTGCTAAAATTTATGCTATCAAAGTGATATTTCCTTGTCAGTTGGAAGTAAGGCTATCAAGAGCAAAGAAGGTAAAGAAATTTTTTCAGGTTCACTCTACTAACAGCCAAGCTAGGATTCAAATCTGAAAGTGTCTAAGTCTAAAATGCACGGCCTTTTTACTGCATAGGACTGGCAATAAATGGCCAGGTTCCTTTCACTTAAAAAATGTCCAATGGCATAGTGGTTAATATTATTACGTAATTTAAAAAAAATGTCATCAATCTCAACTGAATATTCATGGTGTTTGAGAATCACATTCTTTCTTATAAATATTACTTTTATTCCTCTTAAATTATTGCAAGTGACTTGCCAAACCATGGGTCAGCAGTATGCTGACTCCCTAAAGAAATAAACTAATATTTGCAGTAAATTTCCTCTATTCTGGACCACAAAGATGTGCAAAGAGAAGATGGGTAAAAAAAAAAAAAAAAGTGCATTTGGTTGGAAATAAGAAACTAATTCTGGGAAACCAATCAAATTGCCTCTTTGGAAGCAATCCCAGAGTTTTGAAAGTTACTCTTTAAAATAAAAGGAAGGTGCTCAAAGAAATTAAATGGCTACCTATAAACCACAGTGACTGCACCTCTCATCTCAGGAATGACAGGCTCTGTTGTACACGAGGTAAATTCTCTCCCACTAGCTAGTAAGTTCTTGCCTCAGAATCACAGTCAGGCAAGCCATGTAGCAAAGTCTACCAATGAATCCGTTTATTCTCTGGGCAAAGACCGGCTCCATGTGCTCTACTGTTCACATTATCAGCTCTAGTCAGGTCTGTTGTGCCACATACAACCACTTCTTATATCATTTTGTTCTCACAGCATCCCTTTTTCTCCTATTTAATCAATTATGAAACTGAATCTTAGAGAGAAGTGACTTGCCCAAGGTCACACAACTTAAGGTGTTATTATTGAGACTCAGTCCCATAGGGTGTGACTTTAGAACCCAAACCCTAAACCATTCCATTGTATTCCATGTGCTTACAGTTGAAAACTATGCTGACTCTTTTTAAATGAAAACAGAACAAAAAACTTACAATCAGCTGGTTTACTTCATTTGTTTTTTTATAATGTTGCTTACTATAAGTGAAAACATAAATCTATATATATGTTTTTTATGCTTAGAGCTCATATAAAACTATAAAACCAAAATATAGTTGGAAGTTAAATATAAAAGAAGAACCGTATCCAAATTAACACAATTTGGGGGAAGTGAATCTTGCTTTACGGAAACTAAACTGTCACTCACAGCAGGGATATGGTAGTGAATCTCTGGTGGGAATTCCTTCTGACTTGGCAGACCTCCAGTACTGTGGGTCATGATGGCTCTATTCTACCACGGCTTTTCTCCATTAAAAATACCAAGATGGCTTGTGACGATCATTTGGCCCTCACATAGCTCGAGCTCAACATTGACATATTGGCTCTTCCTCTGTTCTTTTCTCGTGATCCTGTGACAATTAAATGTCGCCACCAAGTGCCAACGTGAGCATAAGCATGGGTGTGAATGCAGGCACAGAAATCATGCAGCAGTACTTGCTTAGAAAGGGGTCATCCAGATAGTCAAGAAGTGCTGGTAGTCAGTGTTTTAGGATAACCAAACTGAACATGAAATTTAAAAAATTTTAGAGATGAATGTGGAAACCTCAAAAGTATGTCCCTGGACACCTCCAAGGGTCTGCAGATCCCAGGTTGAGTAACCATGTTTGCAGTTGATCTATCTGAGTTCAAATGATGACACTACCAACTCAGTTTCTCCATCCATGTAATGGGAATAGAAAGAAGGCTGTTCTACAGTTGTCATGAGTGTTAATGGCTACAATGCACATAAATTGCTCAACTCATAAGATAAAGGATAAGATAAAAGCTCTGTACATCTTTTCTAGTATTGTTAATATTATTAGGTGACCATGGTATATTGAGGAAAGCAGATATGCATACAACTAATAAGACCCAGAGAAAAACTGCTTTGTATATTTATACACAAAGTGCCCTGTTAGCATAGATAAGGCAGTGACAACAACAAATTCACACAGCTGGTAAGTGACAAGGCTGGGATTCCAACCTGGACAGCCTGGCTCTGTGGGCTGTGCTTTTGAGTTCTTGAAAGAGATTTAAAATTAACAAGTATCAATAAAAGGGAGAGGAACATTGGTAATCAGCAGAGCCAGTCCATCTGACTCTCAAATCCTCACACTAAAGCACTGTGATCTCCTGACTCTGTAGCAAATGCCACAAAAGTCTGAACTTTAAGAGCCCCATTCAGTCTTGGGGCCCTTTCCCCCCAGACTTCCTGGCAAATACAGGTATTGCTCTGGGGTTCCTCCTACTTTGTACATCATGCATTTTAATTTTTATAAGTTTTTTTTTAATTGAATGAAAGATTCTTTAAACTCTATAGTGCTTTACAATTTTCAAAAGTTTCACACACATGATTTCATATAATCCCATAATAAAAATTTTCCCCCCTACTCCTGTATTGCCCCTCTCCCCACTGGTAACCACTAGTTTGTTCTCTGTATATGTGAGTCTGCTTCTTTTTTGTTTTATTCACTAGTTTGTTGTATTTTTAGATTCCACATATAAGTGATTTCATACAGTATTTGTCTTTCTCTGTCTGACTTATTTCACTTAGCACAATGTCCTCCAAGTCCATCCACCAATTCTTGCAAATGGCAAGATTTCATTCTTTTTTATGGCTGAGTAGTATTCCATTGTATGTATGTATGTATGTATATATATATATATATACACACCACATCTTCTTTATCCATTCATCTGTTGATGGACATTTAGGTTGCTTCCATACCTTGGCAACTGTAAATATTGCTGCTATGAACATTGGGGTGCATGTATCTTTTCGAGTGAGTGTTTTTTAGATATATATCCAGGAGTAGAATTGCTGGGTCATATGGTAGTTCTGTTTTTAGTTTTTTGAGAAACTGCATATTGTTTTCCATAGTGGCTGCACCAGTTTACACTCCCACCAACAGTGTGCGAGTGTTCCCTTTTCTCCACACCCTCGCCAACATTTGTTATTTGTGGGGTTTTGTTTTTTTTGATGACAGCCATCCATTCTGACTGGTATGAGGTGATATCTCATTGTGGTTTTGGCTTGCGGTTCCCTGATGGTTAACGATGTTGAGCATCTTTTCATGTGCCTGTTGGCCATCTGCATTTCTTCTTTGGAAAAATGTCTATTCAGTTGTTCTGCCCATTTTTTAATCGGGTTTTTGCTTTTTTGATGTTGCATTGTATTAGGTGTTTATATATGTTACATCACACACTTTAAAAGGAAGTGAGTGATCCCCAGTCCATATTGACATAAATCACTTAGTTCCAGCATGAGTAAGCTAGAGGACTCCAACTGGTCTTCCCCGACGCCCAGAGTTTGCTTGCTTCTGCACAAAGTTTAAGAAATTAAATTAGTTGTCAGCACTTAAATATCAGATTTTATATAACAATCCAGGTTTCTGCCATCTCCTGAGCAATCAGAATATCTAGAAACATTGAGCCCGTATTCCCCATGATGACAACTGAATGGAGTTTAGCTTCAAAACAGGCATCTGAGCCTTTTTTTGGTCTTAGTTCCCTCCCTAAAATCTTCTCTTACCATCAGTGGTAGTGAAATCTTCTCTTACCTTCAGTGACCACAGGCACTGACGTGGGAGACTCCTGGAAAGCACTCAGTGTGTGTCCACTACTATTACTGAGGACGTTTTGTTGTTGTGGACTGGCTTAGATGCCCAGCACTGTCAGAGCCTGGGACCTGGGTGGTGTGGTAGCTGGCAAAAAGTGGCAATGAATTTCCCCTATGCCTGCATGCACATCCCTTTGTAGTATGACTTTGCCACTTTTCCTCTCCATCCTGCAAATCTGGGCTTGGCCCCATGACTTGCTTTGGCAAATGGGCGTCGGCAAGGGTGTGCTTATGCCTTGGGGTCTCCCCTCTCTGGCTACTGAGATCCCTTAGCCACCACGTGACAAGCCCGGTGCACCTATTGGAGGATGAGTGACAATGTGGAGGGATGGGTCCATCCATGGGAGCAAGGCCATCCTAGGGCAGTGGGTCAGAAATGACCCCCAAACCAGGAGAAGTAAGAAAGCGCTATTGTGTTAACGTGGGTTGGCTTTTAGAGAGCAACAGCTAACTCACAAGAAGGCAAAGACCCAGAATATCTACCATGCGACAGCATAAACTCTGATCTTCCTGAGGGTCTTCTCAGGAAAGAGAATTAGGCATTCTCTCTCTACAAATAAGGCCTAAAGCAAGTGACTCCTCTACTTTAGTTTTTAATGAAAAAGGACAGAATTGAAATCACTAGTGAGAGAATATTTAGGGTGTTTTTATAACTGGGAAGTGAACATTAAGGTAAATATACAGAAAACCAAGGTAAAGGTAATTTAACCAGTTACAGAAGTCATAGAACATGCAAAAAAAAATACACATAATCATACCATTCTAAGACGATTCCTTGATGATTTTGTAATTATCAAGGTTCTATTTGTGTGCATATGAACTTATTTTTTGAAAAGTTATCAAAATGGTGATAATAAAATCAACAATAAGAAGAAAAATAAGAATAACTTCTGTATTGAGTTCTTATGTACCCAGCACTTTTCTAAGGACCCATGCAGATTTTCTCCTTCAAATACAACACCACATGAGGGACATCCTATTATTAGTAGTAGTATTTTTTATTGAAGTATAATTGATTTACAATATTGTGTTAGTTTCAGGTGTACAGCAGAATGGTTTGGTTATATATATACACACATATGTATATATGTATGTGTGTATACACACACACACACAAACATTTTTTTCGATTCTTTTCCTTATAGTTTATTACAAGATATTGAATATCCCTGTGCTATACAGTAGGTCCTTGTTGTGAGACATCCTATTATTATGTCCATTTTACAGACGAGCAAAATGAGTCTCAGAGAGATTGGGTAACTTCTCCAGAATTCCAGAGCTAGGACCTAATCTGCAGTTCTATTATATATCCATGCTATTAATGTCTACACTTTACCATTTTCGTTGGGTTAACAGTCATAGTAATGAAGGGATTTATATCTATAAAGCTGCCCAGAGAAGACCTGAATTTGAACAGGAGGGTTTTTTTTTGGTTTTTCTTTTTTTCCTCATTTCTTAAATTTAATCTGACAGTTTCAAGTTCACTTTAAATTTACCGTAACAGGGCTGAGCAGAGACATTCTTATTTCAATCCACCAGAGGGCAGTATGAGGCAGAGTTTCCTTCCGAAGACAAGTTTCCCATCTGAGCACTCCTGCTGCCTTACCTGGGGGCACTGAACTCTGGTGTCCACCTTCATTTCTATTGCTATCTTTTTGTATTGTTGGTTTTTTCATTTTAAGATGCTTAGAGATGCCCCCAGTTTTTAGAACACTATTCTTTTCCAACTAAGCAGCATGGGGCTGTGGAAACAGTGCTGGATAAAATAACCGAGAGCTTCTTTACCTGTGGTCCTACATGTGTGATTCCCTGACCTTTGGATATCACTGGGCTTCCTGGGTCAGATTCATTTACATCATGAGATGATAAAGTTGGACGAATTCTGAGGATCACTCCAACTCTCACCTTCTACAATTTCTAACGTAGAAGGTGCTGTGAGTCTTAATTAACACTGTGTAAACAACGGTATGTAAGAAATGTCACATTGGTTGTTGTTGTCATTATTATTAGTAAACAGAATTATATGACTGAGTCTCCAACCTACCAGACTGATGAAAAATGCAGTCTGTCATTATTGGGGCTCCCTGCAACTCTTGCCAACCCTAATTACCTCACAGTCCATGAGTGTTACAGAGTGTCCAAGGGTCAGGGAGGAGCCTACTCTTGAGGCTTCTGGCCACACTGGTCTCCTGGGGTCAAGGAACTGCTGCTTGTGTTTCTTGCCTGGAGGACCCTTGTCTAGGCTGGGAACCTAGGGCCCAACATCCATGAGTAGGTCTCGGAGTCAGGAAGGCTCTGACCCACAGCAGAAAAGGTGTGTTATGGATCGAAGCCCTTCTCTGGCTGCCCACAAAGGTACTTCCTCGCTCCTTTCTTCCTATCAGAGTTGCTTTCATGAGCTCACATTTTCACTCACAGGAGAGAGAGGGAGGAAGAGAGAGTGAGGAGGGAGGGAGAAGAGGAGAGTTGTCCTCTGGCCACTTCTACTTGACCCCTACGAAAGTCCTAGGAAAAGGAAATGCGAAAGGCCTGGCTATCTTCATGGAAAGGAAGAGGGAAACCCTAGACCAAAACATGTTAATGTTTCAATAAATATTGTTCTTCCACCCCAAAAACCCAGAACCTAGAGTGAAGGAGGGATAATGTCTTGGGTAGATTGTATTCTCGACAGTGCCAGAACCAAGTTGCTCAGTGACTATCGGGTGGTTAATTTTCTTCTTCAGTCTGAAAGAGAAAAGGAAGAATGGGCAGTATTAGATTTTGAACCAAAATGGCAGGTATCTGAATCAGGAACCAGGCATGGGTGTGAATTCTGGATCCACGGTTTCCTGGCTATGGGACCTTGGAGAATACTGACTCTTCCTTCTTTAACAAGGAGGTGTACAAATTTTGCATCCAGTTTAAAGGAATTTGCTGATTGCTTGAAACCGGCTTAACACCCCTGCCCTTGGGAATGTCCGCAGACCCTTTCATGGGGTCCTGAAGCCACAGTGGAGAAAGCCTTGGGAGTTCTGTCCTCCTTGGTTGGGAAAGTTCAACTCTGTCCACCTGTTCAGACCTCTTGGCCTATATCTGATCCTCTGCAGAGCGCTGTGGATTGATACTCTTCTGGACACTCTTTTTTTTTTCTTTCTTCTTTTACTAGACTCTCTCTTTACGGCAGCCTTTTTCATCTCATGTGTTGCTCACTCTGTAAACTGAGATCTTGCTCCAGGGTCAAAACTCTAAGCCAGATTCACAGCCCCAGGCCCCTAGAAATGGTCCATTAAGTGCAACAAAGGTCTATTGTACCCAAGTAGCTGGACCACGTACCTTCCCAACAGCAACGCACAAGGGTTACCGCTGACCCGTCCTCACTAGCATTCTGTATCCACAGACTTGCCTTATCCGCCTTTCTTTTCTGCTGCTTTTTATTGTTAATTTTGGTAAAAATAGATGACATGAAATCTACCCTCCTAACAAAGTTTTAAACGTACAAAACATTTTTTTGTGTTTTTATCATGTATATCCTGATGACTAAGAAAATTTAGCATTTTAAAACAGGTTGAGTAGGTTGCCTCTTTCTGAATGGCCTCTTGGAAAACTTTTGCCCACATTTCTGTTGTTGTTGTTTTGTTCATTTTATTAATTTATAAGTGTTCTTTATATAGCCTAGATATTAGCCCTTTGTCAAATTTACATGTGACAAATGTATATTTTCAGTCTACAGCTGATCTTTTCACTTTGTTTATAGGACCTGTTGATGAAGTTTAATGTGTTGAATCTATCTTTTTTTTTTCTTTTTGAATTGTGCTCTTTGTGTCTTGTTTAAGAAATCCTTCCTGCAGGAAACTTGCAAAAGTCTCTTAGATAGCCTCATCCACAAGAGGGCAGACAGCAGAAGCAAGAAGAACTACAGTCCTGCAGCCTGTGGAACAAAAACCACATTCACAGAAAGATAGACAAGATGAAAAGGCAGAGGGCTATGTACCAGATGAAAGAACAAGATAAAACCCCAGAAAAACAACTAAATGAAGTGGAGATAGGCAACCTTCCAGAAACAGAATTCAGAATAATGATAGTGAAGATGATCCAGGACCTCAGAAAAAGAATGGAGGCAAAGATCAAGAAGATGCAAGAAATGTTTAGCAAAGACCTAGAAGAATTAAAGAAAAAACAAACAGAGATGAACAACACAATACCTGAAATGAAAAATACACTAGAAGGAATCAATAGCAGAATAACTGAGGCAGAGAACGGATAAGTGACCTGGAAGACAGAATGGTGGAATTCACTGCCACAGAACATAATAAAGAAAAAAGAATGAAAAGAAATGAAGACAGCCTAAGAGACCTCTGGGACAACATTAAATGCAACAACATCTGCATTATATGGGTTCCAGAAGGAGAAGAGAGAGAGAAGGGACCTGAGAAATATTTGAAGAGATTATAGTTGAAAACTTACCTAACATGGGAAAGGAAAGAGCCACCCAAGTCCAGGAAGTGCAGAGAGTCCCATACAGGATAAACCCAAGGAAAACAGACTGGCAAAAATTAAAGGCAAAGAAAAATTACTGAAAGCAGCAAGGGAAAAGCGACAAATAACATACAAGGGAACTCCCATAAGGTTAACAGCTGATTTCTCAGCAGAAACTCTACAAGCCAGAAGGGAGTGGCATGATATACTTAAAGTGATGAAAGGGAAGACCCTACAACCAAGATTACTCTACCTGGCAAGGATCTCATTCAGATTTGATGGAGAAATCAAAAGCTTTACAGACAGGCAAAAGCTAAGAGAATTCAGCACCACCAAACCAGCTCTACAACAAATGCTAAAAAAATTCCTCTAAGTGGGAAACATAAGAGAAGAAAAGGACCTACAAAAAGAAAACTCAAAACAATTAAGAAAATGGTCATAGGAACATACATATCAAAAATTACCTTAAATGTGAATGGATTAAATGCTCCAACCAAAAGACACAGGCTTGCTGAATGGATACAAAAACAAGACCCATATATATGCTGTCTACAAGAGACCCACTTCAGGCCTAGGGACACATTCAGACTGAAAGTGAGGGGATGGAAAAAGATATTCCATGCAAATGGAAATCAAAAGAAAGCTGGAATAGCCATACTCATATCAGATAAAATAGACTTTAAAATAAAGAATGTTTATAAATAAAGAGAAAAGAAGGACACTACAAAATGATCAAGGGATCAATCCAAGAAGAAGATATAACAATTATAAATATATATGCACCCAACATAGGAGCACCTCAATACATAAGGCAACTGCTGACAGCTATAAAAGAGGAAATCGACAGTAACACACTAATAGTGGGGGACTTTAACACCTCACTTACATCAATGAACAGATCATCCAAACAAAAAAATTACTAAGGAAACACAAGCTTTAAATGACACAATAGACCAACAGATTTAATTGATATTTATAGGACATTCCATCCAAAAACAGCAGATTACACTTTCTTCTCAAGTGTGCACAGAACATTCTCCAGGATAGATCACATCTTGGGTCACAGATCAAGCCTCAGTAAATTTAAGAAAACTGAAATCATATCAAGCATCTTTTCTGACCACAATGCTATGAGATTAGAAATCAATTACAGGGCAAAAAAACGTAAAAAACACAAACACATGGAGGCTAAACTATATATTACTAGATAACCAAGAGATCACTGAAGCAATCAAAGAGGAAATCAAAAAATACCTAGAGACAAATGATAAGGAAAACACGATGATCCAAAACCTATGGGATGCAGCAAAAGCCGTTCTAAGAGGGAAGTTTATAGCTATACAAACCTACCTCAAGGAACAAGAAAAATCCCAAATAAACAATCTAACCTTACACCTAAAGGAACTAGAGAAAGAAGAACAAACAAAACCCAAAGTTAGCAGAAGGAAAGAAATCATAAAATCAGAGCAGAAGTAAATGAAATAGAAACAAAGAAAACAATAGCAAAGATCAATAAAACTAAAAGCTGGTTCTTTGAGAAGATAAACAAAATTGGTAAACCATTAGCCAGACTGATCAAGAAAAAGAGGGAAAGGACTCAAATCAATAAAATTAGAAATGAAAAATGAGAAGATACAATGGACACTGCAGAAATACAAAGCATCCTAAGAGACTACTACAAGCAACTCTATGCCAATAAAATGGATAGCCTGGAAGAAATGGACAAATTCTTAGAAAGGTATAACCTTCCAAGACTGAACCAGGAAGAAATAGAAAATATGAACAGACCAATCACAAGTAATGAAATTGAAACTGTGATTAAAAATCTTCCAACAAACAAAAGTCCAGGAACAGATGGCTTCTATCAAACATTTAGAGAAGAGCTAACACCCATCCTTCTCAAACTCTTCCAAAATATAGCAGAGGGAGGAACGCTCCCAAACTCATTCTATGAGGCCACCATCACCCTGATACCAAAACCGGACAAAGATACTACAAAGAAAAGAAAATTACAGACCAATATCACTGATGAATATAGATGCAAAAATCCTCAACAAAATATTAGCAAACAGAATCCAACAACACATTAAAAGGATCATACACCATGATCAAGTGGGATTTATCCCAGGGATGCAAGGATTCTTCAATATATGCAAATCAATCAATGTGATACACCATGTTAACAAATTGAAGAGGAAAAACCATATGATCATCTCAATAGATGCAGAAAAAGCTTTAGACAAAATTCAACACCCATTTATGATAAAAACTCTCCAGAAAGTGGGAACAGAGGGAACCTACCTCAACATAATAAAGGCCATATACAACAAACCCACAGGAAACATCATTCTCAATGGTGAAAAACTGAAAGCATTTCCTCTAAGATCAGGAACAAGACAAGGATGTCCACTCTCACCACTGTTATTCAACACAGTTTTGGAAGTCCTAGCCACAGCAATCAGAGAAGAAAAAGAAATAAAAGGAATCCAAATTGGAAAAGAAGAAGTAAAGCTGTCACTGTTTGCAGATGACATGATACTATACATAGAGAATCCTAAAGATGCTACCAGAAAACTACTAGAGCTAATCAATGAATTTGGTAAAGTAGCAAGATACAAAATTAATGCACAGAAATCTCTTGCATTTCTATACACTAATGATGAAAAATCTGAAAGGAAATTAAGGAAACACTCCCATTTACCATTTCAATAAAAAGAATAAAATACCTAGGAATAAACCTACCTAGGGAGACAAAAGACCTGTATGCAGAAAACTATAAGACACTGATGAAAGAAATTAAAGATGATACCAACAGATGGAGAGTTATACCATGTTCTTGGATTGGAAAAATCAATATTGTGAAAATGACTCTACTACCCAAAGCAATCTACAGATTCAATGCAATCCCTATCAAATTACCAATGACACTTTTTATGGAAGTAGGACAAATCTTAAAGTTTGTATGGAGACACAAAAGACCCCGAAGAGCCAAAGCAGTCTTGAGGGAAAAAATGGAGCTGGAGGCATCAGACTACCTGACTTCAGACTATACTACAAAACTACAGTAATGAAGAGAATATGGTACTGGCACAAAAACAGAAACATAGATCAATGGAAAAAGATAGAAAGCCCAGAGATAAACCCACACACCTATGGTCAACTAATCTATGACAAGAGAGACAAAGATATACAATGGAGAAAAGACAGTCTCTTCAATAAGTGGTGCCTGGAAAACTGGACAGCTACATGTAAAAGAATGAAATTAGAACACTCCCTAACACCATACACAAAAATAAACTCAAAATGGATTAGAGACCTAAATGTAAGACCAGACACTATAAAACTCTTAGAGGAAAACATAGGAAGAACACTCTTTGACATAAATCACAGCAAGATCTTTTTTGATCCACCTCGTAGAGTAATGGAAATAAAAACAAAAATAAACAAATGGGACCTAATGAAACTTCAAAGCTTTTGCACAGCAAATGAAACCATAAACAAGACCAAAAGACAGCCCTCAGAATGGGAGAAAATATTTGCAAATGAATCAATGGACAAAGGGTTAATCTCCAAAATATATAAACAGCTCATGCAGCTCAATGTTAAAGAAACAAACAACCCAATCCAAAAATGGGCAGAAGACCTAAATAGACATTTCTCCAAAGAAGACATACAGATGACCAAGAAGCACATGAAAAGCTGCTCAACATCACTAATAATTAGAGAAATGCAAATCAAAACTACAATGAGGTATCACCTCCCACCAGTTAGAGGGGGCATCATCAGAAAATCTATAAAAACAAATGCTGGAGAAGATGTGGAGAACAAGGAACCCTCTTGCACTGTTGGTAGGAATGTAAATTAATAGAGTCACTATGGAGAACAGTATGGAGGTTCCTTAAAAAACTAAAAATAGAATTACCATATGACTCAGCAATCCCACTACTGGGCATATACGCGGAGAAAACTGTAATTCAAAAAGACACATGCACCCCAATATTCTTTGCAGCACTATTTACAATAGCCAGGTCATGGAAGCAACCTAAATGCCCATCGACAGACGAATGGATAAAGAAGATGTGGTACATGTATACAATGGAATATTACTCAGCCATAAAAAGGAATGAAATTGGGTCATTTGTAGAGATGTGGGTGAATCTAGAGACTGTCATACAGAGTGAAGTAAGTCAGAAAGAGGAAAACAAATATCGCACATTAACGCATATATGTGGAACCTAGAAAAATGAAACAGATGAACTGGTTTGCGGGGCAGAAGTTGAGACACAGATGTAGAGAACAAACGTATGGACATCAAGGGGGGAAAGCGGTGGGGGCTGGGGCTGGTGGTGTGATGAATTGGGAGATTGGGATTGACATCTATACACTGATGTGTATAAAATGGATAACTAATAAGAATCTGCTGTATAAAAAAATAAAATAAAATTCAAAGACATAAATAAAGTTTAAAAAAAGACCCAGTAAATGATACACTTTCCAAAGACAAAAAAAGAAAAAAGAAATCCTTCCTACACTGAAAAAGTGAGTGGGATCAAATTTTATTTTATTTTTTATTTTTTTAATTAAAAATGCATTTTTTTTTATTTTTTAATTGGAGTATAATTGCTTTACAATGGTGTGTTAGTTTCTGCTTTATAACAGTGAATCAGTTATACATATGTTCCCATATCTCTTCCCTCTTGCGTCTCCCTCCCTCCCACCCTCCCTATCCCAACCCTCCAGGCGGTCACAAAGCACCGAGCTGATCTCCCTATGCTATGCGGCTGCTTCCCACTAGCTATCTACCTTACGTTTGGTAGCGTATATATGTCCATGCCTCTCTCTCACAGCTTACCCTTCCCCCTCCCCATATCCTCAAGTCCATTCTCTAGTAGGTCTGTGTCTTTATTCCTGTTTTACCCCTAGGTTCTTCATGACATTTCTTTTTTCTTAAATTCCATATATATGTGTTAGCATACGGTATTTGTCTTTCTCTTTCTGACTTACTTCATTCTGTATGACAGACTCTATGTCTCTCCACCTCATTACAAATAGCTCAATTTCATTTCTTTTTATGGCTGAGTAATATTCCATTGTATATATGTGCTACATCTTCTTTATCTATTCATCTGATGATGGACACTTAGGTTGCTTCCATTCCCTGCCTATTGTAAATAGAGCTGCAATGAACACTGTGGTACATGACTCTTTTTGAATTTTGGTTTTCTCAGGGTCTATGCCCAGTAGTGGGATTGCTGGGTCATATGGTAGTTCTATTTGTAGTTTTTTAAGGAACCTCCATACTGTTCTCCATAGTGGCTGTATCAATTTCCATTCCCACCATCGGTGCAAGAGGGTTCCCTTTTCTAGTGGGATCAAATTTTAAAGAGCTTTTGCTTGCCTACCCTCAAAACACATTTCTAAGATCTCTTTTAAAATTCTAAAAATTGACAACATCTACCTGAAGGATGTTAGTTAGTTAAATGCCATTGATTCAACTAGTTGCTCATATGAAAACAATAATGACAGATTCCTATCTTACATTATATCCAAAAATCGATGCTAGAGACTTAAAAACACCATATGTGAAAAGAACAACTTTTAGAAAAATATATAGGACAGAGAGCTGATTTTATTAAAAAGCTTTTCTTTCAAAATTCAGCCCCACTCTATTTTGTCAGAGATCCAGTATTGTAACTGCAGTGAACAAGTTGTAGTGCAGCAAATATACGTGACAGCAGTGGCCAGACACGTGGCTGTCCATGCATCATGGCCAGATCATAAAGGGTCTTGACACTAGACCGTGGAGTTGGAATTTTATCCAGAAAGCTGTTGAGAGGTTTTACATAGGAGAGGGAGGTGATCATCGGATTTGCCTTTTAGAAAGACAGCTGCGGCAGGAATAAGGTGTAGACCCTGGGAGAGGGAGAAATAGGATGGAAAGGAAAATGGCGAGAAGGCTGTTGAATAATCTAGGTGAGAGCAATGGGGCTTTGAAATGGGGCAGCAGCTGCTGTGAGGGATAAAAAAGGGGCGAATTTAAGAGCTTTTAAGGAGACAAATTTGCTGGGAGCTAGTTAATGTAAATTAGCTTTTTCCTGGCTACAAGTAATTGGCCACCTGGAAATACAGAATTGGGAGGGGCACAAAGAGAAACCTGAGTACCTATGTGAGGGCCAGTCCTGGGGTGGAGGAAACCCACTCATATTTTCTCCATCTCAAAACTCCTCTTTTAAGCAGATGGAAAAAATGTCTTTCCTTTGTGAGTGCACAATTCTTTGACAATAGCGTTTTAATACTAAAAAGCAAGTTATTTGATTTTGATAACATTTCTTATTTTCCAAGGAAAAATAAGAGGCTTACACAGTGGCGCTTCCCAGTGAAGGGAAAGACACTTCAAATTCACAAAGCAAGGTGAAACTTAGAACAAATCAATTTGAGGGAATTATGCTTAACAAATGGTAAATTGTGAAATGCACGTTAGTTATTCACTTGCAGCTCCTGCCTTTTCTGAGTGGAAACAGCTGGGAGCTCATTACCTGTGCCAGGAAATGCCTCTCTATCCCCACACTGCCCACAAAGGCATAAAAGGTTACTGCTTTAGAAAATGAGACAGTAACAGGGGAAAGAGGGGAAAGAGGAGATTGCTTTTTCATACCAATTAGTTGGATGAAATAATACTGGTGACGTCTGTAGCAAGGGTGAATTGGAGACTGCATATGCTAATTTGAATGAAGATGTCCTAAAAATACTTACCAATGAGAAGGGTATAGGAACATCAAACTTTTGACAGAAACTATCAAAAATTTTAGTGTAATAACATAAATAGCATTTATGAAGTTCTTCCCACTTTCAGTGGTGTCAGTATTGTTCACTGACCATCTCCCTTATGGTGGACAATGGCTACTCTGGTTTCCAGCTTCACATCTGGATGCCATATCATCAGTACACACCTCATCGGCCCAAATTTAGTTAAACCCCCCTAGTCAGGAGAATGCATGTGCTGTTTTCCTTAAGCCAAAGTTAACTAAAGGAATCACTATGTCCAAGGGACCAAGATGACTTCGATTGACTTTGGCCTATCAGAGTCCACCCTTGAACCTGGAGATAAAGTCAGCTTAGCTTCATAGTCCAGGGCTATCTGGGAAAAGGCTGGATAATGGCAGAATCATCTGAGTTCTGCTATGAACAGAGAATAGGGACTGTGTTATTACTCATAGCATTCTAAACATAGATGGGAAGGATTTGGCATGTTCTAATAGTTGATGCCTGATAAGGAAACTTAGCTGAAATATGGGTGCAAATTTGAATTCCTCATGTTTTTATACTTTTCAAAGTCGCTTTGCACTGAATTGCATTTGATCCCATAAAAGCCATGGAGATTTTCAAGGGAGACAATATGATTCCCTTTCTTTTGCAGATGGAGAAACAGAGGGAGGAAGGACTTGGAAGAGAGATCATATCTTGGTTGTGAATCTATGAAAGAGAATGTGATCTAGTGCTAAATGCATAGATTTTGAAGTTGGATAGCTCTGATGGTTCGGGCAGGATCTCTCAGAGACTAGTTACTCCATCAGTAAACAGATTAAAATATCCACCACTAATAACTATAGGAGGATAATTAAAAGGGACTCTCTGAATGGTTCTGAGGACAGGTGTGGAGAGGTTAAGGGCTCAGGCGTGAGATAGGATACCTGGTTCCAATCCCAGCTCCATCATCTACTAGTTTCATGGCCTTGGCAAGTCATTTAACTTCTCTCTGACCTTCAGTTTCTGCATTTACAACATGGGGCTGGTAAGATAGAATCAACTTAATAGAGTTTCCAGGAGGATGAATTGAGATGATGAATGTCAAGCATTTAACACAGTGTGGAGCACAGGTGAGCAGCAAGTAAGATTTAGGTGTGATATTTTGATCATGTGTTAACAAACACCTTCAATACACGTGGTGTGGATAATCTGATGGTTCTCGCCTCCAATTGTAAAATGACCAGCAACTGTTCCTGAATCTCAAGAACCTTTCCTTTATATAACCTGAGATAGTCCTCCCGTTTTCTTGGTAGGAGTCAAATGGTGCAGGGAAACATAGGACATTTTCATTATTTCTGTTTTATCCCAGGTTGGGCTGCATAGCGAGATTTGGAAGCACTGCACACCCACACCGAGCTGGCCTGCTTCGAGGACAGGAGGCGTGCTCACTGAAGAGGTGAGTTAAAAACAAACCCCGACGCAGATCATGCTTCAGTTATATCCATTTCCCACAGCCGGGGGAGGCTGCAGTGCTATCTTGTCCTTGTGTGAAAAAGAAAGAAGAGCATTTGGTGTGAAAACGACAGTGGCAAAAAAGGCATGTTTGACAGCTATCTCACACTCTGGGGAAAAGCATTAGCTCTTTCCCAGAACTGAAAAGGCAGAGTGGAGACTGTCCATATGTCTAAAATGTCGGAGAGCACTGAAAGTCAAATGCAATATTTTAATGCTTAATTTATAGCTCTGGTTCACTTTTTTGTCATCTGTTTTTAATCGGTAAGCTCACGGAGGACTGGGGTATTGTCCTGTTTGAGAGTTTGTCAACTAAGTCAAAGTATGGTATGGAGAAGTGCAGTTCTGAAGCATTTTCTGATTATGTTTGGCATTTCAGCACAAGTGCATTGATTGTTATGATTTATTATAACTGTGACATTAAAAATGTTTATTAATTAATTCAGCAGATTCATTAAGAGTTAATTATGCTCACTAGAAAAAATGAAGCAGAAAACACAAACTAAAAACAACTGTAATCTAGCAATTTCTATGGACTCGACATTATAGTATATATCTTTCCATTCTTTTATTTTGCATTTATTTTTTCGTGAATATTTTTTTTCTAATGGGTGATGCATATGGTAGGTGTTTATATATATTTCACTGTGTTTACCTGTAATATATTAAAAACATCTTTCCGTGATAGTGGGAGGTTTTTCTTTTAAAAATTATTATTATGAAATATTTTGGACATACAAAAAGGTGTAGAGAATAGTATAGCAAATGCTAAGTACCCACCACCACTTAAAAAAAAAAAAAGTCATGACTAATTCAGTTGAATCTCTTATCACACCTGCAAAGGTAACTACACATCGAACTTTGGTATTTATCATTTTCATGAGCTCTGTGTTCTTTTACGGCACATTTATGTAGCTTTAGTATTTTTAGCACTGTTTCACGTAGTTTAAATTTTCATCTAAGAGGTGTCAGATGGTAGTTTTCCTGTAACTTGCCTTTTATATTTCCTCAGTGTGATTTTTCTTCCAGATGCATCCATGTTGATACCTGTAGCTCTGGTTATTTTTACTCCTGTATCATATTCCATTTTATATGTATGCCATAAATTATTTGTCCACTGATCAGATGGTGGACATGGTTATGCATGTTCATAGGTATGAAAGTAGCTCTATACCTAGACAAGGAATTGAAGGGTTATAGGGTATAACTATCCTCAAATTAATTAGATGTTGTCAAATTATTCCCAAAGGGGTTGTATCAGTTCATACCCATCAGCATGTAAAATACCCTATTTCTTCAAATCTTTCCCAATTCTTTAAATATTTTTGCCTATCATACAGGTATAAAATGGTTTTCCATTGTGGTTTTAATGACCACTTTTATGATTATGCATGACAGTGAACAGATTTCATCTTTTTAAAATCTATTTGAGTTTCTTTTATTGCACTGACTTCATAAGCTTTATCAATGTTTTAAATTTATTATTACTTATTTTATAAGTAGGTAGAAAATATATGTCTGCGGGGGTGGATACACACACATACATGTACATATACTAATCTTTTGTCATATTATTAACAAAATCTTTGGTTCCTGATATGTATTGTGTATGTTTTGGGTGTCTTTTGATGAACAGAAGCTTTTAATATAGTTGAATTTGTTAATTTTCACTTATGTTTTTCATGTTTTACTTAATGAACACTCCAGTGTCAGAAAATTGGTTTGGGTATTCTTCTCCATGTTTTGAGGATTTTGCTTTTCACATTTAGATCCCTACCTCACCAAGAATTGATTTTTGGTTCAGTATGTAGTTTAGTTTCTATTCCCCATATATGTCCCAGTACCATTTGTAGATAGCTTGTCATCTGCCCTCTGATCTTCAATGTCTTCTCTGACTTAGATGGCTCCTGCATATGCATGGATCTGGTTCTGAGCTCTCTGTTCTGTTCCGGTCAATTTACCTAAATCTACCAATACCATGTTATCATAATTATGATAAACTTATAATAAATTTTGATAACTGGTGGTAAAAATCTTCAAACTTGATTTTCTTTAAAGTTTCCTGAGCTATTCCTGGGCCTTTGCTTTACACATTAATTTTAAAACTGACTTCTTATATTCTATGAAAAACATATCAGTATTGTGAGTGGCCTAAATTTAGAAATTAATTTTGGAAGAACTGACATCTTTACTATGTTGATTCTTATTTCTCCATTTATTTAAATTGATTTAATTTTAAAATAAAGTTTTATAATTTTTCTTTTAAAATATTACATATCTTTTGTTAAATCTATTTCTAAAATAGTACATTGTACTACTAAAAATTACATTTGCTAATTTCTTTCTTGTAGTTAAATAATGGGAATAAAATAATAATAAAGAATAGAAACGCAATTGAACACTCATTAGTAAACAAAATATGTGTATATTATCTTTTGTTTTTAATGTAGATAATAATATCATATCTAAATAATGAGGGTTTTGTTTCTTCCCTTTAACATTAAGTACTATGCAAGTAGATTTAGAGGCATGTCCTTAAACAAATTAAGGAAGTTCCCTTCTATTCTTTCTGTGCTAATTTCTTTATCATGAGTGGGTGTTGACTAAAATTTCATTTAATGCCTGGTTTTGCTGCATCAATTGAGATGAACTATGTGGTTCTCTCTCAATCTCTTAATATTATGAAATACATAAATTTTCTAATATTAAACTATTCCTACATTACTGGAGAAAACGTAACTTGGTCACAATAAGGCAGTAGTTTTATGTAGTGCTGTGGTTATATAGTGCTAATATATTCTCAGGATATTTACATTTATATTCATAAGTTTACCCAGTTGTTAATTTTCCTTGTTCTCACTGTCCTCAAGTTTATCCTAGCTTCATGAAATGAATTTGGAAGTATTTTGTTTTGTTTTTTCCTATTTTCTGGAAGTCTGAAGTTTTCTCTATGTGTTGGGATAAATTTTTAATTACTGGTGTAATTTCTTTCATGAGTAAAGTCTCTTCTCATTTTGTTTCCCTTAGTGTTAGTTTTGGTAAGCTATGTTTTCCTAAAAATAGGTGTTTCTAAAATTTATCTAAAATTGACTTGTTATGATTTTTAAAGTTTATTCTTTAATTATAGTCATAGGCTGTGTGGGCTCATGGTAACATTATTCTCTGAATTCTTATATTTTGATTGTCTTCTGCCTTTATGTTTGAAAGTTTATTTGGCTGGATATAAAATCTGGCTCACATTTACTTTCCTTGAGTATCTTAAATATGTTACTCCATTTTCTTTTGGCACAAAACTTTGATGTTGAGACTTCTGATGGTGATTTGATTTTCTTTTCTTTATAGTTACTGTGGCTTTTTGCCTATATGCCCAAATATTTTTTCTTTTTCTTTGAAGTCAGTAATTATGGCAAGAATGTATCTTGCTCAATAAACACAGAAAAAGCATTTGCCAAAATCCAATATCTTTTTATAATAATAATAATAATAATAAAAGCTCATCAAACAAAGAATAAAATAGAACTTCCTCACTCTGATAAAAGATATCTACAAAAATCTCACAGCTCCCAAAGACCCCAGCTTCCTGGTATTCATGCCCTTGTGAATCTCCTCCCCTCAAGTGTAGGGTAGACTTTTTCTAATGCAGGGGTTGCCAAACTTTTTCTGTAAAGGGCCAGGTAGGAAATTCTTTTGGGGGGGGTGGTTGTTGGGAGTCATTTTAGAAGCTGCCTACCATGTAGTGCCTGCCAACAGGTAGGGACTTGGCAAGTATTTGCTGAGTGAGTAAATGAATAATTGTTCACATCCACCAATTTTCTAAATGCAAGGGCTGAAAGAAAAGTTTCTAGCCAAGAAAAAGCCAAATTCCTTCACCGATTATTACGATTTGACAACTGCATCACAACTGTAACAACTTATCAACTTGTGTGATCTTCTTATTAGTAATTTCCATCATTAGGTTAAATGAATTAGATGGCAAAATAAGCTTAGAATTGAATTCATATGTAGATCGGACAGATTATTCTTTCACGACATCAGCAAATTGGAAGAAAGTGTACTTATTTGAGATGAGAATTCACTCTGGGGGCAAGAATATTTATTGTGAATTATGTTTACAATAGGGCAGCTGCAGTATCTTCTAATACCAAGAAAGACTCAAAACCTAAATGTACAAAATCAAATTCTCATCCATTTTTTTCATCTTTTCTTGATATGATATCCTTTCTCCAAAAGCCAAAATACTGTACCACAAAGTTCTTCCTTGATCATTTAGGATCTCTCTTATAAAAACAAAACAAAACCAAACCTCACAGCTAACATCATGCTTAATGGTGAAAGACTTAATTCTTTCCTCCTAAGATCAGGAACAAGAAAGAATGACTATTCTCACAATTTCTATTTAACATTGTATTGGAGATTCTACCCAAAGCAATTAGGCAAGAAAAAGAAATAGAGACATTCAGATTGGAAAGGGAGAAGTAAAGTTATTTCTATCTCAGATGACACAACCTTTTATACAGTAGTCCCCCCTTATCCACAGGGGATACATTCTAAGACCCCCAGTGGATGCCTGAAACTGCAAATAATACCAAACCCTATATATACTATGTTTTTTTCCTGTATATACATACCTATGTTAAAGTTTAATTTATAAATTAGGCACAGTAAGAGATAATATAACAAATCATAAAATAGAACAAGTATAACAATATGCTGTAATAAAAGTTATGTGAACATGGTTTCTCTTTTGTTCTCTCTCTCTCAAAATATCTTATCATACAAATTTAATGCATTTTCCATCTTAACTAAACACTTACCATGCACTAGGGCTTTAACTTTTGCAGTCTAAGGTGTGAAAGCAAAACCAGCATGGATTTCTTTTTCTTTCTTCACAGTTTCACGGATAGAAGTTTTCTTACTATAGATGTTAGCAACCTCATCATATCATTTTTTTCTTATTAAGTCAAGAACTTTCACCTTTTCATTTAAAGGAAGCACTTTACGGATTTTCTTTAGCATATCTGAATCACCAGCATCATTACTCTTGTTCTTTGGGATCATTATTCAATAAAATAAGGGTTACTTGAACACAAGCATTGTGACACCCTGACCATCTGATAACCAAATGGCTACTAAGTGACTAACCGATGGGATATCCTGAACAAAGGCATGATTCATGTCCCAGGTGAGGTGGAGCAGGATGCTGAGAGATTTCATCACACTACTCAGAATGGTGTGCAATTTAAATTTTATGAATTTTTTGCTCCTGGAATTTTCCATTTAATATTTTCAGAACTTGGTTGACTGTAGGTAGCTGAAACCATGGAAAGTGGACTCTTTTTAGTTGCAAGATATAGAAACAAAAGTAAAATTCACTTAAAAATGGAAATTATCAACTGCAAGATGTACGGTATTTTTATTTTAAAGACAGATGTAGCCTGGCGTTCATGACTTATCGTCAGTTATCTGTCTCTTGTCTCTGCTCTGTTTTCTTCTGTGGTCTTCTTTCTTGGGCATTTCTTTAGTTGTTGTTGCCCTTTAGTGGATTTTTATTTGACCTATACTGACTTAGCAGCTCCATGGGAAAGAAAGCCTCTCTTTTTTCAAATTTTTTATGAATCATAGAATTTATTCGATTGAACCAGGTGGAACTACTTGGTCATCCATGAACCAAAATGGGACAAGTGCTTAGTCCCGCATTGTTTAATATGGACATGGCAAAGTAGTATTCTGATTGGTCAGACCAAGGTCATATGATCACACATGGAGGGCAGTAAGGAAGGTGTGATACCAAAGAAAGAAGGAAAAAGAAGTGTTCTCTTAGCAGTAAAAATGGCAAAAAGAAAAAAAAAAAAGAGCTAGCTATGCAAAAGTAACCACTGTCCACAAAAGGAACTTCTGCTTATACCATCATTTGTGATCTTCCCAGCAACTTTCTGAGAAATATCATGTAGTCTTGTTTGATACCATATGTAGTCTTGAGGATCTATGAATAAATTGTCTGCAAAGTCTCTCAAGTGGTAAAATGTAGAGCTTGGAGTAGATTTTTTTAGCAGCAAATTCTGCTTGGCTTGGAGAAACGGCTGCATAATAATTTTAAAAATTCCCTTGAGTTTGGTTTTCTGCGATTGTTTCCTGAACTCTTTGGGTAATTAACTAGATTCCCAGTTAGAGAGTTCCAGAGACTCTAGTGCCTGAAAACCAAGACAATCCTGAGAGCTAGAAGCTTCAGAAATCTGCCATTTTCTGTCTCATACTTTATAGCAAGAACATGAAACTATCTGTTGGTCTTCCACACACCTATTCTTTTCTATCTCCAGGCTCAGGATGTTCTCTCTCATTGAGATGTCTCCTTCTTTATGAGTCTGAATACTACCCCCTTTTGTAGGTGCATTGCTCTTTCCTCCTGCAGTCTTTCTTATCCACCCCAGAGAGAAGTACCCACCTCCATACTCCTCTCTGCAGGCCTCTGGCTTAACATCTATCACATTCTGTTGACACTTTCTTTCTCCACCAGGCACTGAGTTTCTTGTTGGAGGGACTGTAACTTGTTTTTCACTGAATCCCTGGGGTCCATCATATTGCCTGGTACATAGTAGCCCCTCAGATCCTTAGAAAATATAGACTGAATAAATAAAAGACTAATTAAAGATGATAAGTAGTGGGCCAGGAAAATTAGATGATAAACAATTAAGTACAAAACTATAAAGGATGTAGAGAAGCAATGGCCTGATAAAACAGATTCATGGAAAGATTACTTGAAAAAATCTGGAGAACAGTGATGTAAATAACAGTTAAAGGACAAACAACTAGTTGTCACTAGTATTTAAGCTGGAGAAAGAAAGAAAAAGAAAATTTAAATAATGTTTTTTATTTTTTTTGACAGTCTAATGGATTATCCATTTAGATAGAACTTGCCAGGCAGAAAGCTATCACCAGAAGCTATTACATTTTCCTCAGTAAAAGTCTCCCTTATGTTGTAAATAATGACAGCCTTTGTTTGAATAGCACTTTAACATTTGAAAAGCTCTTTGGCTCTATAATCTATTTCTGTCATTTGGCAAACATGTCCTAAGGACCTATGAGAGAGAATATGTGAAGTATAGAGGCAAATAAGACTTTGTCCCTGCCTTCAAGGAGGAAAGGCTGATGATAGAGGCAGAGGTAAAGAGTTATAATACATCAGGAAAAAAACTATATTATAGGGGTTATGTACTCAGCATGTGGCCCAAAGGAGAGAGGAAAGCAGAAAGCAGAAGGTGTGTCTTGGGAGAGTAGAGCTTGGTAGACAGACAAAGAAGATGTAAAGGGTATTGTAGACAGAGAAAAATGCATCCAGAAAGACAAAAATTGTTGAAATGATGGGAATGTGTTCATAAAACAATAGAAAATAATTGTGGCTGCAAGTCATTTGATACTCCTCTTATCCAGAGGTGCGGTCCATGTCCCTTCCACTTGACTCTGGGAAGCCTTGAACAATAGAACGCAGAAAAGTGACATGGCAGGGCTTCAGAGCCTAGGTCAGAGAAGGTGATGCAGCGTCCCCCTTTTGCTGGAATGCCAGTGCACAGAGCCCTGGGCTACCATGCAAGAAGTCCATCCTCTTGGAGGTTCCCATGCTGAGGAAGGCATGTTTAGGCGTTCAGTTGACAGCCCGGCTGAGTTCCCATCAGGCAACACCCACATCATCTTGTAAAGGAGCCATTTTGGACACCCAGCCCGGGTAACCCTTCAGATGTCTACAGACCTAGCCCACATCTCACTGCAACTGTTGCAGGAAGGGGGACCCCTTCTAGGGCCCGAGAGTGGGTTCTTGTCTAACACTCAGAAATGAATTGTCTGAGGAGACACAAGTGCTGAAAAAGCAAGAGACGTTATGGGGAAGGGGCGCCCGGGCAGAGAGCAGCAGGGTCAGGGAACCCAGGAGAACTGCTCGGCCACGTGACTCGCAGTCTCGGGTTTTATGGTAATGAGGGTAGTTTCCGGGTTGTCTCTGGCCAATCATTTCTGACTCAGGATCCTTCCTGGTGGTGTGCGCATCGCTCAGCCAAGATGGATTCCAGCGAGAAGGATTCTGGGAGGTTGGTAGGACATATGGACTGGCGTCTCCTCTCTCCTTTTGACCTTTCTTAAATTCTTTCGGTGGGTGGTAGCTTGTAAGTTCCGCGTTCCTTACCAGGACCTCCTGTTGTAAGGTAACTCAGGCAAGTGGTTACTATTGAGCCTGGCCAGGGCAGGTGGTTTCTGTCAGTGGTTCCCCTAACACAACCACATGAGAGACCCCAAGCAAGAGCTAAGCCCTTTTTGAATTCCTGATCTCAAAAAAAAAATCATGAATAAAATAAAGTGGAAATTTTAAGCCTAGCATTATTTTGTGATAGCAGTCTGATTTTTCTGGATAACTTTATTGTTGAGTTGTGTACATCAGGCACGACCGGCCCCAGCCCAGCCTCCTGGATGTCCCTGCCTCGTCACCATTTCCCTCCTAGTCACAGTGTCTAGTTAAGGGTTAGGTCCATGACCCAAGGACCTTGCCTTGTGACTTTTGTTAAAAGTAGTGAAAAGAAGATGTTCTCTTTCTAGGGGGTTACTAAATAAGGACTAGGCAAGCCTGAAACATCTGGGGCAAATTTGTTATTGAGTGGGAAGACCCTAATCAAGAATAAAGTCACTATGGAGAAAAGCAAAGCAAAGGATGAAGAGAAACTGCTTCCTAATGAGACTGTTTGAGCTTTTGGACCCAGTTGTACCTGGTCTACACCAGGCTTTTTTAGTTTCCTAAGCCAATAAATTCTCCTTTGTGATTAAGCCTATTGGAGAGGTGTTTCTGTCACTTGCATCTGAAAGATTCCTAACTATTCTATGTGGGTAAGATCAAGGTCATGGAGGGCTTTGTAGTATAGGCTGGCAAACTTGTATTTTATTCTATAAGTGATGGAGAGTCTTATAATGCTTTTAGTCAGGACCAATATAATGAGATGCATACTTTAGCTCGATAACCAGCTGCCGTGAGAAGAAAGGATTGATGGTGGTGCTGGACTAGGAACAGGGAGATGGGTTAGAAGGACTTTGTATTAGTCTAGCGAGGACATCATGATGCCTGAACTAACACAGCTTGTGGGAATGGAGACAGGGACATTTGAGATATACTTAAGATGCGAAATCAACAGAATTCAGAAACAGATTGGCTCTTGGGGGTAAGAGAGAGAAGAAACATGGATGACTTGTAGATTTCTGGCTTATATACAGGTAGATTGTGTACCATTAAAGAATGTTAGCTCCATTAGTGTTAGTGTCTGAGGACACTGAGACTCAGAGAAGTTAAGTGACCTGCCCAAGGTTGTGTACCTCGTAAGAGACGGAGCCAACCAGGTCTTCAGGCTTCAAGATCGTTACTCCTTCAGTTAAACAGGCCACTTCCTGTGTTCAGGGTGCCACGGGCATTGCATTCCTAGGAAATAAACAATGTCCCTGGGGCTGTTTGTTTTTCAGCCCGTCACAAGGAAGGTGATTTCATTAATGATTTGTTTTGGACCCCTTGCAGAGTCTGTCTCAGAAACCCTGCAGCAGGGCATTTGTACCATTCAGGCTTCCGTGGATGCCGTTATCAGTGCTCGTGAAAGGCACAGCTGACTCTGGTTTCATCCTCTCTGCATTCCAGTTTCTGAAGTGGATTACAGACACAGAAGCCTAAAGGGAGAGGAAATCTGTTCCCCATGTGGACTATTGATTTGTGCTAAAGACCAAAATAGTGTAGCTTTTCAATAGGTGCTCTGAAGAAGGAGAAAGGCAAGCAGTAAGTGGGTGATTGGGAGTAAAGGCCTCATTAAGAAGAAAAATTCGGGAGAAAAGCTAGACCAATTTGGTTTAAAGGCAGGTATAAAGAGGTTTTGAACTTTATGGAAAGGGCATCAGAGAAACAGAGGAAGCAAGCTGAGTGGTGGGTGCTGGTTCGCACACTTTTTGCTACTGGGCAGGGTGGGATGGGGGTGTGTGGAGCTCAGGTCCATCTACCTTGAGCTGGGCTTCACACCTAAAGGGGAGGCTGGGTAGAGTTCAGACTCTACACTTGAACTTGACATGAATTCACATTCCAGATCTGTAATTCACTAGGTGTATGAACTTAGGCAAGTGGTTGCATGTCTCTAAGGCTCAGTTTCCTTATCTATAATATATAGACAACAGTAGCATAAACCTCAAGTGACCTGTCCGACAGAGATGCCCTTAGACAGACACTATTATCCCCTTAGGACCCAGAGTAGGGAGAAAAAGAAAAAAAATGCACAGAAAATACTTTGCATGATTCTTTGGCTAATAAATGTTAGCTATTAGTGTCGTAGTTAGTATCTTCATTCTTTTGAATTATCTTAATAAATAACTCATGGCTTCCAAGAATATAATTTCGTTTTTATTGCATGAATTCTGATATTAATAATAACATCAGTAATATTAACATCATTCTCCCCAGAGGTCAGTCACATGGATCTTCTGCATTGGATCTGGTATCTGCAACATAGAACGGCTGAAATGTTAATGACGGTGTTATCTTTCCCCTTGCCCAAGAAGATTCCATTTGGTTCAGTTCGTTTCTGTTGGATTCAATTCAGGCACAATGTTAAGTGCCAGGGAGAGAACAAGGAACAAATTCTGCATTTAATCCTGCAGGAGCTCACAGTGCAATGTGATTCCAGATCTTTAAGTAATAGAGAGGTGATCAAGTGCTGTAATCATATGTTGAAAGCTACTTATGCAACCCAGAAGAATAGCATGATATTTTTGGTACGTGTCTGGTGTAATATTTGGTTCAGTAGTTGTGGCTCGTGGGCTCTAGAGCGCAGGCTCGGTAGTTGTGGCACACGGGCTTAGCTGCTCCGCGGCATGTGGGATCTTCCCAGACCAGGGATCGAACCCATGTCCCCTGCATTGGCAGGCAGATTCTTAACCACTGTTTCACCAGGGAAGCCCTCCACGCATCTGTTGATTGACATTTAGGTTGCTTCCATGTCTTGGCTATTGTAAATAATGCTACTATGAACATTGGGGTGCATGTATCTTTTTGAATTAATGTTTTTGGGTTTTTTGATATATACCCAAGAGTGGAATTGCTGGGTCATGTGGTAGTTCTATTTTTAGTTTATTGAGAAACTTGCATACTGCTTTCCAAGTGACTGCACCAATTTACATCTACCAACAGTGTACAAGGGTCCCCTTTTCTCTGTATCCTCACCAACATTTGTTATTTGTGGTGGGTTTTTTTTGTGTGTGTGGTACACGGGCCTCTTACTGTTGTGGCCTCTCCCATTGCGGAGCACAGGCTTCGGACACGCAGGCTCAGCAGCCATGGCTCACAGGCCCAGCCGCTCCGTGGCATGTGGGATCTTCCCGGACCAGGACACGAACCCGTGTCCCCTGCATCGGCAGGCGGACTCTCAACAACTGCGCCACCAGGGAAGCCCTATTTGTGGTCTTTTTGATGGTAGCCATTCTAACAGGTGTGAGGTGATATCTCATTGTGGTTTTGATTTGCATTTCCCTGATCATTAGTGATGTTGAGCATCTTTTCATGTGCCTGTTGGTAAATAAGCTTTTCTTAAAGAAGAATATTACAGAAAAGTTGCAAAGCTAATACAGAGAGTTCCGGTAAACTTTCACTCAGTTTTCCCTACTGTTAACATTTCGCTTTAGCATGGTACCTGGGCCACAACTCATGAACCAATACTGATACATTATTATTAACTAAACGTCATACTTTATTCAGATTTCATTAGTTTTTCCCTCACATCTTTTTTCTGTCCCAGGATCCCATTCAGGATGCATATTACACTTAGTTGTCACGTCTCCTTAGGATCCTCCGGGCTGTGACTGTTCTTAGACTTGCCTTGTTTTTGGAGACTTTGACAGTTTTGAGGATTATCGGTCTGGTATTTTGTAGAGCGTCCCTCTCTTTGGGGGTTTGTCTGATGATTTACTCCCGGTTAGATTGGAGTTATGGATATTTTGGAGGAATACTACAGAGGTCAGGAGCTATTTCATGACGTCACATCGAGGGTACATAAGATGAACATGACATCACTGTGGATGTTGACCTTGATCACTGGGCTGAGAGAGTGTTTATCAAGTTCTCCATTGAAAGGTTATTCTTTTCACCCCTTTTCATACCAGACTCTTTAGAAGGGAGTCATTAAGTGTAGCCCACGCTTAAGGAATGGGAAAATCACTTTTTGTGATAAGATGGCAGTAATATCAACAGCAATAATTACAACATTTGTGAACATGTATTAAGGGCTTATCATATGCCAATAGCTCTGTTAAACCTTTCTTATGGATTAACTCATTTCATCCTCGTGACAACCAAGGATGGAGAAACCAAGGCTCCGAGTGTGACCTGCCCACTGTGGTGCAGCTACTAATTGCCAAGACTTCATCTCAAATGCCGGCCCCTTTGATCGGCTCCCTCCTGCCCACCAGTGAGATATCTAAATGCTTTGCTATGATTTGTGCAGTTATGTTTCCTACCTGATGAATGAAACAGTCTCACGTATTCTCAATACCTAGGCATGATTCTTTCTAGGTTCCTGTGTGAGTTTGGCTTACATCCTTGACCTCTCCAGGACTGTGGTGCTCACGCTGAGGTCCCAGATATTCAAGGGTAACCCTTGCCCCTGCCGACCCCTGGGCCCATCCACATGGCTCAGAATGTAGCATGGCCTCTCCTTTCCTCCAGGCTGTTCACAAAGGCTCATCCTTCCTTAAGCGTACAGATTGCAGTAGCATCACCTTTTGTCGGCTTTTATCTTTCTTCTATTTCTGAGGTTCTTTAGTGGTAAGGAATAATTGGCAGCTTTACTTTTTGTAAAAAAACAAAACAACAACAAAAAAAGAGCAAAAACAATAAACCTGCCTGCCTTTCGTCAAGAATGTTTTATTCTATCTAGTTCTGAAATCCCTTGAGAGAAAAGCGGTAAGCTTTTCATCCTTGGAGACAAATCTTTGGGCACAATTAATGACTTTCTGATTATCTTGTGTTTTTAATCTCTGCTCCCCTCAATTTAACACGGGTAATCAAGGATCAACAGCAGCCTTAACGAAGGCAAAGACAATTGCTCGCTGAAGAATAATGATTCCACCTCTCCCAGGGTCAGAATCGTTCAGAGCCTTGAAGAACACATCAGCTCAAAAAACCTGCAGCGTGTTTTTATTATAAAAAATGAATGGCCAACAATCATGGAGATTGCCAGGCACAAAGTGAGTAAAGAAAATAGCCTGGGCCCTGGGACGAGGTACCTGTTCTCAGTGCAGTGATATGACTCTGTGACTTCAGTGAGGTCACCTCTTTGTTCCTGCAGCGTCAACTGCGACACCGCATCCATTCCTGGGAGAGGTGACCGCTATGAATGAATCCAGTTTTCCAAGGCATCGTGTGGCTCTTTTGCGTGTTACGCAGCAGAGGTGGAAGTATCAATTGTTGCCATGCTCCACAGTTTCAGTGACAGTTCAGGTGGTTCAAAAACAAAAAGCAAGCTTCCGAAGGTCATAAGATGCCCTACTTAGGGCTAAAAGGGTGGATGAAACAATAACTTTAGTTTCCTCTCAACAATTACAGTTCATTTATTGCTTGAATTATGTTTACCCGTCTGACCTGGGTTATTGCATTGGGGCAGGATTTATCTTGTGTTTCCCAGAAAACTACAAAGTCTTGTAAAACAAGCAAAGCTCTCTGTTGAGCAAAGGCCACAGAGCTCACAGATTTGTGCCGGGAAGTCGGAGCTTCCAAGCCAAAACCTCCCTTAATTGCTACAGCTATAAGAAGTGTAAGCTCCAGTTTCTAGGGAAATTAATGTTTAATGATAAGCAAAGTTCCTGAAAGAGTTCAGGATGCAATAAATACTCCAGAGAGGCAAGTTTATCCACCCCGCCACCCCTGATTTTTCTTCTATTTCAGAGATATCCACTGAAGCCAGATGAACTGTCTGTTTGCTTTTTTCTTAGAGTCCTCTTTCATTTCCAAACTTTGCAATCATTGGTTGAATGAGGGTCTGACTTTCATCCCCTCTGTTGGTTATTCTACTGTGATTTCAGTCTTGGCCAGATGATGTAATTCATGTGTGTGAATATACTCCTACAGATGACTCATTTATAATGGCAGCTGTGTAACACACTGATGACTTCACCCTTGGACCACTCACATGCTTCACCCCTTAATGGTTACTGCATAGTGTCCCAAAAGCCTCAAGAGAAAATGTACTGATTAAGGGGAGCAGAACAGTGGAAGTTAGGAGGGAAATGGAAAGAAAGAGAAAAAACTTCTTTGCAGTATAGGGATCAGGTTTTGTGTCAACCCCCTGAGGGTTTTAAAACACAGACTTTGATTTTGTTGTTCTGAACAGCCGACTTCTTAACCATTTAGTAGTTAATCTCAAATGCTTACGTCAAGTTCACTTGTTATAAATGGAAAATGTGGAGGAGAAATGACTTGCCCAAGGTCTGACAAATCATCAGATCCAAGACCAGAAAACCATGGTTTCCAGAGTGACTGCTGCTGAGTGAGCCATCCCTTCTCTGAAGCTTCAGGGCTACCTCACTGAATGAAATCATGTCTTTGCCTGTCTGCGACAGGGATGCCATCTAGAGAGGCATGTCCAGTGCACAGAGGATGGGCCTGAGCGTAAGAAAGATGGACGTTCACACCCTAGCTTTGTCACTTCCTAACAGCAGCCCTGAGATGCAGCCAAAGTTCTCTGAACTTCTGGTGGATAATGAGGCCAACCTTCCACAGACCCTGTAAGTGGGGCACAATCGAGTGTGACTCACGAGGAAAATCACATAGATGAACTTTGGGACTTTTGCTTTGGCAAATGGAGTGTGAAATCTAAGGGGAAGACATGGATTGCTGGGGCAAAGTAAAATAGACATTTTAGAGGCTGCAGGGAGACAGACATAAGAGGGGAGACCCGCAGGGTGGGCGCATAGAGAAAATTTGGAGAGGAGACTGAAATGCTTACTGGTGGGCTTAGTTTAAATTCTGTTGTGTGGAATATGGAGTAACATTCTCCTCTGGTCTGTATGAAACCTGCAGTAAAAAACACCCATTGATTACTAAGCTTTTCAAATCGGAACTCTGTGCGTGTGTGTTTGTGTGTCTGTGTGTGTTTGTGTGTCTGTGTGTGTGTGTCTGTGTTAGGGAGGAAAGCAGTGATGTTCTGAGACAGGTCAGGGCTCCAGGCAGGCCTGAGGCGGGAGTCAGGACACAGGAAATGTTTTTGCAGCCTGTGTAATATGTGCAATGACCCTGACACAGAGCAGGCACTTGGGAAATCCTGGCCAGTACTACTGTCATGTTACATGCATGGTCCTGAATCAAGAACTATTCTGTAACTGTAGAAATTCTACGATTATCTTTTTAATAGATTAAGATAAACTAAATCAAATATTTATCAAGTTTACCATGTGCCTGGTACTGTGTTAGGCCCCGTAATGGTGGTATGTCAATATCTGCTTGTGCACCTACCTCCGTAGCCATACTCTTACACAGAAACCTAAATTCCCTTTAAGGAGCTGACAACCCAGAGGCAGAGACGCTCATGCTGCAGAGAGGAGGCAGTGAAAATCACACAAGAGATGTTAAGATCCTTAGTGTCTCAGACAGAGAGGAATCTCTAGTGGCTATTATCCTCAGTCAAGTTGGGCAGCCTTCTGAAGTTTCCTCATCTCACACGTTAAAGCTAAGTTCCTTTCCATGGAACACAAGGCACGTGTGACCTGGCCCTTGGTGATTGTTATGACTTCATCTCCAAGCCCCCTTCACTTCCTCAGCCACCCTGGCTTCCTCCCTGTTCTGTTTTCAGAAACAGAAACAGAGGAAATCCCCTATTACCTCTGCCTCAGGACCTTTGCACGTGCAGCTCCTTGCCTGGAACACCTTTCCCGCCCAATCTGAACAACTCATTCTCCTAGCAGCAAGAGAAACTATAAAAGTAACTATTTAAAATTTTCGCCTCAAATAGATACGAGCAAGGGACAAAGAGATGTGAAAGTAAAGTTATATTAGACAATCAACTTGTCCATCATGGTAAATACTGTTTTTAGAAACTGCATTTTGCAGATGAAGAAATGGAAACCTTAGAATATATTACTTTTCTACAGTCACACATATGGTAACGGCAGAGCCAGTATTTGCTAGTGTGCTGTGCCACTCCGAGTCCGGAGCCTGAGCTGTTAATTACTGTAGTAAACTATATATTTCACCGATGATTACCATTTAGGCAAGTTTCAGAAGTCATCAAACCTTAATATAAGTTCACTGTGTAGTCATTTCCGTTTTAAAGGTAAGTCCTTGAGAAAAAAATTACATACTGATTTGCTGATCAACTTTTCCCTCCCCCGTCCATCCTTCACTAATTGGCCTAAAAGTCATGAAATATTCAAAGGTATATATAGATAGTGAGAGAAACAAATCATAATGGAAGATAATTGAGGGAGGGAGGGGAGAGGGTGGGAAGAAGGAAGGAGGACAGAGGGGGGAGGGGAAGGGAGGCAGGCGAGACCTAAGGGTGATTACTCATTGAATGAAAACTTCTGCTCCTCCAGGGTAATTTGAAATCCAAAAAGCCAAGAACTCCAGGTTCTCTCTCTTTTTTTTTTTTTTGAAAAAAAAAAAAAAGTAGCGAGGCACATTTCTTCCGCCCCATGTGCTTTTTTTCCACCCAGAGACTGGCATGAGGCATCAGCTAAGTGGTCAGGGCATCTCACCTCCCAGCCCAGTTACAGCCGTAGCTAGAACAGCACCAAGCAGCTGGCATTGGCTGCTACCTTGGGGGCTGTTTTGCTAGACCTTCTTTCACTATCCATATATTGTCTGAAAAGTAGGACCCTAGCCAGGGTTAGGAATAATAAGGAATAATGAAAAGAACACTGGAGCACAGTCCATTAGGGCTTGGGTCCAGCTCTGTCAATATGACCTAAAACAAAAAGAAAAACATAAAAAGACTCTTTCATTCTCTGGGCCTTAGTTTCTTCATCTATAAAATAATGGAATTAGGATAGATGATATTGAAGATGCTTCCACCTCTCATATTCCATTAGTTAAGATTGTTTTCAAGCGACAGAGACCTATGGAAAGTTCAAACAATTGAGAGAGCTGAAGAACCAGTCTTGGAAGGGACAAAAGTCACAGATGCTTTTGTGACCTGAGAGTTGTAACTGATGTCCATTCTATTCCCAGGCCTATTTTCAGGGCTTTGCTTACCATCCAGCAGGTAAGTGTCAGATTGGCCTATCCTGGGTCTTTAAGGCCTCTCTGCAGGGGAAGGACAAGGACCTGACTGACATTCTTCCAAAACCATATAATTGGGAAGGAATCATTCTCCAAAAATAAATTTGTGTTTGTATCTGTAAGTACGTAGATGTGACATGCATAGAATATTAGTTGTCCCCTAGTACAGCTCTAATCCAAAACTTGGAAATTGTGGTGGCTTTGTATAGTGGATAGAGGTCAAATGTGGATCTATTCATTTATAATGTGAAATTAGCAGCAGGACTATTAGGCACTGGGTAGACAAAAGACTATCCGCCACATGGTCTGGGTCTGGCTCCTGGTTGGGCACCTTTGGTTCATCAATAAGAACGAAAACTTCCATTTATTGAGCACCTACCACGTGCCAGAAATTTTGTGCTAAGCCCATTTTTCTTTTTTGCGGTACGCGGACCTCTCACTGCTGTGGCCTCTCCAGTTGCGGAGCACAGGCTCCGGACGCGCAGGCTCAGTGGCCATGGCTCGGGCCCAGCCGCTCCGCGGCATGTGGGATCTTCCCGGACCGGGGCACGAACCCCTGTCCCCTGCATCAGCAGGCGGACTCCCAACCACGGCGCCACCAGGGAAGCCCCCATTTTTCTTTAATCTTCACAAATTAGGCGTCTGCTTCAGAGAAGCAAATAAGCTTAATTTACGTGCCTATGTCGAGGAGGCATTAATTAGCAAGTCATTTCTTGGCAGGTCTGAACAGGCTTCCCACCCCCCCCCCCATCTTGCTTCCAGGAAAGTCCTCTTTTAACTGTTAAAGTGCTTTTCTTTGGTGTTGTACAATTAGAGCATCAAGATAGCATTTCTTGGGGAAACTGATGACGTTATTTCCTCAAGGAATAAAGTCATTGACACAAACTCTAATGTCTCTTGGTCCTTCACCTATTTCTAAAAACCCTTAGTGGCAGTATTTGTACAGACACATTACATTCCAATTTCCATACCATGTAATTCAATAGAGAAAACAGTAATAGGAGCTCCATGAGGCAGAGGATAACTAGAAATTTTACTATTTAGTCCTGAAGTAAAGCTCTATTTACACTGAAATCCAGTTAATTGGCGTTCAGATGCAATAGGTTAGCACAGCATGTTAGTAAATCACACAGAGTTCTCAGGTGCTTTGTCCATGAGAATAATTAACATCTGTGCACTTGGCAATCCTCGCCCATGGCCTTCTGATTTGAATTGTGAAAATACATTTCCACGTGCTCCTTGCCAATACAGGGCTGTAAAATGCATCTGTAGGGTTCCAAACCTTGGCCAACATCAGGCTCTGTGGATTCTCCTCACTTCTTGCAAGTCACAATGGCAGTGTTCTGTGTTGTTTCCATGGGTCTTAGGAAATAACTCATTGTTTTACACCAAGGCTGTCCTGTCTCCATTACTTTCCACTTTCTTATAGAACAGGAAGAGACTGAAAAAGAAAGTAATTAAATGTTAAACTCGTCAACGATTTTGGCTCAGTGATCTAGCCCTGCCAAAGAGAAGCTCCTGCCAAACTGAGTGACTTATTATTCCCATGTACCATCACCTCTTTCAGCCTTGGTCTTTGCTCAAACTTGTTCTCTGCTTGTCATGACTGCACTCTTTTCACTGGAGACCTTGTTAAAACACAGATTCCTGAACCTGAGACATTCTGGTCTAGTAGGTCTGGGGTGAGGTTGAAGAATTTGCATTTCTAACAAGTTGCCTGGTGCTGGTCCAAGATCATAAATTTGAGTAGCCTTGTTCTTGCATCCATTATGATAAAAATAATTAAAGTGCTTGTGGAACTCCATTCTGGGTTATGATTTTAAGATGAGGATTTAAAAAATGAGATGTAACAATTCTTGTGGTGCAGATGAAAACTTATGTACACAGGCAAATGTGTAATATATCACTTCCTCCTCTGGAGTAATTGCAAGTGAACTACAGACCATACGATGTGAGGAAAAATGAAGTTAAAGAGAAGTCATTCCAGAAGGTGTCTCCAGAAAAATGGTGACATTGAGCTTCCATTTTGAAGGTTGACAAAGGGCAGGTGCTAAAGCCTACAGCTCTTCCAAGGTGGGAATTTAATGAGATCTCCATTCCTGGGATCCCCAAAGGGTTACAGCTTCAAACCAAGAGGAAATGAGAAATAAACCTACTGCTCAGGGTGGAACAGCACTGAATGATGGGAAAAAAACAGAATACACAAATATTTTCTTGAGATTTCATAACTCTAAGTTGGTTATGAAATCTCAAGGGTTTACGGCCAAATCACATTGCCTACAGGGTATGAAATGCTTCCAAAGGTGAATTTAATTAGGGAAGTCCCAAATCGTTAGTATCCCCAGGTGGTTACAAGAAGAACTGCAGTTTCTCTCCAAAGGAATGAAACCTGGAGTCAAGCTCTTGCAAAATTGCTACGGATGAATTTGCAAGGAATATGAATTCACGTCAGAACATACACATGCACGCACATGTACCAACATGCAATACACATGGAAATAGGCAACATGAAAAAGAACCAGAAGAAACAATAGCAAAATAATACAAAGACCTATATGATTTTGGAATTATCAATAAGGCAAATAAAAAAAGAACTCTTTGTAATAAGTTTAAAGAAAAAATGGTTGAATGAATCATCATTTTATTTCCCTATTACTTGCATATAATAATTATTCAAGCAATATTAGTTGACTGAATGCAAAAACTAGATAATTGCTTCTGTAATAGAGATCATCAAAATTCAAGGTTTAAAGAGTGTGAGAAGACAGTAGTCAATTACGTTCTCCCAGCAACAATCAGTTGGCATCAGGGAGTCTCTTACCCCTAGAAGTTACTAGGGTTGTAATCCTATACCCTGTCTGAGACTGGTCTTCTCACTCAAGGGGTTAACCTTTCACAACGTTAAATATTTAAGGGCACTTCTGAAGGATCTAGGGTCTCTGTTGGCCCTGGGTACACATCTTTTAATCCTAAAGACTTTTAGAACTCTGAAATAAGCTGCTAAGTCACTTGACTGTAGAAGAATAGGAATAGGTGGCTGCCTAGGGATATAAGAAATCTCAAACTTTATGATTGTTCAAAATAATACAACATGTTTTTCTGAAATTGAATTTAGAGATAAATTAGACTAAAGTCTTTAAACTTGGGATTCATAGACATTTGGGAACCCCTTACTGGATTTCAGGGGGCTCTGTGAACTTATGTGTAATAAAATTTGCATATTTCTGAGGAAGGGATCCAGAAATGTCATAACGTTCCCAAAGGGCTTGTGATCTCAAAAAAGGTTATAGAAAGATTTTTTTTTTCTGTGTTTTTCCCCTTTTTAAAAAAACACATGGGGAAACTGAGAGCCAGAGAGCTAAGATGATGTGCCCAATAGCACAGATTCACATGTGTGTCTGCATTCTGAGTGCCAGCCATATCCCAGGGGACACGTTTATCCATTCAAAAATTCCATTTTTAGTTAAGGCACCCAAAGAGTGGGTTATGAGTCTTTCCAATCATGGTCTCTCTCTCAACAGATGAGAACATCTCTGAAGTTTCCTAAGCTTCCTCAGCAACTTGCCGTTCTGAAACCTACTCTTACGGAACATTTTAATTTCCTTCTTTGCAAGGACATTACTGTACAGATGCAAATTTTCTCCACTGTGCTTGGGGGGTTCTACTTCAGGCATCCAAACCTGTACCCCACAGAGATCCTAAACCTCCCTTCACTTGCAAACACACACTTCATTTGTCGTTGTTTACACGGGGAACCAGAACAAGGGTTTCAGTAATTTTTCAGAAACACATATTGAGGCTGTAGACAATCAAGAATGGTCTTTCCCAAAGGGTCATAATCAGTAGATTAGCATTAGAAATACCTTAAAAGAAAATCAGCTTTCCTACAGGTCTATTTGCAAGTGTGGTTTGGTAGAAAGAGCACAGACTGGGTCTACCACTTGCCAGCAATGGGACCTGAGTGAATCACTTAAGCTCTCAGTTTCTCATCGTTAAGTAAAAAGGAATCACCTTTAAAGGGAATTAGGTATGGTTTTATGCAAACCTAGGCACTGGAAAAGGTCCTTGGTTCATTGAATAAATTATGAAAAATTGCTTTGCTGCTACTCTATGAAAAATGTGGGCTTCACGTGTGGTTTGCCCCTTAAGCCCTTAGTACTGAAACTGCAGAAGCTAAATATGTATGATCCACTATAGAAGGACTACTACTGCTTATCTCACATAGGATTGTTACAGCAAGGGGCTGAACAAGTTATAATGACTGAGTCTTTCCCAAGGCTGGGGCAAGTTTTAGTTACCGCTATAGCCAGGCTCTATCCGTTACCACTGGGTGAGTTTGGCTGGTTTTTTGAACCTCTCTGGGCATCCCTTTCATGATCTGTAAAATAGGAAGAGTGATAGTATCCATCTCATTGCGACGATCAAATGAGTTACTAAATGTCATGTGCTTATAACAGTGGGAAGCTCTCAATAAATATTTTTACTGTGACTGTTGGCTGAAAAAAATGCACAACGTGAGAGTTGCAAGTTAAGTTTTATTTTGGGCAAAATGAGGGCTCTAGTCCAGGAGACGGCATTTCAGGTAGCCCTGAGGAACTGCTCTGAAGAGGTACAGGGAGAGGTCAGTATTGGATGTGACTTTAGTGAGGGGACACATGCATCCAGCACACATTTTGGCAGAAGCTTACCGCTAGTCGCTAGGGGCAAATGTCACTGATAATTTTAGCACTTTTCTAGATATGAGGAAGTGCATGAATTGGGCTCATAAAAATCTTCTCCTGAAAATATCTGATTATCTAAAGGCTTTTCTGCCAGTTTTTGCCAGAGCACAGAGTGCCTCATTCCTGATCTCTACCCTGAACTCCTTTCAGGGTGTGTTGGAGGTCAGTGGCTGCAGTGGCTGGGGACTTCAATCTTGTAGAGGCAGATGGCCAATTTTAGGTGGCATGACCATTATGATTCATGCTCATAATGCCTATTACAGGCCCTGATATTTATAAATGATTAATGGTATTTTAAAAATTAATTAATATTGAACCACCAGGTTGGCACCCAGCGCTGAACAGGTGCTCGGTAAACACGTTTTGATTGAGTGAATGAGCGAATCCAGTGTTGGGCACAGGGCAGGCCCTTGAAAGCCTTAGATGGGTCTGAATCTGGTGGAGGTTCTGATGGCCCTGGCTCTCCTTGCCCACTCTCCTTTCCCTGAGGGACAGGTGACATAAGAGACCCTGGAAAACTACCAGGGCGGTGCTGCTCTCCACCCTGCCTGCATCAGTGAGAAACCTTTGGCAAAACAAAAGGACACAGCTGCTGGAAAGAGAGAAGAGGAACTTGATACACGACCCCAAAGGGGAAAAGGGAAACTATCCCTTCGGTATCAGCAGCCTCAACCCCGCAGTGACAACTGCAGGCAGACTTCCATCCCTAGCCCCAGGCAGACCTGTGGCTTGTTCTGGTGAGCTGCCGGCAGAGGAGGCCTTTCTAAACCACGACCCCGCACCAGTTCTCTACCTCTTGGGACTGGGGGGAGGGAAAGACTTCATGATACTCTGACCACCCACAGGCTCCCTCAATAGCTGTGTAAACTTGAGCAAGTTACTTTCAGATCTGTGTGTCTCACTCCCCTTGAAACTGGGAGTAAAGATGGTACCTGCCTCCCAGCCTTGTTGTGATGATTAAATGTGTTAATACATGTGTGTGCCAGGAACAGTGCCTGGGATACAGTGAGCTGGTAATACGAGTGGCCGTAATTAGTCTTGGTTGTCACTAATGCTATTCTGCTCAGGACATAGGATCTTTGGGCGCAGTTTGAGAAGAGATGTGGATTGTACAGCCTCTTACTGCAGAATGGGTTTTAACAGCTCAGACCTTGGAGTTAAAAGTCCCAGGTTCGGTTCCTGGCTGTTCGTTCCACTTGCCAATGAAGTAACTTTGACCAAGTGGATACCTCGTACGAGTTTCAATGTCACCATCCTCCATTGGCTAAGCCACCTGCTTCCCTTCCCTACAGGGCCCCTGTGAGAACTCAGTAAGACAGTGGATGACAGGTGCTTTCCACACTGTGGAGAGCTAGGCCAGTGGTATTGCTTTGCCCCAGAAAGTTGGGCCTCCTGCAAGTACCCCTGCCTTCCCATTCAGGGGAGATGCTGGGCTGGTGATTCAGAGAAAGGAGACCTACCTCAGTGGTCCCTCACAACCCTGTCGTTCTGAGAAGGATTCGTTCAGCTCTGGGCTGGGTGTCTTTGCCCGTGTGGATGCAGCAGGCAGTACCAGCCTGGCTTTGGGGAGGGAGCATTATTTCCTTTAAAGAATCACTTGGCTGGTCTCAGAATCATACCTTCTTGGATAAGCTCACAGAATGGTCTCTTTAGCAAAGCAAAGGATCGTATTAAGCTCTTCACTTTAACAGCAACGATATCTAATTTATCACCACATAACCGTGTGTCAGGCACCACTCTGGGTATCAAAGATTCAGCAGTCCTTGATTTCATAGGACTCACCTTCATCCCAAAGGGGAAGAAGCTGGGGCTAGCAGCTGAGAGGTAAAGGGAATTGGGAACATACTGTTTTGATTTTGCAGCTGAGCTGGATCTGCAGTCCAGGGTCTCACTTCCACTGCAGGCTTATTTCCCTAAGTACAATCTCACAGATTGAGCAAATTCTTCTTTTTTTTTTTTTTTCTCCCCTCTGAAGTTACCTGTCAACTCCCAGCCTCAAAAGAATATGGTATACAATGCCTGTAGAGAACCAAGTGTCTTTAGGAGGAAAACGGAATCATTATTTTACATTGGGCTTACTTTCCTCTGCGTTTTGCTGACAGCATTGTTTTTTGCCATACAGCTTATTAACAGGAGAAAAGATAACAGGGGCACAGCAGACAAAATTACTGAAAACTTGCTCAGCATTAGGGGTGACTCCACAGCCTCTTGGGCCTCCTCCTTTACTATTTGCAGTTGCATCCCTTTCTCCGGCTTGATGTCATGTTTTCAAAAACTGCTGGACATTCAGGGGCTCTGTGAGGCTGCCTGTGTTTGTTTCCACGGCAAGAGGTGGTTCTGGGCCTGGACATGCTCCCTCCACTGAAGGAAATGAGATTCCCCAGTACAGATACTAAGTCCTCCCTGTCACTCCTCCTTCGGCATCTTCAAAGGCCTTCAGCAAAGCATAGAATGAACAGAAAAATATAAATCCATGTGGGACATTTTACTCCTTCAATTTTAATTCTTAACTTTCAAGTGTTTATTTACTAGGTATTTGTTTGTGTTTAGATATCTCATTTGAAACCTTTCCTATGTGAAAGGCATTTCTCTTAGTAATAGCAACCACCATTGAGCGCTTCCTGTGGCCCAGGTGTGGTAGCCAGTGGTTTAAATGCATTATCTCATTTAGTCCTCACAAAACCTTACGAGGTAAATGCTATTAGAGGTAAATGCTCTTAGCCCCATTTTACAGGTAAGGAAATGGAAGCCCAAGAGGTTAAACCCTCGTCCAAGACTATATGCTCAGTCAGTAGCAAGCCTGGGACTGGAATGAAGATCTAACCCACTCCAGAGCCTATGGTCTTTTTTTTTTTTTTAATTTTAATCGAAATATAGTTGATTTACAATGTTGTATTAGTTTCAGGTGTACCACAAAGTGATTCAGTTATATATATGTGTATATATATTCTTTTTCAGATTCTTTTCCATTATAGGTTATTATAAGATATTGAGTATAGTTCCCTGTGCTATACAATAGGTCCTTGTTGTTTCTCTATTTTATATAGTGGTGTGTATCTGTTAATCCCAAACTCCTAGTTTATCCTTTCCCCTCCTTTTCACCACTGGTCACCATAAGTTTATTTGCTATGTCTGTGAGTCTATTTCCGTTTTGTAAATAAGTTCATTTGTATCATTTTTTTTAGATTCCACCTATAAATGATATGATATGGTATTTGTCTTTCTCTGTCTGACTTCCTTCACTTAGTATGATAATCTCTAAGTCCACCCATGTTGCTGCAAGTGGCGTTATTCCATTCTTTTTCATGGCCGAGTAGTATTCCAGTGTGTCTGTGTACACACACACACACCACATGTTCTTTCTTAATCACTAATTGGGGCTGCCATTCCACAGATTTCTCAGTGAAGTCAGGCAGCAACTACCACAGCAACATAGCATATGACAGACACATCAGAGAAAGCAAAAGCCCCTTCATGCTGTCTGTGCCTTGTGAGTCAGCCCATTCACTGAGTTCCTACCCATTCTGTTTCTGGAGTTTAGTTTTTCTAATAGAATGAATATCTACTACACGGAATGGCATTAATTCTTAACTTATGTCATGAGAAGCCCAGGCTGTCCTAGTGAAATACAGTCTGAGACTATTATAAAAGAAATAATGATCATGTCTCATATTTCTTTATTTCTTCCAGTTTCTGGAGGGTCACTGCATGTACATACGTAATCTTCCTAAGAATCCGCAAGGTTGTAAGGGTAGAGCTCAAGGTGGCTTCACTCTGAGTCAGTAGCTTAGGCATGTGTTTTGCAGGCAGGTGAAAGTGAATCCGAATCACAACTGACCCACGTACCTGTATGGACCTTGTGTGAGTTACTTAACTTCCCTGAGCTTCAGTTTCTTCATCTATAATATGGACACAGTAGTACGCTTTTGCATATGTATCCCCTGTCATCCTTAGTATTTGGTATAACCCTACCAAATAAAAATAGTAATAATAGTAGTAATAGTAGCAATAATAACATAAAGCCACTAGTTCCATGTCTTCAAAAACAACAATAAAAATAATGATGTCATGTTGAACATTTGCTAAAATCCAATCTCTGAACTAAATGTATAATTCTAGGCAACGAATTGCTGCCTCCAACAAGTAAGATAATCATCATAACAACTAATATGTACTAAGCCTCTACGTATTTAGAAATCTGAAAAAACAGGTCTATTTTTATTTGTCACTCTTTTTTTTTTTTTTTTTGCTGTACGCGGGTCTCTCACTGCTGTGGCCTCTCCCGTTGCGGAGCACAGGCTCCGGATGTGCAGGCTCAGCGGCCATGGCTCACGGGCCCAGCCACTCCGCGGCATGTGGGATCTTCCCGGACCGGGGCACGAACCCGTGTCCCCTGCATCGGCAGGCGGACTCTAAACCACTGCACCACCAGGGAAGCCCTGTCACTCTTTTTGATATGCATGCAGACACTCTGAAGATGCAAACCACACGCATTCTATGCAACAGGACAAAATCCTACCATATCTGGCCCCCATCACTTTCTAATCATTTGCTTTTGACAGTTATTTAGCCATTAAGCTTCTTGTGACATTCGAAGAGCTTGCATCATAGGAATACTCATGTTTTAACTGTTATTGTTGTCATCATTATTATCATAATTATGAAAAAAATTTATATGAAGCTGAAATTCAAATTATTGAATTATACATGTCCTCTCACCTTCTTTGTCTTTATAGATATAACCTAAGAAAAAAGTAAAATGAAAACATTAAAACTAGGCAAATGTCATTGTTTGGGTAACATTAAATGCCCCCAATACATCATGTTGCTTCCCTTTTCAGCAGTTAAATCCTTCCTGGCTGAAGAATTTCTGTATTCATGTTTAGACTCACTCAGACTAAATTTGTTTCCACTGTGAAAAGAATTAAATGACATGTGAAAATTTTCTCATCTCTATTTTCCTTATTAGTTATGTAATGTGACATTTTTAAAGAGTGAGGACTGGAATTTTTTTTTATGTTTCATTTTGTGCATTTCAAAATAAACAGAATGAGAATTTATGCCTCAACTATAAAAGCTTTAATGGCTCAGAATATGTGCGAAATATTGGAAGCATGCCGGCAGCAACAAGATTTTAAGTTCAGTCAGGTAAGTCCTGGAAAGCCCTCACGTTCCATCAGGAAAGTCCTGGAAAGGCCTCTCTTCCCTTTGTCTAGAGGCTGGTACAGTTTTATGTATTCAAAAGAGGCTTGATAAATGTATAAATGCAGATTTTTTTTAGCTGAATAAATAAAAGAATTCATCTCAGTGCTTAATAATGAGGTCTTAGCGCTAGTTGGGCAGAGCTCTAAAAATTCCAGGCTTACTGTGATTCTTTGTAGAAGCTGTGATTCTTTGTAGGAGCATGCTGGTTTTTTATTGTTAATGTTAGCAACAAACGAAAGACAGTAGCTACCGTGTTTGAGCCCCTGCTAGAGTGCCTGGTGTATGCTAGAAGAGTTATATATACTATCTCATTTAGTCCCTATCCACACTCTGTGAGTTTATAATTGTGTCCATTTTACAGCTGAGAAAACTAAGGCTCAGAGAAAATAAGTGGCTTCTGTGGTTACACAACTGGTCAGGGATAGGGCTGGCATTCTAAACCAGTCTGCATGATTTTGAAACCATGTTCTTTCCAAGAATATCACAGCTTTTCTGCCTGTGTCGGCTGGACCTTTTCCACACCATAGTTACATTCAGAACTGAAAATTTCTAGGAATGCAGAAAGGCTAAAAATACCCAACTGTTCTATTCTTTGACCTGCCTGGGGACTGCCTTCAGGAATCTCAGCTAGTAATGAGTGCCAGAAAGTATCATTAAAACCCCATCAGTCCCCTGGAACACTCAAGTGTGCAGATATACTTGATCTTTGAAAAACTCCTTATAGATCTGAATGGAAAGGCACTTAATTTGCAAGCCCAGGAGGCCATGTTACATGAGATCAAAGAACGAGGGGGTTCCCAGGTGGGTTTGAAGGTGCATTAAATGCACACAGAGACAAATCTAGCTCCCTTCCCTTTGTCTTGCTTTATGGGTCAAGGATCAGTTTTGCATAGACACATTGGGGAAACTCAGGTGGAAGGCATAGTCCGTGAATGAGGTTTCTAAGGTATATGTGTGACTCCCCAGTGCCTTCTGCATCTTAATTAGGAAGCTTGGAACTTAGGACCATTATTTCTTCCTCTGAGCTCCCCTTGCTTAAAGTTAATGAAGTTTGCTGCTGTCCAGATGCTCAGCTCCCAGTGCCCTGAGGAAGGGAAGCTGTCTGTGTGTGAAGGCCCCAGAGCTGACAGGAAGAGTCACCAGATTGTTATTCAGCCAGAGGATGGCCTGGCCTCCTAAGACCTTGCCACTGTCCCCACAGCTTGCCACTGAGGATCCTCTAACTGTCAAGGACACAGAGACAGTAAATCTCTACTCTGGCTTTCCACAGAATGAGGCAGATCACTGAAGGAGGCATTCTCTCCACATTTCCCCACCAGGAGCCACACAGCTATGGCATGAGTAATAAAGCTAACATGTGCTGAGCATTTATTCCACGTCAGGCAGTGTTTGACCTGTGAAAGGACTCTGGAAGTTAACTCATTGCATCCTTTCAACATTCCTACGAGACAGACTTTACAATCATCTTCATTGTGTACTTGAGAAAATGAGGCAGAAAGAGGTTAGTACCTTGCCCATGGTAACACAACTAGTAGGACATCTATCCGTTAACCCAACCAACTAACCATCTATATCCCAAACTTCAGTACAAGCACACGTGGAAACCCAAACCAGATCATTTCTCTCTTCACCACTAGAGGCCTATCTAAAGTTAATAGAGAAAACCAAAGAAAGCAAACCAATAAGGATGCTTTTGCAGTACTCCCTCAAATCACTTAATTAGTTACAAAGGCTTACTCAGAACTATGTGATGGAATCCTTGAGCACTGCTGTCCAAAAGAAATATACGTCATTTAAAATTACCTAGTAGCCACATTTAAAAAGTTGGAGGAAGCAGACATAAATCATTTTAATCACATATTTTTAAACCAGTAGATCCAAAATATTATCATTTTGATATGCATTTCATATTAAAAACTATTAATGAGATATTTTACATTCTTATTGTTCATCTAGGTCTTCAAAATGTAATATATTTTATAGCACATCTCAGTTCTGACTAGCCAAATTTCAAATGCTCAATAGGTAAATAGGGCTAGTGACTGTCACAGTAGACAGCACAGCTCTGGAAAGTTCCAGGGTGGTGGTGCAGGGCAGGGAATAAATAGGGTGTCCACCCTCAAGGACACAACAGGGTGAGAGGCAGATAGGACAGAGCAATGATCACAGCACAATGTGGAAAGTATAGTCATAGAGAAGGCACATTGGTGGGACGTCACAGGGGCCATAATCCAACCTGTACAAGGGGAAAAATAGAAAAGGCTTCTGGAGGATGTGATATTTGAGCTGACTCTCAAGTGATGAGTAGGAGTAAACTAAGTAAAGTTAGAGAAAGTGTTTCAGGAGAAAAGGGATGATTTTGTGCAAAAGTCTGAGAGGGCAAGGGCTGCTCAGGGAAATGAAAATAACTGAGTGGGGTTGGAGCTCTGAGGGGAGGCACTGTGGCATGATGACAATGGACACAGATTTGGATCATAACTTTCTCACTTAGTTGGATAAGCAACTTCTATAAACTTAATTTCCTCTTTTGCAAAATGAGAATAATACCATCTACATTAAATATTCTTTTAACGATTACGTGAGCTGTACCAAACAGCATAGTATTGGCACAAAAACAGACATATAGATCAGTGGAACAGAATAGAGAGCCCAGAAATAAACCCAGACACCCATGGTCAATTAATTTATGACAAAGGAGGCAAGACTATATCTGGAGAAAAGACAGTCTCTTCAGCAAGTGGTGTTGGGAAAGCTGGACAGCTGCATGTAGATCAACGAAATTAGAACACTCCCTCACACCATATGAAAAAATAAACTCAAAATGGTTTGAAGACCTAAATATAAGACATGACACCATAAAACTCCTAGAAAAGAACATAGGCAAAGCATTCTCGAACATAAATCATAGCAATATTTTCTTAGTCTCCCAAGGCAAAAGAAATAAATGCAAAAATAAACAAATGGGACCTAATCAAACTTAAAAGCTTTTGCACAGCAAAGAAAACCATCAACAAAACAAAAAGACAACCTACAGAATGAGAGAAAATATTTGCAAATGATGCAACTGACAGGGGGTTAATATCCAAAACATACAAATAGCTCGAACAACTCAATATTAAAAAAAAAAAAACAAAAAAAAAAAGGGCTTCCGGGAAGATGGCGGAAGAGTAAGACGCAGAGATCACCTTCCTCCCCACAGATACACCAGAAATACATCTACACGGGGAACAACTCCTACAGAACACCTACTGAATGCTGGCAGAAGACCTCAGACCTCCCAAAAGGCAAGAAACCCCCCACGTACCTGGGTAGGGCAAAAGAAAAAAGAATAAACAGAGACAAAAGGATAGGGACAGGACCTGCACCAGTGGGAGGGAGCTGTGAAAGAGGAAAGGTTTCCACACACTAGGAAGCCCCTTCGCGGGCGGAGACTGCGGGTGGTGAAGAGGGAAAGCTTCGGAGCCGCGGAGGAGAGTGCAGCAACAGGGGTGCGGAAGGCAAAGTGGAGAGATTCCCGCACAGAGGATCAGGGCCGACCGGCACTCACCAGCCCGGGCAGGCGGGGGCTGGGAGCTGAGGCTCGGGCTTTGGTCGGAGCGCAGGGAGAGGACTGGGGTTGGCGGCATGAACACAGCCTGCAGGGGGTTAGTGCGCCACGGCTAGCCGGGAGGGATTCTGGGGGAAAGTCTGGACCTGCTGAAGAGGCAAGAGACTTTTTCTTCCCTCTTTGTTTCCTGGTGCGCGAGGAGAGGGGATTAAGAGCGCTGCTTAAAGGAGCTCCAGAGACGGGCGCGAGCCGCGGCTAACAGCACGGACCCCAGAGACGGGCATGAGACGCTAAGGCTGCTGCTGCCGCCACCAAGAAGCCTGTGTGCGAGCACAGGTCACTATCCACACCTCCCCTCCCAGGAGCCTGTGCAGCCCGCCACTGCCAGGGTCCCGGGATCCAGGGACAACTCCCCCAGGAGAACGCACCGCGCGCCTCAGGCTGGTGCAACGTCATGCCGGCCTCTGCCACCACAGACTAGCCCCGCACACAGTGCCCCTCCCTCCCCCCAGCCTGAGTGAGCCAGAGACCCCGAATCAGCGGCTCCTTTAACCCCGTCCTGTCTGAGCGAAGCACAGACGCCCTCCAGTGACCTACACGCAGAGGTGGGGCCAAATCCAAAGCTGAGCCCCTGGGAGCTGTGAGAACAAAGAAGAGAAAGGGAAATCTCTCCCAGAAGCCTCAGAAGCAGCGGATTAAAGCTCCACAATCAACTTGATGTACCCTGCATCTGTGGAATACATGAATAGCCAACGAATCATCCCAAATTAAGGAGATGGACTTTGAGAGCAAGATTTATGATTTTTTCCCCTTTTCCTCTTTTTCCGTGTGGATGAAAGGCTCTTGGTGCTGCAGCCAGGAGTCAGTGCTGTGCCTCTGAGGTGGGAGAGCCAACTTCAGGACACTGGTCAACAAGAGACCTCCCAGCTCCACATAATAACAAACGGTGAAAATCTCCCAGAGATCTGCATCTCAACACCAGCACCCAGCTTCACTCAACGACCAGCAAGCTACAGTGCTGGACATCCTGTGCCAAACAACTAGCAAGACAGGAACACAACACCAACCATTAGCAGAGTGGCTGCCTAAAATCATAATGAGCCCACAGACACCCCAGAAAACACCACCAGACGTGGAGCTGCCCACCAAAAAGACAAGATCCAGCCTCATCCACCAGAACACAGGCACTAGTCCCCTCCACCAGGAAGCCTACACAACCCACTGAAGCAACGTTAGTCACTGGGGACAGACACCAAAAACAACGGGAACTGTGACCCTGCAGCCTGCAAAAAGGAGACCCCAAACACAGTAAGATAAGCAAAATGAGAAGACAGAAAAACACACAGCAGATGAAGGAGCAAGATAAAAACCCACCAGACCTAACAAATGAAGAGGAAATAGGCAGTCTACCTGAAAAAGAATTCAGAATAATGATAGTAAAGATGATCCAAAATCTTGGAAATAGAATAGACAAAATGCAAGAAACATTTAACAAGACCTAGAAGAACTAAAGATGAAACAAGCAATGATGAACAACACAATAAATGAAATTAAAAATACTCTAGATGGATCAATAGCAGAATAACTGAGGCAGAAGAACGGATAACTGACCTAGAAGATAAAATAGTGGAAATAACTACTGCAGAGCAGAATAAAGAAAAAAGAATGAAAAGAAATGAGGACAGTCTCAGAGACCTCTGGGACAACATTAAACACACCAACATTCGAATTACAGGGGTTCCAGAAGAAGAAGAGAAAAAGAAAGGGACTGAGAAAATATTTGAAGAGATTATAGTTGAAAACTTCCCTAATATGGGAAAGGAAATAGTTAATCAAGTCCAGGAAGCACAGAGAGTCCCATACAGGATAAATCCAAGGAGAAATACACCAAGACACATATTAATCAAACTCTCAAAAATTAAATACAAAGAAAACATATTAAAAGCAGCAAGGGAAAAACAACAAATAACACACAAGGGAATCCGCATAAGGTTAACAGCTGATCTTTCAGCAGAAACTCTGCAAGCCAGAAAGGACTGGCAGGACATATTTAAAGTGATGACAGAGAAAAGCCTGCAACAAGGTTACTCTACCTAGCAAGGATCTCATTCAGATTTGATGGAGAAATTAAAACCTTTACAGACAAGCAAAAGCTGAGAGAGTTCAGCACCACCAAATGAGCTTTACAACAACTGCTAAAGGAACTTCTCTAGACAGGAAACACAAGAGAAGGAAAAGACCTACAATAATGAACCTAAAACAATTAAGAAAATGGGAATAGGAACATACATAGCGATAATTACCTTAAATGTAAATGGACTAAATGCTTCCACCAAAAGACACAGATTGACTGAATGGATACAAAAACAAGACCCATATATTTGCTCTCTACAAGAGACCCACTTCAGACCTAGAGACACATACAGACTGAAAGTAAGGGGATGGAAAAAGATATTTCATGCAAATCGAAACCAAAACAAAGCTGGAGTAGCAATTCTCATATCAGACAAAGTAGACTTTAAAATAAAGACTATTAGAAGAGACAAAGAAGGACACTACATAATGATCAAGGGATCGAGCCAAGAAGAAGATATAACAATTATAAATACTTATGCACCCAACATAGGAGCACCTCAATACATAAGGCAAATGCTAACAGCCATAAAAGGGGAAATTGACAGTAACACATTCATAGTAGGGGACTTAAACACCCCACTTTCACCCATGGACAGATCATCCAAAGTGAAACTAAATAAGGAAACACAAGCTTTAAATGATACATTAAACAAGATGGACTTAATTGATATTTATAGGACATTCCATCCAAAAACAACAGAATACACATTTTTCTCAAGTGCTCATGGTACATTCTCCAGGATAGATCATATCTTGGGTCACAAATCAAGCCTTAGTAAATTTAAGAAAATTGTATCAAGTATCTTTTCTGACCACAACGCTATGAGACAAGATATCAATTACAGGAAAAGATCTGTAAAAAATACAAACACATGGAGGCTAAACAATACACTACTTAATAACGAAGTGATCACTGAAGATATCAAAGAGGAAATCAAAAAATACCTAGAAACAAATGACAGTGGAGACATGACGACCCAAAATCTATGGGATGCCGCAAAAGCAGTTCTAAGAGGGAAGTTTATAGCAATACAGTCCTACCTTAAGAAACAGGAAACATCTCGAATAAACAACCTAACCTTGCACCTAAAGCAATTAGAGAAAGAAGAACCAAAAAACCCTAAAGTTAGCAGAAGGAAAGAAATCATAAAAATCAGATCAGAAATAAATGAAAAAGAAATGAAGGAAACAATAGCAAAGATCAATAAAACTAAAATCTGGTTCTTTGAGAAGATAAAAAAAATTGATAAACCATTAGCCAGATTCATCAAGAAAAAAAGGGAGAAGACTCAAATCAATAGAATTATAAATGAAAAAGGAAAAGTAACAACTGACACTGCAGAAATACAAAAGATCGTGAGAGATTACTACAAGCAACTCTATGCCAATAAAATGGACAACCTGGAAGAAATGGACAAATTCTTAGAAATGCACAATCTGCCAAGACTGAATCAGGAAGAAATAGAAAATATGAACAGACCAATCACAAGCACTGAAATTGAAACTGTGATTTACATTCTTCCAACAAACAAAAGCCCAGGACCAGATGGCTTCACAGGCGAATTCTATGAAACATTTAGAGAAGAGCTAGCAACTGTCCTTCTCAATCTCTTCCAAAATATAGCAGAGGGAGGAACACTCCCAAACTCATTCTAGGAGGCCACCATCACCCTGATACCAAAACCAGACAAGGATGTCACAAAGAAAGAAAACTACAGGCCAATATCACTGATGAACATAGATGCAAAAATCCTCAAAAAAATACTAGCAAACAGAATCCAACAGCACATTAAAGTGATCATACACCATTATCAAGTGCGGTTTATCCCAGGAATGCAAGGGTTCTTCATTATATGCAAATCAATCAACATGATACACTATATTAACAAATTGAAGGAGAAAAACCATATGATCATCTCAATAGATGCAGAGAAAGCTTTCGACAGAAGTCAACACCCATTTATGATAAAAACCCTGCAGAAAGTAGGCATAGAGGGAACTTTCCTCAATATAATAAAGGCCATGTATGACAAACCCACAGCCAACATCATCCTCAATGGTAAAAAACTGAAAGCATTTCCACTAAGATAAGGAACATGACAAGGTTGCCCACTCTCACCACTCTTATTCAACATAGTTTTGGACGTTTTAGCCACAGCAATCAGAGAAGAAAAGGAAATAAAAGGAATCCAAATCGGAAAAGAAGTAAAGCTGTCACTGTTTGCAGATGACATTATACTATACATAGAGAATCCTAAAGGTGCTACCAGAAAACTACTAGAGCTAATCAGTGAATTTGGTAAAGTAGCAGTATGCAAAATTAATGCATAGAAATCGGTGGCATTCCTATACACTAATGATGAAATATCTGAAAGTGAAATCAAGAAAACATTCCCATTTACCATTGCAACAAAAAGAATAAACTATCTAGGAATAAACCTACCTAAGGAGACAAAAGACCTGTATGCACAAAATTATAAGACACTGATGAAAGAAATTAAAGATGATACAAATAGATGGAGAGATATACCATGTTCTTGGATTGGAAGAATCAACATTGTGAAAATGAGTATACTACCCAAAGCAATCTACAGATTCAATGCAATCCCTATCAAACTACCACTGGCATTTTTCACAGAGCTAGAACAAAAAATTTCACAATTTGTATGGAAACACAAAAGACCCCGAATAGCCAAAGCAATCTTGAGAACGAAAAACAGAGCTTGAGGAATCAGGCTCCCTGACTTCAGACTATACTACAAAGCTACAGTAATCAAGACAGTATGGTACTGGCACAAAAACACAAATATAGATCAATGGAACAGGATAGAAATCCCAGAGATAAACCCATGCACATATGGTCACCTTATCGTTGACAAAGGAGGCAGGAATGTACAGTGGAGAAAGGACAGCCTCTTCAATAAGTGGTGCTGGGAAAACTGGACAAGTGCATGTAAAAGTATGAGATTAGATCACTCCCTAACACCATACACAAAAATAAACTCAAAATGGATTAAAGACCTAAATGTAAGGCCAGAAACTATCAAACTCTTAGAGGAAAACATAGGCAGAACACTCTATGACATAAATCACAGCAAGATCCTTTTTGACCCACCTTCTAGAGAAATGGAAACGAAAATAAACAAATGGGACCTAATGAAACTTCAAAGCTTTTGTACAGCAAAGGAAACTATAAAAAAGACCAAAAGACAACCCTCAGAATGGGAGAAAATATTTGCAAATGAAGCAACTGACAAAGGATTAATCTCCAAAATTTAGAAGCAGCTCATGCAGCTAAAAAGCAAAAAACAAATAACCCAATCCAAAAATGGGCAGAAGACCTAAATAGACATTTCTCCAAAGAAGATACACAGACTGCCAACAAACACATGAAAGAATGCTCAACATCACTAATCATTAGAGAAATGCAAATCAAAACTACAATGAGATATCATCTCACACCAGTCAGAATGGCCATCATCAAAAAATCTAGAAACAATAAATGCTAGAGAGGGTGTGGAGAAAAGGGAACCCTCTTGCACTGTTGGTGGGAATGGAAATTGATACAGCCACTATGGAGAACAGTATGGAGGTTCTTTAAAAAACTACAAATAGAACTACCATATGACCCAGCAATCCCATTACTGGGCATATACCCTGAGAAAACCATAATTCAAAAAGAGTCATGTACCACAATGTTCATTGCAGCTCTATTTACAATAGCCCGGAGATGGAAACAACCTAAGTGTCCATCATCGGATGAATGGATAAAGAAGATGTGGCACATATATACAATGGAATATTACTCAGCCATAAAAAGAAATGAAATTGAGCTATTTGTAATGAGGTGGATAGACCTAGAGTCTGTCATACAGAGTGAAGTACGTCAGAAAGAGAAAGACAAATACCGTATGCTAACACATATATATGGAATTTAAGGGAAAAAAATGTCGTGAAGAACCTAGGGGTAAGACAGGAATAAAGACACAGACCTTCTAGAGAATGGACTTGAGGATATGGGGAGGGGGAAGGCTAAGCTGTGACAAAGCGTGAGAGAGACATGGACATATATACACTACCAAACATAAGGTAGATAGCTAGTGGGAAGCATCCGCATAGCACAGGGAGATCAGCTCCGTGCTTTGTGACCGCCCGGAGGGGTGGGATAGGGAGGGTGGGAGGGAGGGAGACGCAAGAGGGAAGAGATATGGGAACATATGTACATGTATAACTGATTCACTTTGTTATAAAGCAGAAACTAACACACCATTGTAAAGCAATTATACTCCAATAAACATGTAAAAAAAAAAAATCAAAAAATTGACAGAAGACCTAAATAGACATTTCTCCAAAGAAGACATACAGATGGCCAACAGGCACATGGAAAGATGCTTAACATCACTAATTATTAGAGAAATGGAAATCAAAACCAGAATGAGGTATCATCTCACACCCGTCAGAATTGCCATCATCAGAAAGTCTACAAACAATAAATAATGGACAGAGGACTTCCCTGGTGGTCCAGTGGTTAAGACTTCGCCTTCCAATGCACGGGGCATGGGTTCGATCCCTGGTCGTGGAGCTAAGATCGATACCACATGCCTCGCAGCCAAAAACCCAAAACATAAAACAGAAGCAATACTGTAACAAATTCAATAAAGACTTTAAAAATGGTCCACATCAACAAAATCTTTTAAAAAAGTGCTGCAGAGGGTGTTGAGAGAAGGCAACCCTCCTACACTGTTGGTGGGAATGCAAATTTGTGCAGCCATTATGGAAAACAGTGTGGCGGTTCCTTAAAAAACTAAAAGTATAGCTACCATATGATCCTGCAATCTCACTCTTGGGTATATATCCAGAAAAAACTGAAAACTCTAACTAGAAAAGATACACACACTCCAATATTCATAGCAGCACTATTTACAATAGCCAAGACATGGCAGCAACCCAAGTGCCCATCAACAAATGGCTGATTTAAGAAGATGTGGTATATATACACAAATGGAATATTACTCAGCTGTAAAAAATGAAATATTACCATTTGCAGCAATGGAGATGGACCTAGAGTATATTATACTCAGTGAAGTATGTCAGACAGGGAAAGACAAATACCATATGATATTACTTATATGTGGAATCTAAAAAATAGTACAAATGAATTTATACACAAAACAGAAACAGCAGAAAACAAAGTTTTGGTTATCAAGGGGGAAAGGGAGTGGGGGAGGGAGAAATTAGGAATATGGGATTAAAAGATACAAACTACTATAGGTAAAATAGATGAGCAGCAAGGATTTATTGTATAGCACAGGGAACTGTATTCCATATCTTATAATAACGTGTAGTGGAAAAGAATCTGAAAAAATATATATATTGGGTTGACCAAAAAGTTCATTCGAGTTTTTCTGTAGGATGTTACGGAAAAACCCAAACAAACTTTGTAGCCAACCCAATATGTAACTGAATCACTTTGCTGTACACCTGAAACTAACACAATATTGTAAATCGACTATACTTCAATTAAAAATAAATAAATGGGGGCTTCCCTGGTGGCGCAGTGGTTGAGAATCCGCCTGCCGATGCAGAGGACAAGAGTTCGTGCCCCAGTCCGGGAAGATCCCACATGCCGCAGAGCAGCTGGGCCCATGAGCCATGGCCGCTGAACCTGGGCGTCCGGAGCTTGTGCTCCGCAACGGGAGAGGCCACAACAGTGAGAGGCCTGCGTACCGCCAAATAAATAAATAAATAAATAAATGAATAAGTGCAGATGGCATGATGACTTTGGAAATGTTTGCATGGCCTCATATGTAACTAAACATATGCCTATAGGGAAGGAAAAAAGAAGTTCACAAAAGCCTTTTGCTAGAAGTCCTAGCAGCCTTAAACTTAATTGCCCAAACTGGAAACAGCGCTGGGGTCAATTACTTGGAGAATGAATAAACAAACTGGTATGACTCATACAGTGGAACACCACACAGCAATTAAAAGAAAAACTAAGAATACAACAACACAGATGACTCTCAGATACAATATGTTGGGCGAAATAAGGCTAATATAAAAGAGTACATACTCTATGATTCCATTTATATAAAATTCTAGACCAGGCAATGCTAGTCTAAGGTGGAAAAAGATCAGAATATTTGCCGCCTCTGGTTATGGGAGGTGGGAGTGGCTGCTGACTGTGAAGGGGTAAGAGGAAATATTTTTGGGTGAAGGTCATGTTCTGTATCTTGATAGGAATTTGGTTATAAAGGTGTATGATTCTGTCAAAACCCAAACAACTGTACAGTGAGGATTTTTGCACTTTATTGTATGTGAAATTTGACTCAAAAGAAAAAAAACTGTAAACAAATACTGAATTGTAGTTAAAGATATGCATACCGAAGTGTTTAGGAAGGAGTGTTTTGATGTCGGCAGTGTACTTTAAAATGTGTCAAAAATGAGGTGGTTGGTTGACTAGGGAGAGGTTAGGTAAGTTAAAGCAAATGCAGTGCAGTGTTAATGGTCTACGGCGGGTATGTGGGTGTTTACTGTAAAGTTCTTTCAACTCACCTGTGTGTTTGAAAATTGTTGTAACATTGGGAAACAATGCCTGTGATTTCTATTAGTGTTGAAATGTAGTGACAGCCTTACCTGTGTCTGTCACTGTCATTGTTGACTTACCATTCCAGGCCTCAGGTTTCACAATATAGAATTGGAGATATTAACTCCATCTGAGCAAGGAGTATAGAGCAGTGACTGATTGTGACCCTCCAGGGTCAGCTATAAACTGACAATAAACGTCTTATGCATTTTTCCTTAAAGCCACTCAGTACATTTTTACTTAAGGAATTTTAGGTTGTGGTAGAATAATTATCATAGCTCCAAGTCACCTCATCTCCTTTGTTTGCTCTTCTTTCAGTCGAGGATAATAACATATACTCTGTCTACATCTTAGGCTTGGCAAAAGTCAAATGTGTCTGGGTAAAAAAAAAAAAAAAAGTAAAATGCAGCCTATTATCAGAATTATGTAAATTCTGGTAAATGAGGGATGGGAGAGACCAAGTTTCCTTAATTCTCTGTCCTGGAGACCTTGATGTATATGTACACACCAAAAAGGCACTACCAAGTCTATCCTGTGATGTGTCTCTTCTGGAAGAGGAAAAGAGTTGGGATACCTCGAGTCAGAATTATGCAAAAGTGTGCTGATCAGGAAAGCAAGATTCAACATAAACCCTCTTTCTTGAGTCACAGCAAAAAGTTGTTGAGAAAGCAATAAGGTTCCTCTCCTGCATTTTCTGAGGTGAAACAGTCATTCTGATTAACAGCAGTCTCTAATAATCCTCATTTGAGATCTTGGCTATCTACTCCTGCAGTAAGGTCTGTGTGGCCAAGGCAGCCCTGCTAAGGAGGGCGAATGCAATCTCCTTCTCACTTAGACAGTATCGCCAAGGAAGGCATTTGCTTATGCAAATTAGCGTCCAGTCCTTTAAGTACATCCATTATTTAACAGTCATACCTGTGGAGATTTTTCCTTGTAAAAGATCTTTTGGGAGGAACACTTATTTGCAAACTGTTGATCAGTTCGTCAGATTAGATATAAAATACATGGCAGCAGGTATCATGGATTTGCAAAGTGGAGAATTCCGAAGCTTTCTAAGGCTGTGAAAGCTTTCAAGAGTTTCATTCAAGGATGGCCAATTTGACCAGTGAAGGAGAAGACATGCATCACTGTATAAAAAGCTAAACAATTCTGCTCCTCTAAATGATATTGCCTTAAAGCATCAATTGTACTGAATTAACTTTACAAGTGCTTATATAATCCATCCGTTTTAATTTCACTTTAGGTTTCTTAAAGGAACAATATTACTTTAGATTGTAACAGATTAAAACACAGCTGTTATATTTTTTTCTCTGATTTCCACTTCAAAGGCTGCAAATTGCAATTATGTATATGGCTTTTGGACAAAGCAGTCACTTTTAGTTTAAAAATAAGGCCAACATCAATACCTAACAGGAGCTCTCAGAACAGAAGTTGATTGGTGGCTAGATACAGAGTGAGTCACCTGAGACACCAAGTCTTTTTGTATCCCAGGGGTTCAGAGGAGAAGATGGCCCAGTGAAACTCCTGATGGAAGTAATACTCCACTCACAAATATCTTTCCAAAATTTATTGATTTGCTTAATGATAATCAACCTCGTTTTAATATCTGCTCTTATTCATTGGGATGTTTACAAATTCTTGCATTCATCCATCCATTTAGTCCTTCATTTTGCAAACATTTATTGATTGCTTGGTATACTAAGCACTGTGCCAAGAAGTGAGAATTTTAAAATGCAGAAGACATCACTCCTATCCCCAAGGAGCTCAACCGGGGAGATGGTGCACAAATAATTAACTATAGGAAAATATGAGATTTATCAATTTCACGTGGCATTTTATGCTTTTTAAAATGTTATAAGGCAGCCAAGGAAGCAATTTTTAGTCCCATTTTATAAATTTCTAACACACAGAGGGCCAGATGTATGACTTCCCCAAAGTCACACAGCTAGTTAAGCTAAAACTGGAAGCAGAACTCAGGCCTTTTCTTTGCTAACCCAGGCTTTTTCTATCAAAGCCTACTGTCTATATTTAGTGATTATGCTTGTTGCTTTAGTTAACTTTGAATATCTACTTTGTGCTTAAAAAAGAATCCAAATCACTTTTGCTTCAAGAAAAAAGCTGACTTTCCTAATTGCAAGTTAACCAAGTACTAGGGTATGTATGCCTTGTGCGTACATCATTACCAATTAAAATTTGTAGAAGCAGCTGATGTAGCTAATCTTGCAGGAAGTAATATGGCAAAATTGAAGCTATCCTGCTTGGGGTGTTCACAGATATGCCTAGAAAAATAGCCAGCTTGTTTTGAAAGAGAAAGGTCCACAGAGTTTCTCAACACTCTATGAGTATATCCCCAGGGTTAAAACCTTCTGGGTTCAATCTCTAGAAAAGAGGTTGGCAAGTGAAATCCTTCAAACCAAATCCAGCCCACCTCAATTTTTATAAATAAAGCTTTATTGCAAACAGCCATGTCCATTTGTTTATAAATTGTCTATGGCTGATTTCATGCTTAAACAGCAGAGTTGAGTAGTGACAGAAATCACACAGCCCGCAAAGCCTGAAATATTTACTATCTGGCTCAATACAGGAAAATTTGTCAAGCCCTGCTCTAGAATAAAAAGTTTTTTCAACTTTCACATCATACAGATGAGTGTAAACTGGTGCATTCTTTCTGGAAGCAGTTTGCTCATCTTTATTAAGAAAGTAAAAATGTACATGCTCTTTAATGCAGTAACTCCTTTTCTGTCCCGCAGAGCCCTGGTTGACCAGTGATAGGATGCTGTAAATATTGCTTTGCACTTACTGCCTGCTAGGCATGGTACTAAGCACTTTACAAGCATAATCTCATTTCAATCTCCCAACTCAGTAAAGTAAGTATACCAATGAGAAAACTCAGTTTTAAAGAGTTAATTTCCCAAGCTCACATCATTAGTAAATTACAGAGTATTTTGGTACCCCGATTCTAAAACCAGTTGATCATAAACACCATGCATCACTGTCCTTGGGTAAAAAAAAGAAGGGGTATAATGGTTAGCTATTTCTGTGTAACAAACAAGCCTGTAGTTAGTGGTATAAACAACCATTTTATTGTGCTAACGACTTTATGGTTTGCGAATCTGGGTAGAGTACAGTGGGAATGGCTTGTCTTTGCTTTACCATGGCTTCAGCTAGGTTTCTCAAGTGTCTTGAATTGTCAAAGAAGGCTTCAGTGGTAGTATATATCCCAAGTCCTGGTCCTGGCTATTGGCTTGCTTCCTTGGTTTTACTCCACTTGCTTCTGTTGGAGCTAAAATTTCTAAGATGGCATTATTCTCATATCTAATGCCTAAGGTGAGATTGCTGGAACAGCTGGGGCTGGCTAAACATCTCCTTATTTTCACACAATCTCTCCCTTTGGCTAGCTTGGGCTCACAGGGCAGTTACAGTGTACTCAGACCTCTTACATGGCTGCTGGGTTCTCCCAAACAGGATGTTCCAAGAGGAAGAAAGTGGAATCTGCCAGTTTCTTAAAGTGTGTGCCCAGAAATTGGTACAGCATTTCCACTGAATTCTACTGATCGAGGCAGTCATAGAGCCCACCCAGATTCAGGCAGTGGGGAGGGGTGTGTGTGCAGAGTCAAAGAACTGGTAGTCATCTTTAATCTGTCATGAGTTTTTCCAGAGAAAATACGGTTTTTTTGGAAACATTGATTATATTATTGCCTCTGGGTGATTTGCAACATACTTTTGTCTATTAAAGACTATGAGAATTCCCGGAATGAACAAAGCTGCTTCCCAAATATATTTAATCATAGAACATTATTTTTGTATTACAGCTGTGAATATCCTACAGCACTCACTTTATGAAATATTTTTCTAAGGAAATACTCCGAAATGGGGTAGTTTTATGCACAAAGATCTTCTTTACAGTGTTATTTGTGGCATGTTAATGTTCACACAGCTCTGTGTTAAATATCTCATATTAGAGAAATGGTTAGACAAATAATGTTTCTAGAATAGGATATTATATAGGCATTAAAATTATGTTTACAAAGAGTTTTCCTGTCTAAAATTATATTTACATGGTAAAATGCTTGTTTTGTTTTGTCTTAATTCTTCATTTTAAGATAATTGTAGGCTCATATGCAGTTGTAAGAAATAATACAGCAAGGTCCTGTGCGTCCTTCACTCAGTTCCCCCAAGGGCAATATCCTACACAACTGCAGTCCAATATCACAACCAAGAAATTGCTATTGATACAATCCACTGACCTTACTCAGGTTTTACCAGTTTTACATGCATGTGTGTATGTGTGTGTTTAGTGCTATGCAGTCTTTTAACATGTGTGTATTCATGTAACCACCACCACCATCAAGGTTGAGAGCAGTCCCATCGCAGAAACCCCTCGTGCCACCCTTTTGCAGGTACAGGCACCTCTTTGCCCCACTTCTCCTGGCAATCACGGATGTGTTTTCCATCTCTATATAATTTTATCATTTCAAGAATGTTCTATAAATGCATACAATATGTAGTCTTTTAAGATCGGCTTTTATTACTCAGCATAATTTTCTTGTGATTCATCCAAGTTTTGCACATATAAATAGTTCTTCCTTTTTAGTGCTGAGTAGCATCCTGTAACGGGAATATACCAGTTTGTTTACCCATCGAGTCGTTGAAGAACACTGGGGTTGTAACCAGCTTTGGGCTATTACAAATAAAGCTGCTATGAACATTTTTGTACAGGTTTTTTAAATTAAGATATAATTGATTTATAATGTTGTGTTAGTTTCAGGGGTACAGCAAAGTGATTCGGTTATACATACATACACATATATATATATATATATATACATATATATATGCTTTTTCCAATTCTTTTCCCTTATAGGTTATTACAAAATATTAAGTATAGTTCCCTGGGCTATGCAGTAGGTCCTTGTTGGTTGTCTCCTTTATGTAGTGTGTATATGTCCATCCCAAACTCCTAATTCCCCCGCCTCCTCCCACCACTTTCCCCTTTGGTAACCATAAGTTTGTTTTCTATGTCTGTGGGTCTATTTCTGTTTTGTGTATAAGTTCATTTGTATCATTTTTTCTAAGATTCCACATATAAGTGATATCATATGGTATTTGTCTTTCTCTGACTGGCTTACTTCACTTAGTATGATAATCTAAGTCTGTCCACGTTGCTGAAAATGGCATGATTTCATTCTTTTTATGGCTGAGTAATATTCCATTATATATATGTGCCACATCTCCTTTATCCACTCCTCTGTCGATGGACATTCAGGTTGCTTCTATGTCTTGGCTATTGTAAATACTGCTGCAATGAACAGGGTGTGTGTGTATCTTTTCAAATTAGAGCTTCCGTCTTTTCTGGATATATGCTCAGAAGTGGGATTTCTGCATCATATAGTAGCTCTATGTTTAGTTTTTTAAGGAACCTCCATACTGTTCTCCATAGTGGCTATATCAATTTACATTCCCACCAACAGTGTACAAGGGTTCCCTTTTCTCCGCACCCTCTCCAGCATTTATTATTTGTACACACTTCAATCATGGCCATTCTGACTGGTGTGAGGTGATACCTCATTGTGGTTTTTTTTTTTTTTTTTTTGCCGTACGTGGGCCTCTCACTGTTGTGGCCTCTCCCGTTGCAGAGCACAGGCTCTGGACGCGCAGGCTCAGCGGCCATGGCTCACGGGCCCAGCCGCTCCGCGGCATGTGGGATCCTCCCGGACCGGGGCACGAACCCACGCCCCCCACATCGGCAGGCGTACTCTCAACCACTGCGCCACTAGGGAAGCCCCATTGTGGTTTTTTTTTTTTTATGAAGTTTTCATTTCTCTAGGATAAATGCCCAGGAGTGGAGTTGTTAGGCTGTATGGTTATAATTTTTTTTAACATCTTTATTGGCGTATAATTGCTTTACAATGTTGTGTTAGTTTCTGCTGTACAACAAAGTGAATCAGCTATACATATACATATATCCCCATATCTCCTCCCTCTTGCATCTCCCTCCTACCCTCCCTATCCCACCCCTCTAGGTGGACACAAAGCACCGAGCTGATCTCCCTGTGCTATGCGGCTTCTTCCCACTAGCTATCTGTTTTACATTTGGTAGTGTATATATGTTATGGTTATAATTTTAAGTGCAAAAATCCCCAGCAGAATTGTATGCAAAAGCTATGTAAAAATATTTGGTAAAAAACTGGAAACAAATACTGTATCTCCAAAATATTAACAATGGTTATTGCTTGCTGAGAGATTTACAAATATCTATCTATCTATCATCTATCTGTCTATCTATCTATCTATCTATCTATCTATCTATCTATCTATCTGAATTGAACCCGTGAGGACAAGTAAGTTATGAACATGCCCAGGAGATAGATGGATTTCTAGGCATTAGTACTGGAATGAGCAAAGTGTGGAGTAGAACAGCCCAGTCCATGTCTACAGTATGGAATTATGGTTAGGCAAGTTTGACCAGCATGTAGGAGATAAAAATAGCATTGGGTATCGCTAGAAGATTGGGGCTGGGTTGTTGAATCCAAGCTAAGGATTTTAGGTCCTCTCCATTTGCTTTGGCTTGCAGAATGTAAGATGGATGGCGGTGGGAGAACACTGGGATTAGCAAGGCTTATGAGGGGCCACTATCATCTACATGAGACATAATCAGAACCGTGCAGGAGCTGGCTTCAATCTAGTTTTTTAATTTTTGAGACAAACTGCTTGTTGACAGATTGACAAATATTTTAAAAACCATTCTATATTTCTCTAATTTCCAAATTTTTCCTAAAAAAATATAAATTATTTTTAGACTTAAAAAAAAGTTCTTAAAAAAATAAGAAAGAAATGCAGGTAAGAATGGAAGGAAAAATGGTAAAATACTTAAAGTAACTATTTCTAAATGAGACTAGATAATATTTTTTAGAATGCTGAGAATTTTCTAAAATTTGTTTATTGATCATTTACTACTCTTAAAATTAAGATAATATGATATGTTTTAAATTATGAAATTATTCTGTATACTGTGTTCAGATTTTAGTCTCTGTTATTCTATAGATCCACATTTGTTTATAGCAATTTTCAGAACCTGACACTTTTAAAAATACTTATTTCCTATTCATCTTGAAACTTCTGTTTCAGTAGGTGTCTCATGGTACTCATTACTTTTCCTAAGTTCTTCACACTGAGGCAGAAATAAACTTTGTGTCTCTTGAAAATTAGTTCCAGTTGTTTGGGCCAAGCTTCTGCCCCTTCACATTGATTTTGAAGTTTAAGTGTTTCCAAAAACTATATTGGCAGACAATATCTTAGCACAGAGTGATATCCTGCGTCTAATGGAGTTAAGCTAAAAAATAAACAGTCAATAACCTTCTTTGGGTCTTTTTCTGCCCCATTCCCCTCTCTCCACTTCCCACTTGTTTCTTTTGTGGCCATGTAAATAGGTCATTCTCTTTACTTAGGGCCTTATCACCAACCCGTCTAGTGACTAATAATAATTTGATAGTTACCCTAAAATAAAAATTCATGAAAGTTTGATGTTCCCGTGGCTGAGTTTCTATAGTTGAGTTTTTATCATACATATAGAATATTTTACCTACCAGTAACATTCAATTCTGAAACACATCTCTGTTGAATCTTCAATATTGTGCCTTCTCCTAGCTTTCAACTTTGTGAGGTAGATAGAATTCATTTGAGATAATTTTAAATTATCTATATACTGGAAAGTATGCGGTATACTGGACACAGGCCATTTTCTATTTAGGGGAAGAAAAGTTGAGCTCATGAGAATTCAGTCTTTGAAGGAATTTACAGGTATTGATTTATTAATCCTCATCAGAGGATCCTAAACCCATCTCTCCTTTGTAGCTAATGGAAGAGATGAGCAGTGTGGGGAAAGGCCAAGAGAGTATGTGGCTTCGACAAGGGCACAAGAAAATCAATGATTCTGAATTTGTAATTTCCAATTCCCATGTTCATTCTTTGAGGGAAGAACGAGCCCCCATCTTGTATCAATGAAATCTGCCTAGAGGAAGCAACACTGAAGCTGGTTTAGTTTCTATTTTCATAATGTAATTAACCTCTGTGCAGAGAGATCCTTATCATTGAATCTTCACTGGGCCAAAAGTGTAGAGTTGCTCAAAAGGTGAGGTAAACTACTTCATCAAGGCAGACTCTGCTAAATCATTTTTCCGACCGATTCTGTAAGTGGCAATTCAAAAACCTTTCCAAAATGTTTAATAGTTCTTCCATCATATGGAGTCCATTGGACTCCAGGGTCCAATTTGAAATTCCAGGGAACAAAAGGTAAGAATTCAGCCTCATTAAGACATGAATTATTTTTGTCCCTAGTGCTATTACCAGGAAACAGTTCAAATAAGGGAGTAAAAAGCTAATGCTTGTGGAAAACTTATAGTTGGCACAGGCCAGAGCTAACCAAACTGATGTGTAACTTTGTATTCCCAAATTTCAAGTCCCATTTCAAATATGCATTCCCAAGGAAGACGGCATTGTCTGAAGCACTGTGAAAATGTTAGAAATGTCTACTCAGTAGTTTGTCCAGCCTTTTCTTCCTCCCTCCCTCTAGTAATTACTTGTTAATCACCCCATCAGTATGTGTCATTCACTACACCAGGCATTATGGCCAAGAGAATGAATAAATACATAATCTAAAGGAACAGCCAGGTGCAACATGGCCCCTGTAAACAGTTTCCTTCTGATCCCAAATTGAATATTCCTTTGAGAACGATCTCTCCCCCATTTTTAGACTTGGTTTTTACTCTACACCTAGCCAAGGCATGGAGTATGTGACCTAGATCTAAACCAATCAGTTTGCTTCAGGCACTGATTGATTCAGTAATAGGCATAAGCCCCATTTAATGCCCATGAGAAACAATGACATTAGCATGGGTATCTTAAGAAAGAACCTCTTTCTCTTTCCATGAGAAGTAAACAGGAAACAAAGGCTGGAGCTGTGGCAGCCATCTTGTGAGCAGTGGGACTGACAGTGGAGTAAATATTAAAGATGAGGTCAAGAAACAAAGTAAAATTCCATCCTGTTGACATCATGTGAACCTTGAATCAAACCATTTCTGAAAGAGAGCTATCCCTAAACTATTCGGTTTTGTGAGCTGATAATCCTTTATTTTCCTTTCTGAAGCTTTTTTTTTGGAGGATTGCTATCACTTAAACAGAGTCTTGACTAATATACGTAAGAACAAAGAGACCATATGGCAAGTGACATAACAGATATGTGGGTTAAGTAATGCTGAAGTTCAGGGGACAGAAGGATTACTTCCTCCTAGGTCACGGGGAAAGGGGGCAGTGTTCTAAGGGGAGAGGGTGACACCAGTCCTTTGTGCACCTGCCACCCCTGAATTAATCTAAACTTTGGAAGGATGTTGATCTTCAGTGAACCATTTCCACATTTTTAGGATCTGGCCACAAAGTATCCATCAGGCAGAAGGAAAAACAGATTAGGATTTAGGTTGGAAGCCTAATGCATAAAAATCCATCAATCTCAAAACTTACATTGAATATCTTTTATGGCTTTTTTACTGTGTTTAGGGCTGGGTGGTTACAAAGACAAGTGAGATCTGTATAAAGGCTTTTCCCCATATAAAGCTCATTCTCCTTATTCTAACATTTTTTGTGGGGAAAACTTTTCTCCTCTTCACTTGGCCCAGGGCTGACACGTGACTGAAGCCAGTCCAGTGCAGAGCCCATCTCCTGGCATGTATGTAGGAGTGACTGGAGAAAGGCAGGCTATATACCTCTGGACTTGCTGCTTTGAGGATGTGAGCATGGTGCTCCTAGCACAGGGGATGAGCCTCCAAGGAAACAGCAGAGATGGAAGCAGATCTGAGAGATTCAGAGAGACTGGACTCTGGTGGTATCTTTTGAGCCCCTGGATCCAGCTGTACTTGACCTAACTCTGGACTCTGAGCTACATGAGCTTAAATACCTTTAATTCAGAGTCTTGATTTATTCAATATCATCTTCATATATCAGTACAGCAAATCCTCTACATACAAATGAGTTCCGTTCCGAGAGCGCGTTTGTAAGTCCAGGTGGTCCGTAAGTCCAACAAACTTAGCCTAGGTACCCAGCTAACACAACTGGCTATATAGTACTGTACTGTAATAAGTTTATAATACTTTTCACACAAATAATACATAAAAAACAAACACACAAAATAAGGAAAACATTTTTAATATTACAGTACAGTACCTTGAAAAGTACAATAGTACAATGCAACAGCTGGCATACAGGCACGTTGGCATCTTTGAAAGTTCGCAACTTGAAGTTCTTATGTAGGGGACTTACTGTATTTTGGAAAGCCTACTGTGTTTATGGTGCTAAACCGCAGGGAGCATATTGGGGAGATAAGTCTCACAATGTGGAAAGAATTCGAGAATATGATGATGACTGTTTCAGAGAAGGGAGACATCAATGTGACCCAAAGGCTTTTGGAAGTAGGTGGGACGTGAGCTGAAATGTGAATTTATGTGTACTTCATTTTTTCATGAAATGTGTCAGCAGAACATACTGGGACCTTTTATTCAAGGCAACGTTGACACACAGCTGTTCAAATAAATTAATGTTCCAATTCTCAAGCTACTCATTTGGCAGGAAAAGCAATTTAATTCCCCATTATAAATAGAAGGAATAAAAGAACACAAGAGAAAGGGAGGATGGTAAAGACATTTTTTAAATTTATTAAAATACTGTAGTTGTAGTAATAGGATAGCTGTCATAGCGGTAGTAGAAGTACTGTTAGTCGGAGGAGGAGGAGTAATGGTAATAGTAACAGTTGTACTAGTAACGGTAGTAGTAATATGGGGATAGTGGTGCTAGTAATAATAGTATTCATTCTTTAGTTTACACTATCCAGTTGCATTGCCACATGATATAGACGCGTTTCCTTACATAATCCTCACAACAGCCCTAGGATGTGGCTGTCATCATTATCTCCATTCTATATGTAGGGCCAAGATTTAGAGAGGTGAGGTGCAGGAGTCAAGGTCACAGAGCCCAGATTTATTTATTTATTTATTTATTTATTTATTTATTTATTTTTACATCTTTATTGGAGTATAACTGCTTTACAATGGTGTGTTAGTTTCTGCTTTATAACAAAGTGAATCAGTTATACATATACATATGTCCCCATATCTCTTCCCTTTTGCTTCTGCCTCCCACCCTCCCTATTACACCCCTCTAGGTGGTCACAAAGCACCGAGCTGATCTCCCTGTGCTATGCAGCTGCTTCCCACTAGCTATCTACCTTACGTTTGGTAGTGTATATATGTCCGTGCCTCTCAGAGCCCAGATTTAAATCCACACCTAGCTAATCTCAGAATTTGTGTATTTAACCGCTAATTATTCGGTCCCATTTCTAATCCTAAAGAGTGAATATCCGGGATGTGTATAGAAACCGATAAAGGTGCATAGAATATTTCAGACCTCAACTTCAAACCAGCTGAGATGGCTTCCAAATGCCACATCTGAAGCAGCTACCGGACCAGTCACCAGTCAGTGTCCTGGGGACACAAGCAGTAGGTCCTGCGGATGGGAATATGCTAGTGACAAGCAGGGTCGTCTCCCTTGGGGATGGATTTTTTCAGTCTTAATTCCTTCGTCTTAATATAGGCATTTAATACTTTATGAGAATTGTTTATGTAAAAGAAGTTTGGGTACAAATGCCAAAGAAACAGTCCATCCCTTTTTTTTCTTTTTTTCTGTAAATGTGAATGCTTGCTAGAGTGCAGTTTATGTGTTTTACTTGGTAAATACACATTGAACAGGGAGTAGCGTTTTGAAAACATCTCTTAACAAGCAATGTTTATAAAATGTAATCAAATTCCATCTGTTAGCGAACCCAGGTCTGGCTGCTCGCCGCTCAAAAGCTAATAAAGAGGCCAGGTTGGTGGAAAGGAAAGTTTGTTTTACTTTGGTTGCCGGCAACTGGCGGGGAGGGTGGACGCCTGTCCAAAGGCCGACTTCCCCCACCCCCGACAGTCAGGGGGCAAGAGCTTTTATAGACAGAGGGAGGGGGCTACATGCAGAAACAGTACATTCAGCTCTGACAGTCATCTTGAAATTGGTCATCGGTGGTCTGTCCAGCGTCATCTCGATTGTTTTAAGTCCAGTTTATCTTCAGTTCCAGGGTCGGTTTGTTTCCATTTCTTTGAAGCCAATTCTTGGAATTGTGGCAGCTTATGTCATGGCTACAGCCTGGTCATCATGTAGTTAACTTCTTCCACCTGGTGAGGGTTTCAGTATCTACAAGACAGCTCACAGGATGTGGCTCAGAATATTATGTATAGCCCTTGAGGAACTAAAGGTCCTTGACTATGTTTAACGACTAAACTATTATTATCTGGTCTCCTTCGACTGTTTTCCTCTGTTTCTGCATTTTCTCACTTCTCTGATTAGACTTATTCTTTGGCTAATTTTTTTCACAGACAAAAGGCAGGCTGAGGACATGGAGGGGGAAGGACAATAGGGTCCTGCTCCATTTCACATCTTTTGGACTTCCTTTTAGATCTCCTGCTTATTCAGCTCTTCCAACTTCACAGTGATTTTTAGGTTCTGAATCCAGTTCTAGCTTGTGACGAGGAAAATCAGAGAGTTTATTAAATTGGATTTGTAATTGCCCAGCTATCTCAGTGGTTGTCTCTTGAAATCAGGCTTAATACTGTCCGTAATGAGACCTGGGTCTGGGAATCTGTTTCACTCTATTATTTCTCTAGACTGGGCATGGTGGGATTTTCATGTTGGCTGACACACCCTCCTTACCCACTGTATATCTGCACCACCTCCATGATGTGGAAAACTTAGCCAATGAGACACCCTATTTCTAAGCCAAGGTGTTAGAGGAATACAGTAGGAGAGAACATTTCGGAATATGAAAACAATCTGAGCAGAGGGTGAGGTGGGAAGGTGCATGGCTGTATGGCTTCCCAATTTATCGACTTTGGATGACCTTGAACAACATACCCAGCTTCTCTAAGCCTCAGTTTCCACTTCTTCAGAATGGGGATAATGGTACCTATTTCTTAGGGCTGCTATGAGGACTAAATGAAATCACGCTTAGCACACAGTAAGTAATTAGTGAAAATTAGTTGCTGTCATCATCATTATTTTTTTAATTGCAAGAACATGGAGATGTGAATTTTTCAGCTCATCACTTAAGACAAAGATGCTGCCTTTTGCTTCTGCTAAGGCACCTGAAGGCCAGAGCCAACTGATGACTCAGTCTCTGTACCCAGCAGCAAAAATTGGGAGGGCAGAGAAGGCAGAGAGACTGAGGAATGAAAGCTAGAGCTACAGGGGCGGGTACCGACAATTGTGTGAGTAATGATAACAACTCAGGCAATGAAAACAGCCACCAAGAAAATGGCCCTGTTTTCTGTAGCTTGCCAATTGATGTGTCCTTGTCAGTGTTTCCTGTGACAGTCTTAAATTTCTAGAAGGCATCATCATTTTCTTTTTGAAAGCAAACCAAGTATAAATAATGAATGAATGAATGAATAGTCCTTTGGGTACAGTGCCCAGCAAATAAGTGCTCAGCCAGTACCTTCTAATTTTTTTTTAAAGACTACTGCTTATGAAATAGAATAGAGAAAGAGAACATCTTAAACTAATCAGGAAGATAGTATAGACTGAATTATGGTCCCTTACCTCCCCCCCACCACCCAATGTCCTATGTTGAAGCCCTAACCCCCAGTGTGATGTATTTGGAGATGGGGGCCTCTGGGAGGAAATTAAGTTTAGAGAAGGTCATAAAGGTGATACCCTTGTGATGGCATTAGTGCCCTTTTAAGAAGAGACAGCAGAGAGCTTGCACACTCTCCCCACCAGGTGAGGACACAGTGAGAAGGCAGCCGTCTACAAGCCAGGAAAGGGCTCTCACCAGAGTCCATCCATGATGGCATCTTGATCTTGGACTTCTAGCCTACAGAACTATGAAGTATACATTTCTATTGCTTAAGTTGCTCAGTCTATGGTATTTCATTATGGTAGCCCAAGCGGACTAAGATAGGAGGGTCCTCTGCAGTCACTGATAACAGAAGTGTTCCCTCATGTGGGAGGGAGGAGAGGGGTCCTGGCGAATGAGGTGATGCATGAGCTGGAGCAGTGGCTGCCAACATGGCTCTGTGGCAGCCAAGTCCAAGGATAGGGGCAAAGACTCTGGATTGTACACAAGTTACCCAGTTGTTTGCAGTGTGTGGCCAGGTATGAGAATCACTGGCCTAGGTAGAAAGAGCCATCAGGCTTTGGAGGGAAACTGACCCAGAGTACAGACTCTGCCAGCCTTGTGGCCTCAGACCGTTCATCCACTTTTCTGAGACCTGGTTTCTTCATCTTGTAGCAAAGGGATAAAAGTAACACTAATACTTATTGGGGGCTGCCACCTTCGGAGTACTGTGTAAATGTTCACCATACATTATTTTTCACATCAATTTTTTTTTTTTTTTTTTTTTTGTGGTATGCGGCCTCTCACTGTTGTGGCCTCTCCCGTTGTGGAGCACAGGTTCCAGACGTGCAGGCTCAGCAGCCATGGCTCACGGGCCCAGCCGCTCTGCGGCATGTGGGATCTTCCCAGACCGGGGTACGAACCTGTGTCCCCTGCAATAGCAGGCAGACTCTCAACCACTGCGCCACCAGGGAAGCCCGCAAATTTTATTTTTAAAGTGAGGAAAATTAGTGGGGGAGAGAGAAAGAGAGACTAAATGCCTTATTGAAAATCCCACATCTGGTAAATGCAGAGTTAGACACAAGAGCTGCAGTTTCTATGAGAGATTGTTATGTTAATTTTCAAGGGCTTCAAGAGATTCATGGCTGACATATAGTATTTGTCCACTAAATTATGGTGGCTATTATTATCTCTGTTGAATCAGTATCAATTATCTTTGTCACTGTTATTTAGGACAGACCTGGGATTCAAGTCTAGGTTTCAAGCTGTCGTCTGGGGCTCTCATCAAGACCAGAGTATTTTGCAGGAAAACAGGTGCTTCTGCTTTTTCGCAGATTGAAGTGAACTCTTGCAGAAGATAACAGAGCAGTCCATTAGGCCTTCTGGTTTAGGAATCAGAAGACTATCAGCTACTAGTTGTGTGATCTCGTAAAGTCTCTTAACCTCTCTGTGCCTGTTTCCTCATCCGCAAAGTAGGCTTACATGATGGTTAATTTTATGTGTCAACTTGACTGGACTAAGGGGAATGCCCGGTTGGCTGGTGAACATTATTTCTTAGTGTGTCTGTCAGGGTGGTCCTGGAAGAGAGTAGCATTTGAACCAGTGGACTGAGTAAGGAAGATCACCCTTCCCAATGTGGTAGGCATCATCTAGTCTGCTGAGGGCCTATGTAGAAAGAAAAGGCAGAGGAAGGCCCAAGTTGCTTTCTCTGCTTGAACTGAGACATCCACCTTCTCCTACCCTCAGACATCAACACCCCTGGTCTTTGGGCTTTCAGATTCATACCGATACTTACCCACTTGGTCCCTTGATTCTCAGACCTTCTGAGTGAATTACAGCACCAACTTTCCTGAGTTTCCCCCTTGCAAACGGCAAATTGTGAGACTTCTTGGCTTCCATAACTATGTGAGCCACTCCCTATAATATATCTCCTCTTATCTATATCTCTATATATCCTATCGATTCTATTTCTCTGGAGAACGCTGACAGCTTGATAATGATTCCCCTTTTGGAGGATGGGTGTAGGAATTAAATAAGACAATTAAATGAGGCAATTCCTGTAAGACATCCAGAATGGTGCCTGATATATTAAGTACTCAGTATGTGGTAGCTATTATTAATATTTTTTATTACTGTTCAGGAAAGGTCATTGACCTCTTTGGCTGACCCCATGACACAGACGAGAACATTTTAGACTCAGCGCCGTCCAAGTTTGCCTTTGATTTCTGTTCTAGAAGAGCAGAAAATCTGAAGCATAGTTTGCATGACCTTGGGTTATGCATTATGTCCCCCCGAACTCAGGCAGGTTGGCATCCAGGAGAGGGCAATGCAGGCTCCCTGCTCTCCTGCCCAGACAGCTATTTCCACCTTAAAAATCTAACTGGGGCTTGTAGCCTCCCCAGCACCCTACACTCCCTGTTGTGTTGGGATTGAACCAGATTCTTACCGTGTTTGTGTGTAATGGACTCCAAACGCTATGTGATAGTCTCCTGTATGTATCTGTATTGGTATTTAGAGGTATAGAGGTACCTCTCAGTGAACAGAAATATGCAGCAGAAATTTTGAAATTGAAGAAGTCTGTGGATTGAACCAGAAAAATGAGAGCTCGAAACCCCCAGAACATGAGGCCCTGAGCTGCCATCATCTGGAGTTCGAGGCGTTCCAGCTTTTATAACCAGAAACATGTCTATATGTTAATAATCATTAAAAAATTCATGTATTATAACATAACAAATCACCATTTATTGGGAATTTACTACGTGGCAGGCACAAGGCTCTTTTTTTTTTTTAAATTGAAGTGTAGTTGGTTTACAATCTTTCAGGTATACAGCAAAGTGATTCTGTTGTTTTTTATATATATATATAAAATATATATATTTTATATATATAACATGTATTATATATTTTATATATATAATATATATATATTCTTTTTCAGATTCTTTTGAATTATAGGTCATTACAAGATATTGAGTACAGTTCCCTGTGCTATACAGTAGGTCCTTGTTTATTTTATATATAGTAGTGTGTATATGTTAATCCCAAATTCCCCATTAATCCCTCCCCCCACTGCCCTTTTGCCTTTGGTCACCATAAATTTGTTTTCTATGTCTGTAAGTCTATTTCTGCTTGTAAATAAGTTCATTGGTATCATTTTTTTAGATTCCACATATGTGATCTCATATCATATTTGTCTTTCTATGTCTTACTTCCCATAGTATGATAACCTCTATATACATTACTCTTTGGTGTCCTCATCACTATATGAGTGAGCACTCTCATTATCTCCACGGGGGAGACCAGAAAACTGAGACTCAGAAACTAAGGAATTTATACATGTCACATATACATATACATATACATATACAAGTATACAAGTATACTTGTATATGTATACACATATACATATACAAGTCACATGCACCACAAGAGTACGGCAGAGCCAGGAATTGAACCTAGTCTGTTGGGCTCAATACCTATAAAACATTAATTAGGGTTTTCTCAGAAAATTTTCAAATACATGACAAGTATACTTTATTTTAAAGTGGTTTTTCTTATCCTATCCAGAGACCCTTTTCCCCCCACTCCTACCACACCTCTCGTGTTTATCATGAAAGTCAATGAACTAATTGGAGTCAGCTAACAAAAATTTTCTCTATAGACCAGATTTGCCCAAACACATCTCTTCCTGCTGCAGAAGGCTACCTGTAGTGCCAATATCTAAGAAGGTATTGTTTCTCTGCGTGGGCAGACTAATGGGAGCGCTGAGCAATTACCTGGAAAATGCAATCAATGCCAGCAGACAATAAGAATAATTTAAACCAATAAACTCTTTCCCCTCAACTGCAAGGCTGAGCGTAGGGTTTTCTTTGCTTGTCTTTTTGTTTTGTTTTCCATTGGCTGAGCTTTCCAAATAATTGTTCCATCTGTCCACTTCACTTTGTCTGAGTAATCACAGCCCGAGGGGACTTAGAAGTCAAACGTCAGACATGCAGAGAAAACTAATACGTGGGAGGCTGTGGGAAGAGAAATCATTGTCTGTTCTCCTTCCCTGCAGCTGGGCCAGGGATCCAGAAGTAAATTATAAGCACCAGTTGCCCCCAGGGAGGAAGCAACAGTTTGGGAAGGGGGATGGGGTACGATTTGGAAGACCCCATTGTCAGGAGTGTCAGCTACCAGGATTGAGCACTCTTAGTGATGGGGTTAAGGAGAGATCATAGTCAAGCCAGAAGTGAAAAGTGTGGAGACAGGAAACAACAACCAGAACCCTTGTAACAGCTATTTACTGTGCCATTTACTCTGAGCTAGGCCCTTGGCTGGGCACTCTATAAATAGTGTAAAATACACTTTATTATTTTGATCCTTCTAGCAGCTCTATTTCACAAATAAAGAAACTGAGGCCCAGAGAGGTCGAGTAACCTACCCAACACCACACAGCTAGTAAATAGCAGAGTCAGGATTTGAACTGAATTTTAATCCAAAACCCTTGCTCTTAGCCACTGGTCCTGGCTACTCTAAACCAGGGATGCTAAACAGAGGTGGAACTAGAGTTCTGGAGAGGGCAAAAATAAGCCCAGATTATAAAAGCATGGCTACTCTTTATTCTGCATCAAGATATTTTACATGCACTAGAAATAATATGCTTAGATATTCTGTAATAACCCATATGGGAAAAGAATCTGAAAAAGAATGAATACATGTATATGTATAACTGAATCCAGGACAGGAAAATGATAAGCAGAATGTCCCTAACTTATTTGACTATAGAAACATTTTTTTCTCAGATAAAGTTTGACAATGGTTGGCCAATGTGTCTACCACAGATATGGCTTTACTCCTATGCCTTTGCCTCTGTATAGCAGGATGGAGGCTTTTTAAAACACCAGCACTCACACTCTTTGCTGCCTAATACCTGAATCTTATGTTGACCGAGCTGCCAATTGCAGAAATGGTAAGATCTCTCCAAATTTCTGTCTTAAATGCTCTTATGGGACCCATCCCCGGCCAGGTGCAGCAAGTCACATAGAGATCATTCTACTCTGTTAAAATATTAATAGAAAATAACAACTTCATTTCTTGACCCATCTTATTGAAGGGTTAATGAAAGGAAAAGTCAATGCAGAGAAATGCCTCTTAGTGGTGGAATTTTAAGCACGAAGATCAGCTTGTGCCTTGAGGAGTGTGTCATAGGGTCTCTCTGGTGCTCAAGTGTAGGCTACAACATGCTCTGACTGAAGGTAAAACTAACATGAGGATGAGAGTTTCAGAGTGTGATGTTGGAGGTACAAACTGTGTGAGTAGGATGTTCTGGTGGGTTGGGTGAGACCACAGAGGAATCCTAGAATAAATTTTCCAATTAACATGGATGGGAAACTTAAAATTAGGCAGCCATAGAGCCATTTAAAATCAAGAAAATAAATCTACAATATTTATTGTGTAAATACATATATTTTTAAAAGTTTTTATTGAAATACAGTTGATTTACAATGTTATGTTAGTTTTAGCAAAGTGATTCAGTTATATATTCTTTTTTAGATTCTTTTCTGTTATAGGTTATTACAAGATATTTAATATAGTTCCTTGTGCTATACAGTAGGTCCTTGTTGGTTGTCTATTTTATATATAGTAGTGTGTATCAGTTAATCCTAAACTCATAATTTATCCCTCCGCCCCCCGCCTTCCCCCTTTGGTCACCATAAGTTTATTTTCTATGTCTGTGAGTCTATTTCTGTTTTGTAAATAAGTTCATTTGTATCATTTTTTTTAAAGATTCCACATATAAGGCATAAATATATTTTCTTTGAATTCTCCTAAATTTTGTAATAATAAAATAACATCAGCATTTGATACCCTTGAATTAAAGCAAAGGTATGACCTGAACCAAAAGGAAAGAGACGATGCTGGCTCCAGTGGCCTCTATGCAGGTCATTCCACTGGTGCAGTTTTGTTCTCTGACCTGGTCCAGGCAGGCTGAGGAAGCAGAGATGCAGTTGCCCCACTTCCTACCACAGGGAATCATTGGGAGGAATCACCCCTTCACATTTTTATTCATTCACCTGTTCACTAGTTACCAAGCGCTAACTACAAGTCAGGTGCTGTGCTGGGTGCTAGGTATACAGTGGAGAGATTTAGACATAGTCACTGCTCTCAGGGGACTACACTCCAGGGGAGAAGATGGATGTCAATCCAATTTACACATCCTATTAAATAAGATAGCTTGGCACAGAGTAAGGAGTCATAGTGAAGGAAGGTGATGATGGTACATAATATCTACTTAATATCTAATGGGCATCTGAGCATAACATAGGCAACACCTCCCAGCCTACTCCTCCCCATTTCCGTTCATGGTGATTCGATTTTCCCAGTCACTTAGGCCACGTGCATCTTGGCATCACCCTTCATAACTGTCTTTCTTGCATAGCCAGCATCCAACACTCCTGACTACCTACCTATACTGCTCCCACTCTGGTCTATTTCTTACTTGGTTATTGCATCAGCCTCCTAACCTGATTCTTCTTTTTTTATTTGTTTTTACTCTTGTTTCTTTCTGTATAGCAGTCAGGTTCTCCAGTGACTTCTCATTTCATTTAGAGTATAAGGTAAAATTCCTTGCAGTGTCCTCAGTGTTAAGCCCTACACAACCTGCCTGCCAACGTATCCTCTCTGTCCCTGTTACCTTCTGCTCCTCTCCCACCCCTTCTGTGGCCGCACTAGTTTCCTTAGGGTTCCCTGAACACAGAGCACTTACTAACTCTAGGGATTTTGCAAAGGCTGTTCCCTCTCCCTGGAATGACCTCTCCTAGCTGCCTGGCTCACTTATGTATTTTGGTCTATGTTCAAATGTCACTTTGTCAGAGGGGATTTATCTGACCTTCTTATATAAACTAAGCTTTATAAGCCCCTTAACCAGCTTCTTTGTGCTTCATAGAACGTATCACTACTTAATAAATCATGTGTCTATTTATTTCATTGTTTGTCTATCTTCCCATCTCCTAGAGTATGTTTCATGAGAACAGCAGCCTTATTTTCCATATCCCCACAGACTTGGACATAGTTGGCCTTCAATAAATACTTGTTGAGCAATTTATTAGATGTAATAAGAAACAGCATCCCACCAGCCCTAAAGCATGGGGTAGTGGCCCAATTCCAATGACATTCAGCTCACTTCATCTCTCCCGCCATTGTAATTGTCCTTCCTATTGCTTATTAATCACACATCTTTTTTTGCACACAACTACAAGAGGCTGAGTAGCTTATGCCCCACAGAGCTGCAGTTCCCTCGGCAACTCCTCTCCCTAATGATGATGGTCCAGAGTCTAGTTCAATGGGGTTAGGTCAGCAGGTGAGCCACACGTGTCTAGTCATTTTGGGGGCTCTCCCCGCACCTGATTGTTTCGAGAGAAACTCAGTCCAACATCTTGGGCTCCAGCCAAAGAGGTCTTCCTGTGTGGGAGAATTGTGTGACCTAAAAGAAGCATGAGAGGGAGAAAATTCAGATCATCAAAAGCAAACCACAGCATTTCCTCTTTCATGCGACTCTTGACTGTCACCTATTGTACTTGGCATGTGTGTAGAATTTTAAGAAACATCTGAATTTACTAACTGACCATTACTAATGGATGCTCCATTTACCAAAGGTACCTTGAGGTTCCTGTTAACCAGGAAGCTTCCCTCATATGCGTCGGAAAGAATTTAGGTCGCAGAAGTTCCATCTGCCTTTTACAACAGAGGCACCTGATGGAGATATGATGAGCAGCGAGGCCCGACTTTCGATTCAGCTTTGCCACTCTTAGCCATATGATCTTGGATAAGCCCCTTAACCTCTCTGTGCTTTAATTTCTTTGCTTATAATCACTTAACCTATGGGGCTGTTAGGAGGACTCTTTGAGTCCTGCTTCTCTCGGTGCCCAGCGTACAACAAAACCTCCCCAGACAGTAAGCTCGAGGGCTGGAGAACACATCTAATTTGTAAGGGGAATTCAGCATCTTGTTCATGCGTTTCCGTATGCATGTACCTACTAGGTGTTATGTCTGTGGATATATACATCGGCCACAATTTTGAACCTTCAGTTTACAAGAGGCCAATGTTGGGCGTGATTACTTACTATGCTCTGGGTGGCTGTCAGGGGCTGCTCTACGATCCTGGAACACATTTTAAATGACCATCCCTTGCAGTATTTTTCGTGCCTGCAGATTCTGAGTTTCTGCGTTCTGTTTCCATTTGCTGTCAGAGAATTTTTTACCTTCTAACTTTGTGGATTCTAATTGCTTCTACTTTTTTCCATAGCAAGGAAAGCATGTGGACAAAGGGGGCGAAGGACAAGGATAACAAATCCGGCTGTACCTGCTCAGCTGGCTGGATTTCCTTCCTTCTTATTTTGATGTGACATTGTTTGATTTCCCTATTTGCAAACGTGCTGGTTGCTTCCCATCTTGCTAACCTCTTGATCATTTTCTTCCTTCAGCAAGAAAGAAAACAACCACCACCAAAACTTAATTTGCCATACAGTTTAATTGAATTTATAGCAACTGTCACAAAGTAAGACAAAAACCTCACCAATATGAATACAGAGACTCCTAGGATTAGGTAACCTCGAAGTTTTAAAATATTCTTCAAAGCGTTTATTTGCAAATTGGACTCCATTTGCATATTTCATAAGCACAATACAAATGTATTATTTATCAGGTGGTCTAGGCATGCCTGTTCAAATGAATGGTTGCAAATTCAAACTTCATTTAAAATTCCTCATTGTAAAGCCATTCCCCTAACTTGCAGGACAAATGGTCTTTTCAACCCTGCCTTTCCTGTTTTATTCAAAATACTCCAGTTTCCACACTGAGTGACCTTTCTCAGGATTATAGGCCTGTGGCTTTGAAGAGGATGGCTTCCAATAATATAAAATTACAAATAATTTACAATGTCAAAATTGCCCATTCCCACGGAGTTGCATCTTATCTGTCCTTTCCATCACAACAATACCCATCCCAAAGATGATCTCGCAAGCCTTCAGGCCGAAGTGTAACCTCACGCTTAGGCAACTTCGGTTGTGAATGACTCAGGAGTTGGATGTTTCATGCCTTAGTAACTTGTCTAACCTTCATGGACAGGCCTGAGAAGAAACTGAATTTGAGTTGGTGCTGGTTCCTGGTGGTCTCAGACCCCATGGGCCAGAGAAAACCATACCTCTCAGTTCCAAGGCGATTGATGAGTGAATAATCCACATAGGAGAAAATAACATTAAATAAGCAGGTCATTGTTTGGCGTTTTGCCACTTGTGCTTCATAATTCACCATCCATTTTAAGTGCAGCGAGTAGGAGAGCTATTTTTTAATATGATTGCTGTCTTTGGTGAAAAGTAATTACAGGCAGAAAAGGCTGAAAATAGAGGAGTATTTGTTAAAGCATCTATCAGGGCTTCTTTTTTGCCAGTTTTTTTTTTTTTCAGGATGCTAGAAGGCACTTTTGTCCTTGTGAAACCACACAGTGTTCTCTGTATTATAGGGAGTGAGACACTGGTTTAATGACGAAGAGCTGGCCCTATATCCTGGCTCCCTTCTTCTTGCCCGTCCTATCATGTATCCGAATACTAGTTTTTAATCCTGTGGCAACAGCTTCCACCGTGGGATTAAAGAGCTTCTTCTCCTTCTAGTCTAATTCAATGAAACACTCCCTGACCTCTTAACAGGTGCCAAGAGATATTTTAGGTTTTAAAGGTGAAAGGATAAATAAGACATAGGTCTTGCCCTTAAAGAATTCAGAGTCTATAAACAGATATGTAAATAAAGAATTATAATGTAGTGCTATCTGTGCTTTGATACATTTTGGCTAAAGGTTGAACGTCGTCAGCCGGAAGATGAGTAAAATGTATTGTTCTAAACTGACGTACCTCTTAATATCTAAAAATGACTGTTTTTTTTGTGGAAGAAATACAAATGACTATGTAATTATGCAGAGATAGTAACATCCTCTTTCTCCATTTGTGTATGGGCCATTGGATTCAGCTGTAACTGAATAAAGAGTGGCTTCGACAAATTAAGCTGGGTTTTTTTTTCTGCCCTGAAAAGCCAGAGGCAGGCCATTGTTGTGTTGGTTCAGTGGCTTAAATATATCAGGGTCAAGGTCTCTGTGGTCCTTTTTCTTTGGAATACCAGAAGGCTACAATAGCTCCTGTCATCACATACTATTGCAGAAAGGACAAAGGGGAGCAATGGTAAATGCGGGAAAGGTGGCATCTGTATCATGAGACAAAAAATGCTTCCAGATACACCTAGGAGAGGCAGATATGAGTCACATGGCTGTCCCTAGATGCAAGGGAGTCTATGATTCCAAGCGTGCTTGTTTGTTTGTTTTTCAAACAGGACAATGTGTAGCAATGAACAAAATCAAGAATCTGTTATTAAGATATAAGGAAGGGATGGATATTGCATAGGCAACCAGGAGTTTCTGACACATCATTTACCATAAGTATGAAGTAAAGAGATAATATGAAAGAGAGAATAACTATCTGAGGAGATAGAGTCTGCTGCAGAAGCTGGGGTTTGATATGGAAACGATAATCTTGTTAGAAGCCAGAACTATACCATAAAATTGTTTTGATTTTGTATGTCATTTCAAAGTTAGTTTTATGTGAGTAAAGATCCCGGGCACCTGAATGATGTGATATGATGAGAAAAAAATATTCATTGTGTCTAGAAATGGTCTTCTATGGTGACTTAAATTTCTACTCTCAGGAATCCTGTAAGAACTTGTTAAAGAATCTCTTATGATGCTATTAGTTATAAATGATAAAATAGTAACTCATGGCTTAGAACAATGGGTTTCTCTGGTTAACACTGCCTTTTGCAGAAAACATAGTCTGAGGGAGTGGTATGGAGGATAAACACATTTCAGGCCACAGGGATGATGGGATGCCATGGTGGGAATCCAGGAACTTCATTGGATGGAAACATAAGCAGGCAAAAAATTCTGATAGTGCCTGAGGGCAAAGACATGTGGAATGTACACATAGCCTAGTGGATTCCTTTTCCTTCTTTCTTCTTCCTTCCTTCCTCCCTCCCTCCCTCCTTCCCTCCCTCCCTCCCTCTCTCCCTCCTTCCAGGCCAGATGGCTTACTGATGAATTCTTCCACAAATTTAAGGAAGAAATAGTACCAATTACACACAAACTCTTCCAGAAAATTGAAGAGGGGTGAATAATTCCCAACTTATTCTGTGAGGTCAGCAGTCCCTGATACTAATTTCTCTCATGAATATAAATGCAAAATTTATAAACAAAATTTTAGCAATTAAAATCTAACAGTATACAGAAAGATAATACACCATGACCAAATGCAAGATTACTTTAACATTAAAAATTTAATTAGCATAATTGACTAGATAAATAAAATATTAAAAGAAAAAATGTGATCACCTCAATAGATGCAGAAAAAAATATTTCACAAAATTTAACAAATATTCCTGATAAAAACTCTCAGCAAACTAGAAATAGAATGGAACTTCCTTAACCTGGTAAACCCATCTATGAAAAATCACCAATTAATATACTTAATGGTGAAAAGCTGAAAGACTTCCCCTTTAAGTTTAGGAACAAGACAAGCATATCTAATTGCACTGCTTTTGTTAAAATTTTTACAGGAGGTTTTAGCCAATGGAACAAGGCAAGAAAAGTAAGACATATAGATAGCAACAAAGCACCAGAAATGATACTTACTTAGGAAAGTGCACATTTAAAACACAGTATACTGCTATATTCCCAGTAGAATGGCTAACAATAAAACATCTGCCTATACAGTGGGCTGGTGAGGCTGTGGAAGAACTGGACCTCTCAGACGTGTCGGTGATAACAATCATTTTAGAAAAAGGTCACTTTAGATTGACATTTCTTACAATTTTAAAAATACACTTAACGATAATACTCAACTATTCCATTCCTAGGTATTTACCCAAGAGAAATAAAAGCATATGCAAATACTTGTACATGAATGTTTCTAGCAGCTTTATTTATAATGACAAAAAATTGGAAACAACCCAAACTCAGGTAATGGATCAACAAATTATAGCATATCCATATAAGGGAATGCTAGTCAGCAATAAAAAGGAATGAACTATTAACACACACAAAGATGTAGATTAATCTCAAAATAATTATGCTGAGTGAAGGAAGTCAGAAAAAAATAGTATATATCATAGGGTAGCATTTATATAAAATTATAGAAAATACAAAGGCATGAATAGTAACAGTGAGCCAATCAGAGGTACCTGAGATGGGGGGTTGAGGGAGATGTAGGAAGCAAGAGCTGGAAAGAATGATTACAAAGATGCAGAAGAAATATTCTGGGCGTGTTGGCTGTGTTTATTGTATTGATTGGAGTGATGTTTGAAAGTGTGGTATATAACATGTCAAAACTTATCAAATTGTGGATTCTAAATATGTCCAATTGATTAAAAGTCAAGTATACCTCCAAAAGATTTTTTAAAAGAGAGTGTAGAAAGGACTACAGTAACCATCTATTAAGGCCTTATGATAAATATTAGAAAAACGATTACAAAATAATAGTCGTGTATAGGGAGAAGTTGAGCAAAAAATGCTTTGATCTATGCTACTTTTTAATCCTATTCCCAAATGACATGCTAGGATACACTGGGGAAGAGTAACTGTCTTCTCATTTTCTCAATATCTAACACACAGATATTTACATCCATCTTCTCAAGGATGTTAGGCACCTCCATTTCCTTTGATTAGTAAAATGGAGTGAGATTTCCAGTCAGGCACATTGCAGCATTATTACTTCTTTGAGAGTATAAAAGCTTTTTTCCTTTGTTCAGCAAGTAAATTCTTGGGATGTAGGATCAAAAGAACAATAAAAAATGAGTGGTTCCACTGTCTCACCAATAGCCCGAGATTTCTTCGCCTCTTCCCTTCCTCACTCATCCAATCACCTTGAGTCCCTCTAGATTCTGCTTTCTTAGTAATCAGTCAATATAGCCTCTCTCTTCCACCCCCTTGCCCTTTCTCCCATCAGATGGACTGTTTTGACAGTCAGTTTAGCCAATTAACAATTTGCTTGATTGTCAATTGAAATCATGCAGTGAATTAAACCCAGCAATATCAATCCAATGATGGTTTCAGTGTGATATCGCTAATGGTTTATTCAATCTGATGCAAAGGAAAATTTGATTTAAAAACCTGACGTATTTACCTTCACTGTTCCTGTTTCCATGTTCCTGCCCTTTATGAGCTCACTGGCAATTTGGGGATATAGAAGTGACCTATCTTTACTAAACACAGCAGCAGTTGCTGAAACGGAGCCATATATAAGGTGTTGAGGTATCAAGTAAAAAATAAAAGCCTCTCTTCTATTAGTTTAAGTTTGGAGTCCCCTTATTTTTTTATTGAAGTGTAGATGATTTATAATGTTGGGTTAATTTCTGCTGTACAGCAAAGTGACTCAGTTATATACATATACACATTCTTTTTTTACTTTATTTTATTTAAAAAAAATTTTAAACACATTAAAAAATTTTATTTATTTTATTTATTTATTTTTGACTGTGTTGGGTCTTCGTTGCTGCACGCAGGATTTCTCCAATTGCGGCGAGCCGGGGCTACTCTTCGTTGCGGTGCGTGAACTTCCAATTGTGGTGGCATCTCTTGTTGAGAGCATGGGCTCTAGGCGCACGGGCTTCAGTAGCTGTGGCACGTGGGCTCAGCAGTTGTGGCGCACGGGCTTAGTTGTTCCACGGCATGTGGGATCCTCCCAGACCAGGTCTTGAACCCGTGTCCCCTGCATTGGCAGGCAGATTCTTAACCACTGCATCACCAGGGAAGCCCCTCTTTCTTTATTTTTAACTGTCTCTGTCTCTGAAGCAGCAGAGTCTCTCCTCTTGAGATCAGGCATCCTAGTTAGAAAGATTTTTACACCAAGTTGTGGCTGGTGTGTTAGCGAGATATCCATTCATACTGTGAGCTTTTCTTAAGTCATCATGGTCTCCTCATGACAACACACTCAGAGAGAATTGCACAATTGTAGGCTCTTTCTATGTAGTTGACTACGCGTCTGCAGCCTGTCTCAGAGCCAATTTCAAATTAGATTCTTCTCAGGGAAAATTTCTCTGGGCAAGGATCATCTCCCTCTCTTGTCTCTGTCTCTGTCTCTCTCTCTGCAGAAAGAAGCAGGCTGCTCATGCCAAGCCCATGAAAACAACTCTTTACAGTGGCCTCCCAATCAATAAGGAGCTTTATTTGCTGCATGTCACACCCTCTGTTCATTGTATTCCCCAGCCGAGTTGGCACAGAAAGGCAGGACAAATGCTGGCTTCGACTCTGAAGGGCCCTGCTGGGGCAGTGCAAGAAGAAGAGCCAGTGCTGGGCGTCGGAGCTGTGGGATCTGGCTCCAACTCTGCGGTTAACTCACTGCGTGGCTTTGCCCCCTCTGGACCCCAGTCCTCTGATTTTAAATGAGGCGATTAGACCAAATGGCTCCAAGCGCTCATCAAATTCAGAAATCGGCTATTACGTGATCCTAGAAAGAAGACAGGTGTGTGCCATCAGTGGGCTGACTGCCTGGCCTTCCAGTAACTGGGACTCAGTACCCTCCTGAGCTGTAGCTGTAAGGAGAGGGGAATGAGCATCTTCTGGGATGTTTAGCTGTTGGATCTAGTAGAGAATGTTGCTTATTGACAATGTTACCATAGCAACTGGCGTGTCATTTGGTACCAAGGTTTAGGGTAATGGTCAAGGTATGCAATTTAAGAGAAATGCATTTTCCTTTCTCACCTTTGTCAACTTCATTCTCCCAGTCATCCTCTTTAGCAATTAAATACACTTCCCTAAAGAACCTTCATTAAATCCAGACAGGTATATTACCAACCCGTGACCATGAGAGGTAGCCTGATGGTAAAAGAAAATCTGGTATCAGAAATAAAATTGTCATCGTAGAGTCATAGGTCTGCAACAAAAGTAACTTTACTGTGTTGTGAGTTGTCTCCCCTCTTGGGGCCTTGCTTCCTAATCTATCAAATGGAAAGAACTGGACTAGATATTATCGAAGGTGTCATTCAGCTCAAATATTCTTGCCAGAGGTTTGCAAATTGGTGATACAGATATCACATTCAGTGTGCCGATGTGGTGTGTCTGCCCTATGTTGGGTCAGCCACATACACGGTATTCAAATTTGAATTGATTGACATTTAAAAATTTTATGTTTTCATGTAGTGATCCAGATTTCTGGCTTCTTCTGAAAAATAAACAAAAACCCAGCCAATCTAATAACACTGGACTGAAATCCTCCATGGCAACTTTCAGCTGGAGCTGAGTAGCTGTTGCCCCCTTTATACATGGCCTGGGTCCTCCAGGCCCCACCATCCCACCATTTCTGAGGTCATGTATCAACTCAGGTCATGTATCAACTCTACTGAGTATCTTACAGCTAGCCAGCCTTTCTCATCCTAACTGATCAAGGCATTTGTGTTTTCAGCCGCTGTCTAGCTCTTCTAGGATAGAGATGGCATGATCCAAACTCTCTTTACATCGCTAATGCCATCATTTGGCAATGATCTTGGTGGAAGATGGAAACTGGGTCCAAAGACTGCCCTGGATGAGAAAACTGTCAATAACATTGGCTACCTTGACCTGTCATACTAATCAACTGAGCACACGGGCCTAGGCAACCATATCTATGGATAATGGTTGGAAATGTCACTGACATTGAGTTTGTCGCATGATCCCTTGCTCTGTGACTCTCAGCAAATCAGTAATTCTCTATGACTTGGTCTTTTCAAGTGTGAAACAAGTTGATTTACAATAAGCAAGCTTCCCTCTAAAGCTAAAATTTCCTGAAGCAATATGAATACCTATACAAAGGCCCATATTTTTAAAAAATTTTATTGAAGTATAGTTGATTTATAATGTGTTAATTTCTGCTGTACAGCAGATTCAGTTATATATATATATATATATATATATATATATATATATTCTTTTTCCTATTCTTTTCCATTATGGTTTATCACAGGATATTGAATACAGTTCCCTGTGCTCCACAGTAGGACCTTGTTGTTTATCTATCCTATATATAATAGCTTGTATCTGCTAATCCCAAACTCCCAATCCTTCCCTCCCCCAATCCCCCTGGCAACCACAAGTCTGTTCTCTATATCTGTGAGTCTGTTTCTGTTTTGTAGATAGGTTCATTTGTGTCATATTTTAGATTCCATATATAAATGATATCGTATGGTATTCGTCTTTCTATTTCTAACTTATTTTGCCTAGTATGATAATCTCTAGGTCCATCCATGTTGCTGCAAATGAAAAGGCGCATATTTAAATCTGCCTCTGTGTGTGTGTGTGTGTGTGTGTGTGTGTGTGTGTGTGTGTTTCAGAGTTGTATATGTCTGCTTATTTTTAGGCACATGTTTTGTGACAATAGGTACAGAGTCTACACCTAGAATCAAAACTACTGACATAGGAAATGCACTAGGACAAAAATCAGGAAGTACTTCCTCTGTAGCTGGTATTCCCTAAGAGACAGATGCAGTCCCAGATTCAACAGAAGAATTGGCAGTTTAGAGAGGGCCAGTGATGACTCACAAGGAAGAGTAAGAACTTATCAAAGAATGCCTAATGCTGAAATCCAAGGCCAGAGCTAGAAGTACAAGAAAGATTCAGCAATAGGACTATGCGTGTGGCCTTTCTATGCACTAATAAATGCTGCAAATGCCTTTCTTCTTCCCTCCCAGATGCTAATTTTATTGGGAACTTGTAGCCCTGTATAGTCTTAGAGGAGACACAAGTACTTTAATAATTGACATCTGAAACTGTATTCCAGCTCAGCCTTCCAAACAAGACTCTAGTTCAAGCTGTGCAACCTCTCTGGGCCTACGGGCTTTAACTGTTAGATGGACAGGCTGACCTTGGCACACTGGGAATATTGGGATTTCATGGGCAGGCTGACTTTGGCAGAGTGGGAATATGGAATTCAGACAGGCTGGGTGGAAATCCCAGCTCTTCCACGTCCTAGATATCACCTCAGATGAGTTATGAAAACTTCCTAGCTCTCAGTTTCTTCACCTGTAAAATGGGGTTCTAATGGTATCCTCCTCACAGATTTGTGTGATAATGGGATAATTCGTTTAAAGTATTTAGCGCAGTGCCTACTTCATAGCAACTAGCTGAAATTTGCTCAGCTAATGTTCTTCTTCTTTTGATTTTTTAAACTATTGAACATTTTAGACCCTTTGCCAATAATAATATTCTTTATTAAGTTGTTTATGCTCAGTGCCTTCAAAGTCTACAACTCTGAGAGATGGGTACTATCATTATTATTGCCACTTTTAAAAAGGGAAAACACAGACTCATCATGTTTGGGAACTTGTGTCAGGTCAGAGCAAAACTAAATACAAACCTCCTCTGACTGCAAAGTGTAGGCTCTGAATGATGACCCTGTGCTGCTTCCATCCAACGCGCCATCAGCAACAGTGAGAAAAGCAGATGGGGAACAATTCTACCCTCAAGCGGCTTGAGTGAATGAGTGTTTCCATGCAGGAGTTCGGGAAAAATCTGTCGTGGACAGTGAGGGTGGCTGCTTAGTTCTGTGTGTGTTTTCAAAAGGTCAATTTGGTTTTGATATTTGACTTTTTTTTCTGCTAATATAATCATTCTTAAATGGATAGTCTTTTCCAAAATTTGACGATGCAGTGTTCCCCTTAATTGTAAAATCTAGTAGAATTGAAGGGAACATCCATGCTGTTGAGAAGTAAACTGTCACTACTGCCCTCCAAAAATGTTCTGAAAAGTGCCTTTTTGACTTGAATATATGTATATTAATAAATGTGTAAATTATATATATATATATATGTTAGTATATGCATTAGTATTGGATACGTATATGTTTGGAAACTGGAAGTCATAGTAAGCCAGAAAATGTAACCCTACCAAAGGTCCAATTCAAATTTGAAACAGAAATGTCCATGGAACAAAACAGGCCACGTTTGTCAGAACTGACTCCCCAGCCCTGTGTTGGCCAGAACGCGCACTCCGCATCGCCAGTGTTTTTTTGCTTTCCTCTACTCTCCAGTCAGCTCTGACTCTGGCAAGCAGTCAAGAAGGGAACAAGAGAGATGGAAGTTCTCTGAGTATCTGACCCCTTACTGGCCGTTCAGCCATGCAAGCTGTGAAACCAGTTAAAAAAAAAAAATAACTAAGTTGCCTTTCTTTTCCTCTCTCCCCTCTGACAAACTGCCTCTTTCTCCCTCCACCATCACAGAAGGAAAACAATGGCAAGCCTTAGTGTTCCCATGAAAAGGGGCAGTCACACCCTGCAGGCCTGCTGTCACTGCTCCAGGATGCTGCCAGGGGCCAAGAAGGGACAACTCCGATTGCTCCAGCTCAGACTGGTCCTGGCAAGGTCGTATGGAGGAGCCAGAGCAGGGATTTGCAGCAGGACGCCATACTTGCAGACCGGGCATCCTCCCAGGACCCACTAGGGTCTCCTCTCCCCAAGATGATACCTGGTGTGCAAGTCTCCTTTTAGAAGTGCATAGATTACACTCTGTGTTTCTTTCCTTATTGGCCTTTTAAGGACAACAGGGAGCCCTTACCTAACCCAAAGTGTCTCCCTGTGTACCTTGCAGGAATTGGGGCGTTCACCCGGGACACACTATGGTGCTTCAGCCAAGTGAAAGGCACTATGGAGACTGGAACCACCGAAGGTAGGAGAAAACTCCTGCTCCCCTTTTTCTTTCCTCCTTGGGGTTTGTGCTGGTTCCAGATTTGAAATGTTCATTTTTGTGTCCATGAATGTAAGTCCCCACACATCCCAGAATAGCGTTCTGGGCTAGTAATGGATTTAACCATCTTTTTCTACCTTTTTTTTTCTGTTGAAGCTTATTTTATTCCCACCAGTGAGGCAGCACTGAAATGAACTTTCAGTGAAATAGGTTGGCAGTGAGGGGGGCTAAACTATGCAAGTCTTGTTTCAGGATGGTCTGTTAGCTCTGTAGAATTCTGAAAGCAAACATTTCAAGATGGTCAGACGTTCACCTCGTCCTTCCATTCTGTGTTGAAGACGACTTGCCACTATACGTGAAACACATGGGGAAAATGAAGAATTCAAGTCTGACTTGAATATAAACTGTGGGTACATTGAGTCCCAATTATCAGCGTATAATTTCCTTTCTGACTCTCAAGAGAGTTTCCTCTTCTGGGTCCTTTATCTGGGAAATGCATTCCTCTTCCTCCTGCTGAAGAAATTGTGTTTAATTCTCTTCATTTTCCATAAGCCTGAGCTTGGAGACCTTCAAGACTCTCCCAAAGGATGTCTGCATTTCAAAATAGCTTAGTGATAGGCAACTGGAAGGAGCTAGAATAGCACTTCTGGGTGTTTTAAATCAAGGTTCAGCTGTTGTGGCAGAATGTGGTAAGGGTTGCCTGAAACAGACTGTACTAAATTGGTGGTAGGTATAGATACCAGATGTGGTATAAGACAGGTCTAAAACTAATATTGATGAATGAGGATGTGAACTTGTTGAACTTGTATAGAGTTGAAGAGTTGAACTTGTATATGAAAACTAACATGCATAAATGCATGTGAACTTTTGGGCCATTCTATAGCATTTTAATTCTGAATAAAAAATTATTTAAGTAAAAATTATTTGATCTGCAATCTTGCTGTAATTCAATTTTAGAAGCTCGATATAATTAATGGTGGATATCTCAAAACCAAGTGATTTATGATTAAAGAGTGAGAAAAAGCACACTAACATAAATTAATGACTACATCTATAGAGTTATAGTTTTGTATAACATCTTCTGTTTTTCAGATGCATGATCAAATGAGGCTTTACAAACAATTCTCATAAAGCCCCTATGAAGTAGACAGAGCAGGATTTGCTAGACCCATTTATGTTCATCTAATCAAAAATATTTGTGAGTGTCTTCTATATGGCAGCACTGACCTAGGCATTAGAAAAAAAGGGAAGGGAAACAAAATGACTTACTCCCTAACCTCATGAATCTTAAGAAAACTGAAGCTCAAATTAATCAGTTGTTTTAAATCTTGGCTTTGATTCAAAATCACTTGCACTTTTTAAATAGTAGTAACTTCCAGATCCTCCAAGAGGTACTGAGTTAGAGGTTTGAGGACCAGGGTGATGCAGTGTATTTTAATGAGCTCACCCAGCTGATTCTGATGTTGTGGACTGGCTTTGGGGACCACCAGGCTAGATGACTTCTTCCAAGTTATCCATTATTCTCAGACTCTGGACTTAAATCTTGTCTTTGTGACTGGCTCCCCACCTACTGTTAAGGGTTCTGAGTGTCTACTTCAAGCCATAGCTCTTATCAGTTGAGGACTTACTATGTAGTGATTACTCTAATAAGTGCTTAAAATAAATTAATAAGATAATGTAGGTACAGCAGTTGCACGGTACTTTACACTTTGTGAGTACTCAGTATTTGTAAGCTGTTATTATAAATGCCATTATAATTAGATCTTTATTCTAATTTAACCCTCACCAAAATCTTGAGTGGTAGGTGTTTTTATTCCCACTTAACTTATGAAGATATTGAAGCTAAACAAATAAATAAAGACTAAGTTCTTTGCCAAGAGCTCCATAGCTAATCAATGGGTGAGCTGGGTTTCAACCTGTGGGGTCCTATAGACCCCAAACCCAGCTCTTTAAACATTGTTGGGAAGACAGAGATTCTCACTTAGTAGGTTGAAATAAGGCACAGGAATCTGTGTTTTCCACACATGCTATGATCATCATGGCAGGTGAACAGAGGATGGGTTTAAATGTTTGCTGCTCATGATAAATAAGTACTGCAGCCTGCTTGAACTAACCGTTAATTGCGACATAGTTAGAATGACAATCACTCCCAACTTTTGTCTGAAAAAATCATTCTAAAGTGGTGAAAAAAGGGAGAATCATTTTTTAAGAGGAGAATCAGATTGGACACTAACATGTCCAACTAATACTACCTCAATGGCAGTTGAATATTTGTTGAGTGAATTAATGAATGGCTTTGAATTAATAAAAATCAAGGTTCTTAAAAATCAGGTTTTTAAAAATTGGCCTGCCCTACCCAAGTTGGGTTAAGTCAGTAAAAATTATTCAACTTTCAACTTTGTCTTTTTTTTTTGCTTAATGAAGTGTCTTTTTAAAAATTGAAGTATAATTGACTTAGAATATTGTGTTAGTTTCAGGGGTACAGAAAGTGATTCAGTTATATATACTTTTTTCTGATTATTTTTCCATTATAGGTTATTACAAAATAGTGAATATAATTCCCTGTGCTATACAGTAAATCCTTGTTGCTTATCTATTTTATGTATAATAATTTATATCTGTTAATCCCAAACTCCCTCTTCCCTCTCTTTCCCCTTTGGTAATCATAGTTTGTTTTCTGTGTCTGTGAGTCTGTTCCTTTTTCGTGTATAGATTCCTTTGTATTATCTTTAGATTCCACATATAAGTGATATCATAATATTTCCCTTCCACTTTACTTATTTCTACTAATGACTTTTCTGTTCCATTTCTACCACTTTCTAGTTGGTGACCTTGGCCAAATCACTTAATGTCTCTGTGCTTACGTTCGCTTGTCTGCAAAATAGAGATAATAATACAGGTATCTATTAGGATGGTGTGAGGGCTAGGTCAATATGAAATCTAGGTTGTTATTAGATGCTCAAATCACACTATTGTTTTATAAAGGCAGGGCTGAGACTAGGTGAAGTGACAAAAATAAAGATAAATATTTTAATTCAATATTTAAAAAAACACAAAATTAATGAGAAGAATCCATGATGAACAAAAAACCAAAATGTTTAATAAAGAAAGGATCAGTATTACTGATCTACTTTTCCTTCTGCTTCAGGTTCCAATATGGCTCAGCATGGCACTGTTACTACTAATTTACCTAAATGTATATCTTGGGTATCAACTAGTAGGCTAGATTTTTTTCACATTCCAGATTATTCAGTAGGATATTAGATGGTTGATACTATAGGTCCAACAGTAAATTTAGTGAGCACTTATTAGATCCAAGGCACTGCCCCAGAAAGTGAAAGGATTATAAAGATAAATATAGTCAAAGCTTTCAAGGAATGCACCATTTAAGGGGAGACAGGAATTGGTACAGAAGAATAAGGCATTGCATCATAAATATAATACAGGGCAAGGTGAGCTAAAGACAAAGTGCTTTGACTAAAGACTAAAGTGCTTTGAATACAAAAGAGACCAAAATCTCATATATTTGAGGGAACTGTTGAAATAGTTCTTATCAGAATTCTGACGAGAGGCAACATGGGTTTATTAGAGGGGAGAAGTTGCAGATGATGAGAAAGTACGAGACTCAGGATGTATTCTGGAGGTAAGGAACTGGATTTTAGTGGAGAGGTAAAGTAGGGAATTAAGACAGCTCCCGGGTTTCGGCCTTGAACAATTGGGCGGTTTGTGGGTGCGAGTTACTGAGACTGGGAAACCTTAAAAGAAGCATATTGGGGGATTTCCTCTCCCCTCCTACATTCAGTAGCCGCGTCTATGTAATAAACTGGCAACAGAAAGATTGACAGGAGAAAATGTATACAGATGCATAAACTTTTACTTTGTGCATGGAGGCAGCGCAGGAAAAAAAGTGAATACGCAAAAAGGTAGTGAGATTTGAGAGTTTCTATACCACCTTAACAAGGGAAGTGGAAAGGATGTAGGCCTCTTAGAGGAGAATTAATTATTTTTAGGAAAGATGAATGGTCCCTTAGAAGAAGAGATGGAAGAGATGAGGGACTGTGACAAAGTTTGTCTGGATGTGGTGTCCCCTAGTCTTCTCTCCTGTGATAATAAGTCCACCTGTGACAAATCAATCTTCCCTGGTTGATAAGATTCCCAGGGACGGGATTTATGAACATGAGTTCCTATTGGAGAATCTGTCTTTAGGCAGATAAGGGGAATTCAGAGAAAGTCTCTTCCTACGTTTGCTGTTTCTCAAGTGCCTTCAGCTCAAGATAATCAATATACCCAAGCAGCATGTTTTGAGGTTGCATGTGCTGAGCTCCATTAGGGAGAAATATCATGAGCTTCATTTTGAGCATAAGTGTGAAAATGTTGTAAGATACTCAGGGGTAGATACTAAGAAAGAAGTTGTATGTATGAATGTGGCTCTTCAGAGAGAGAATGCGAGATGGAGATAGAAAGTAGGGTGGCATCAACCCCTAGATTGTATTCGGAACCACTGAACTGGATGGGATCACATATGTCATGCAGACCATTCGACATGCAGTCAACAAACAACCCGTCCATGTCCTGAAACTTTCACTCTTGCTGCTGGTTAGGATGCCATCTAAGCATTGTTCACTTACTTTTTAGTTCTTGGAAGATGCACATTCAAAGTTTCTGATTCCCCATGTGCAATTCATGTGTTTGATTTGCCTAGCATGCACATTTCATATAGTACATCATTTCATCTTATGCAATTTTACACTACATCATCCTAGGAACACTTCACATGCTGGAAATTACCTATGCTGGACATGAGACAATTTCTTGAGATTTTGTGTAAGAGTCTGTGCGTGAGAAGAAGTCAGAATTATCTGGTGGGATCTCTGATTTTTTTCCTTAGCTATTGCATATAACCATTTTCTTTCTGACACTACAATTCTGGGGTATTTTATTTGTTCCCCATTCTGCAGTTCTTTAATATCAGTCGGTAGAGGTCATTTCATCTTTTTCATGGGAAATAAACATGATATTTATTCTGTTTTGCTACATGGGCATAACCTTCTTTCCTGCCCCTCCTTCTGAAAAGACAATTCACATAGTGAGAAGGATGACTTATTGATTCAGTTGCCTAATGAGAGAAAAATATCAGTTTGGCTGCCGATGTGAGATGCATCTGATACACCCTAAACTAAACACTGATGATTTCAAGGACCTTCCAAGCAAACAGGAATCCTCGACCTAGAACATTTGCAAGAATGTCAGATCTTTGCACTGATGTTTGAGAAATGTGGGGATCATAGGAATGATTTTTCAGCTTCCCTTCAGTCATTATGACTCTTTGCTGTCACCCAAAAAGAAAAATACCGATTGGATTATCTCAAAGCAGCATAAAGACTGTGACCTTCTCATTTTATATTAGAAAGAAGCCAGTGATGGACAAATAACCTTTCTTAGATGTTTATGCAACATAAATGGCGCAGGGTGATTGTCACCTCACAGATCTTAGCCTAAAATATATAAAATAGAGCCTTGCTTGCCTCATTCCTCCCACTCCTAGATATAAGTTGCAGTGGTGGCAATGATAAAACCTCCCCTTTTGGGAAGAAGAACTGTTGTTTTTGGACGGAAGCTTTCTGGATCAACAATCTCAAGCCACCAACATAGGGTTATTAATCAAGCTCTAACCTGAAGTCAGGTTATCTCTAACTTTAGGCTGGGTTACCCAGTTAGTGACCTTAGGTCACCAAATGATTTTTCGAACCTTATTGTGCATATGAATCACCTGAGGAGGGTTTAAAATGCATATTCCCAGGTCCTACCCTTAGTGATTCTGATTCAGAAGGTCTGGGATGACGTCAAAGAGCTTGCAAATTTCCCAGCAATCCCAAATAATTCTAACATAGGTTGATCAAGAGACACACTGAGAAATTCTATTTGTTCTTTCCTGACATCAGGGAGCTATTGTGAGAGCATAGCAGATAGAACATCTGAGCGTTTTGAGTGCTTTTTAAAGGAAATCAGAATGCCAATAAATACGAAGTTACTGTGCAGCCCAGTTCTCTGCCCCAGGCACTGAAGGGAGTGAAAGTCTCTCCTCTCTGCATCAAAAGGAAGCCCGGAATCTCCTCTCTGCATCCAGCCAGCTACAAAGGGATTTCCTACGCAACTGTACTTTGTACCGGGCTCCAATCCGCTAGAAGCAAAATTGGTCTGATTATGAACAAGTCGCCACGAGATGAAAGCATTTTTCTCAACCGTGATTGAGGATGCCTTGATGCTAGAGAGCTGCAGGCTTGCCATGCTCTGAAGGCGCCTTGGTGAGAAGTGGACTTGCAGGAAGCTTGCACGGCTCTGTGGGGGAAGGGAAGCAGATACTCTGCACAGCACTGAGTTCAAACATCCTGTTCCTCTGTAAGCATTAGGTAATTAAACATTTCCAAGCCAAGAAAGAGAAAAAGCTCCACGGCTGTCCATTTCACCCCTGCCCTAATACCAGTCACTTTAAATGTGTTTCCTCAGCAAATATTATGAAGCATCTACTCTGTGCCAGGTACCGGCTGGGGGAACAAGGCACCATTGCTCCCCTCCCGTGAGCAGTTTACACTCTCCTGAGGGATATCAACAAGTGGTTGTCAATTGCAGTCCAGGGTGAGTGTGGAAAATGCTAGGAAAACAGTAAGCCACCTAACTCAACCCACAGTGGGGTGGCAGAGGGCGCAGGGAAGGGTCTCTACAGTAAGTGGCAGCCAATCTGAGGCCAAACGAAGGAAAAGGAATTAGCCAGGCTCTTTAGACACATAGACCCAAGTTTTATTTAGGGTTTAACTATTCCTTTAGGCAAATTACTCATCTTCCCTGGGCCATCTTGAGAGGTTTTTTTTTTCTTAATTTATTTTATTGAAGTATAGTTGATTTACAATGTTGTATTAATTTCTGCTGTACAGCAAAGTGATTCATATATATATATATATACACACATATATATTCTTTTCCATATTCTTTTCCATTTTGGTTTATCACAGGATATTGAATAGAGTTCCCTGTGCTATATGATAAAACCTTGTTGTTTATCCATTCTATATATAATAGTTTGCACCTGTTAATCCCGAACTCCCAGTCTATCCCTTCCTCCCCTCCCCCTGAAGCTTTCTTAATAAGATCTTGAAAAGTACTACATAGTACTTGGCCATGGTAGAGTAATAATAATGATAATTCTATTTAATCAGACTTCACTGGGCCAGATTCTGTAATAATAACTTTCAATATATTATCTCATTTAATTTTTGCCACAAGATACGAGGCAACCTCATTTTACAGAGGAGGAAATTGAGGCTCAGAAAGTTCAACAACCTACCCCAGTAACACACCTGTCTGAAATCAGAGTTTGTGTGATAGCACACCCCTGGAAAATAGCCTGACACCAAGAACGGGCTCAGTGAAGACTTACTGAATGAATAGAGCCTTCAGCAGATACTAAATATCAACAAAGCAAAAAAAATTATGATTACCATTAATACAAAAATAATGAATGTTTACAGGAGAATAAACTAACTCATTTTAAAACAACCCATCATAAATATAACATAGCACTTTTCTGCTTTTAACATATATGGGTCACTTATTTTTTTATAACCCCCATGGGAGATAACTAGAGTAGGTTTTATAATCTCATGTTACAGGTATAAAAGAGATAGTATAGATATTACTGGTAGTAGATAGATTATTCCTCACAGAGGTGAAAAGATTAAGGCAAATAGAGATAAATTTTAAATTGCTCATGGTCTTATAGAGACCAGAAAGCAAACTTTTGAATCCTACACCAGCGATTTTTCTTCTGCTCATCTTCCACGACTCAATATAGATTGAAGATGGCTTTGGGGTGGGTAGCACTCTGTTCTAGAAGCACTGACTGTGAATTTGAAACATGGTTGAGTGTCTTGAAAACGCAGGGCATTGGTCACATGGCAGCCCAAGCGAAATCCTTTACTCAAGATGCTTCTAGTTGCAACAGGAAAATTCATCTAACATATGGAACAGCAAAAAAGTTATTACCTCTTCCTTAGTTCCGCAAATATCTGCTAAGTACCTACTGTGTGCTAGGCATTCTAGGCATTGGAGATTCAGTAGCGGAGGGGATAGACAATAGATAAAATAAATAAGTGGGGCTTCCCTGGTGGCGCAGTGGTTGAGAGTCCGCCTGCTGATGCAGGGGACACAGGTTCGTGCCCTGGTCCGGGAGGATCCCACATGCTGCGGAGTGGCTGGGCCCGTGAGCCATGGCCGCTGAGCCTGCGTGTCCGGAGCCTGTGCTCCGCAACGGGAGGCCACAACACTGAGAGGCCCATGTACCGCCAAAAAAAAAAATAATAATAATTAAATAAATAAGTGGAATATAACATATAAGGTTATAAGTGCCATTGAGGAAAGTAAAGCAACAGAAGGTGTAGGGGTGTGGGTGTTCTCTTTTAAATAGGATGGTCAAGATGTCATGCAAAAGATAACATTTTAGCAATGATATGAAGAAGGTGAGAGATCAAGTCATATGGATATCTCGGAATGAGAGTTCCAGATACAGGTAATGGTCAGTGCAAATGCCCTGAGGCAAGAGCTTATCTGGTATGTTCAAGGACTAGACATGAGGCTAGTGGGGCTGAAGTTGAGTGAGCAAAGAGAGAAGTTGTGAGAGGTGGAGACGAGAGATGATGACAGGCAGATGCAAGCAGGGGCCTTAGAGACCATTACAAAGACCTGAACTTCTGCCTGAATGCGGTAGAGAGCCACTGCTCATAAAATGCTCTTTTTAACATCAGGTCAATAATAAACAGTAAGGGGCCAGGGTCAGAAGCAAAGAACCCAGTTAAGCAGTTACCGCCATTACCTAGTTTCACATAAGTCCTGAGGCAGGGAGCCCCCCAGAGCTGACTAATTCCCTGGCTGAAGTACAGCATGGAGGACTCAGATTCTCTTCATCTCCCTGCCTTGCTATCCGTGGAATGTCAGCTTTGTCCCAAGACAACTGCAGCCATTCAGGGTGTCACACTCAGAGAGACACAACAATATCCAGTGAAAAGACATGGTTGTGGGGGTTTTTTTGACAATTTTTTTTCTTCCAGATGTCCCTAACGATTTCTTATGTTGTCCCTGTGGCCTCAGTCTGAGTCATATACCCACTTTTAAACCGACATGGACAAGGAAAGTGGGGTTAGCCTAGCTGCTTTACATAGATCAGGCTTGCATCTAAGCTTGGTACAGGATGGTCATCTCCGAGTAGAGGATGCCACAATAAAATCTGGGCTTTCCAGCAAGGAATGGGCTGCCATTCCAGGTAGTCCAACAACAGTGTCAACTACAGGAAGCATAGGCAGACCAATCCTAATGCTACCACTGGACAAAGGGTGGAGGTTCACTGGCTAGTTCTTTGTAGAACATTTGGCTCCAGTAAATCCAAATGCCAAGCTTCCCTTGGCTGACTTCCTTGAAGATGCTGTCTAGATGTATGAGAAGATAACTAGCCTTTTGTTTTCTTCTTATGTTACTGATTAAGCAGGCTGAGCATCATCCCACTTATTGCCTATGTTATTCGTTAATGTAATTTAAAAGCCAAGAATAAATAATTAAGCACATGGACCCTGTGGAGTGACACCTGGTTTTGGGCCCAAGGTTGCAAGGAAGCATTATGCCTTTTTTCTTCAGTGTTTATTTATTTTTTAATTTTATTTTATTATTTTTTAACATCTTTACTGGAGTATAATTGCTTTACAATGGTGTGTTAGTTTCTGCTTTATAACAAAGTGAATCAGTTATACATATACATATGTTCCCATATCTCTTCCCTCTTGCGTCTCCCTCCCTCCCACCCTCCCTATCCCACCCCTCTATGTGGTCATAAAGCACTGAGCTGATCTCCCTGTGCTATGCGGCTGCTTCCCACTAGCTATCTATTTTACATTTGGTAGTGTATATATGTCCATGCCACTCTCTCGTTTGGTCACAGCTTACCCTTCCCCCTCCCCATATCCTCAAGTCCATTCTCTAGTAGGTCTGTCTTTATTCTCATCTTGCCCCTAGGTTCTTCATGACCTTTTTTTTTTTCTTAGATTCCATATATATGTGTTAGCATATGGTATTTGTTTTTCTCTTTCTGACTTACTTCACTCTGTATGACAGTCTCTAGGTCCATCCACCTCACTACAAATAACTCAATTTCGTTTCTTTTTATGGCTGAGTAATATTCCATTGTATATATGTGCCACATCTTCTTTATCCATTCATCTGTCAATGGACACTTAGGTTGCTTCCATTCCCTGCCTATTGTAAATAGAGCTGCAATGAACATTGTGGTACATGACTCTTTTTGAATTATGGTTTTCTCAGGGTATATGCCCAGTAGTGGGATTGCTGGGTCGTATGGTAGTTCTATTTTTAGTTTTTTAAGGAACCTCCGTCCTGTTCTCCATAGTGGCTGTATCAATTTACACTCCCACCAACAGTGCAAAAGGGTTCCCATTTCTCCACACTCTCTCCAGCATTTATTGTTTGTAGATTTTTTGATGATGGCCATTCTGACTGGTGTGAGATGATATCTCATTGTAGTTTTGATTTGCATTTCTCTAATAATTAATGATGTTGAGCATTCTTTCACGTGTTTGTTGGAAATCTGTATATCTTCTTTGGAGAAATGTGTATTTAGGTCTTCTGCCCATTTTTGGATTGGGTCGTTTGTTTTTTGATATTGAGCTGCATGAGCTGCTTGTAAATTCTGGAGATTAATCCTTTGTCGGTTGCTTCATTTGCAAATATTTTCTCCCATTCTGAGGGTTGTCTTTTGGTCTTGTTTATGGTTTCCTTTGCTGTGCAAAAGCTTTTAAGTTTCATTAGATCCAATTTGTTTATCTTTGTTTTTATTTCCATTCCTCTAGAAGGTGGGTCAAAAAGGATCTTGCTGTGATGTATGTCATAGAGTGTTCTGCCTATGTTTTCCTCTAAGAGTTTTATAGTGTCTGGCCTTACATTTAGGTCTTTAATCTATTTTGAGTTTATGTTTGTGTATGGTGTTAGGGAGTATCCTAATTTCCTACTTTTACATGTAGCTGTCCAGTTTTCCCAGTACCACTTACTGAAGAGGCTGTCTTTTCTCCACTGTATATTCTTGCCTCCTTTATCAAAGAAAAGGTAACCATATGTGCATGGGTTTATCTCTGGGCTTTCCAGCCTGTTCCATTGATCTATATTTCTGTTTTTGTGCCAGTACCATACTGTCTTGATTACTGTAGCTTTGTAGTATACTCTGCAGTCAGGGAGCCTGATTCCTCCAGCTCCGTGTTTTCTTTCTCAAGATTGCTTTGGCTATTTGGGGTCTTTTTCATTTCCATACAAATTGTGAATTTTTTTGTTCTAGCTCTGTGAAAAATGCCAGTGGTAGTTTGATAGGGATTGCATTGAATCTGTAGATTGCTTTGGGTAGTAGAGTCATTTTCACAATATTGATTCTTCCAATCCAAGAACATGGTATATCTCTCCATCTATTTGTATCATCTTTAATTTCTTTCATCAGTGTCTTATAGTTTTCTGCATACAGGTCTTTTGTATCATTAGGTAGGTTTATTCCTAGATATTTTATTATTTTTGTTGCAATGGTAAATGGGAGAGTTTTCTTAATTTCACTTTCAGATTTTTCTTCATTAGTGTATAGGAATGCTAGAGATTTCTGTGCATTAATTTTGTATCCTGCTACTTTGCCAAATTCATTGATTAACTCTAGTAGTTTTCTGGTAGCATCTTTAGGATTCTCTATCTATAGTATCAAGTTATCTGCAAACAGTGACATCTTTACTTCTTCTTTTCCGATTTGGATTCCTTTTCTTTTTTTCTTCTCTGATTGCTGTGACTAAAACTTCCAAAACTATTTTGAATAATAGTGGTGAGAGTGGGTAACCTTGTCTTTTTCCTGATCTTAGTGGAAATGGTTTCAGTTTTTCACCATTGAGTACGATGTTGGCTGTGGGTTTGTCATATATGGCCTTTATTATGTTGAGGAAAGTTCCCTCTATGCCTACTTTCTGGAGGGTTTTTATCATAAATGGGTGTTGAATTTTGTCGAAAGCTTTCTCTGCATCAATTGAGATGACCATATGGTTTTTCTCCTTCAATTTGTTAATATGGTGTATCACATTGATTGATTTGCATATATTGAAGAATTCTTGCATTCCTGGAATAAACCACACTCGATCATGGTGTATGATCCTTTTAATGTGCTGTTGGATTCTGTTTGCTAGTATTTTGTTGAGGATTTTTGCATCTACGTTCATCAGTGATATTGACCTGTCGTTTTCTTTCTTTGTGACATCCTTGTCTGGTTTTGGTATCAGGGTGATGGTGGCCTTGTAGAATGAGTTTGGGAGTGTTACTCCCTCTGCTATAGTTTGGAAGAGTTTGGGAAGGATAGGTGTTAGCTCTTCTCTAAATGTTTGATAGAGTTCTCCTGTGAAGCCATCTGGTCCTGGGCTTTTGTTTGTTGGAAGATTTTTTTTTTTTTTTTTTTTTTTTTGCGGTATGCAGGCCTCTCACTGTTGTGGCCTCTCCCATTGCAGAGCACAGCCTCTGGACGCGCAGGCCCAGCAGCCATGGCTCACGGGACCAGCCACTCTGCGGCATGTGGGATCTTCCTAGACCGGGGCACGAACCCGTGTCCCCTGCATCGGCAGGCGGACTCTCAACCACTGCGCCACCAGGGAAGCCTTGTTGGGATATTTTTAATCACAGTTTCAATTTCAGTGCTTGTGATTGGTCTGTTCATATTTTCTGTTTCTTCCTGATTCAGTCTTCGAAGGTTGTGCATTTCTAAGAATTTGTCCATTTCTTCCAGGTTGTCCATTTTATTGGCATAGAGTTGCCTGTAGTAATCTCTCATGATCCTTTGATTCAGTAAGTATATTACACCTTTCCAAGCAATAAAATGAACAACTTAAAGAACTTTGTAATTGGGAGATTAAAAAAAGCAAAAAAAAAAAAAAAAAGGCAGGACATGCAAATGGCCTGCAGTTCAAAACACAAAGTCCTGTCAGTTACATTCTATCCCACCTGTTCAACACACCATCCAAGTGCTGCAAACACAAGACAGTTCAGAGGAACAGTGTTATAACCCCTTAATTGCTATATCACCCAATAAGTTACAATTAAAAAGCTTCTTGTAACAAGAAGTCCACCTATCCACAGATATTGGAGAATCCCAGGCTCTTCCATACATTACTGAAAAAAATGCAAATACATTCATAAATGCAAAAAAACTTTAGGTAACATGACAACCCACATCTTTCGCTGTTCAGACTCTACTGGCCACCACAGTATTGCGGAAACGTTCCATTGATTTTGGCAGCCCAGGCTCCAGAAATGCACACCCACGTTTGCATCCCAGTTATGTAACTCTGAGTATGCATTTAATCTCTCTGTGCCTCTGTTTCCTCATCTGTAACATAGAGAAAATAATTGAAGCCACTTCAAGGGCCCTTGTGAGGATGAAATTAGGTAATATATATAAAGTATTTATAACACAGCATGGAATATAGTCAGCATCAATAAATGTTTGCTCTCTCAATATTAGGACTAATTTAACCATTATACCAACTCTGTGAAGGAGGTATTCTAATACCCAGATTTTGGCTGAAGAAACTGAGATTCAAAGAGTTTAAATGACGCAGAGATCCCTCTAAACTTGTTAGTAACCAGAAGACCTATGATTTAAACCTAGACGTGAACACTCAAGTGAATTAACAATGTTGACATGTGGTGCTTCAGAGACCAGGTGCTTGAATCAGGACGCTGAGTCAGAATCTTGGCTTTGTCATTACCAGTTGTGTGTCCTCAAGCAAATACTAAAAATAATAGATCCTATATCATAAGGATGTTGCAAGACTTCAATGAGATAATGCTTGTTAGTATTTAGCTCAGGGAACTGCACTCAGCAGGAGCCCCATAAACATTCTTTCATTTTTTTGTAAGGAACAGCAATGGCCTTAGTCAACTCCACTTACTTCCTCCAAAAGCCCACCCACACATCTTAGCGTCATCCTTGACTCTGCATTCCTAATGTCCCTCAACACACCTGCTCATGTAGTCTAAGTCCTATGTCATTCTTGCTCCTGAATATCTCAGATATAACCTCTAGAATCCCTTGACCTCTCCAACACCATTGCCACTCTCCTAGTTTGGGCACCACCTTCCCTTCTCTGGATATTGAAGCAGCCTCCTTGGTTTTCTCCATCCTCCTTCTTGTCTTGACCACCTCCAGCCTGTTCTTCACCCTGTACCTGCAGTTGTATTTCTCATGTGCACACATGTCACTTGCCTCCCTAAATCCTTCAGTGGGCCCCATTGTTCTTAGGATACTTCCAGCCTCACTCTCTGTTTTCCTTCATGTCCCCTGTGCTCCATTTTCCCCTCATGCCATAGTCCCTCACCTCCAGCACTACACATGTGCTGTCCTCTTTGCCACAAATATTGTTCACCCTCTCTTTCCCTGGCACCCTCGTACTCATCATTCACATCTCAGCCTTGATTTCACTTTTCCTAGTAAGCCTTCCCTAACCCTGAACTCTCAGCTTGATGGCCTTTCCAGGAGGTCCTGGATGTTATCTATCATAGCACTTGCCAAATGCATTATGATTTCCTTACTCCTTGCGTGTTTCCTCTGCTAGATCATAATCTCCATGAAGGCAGGGCCATATATAATGTGTCCACTACAACTACAAGTTGTATAAGCAGCCCTAACACCCAGCACAGGGCCTGGCACATCATGCTACTGAACAAATATTATTGAATAAACGCATGCATGAATGCATGACCACCAGCTTTCCAATCGGCAAAGCCCAACAAGACAGAAGACTCTAAGAAAATTCATCCTAGTGGCAAGAGTGATGTTTCTTATTACTAGTTCAATGCCCTGTCAGTAAAATTGGTGGATGGGATTCCTTCAAACTTAAATAATTTATCACAGAATAGAGCTGCCATTTTTCAATGTGCCAGTACCAGTGGCTGCCTAAAGACCCAAGTTAGACCAAATGGCGACAACATTATATTTTCAAATTGTCAAAACACTTTTACGAATATTGTTTCATAGGATTTATACACCAGATCTGTGGGAGAGTAAGGTGAGGACTCCAAGATATGAAGAAGTCCAGTTAGAACTCAGTTCTCCTCTCAGCGTGTTACTTGCCCACATGATGCTGCCTGATGTACAATTAATGTGGCCATTACCCCAGCCCTGGTGTCAGAAGACATATTGCTATAAAGCGGTGATTCTCACTGTGCGGATAGGGAGTGGGATAGGATTTTGCCCTCCAGGGGATATTCAGCAATGTCTATAAACATTTTTTTTTTTTTTAATTGTCATGACTGAGGCAGGGAGGGCTTGATACTGGCATGTAGTAGGTAGAGGCCAGGGATGCTGCTAAACCTCCTACGATGCACAGCATAGACCTCCTCCCCCATCCTTCAGTGCCCCCACCCCAGCCTCTCTGCCACCACCGACAAATTATCCAGCCCCGAATGTCAATAGTGCTGAAGCCGAGGAACCCTGCTGGAAAGCAAAGTCCATAGACAGAAACAGAGGGGAACGTAAGTGTGTAAATCTTTCCAGATGCCGAGAGACTGGTGAGTGCACAGACCATTTAAAGGCATGAAGTTTGAATTAAAACATAAAATACTCGGCAGACCAAACAGAACTCCTCACAGGCTGTGTGTGCAGTGCGGATTCTCCGGGGAAGTCTCGGCTGAATGAGCAAGCCTTGCTCTGTACCTCAAGAGCAACAGGTAGAACGTTCTCTCCCCGGCTGCCTCCTGAAAGATTTACTATTATGACCTCTCAGAATCAAGGAAAAACTTGGGTTAAAAGTGTTTTCCAGAGAAGGCATTAAACCTGATCACTCAAATACCTTTTCTTGTAACTCTAAAGTGTGGCCTAAGGGTCAGAAAACTAAGATCTCCCCACCTGGATTCATGTGCTGGGTTGCCTTAAAATCCTCCAATATTCTCACCTGTCCGAAAGGAAATAGTGCTGCCTAGTATTGGGGAATAAGGCTGGAATGGATATCGTAGTCAGAGAAATCCAGAAGAAATATATTGTTATTACCTTAGCATATTGATTCCTTTTCATACTGTTCATGGTGTAATTACAACCCAGAGCTGTGCAGGAGAGAAGCAGACAAGGCAATTCCTTTTGAGGAACTGGAAACACATTCTGGATTTACATTGTAATACTTTCTTCTTACAAAGGCTTTGAGACATAATACGGACTGAATAATTGGGTTGTTCTCTATCCAGCTTGGATAAAGGGAGGTTGAAGTCCACTCTTTCCAAATGAAAGCCAATTAGTGCATAGCCCAAACATAGAAGTTGGAATCTGCTTTATATATATTTAAAACATGTTTTATAATTCCATGAATTTGGAGTAAATAGGGGAAAGAGTGAATTTGAGTTGTGAATAACTATAAAAAAATTTTTAACGTAATATTATTATTTTCATATTCATAAAGTAGCATTAAGAAACATCTTACCATAGACTGACTAATAAACAGAAGTACTCACTATTCCCCCATATAATTCTTGAGGTTCCCTACCTTCAAACTATTGCTCTAATTATTACTTCCTATCAGAATGTTCTTACCACTCACATCTCTACAGATTCAAATTCTCCCTGTCCTTCAAATCCTATCTCAAATGCCACCACCTCCAGGAAGTCTTCTTGGAATCTGATCCCATGTCCCAGTTAGGTGTGAGAGTTTCCTACTGTGCACTTACTTATCTCTTACTCTCTTATGGACCTTCTGTAATTTTTAATATATTGATATTTATATTTTTCATTTATTTCTTTATTTCTTACCTCCCTACTCATCTTTACACGTTGTGTCTTATCCATCCCCCCAGTCCCACAGCCCTTGGCCCTGTGTCTTAGAAATAGTAAACTTTCAATGCATATTGACTCTCTGGGGTCATTGATGGGTAGGTGCATGGATTTGGTTAGATTTCTCCCACATGATTATGCTAGTCATTAGCAAACCCTTTCTTTCAAATAGGTCAGAAGTAAACTTGACCAGCCCTGATCAAATGTTCACAAGTTCCAAATAAGTAGACACAGAAGTTTAGTCTCATTCTAGGTATTCTGTCTTACACTAGACTACACAGGAGAGAATGTCAAGATCACGGAGCCCAGGAAGCAGCACAGCATCTACACAGCATGGGAGTAGGAGCAAAAAGTGCACTAGAATCTTAGTTCCTCTACCTGCTTACACTTGGCAAGTTACTTAATATCTCTACACAAATTTCCTCATGTATAAACAGATAAAATAATAACATTTACTTTATTATAATTTTTAAGAGGATTAAATGAGTTCTAGGTATAGTGGTTAGTAGAGTGGCTGGACCTAGTAAGAACTCAGATTTGATGGTGGTTGTAATTACGATTCTTATCATCATCTATTAAAATCAAATCATATTTCTATGGTTTAGAATCTATCATCTATCTATCTATCTGTCTCTGTCTCTCTGTCTATCTATTTATCTATTTATCTTTCTGTATATCTATCTTATCTATTTATCTATCTATCTATCTATCAGCTACTTTCTCCAACATCTCAATAAATTAGGAGAAGTTATTTGTCTACTTTTTGTAGGTACTATGAGAATTAGTATAAAAAATTTGGTGGGAAATGTGCTTGGCTTTATTATGCTTTTCATTCTATAGTCTTTTCAATGAGAACCAAAATATTCTGTTGTAAATGACTATTGTTTCTTTCTTTGCTGCATGGTAGCATCTGCTCTAAATTGAGCCTCTCCTCCATCTTCAGAATCCTCTTTAGTCTTATCTGTGGCTGCCTACCTCTCGCTTGCTTTAGTCACATGCCAAGACAGCTGACTCAGCAACTGGTCCAGTCTGCCAATCAGAAATGTGGATCAAATCTCCACTGACTTCTCCGCTAGGTCTGGGGGATGCCACAGTGATCAAGACAGTGCACCCTTTGCCCCCACCGAACTTATAGTAATGCAGTGAATCAAACGCTAAACAATTTATTAGTTTATTTTTTTTTTGGTGCACATATTGTATTTTTATTTTTAATTGATTTTAGTTGATTTTATTACTTTAAAATAATCAAATATTTCAGTCATTAAGTTGAGTTGGAAGAGAAAATATCTCTGAAGGTAAATTGTAGGCTGCAGAGAATGGAGGAGAGGATCAAAACCCTTTCTTGTCCAGCACCTTGTCTTTCAGCCCTCAGCTGAAACGTCACCTCCTCAGAGAAGCCTTCCGTGACCATCCAAGGAAAGCAGCCACTCTACCACATCCCCTATTTTATTTTCTTCAGTCTACTATTTTTAAAATTAAGGTATAATTGACACAGGTTCAGGTGTGCATTATGATGATACTATATTTGTAAATATTGTGAAATGATCACCTAAATAAGTCTAGTTATCTGTCACCATATATCACTACAATATTTTTTTCTTATGATGAGAACTTTTAAGATCTACTCTCTTAGTGACTTTCAAATACGCAATACAATATTATTAACTAGAGTCACCACACTTTACATTACATCTTCATGGCTTGTTTATTTTATAACTGGACGTTTGTGCTTTTGACCACTTTCACCCATTTTGCCTGCCTCCCACACCCTGCCTCTGAATATCACCAATCTGTTCTCTGTATCTGTGAGCTTGGGCTGGGGTTTTTTTGCTGGTTTGTTTTAGATTACACATATAAGTGAGATCATATGGTATTTATCTTTTTCTGTCTGATTTAGTTCACTTAGCATAATGCCATCAGGTTCCACACATGTAGTCACAAATGACAAGATTTCCTTCTTTTTATGGATGAATAATATTCCATTGTATATGTGTGTGTGTGTGTGTGTGTGTATATATACATACACACACACACACACACAAAACATATCTTCTTTATCCATTCATCCATTGGTGGACACTTAGGTTGTTTCCACATCTTGGCTATGGTAAATAATGCCGCAGTGAACATGGGGGTGCATATGTCTTTTTGAGTTCGTGGTTTCATTTTCTTTGGATGAGTACCTAGAAGTGGAACTGCTGGATCACTATTCGTTTTTTCACAACCTGAAATAACCTTGTTGATATAATATTTACTTGTTTATTGTCTATCTCCTTCTTCTAAAATGTAAACTCAGTGAGCTAAACCTTAATATATTATTTACTGCTGTATCGCCAACATCTAGAAGCGTGCCTAGAATTTAAAAGCTGCTAAAAATATTATCTTGTATCAATGGATGAATGAACTAAAAAAAAGAGGTTACTTTTCCTTGCAGATCAGAAAGTACCAAATTGTGAGTTTCACACACTGACTGGAGAGTGTGGGGAAATTGATGACAATTATGTCAGAATTCCCCTTGTTCAGTTCAACTCAATTCAGTCCAGCACATATTTATTGAATTCCTATTACGTGTCAGGCAGTGAGCCTCACACTTAGGATTCAGGAGAGAAAAGTCAAAGTCCTACCCTCCTCCCACTTAGAGCCTGGCAAGGGAGATAGACACTTTATAGCAGTGATCAAAGTAATCGAATAGCATTTACTTTGTGCCATGTAGGATTCTAATCACTTTCATAAGTTACCTTATTTAATCCTCATCACAGCCCTGTATGTTAGGAGCGATAATTATACCTGAAGGAGAGGGCAGGTATTTTATCTGTCTTGTTTACTATTGACTCCTTAGCATCCTGGCATACATAGATGCTCAACGAATATGATCAATAATAAATGAGTGTTTTAAAAGGGGAGGATGGTATTTGAGAGTCTGTAGCAGATGGATTTGACCCTGTCTGAGGCATTAAGAAACCTCTCTCTGATGATGTGACATTCTATCTAAGATCTGAAGAATGAATAGGAATTTGCTCTGTTTTGACCTGAGAGTGAAAACCTGGGCAGTCTCAGCCTGACTGATCTTAAATAATCTAATTTTTCCCCCCTGGAATTTAGTTTACTTCTTAGCAAAATGAAAGACTGTGATGATGATATTTCCCCAAAGAAGGTTGTAAAAACATGTTAAAACAGAATGATCAGGGTAACTTTCCCATAAGAGTTGGGCTTCAGTGAGAGAAGGCGACGTAAATGGGACCAATGGGAATGGGCTGCTGGGAGGCCCCAAGTTCATTGGCCCCAAGGCAAGGGCTCCGTCCGGCTGGGACTTTGCAGGACAAAAGTGATTGCTTCTGATCTCCCAAGAGGTCAGTCTAAAGAAAGCTTGGAACAGCCTGGTCCACAGTACAGCACTCAACAATCTCCCAATTAATTACTTTTTTTTTTTTTTTTGCCATTTGATGTCGGAACCTGGCATGTGGAAGTCATCTGGGGTGTTTCTTGTCTCTGGGCCAGACTCCAGGCCCTTCTCGCATGGCACCTAAAATGGGTCACCTTTATCTTTCCCTCCTTCTAGGCTTCTCATTTCTCTTTCTCTTTCTGCTCTTGGGCCCTCCCTCCAGGCACCTCTGCCACTGCCTTGGAGCCTCCCCTCCCCTGAGAAAGATTCCATCCTCTCCTGGTAGCCCTGCTCTTATCTGTGATGACATTAGGCATATCAGAGTCTAGTTCCACTTATGGAGTAAATGACTGCTAACTCTTTATTTGCTAGGCTTCAGTAAGATAATTGCCTTTTAATAGGAACTTTTTATAATTAATACCTAATGCAAAAGCATGGATACTTTTTTCTTTTCAACTGGGCAAATACCATATTATTATTATTTCTCTTACTGGATTGCAGACCACACACTTGGACAAAACCTCAGAGATGGAGGCCAATCTGTCCTTTACCAGTGGACCAGACACTTAGAATGTAAAGGCGAGTGTAGCAGGTTGACCAAAACTGCCCGACACCGGGTGATCTTGGGTGGCCTTGGGTAACCCTGGGTGGCCCTAGGTGATCTGGGGTGACTCTGGGTTACCCTGGGTGGCACTGGGTGATCCTGAGTGATTCTGGGTGACCCTGGGTGATTCTGGAATGACCTTAGGCAGCCCTAGGTGATGCTGAGTGACCCTGGGTGATCCTGAATGACCTTGAGTAAAAGCATGGGTCTTTAACATTGAGCTTTTGGGACTCTATAATCCCAAAGAATCTTTTCAGAACCTCTTCCTGCTGTCACCCCTTTAATGCTGTATTATAATAGTTTATTAGTCCTTGTAATAATGTACTGCATTAGAGCAGGGATGGTATCTTATATCCTGTATCCCCATCACTCAGTCTAATGCCTGATATAACTTAAGGTAGCAACCAATTGTTGGACACACGCGGTGAGACAAATGATCTACAAGAAGGGTATTTAAAAAAGTTTGTTACCCTGACCCTTCAAGCCAAAGCATGAAATGAAATACCTTACTCCAGAGGTTCTTAAACTTTAAAGAATCATGTGGATTGTTAAATACTCAGATTCCTTGTCTGTCCCCAGAGAGTCTGAATCAATAGGCTTCAGGGCTGTGAAATCTGCATTCTTCACAAGCTCATCAAGTGATTCTGGTGTAAAAACACTATATTTCCTCAGGGAGCTGTTTGACTTTGGATAAATTTTTACATCCTCTCAGCCAGTTTTGTCTTCTGTAAAATGGGATTGTTCAGAATCAAAGAGGAAAAAAAGGATGTGAAAGCCCGTTGAACAGTTCAAATAGTGCAGAACAAACCATCGGCATGGCAATCACCTGTCCAAGGAGATTTCCAATTTGTCCCTCCTGTCCCTTGCCCATTCTGCAGACGGGTAGATAGGGTCCATAGGCCTGGCACTAAATCAGGCATTTTAATGGCACTGTGTTTAACCTTTCATCTAAGTCATCCTATCTTGCCCTCATGATATCATGTAAGATTCTATTATTATCCTTATTAGATCTGTAATGAGGCTTAGAGATGTTGAGTCAGTTGCCCAAGATCACACAATAAGTCAATATCAAAGGTAGGCTTCAACATTAGCTGTCTAATGGCAGCACCACCCTCTTAACCCCACCCGCTCTCGCACTACTCTGAGGTTGGTATGTGGCCATAGAAGCTCAGAGAAGGCTAACAACGACAGTAAGAACAGCATTGGCAGTGACAGTTTACCAAGTGTCTACAACGTACCAGGCGCATCGTATGCTTATCTCCTTTCATTCAAGAATACAAGAGGAAAACCTTGTTCCCATTTTATAGATGCAGAAACGAAGTCTCACGGGTGTTAAAGTTGTGTTTATATCTACCCAACTAATGAGTGAACGCACTGGGATTCACACTGTGTCAGCTTGACCCCAAAGCCCACACTCCTTCCATCTTGACTCATTACTGATCAGGGATTAGAAGTTCTGTATCTCTCAGGAAGATGCCTCTGGATTTGCTCTTCTGTTGTGATTTTGAGATTATTCACGCAACCAATCCAGACCTTTTAGGCATTGTTTAAGCAGCAACTTACTTGGGATGGCCCAACCTTGCCAGGTCTCTGGGTCTAAGGAAGTGAAGGGTTGTATGACTATCAAAGGGCTAAAATGTCCTGTCCCCACCAGTAGTTTGTCATCATGTTGCAATGATCCAAAAATCAGGGAGAGAGCATGTTGGTGGAAGAGTGGATTTGCATCCTGGCCTGCACTGACACTATAACTACTTATGGCTCTAAGTCTTTGCTCTTGTGGGCGGACCAACACATTTCTCCAATGCTAAGTTAAGTAGTTTTGTAAAGAGGAGAGCCCATAAAGGCTCAAAAATTATTCTATCAGATTTCAAGGCACACTTTTATATTAAACCTTATTTTAAAAAATTTCACTCAGGGGAATACTGGTTTTCCTTTGAGGACCATTTAAATCATTTCCTCGTGCCTCTGAATGCAGCACAAAAACATTCATCTATTTCTCTTTATCATAGTCACTAGTGTGTTTGACAGAACTTATAAATCTCCAACTGGTGCCTTGTGCTCACCTTCCAGTGGTAAGGTTTCCGAAGTTATCACTATTTCCTGGGTCATAACCAAACCAATTCCCCAATCCAAATCGTTTATATTTGGCAATTGGTCCTTTCCTTTAATATTCTCATTCTCTCTCTGTCTCTCTCTCTCCCTCCCTCCCTCCCTCCCTCCCTCCCTCCCTCTCTCCCTCCTCCCCCTCCCTCCCCCTCTCCCTCCCCCTCTCCCTCTCCCTCTTCCGCTCTCCCCTGCCCTCTCATTTGCAATCTCAGTGAGAGTTTTGGTAAAGTTGTATAATCCTTGCATCAACTTACTCGTTACATATTGTCATATGCCATCAGGGTGCACGGCTTGGTGAAGGGCCAGTTCACTTGGGTTTAGTCTCTATTCTTGTGCTGTGGCTTTAAATTCGTACAGCAAATAACTCAGAACCAAGTTATTGCCTTGGTGTGAGTGCTGGCAGGAAAAAACAGCCGTAGTGGAGCACAGGATCTGTCTGTGTTAGCCCTCTGTCACCGACTACTCAACCCAGCTTTTGGCTTCACCTAAGTGATAAATGGTCCTATTGTTTGGGCTTCATATTAAAAAAATAGAACTCAATCTAGATTAAGCAAGGACAGAGACCCATTTCATTGCACTGTACTTTAATATTCCTGAGACCCATGGCATTACGGGTGGCTCTTTTAACAGCCATCTCTCTCCAGGGCGGAACACTATGCTGTCTTTGTTTCATCTGATCTTTCAGCTAAATAAGAGATGGTCACTTATCCTCGCGACTCCCATATCTTGCTGGATTTCTATTGCTAAAAGAAACTGACCACACGGGAAAAGGGAGAGGTTTCAGGCAGGGCATTTCAGCGTGTGTTTACAGGCAAGACTGACTTACTCAGCAAATCCTGCTCGGAGGAGCTGCAGCCAATGAAGAGGCTATATCCCGGCTTGCTTGGGGGCTTCTGAGTTTGAGCTGCATGCAGAAATGTAAGGCAGTGCTTCCTGGCGCTGATGGCAAAATGGGACCCATCTCCAGTTATTCCTTGGGCTCCCCAGCTTTGCAGCACTGGGAGCGAGCCTCCATAAACATGTGGGTGATGTAGTCAGCTTTAAGGGCCGAGAGAATCCTTATGGATTCAGGAGACTGGTTTTTTATTTAGATTTTTTTTCTTTTTCCTTTTTTTTTGGAAGATGAAATGCTTCTCTCGTTACCTGCCTTACATCTTCAGACCTCCGAATACCATCCTCTCTTCCAGCTGCCACACAGAAGGTACAGACCAGAGAGGGAGAGCATCTGGGTGGGTGGGAAAAAGTGGGCTGGTGTCTGACTTCCCACAGGCTCTGCTGATACTGCCTTCTGTAGCTACTAGATGACTGTCGTGCCCGGCAAAAGCTTGTATCTCACAGACTTAGATCTGCTTCTAAGATCAGTCTGTCTTCTCCAAGGAAAGTATTTTCTGAAGCGCAGGATAATATTGCAAAGGTGATCTCAGAACTGATACAACTGAGTAGAAAATAATTTAGAAATATTTTGCCAATTTCCCTTGTTCTCCTTCACATGCAAACAAGTAACTGGAACTAACGTTAAAGGGGGGACAAATTGCTGTAGATACTGCCACATACATTTATCCAAGCTCTCTGTTTTGTCACTGTCCTTTTAATAACTTGGTGTATGCCCAAGAAAGCAATTAGCAAAATAGAGTGAGCTTATTACTGTATGACTGTGGAGCGTTGGTTGTTGGATTGATTTGCTCGGTCTGTACTTGGCGTGCAGGACAGGAAGATCGCAGCTGAATTTCAGTGCTTGCTGGAAATGTGGTTTGTGGGGTGCTAAGTTGATACCTCAAGGCGAGGGTGAGCTGAGTCTTGTATGAACAGTTCCCCGGTTCCTGGTCCTTTAAGGCACCTCCTCTGCTGCCCTCTAACCTAGCATGATATGCACACATGAGGGGGGAGTTTCTGTGTGCACGTGTGTGTGCCTTGTAAACATTCTGGCAATTCCCTTTCAACTAGGCACAGCAGGTTTCAATGTTCCTAGAGTGACTAGCTGGACGTGCATCTTCTATGTGTGCTTTGCCTGTTTATTTTGACCTGACACATCCTTGGAAAAGAGCAATTTCAGGAAAAGCCACTAGCTGGCTGTTTTTCAGCCTTAGGGGCTGTCCTACAAGCGGTCCTCGATGGAAGAGGGCTAAGGATGGTGAGGAACGACAACTCCGCCTCAGGTCCAGACACACTCTGCCGGAACTGAGCTGGTGAACAGCCTGTTCTGAAAACCCACCCTCGTTTCTCATCCTCACAGGAGGAGCCTGGGACTGGGGGCTGTGTATATAAAATGAGAGAAGCATGTATTATACCACAAGGTGCTTTTTAATCAGTACCCCCCAAGAAGAGGGAGTAGAAGTTTGGAATCACCCTTGAATTGAAACTGAGGATGGTATTTTCTATAGACGTTGATATTTCATAGATTTTTTAAAAATTGGATATTTTCTTTAAAATTTTATTAGGGGCTAAAGGAGGTGGCCCATTGAGAAATCTTTCTTCCTTCATAGAGAGAAACTTAGCCAGTCCCTACATGTGTTGGGGAGAAATAAGGAGTAACATGGATAGAAATTTCCAGAGGAACTTTCCAAATGCAAAGACTTAAACTCATATGGGAAGCTGCCTCAGTCGTTTCTGATTGGTCCCCTGACATCCCCTCCCAGCTAAAACTTTGAGAACCCAAACACTTGGTCTATTCAGTTGCTGTTTTGTATATGAATCAAAGTAAAGACCCTACCTAATACAGACGAAACACCACCAACACAAGAACTTTCTTGAACTGTGTTTTTAATCAAATTTACCTGATTTATTCCATCAAAACGGAAACCCCATTTTATTCATGTCAAAGCAAACAATCTCTGAATCACCAACTATCATCAGATTTAGGGGTGGGAGTGGGGAGGCTTGTCTCTGACTTTGTTGTAAACCTATGGAAGACGATGTTCCAGGAAGATAGCATCTGGCAAACATTAAAATCAGGGATGAGGTGCAGGGGCACAGTAGTAAAGGCAGGAGTTAAATACCAAGCAGCCAGGGCCAAGTCCCTTAATTGCTCTATGCCCAACTTCATCTCTAAAATAGAAATGAAAAGACCTACTCCCAGGACGTTAAGAATTAAATGCGATAATTAAAGTTCTTCATAAATCTTGCTACATGAAAGATGCCATCATGTGTGAGTCCCACACACCATGCGCTTTCTTAGATATTCAAGTCTGTGTTATTCACTATATTGTCTTAAGCAACCAAGTGGTTTCCTCAAGCACATCACAGTGTCACTAGAAACTTGTTACGCTTATTTAGAGTTTGTGGAGAAAAAGATGTCAGAATGAATCTGGGTTTGTGTTTTTATATTGTTAGCAATCATGTCCCTCTGTAGTCTATTCTGGAAAAGTTATGGCTGGGAACTTCATATTTTATTGCATTGAAAAAGTCAAGAATGGATAACTTGTGTCTGTCCCTGTGAAAATCAAATAAATCCAAATGACCCACATCCTCCCCTGAAGAGTCATTATAGAACAATCCTAAGAGCTTTAGCAATTCCTGGGCTGCTACGGGGATGGAACCGTCCTACTGAGAAGACTAGCATGGTCCTCTCAGCTTTGCCTTCACTTTGTATTCTCAACACAGGAAGATCCTGGGCTTCGAATCCTATCTCTACCATAGGCTAACTGGGTGATGTTGGGTAGTTCCTTTACCTCTCTGAGCCGAAGTGTCCTCATCTGTAAAACATGCAAAGAAATACATTCAGAATGCCATACGCAGGGTGGTGGTGGTGATGATGATGATGATGATAACCAGACTGCACTTGTATTTATGACAACTAAGGCATTACCTAAGTGCATTATCTATAGAAACACATTGTACATAGGGTAAATCACCAATATGTAACTCTTATGTGAATGCTAGTTGTTTTAAATATTGTGGGTTGGGGAGCTTTTGGTGACCATGCTGGAGGGATCTGCTTTTATTACCATGCTCTACTTTAACCTGAAATAAGAAGACACAACCAGAAAAAAAGGACAGCTAAATAACGCTGATGCACAAACAGCAGAAATAGGGTTTTGAGACGATAACGACTGTATTCCCTTCTCTGTGGACCTCATTAAGTGCGTACATAACTCCATCCCCCGACAGGAAAGGATTCATTCAGCAAAATGGCTTCAGGACTAGAGGAACAAAATCCCAATCACAGTCAAAAAGGAACCGTTCTAGACAGGACAGAGGGGATGGGGAGATCCACAGGAATGAGAGACCAGTGAGGTATGAGGAACCTTGCCTAATGTTCTCCGATGGACCTCATTTGGCACCTGACATGGGAGGGTCTTTACTGGGGTTATCTTACAAATGAGCAGAGGTACTTTCTTTTCCTAAAGGGTAATGTGCTTTGCCACATGCCATATCCCGTCCCTGAGTTGTCTGGTCATGGTTCCACGCTGCAAACCCTGTTCATCCTTTAAAACTCAGTTTCAGTCAAGTCTTTCCAGAAAGACTTCCTCAACAACTCCAAAGATGGAGGTGTTATTTTGAGTCACGTAAACCACAGTAACAGTGAGAAGAAGAAGTGAGAGAGGAGCAGTCGTAGTACCACAAAGCCTGTGGATCACTGGCTATGTGCTGAAGGCACTGGCCCCTCACACAGCCTCTTGCGTCCGACACCGTTATCTGCACGTTATACATGAGGAAACTGACACACACCAGCTTGCCCAGAGCCATGGTTAGGAAAGTGGCAGAGTCAAGACTCAAGTCCAAACCGTCTAAAGCACAACTCAGTGCTCTTGCCCCCACATCGCACATTTCCTTCTGAGGATCAGTGTGAGAATAGCCTTCAGGTTTACACTGAAACAGTCTATGTCCATGTCTGTCTCCCGGTGGCCCGGAGCAGCTTGGGCACGGGGATCCTACCCTCTTCATCTTAAGTCTCTGAAACCTGGTTTGTACAGAGCTTGACTGAGTAGATGCTCACGAAATTCTTCTTAAATGAAGGACTGAACGGCAGAGTGAATGAATAACTTACCTGTCTCCTTTCAACAATGTTCCTTTAAGAGGAGGAAACTTTCTTAAGCAAAATATCTTCCAATGACACCCAAAAGTAGAGCTGCTGGAAGTCTCCACATACACACAGAGGAAAAAAATACACATTTTTCTAGCTCTTTACTTTTAGAAGTAAACCTTGCAGTGTTTTCCATTTGCTAGGCACAATTCCACTGTGTGTGTACATGGATAAAGGTACAGGTGCGTCTGCGTATTCCTCACAACAATCCTATGAGGTAGGTACTGTTACCGTCCTCATGTGTTAAACATGAGGAAACCAGAACACAGAGAAGTTAGGTAACTTGTCCAAGGTCACACAGCTATTAAGTGCAAGGGCTAGGATTAGAATCCTTGTAGTTCGGTTCCAAGGTTCATGGCTAAGAAAGGGTGTTGCTCTATTTTGTGTCTTTTTATGTATTTATGGAATTCTTATATTTCATGTTTTTGGCTTTCTCTTCGCAGTCTCTTTCACGTATTTAGAACCAACCCACTTTGGGCCCGCGTCCAAATGCACTTCTACGCGCAGTGTTCCCTGACTACTCATTTTCTCATTGTTACAAATACACACCTACGTTGAAAGTCTTTCCCAAATGCACATTATGATTCTCTGTAACAAAATTTTATTACATCACCTGAAGGGGTTATGGTAAGGATTAAGTGAGACAGAATCTTACACTGTTTGACACTGCTTTACATTTAAAATTTGCTTTCCATTTTTACATACAATAGATGAACTGTCCCTGCTTTCATCTAAGGCCAGCGAGCCAGCCAGCCCTCCCCGCTGTGAGCTGGATCCCAGCTCTGACCCCTACTCAAGCCCCTCACTCCTGCACTCGGCCCCTCCCCCTCTGCTATCACCAAGTCTTTCCTCTCCCCAGGATCTCTTGTGGCGGTCCACAAACATACTGCAAATCATCTCACTTTAGGTAGTCATGTCCTGATCCTGCATGCCCCTCCAGTCGCTGCCTCATTCCCCGCTCCCCTTTTCAAAAAAATGCCTTGAAAGGGTCCTCTATACACAGTTACCCTGTCTTTTCCTCCAGTCTGCTCTTTCCATCCCTCCACCAAAATGGCTCTTGTGAGAGTCACCGGTGGCCACCTCATTGATGAATCCAATATCCTTTGCCAGGTCCCCGCTACTACAGCTCTTAGCAGTGTAGGCACAGATGATCAGTGCTTCCTTCTTTTTTTTTTTTTTTTTTTTGCGGTATGCGGGCCTCTCACTATTGTGGCCTCTCACTGTTGTGGCCTGTCCCGTTGCGGAGCACAGGCTCCGGACGTGCAGGCTCAGCGGCCATGGCTCACGGGCCCAGCCGCTCCGCGGCACGTGGGATCTTCCCAGACCGGGGCATGAACCCGTGTCCCCTGCATCGGCAGGCGGACTCTCAACCACTGCGCCACCAGGGAAGCCCAGTGCTTCCTTCTTGAGAGGATTTCTTGTCTTGGCCTCAAGGCCCATACTTTCTCTCTGTTTCCCTCTCCCTCACGGCTAGTCCTTCTCAGACTCCCCTGCTTGTTCCTTATCATCTTCCCAACCTGTAAATATTGGAGCCCAGGGCTCAGTCTTCTCCTTAATCTATGCTTGCTCCTAGGTGATCTCATGCTCTTAAGTATCATCTATTCAGTTAATATCTCTAGCTTCAACCTCTCCCTAAAATGCAGACTTGTACATCTAACTGCCTACCCAATATTTCCACTTGGACGTCCAACAGAGATTTCAAAACAGAGCTACTGATTTCCTCTCAAGAAAAACCTGTTGGTCCAGCGTTTTTCTCCAGCTCAGTAAATGAGAACCTAATTGCTCAAGCCAAAAACCTTGGAGTTGTCTTTGATTTCCTTCTATCTCTCACATCCTTCTAATTCTACAATAAATCCTCTTGGGCTTAAACTCCTAAAAATTATCCAGAATCCAATCACATCTTATCACATCCATCACTCAAATGTTTCTTTATCAGAGGCCTTTCCTGGCCTTCCTATCTAAAATAAAATGCCTCACCCCAGTGTTCACAGCAGCACTATCTACAATGGCCAAGCTATGGAAGCAGTCTAAGTGTCCATCAACAGATAAGTGGCTAAAGAAGATGTGGTACATATACACATAATTGAATACTAAGCCATAAAAAGGAATGAAATCTTGCTATCTGCAACAACATGAATGGACTCGGAGGGTATTATACTAAGTGAAATAAGTCAGACAGAGAAAGACAAATACTGTATGATATCACGTATGTGTGAAATCTAAAAAAATACAACAAACTAATGAACATAACAAAAAAGAAACAGACTCACAGATAGAGAGAACAAACTAGTGGTTACCAGTAGGGAGAGAGAAGGCGAGAGGGGCAATATAGGGGTAGGTACAAACTACTATATATAAATAAGCTACAAAAAGATATAAATAGAAAAATAAAAAATAAAATAATGTACAAGGATATACTGTACAATACAGGACTATAGCCAATATTTTATAATACCTATAAATGGAGTATAACCTTTAAAAATTGTGAATCAATATATTGTGCACCTGTAACATACTGTACATAAATTATACTTCAATAAAAAAGAAAAAAAGGTTACGATGTAGCCAGATGGAAAAAAAAATCCCTCTCTCTCACACACACGTATACACAAACACACAGTCCCCAGTTACCTTTACCCTGCTTTATTTTTACTCCATAGCACTTACCTTTACCTGACATGTTATATATCCATTTACTTATTTGTCACCAGTCTTGTCATGCTATAGAATATAAGCTACATGAAAGCAAAGGCGTTCTCTGTTTTGTTCATTTCTGTGTCTCCAGTACTTAGAAGAGTTTCTAGCACATGGTAAGCATGGCATAGATGCTTATTGATTGAATGAATGCATTTATATGAAGTCTTAGTGATAAGGTGGAAAGAGTGAGCTCTGAAATCAGATGAACCTGAGTTCCAATCTCAGAACTGATAATTACCAGCTGGGTGACCTTCAGTTACTTAACTGGTATATTTCCTTCTCTAATAATAACACGTCCAAGTATTATCAGGAAGGTGAAAAAATAATGTTGGTAAACACCTTGCATGATGCCTGTGGATATTCAGTGAACTGGACTTAATGTTATTATTTTTTGCATCCCACACTGCACTTCCGCAGCTGTCACATATAGGCATTAAGGTTCCATGTGGATTGAATTTTTTGCCTATCTACATAGCTAGCATTGTTTGTGGGTTTTGTTATATGCCAGACTCTACCTTAAATACTTTATAGTTCCTACCTCACATAAATCTCACAAAAACATCACAAGTATTGGTGCGTATTCTCAGTTTACAGATGAGGGAACAAGGCATCGAATTACATAGTAACTTACTCAAAACCACACAGCTAATATGTGGTAGATCAGGGTTTGCACCCAGACTGCCTGACCTCCAGCAACCAGGCTCTTAGCTGCCCCATACCACTGCCCACAATATTCAGGCACTGTTCTCAGCACGTGGAAACTGAAAAGATTCATCCCTATTTTAAGAAACTAAAGGAGAGAGAAAGGCATAGGCACACAACCCTAACAGTAGGTTTTAGCCCTGGCCGTGCATGAGAATCAGCTGTGGCAAAGGCATGGGGCTGTCTCCGCCCCAGACTCTCTGGAAGTCGGCCCCAGGAATCCTGGTTTTTAAATTTCCCCCAGATGAATCTTAGGAGCAGTCAGAGGTCAGAGCCTGTGATAAACAACAGCCATGACTGAGGAACGTCTTCAGAGGTCAAGGGAGGAGCCCTGGGAGAAAGAGGTTGATCACTTGTGGATCCCTTTGAAAAATGACGGACTAAGATCCTGCCGCTGAGAAGAGGTTGCTTTTGGTCAAGATGTCTGGCAGAGAAGTGGCTGTCCTGGGAAGATTCAAGGTCAGTGTCATCCTCTTAAACATTCAGTGGGCCTCTACTGTGCATTTGTCGGCTTCATGGTATCTATGAGTTTGCTTCAAGATGTTTTATTCAAGTATTGGCTAAACCATCTGCCTAATATAGAGAAAGTTATTCAGTCTGGGGGGGCTTTAGTTTTGACATCTATAAAAAGGAGGATGAAAATGATGCACATACCAAAGAGTTGCTTTGGTGAGTAAACGTGATCATTCATACAAAGTGAGTAGTGTGGTACCCGTGCAATTTAAGAGTTAGCTGTTGTTATTATTAATATGATTCGTATTAGTGGAAGCCCCTGAAATCGACTCCTGCCTTGTGCGCTTTCGTATGATGTGGTGACGGAAAAAATCCTGGGTCAGTCGTCTGGACTAGGCTCTAGTTCTCTTCTGACATTGGTGTCTCTTGTGAAAATGGCTAATCCTGCTGTGCCTCCCGGACCGGGGCACAAACCCGTGTCCCCTGCGTCGGCAGGCGGACTCTCAACCACTGCGCCACCAGGGAAGCCCTCAAACGGCAATATAATAAAACCTGGTGGTGCTGGTGTGAAATTAAATGAGAGGTGCTTTGTGAAGTAGGTCCCCCTCTTGAGTCTCCACATATAAAATCACCTCACGGGGAACGGTAACCCCGTTTTCAGGAGTTTCTAATAAAAATCCATAAGGAATTTGACAGTGGGTAAGAAATAGGAAGGACAGCACATAATGTTTAAATAAAAGCCAACCGGGCTCCAGGCACTCTGCATGTATTATTATCACATGGAGATAATTATTACAACAATTCTGCCGGGAAAGAAACCTGGCCAGGTGAAGATACTGATGGAGGACTGGTGAGATGAGATATTTAGTTGGAAAAGACTTTGGCTTTGTAATCTGATAAACCAGAGTTCCTAACATGACTTCAAGTTATTTATCCTCTGAGTGTCTGTTTTCTCAACTGTGAAATGGAAGTAAATAATGTTGCCTTTTCATGTTTCTTGTAAGGATTAAAGATATCGAGCAGCATGTGCCTGGTAGCCACCTAATGGACGTTCCCTGTACTTGCTGTGACAGAATGTTTGTCCAGGTCTCACCAGTGGTAACACCAGGCTGGTTGATTCTTTCAACCTGTATCACCTTTTCTGGGGCTTGCCTGTAATGTACAGTTGTCAGTGTTGTTCTGATTTGTGTTTCTGAATTCATTATTTGTCTTTGGTACTTGTGCCCCAGGACAATTCCTTCATTTTGACTCAATTTTATAAATCTAATAGAGAAATCGCTGGTGGTGAAATCATCACTGTTGTTAGAGTCTGGCCTGTTAGTTTTCTGAGTCATTGTTTCTTCACTGGCAGAAAGCTGGGAGAAAAGATGGGCCAAGATGACCAGGGCCTTTGTCTCCACAAGTGTCTGCAATAGCACAGTTAGTAGGGAAAGCAAATGGGAGACAAATAAATTCAAAGGTGTGCCTGAAAGCCCTATCGGAATCCTATTGTTGATACGTGGGAACGTCACTTACCTGAAAATGTTAGGAGCAAATTCATTAGTCAGTGAACCTCCTTTCAAGAGACATCATTAATTTATTTTTTCATTTATTTAAAAATACACTTAAAGAATATATCTGTTATATGTCAAATATTGGCTGGGAAATGTGTTCACTGGTGGTAAAAATAAATGTGGTTCATGCCCTGATGGAAGACAAGTAAACTAATCAAATGAATATAAACTGTGGCAAATGCTGCAATGGAGAGGACATGGAACTAGGGCAAGGTCTAACAGGGGTTTGTAATGCATAGGAAGACCAGGACACTTTCCCTGAAGAAGTGTCACTTGAGCTGAGATCTGAAGGATGAGTAAAACTTAACTAGGCAGAATAAGAGAGAGAATCTTCCCTGCAAAGGGGAGAGCATGTTTTCAAGGTCTTGTCACCAGAGGGACATGGTGAATGTGAGGTCCTGAAGGAAGGCCAGTGTGGCTGGAGCACAGAGACCAAGGAGTTTGGAGGAGACTGAGGCTACGAGTGCTGTGACCCTGCATGTTCTGTGTTGTGAATGATGGAGTTTGGTCTTGATCCAAAGACCAACTGGAAATTATGGAAGGGTATGAACTTGGGGAAAGAAGCCTGGCCATATTTGTAGCATGAGAAGACTGTTCTGACTGCTGTGAGAATAGATTAGAGAGGCTAAGAGGGGGTGGACATATTTTAAGGAGTTGGCCACTCAAAACAGAGATACACGGTTGCTTTGCTTGAAGCAGCCCTTATTGTTGTAGTGCAGTAGACTTGTAGGTGGTTCTGTGTACGCCCCCAATTCCTCAAGTTGCATGTGTGTCTTATTAAAACAGTCTTATGAACACGGAAACCTGGCCATTGGCTTGACATCCAGACAAAGAAATTGTATTCTAAATGAGCAATGTCAGGAACACAGCAGGCTGTGTTTTGAAGAGGAAGTAAACATTCCAGGCATTGAAAAATAGAGTGTGTTTCCTCTTCCAGACACAGCACTTGCAAAGCACGATATTTAGAAGGAAGAGAAAGGCTGTCTTAGGACAGAACCACTAAGGATGTTTTTATATCATGTTATTCAACAAAATAGCTGCTATATCCAAGCCTCTGGAAGGAACAGTACATATGCTCAGCTGCATATATTTATATATAAACAGCAAGGTGGCCCTCTCAGGGGACTGTTGGCCAAAAGTCTTAGGAGCAAAGGTTAGGAAGCCACATCCTAAGTTAATTATAAATTCATTCTTTCATGGTCCTCTAACGCAGATGATAGAATGTCTAAGCTTGCAGTGGGAACCCCAAATGTAGCATCCTGCAGGAGCCAAGTAGGTACCATTAACCACAAAGGCATGATATTGGCTATCATGGAGTGTATCACTGTGTGTTCCAGCCCTGCCTAAAGGCAACACAATTTAGTTACAGACCACTTGTTTTCATCCCATTGGAAAGAATCACAGAATTTCCGTTTGGGAGAAGACCTCTGATTCAGGGACATTCTCAGGGTCCATGAACCCCCTCACAGCTATGTTCCTGACAACATAGCTATGAAAATCTTGCTTCCTGCCCAAGCTGCCCATTTAACTTCAGAAGAGTGCTGACCATGCCTCCATCTTTAAGTTGAGCTGAAATCTGTTTCTCAGAACCATCAAGACAATTCTCTATGTGCACGAGGATGGTTCACATGCCGTGTACAGGCTTAAGTTTGCCGTTCCCTCTTACTGTGATGTTCTTCGCCCAACCCCACTATTCTCCCCCTCACTTCTTTTAAGGCTTTGCACAAATGTCATCCTTCAGATAGGCCTTCCTGCCTACCATCTCTGAAAGGACGCGCCTCCCCGCACTCAACCTTGGTTTTACTTCGTAGATTTGCTCACCGCTTCAGGTGTTAGATGTTTGCGTTGGTTTATCGTCATTTCCTCTCACTAGACCATAAGCTCTATGAGAGCAGGCACTTTGAGCCTTTGCTCCCCACTGGACCTCGCACATAGGTGATGATAAATGGTGGTGGGAAACAAATGACAAATCATCTCGGCTGGCAACAAGTACAGGGAAGTGGAGTGACCCGCGAGATTTTGGCCTCCCTTCTAACACAGTGGTTCCCAAATGCTAGCATACGTAAGATTAACTAGAGTGCTTAGTTTAAAATGCAGATCTGGGGGCTCACACACTCTCTGCTGAAATTCTGAATCAGTAGAGCCAGAGTGGAGCCCAAGAACCCCCATTTCTAATCCGCACGCCAAAACCTGTTGAGGAAGAAACCTCAAGTGCAATAATTCAAGAAACACTGTCCTAGGATAACAGAGTATAGACGATATAGGCAACACCACTGAATGTCACATGGTTTCCTTCCTCCCTCCATATCTAGCCCAAGAGGCAGGAACTCTAGATTTAGCCTCAGGGAGGGATGCTGCTCAAGAGAAGGGGGTTAGGTGCCCTGCTTGTAAGCACCCTGATTCTAAATCTCAGTCGGAGATTGCATGACTGCAGATATGCCAACGATGGGTCTTCGAGGGGAGCTCGGAAGAAAAGGGTCAACATTCATTTCCTCCACTGCCTGAGCACACAGAGCCGTTTTCCGAATGGCTGCTGCCGCCTGTGAGTGAGGCAGGATACCACCTTGGTCCTGGCAATCTGTGTCAAACCAGATGGATAGCTAGAGCTGGAGGAGACAGGGCAGCTGTGTTCAGAGCCCTACCCCCCACATGGCAGAGAGATGAATTGAACCATCTAAAAGCACACAGCTAGTTAGTGTCAGAGCTGGGACTGACACCCAGCCTGTGGCTTCACTGCACTGTTTTGCCCTCAGTGCCCCCTTTGAAAGTGGTTTGACAGTTCCTAACAATCCTGTGGATATGTTAGAATGACAGGCTGATCTGAGTAGAGACTCTATATGGAAGTCCACGGAGAAAGCCCTCCAGGATACCCTGTAAAGAGTTTCCTTCCTTTCACACAGCAGACTTGTGTCTTGATAAGCCCTCAGGAGAGAACCAGCTTTGAGGTACTTTTCAGTGGCTGAGCGAGGTATGTATAATGAATGGGGCTATTACTTGATAGTTTTTAAAAGGAAGCTAATTTTTCTTTGAAATTGGCCCTATTTACACACAGAATCAGCTGAAAAGACTATTATCTGGTATTAAGCTTTCAAGAATACTCTCATAAGTGCTATCTTCCCCCCATTGGGTACCTAATAAGGTTGCTCAGGACCAGGGTATGGAAGATGTGTTTCTCCATACTGTGCCTCTTCAGTGCCACTAAGTGATGGGCTGAACTTGACTGTGTAGAGCTCAGGGCTGGGACTATGGGGCAGTCAAATATTGCCTGAACCAATTCTCTTCCAATGTCTCCTACTCCCATCTCAGACATACCGCTGTGCCAACTTGCATTTTCCTCTTCCCCATCTCACTCACCCAAGCGAAGTTGGTTGTACATGCTGGGAACAGCCTCCTCCAAATTCACTTCATTTGTACTCATTTCCAATCTTCTGTTTGGAAATTGTATTTTTGGCTCCCATTCAGATAAAGTCAAACTGAGATGATAAATGGAAACGATCCTCTGTGTGAAGCAGTGGCCAAGGCTTTAGTTACAATTTTCTATTGATCCTCAGACATGTTCTGGGCATCGTACAAAATTATTTTTTTGATACAGCACAGACCTCAGTGAACTGATTAAAGTTTGAGGCTCCCAGGGATACCCAACCTTCATTTTATAGAACCACTTCCCCAGCAAGACCCAGTTTTACAATGTGAAAGAATAAAGGCATCTTCCACTCTATATATTTTAGCTCCTTAATAGAAATATAGATCAATAGAACAGGATAGAAAGCCCAGAGATAAACCCACGCACATATGGTCACCTTATCTTTGGTAAAGGAGGCAAGAATATACAATGGAGAACAGACAGCCTCTTCAATAAGTGGTGCTGGGAAAACTGGACAGCTACATGTAAAAGAATGAAATTAGAACACCCCCTAACACTGTATACAAAAATAAACTCAAAACGGATTAAAGACCTAAATGTAAGGCCAGACACTATAAAACTCTTAGAGGAAAACATAGGCAGAACACCCTTTGACATAAATCACAGCAAGATCCTTTTTGACCCACCTCCTAGAGAAATGGAAATAAAAACAAAAATAAACAGAGGATTAATCTCCAAAATATACGAGCAGCTCATGCAGCTCAATATCAAAAAAACAAACAACCCAATCCAAAAATGGGCAGAAGACCTAAATAGACATTTCTCCAATGAAGATATACAGATTGCCAGCAAACACATGAAAAGATGCTCAACATCACTAATCATTAGAGAAATGCAAATCAAAACTACAATAAGGTGTCACATCACACCAGTCAGAATGACCATCATGAAAAAATCTACAAACAATAAATGCTGGAGAGGGTGTGGAGAAAAGGGAACCCTCTTGCCTGTTGGGAGTGTAAATTTATACAGACACTATGGAGAACAGTCTGGAGGTTCCTTAAAAAAATAAATTGAACTACCATATGACTCAGCAATCCCACTACTGGGCATATACCCTTAGAAAACCATAATTCAAAAAAAGTCATGTACCACAATGTTCATTGCAGCTCTATTTACAATAGCCAGGACACGGAAGCAACCTAAGTGTCCATCAACAGATGAATGGATAAAGAAGATGTGGCACATATATACAATGGAATATTACTCAGCCATAAAAAGAAAGGAAACCGAGTTATTTGTAGTGAGGTGGATGGACCTAGAGTCTGTCATACAGAGTGAAGTAAGTCAGAAAGAGAAAAACAAACACTGTATGCTAACACATTTATATGGAATCTACAAAAAAAAAAAAAGTTCTGATGAACCTAGGCACAGGACAGGAATAAAGACGCAGACATGGAGAATGGACTTGAGGACTTGGGGGAGGGGGAAGGGTAAGCTGTGACAAAGTGAGAGAGTGGCATGGACATATATACACTACCAAATGTAAAATAGATAGCTAGTGGGAAGCAGCCACATAGCACAGGGAGATCAGCTCGGCGCTTTGTGACCACCTAGAGGGGTGGGATAGCGAGTGTGGGAGGGAGATACAAGAGGGAGGGGATATGGGTATATATCTATACGTATAGCTGATTCACTTTGTTATACTGCAGAAACTAACACACCATTGTAAAGCAATTATACTCCAATAAAGATGTTTAAAAAATTAAAATTGAAATTAAGATTAAAAAATAAAAATAAAAAAACCTGGGCTCCCAAAGCTTCTAACTTAACAGGGTAAATAACTGAAATAAGGTAGGTTCCAGGCAGCTGGAACAGTGTCTTGGACTTAGCAGGGACTCAATATACATTCGCTCTATCGTGGTCTTCCACCTGCCTTTCTCCACAGACACAACTGAGTGTTGGCTCATTTATTGGTCCATTTATTCAATATTTCTTGTGCACCTACAATGTGTTTATTATGTGTTTATCATGGTTCTAGACACTGAGTATCTAGGGATATACAGAGAGATGGATCCCTGCTCTCATGGCCTTCAGTTCTGGCGGGGGAGATAGGTGATAAACCATTAAAGGCATCAGATCCCAAATAAGATGGGAGCCAAAACAAAACAAGATCAAAATAAGGAGATTGAGATAACATTTAAATGATGACCTTGCATATTACCTAACTATAGAAATACCCTCCAAATTGGTCTGCTGGCAAATAAGCTTCCTATCTCGTCTCCTTGGCAGCCCTCAGAACATTCACAGCTCGTTTGGGTGCCTATTGGCCAGTATTTCTCAGGCCTCTGGTGCAGATCTCTCCTTTTCCATCTGGTGCTCTAATTCTGCACAGAACGGTGGGCAGACGCTGCCAGTAGCATGATCTTCTGTAGAAGGAAAGCCCTCTGGGAGGTGAGGCTGCAGAACCCAGGGAGAGCATGAATTCATTCACATGTTTTTAAAGCCTCTGTGAGGGACCAGGCAGGGTTCAGGCTCCAGAGAAATTTCAGGAAGGAAACAAAGAAGCTTCTGCCCCTGACCTCGTGGTGCTTGCATTCTGGTTGGGGAAACAGGTAACCACACGTACACATCAATAACCAGGAACATTCAAATAGTGATCAGGGCTGGGAAGAAAATAAAAATAGGATCAGTGGCGTAGTGATTGACTAAGGAATGGTGTCCTGATAGGAATAGTGTGGGCAGAGAGAAATAACGTTTGAGCTGAAGCTTGACTGAGATGAAAGAGCCGGCCATGCAAAGGGCCCAGGGAAGAACATTCCAGGCAGAGGGACCTACAAGTGCAAAGACCTGGAGGCTGAAATAAATTGTGGGTCTTGGTGGAATGTTGTATCCTTTTGTGGTAGACTTGGGAGCTTTGTTTAAAAATAATCCTCTCAAATATTTAAGTCCTATAATTCACTATACTTTTCAAAGAAACAGTGTATACTAGTAGTTTAAAAGCTTTGGATTCTAGAGACAGTGTGCTTAACCCTACAAGGGAATGACTTAATGATATAGCCTTGGAGTCAGACTGCCTGGTTCCAACTGGACTTTTCCATCCACTAGCTGAGTGACTGCCGGCAGCTTATTTAATATTTCTGTGCCTTGTTTGCCATCAAAGGGGAATAAGAATAGTGCCTGTTGCATGGGAATCTTTTGGTAATAAATTAAGGTAATGGACATACAGTGCTTACCAACACAGGGCAAGTGCTCAAAGCATGTTGGCTATGGTAATCCCTCCATCATATCCTCCGGAGGTGCGCTTTCTTGATCACTTTTGCCATTCTTTTCACCCCACCAGTCACTCATTGAATAGATTTCTGAACAATCAAGTGGAAAATAATTTCCCAACATCTGAAAGACTTGGGCACCATTGAAATCCTTGAATAGTTTCCAGTGTAACTTAATAGCGGTGAAACTCGTGAAATCCCCATTAAGTTGATTCCAGACCCTGGGTGATGCTTTCCTCAGGGGAGATGGTTGGGGCTACACTATATCAACCGCGTTCATCCATCATTCCTTTTCTCCTTTCCTTGCTTTTTCATGGCATTTATTACCACCAGTCATATTATCCCTGTATTTATTATCATGCTTAACCTACAAGAAGGGAACCTCTAAGAGACCAAAGACTTGTTTGCGTTGTTCAGTGTACCATCCCCAGTTCCCCTAACAGTATTCCAACAGGAGAGCTCAGTAACAGCTTGTTGATTGAATTGATATCTACATACCACCCCCCCCAAAAAAATACTAGGGAGTGGGTTGCTAATGAGTCAGAGGGCCTTGCTTCTAAAAACATCCCATATATTTAATGCAATCAGAGTTGACAGCTTCTCGGTGACCCAGGAGAGCAATGATTCACTGAGAGGATCTGACCCAATAAATACAAAATATTACATTCCTTTATTATTCATTTATTCTTTCAGCAAATACTCATTAGGTCCTGACTTCATGCCAGGATATTGGTGTACAATGGTGAATAAAACAGACCTGGTCCCTGCCCTCAGGAGGTTAGAGTCTTGTAATCAATCATACTAATTATTATAAAAAGCGTCTCATCACCAGCTTCGGCAATATCATCTTTTCATATGAATCTGAAGATTAGAACCTAAAGAAGAAAATAAAACCTTCTGGCAATGTGCCAGCGAGTGGGCAGTCAGGAAATGCTATTCCTGGCCTGACTCATCTCTCCTCATACTGCTCCTAGGGGACTGGTGGTTTGCTGGGCTGTTCTCCAGATAGCACACGTGTACACTTCCCCATGGCACACAACTCTTCCTCTCTCACCCTACACACACACGCACACACACACCACCCAATATAAAACTCTTATCCGCACCAAAAACCCAGCCTGAGGAACTAGGAATGAAATCCTAAGTGGCACAGGAGCATAAGAATTTGCCAGTCTCAATACCTCTTTACAGCACGTAATATCACACCCTCAATTTGCCAGCTGCTTGTTTGTAAGACAAACTAGATTGTGTTGAGGAGAACTTTCTTTTAGAAACGAGGCAAAGACAACTGCTGCACAAGGAAATTTCAGAGTGTTTGTTGGCAGAGAATCTGAGTCCATATATATATAATCTCCCAGAGTCAAGGGTATGTTCCCATCCTACTTACTTTTTTGTCCACAAGTTAGTCACTTGGAGCTCAGTTTCCCTTAGATTGTGATGTCAGGAGTCATTCTGTCTTGAGTCTTGGCTGCTTTTTTTTTCTTTTAATTGAAGTATAGTTTGACTCACAAGGTCATGTTAGTTTCGGGTGTACAGCACAGTGATTTAGTTCATATATATCTGTATGTATATATATTTTTTCTTTTTCAGATTCTTTTCCCTTATAGGTTATTACAAAATATTGAGTAGAGTTCCCTGTGCTATACAATAGATCCTTGTTGGTTATCTGTTTTATATACAGTAGCATGTGTATGTTAAGCCCACCCTTCCTCTCAACTGCTTTTAACGCCATGGTGTCACGTAAGTAAGCCTCTTTAACCTCATTCATAGACCATTGATCCCACAGCTCCTTTTGTTGTGATTTAACTGTTTCACGCATACATGTGTATTTTTTCCCCAAAAAACTAGGCTTCTTGGGGAGTTGGATGTTGGCAGGTTTCGACTCGAGTTAGACTGCCTGGGTTCATCTGATGCTACTGCATACTAACCTCGCTGACATACAGTTTGCTCATCTATAAAGCTGGACTTACAATAATACCTTCCTCAAAGGGTTGATATGAAATTAAGTGAGCTAATTCACAGAAAGTGTTTAGTAAAACTCCTGACACATTTAAATTGCCTAATGATATTTGTTAATGATCTCTTTAATATTTTGCACCCACCACTGGCTGATCTAGACACAAAGTAAGCCATCACTAAATCAGTACTGATTCAAAAAACAGCCTTCCTAATGATATGATTGTGTGACTGTATTTAATGGATTTTACATCAAGGTTGATTATCCATATACTAAAAAAATCATATTTTATACCCCAAGATATTAATATAGAAAAATAAAATTCTAAGCAAGTTTGTGGAACAGAAGCAACAGTTTTTGAAGACCCTTTACAGAGTGCTTCAGCACGATTCTGTCTTCATGATGCCAAATAACCAGATAGAAAATTAAAATTTTAGCCAATTTTCTTGACATCTAAACTCCTTTTCCATCAGTTTTCACCAAGATGTTTGAGGTTGCATAAAGACAGGCTCTGGGTCCATGTGGTCTTCTGTCTTCCTAAGATTTTCCTTAGCTATTTTTCTCTCCTCCTAGTCTCTTCTACTTCAAACTGTACACCACTTCTTGGTGGTATGTAAATGAGTTTCTACTTCACATGTAGTTTTGTTTTTTGGATAACAGGATGAATTGGTCAAGCTAAGCCCCGAGATTAATTGACCGAGTAAAGTCAGCCTTTCTGATTTTCTTGAACTCAAAGCCTTGAGAATCCACTAATTAGAGAGTTGTTCTAATAGGAGAAGAAGATATTCACAGTCAATGATCTGACTTTGGTTTGTCCTTCCTTCTGGGGATGATGCTAAATTAGCTGAGTTCAGAGTTTGCTATCAAAGTTTTCTCTGGTCATCAAGATATGAATTTCTTTCTCTCTCTCCCTCCCTCCTTCCTCCCCTCCCCCTCCCCCCCATTCTACCATCACTGATAGCCAGAAGGATTGTTTGGTGTGGGCTGGGAGGAGTAACAGTGATCCCAAATTCTTCCTTATCCCACCTGGTTCTTTGGTTCCTGAGGTTCACTTGAGAAATTAAAATGGAATCTTGGTTGGTTTTGTGGCCTTGAAAAACTGATTGAAATATCCCAAACTTCAGATGTATAAAGTATGGATTATATAATAGGATCTAAAGCAGAGGGTTGGTGTAATAAATGAGCGAATCGAGCATATTGTCTGGCACCCATAAGAGACTAATATATGTTAAATCATTTTAATTAAAAGAAGCTGGTAATAGTTCTATAAGGAGAGAGTATAGGCAAGGGGAAAAATTATGGATTTTAAGCTTACTCTATTTCTTTTTTAAGTAAAGAAAGAATAAACAAGGACTCATCCCAAATAAATGACATTTAGAGCAGCTAAGGTATGAGAGATTGAGAATTTCTCCATTTCATTCGTTCACTTATGTATTCCACAAATGACTAATGAGCATCTATTGTGTGTCACATATTGTTTTAGATGCTGGAGAGATGGTAGGGAATAAGACAGTCAAAAAAAATGTCAGTAAATAAGATAACTTCAGTTGGCTATAAGAACAATGAAGAGAATAATATAGGACGATATGATAATGAAAGATTAAGTGGCCATAAATGGGATGGTCAGGGAAGCTCCAGACTCAGAGGCTGTGAGATCATCAGCCATGCAAAAACCAGGGAAGAGGATCCTCCAGACAGAGGAAATAGTAAGTAAAAGGGACCTCAGGCAGCAATGAGCTTGCTATGTTAACATAAAAGGGAGCAGGGCAATATGGCCGAGCTTAGTTAGCAAGGGAGAGAGTTGGGGGCCCACAGTCATAAAGAAAAAGGCAGGGGCCAGATCACATATGGCCTCAAAGGCTATGATGAGGAGCTTGATTTTATTTTAAGTATAATAGGAAACCTTGGGTTGTTTAAAACAGGGCAGGGACATAATATCCTATGTTTTTCTAAATATCATGTTGGCTGCTGTGTGGAGAATACAGGGAGGCTATCAGAACTGATGGGAAAGAGAGGAAGGAGGCTTGGATTAGGAGGAAGCAGAGGTAATGGAGAGCAAAGAATGGATTTGGGGTAAATTATTTTGGACAAGGAAGTGTGGGATCAATAGAGGGATATGAGTGACATCCCCATAATGAAAGCTGACTTGCTATGTAGGCTTACATATAACAAAGAATGAGAATGAGATTTCAAACCACCCACATCCCTCCCAACTCCACTCCGGCCAAATGTCATCTCAGGAAAAAGAGGCATGGTCTTCTCACATTCATTCCACAAATAGTCACTCGGTTTCTTTTACTATGGTCTGGAACAAGTTATGGCTACTGGTCAAACAGTAGCAAGCAAAACATACACACCTCTGTTCTAATGGAACTTATATTCTAATGGGAGGAAATAGAGTATAAATTATAAGTAAATAGAATGAAATATCAGACACCTACAGTCACTGTTGATAAAAATAAGAGCAGAATGATGTGTTAGTAATTGCTGGGTTGCCATATTAGAATAGTTGTTAAGGAGGGCCTGTGTAAGCAGTTCCCTTTGAAGCAAGTTAACTTTGAGTTATGTATTAAACATCTATCAGGGGACATCAAATAGGTCATTAGCTGTCTGTGTCTGGAATATTAGGAAGAGAACAGAGTTAGAAGTAGAGGTGGTGTTTAAAGCTATGGGCCTGGGTTATCATTAAGAGAAAAAGTAAACACTGAGAATAGGAGGAGGCCCAAGACCAAGCTCTGGGAATTCTCCAATATTTATAGGTTGTACACATGAACCAGCAAAAGAGATTGGAGCATCCAGACTTAAAGGTAAAATCAGGGGACTGTGGCATTAGAAGCATGTATGTTGAACCCTCTACCCCATCTTCCTCCACTAGCCTGTCATCCTCAGGGAATTTCAGATAATGATGACTTCTTTAACATATATGGGATTTGGGTAGGACCCACCACTGAGATCCTGCTTCTCATTAATGTACGGTGGTACCCTCTCAATCAGAATTCATCTGGCCCAAGTGTAGATGAGTAATTTCTTTGCTATTGGTGGAAAGACAAGGCCTTGCATTGTGGAAACTCTGACATCAGTCTGATCTTCCTTCTTTTAAGCCAGCAGGCATCTGAACAGTTATGCTCTCCAAGGCTGGCAGGGAGGTATATGATATACAAACAATAGTTAATTACTCCAACCAGGCAACATAATGGGCTTTTTTTCTAGGGGAACACAAACAACAAGAGAAAGCTTCTAGGGACAGTACAGCTGTATAGAATCTAGCCAATGTCACACTTCTTGAAAGAGCAAGCAGATGTTACAAGGATAACCAGGAAGATAGTTTGATGGAGATTGAGGGGTAGCAGGGAGAAGGTAGGTAAATTCTGGGGCCATGTCATAGCAATAGATGAAAATCTTGAGCTAAGAAAGTTAAGAAATCAATAACTGAAATTAAGAACTCAATCAATGGATTTAAGAGCTGCTACACTGGAGCAGTAGAGAAGATTACTGACCAAGAAAGCAGGCCAATAAAATATATCCAGACTGAAACAATAAAGTAAAAAAGTATGAGAAATAAGAAAAAGCCTAAAAGTTACACAGGACATAATAAGTCTAACATTTGTAACAAAAGTTCAAGAAGTAAATGGAAGACAGATAATGGGCAAAATCGATATTTGAGAAGACTCTGGTTGAACTTTTTCTAAAATTGATGAAAGTCATTGGGCTACAATTAAAGAAGTGGTATTAATGCCACTCAATATAAATAAAATCATAGTTAGATCTACCATAATATTACTGCAAAAAGTTAAAAACAAAGAAAATCTTGAAAACAGACAAAAGTCATATGACCATTAAGGGAAAAGAAATTGTACAGCTGAGTTTTCTACAGAAATTATGGAATCCAGAAGACAGTGGCGTGACAGTTTCAAAAATACTGAAAGAAAATACTGTCACTCTAGAATTCTATATCCTCTAAAAATATCCTCCAAATATAAAGGCAAAATAAAGATACTTTCAAGTAAATAAAATCTGGGATGATTTATTACAAGCAGACATGCATTTTTTTAAAATAAAAAATACATGGGTATCAACCCAGGTCACACAAAAGTCTGTGCAGTGCTGGGCAAGACCACTAATGGTACCAATTACCAGGCTATGGTCTCCTCCCACTGTGACACAAATGTAGCCACCTGACACTGCTCTACTAACCACCTCTGCTATTTCCTGGTTGGCAAGCCCCAACCAGGAGTCACTATCGGTTGTTATAGAGACCATCTTGGGAACTGAAGTAAAACTCAAATCTCCAAAGGCTTTAAGGTGGCAGCCCAAACTGGAGAGCCTTTTCATCAAGTCACCTTCTCTTATGGCAGTGGGCTCATATTCCACGCCTTTTCTTTTCTGTCCCCATGAGCATGAGGCTCCAAGAACAGCCATGGAGTGGACAGTCTTCTTCAGGGTGGAGTGTACTTGTGTCTGGGGGAGACGTGAGAGGTTGCTCCTCAGGGACATGATGGGCAGTGCAGCATGTAGCCAGATGAGAACCAAGCAGATACACATTTTAAAATTCAGAAATGAATGAAGAACCATAAGAAGTATTGACTATTGATGAAAAAATTTTAAATAATATTGTAATATTATGTAGAGTCTGTCATACAGAATGAAGACAGAAAGAGAAAAACAAATATCATATATTAACATATATATGTGGAATCTAGAAAAATGGTAGACAAGAACCTATTTATAGGACAGGAATAGAGACATAGACGTATAGAACAGACATGTGGACATGGAGGGGAGGCGAGGGTGCGACGAACTGGGAGATTAGATTTGATATAAATACACTACCATGTGTAAAATAGGTAGCTAGTGGGAACCTGCTGTATAGTACAGGGAGCTCAGCTCGGTACTCTGTGATGACCTAGATGGGTAGGATGTGGGGGGCAGAGGGAGGGAGGTCCAAGAGGGAGGGGATATAGGTATAGATATAGGTGATTCATCTTCACTGTACAGCAGAAACTAGCACAACATTGTAAAGAGATTTTACTCCAATAAAATAAAATAAAAATTAAATAAAATACAGGTAAAAATAACAAAAGGCAGAAGGGAGAGATGAATAGAGCAAGGTAATCAAAATGTTTAAGGCCTTAGCTTTGAGGGGAAAGTAGTAAAACTATTAACATAAATTATATTCTAATACTTAATAGGTGTATACCATAATCTGTAGTGTAACCACTATTTTGAAAGTATAGAATAATGTATAAGTAACCAGCTGAGAGAGGAGAAAGTTTTAAATTTAAAAAATACACAATCCAAAAGAAGGCAAAAAAAGGAGAGAATGAAAAATATAGAACAAGTGGGATAAGTAAAATACAAATAATCATGTGGTCAATTAGTTACAGTAATTGTAAATGGACTAAAATTTCCTAAAAGCAAAGGTTCTCAGACTGAATTTTAAAAATCTGTATTGTAAATATAATAAAATCTCTTAGCGACTACTGTAGAAGGGAACATTTTAACCTCATGAAGGGTATCACAAAAATCTTATACCAAATGTCATACTTACTGGTGAAATGGTGAAAGTGTGCTTATTGGCCATTTGTTCATTTTTTCAGAAATATTTATTCAAATATTTGCCTATGTCAACAGCCTTATTGAGGTATAATTGACATACAGTAAATTGTAAATGTGCAATCAGATAAGTTTTGACCTATATACATACCCATGAATCTATCATCAATTAGAAGAATGAAAATATCTATCACCCCCAAAGTTTTTTGTGCCGCTTTATAATCCTTCCCTTTCCCTGACTTGCTTTCTGCCACCATAGATTAGTTTTCATTTTTTAGAATTTTATGTATATAGAATCATACAGTATGTATTTTTTTCCTGGCTTCTTTCACTCAGCATCATTATTTTAAGAATCATCAGTGTTGCTGTGTGTATCAACAGTTCCATCTTTTTTGTTTTTGTTTTGGTTTTTTTTTGTTTTTTTGTGGTACGTGGGCATCTCACTGTTGTGGTCTCTCCTGTTGCGGAGCACAGGCTCCAGACGCACAGGGTCAGCGGCCATGGCTCACGGGCCTAGCCACTCCATGGCATGTGGGATCTTCCTGGACCAGGGCACGAACCCATGTCTCCTGCATCAGCAGGTGGACTCTTAACCGCTGCGCCACCAGGAAAGCCCGACAGTTCCATCTTTTTACTGCTGAGAAGTGTTCCATTGGATGAATATACCATATTTTATTTATCTATCCACCTGCTGATGGAATTTGGATTATTTCAAGTTTGGGACTATGACAAATAAAGCAACTGTGAATATTTATGGGCAATTCTTTATATGGAGATATTTCTTCTTTTCTCTGGGGTAAATACCTAGGAATGGGATGGCTGGATAAAATAACAGGAAGATATTTTAAGAAACTGCCAAATTGTTCTCTGAAGTGGTTGCACATTTTACATTCCCACCAGCAATTCATGAGAGTTCCATTTCCTCCACATTCTCTCCAACATTTGGTAAAGTCAGTCTTTTTAATTTTAGCCATTCTAATAGTTTTGTAGTGGTATCTATTGTTCATTTAATTTGCATTTCCCTAATAACTAATGAAGCTGGGCATCTTTTCATGTTCTTATTTTTCATCTGTATTTCTTCTTTGGTGAAGTGTCTGTTAAAATTTTTTGCCTATTTTTCATTGGGTTGTTTGCTTTCTCACAACTGAGTTTTGAGTTCTTTATTCTAGTTACAAGTCACTTATCAGACACGAGATTTGCAAACATTTACTCATAGCCTGTGGGTTTCCTCTTTTTATGTCTTCATTTGTATTAATTGATTATTTTTAATATATTATCTCCTCTATTGATTTATTAGCTATACCTTTTTGTTTTATTTTTTGTGGTTGCTTTAGAATTTTTAATATGAATCTAATTTATCATAGTCTGAGTATTATGCCACTTATGTATAATACATACAGCAGTATTCCTTTCCCTTTCTGATCTTTATGCTACTATTTCTACATAGGACATATGTGTACATATATATATGTACATATGATAAAACACAATTCATTGTTACTCTTTTTTTAATAGGTCAAATATTTGGTCTAGTAAGTCGATTTAAAAATATATATATAAAATGAGAAAAGAATTCTTTTATAGTTATGCAGCTCTGAGAAAGCCTCGGGCAGATTAATGGGAGCCCCAGAGCAAAGACTGTCAGGAATGGACAGATCTAGTACGCATGCATTGCTCAGTCATTGGTTTGGTGCATCCCAGGGAGAACATAACCTTGGTGTTGATGCTGTGGTGAATACTGAAAGGGTGGCAGCTGGAAGATTCATCTAACTACACTCCTCACAGCACATATTCCCTGAAGGAAGATCTGAGCAGAGCACTCCCATAGCTGTCATACAGGATAATTGAACTTAACTTAGGAGATTGAGGAAGGATTCTCTAGGACATATTTAAAACAATGATTAAGTGATTAGCATCTTTTACATGCGACAATGGAAAGACTAGGTATTCAGGTCACATAATGAGAATATTTCTTTGACTAGTTGTTAAAGCAAGGGCCACTTTGCTGTATTTTGGTGGTAGACCCTGGATTCAAAGCACTCTGTGATTTTAGCATGTATCCTTTCAAACTAATGGACAGATTAAAAAGTAAAGTAAAAATATTTAGCCAGCATTTGTTCTCACTTCTCCATGTTTTTATAGTTGTATCATTTCAGTCATTGTGAAAGCTAAAAATCTTCCATCTCTCCCATCCCCTTATTAGTGGTAGATACTTTTATGCATACATCTCATTCCAAAAATATTTATTGAGCACCTAATCTATTACAAGCATTACCTCATGAACTTTCTCTTATTTTGGCTGCCAAACAGTACCAAGAGATAGTTTACATTGAATCTTTTCTATTTAACTTCGTTTTCTTGACCTCAGCAGATGTCATTTGTATTTTCAAACAGCTACTGTTGTGAATAGCTTTGATTGTTGAACAGCAGTTATTTAAATATTTATGGTCAATCTGTTCCAAAACAATATTAAAGCAGCAGTGCACAGTTTAAGAAATACGTAAAAGTCAGTGGGGCAAATTTTTGTATCAGAAGATCTACATTTCTAACTATGTGCCAGATTTTCCATTTATAATTCTTGCAAATGAAACACTTCAGGTAGTCATAAATACGGACCTCTCTGAACTTTCTTTGTGAATTATGGTCTTGCAGTAATAAATAGAGAGCAGGATTTGATTTGTAGGTTGAACTATACAAAGCAAGAACTCAATGCTAATGGCTTTGATCATTCTAATTCATTTTAACTGGCCAAGAGGGAGATGGCAAGAAGTCTTTTTATAACATCATCACCTTCTGTTCTAAGTGTGCCTAGTAGACACATTTTCTCCACAGTAGCTGTACCTAGCTTTGTGTCTGGCACTGGAAGGACGTCACTAAATATTTATTAATCTGATAGTCTAAAGTCAGCACTGAATGCTGCCTAATTCAACCTAGGACTTTGGTTCCCTTGCAAGGGATCACATGAGAAAAGTAACCTAAACAGCAACAGTTCCCATACTGCTGGCCCCAAATAATTTAGTTAACTAAACTATTTCTTTTTTATCATCATTTCAACATTTACCATAGGAACCACGTTTACTGTAGTTACTAGAATCTAGCTACGTGGGATTTTCTATTTGGAAAGGACCTTAGGGATAATGTAATTCAGGGATAAAAAAATAATTTATTTTCTTTTCTAAGCTCAATAGGAAAAGTGCTCTTTTCAATAAATGATGTCTCTTAAAGGTGGTAGAGTGCATGAACAGCAGGTATTGGGACTTCCAAATTGAGTCCAACTATCCGTCCTGACAGATGGCCATCAACCTCAGCTCAAACACTTCTAAGGCAGGAAAACACTGCTTTTCAAAGTGGCTCATGTCATGACTGAATGATGGAAAGTCCTATTTAATTAGCTGAAATTTTCACGTCTACAACTTCTACACTTGGAGTTCTGCTTTTTGGAGTCACACAAAATCAATGTACTCTTTCTTATTCTATATGATAGTACTTTATATATTTGAACACAATTTTTCTGAGCTCCTTTTTCTTTTTGTTAGCCTGCAGTTCTCAGCATCTTTGACCTTCTTATTTATGATGCTGAAAGTTTTCCAACAGAAGTTCTGAAATAACAACTGCACAGCATGTTTGTGTGTGTGTGTGTGTGTGTGTGTGTGTGTGTGTGTATGTGTATGTGTATGTGTATGTGTATGTGTATGTGTGTGTCCTAGATTATAATTCTTTCAGACCTGGAAGACTTCCTCAGATGAAAAGCAACACTATCCTGTCTTGACTATATTCTAACTATCTTGGGCTTTAATTCCCTCTTAAAGACATTGGTGCTACCTTTCCAGTTTGAAGATTGTTCCCCTTGATAGGATAGATAATAAATGGAAATGCTAGATGCTTCTCCTCGCTCACTGTCACCTGTTAACATTGCAGCATCTTTTCCAAGCATCAGGCTTAACCTTTTCTTGTTCTTCTCCATGCTCCAAATCTAATTTAAAATGTCTTTGCCAAATCTAAGAAACCCTTCAGTCCATATCTTATTTTGCGTTGCAGCTGTGTTGGACACTTGATCAATCCCTCCTTCCTGAAATTCTCTATTCCTTTAGCTTCAACAAATTATTTTCATTTGATTCTCCTCTTCTCTTTCTCTGTGTGTTCCTAATATGCTTCCCCTGTGGGCTCCTCCTCCTTTGCTTTACATGCTGTGTTCACCAGGATTCTGGTCTCTACATAAACTCTATCCTTGAGTGAGCTTCTGCACCCCCATGGTTTAACCACCCTGTATCCTGATGATACTGAAACGTTATCTCCAGCTCATATTCCTTCCCTGTTGATGACTCTTTTCCAGGGTGACTAAAACCCAACTCATCATCTTGTCCCCATGGGCCCAGCCCCTCCTCTGCTCCTTCTCATCAATATCCTTTCTCGGTGATTGGCATCACCTTCTGCACAGTCATCCAAATAGAAACCTAAGTTCCTCCTTCTTCCCATCCAGTTCATGTGCCAATTACCAATTCTTATCGATTTTCTTGCCTACAGTTCTTGATTTCATCCCTCCATCTATTGCCCTACTTCCCTGATTAGCATTCCATTTTTTATAGCTTGGAGCTTTCCAATAGCCTCCAGACCTATTTTTATATTGTTATTTGTTTGTATTTTGCTTCGGTTCTGGTGTTCCTCAGGTTTAGCCTCTACCTGTAGCCAGAAAAATCTATCTAAAACATAAATCTGATCATATCCCTACCCCATTTAAAATCCTTCAGGTCTCCTCTTTCCCTGCAAAATAAAGACCGGGAGCATGACGCTTAGGGTATTCCATGACTTAGCCTACAACTCACTCTCTCCAACTTTGTATTTTCCTATTCTTTGCTCTGGAATAGAAGCTGTAATCACACCAAAATTCTTATAAAATCCAACATATGTCATGCTATTTCAGGTTTTCTTACCCTTGTTTATGCCATGCTTTTTGCCTAGTTAGAATGCTTATTCTACTTTTCTTCTTTTGACTAATTTTCACTCATCTCTAATAATTTAGCTCATATATCATCTCCTCTGGGAAATATTCCCCCAAACAACATGTAAGGACTGAATATGCTCTGACGTTCCCGTTAACACACTGGGCTTGCTTCTGTTTTGTCACTTATTATGTATATTGACTCGCCAGGGTATCTGTATATGAGGTTATCTGTGACAGGTAACACATCTTATTGAACTTTATATTTGTTCTTTAACTTTCTTCCTTGACCTTACGTTTCCTTGGGCTTAGAATGAGTTAGGTTGATATTTTCTTAACTAATGAATTCTTCTTGTACACTGGGAAACATAGTAAGAAAACCTAAAGCTAGCACTTTGCAAATTCTATGCTAACAATATCTGAGAACTAAAACAAAGTCAGATAGGAATGGATTTCCTTGCTAGAAGGTGATTGCCCCCCAAAATGCTCTCATCTTTTTAGCAAGTATCTTTAACTTACAGGACGAACTCATGGTCTTGACTCTCAAGTTTACTCAATAAATATGTACTGAGTACCTAGGCGTGTAGAGATGAATTAGACATTTATTCTAATTTCAAAAAGCTTACAGTTTAGCAGGAAAATAACATTTCAAGGGAGAAATGATGATGTTGGTGATGATAGTGGTAATAGTCTCAATTATTGAGATCAGACTTATTTCTATTATCTTGTTTAACCTCATAGTCATATTGTAAGTAACCTCCTTTTTTGATCAGAGAACCAAGACTTAGAGAATTACGGAACATGCTCAAGGCCACACTCTTAGATTCAAAACCCTTAACCCTATGCTGTATTCTCTGTGATACTGTGATGTGTTATGTAGGAGAGTCAGCCAACAGTAAGACTTAGAAAAAAGCGAGCCGGATCCTGCTGAAGGAATCAGAGAAGACCCCATGGAGGAGGTGGCATTTGATCTAGGCCACTCATGTTGAAATGTAAGTAAAATTTAGACCTTCAGAGAAGTAAGGAAAGGACATTCCAGGCAGGGAATACAGCTTAACTATAAACATAGAGGTGAGAAATTGTGTAGCATGTATAATGTAAAGCAAGTGAGATCAGTTTGGATGAAGCAAAACAAAAAAAAAGAGTAGTAAGAATGCAAATTGAAATGTTCGTAGGAGGTCATGCCATCTTACTGAGCAATGTGAGTTTCCTTCTAGAGTCACAGAAAGCCAATGACAATTTTAGAACAGGGCAATGATATAAGAGGATTAATACCATCAAAGCCTATACAATTGATGGGAGGAAGGAGACTGTCCTGTGCAGGGGCAACATCAGTGAGCCAAATCCCTGCTCTCATGGAAGTCTTCTCATTGCAGGAGACAGATAATTAACAAATAAACAACATATATATATATATATATATACATGCACATGTATATATTCATATGAACTCATATACATACATGAACAATTTGTTAACTCTATAGTATTATATATTATATATATACATACTGTGTGCATTTGTCTGTTACAAGATAATAAATTTTACTTTATATACTATATAGAGTATATATATATATATTTAACACACACACACACACACACACATATATATATATATATATATATATTGCATGTGTCTGTTAGAAGGTGATAAATGTTATGGACAAAAGCTGAGCAAGAGAAGAAGACAGAAAGTTCCTTGGTAGGAACAGGAGGGCATTTACAATTTCACATAGGGTGGTGGTTAAAGACCTTACTGACATATGGACAAAAACATAAAGCAGGAGAGAAAATGAGCCATGCAGAAATTCAGGTAAGAGCATTTGAGGCACAAGGACGAAGATAACCAAAAGCCGTGAGCATGGCTATCTTATTTAAAGCATAATAAAGAGACCAAGTAGCTGGAATGGACTGGGGAAGGGGCAGTAGTAGGAAAAGCATCCTGAGAGGTTACACAGAGAAGGAGCGTTGTAAGGACTTTGGCTTTTTCTCCGAGTGAGATGGGAGCCACTGAAGGGTGCTGAGCAGAGGCGTGGCATGGTCTGACTTGTGTTTGTAAAGGGAAACTCTGGTCCTGTGTGGAGAATATCTTAATGGGACGAGGGAGATAGGCAGGAGTTTGGCTGGGAGGCTATTGCAATATGGAGGATGGTACGAGCTGTGGAGTTGGTTGGTGGTCATCAGATGTTCTGACCAACTGGTTGTGGCGTGAGTTGGAGAGAAAGAGAGACACCTAGGATGACTCCAAATAGTCCCTGTTCTCAGTAATGACTGCTGTTTGTGTTAAGGTCTCACTGGGTTTGTGTTGGTATATGTACGCTTTTGTACGTACACTGCATTTATAGCCTTTTCATTTCAGGCCACGAAACTGAAATTTCCATCTGACAGATAAAGGATACCCCTGCAAAGTATGTGCTTATGACGAAATACATATCACATTACTTTTGATTAAGACTTTTTACTTTATAAAATGCTTTCTCAACTCATTTTCTACTCACAACATTTCTGTATTAGGATGGTTATAATGCATATTTTAAAATGCATTAAATTATCTTCAGGTACAATAACTTGAACCAAAAAAGTACATAAACAAGCTTCAGAAATTTAGGGAATAATTGCTTTAAAAATAATTTCATACTTGGGATAGTGGTTAAATCGGTGGTTGTGTCTACATATGCCAAATATCTGAATATAACCTAAAAAAAATTATCTGTACAATATTAAAATCTGTTGGAACCATGTAGAGTGGTACCTTCAGGTTTTCAGGCATTCTAAAATATTTGGTGCACCTTACATGTCCTAAAATATTTCTTTAGTTTTTTTTCCACTGTTCATCTAGATGTCTGAGTAGGATATAGAAACTTCTACCACTAACTTTAATTTTTCCTTCCCCCTTGTCATCCTTCCTCTTTCCCTTTAAAAACATATATAAACATGTCAAGTTCTAAGTTAAGTATTGGAAATTCAAAACATATAAGATATATTATCTATGTCAAGGAAATATTAATTTTCTAAGTATCTCTTACCTCTTTTATAAAAGGATTTGAAGTGTCTTAAAGGAATAGAGAAGCAAAAGAGTTTAAAATGAAATAAACAGGTAAAACTCAAAACTAAAGTTAGAAAAATAATGTGAAGTCAGGAATAGTATCAATATAAAAAATGAACATCAAAACATTCTATAAAGTGTTTACTTGGAGTTTTCTCCTAACCAGGGCAAAACAGAAAACAGGTCAGGATTCATTCATTCTTGTTTAATCTTCATTCAACAAGATTAAAACTCACCAGTTGCTTAGAAGTACATTTTTTCCTGGTCTTCAGGCATGGGGACAATTTCTCCAGTGGGTAATAAAAGCACACTGCAAGTTTCTATAAAAGCTTTCTGACAGTAATATAGCATTGGGTTTTATAGGATCATTCTTATAATATTTCTTAGTTCAGGGAGATTGCATATAGAAGCATAGAACAATAATGAGGCAAAAACAACATGATCTAAGGATGCATCCCCTTATGTTCTTTTTTTTTTCTTGGTATTGCCCCTTTATTTTATATTTTTAACATCTTTATTGGAGTATAATTGCTTTACAATGGTGTGTTACTTTCTACTTTATAACAAAGTGAATCAGCTACACATATACGTATATCCCCATATCTCCTCCCTCTTGCGTCTCCCTCCCACCCTCCGTATCCCACCCCTCTAGGTGGTCACAAAGCACCGAGCTGATCTCCCTGTGCTATGTGGCTGCTTTCCACTAGCTAGCTATTTTACATTTGGTAGTGTATATATGTCCATGCCACTCTCTCACTTCGTCCCAGCTTACACTTTTCCCTCCCTGTGTCCTCAAGACCATTTTCTACGCCTGTGTCTTTATTCCCGTCTTGCCCCTAGGTTCTTCAGAACCTTTTTTTCCCCCCTAGATTCCATATATATGTGTTATCATACAGTATTTGTTCTTCTCTTTCTGACTTACTTCACTCTGTTTGACAGTCTCTAGGTCCATCCACCTCACTACAAATAACTCAATTTCATTTCGTTTTATGGCTGAGTAATATTACATTGTCTTTTTGTACCACATCTTCTTGATCCATTCATCTGTTGATGGACACTTAGGTTGCTTCCATGTCCTGGCTATTGTAAATAGAGCTGCAATGAACACTGTGGTACATGACTCTTTTTGAATTATGGTTTTCTCAGGGTATATGCCCAGTAGTGGGATTGCTGGGTTGTATGGTAGTTCTATTTTTAGTTTTTTGAGGAACCTCCATACTGTTCTCCATAGTGGCTGTATCCATTTACATCCCCACTAACAGTGCAAGAGGGTTCCCTTTTCTCCACACCCTCTCCAGCATTTATTGTTTGTAGATTTTTTCATGATGGCCATTCTAACTGGTGTGAGGTGATACCTCATTGTAGTTTTTTTTTTTTTTGGTTTTTTGGTTTTTTGTGTTTTTTTTTTGCGGTACGCAGGCCTCTCACTGTAGTGGCCTCTCGCGTTGCGGAGCACAGGCTCCGGACGCGCAGGCCCAGCGGCCATGGCTCACGGGCCCAGCCGCTCCGCGGCATGTGGGATCTTCCCGGACCGGGGCAGGAACCCGTGTCCCCTGAATCAGCAGGCGGACTCTCAACCACTGTGCCACCAGGGAAGCCCCTCATTGTTGTTTAGATTTACATTTCTCTAATGATTAGTGATGTTGAGCCTCTTTTCATGTGTTTGTTGGCAGTCTGTATATCTTCTTTGGAGAAATGTCTATTTAGGTCTTCTGCCCATTTTTGGATTGGGTTGTTTGTTTTTTTGTTATTGAGCTGCATGAGCTGCTTGTAAATTTTGGAGATTAATCCTTTGTTGGTTGCTTCATTTGCAAATATTTCTCCCATTCTGAGGGTTGTCTTTTGGTCTTGTTTATGGTTTCCTTTGCTGTGCAAAAGCTTTTAAGTTTCATTAGGTCCCATTTGTTTATTTTTGTTTTTATTTCCATTTCTCTAGGAGGTGGGTCTAAAAGGATCTTGCTGTGATTTATGTCAGAGTGTTCTGCCTATGTTTTCCTCTAAGATTTGATAGTTTCTGGCCTTACATTTAGGTCTTTAATCCATTTTGAGTTTATTTTTGTGTATGGTGCTAGGAAGTGTTCTAATTTCATTCTTTTACATGTAGCTGTCCAGTTTTCCCAGCACCACTTATTGAAGAGGCTGTCTGTTCTCCATTGTATATTCTTGCCTCCTTTATCAAAGATAAGGTGACCATATGTGCGTGGGTTTATCTCTGGGCTTTCTGTCCTGTTCCATTGATCTATATTTCTGTTTTTGTGCCAGTACCATACTGTCTCGATTACTGTAGCTTTGTAGTATAGTCTGAAGTCAGGGAACCTGATTCTTCCAGCTCTGTTTTTCTTTCTCAAGATTGCTTTGGCTATTTGGGGTCTTTTGCATTTCCATACAAATTGTGAAATGTTTTCTTTTAGTTCTGTGAAAAATGCCAGTGGTAGTTTCATAGGGATTGCATTGAATCTGTAGATTGCTTTGGGTAATATAGTCATTTTCACAATGTTGATTCTTCCAATCCAAGAACATGATTTATCTCTCCATCTGTTTGTATCATCTTTCATTTCTTTCATTAGTGTCTTATAGTTTTCTGCTTACAGGTCTTTTGTATCATTAGGTAAGTTTATTTCTAGGTATTTTATTCATTTTGTTGCAGTGGTAAATGGGAGTGTTTCCTTAATTTCTCTTTCAGATTTTTCATCTTTAGTGTATAGGAATGCAAGAGATTTCTGTGCATTAATTTTGTATCCTGCTACTTTACCAAATTCATTGATTAGCTCTGGAAGTTTTCTGGTAGGGTCTTTCAGATTCTCTATGTATACTATCCTGTCATCTGCAAACAGTGACAGCCTTACTTCTTCTTTTCTGATTTGGATTCCTTTTCTTTCTTTTTCTTCTCTGATTGCTGTGGCTAAAACTTCCAAAACTATGTTGAATAATTGTGGTGAAAGCGGGCAACCTTGTCTTGTTCCTGATCTTAGTGGAAATGGTTTCAGTTTTTCATCATTGAGAACAATGTTTGCTGTGGGCTTGTCATATACAGCCTTTATTATGTTGTGGTATGTTCCCTCTATGCCTACTTTCTGGGGGGTTTTATCATAAATGGGTGTTGAATTTTGTTGAAAGCTTTTTCTGCATGTATTGAGATGATCACATGGTTTTTCACCTTCAATTTTTTAATATGGTTTATCAAATTGATTGATTAGCATATATTGAAGAATCCTTGCATTCCTGGGATAAACCCCACTTGATCATGGTGTATGATCCTTTTAATGTGTCGTTGGATTCTGTTTGCTAGTATTTTGTTGAGGATTTTTGCATCTATGTTCGTTAGTGATATTGGCCTGTAGTTTTCTTTGTGACATCTTTTTCTGGTTTTGATGTCAGGGTGATGGTGGCCTCCTAGATTGAGTTTGGGAGTGTTCCTCCCTCTGCTATATTTTGGAAGAGTTTGAGAAGGATAGGTGTTAGCTCTTATCTAAATGTTTGGTAAAATTTGCCATTGGAGCCATATCTGGTCCTGGGCTTTTGTTTATTGGAATATTTTAAATCACAGTTTCAATTTCAGTGATTGTGTTTGGTCTGTTTATATTTTCTATTTCTTCCTGGTTCTATCTTGGAAGGTTGTGCTTTTCTAAGAATTTGTTCATTTCTTCCAGGTTGTCTATTTCATTGACATATATGCTTGTAGTAATCTCTCATGATTCTTTATATTTCTGGAGTGTCAGTTGTTACTTCTCCTTTTTCATTTCTAATTCTATTGATTTGAGTCTTCTCCCATTTTTTCTTTATGAGTCTGGCTAATGGTTTATCAGTTTTGTTTATCATCTCAAAGAACAAGCTTTTAGTTTTATTGATCTTTGCTGTTGTTTCCTTCATTTGTTTTTCATTTACTTCTTTATGATTTCTTTCCTTCCGTTAACTTTGGGGGTTTTCTGTTCTTCTTTCTCTAATTGCTTTAGGTGTAAGGTTAGATTGTTTATTTGAGATGTTTCTTGTTTCCCTGAGGTAGGATTTTATTGCTCTAAACTTCCCTCTTAGAGCTGCTTTTGCTGCATCCCATAGGTTTTGGGTCATCGTGTTTTCATTGTCTATTCTTTCAAGGTATTTTTTCATTTCCTCTTTGATTTCTTCAGTGATCTCTTGGTTATTTAGTAGTGTATTGTTTAGCCTCCATGTGTTTGTATGTTTTACAAATTTTTTTTCCTGTAATTGATATCTAGTCTCATAGCGTTGTGGTTTGAAAAGAAACTTGATGCAATTTCAATTTTCTTAAATTTTCCAAGGCTTCATTTGTGACCCAAGATATGATCTATCCTGGAGAATGTTCCATGAGCACTTGAGAAGAAAGTGTATTCTGTTGTTTTTGGATGGAATGTCCTGTAAATAACAATTAAGTTCATCTTGTTTAATGTATCATTTAAAGCTTGTGTTTCCTTATTTATTTTCATTTTGGATGATCTGTCCATTGCTGAAAGTGGGGTGTTAAAGTCCCCTACTATGATTGTGTTACTGTCGATTTCTCCTTTTATGGCTGTTAGCATTTGCCTATGTATTGAGGTGCTCCTATGTTAGGTGCATAAATATTTACAATCGTTATATCTTCTTCTTGGATTGATCCCTTGATCATTATGTAGTGTCATTCTTTGTCTCTTGTAATAGTCTTTATTTTAAAGTCTATTTTGTCTGATATGAGAATTGCTACTCCAGCTTTCTTTTGCTTTCCATTTACAAGGAATATCTTTTTCCACCCCCTCACTTTCAGTCTGTATTTGTCCCTAGGTCTGAAGGAGACTCTTGTAGGCAGCATATATATGGGTCTTGTTTTTGGATCCATTCAGCCAGTCTATGTCTTTTGGTGGAAGCATTTAATCCATTTACATTTAATGTAATTATCGCTATGTATGTTCCTATTGCCATTTTCTTAATTGTTTTGGGTTTGTTACTGTAGGTCTTTTCCTTCTCTTGTGTTTCCTGTGTAGAGAAGTTCCTTTAACATTTGTTGTAATGCTGTTTTGGTGGTGTTGAATTCTCTTAACTTTTGCTTGTCTGTAAAGGTTTTAATTTCTCCGTTGAATCTGAATGAGATACTTGCTGGATAGAGTAATCTCGTTTGTAGGTTTTCCCCTTTCATCACTTTAAATATGTCCTGCCACTCCTTTCTGGCTTGCAGAGTTTCTGCTGAAAGATAAGCTGTTAACCTTATGGGGATCCCTTGTACGTTATTTGTTGTTTTTCCCTTGCTGCTTTTAACATTTTTTCTTTGTGTTTAATTTTTGGTAGTTTGATTAATATATGTCTTTGAGCATTTTTCCTTGGATTTATCCTGTATGGGACTCTGTGCTTCCTGGCCTCGATTGACTATTTCCTTTCCCATATTAGGGAAGTTTTCAACTATAATCTCTTCAAATATTTTCTCAGTGCCTTTCTTTTTTACTTCTTCGGGGACCCCTATAATTTTAATGTTGGTGTGTTTAATGTTGTCCCAGAAGTCTCTGAGACTGTCCTCAATTCTTTTCATTCTTTTTTCTTTATTCTGCTCTGCAGTAGTTATTTCCAGTATTTTATCTTCCAGGTCACTTATCCGTTCTTCTGTCTCAGTTATTCTGCTATTGATTCCTTCTAGAGAATTTTTAATTTCATTTATTGTGTTGTTCATCATTGTCTGTTTGCTCTTTAGCTCTTCTAGGTCCTTGTTAAATGTTTCTTGTATTTTCTCCATTCTGTTTCCAAGATTTCGGATCATCTTTACTATCATTACTCTGAATTCTTTTTCAGTTAGACTGCCTATTTCCTAGTCATTCATTTGGTCTGGTGGGTTTTTACCTTGCTCCTTTGTCTGCTGTGTGTTTCTCTGTCTTCTCATTTTGCTTAACTTACTGTGTTTGGGGTCTCCTTTTTGCAGGCTGCAGGTTTGTAGTTCCCATTGTTTTCGGTGTCTGCCCCCAGTGGCTAAGTTTGGTTCAGTGGTTTGTGTAGACTTCCTGGTGGAGGAGACTGGTGTCTGTGTTCTGGTGGATGAGGCTGAATCTTGTCTTTCTGGTGGGCAGGACTGCATCTGTTGGTGTGTTTTGGGGTGTCTGTGACCTTATTATGATTTTAGGCAGCCTCTCTGCTAAAGGGTTGGGTTGTGTTCCTGTCTTGCTACTTGTTTGGCATAGGGTGTCCAGCAGTGTATCTTGCTGGTCGTTGAGTGCATCTGGGTCTTAGCATTGAGATGGAGATCTCTGGGAAAGCTTTCACTCTTTGATATTACGTGGAGCCGGGAGGTCTCTGGTGGACTAATATCCTGAACTCGGCTCTCCCACCTCATAGTCTCAGGCCTGACACCCAGCCAGAGCACCAAGACCCTGTCAGCCACATGGCTCAGAAGAAAAGGGAGGAAAAAAAAGAAAGAAGGAAAAATAAATAAAATAAAATAAAGTTATTAAAATAAATAATTATTAAAAATAAAAAGTGGAAAGTAATTTTAAAAAAAAGAAAGAAGAGAGCAGCTAAACAAAAAAACAAATCCACCGATGATAACAAGCACTAAAAACTATACTAAAAAACAAACAAACAAACAAAATGGACAGGCAGAACCTTAGGACAAATGGTAAAAGCCAAGCTATACGTACAAAATCACACAAAGAAGCATACACATGCACACTCACAAAAAGAGAAAAAAGAAAAAACTATACATATCATTGCTCCCAAAGTCCACTGCCTCAATTTTGGGATGATTTGTTGTCTATTCAGGTATTCCACAGATGCAGGGTACATCAAGTTGATTGTGGAGCTTTAATCCGCTGCTCCTGAGGCTGCTGGGAGAGATTTCCCTTTCTCTTCTTTGTTCGCACAGCTCCTGGGGTTCAGCTTTGGATTTGGCCCTGCCTCTGCATGTAGGTCGTGTAAGGGCGTCTGTTTTTTGCTCAGACAGGACGAGGTTAAAGTAGCAGCTGATTAGGGGGCTCTGGCTCACTCAGGCCGGGGGGAAGGAGGGGTACGGAGTGTGGGGCGAGCCTGCAGCAGCAGAGGCCAGTGTAACATTGCAACAGCCTTAGGTGCACCTTTTGTTCTCCCAGGGAAGTTATCCCTGGATCACAGGACCATGGCAGTGGCGGGCTGCACAGGCTCCCAGGAGGGGAGGTGTGGATAGTGACCTGTGCTTGTACACAGGCTTCTTCGTGGCTGCAGCAGCAGCCTTAGCATTTCATGTCCGTCTCTGGTGCCCTCACTGGTAGCCGTGGTTCACACCCATCTCTGGAGCTCGTTTAGGCGGTGCTCTGAATCCCCTCTCCTGGCGCACCCCGAAACAATGGTCTCTTGCCTCTTAGGCAGGTCCAGACTTTTTCCTGGACTCCCTCTCGGTTAGCTGTGGTGTACCAGCCCCCTTTCGCGCAGCCAACCCCGGTCCTCTCCCTGGGATCTGAGCTCTGAAGCCTGAGCCTCAGCTCCTGGCCCCCACCTGTCCCGGCAGGTGAGCAGACAAGCCTCTCGGGCTGGTGAGTGCTGGTCGGCACCGATCCTCTGTGTGGGAATCTCTCTGCTTTGCCCTCTGCACCCCTGTTGCTGCGCTCTCCTCCATGGCTCCAAAGCTTCCCCGCTGCCCACCTCTGTCTCTGCCAGTGAAGGGCCTTCCTAGTGTGTGGAAACTTTTCCTCCTTCACCTCCCAGAGGTGCAGGTCCCATCCATATTCTTTTGTCTCTGTTTTTTCTTATTTCTTTTGCCCTACCTAGGTACGTGGGGAGTTTCTTGCCTTTTGGGAGGTCTGAGGTCTTCTGCCAGCATTCAGTTAGGTGTTCTGTAGGAGCTGTTCCATATGTAGATGTATTTCTGGTGTATTTGTGAGGAGGAAGGTGATCTCCACGTCTTACTCTAATGCCATCTGGAAGGTCTCTCTCCCCTTATGTTCTGACTCATAAATATCACTTACCTTGCTTTCAATGAGAATCGAGTGGCAAAAAAAATCAAGTTCAATTCTTTGAGTAGGACCTAGAGTTCTGTTATTTTGGTTGTTGGTTAAAGTTTGACAGTCAACCAAAGCTTCTTTGATAACCAACTGAACAGAGACTGGAGTTGATTCCCTGACCCCCACCCCCACCCCGCACCACCACGCCATGGAGGATAAACAACTTAGCAAGGATGGTATGACAGAATGGAAAACCCTGAGACTTCAAAGGTGCTCGAACAGGCTGACAGTAACAATCACAGGGATGTGACGTGGGGCCTTAGGTGACACTTGAACTAGATCTCAAAGGATGGATATGATTTCTTTAAATTTTTTTATTTTTACACAGTTTTTAAAGGTTACTTTCCATTTACTGTTATTACAAAATATTGGTTGTATTCCCCATGTTGTATAGTACATCCTTGAGCCTATCTTATACCCAGTAGTTTGTACCTTTTAGTCCCTTACCCCTGTGTTGCCCCTCTCCCCTTTCCTCTCCCCAGTGGTAATCACGAGTTTGCTCTCTGTATCTGTGAGTCTGCTTCTTTTTTGTTGTATTCACTAGTTTGTTGTATTTTTTAGATCCCACATATAAGTGAAATCATACAGTATTTGTCTTTCTCTGTCTGACTGTTTTCACTTAGCATAATGCCCTCAAAATCCACCCATACTGCTGCGAATGGCAAAATTTAGTTCTTTTTTATGGCTACGTAGTATTCCAGTGCGTATATATACCACGACTTCTTTAAGGATGGATATGATTTTGATATGGAGAAGCAGGGAAGCCCATTCCAGGTGAATAAATAGGCTCATGAGTGCAGGAAGGCAGTGAGTTTACACAGTATGTCGACAAACAGCAGAAAGTCCTGTTTGGTGAGGACAAATGGTCAGCCATGGCAGGTGTGAGGCTGGAAAGAGACCCCAGCATGAAGGTATCTGGATAGTCATGGGGGAGCCTGCATTTCCTCCTTGGAAAACCTCTCCCTTCACTTCCCTGGGCTCTCTAAAGAAACTAGATCTCTGCCCCCAAATCTGTAAATTGGGAGCCCTAATTTATTACAAAATTTCACAAGTATTTACTGCATTTACAGAAGCTGTGACTTCCTTATTGGGAGGCAGTGACTGTCAGTCTCCCCTTTAGACAAATATTTGTGTCCCACAGCATGAATGGGAGGATTCTTGGACTCTCAGAAGTACCATTTATTTTTTCATTGATGTTCACTAAATAATGAATATCAATCCAAAAGGTTTGTCTCGCTTTTTCTAAAGACTTTCATTTAAGATGCTGCATTTCATTTTGCTAACCTTACAGACCATGTCTTTGAAATAAAGGAAATGCAAATCCACAAGGGACAAATTAGAAAATCATGAACAAGTTATATGACTTGATAAATTATATGAAGCCTTGTGGGGGGGGGGGATTTTCTTCTCAGGTCTCAAAGAAGTCAGGGTAAACCTAATCAGAAGGGAACCTTCAGAGATGATTAAACCAAGAGGCATTTGCTGATGATACTGACCGCTTACAGTATTCAACCCATACTCTGTGCTTTATGTGTGTTATCTCAATCAGTTACTATAAATCTATGTGATCAGTATTATTATCTTTGACTTTGCAGCTAAGGAAAACAGAGGCCCAGAGAGGTTTAGCAATTTCCCCAAGGTTACACAGCTTATAAATGGCGGAGCACAGGAACACAGGCATGAACACCTGCAGCTTGGCTCCAGAACACCTTCTCTTTGCCACCACCTCTCCCGCCTCTCTGTTTAGTGAAATGTTGGAGCTTGAAGGGCCCTTGAAGTCATAGAGCTCAGTGGTTCTCTGCCTTTGGCCCTTGGCCAGGTGAGATTAGAATCAAGTGAATTCACCTTAGGTATGAAATGTCAAGGGACATCAAAAAACCCAGTAATCAAATAAATAATATTTTAACATAATATTTTTTTAAATCAAAATCATTGCAAAAACTTACGATGAATAAAATATCGAAGTTTAAATAAAAACAGGATCTCTGTCCAAAACAAATAATGGATCCCTCTGGGATTCTGTCTCTCTGTTAATCACACCTCAGCCTGGCACCTCGAGCAGCATCTGTAACACCTGGGAGGATTTTAGTAATTCAGATTTCCAGGTGCCACCCCAGGCCTATTCAGTCACATGCTCTGAGTGTGGGGCCCAGTAATCTGTGTTTGAACCAGGCCCCCAGATGCTGCTGATGTGAGTTCAAGTTTGAGAACCACTGGTCTAGTCCAATGCCTTCATTTGACAGGTATGAGAAAGTTGCTTGTTAGTGGCAGAGCTTGTGACTTCTCTGTGAGTTTAGGGTCCTTTCTAGTCTACTGTATTGCTCCCCCTTCCCTTGACCAGGTATGGTTGACCACTTCCTAATCTGTTCTGTCTTATTTGCCGGGATTTCTATATGTTTCTAGGAGGCAAATCAGTTTGCAACTGAAGATCATGGCATTCTCTGTTGATGATGACATATGATCAGATAGAGAAGGAACCACATAGGTCCCCTGGGAGATTACTTAGAGCAGTGGTTGTCAACCATGGTGGCATATTAGAATCAGCCTAGGAGCTTGGGGAAAAGTACCAATGCCCAGACCTCACCCCAACCAAGTAAACCAGAGTCTCTGGTGATAGGGCTTTAGTACTAGTATTTTTTTTAACTTTTAGGTGATTGTAATGTACATCCAGGGTTGAGAACTACTGTGTTGGAAAACGTGGGAGGAGCCAAGCCTGGTCTCAGGCGATGTTTACTGTCACTGTTCACTGATCATAAACTGGACATCATCCTAACCATCTCCCTTGTTCTCATCCTCTACATCCCTCCACTCCGGAATCCTGTCCACATTAACACACACCTTGCTCCTCAATTCATCCGCTTCTCCATCCTGATCGCCATCATTCCGGATCGACCCGCCATTGTCTCTGCCATCAGAACTGTACTTTCCATTTGCTCTCGGGCACTTCTCCAGTCTATGTCCCATCCTAGAAGCAGAGAAATCATTTTAAAACAATGGCCTGACAGCATAAGTTGCTCCCTCCCCAACTTTAAAATTTTCATCGCCTTCCATTGTTCTCAGGATAAGACAGTCTTCTTAATACACCTGCCACGGTCCTAGTGGTCTTAGGCAGCCCACCTCACCCCACCCTCTTGTCTATAAATTGGTCACATTCTTGCTACATGCTGTTCCCTCTGCCAGGAATGCTCTTTCCTCTCTTCTTTCCCTTGCTAACCACTAAACATTTAGATCTCAGTTGTGTTTTTACATCGCAGGGAAACCTTCCTGGCCTCTCTGAGGAGGAAAAATCCTCCAGTCATAGTTTTTTTAACTGTGGTTTTCCCTAAAGAACAAGGAGAGGGGGATTGAAATTCACCTGGGACAAGCCCTGTCATCAGTTCTTGTAGCTCCTTCTGCGTCTCCTTCATGACATAAATAACAGCTGTAATTTTACATTTATTCGTGTGGCCATTTAATTCACATATTTATCCTACAGTAGACTTGGTGAGGACACGGGCCATGTCTTCTTCGGTGTACCATTGAGTCCACAGCACTAGCTCTTGCTGGGAACACAGCAGGTATTCAGTAAACATTTGGTCAAAGAAGGAATGGGTGAATGCCTAGAAACTACGGCAACCCCAAATGAGTCATTTCATGGGCCCAATGGATTGCATAGGAAAGGGCTCAGAACCAGAGATTAATTTTTAATCTAGGCTCTGATTCTTTCAAGCCCCATTACCAGTGAAAAGGCCTTTGACTTCTTGGCTTCATTCTTTTTCAGCACAGTGTCAGGAACCTTCGAACTAGGCTTTGCTGTATCTCTCAGGGTCAGTGGGTGATGGGGGAAGAAATGGGGAAGACCGAAGGAGCGAGTGGAATGAACTCTCTTTCTATCTATTTCTGGGTAACATTTATTTTGAAGAAAGAGTTTCAAGCCTAAAAGAAAAAATAGTTCAGAAACCACTGTGCTAAAAGTTGCCTACAAGCCCATCTGGCTGACATTTCTGTGACAAGAAGTCTTGACTCACACAAAGTTCCGAGGAGACTGAATGGCTGCCACAGTCAGGTTTCTGTTTTTTTCTAGAAGGCTGCATATAGGCATGCAAATCCAGGTGGGCTTTTCTTTTCAGGGAAAAAAAAAACCTTGGGGAAATGAAGCCAGCCGGCATAGTCTGGCGCATCTGCGTAAGCAAAACACGGTGACAGGCATAAAGATTGAGTCACTCCCGCTTCCTGGGCTGGCAATTTAACAGGCTGCCCAGATTGTTGGGCTCAATGAAGGGTGTTTACCGAGAGCACGTTCCTAGACAGGTGGCTCGGAGTCAAAGATGCAAAGTGCAAAGATGATTGGAACACTTGAATTTTCATTGCACCCACCTCCATCCAGATCCTGAAAGGGCCTCTCCCAGGTAAAGATCCCCTCCCTTCTCCCTGCCTTTAGGGAAAAACACAATACAACAAAAACAAATTTTCGTTTTGTGTTAATTAAAATGTCTGCCCCAGGAATATGATAGAATTTCCCCGAGGCCTTTGAATCGAGTATGCAATGTGAAAGGGGAATTAAAGCTATTTTCTGCAGTAATGGGCCTTGCCTGGAGCCCTGTGGGCCAGGGAAGGAGGAGGGGGGAAGAGAAGGGAGAGAGGGGGGAGGAAGGGAGAAAATCTGCCTCCCTCCCCGTTTCCCTAGAGTGCAACCCAATTATCTGATTTGCATTTGGGGTTTACGTTTAGATTGCATTTAGATCAAAGGTTATAGAGCTTTAAGAAAGAAAAAGAGTAGGTCTTGGAACCCACACATCTAGACGATGCAAATAAAAACTCAGCACTTACCTTAATTACCTGAATTTTTTAAACTTAAGGCTCCTGGGTAATTTCTTTCTTTATCCATAGAGATGTTGCTAGGTTTCACAAAAGCGTCTACTTAATTCACAAAAATTAAATTCCAGCCATTCTAAAATTTTTACCACGTTATATTACCGGGTCTGCCTTCAGCTCAAAATAATGAAACGAGGTGTAGTAATGCCTTTTTCTTTTTTCTCTCCGTCTTTCAGTTCATCGGTTCTCCAACGTTAGCAGGCACCAGTATCTCCTGCAGGCTTGTCAAATCAAGGATAGCTGGGTCCACCCCAGAGTTTCTGATTTAGTTGGTTGGGAAGAGTCTGAGAATTTGCATTTCTAATGAGTTTCTAGGTGATGCTGCTGGTCCAGGGTCTACACATCGAGAACCTCATTTTAATTCAAAAGGGTACTGGAAATGGAGCTGTCCGAACATGTAAGGCCGAGGTGCAAGGCCACCTGCGTGCCAGTGCCCCTGCTTGCTCAGTCTTATGCCCCAGGGCTCATCTGGAGGACCGGCTGCCTTAAGTCGTGTTTGATACCCTCGTTTATGCGGAGTCATCTGCGGCTACAGCCGGTCGACACAAGTGTCTTCCCCAGGAACCAGAATAGGGAGTAGCTACATGACAGGATCCGTGAATCAGAAGAGCTCCCCTAAAAACAAGTTACCCCTTCCTTTCCAGACCTGCCTCCGGCTGCTGCTTGAAATCTGGCTCTTACTCCTAAGTTTCTTATTGAGGCCCTGTGCCTTGTTGAAATACCAATACCTAATGGGAAGATGAGGATGCCCTGAAATCTTAACCACCGAGAATGTTTGGTCCTGGTGGAAGACGTAAATTGGCAAAAAAAACTTTAGAGGTGGATGCAATGCTGGGTTTCAGACTTCCAACTTTAAAAGGCAACGTGGAAGTTCAAAGAGGTTATTTTTCCTAAAGTCATAAAGCCAGGCTGCTGAAAGAATGGGAAAAGTTGTTTCTGCCAGAAAAGGGCAGACCTGGATGGGGAGCAGGTTGCGGGGGGTGGGGGAGTCCAGGAGGGTCTAAGAGAATGAGGGCTTGTGGGGAAGTAGAGTGAGGGGGAGGAGACAGGTGGGATGGAGAGTGGATCTCTCCTGAATTTCCTCTCTATTAATGACACCATCAACTTGGCCTCAAACTGGAAATGTCAGGGTCAACTTGGACTTGCCTTTCAATGTCCTCATGTCTTACCAGCAGTCTCTTGCTTTTCATAACCTCCCCTACTGCTGGAGTCCAGGCCCTCTGTGCTGCTAGAGCCTCCTAATTCATCTTTACACTCTCAATGAAATCAACCTTTTAGAGAGCCACCAGAGCTCTCTGTGAGCGAACAATGCTTCCACTTGGGAGGTCTTCAGTAGCCGCCTAGAGCCAATAGGCATCAATCCCATCTTCTCAGTATAGCACTCAAGTTGTCCATTTCCTGAATCTGCATTTTCACTTTGGTATCCCTATGTACTCTTCCATGCAAACTCTGTCCTAGCCATACCACATGACTTAGAGCTCCCTGAACATACCCTATACTTCCATACTCTGTGCTTAAACTAATCCCTGCAACTATGTCTTCCCACAGCCCAAATTCTCCCCATCATTTAAGGTCATGCTCAGACTCTCCTTTGCAAAGGCTTCCCCAGTCTACCAGTTAGAGTTGATTTCTCCCTCTTCGATGATTTGGTAGCATTTTTATTTTATTTTTTTTTTATTTGCGGTACGCGGGCCTCTCACCGCCGTGGCCTCTCCTGTTGCGGAGCACAGGCTCCGGACACGCAGGCTCAGCGGCCATGGCTCACGGGCCCAGCCGCTCCATGGCATGTGGGATCTTCCCGGACCGGGGCACGAACCGGCGTCCTCTGCATCGGCAGGCGGACTCTCAACCACTGCGCCACCAGGGAAGCCCCTATGGTAGCATTTTTGTTTGTGAATCTGTCATGGACCTAGCTTAACTCTGTTCATTGCGAGGACTTCTTAGGAGCACACCGGCACACGCATCCTCCTATCCTTGGTCCTGAAAAAGAGCTAAAGGTAGGAGGGGTTGTTTATCAACTCCCAGGCTTTCGATGACTCCTGCCCAACACTTACCAAAATCATCATAGAAAGTTTTCATTTTTTATTGTGATGAAAGTGTTGAGATTTAAAAAAAATTTATTGGAGTAGAGTTGCTTTATAGTGTTTTAGTTTCTATGGTACAGCAAAGTGAATCAGCTATACATATACATATATCCCCTCTCTTTTGGATTTCCTTCCCATTTAGGTCACCACAGAGCACTGAGTAGAGTTCCCTGTGTTATACAGTAGGTTCACATTAGTTATCTATTTTATACATAGTATCAATATTGTGTATATGTCAGAACAAATTGAAACACGACATATATTTCACAATTGATATTGCTGACTTTATGGGTGTAGGACAGTTCTATCCATCCGACAGTAACAAAGTATTCTTGCTGCATCTCAAAAGTCCAGAGGAGGAAATCTTGCCCTCCTGATCCCCTGCCCATCCCGTGTTATGCTCGTGATCTGGACGTCTCCCCTAGTCTGGCCTTAGATCTGTCATCTTGGGTGTGCTTTCTCTCTCCTGTCTCTTGGAGCTCACAATCTTACTCACTAGAATGGAGATTGCATTAGCATTTTCCTCTGAGTCCCCAGTAGATGATCCCTCACATGTAGTAGCTACTCAGGAAATGTGGAGTTGAACTTGTAGGAAGGCAGGTAGGTGGATACCAAAGACAACCTTTATTTCCTTTCCACTTCTTGGTAGAGTATCACTATTTGCCTCAGTGAACTGGGAAGTGCCCAAGTCATTCTGAATTCAAACGTACACATTCAGCCTTAGAGAATTCTTTTCTCAGAATGCAGAGCCCATCACTGGTTATACGCGCAGTTACAATGCCTGCTTCCTTGGGGTCCCAGCCTCAGTAGGGAGTGTGGCGTTTTCTACGGACCGATCATCCAGTCCTTCATTCAACAGGTAATGATTGACATTACTGTGTGTTAGAAACTGGGCCAAGTACCAGGGATACAATAATGAAAAAGGCATGCTCTCCTCTTATTTAGTGTTAATATAAATACTGATTACTGTGGAAGCATATTGATGAGAAGTAGAACCCGGTGTGAAGATTCAGAAAAGCCTCCCTGTAGAAGTGACATATAAGTGGGCATGTGAAAAGTGTGCAGGAGACAGCCAGCAGAAGACGGAGGATAGTGTATTCTGTGCAAAGGGAACAGGATTGTGGAAACGTCAGACATAAGAGAGTGTGGTCACTTAAATCACTGAGATATTATTGCCTCTAGGAAGTCTCCCCTGGTCCTCCCAGTCTTGAAACGGAAGTCCCTCTTATACGTTCCCAAGCATCATCACTTCCATCAGCACAGCCCTTATCACTTTGCATTATTATTATCTATTCACTTGTTGGTCTTTCCCACTAAGTAATAAAACCCACACAAGAGCAAATATTATGTCTGTCTTGACCATTACTGCATCTCTTGCAACATTTACGGAGGTCAATTTGGCAATATCTGTAAAAATAACTGAACTTACCTTCTGACTCAGCAGTTTTATTTCTAGGCATCTATCTGATAGGTTTACTTTTGTGTGTGCAAGATAGGTTTACTTTTATGTGTGCAAAATACACAAGATTATTCATCATGGCATTGTTTATTTTAGCAAAAGATTAGAAATAACTTTGCACATTAGTAGGGGACTTCTTAATGAATTATGGGAGTCCTTTCAATTGAAAATTTGCAATTGGGAAAAGAAAAACTTCCAACGTATATTGTTAAGTTAAAAACAATTCAGGATGCCCTGGTGTGGATAATATGTTACCATGTACTTCAAGAGAGGGGGACATATGTAATGTTTTCTTGGATGTGCATAAAATACATCTGGGAGGGTAGACAAGCAGCTAGAAAATATCATCTCCCTCCAAGAAAGAGGAGTGGAGTAGGCAGAAGTGAGAGAGATCTTTCTCTGGGCACCTTACGGTATATTTTGAATTCTGAAAGATGTGGATGTATTATCTACTCTACTCCCAATCTAAGATGCTGTGGATTACAAGATGCAGCATTCTTTCACTTACAACTAGAACAAAAAGCTTCCATTTACCTATAAAACTCCACTGATTATAAAATAAATTCTGATTTTAAGATGTGCATCTTTAGAAGCAATAAATATACAATTTTTAAATGTGCACATTAGAAACAATAAAATATGCCTTCAAAATAAAATGTTAAAAACTGTTTTCAAGAAATAGCCATCTGTGGGCTTCCCTGGTGGCGCAGTGGTTGAGAGTCCGCCTGCCGATGCAGGGGACGCGGGTTCGTGCCCTGGCCCGGGAAGATCCCACATGCCGCGGAGCGGCTGGGCCCGTGAGCCATGGCCGCCGAGCCTGCGCGTCCGGAGCCTGTGCTCTGCAACGGGAGAGGCCACAACAGTGAGAGGCCCGTGTACCACAAAATAATATATAAAAAAAATAAAAGAGCCATTTGTTTTTATATGTATAGAAAATGTCTGTAGGAGTATGTGCCAAACAGTTACGGCCATTATATCTAGGTAGTCGAATAGGGGCTATTACTTTTCTTTGTATTTTCTAAGCCTTCTACAAAGATGAAGCATTACTTTTATGGTCGGAAGAGAATGTTAGTAAATGCAGTGTGACCATAAGTTTTAAGGGGGCAACGTCAGTCACCTTGTTTGTGGTGAGAAAGTTTTTAAGAAGTTGACCTTGACAGTGATAGGCCTCAAGTTCCCCACCTCCACATCCTGCCTAACAGTCACCTTTGTAAATTCCTCCTCCTGTGACTTAAATGTTCATTTCCCCAGAATCTGTCCTTCTCCCCTTCTCTTCGTAGTCTGTATGTTTTGACACAGAAGCAGCCCAATATAACAATTCCAGGTGTAGGCTCTGGTGTCAGATGGACCCGTTTCAAATCTGGGCTCTGCCTCTTATTGGACAGCCTCTCCAGGCCTCAGTTTTTGCATCCACAAAATGGGGATAATACATAAGAGAGTGGTTGTAATGATTAAGAGTGGATGTATGTAAAGGGGGTGCTGGCAGAGTAAATGGCCTGTCAGTTCTAGGTATTCTGACTTGTCGCTGGATGATCTCATCCAAATTTATTTTTCAGCCCAGATCTGTGTCCTGAGCTTCAGGCCTCAGGCTTCCTGGATATTGCCACTTGGACGTCCCACACATGTAACCTACCTAAAACCGAACTCATCACCCTTCAATCCAATGACATGTTCTTCCTTCATTGTCTCCTACTTCCAGCCATCTTCTGGGTTGCTTTTGTCAGAAACCTCAGTGTCAGTCTTGACTTCATTTTCCTTAACACCACCTCTACCACCACGAAGCGCGCGCGGGCGCACGCACACACACACACACACACACACACACACTTTATCCAGCAGGTACAACCTCTAAAACTCTTGATTCTATCTATCTGTTCTTCTCCATCCCTGTTGCCATGACCAGCATGCAGGCAACCTTCATCTCTCTCTTAGGTTGTGGCAGAATCTTCTAGTCTTGCCCCCATCCTATCTCTTTCTCATACTGTGGGAAGAATGATCTTTCTAACGAGAAATCTAATCAAGGTGTCCTCGTCTATATAAGCTGTCAATGAGCTCCCACTAACCTTAGAACAAGCTCTTTTCATATGGGTTGTATGGGCTGGCTCTGTATTCTTTCTTTCCCCCAACCTATTTCATGTCATTTTCTTACCGTGAACAAGTACTTGATTCCAGCCATAGTGAAATACTGTATATTTCTAAAGGGTTCTGTGATCCGGTTTCACTCAAGACCTTTGCACAAGTTGCATCCTCCATCTGGAACCCACTCTGCACCCTTCACATAGCTAATACTTACCTTCCTTCAGGTCTCAGATTAGATGACTTTGCCTCAGAAAGCATCCCCCAACCCCAATTCTTGGCTGGTTCTGCCTTCCAAATGCTCCCACAGCACCTTGTACTGCTCATAAAGGGTTTTGCAATCTTTGCTAGTTTTTCCCCAAACCACCTGTACACTTCTTTTATTTTTTAATACAATTTTTAAAAGGTTACTTTCCATTTACAGTTACTACAAAATATTGGCTATATTCCCCCACGTTGTATGATACATCCTTGAGCCTATCTTTTTGTTTTTTAATTGTTATCTTCAGTACATAAAATTGACTCATAAAAACATTCTTAAAAGGTACAATTTTTCCTTTTTAACAAAGTATAATAAAACATAAAAACCCCCAAAACAGAATACTTGACATTGACCATTCAAAATCACATTCGCAGAATATTAAATATTCATAAAACTATATCTTTTAAAAATATTTATAAAGTTATATGCAATTTTGTAGAACTGACATAAAAGAATGGCTCAAAAATGGGAGAATTTTCCTTCATTCCTAAAAAGAAAATATGTCCAATAGAAGCTGTAAAGATTCTTGAGTACACAAGGTCTTCAGTTTCAGTACCAAAGCCTGTCTTTGTGAATCTAAGAACTTTACGCATGTGAGGGGCTTCTTAACACTGGGATGACCTGGCCGGCGCACCCCTCCCTCCAAGAGCAGTGTAGTAACATTGACCTTTGACCTCGACCAGCACAGTTCGTAGTTTGCGAGTGTTGATTAAAGATAACTCACTTTGATTCAGAACCTCGGGACTTTTCAGTAATTGAGCCTCTTCAGAACCCATGGCTTTAAATGTCCCCTGCCTCATTCTTTAGAAGTCATCTGCACTTTGGAAAGGATGGCCAACCCGCTCAGGCTCCACAGGCCCATCCACTGGGACAGGTGGTCGAGCTGAGCAGGGTCACGGTTTCCCTTACAACCTCTAAGACTCTTCAACATGAAACGCCATCAGTTATCAGTGTGTAAAGCTAGCAGGGCATCAAACAAGCCACCGTGGAAGCAGGAAGGGTGACAAAAACAGGGAGCGAGGAGGGTGCAGCCCAGTTCCTGCTCAGTAAGTGCTCACTAGCAACACTGCAGTGAGTGGACAGACGCAAGCCTCGGTCAGCCTGTCTTGAGCCTGTCTTACATCCAATAGTTTGTACCTCCCATTCCCCCACCCCTAAATTACACCCTCCCCCCTGGTAATCACTGCTTTGTTCTCTGTATCTGTGAGTCTGTTAAAGCAATATTTTTAAAAATTTTTATTTTATATTGGAATATAGTTGATTTACAATATCGTGTTAGTTTCAGGTGTACAGCAGTGATTCAGTTATACATATACATCTATCTATTCTTTTTCAGATTTTCTTTCCCAGATAGGTTATTACAAAATATTGAGTAGAGTTCCCTGTACTATACAGTAGGTCCTTGTTGGTTATCTGTTTTATATATAGTAGTGTGCACATGTCAAGCCCAAACTCCTAATTTATCCCCCCACCTTTCCTCGTTGGTAACCATAAGTTTTTCTATGTCTCTGAGTCTATTTCTGTTTTGTAAATAAGTTCATTTGTATCATTTTTTATATTCCACATATAAATGATATCATATGATATTTGTCTTTCTCTGACTCACTTCACTTAGTATGACAATACTAAGATCCATCCATGTTGCTGTAAACGGCATTATTTCATTCTTTTTTATGGCTGAGTAATATTCCATTGTATACATGTACCACATCTTCTTTATCCATTCCTCTGTCGATGGACATTTAGGTTGCATCCATATTCTGGCTATTGTAAATAGTCTGCAATGAACATTGGGGTGCATGTGTCTTTTTGAATTATGGTTTTCTCCAGATATATGCCCACGAGTGGGATCACAGGATCATAGGGTAGCTCTGTTTTTAGTTTTTTAAGGAACCTCCATACTGTTCTCCATAGTGGCTGCACCAATTTACATTCCCACCAGCAGTGCAAGAGGGTTCCCTTTTCTCCACACCCTCTCTAACATTGTTTGTAGACATTTTGGTGGTGGCCATTCTGACTGGTATGAGGTGATACCTCATTGTGGTTTTGATTTGCATTTCTCTGATAATTAGTGATGTTGAGCATTTTTTCATGTGCTTCTTGGCCATCTGTATGTCTTCTTTGGAGAAATGTCTATTTAGATCTTCTGCCCATTTTTCGATTGGGTTGTTGTTGTTTTTGATACTGAGCTGTGTGACAGGTTTGTTTATTTTGGAGATTAATCCCTTGTTGGTTGCATTGTTTGCAAATATTTTCTCCCATTCTGTGGGTTGTCTTTTCATTCTGTTTATGGTTTCCTTTGCTGTGCAAAAGCTTTTAAGTTTCATTAGGTCCCATTTGTTTATTGTTGTTTTTATTTTCATGACTCTAGGAGGTGGATCCAAAAAGATATTGTTGTGATTTATGTCAGAGTGTTCTGCCTATACTTTAAGAGTTTTATAATATCCAGTCTTACATTTAGGTCTTTAATCCATTTTGAGTTTATTTTTGTGTATGCTGTTAGGGAGTGTTCTAATTTGGGCATGTTTACACATGAAAGTGGCAAGTGCTACAAACCAGGGCTTGAACTAATAATAGTTTTGTTGATGGTCTAGACTCACCACTGTATCTAACTCCCTTTGATGTTCCCAGCACCAGGTGTTACCAAACAAAGCTTGGTTCTGCTTGTGTATGCACAGTAAAGCCAATCTACTGACACCAGGTTGCGGTAAAGAAAAGTGCAGCGTTTATTGCAGGGCACCAAGCAAGGAGTCCAGACAGCTAGTGCTTAAAGGGCCCGAACTCCCCGAAGGCTTTCAGGGAAAAGTTTTTAAAAATAGGATGAGGGAGGGGTGTTGCGGGGTGTGTGATCAGCTCGTGGACATTCTTCTGATTGGTTGGTGGTGAGGTACTTGGGATTCAACATCATCAACCTTCTGGTTCCAACCCGTCTGGGGTCTACGTGCTTGTGGGCAGCATACAGTTAACTTCTACCCGGTGGGAGTTTCAGTATCTGTAGAACAGCTCAACGGACATGGCTCAGGATATTCTCTATAGCCCTTGAGGAGGAACTAAATGTTCTTGACTTTAATTACGAAACTATTAGTATTTTGTCCTGTTTGACTGCTTTCCTTTGTGTCTGCATTTTCTTGCTTGTCTGATTAAATTTATTCTTTGACTACAGATTTTCTACAGACAAAAGACAGGCAGAGGACATGGGTGGGTTGGTGGGGTTCTGTTCTGGGAAGGCCTCATAGGGTCCTGCTCAGTTTCACAGGCATTGACTTGACACAGAGGTGGTAATTAACAGACGTTTATTGAAAATGTATGAATATATAAAAAGATGAATGAATGAACACGAGGAGGCCTAGAATTTCCCTGAACCTTCTAATTGCCTGTTGCTTTGGAGGAAAGGTTCAATGTGCCTGACTTGACACCCATGGTCAGACTTGCCATTATCCTTGGGGTGTTACCTGAGCCTCTTTGTCCAGGTCTGGTGATCCAGGATAGACAATTCAGTAAGCACAGGGTCAGATTTCCCAAAGTGCATCTGGGTGGCCCCTAAATACCTTTTCATTAGCACATAATCGACGGGGTTGTCCTAGATTCAGGCCTTGGTTGCATTCCTTAGTGGTGAAGGCCGCTTACATAAGCTGAGTGGGCCGTCTTTGAGAAATATCCAGGGCTTGCAGGGGAAATTTTCCTTCTCTCCTTCACTTGTTTGCTTGCCACCGTGAAGATATTTTTGGATTTTGGCTGAGTCGGTCTCTCTTTTTGGTCTGTGTACCCCTAGGGAATTGCTGCTCCTACAGATGGAAACTAACTGGAGAGTAACTGTAGGCCAGGTCTGCAAACAGGAAGGGGAGGGGAGTCGCAGGGTGCCCTGGTGAATTTCCCCACCCCCCCCCATTCCCCTGGCACCCCACTCCCCTATCTATTAGGACTTCAGCACAGTTTCTAAGCTGAAACATTCCAGGAAGTACTATGCTGTGGGAGGTGCCCTGAGGTTCTCTGCAACAGAGTGAATGCACCAGGATGGGCCCCCTAGAGAGACTGCTGGGGCTGAGGAGTGTATCCCGGGTTCAAGGCAGGGTTCTGGCTTACAACCTGGGTAATAATAGGGAAGTTACTTAACCTCTCTGTGTCTCAGTTCCCTCATTTGTAAAATGGGAATAATATCAATATAACCCTATTTTACAGGGTTGTTGTAAGAATTAGATCCTTCGAACCCTGCCTGACACATAAAATCTCAGTAAATCTTAGATAGTCATTATCTTTGAAGTGAAGATGCAGGGGATATCTATGGACCAATAAAGACCTGGCTACGGGAACAGCCAGCTTGAGATTTAGCTTGGGAGCAAGGCTTATTACCAATGCTTAATCAAAACTCAGGTCTGGCTTTCCAGGACAGCATTAAAAGCGCGGTTCACCCACATATCTAATAGAAGGCGGTGTGTTGTAGTGAAAAGATCAGGACCTTCAGAATTAGACATGATCTGGGTTTTTAATGTGAGCTGAGTAACTTTGGGAAAATGACTTCATTTCTATAAGACTCAGCTTTCAAATCTATAAAATGAGTTAAATGATAGTATCGTTTACAAAAGAGAGAGGATTAAATAAGATATGGCATTCTAATGCTGGGCAAAGAGATGCTATGATTATTGAACTGGGGAAAATCACTCCTAGGCCCTAGAAATTTCTGCTTCCACGTGAGTGATGACATTACCTCCCTCCCCCAGCAAGGTAATTATAAAGATTAGATGAGGTGATCTATGTACAGAGCTTAGCAATAATAAAGCTAACAGTTGGAACAGTAATGTTGCAACTGCTAGCTTTATTATTGCTGTTTTTTATTCTATAGGCAACATAGTTTTTGAGCACCTACTATGTACCAGGTCCTGTGCTTGGTGTGAGGGATGGATGAAGGAATACAGCCCACACAGCCTTGTACCCAAGGGGCTCCCTTCTATTCCAAAGTTGTGAGGGAGAGAGAGAAGCGGGAAACAGAACTAAATATCTTTGGAAAGCGATATAAGTTACGTAGAAAACAAAAGGGTATGATGGGTTAGAGTGATGGGGGGGGTGGTTACTTTAGTTCATGTTGTCAGAAGAGGCTGTGCTGTGGCTCAGGTCACGTGACCAACACCAGCCTCCGCGAAAGAGCACAGTTCTCATGTCTTTGTATCAGTTTGACAACTGCGTGAAGATGAAGGACAGTCTACGTAAGCAGGAATCCCCAGATTGCTCCATGGCCAGGGCTCTAAATCAAGAAGCTGAAACCAGTGTGGACCAGGTGGATGGAATAGCATCTTCCTTTCGTGACCAGGTGACCTGACATAATCTCCGTGATTTCCTTGCCTGCGTGTGGCCTGCCCATCCACCAGGTGGCAGTGTTCAATAATGAACAATGACAGCATTAATTGAAGAGGGCCTCTGGCCAGCATTAACATTGCAGGAGGCCTGATGAACATTTGGTACGAGCGCTAATTACAGTTATCCTTTCTGATGGCTGTGCAGGATTCCTGGTCTTGGTATGGTGACAGTTTTCTTCTGGATCTCCTTTTCTTTTATGGTTGAAATAAATAGATAATGCTTTAAAATGATGTAACTGAACATACACATGCCCAGGTACTGTACAGAGAGCTTTACAGAAATTATTATGTTGCGTTGTTGCACCAGCTTTGCAGTGAGTCAAATTATTCCTACTTTATAGACGGAGAATCTGAGGATCAGAGACCAGCAGCTTGCCTAGGGATGCACAGCTGGTATATGACAGTCGTGGGTTCAAACCGAGGTTGGTCTGATGTCAACATCTAGCTATTACTCATCACACTGTCTTGCTCTGTATTTTAAGAAGAATGATTATTACTAAGATAAGTATCCTTGAAACAGAGCAAATTGCCTCCTTTGTTAAGGTATCGTATTTTCATGTGTACCATACTAGCATTAATACTATCAAAGGGAGTATTTATGTAACCCTCACCTAGGAATGGCTGGGAACTGAAGGGCAGGGAGTGAGATCAGGAACACCTCTGAAGACTTGGGGTGGTGGCAGGCATCTACCCAGAGGACACGGGTTTTTGGTTTTGTTTTGTTTTACTATGACTGACAGTCCTCACAAAATATCTTAAAGGAATGAAGGGCAAACTATCATTATTTTCCTTCTAGAGGTGGAGAATATAAGTCACGGAGGTTGCACAGAGCTTCTCTAGAACCACTCTGGAGATTCTAGGGACTTTCTCATCGTCCTGGAAACTGACTGATCAAAGAAAACCTCAGAGCTCTAGAAAAGTAAATGATTGTGTAATTCCAGAGAATACGTTACTTTCTGGGATCTACTAGCAGATGGAGGCAAATTCATATTTATATGTTTAAGATTTCTATAGCTTGAAAAGGATTATTATCATTTTTTATCATTTTATCATTTTTTAACCTCATTTGAATGAGGTTAAGGAGATATAAATACACAGTTTATCATATTTTGGTTTGTGGCCCCACCAGTTCCATAAGTTTAGGTGATGATATGCTAGAACTGGAAGGGAAGTTACAGACAATCTGGTACAAAACTTTTAGTTTACAGATGGTGAATCTGAGGCCCAGAAAGGAGTGACTCGCTTACAGTCACCCAACTAGTTGACAGCAGGATCAGGCCTAGATTCCCAAAAGGGGCCCCTCCATTAACTCCCTTCAAAGTACAATTTCAAACCAAAATTCAAACCGGAGGCCTGTCCAGAGTGGGCCTTTGTGGGCTGTTAGCTGCAAGATGAAAAAAAGGCCCTAAGATCCAATCAATCAGAGAAGCACCAAGTCAAACAAAATTAAACAAATTTTAACAAGACTTTTCAGAGCCTTTCATGTACTAACATTTACCAGGAATCTCCAAAAGGGAATCAGAATATTCAGTTTGCCAAAATTATTTGATCTAAAACTTTTTTTTTCACTACCACATCTATTAACAGCTCACACAATAGAACACAAATGGGAAACAACGACTTGATTTTTATCTCAGTTCCCCCAAATCATGGAACCCCATGTTTAGGAGTGTCTCCTAGAATGCATGTTTTGGAAGTACACTTAGGAACTGCTTCACTGAGGTATGGTCAAAACAAAACCGTCTTTGAGTCCCGTGTCCACCTAGTTTAGAGGCTGCATTTGGAGATCAGGTCTCATCAGAGGAGATGCAGCCTCAAGAAAAGGAAATTATCCTTCATAGTGAAATCTCCATCTCTGTGAAACCTTCTGAATGAGATCTGAAAGGTCAAGCTGTTTTTCGCTCTTCTTTTTTTGGAGGACAAACCTTTATACAATATCTCGGAAGTCAGAAAAGATGGTAAGCTTTCGGTACGAGGAGTTAGGGAGCTAGGGTCAACAGAGATGGGATTTGGGGACTCACATAAATGGGTTTGAACTCAGGCTGTGTGATGTTTTAGTGGTGTGGCTTTGGGCAAATCCCCTCACTGACCTTCAGACTCCTTATAGTGGAGATAATTACATTATGAAAAAATTAGGATACTAATGTTATCTATGGGAAAAGATGGAGAAAAATGGAGACTGCCAAATTTGTGCAAAACAATGGCTTTTAGACAACTTGGGGAGAACAGATGGGGCTCCAATTAACCAAATTTGCTCAGTTGACTGCTCTGCATAAAGGATAAGAAAATCTAAGTGTGGGCAGAGCACTAACCTGGCAGAGGAGAGAAGGAACACCTCGTTCCCCACCGCAAGGGTACCCACTTCCTGTGGCCCAAGAGGAGGAGCTCTGAGAAGAGTGTCTGGGAGGCATTTTCACATGAAAGTCTCTGTGATATCAGCCCAAGGGTTTACCCCACAAAACCTCAGTGAAGACAGCGACTCTCACACAACAATTGCTTGCACTGACTTTTATTTGAAGGTAACCAACAGTGGGTTATAACCACCACAGAGGGTTTTAGAAAGACTCATCGGCAGCACCCCTCAGTAGGGAGCTCTGCAAAGAGCATGGGGTTTAGCTCACTTTATACAACATGTTCTGGAATAACTGCCCCGATCCAATTTGTACACATTTAATGTTTTCTCATTAAATGACATCATCTTCTCAAAGATGAGTCAGCACCGTGAAGGGGACCAGCTGTGGTCTGCTGGTCAGAGGCCTGCGTTCTCCACTTAGCTCTGCCCAGGAAGTCTGAGTGCCTCAGGCCAGTGGCTTAGTCCCCTAGGCCTTGGTTCACTCACCTGTAAAACCAGAGTCAGCAGGTGATTTACGAGGCATTGTAGCCTCAAAAAAAAAAAAAAAGGGTTTGGAGTCATAGAGGCCTAAGTTCCAATCCCAGCTCTGCCGCTATTTAGTGGTGTAGCTTCGGCAAGTTCCTTACTATCTGTGAAATGAGTGTGATCAGAATCAAGTCAGGTTATGCTTATAATTCTGAAATGGTACTTCTGGTTGGGCCTCCAGTTGGTACTGGTTTCTAAGATTTTTAGCTTTAAGGTTTTTTATCCTTCAAACTCCTTATCTATGTTCAATACACACACTCTCCCTCTCCACCCCCCTTCCCTTTCTCTCTCTCTCTCTCCCTCTCTCCCCCTCCCTGCCCCCCACCCATTTCCCTTTCTCTCTCTCTCTCTCTGCTAGATCCTTCTTTCCTAGCTTTTGGACAAGGGTTGGCATAGCAGGACCCTGGACTGACCCAAAATATAAAGCAAGCACAGTGTTATTCACACCTCTAGTGCTTCTAAAATTCAGAACACACGAGTGTAAAGAAGGGTCCCCTGGCATATGCAGATTCATAGACCAGGTTAAAAAAAGACCTGGGGGTGGTGGTGGGATGAACTGGGCGATTGGAATTGACATATATACACTAATATGTATAAAATAGATAACTAATAAGAACCTGCAGTATAAAAAAATAAATAAAATTTAAATGATGAAAAAAATAAAATTAAAACAAAAGACCTGGAATGGGAGTAAGGGTGGAGGTTGAGGTGACTGAGCCTTTCCTTTCTCCTTGCAGCTCACAGCTGGCTGTGTAAACACACGGATCCCAGACTAGCTGAATAAACTTCGCCAGACTTCTCTTTCTAAAACACCTTAGAGAGCGACTCCACAATTCATTCAGTTCTCTAGGAACACACACAAGTGATGACGAGAAATTGTCAAAGCTAAAGTGGGTCACAGACCAGATCAGTTTTCTAACTGGGCCACCCTAGGAAATCCCTTTTGGTTTGTGATTCCTTTCTTTTGCAAAGAGCTCCTCCCTGGGGGACTCAGGTCTTCTTCGCTATGGATTGCTAAGGTTTCAACGTCTACTGTGGATATTAGTCAGAGGGTAGGGTGGAAGATCTCCGTAGGTGGCTGTACCCAAATATAATTTTCTGTCTATAGAATGAGTTTTCAGCGCGTTAATATTCTTAATATAGAAAAAGCATCATCAAACAGAAACAGGCGCAAAGGACGTGAAAAGACAATTCATAAAAAAGAATAAATACCTAATAATCATGTGAAAAGGTGTTCAAGCTTACCACTAATCAAAGAATTACATGAGGTCATGCTGATTTTCTCCTGTCAGGTAGGCAATTTTAGAACCAAGGATAATACCTAAAGCTGGTAAAGATGGTGTAAAATTGACACTTTTGGTGCGACTGCACGTTGATGCTACCCTTCTAGGGGGCAACTGGTCAATGTGTAGCAAGTTTGGTTCCACAATTATTCTTCTTGAATTTTATTTCAAGTACAGAATCACAGAAACGTAAGAAAATTTAGCTACATGGGTGTTCATCACAGCCTTCCTTCTCCATCAACTTTTTTGTTATTATGAATAATCCTAAAGTCTATGAAAAGGAGATCGATAAAATGATGGTATAGCCACATAATGGGATACTCTGCAGGCTTTAGAAATCACGAGGTAAAAACATATTCACAGAATACTAAGTAGAGAAAAGCAAATTATCCAGCTAATATTCCTTTAAAAGACGACAATAATAACAAGAACTTTATGTACATTTGAGGGCAAAAGCTGGGGCAAGAATTAATCAACAATGTTACGCCTGGTTGGTGGAATGAAGAATAATTTTTACTTCAAGTTATTTTTTATGTATTGTGGGAATTTTTACAATGAGCCTAAATTGCTTTTACAATCAGAAAATAGCAAATAAGGCAGAAAATAGCAGAAAAAAACATGGAGGCTGGGGGAAGGTGTAGGGGCACCACACAGAATGAGAAAGGGCTTGCAGCTTCAACATGCTAGAAGGAAAACCGTCGATTACTAGCTTAAGAAAGTTACAGCTTACCTTCCTCAAATGTGTGAAAAACTGTCACCTGGGATTTAGGGCTGATGCCCTGCTGGAAAGATGTTGAACTGAGCTCTGAGTCTGATTTGTTTAGATTTGTCTCTACTACCTGGTCCATTTCCATTGAGGTCTGGTGGCTTTTCATTCTAATTACTTCTCCTCTCTCTTCTGCTCTGTTGAGATTCTGGGTGATTTTCATTCACTATAGCATGTGCTTGTCTTTTCTCTCAGTAGTTTCTATAGGTGCGGATGGGCTAATAGATCTGATGGATGGAGCAGTAAAAGGGCCTGGGACTACTACTCTCAATAGGGCGGAGGGAAACTAAGGAAGAACCTAGGATGGGATTTATACACAGTCACGCTAGAATTGAGTTGGAGGTAGGATAGCCACTACTCATAAATCTTGACACCACGGTCTGCAGCATTACCTAACAAAGCCATCCCTGTGGAGGCTTAGGGAAGAGGGTCACAACTTTTACAATCACCTAAAACTGATCATGACATTGCCCTGCTTAAAACTTATCAGTGACTCCCCATGGCTTTTGGAGTCAGGTTGACAGTCCTTAGCTTGAGAACAGTGATCTGGCTCCTGAGCTCTGTCTCTCACTGTTGCCTCCCCCTCTGCTTCTAGGCTTCTTGTTCTTCCCGTATGTCAGCTGGTTTGCACTTCTGTGTGTCCCCAGCCAAATCTAAAAAGCCTCTCATGGGCCCGTCATCAGCATCACAGCTCACAGTGCTCTCATCCGTGTTTCTGTTCCTCCATTTCCACTCTCCCCAACCCCCTCCTTTGCCTGGCTCACGTCTGCAAATTTTTCAGGTTTTAATACCCACCTTCAAGGACCTTTCCCTTGTCCCTCTGCCCCCTCCTTGGCTGACTTAGCTGCTGCACCACACCCCGTGACCTCAGCCCCACCATACTACATCCATTCACTCACACATGCATTCATAAATATCTGTGCTATCACTCTCCGCCAGGCACTGGCTAGGGGCTGGGTGGAGATAGAGCAGGATGAAACAGAGATCCTGTCCTCATGGAGTTCCCCATCTATCATAGCACCTGACACCCTGTAGTACTAGTATAAATCAGCACTGTAATCACTGGTTTCCTTTTGAGTCTCCTCCACCAAACTGTAAGCTTCTCGAAGTCAGGGATCGTGTCACGGTCCACTTTGATTCCCCAGTCCCAGAAGCTACAGGCACTCAGTAACCACACGTCAATCACTGAACAATTGAGTGAAGAAATTAATGCCAATAAGATACGTTAGGTAGGCAGGTTTTGACCATGTACTGCAAAAGTTATTTAGTTTCCAACGATTATATTTGAAAGCAAAGATCTGACCCTTAGAATTTCTAGATCCCTACGGCACTTTCCCTCTGAACTGAAACACAAACCTAGATAACTCAGTATATTTTTCTAGATGTTTGATAGAGCACCTTTAAAATGTTGGATATAATTGGATTAAGACGTCTGTGTAAGAATAAAATACAAAATTTGGGGCAGTTTTAAACAATATGTCATCAGCTGTTTTGAATGATTTGATCCCACTTCCAACCACTTATGAACTGGATGATCTTGGTCATATGGTTTAATTTCCCTGTGCTCTGGTTTTCTGATCTCTGAGATGGGGAAAATAGAACCCACTGCAGAAGGTTGTTTTAAGGTTTCAATAAGCTAGTACATTGAAAGAACTAGCTCACAAAAGGTTAGCTACTAACGTGATAGTGATGATACAGCTTCTTCTTTAAAACAAAGGAGCATGCTGATTAACACTGTGGCCTTTGGAGTCAGGCAATGCTGAGTTGGTAACCTGGCTCTGCTTTTTGTTAACTGTGTGATTCAGGATAAGTTACTTAACCTCTCTGAACCATAGTGTTGTCTTCTACATGGAGTTTAATCATAGCTACCTCAAAGAATTCTTGGGAAGATTAAAAGAAAATCATGTATATCAAGATTTAGGACAATTGATGGGCACATGGCAAATGACGAATAAATGTTATTTTAAATAGTCATGATAATGAAGTCATAAGGATGGTTACAGAACTAAGCTGGCTAACGCTGGCTGCACCTGTAGATTCCTTATCTCCCCTTAGATGGGAAATGTGTCACACATGGGAAGTACCCATGTAGGCAGATCAACTAGGTGATGTTCCCTTCAAGACTGAAATAAAAACATCTCTCTGGGATTAAAGTCTTTGGAATGAACATGAAGACTCAATTCAACAGAGTGAAGGGCTGGCAAAGACCCAGTAAGGGTGAGAGGCGGTGAAAATGGAGGGTTCTCGTGGGAAATGAAGAGTGTGCTCTCCATAGATGATGTCTGGAGTCTGAAAGGGTGAGACCCTCTGGAGATCTGTGGCTGCAGCTTGGTGTCATATCTGAGGCACTCTTAATACTGGTTGTTTGATTAATGTCTTGGCACCAGCATTTGGAGAAAGAAAAACAATATAGAAGATGTCTGGTGATCATCCTCAGCTCAACTTCAACTTCTCCAATTATTTGACCCTTTGCCCCAGCAGTCAACACAGTGGGATGTAACTGCAGTCTTCACCCAGGATTCCTTGGGTTCCTTATCGAGAGCTGGGTACATCTGTGAGACTGAAAACTAGTGAACAAGGAATACGGTCCTTGGATTTCCCCTCCTCTAGCCCCACCACTAGCCCACTAGTCTTTGCACAAGTTAGAAGGAGGCACTATTTCTTCAGGATACTTTATTGCCGTATGTCAGAAAATCATTGCAATAAGTACACAAAATTGTGATGGCTATAATGAGATTGATGCCCCCAAGGCTGAGCAGCATATAACCTACATCATGTCATGTGCCAGCTGCCTCTACCTTCTCTCATTGCCCCCGACTTTATCTTCAACAAAGATGTGTTTGTTTGCTTATATACCATCAACCTTATATACCATCAGCATCTGCTGAACTTTTACTTCTGTCTCTAGACTCGACTTAAACTCTTTGAGGAAGCCATCCCTAATATCCTTCCCAACTCTGCACTAAGTACAGTCCTTACTCTGCCTCTCCTCGCTGCTAGCACAGTGCACGGCACACTCCTGTCATTGTATTTATCGTGCTGCATCGCAATGATTTGTTTACATGACTGGCTCCCATTCTAAACTCTGAGCTTCTAGAGAAAGGACCCCTGGGATGCTTATGGAAATGCAGATTCCTGAGCCTGACTCCTCATCTCGTGAAATCAGAATTGCTGGGCACAGAATCTACAAAGCTGCCTTTCTAAATAAGACTTATCTGGGGCAGCTTAAGTCCTATCAATTTTGAAGGTCATTTCTCTAAAGAGCAAGGCACATATTTAGACAATGAGATGTTAGGTATTGTGTTCCACTTGAAGAAAGCCTTGACTATTCACATCTTCCCAGTAAGAAGTGTTTTTGAGTCCCAAAATGTATTAGAAACTCTAGGATATATACATACATGTCTATATTGTCTTCTGGAAGTAGGTTAACTCTCGTGTCTGTAAACTGGTGTGTGTGTGTGTGTGTGTGTGTGTGTGTGTGTGTGTGTTTGGCATTTGGCATGGGGGGAGTTAACGAGAGGAATGGAGAGCTCTCTGAGTTTGAAGTAGTTATTTAAAAAAATAAGCATGATGACCATATCCTGGGTTATTCTAAAAGCTGGCTGACCTAGTTGGACATATTTTCTTTCCAAGATCAAAAGACTAATCTTTGGTCAAATAAACGTTGATAAAATCATGAGCAAGCTCTTTGGGGAGTGACCAGGGCAATTAGTTTTCTGTGATGACAGTTCCACATAGCTGTGGATCAGATAGGAAAATGAAGAGTGCACGTCAAGAATTCAGGCAGAGGGTTTCCATTCATGTGATTAGCGCGCATAGGAGATGAAATTTTGCAAGGACATTGTAATAACTAAAGTAAAAAATTTGAACAACAAATATGTGGAACTTCAATGCCATATAATTGGTTTTATTTGAGTTAATTAAATCTTTTTATAAATCCCAAAGAACACATGTCATTTGCCTTTGTTCTGAGTTCTAATGCCTTGACTTTCTTGATATCTATTTTGAACCCATTTTTCCAGAATTCCCTAGAAAGATGACTACTGTCGATTATAACCTGTCAAGAAACCAGATTCGGGGACGGATTCCATAACCTCTTCTATGTAGAAGTAAATCAGGGCACATGCGCTCTGAAAGGAAGCCCCTTTGTTCCAATTCATCTTGCATTGAGTTTTCAAAAAGAATATTTCTGTCGAGAATTGCTTAAGCATTCATTGAATAACTTTATTTCTACAAGTCTAGCACTGCAAGGGGATGGAGATATTTTATGAGATACTTAAGGTGCTTGCAATTTATCTGAGGACAGAACTCATGACATTATTAGAGAACAATTTAAAGCATTCTATCACTGAGTGCTGTGCTCTGCTGACCTGCTACTCAAAATGTGGTCCGAGGACCCGCGCATCACCTGGCACTTGTTTGGAATGCGGACACTCAGGCCCAAACCCAGACCTACTGAATCACCCTCTGCTGTGTAACAAGATTCCTAGACAATTTATATGCACATTAAAGACACTTTGCCAGTGGATTCTTGAGCCAGGATTGAGCTAGATGCATACGAATCACCTGGGGGCTTTTAATTCTTCCTATCCCTAGGCTCCAACCTTAGTATTATTATATTTTAACATGATGGGTAAGAGTGTGAGCTCTGGGTGAAGACTGCTTAGGTTTGGATTATGCTTTTTCCTCTCACTAGATGTGTTAGCAGTCAAAGGATCCAACCTGACTGGCTCTGTTACCTCATCAACAAAACAGAGAAGTGATACCTATTTGGCGGGACTGTTGGGAGGATAAGATATTTGTCATGGTTCTTGGTATACAGTAAGCAATTGAAGAAATTCTGGCTGTTTTTATTCTGAGGGTCAGTGAAGTTTGGGAACCACTACACTGTGGCAATGTACTTGGTTTATTTTACTGATCAGATGATAGGTCTCGTTGGGTCAGAGCTGAGTGAAGGAAATACTCAGTAATTCCGTCGCCACCACACCCCTAACACGTATACACATGTAGGCGCTTGGCAATTGTGCTTCTCTGCAGATCTGGACTTTCATTTCATAAGTTTTCCAGAGGTCCAATGGATCTACCATCTTAAAAACTGGTCCATGCATCTTATCAGTCTCGATTATTCCACACTAGCAGGGCAGAAGTTTTACTAAAGTGTCCTTAAACACTTGGGGGTCCTGGAGAATTGATACCAAGAAAATACCTTCCAGAAGGAGTGAGGCATTCAGAGAAGGGAGAGAAATTGTCCCCATTTAGCCCCTCAAGTTGAAAACACATTTCTCTAGGTAAAACCAAACTATGTTATCTTTTCGTCTTCAGGACATGCTGATGTAACATGTATTTATAGGGAAAATTGCACGCACACACACCACCAGTCAGCCTCAGAGATACCAATTAGTGGAGCTCTCATACCCCAAATTAGAAATACTGGAGAACTCAATTCTTCCTTAGCAGCTGACCAAACTAGAAGCTGTTTAGCAGAGATTCTGCAGTTCTTTTGTAACACATCTCTATCTTTTTTCTAGCTTTGAAAGTTGTTAAAAGATCCACATTTGTTTTTAGATGTATGCATTCTGACCTAGGAGTTTGTCATTGGACACACCCTCAGTAACTTGTCATTTAAGCCTATTTTTAAGCATTAAATGGGAATAATAACTACCTCATAGGATTATTATAAAATTAATAAAGACAGCGTTTACTGAAGGGCACAGTGCAGTGTTTAACCCAGACTCAGCACTCCGTAAAGGGTGACCATTGTACCAGATCTACTCTTCCACTAGGTGGAGTTCATTTCCTTCCGGCAATTCATCAAATTCATTTTTGCATCATTTTATAACACTTGGTGGTTTAAATGCCAAGTATTTGACCAACTCAATTAACAGTCTGACTTCATTTTTTCCTTTCCGCATCTAAATGATGTGAAGTTCCCCCTCAGTTCAAAGGAAAATGCTTGTTCCATGGTAATAGGTGGAAACTCAACTGAGCTCCATGGTTGCAGCCCCCTGCTTCCACTGTTCCCCGGAAAGAACCATACCCAGAATGCCTTAGTAATAGTTCTGCAAATGACTTGGAGTATCATATTTCAGACCTATTTATAAATTGCAAATATAAATACGTCTATGTAAGTGTATGCATTTTTAATGCAACAGCTATAGATCAAGAAGGTGAAGGATGTAAACACTATCAGAAGCCACATGGCAGATTTATTTGTTATCAGTAGTTTTATTCAGATGTGGATCTATGAGCATTTCTTATTATATTTTGTAAATTATAACTCAGCAATCTGTTTTGATTAGCAGGAAGGTATGTAACTTGGTATCAGTCATTTGGCTTTTGTGAAGCCAGGGCTTCCAAATAGTGTTTATTTTTTATAGATTTCATCTGTTAAATATGAGGTGGGGTTTTTTTTGTTTTGTTTTTTTTTGTTTTTTTTTTCTGTACGCGGGCTTCTCACTGCTGTGGCCTCTCCCGTTGTGGAGCACAGGCTCCGGACGCGCAGGCTCAGCGGCCATGGCTCACGGGCCCAGCCGCTCAGCGGCATGTGGGATCCTCCCGGACCGGGGCACGAACCTGCGTCCCCTGCATCGGCAGGCGGACTCTCAACCACTGCGCCACCAGGGAAGCCCAAATATGAGTTTTTTAATCCTTGTGGCTGTACCCCTAAACTGACTGTGATCATAGGCCTCTACCCTCTCACTTTTTATCTGCTGGTTCCTATTCATTTGCTAACATCGTGTCTGAAGTGGATAACCAGCCAGGTTGGCCATTTCTAAAGACTGTGACTCACACACCTAACAGCTAAGGTTTGTCACCTGCTCTCACTCTCTCACCCTCTCCCCTACCCTGGTCATAATCTACCACCAGTCTAGACAACACAGACTGCTTGTAACATTGTACCTTATAGAGCTTTTTAGCTGCAAGCAACAGAAACCAACTCTGGCTAGCTTTAGCAAAATAGGACATTGTTGGCAATTGCCTATTGGGTAGTTCAGCAAATCGAAAGACTAGCTGAGAAAGGGCAGGAATCAGGGCAGCTCAGGCTGTCTAGGTATCTGACTGTCTCGTCTGGAAGCTATTCAGAATGAATCAGCCCCAACCTTATTGTTTCCTGCCCTTGCATTGCTCAGCTCAAGGTCCAAAGTCTTAGGAGAGAAAATCTAATTATCTTAGCTTGGATCACAAGCAAAGCACCTTGACTGACAGTCTCACTAAAATCATAGGCAGTGGTGGAGAAGAAATGCCCCATCAGGATGATGTTACCAGTCAAATGAACGCGTAAACGGCTGGAGGAAAAAAGTCACCAGAAACACTTTATGGTGGCGTTTGTTGTTTGTTTATAATAAATGATCATTATAGAAAATGTAGCCATGCAAAAGAAGAATAAAAAATAAAATCAAAAGGGTAGTAAAGGGAGAGTTATCCTCTTACTTCCATGGAAAGATAATGAAGATCAGGATAATAACATTTTCAGTTTATTCAGCTAGGCAGTTTTATCTATAGAACTTTTGAATTAAAAAAAAAAGTGCTAAAGATAGTAAATTTCAGTGATTCTCCAACACTGAGGTGAAGCAGCTGTATTAAGTCACCAGGGGTTTTAAAACAATGGACACTTAAGTCCCATTCTCAAAACTGTGTGGTATTTAATCAGGGCTTTATCTCCAGAAGTACAGCAAATCAGGACATTTGAAGGATCGCCATTCTGGTGAGTGGAGACCTCAGCTAGAAGGGCCGTTCACCTGGGCCTCACAGTCATGAGAAATCTCAATTTCAGGTGATCGACCTTATCTCTACATGAGGTTGTATTACTCTTACAGAACAGCAGGGCCAGGGCTGAAAGATGACAGCGGTCACATCCCTTGATGTTGTATCCATGCTGCCTAAATATTTGAGCACTGGGAATTCAATATCTGCTATATATCTGTTAAGCCGACACATGTCACATCTAGGTTTTGCACTAAAAGCGTTCATTTGTTCAATGTAAATCTTTGAAATGTATCATAAATGGGTCACCCTCTTTTGACATACCTTTAAGCAAGAAGCCTGGCCCCTCTTGGCATCTGTGAGGCACAGGCCTGTCCTCCCACAGGAATATACACATCCCTGATGCTGGACCCGGTACTTGCAGTCCTCCTGAGGATACTGTAGCTGCCTAAACGGCGATTCTCTAGCTGCACATTTATCATCACCTGGGAGCTTTTGAAAAGTACTGATGTTTGGCCTTATTACGGACCAGTTGAATCTGAACTTCTGGGGATGGGCCACAAATATCTCTATTTTTCAAGAGATTTCCAGGTATTTCACTATGTAGGCAACTGTAGACCACTAGGCCCAAAGTTAAAAAATAATAATGGTAACATACTTCGGGATCAGTGGAACAATGGTCAGGGTCTGTGGTCTGTCTTGGAGAGTGGCACCAGGAGAGCTATTCTTGAAGCACAGTTGTCCTGCTTGTGTCAAAGTCTAGCAAACTCCTAATCGTCTGTAAAAGCCCAGCACGTGCATCACCTCTACCGTGCAGCCTTCCTTGACCTATCCAGGCAAATAGTACCATCCTTTCTTCTTTTCCAGGAATCACCCATGGAGATCTGCCACAAATGCAGATACATGACCCCAGACCTGGTGTTTCCAGAGTTTCAGGGCTAAGGCCTGAGATGTTGTGTTTTTAGCAAACTCTTTGGATGATTCTTATGTACAGCCATGCCAAGAAGCATCACTCCTATGCCCATAGTCTGTATATACACTTCTCTTATCACACATTCACTCAATTATAATTATTTACCTTTCAGAGTTCATCTACTAAGCCAGGAGCTCCTTGAAGGCAAGGATGTTATCTTAGTCAATTTTGATTGCCAGAGCCTAGCATAATTTGCTCTCAATAGATATTTTTGCACTAAATGAATGAATATGAGCAAATTTCAAAACTGCCAAATTTTCTTTAATGTCTCATGATTTCTCACAGGGATATATGAATTTAAGAAGATAAAGTTATAAGGATTAAGTTACTTCTTCTTGCCCTTTCTTTTCTACTTAGTGTAAGCCTTCTTCTCATAGTTACATTTATATTTTTGAGTACCTATTTTAGGCCAGGTACTATTAGACACCAACATTTAATAATAATAGCTAATGTTTATTGAAATTTTATCATGTTCCAGATAGTTTTACTAGGCACTTCACATCAATTAACTCATTTAATCCTCACTGCAACCTATGATATAGGTATTAATAGCATCCCTAATTTTACAGATGGAGAAACTGAGGCACAGAGAGGGTAGGTAATGTACTTAAGTCATACACCCTAGGAAGTAATAGAGCCAGTGATGAATGTAAGCAGTCTGGATCTGAAGACAGCCTCTGAGCGTGCTTCCTGCCTCTGAATGATCAATAAAGGTCGGTCCCTGATCTTAAGGAACTCACAGCTTTATGGGAGAGATGAACAGTCTAAAAAAATATTCTAATAACGTGTTAAAGTTTTACAGAGTAAGAGAAAATGGTTATGAGAATACCGTTCAGGAAGTTTCAAATGTTTCCTTTGAAGGTAGTGGGAGAAAAGTATAAATAAAGACCTCATCAAGAAGGTGAATTTGGGTGGAACCATAAAAGGTGATTAGTGGAATCTGGCCAAAGGTGTGGACTCATGAGAATGCATAGTGTATGTGGATAGGCTGAGTGCACTTACGGTGGCTCCAAAGAAGGATATGGTAGATGGTGATATGAGAAAGTGCCGTGGTGGGAGATAAGACAGGAAAGGTGTGCATAGCCATTGACCTCTTACAGAAAGTCTGATCCGAGCTGACTTAAGCACCAAGAGACTGTATTACGTCATTGAACAGTCAGGAGGGCTGGTCTTGGGCATAAGGAACAAAGACTTCATACTGTGTGCTAGGCATCTAGAGTCTTTCTCCTGGGCTTCTGTCTATCGGCTTCATTCTCTGGCTGCAGCTCCAAGGCTCGGTCATCTCATGCTCAAAGCTCTAAGCTCAGCAACTGAGGGAGTCCACTTTTCCAGCAGTTCCAGAAAACCCACAGAAATCAATGTCATTCACCCTGATTGATGAGATTTGAGTCACATGCTGGCCCCTGCCATCCTTGACCCAGCCACCAGAGGGTAGAATGCACAGGCCGGTTTAGCCTTAGGCACACGCTTTGCCTGTGGAAGTCACAAAGAAGTCACAGAGCACATGGGCAGCGAATAGAGAAGAGCTATACCCCAGAGCAGAACTGGGTGTCATGGTCACAAGAAAACGGAGTAAATGCTGGGTGGAAATAAAACAGATGTCCACTAGAGTGGAAGTTCAGATTCTGAGAGGCCTTAAATATTGTCTCTAAACTTACCGAGGCTTTTTTGTATCATATCATGGAGTATTTTTCTCATCCTCAAGCAATGAGCTTTGTTTGGTCACTGACCATGCAGAGAGCTCTGAGTTGTTCTTTGGGGCTCAAACTGAGTTGAAATGCAGGTTTCTGTCTCTCCTTCAGTTGAGAGGATATTCAACACAGAACAAGATGCAGGATCACAAACCATGCTTTGGATTTCTAGAGAAAGCCTCTCAGGCTCCCTCTGCTGAGGGTTTGCCAAAGGTGCCTAAATAGACCTCCCCCACCCACTCACCCAATCCCGAACCTATTGGCAGATGCTTCAGAAGGGAAGTGCCAGAGACGGGAATTGTTTAGATGGAAACAATCCTTCTGTAATGGTCTGGCCTCCTCTGGCGTGAATTGAGCATTTACAGTAGTGAAGCCATGTTTTACTTACGTCATTTCCTTATGACCTCTGGTTAACTTCTCTTTTTGCAATGCAAATCAGACACAGAAAAGGTTTTACAAATTCTACATACAATTCTCCATACAGCCACATTCAGTGACAAATTGCAATTTCTTGGCCTAGCAGTCCTAGTGTGATTTCAGGTAATAAAAATACTCACCACGGGCTTCCCTGGTGGCGCAGTGGTTGAGAGTCCGCCTGCCAATGCAGGGGACACGGGTTCGTGCCCCGGTCCGGGAAGATCCCACGTGCCGCGGAGTGGCTAGGCCCGTGGGCCATGGCCGCTGAGCCTGCGCGTCCGGAGCCTGTGCTCCGCAACGGGAGAGGCCACAACAGTGAGAGGCCCGCGTACCGCAAAAAAAAAAAAAAAAAAATACCACGTACAGTTCTAGCTCACGCCAGTAGACTCATAGTCATCTGAGATGCTGGAACTAAGCAACAGACTTGGGGCTCATAAAAATAACACCATTTATTACACTATCTTTTGAAGGGACATCTTTCAATGGGATACACTAATTTACACCCCAGAACTCAGAAGGGAGGAACTGATTGCCATGAATTCGAGTGTCACTTAGCATGTGAGTTCTTGCTTGTATTCTAACAGACTCCAAGCAAAATAATTCAGAGCCACTGTAAAAAAAAAAAAAAAAAAAAAAAAATTATTCTAAATTGGAGTATAGTTGATTCAGAATGTTGTGTTAGTTTGAGGTGTACAGCAAAGTTATTGTTATACATATACATATATCTATTATTTTTCAGATTCTTTTCCCATATAGGTTATTACAGAATATTGAGTAGAGTTCCCTGTGGTATACAGTAGGTCCTTATTGATTATCTATTTTATATACAGTAGAGCCACTGTATATAAACGAATAAAGAAGAGCCTTGTCTCTGCATCTGGTACCACCTACAAGCTGAATGCTTAAGTTTGCACTGGGGGAGTTGTGGTATACTAGCTACTAGCTAATCGTATACCCTTTTGTGTAAGGCTGTTGCTCAAGTGGCTGCAGTTTAGGAAATGGAACAGGAGGATAAAGAGGGTTAGATGAATTACCTTATAGAATCCACACAACTAATGACTGGATTGGTTCCAAAAAGAAACAATGGATTAGAATCAACAACCCAAATGTAAGAAATCCGACTCAGCCTTCTGGTCAACCCCAGAATTCACTGCACAATCCCAACATTTGTCTTGGATGCTATGCGTTGCCAACAGCTGATGGCCCACTGGGCATGTGGCAGGGGTCCATAGTAATGCCTTGTTATTCAAAAGACCTGACACTGGTATGTGTTACCACCGTGCCTAGCCCTCAGCTCATTGTTGGAGACAGTGGTTCTTCCTCCATACTGTCAGCACTATTCTTTTTCAAATTAGGTTGCCTTGCATGATAATTTTCTGCCTTCAAAAATTAGACTCATGTTTGCATCACATAATACCATGTTATCTGTGATGACAAGGCTGAAAATACCTGCGCTACTGTCCTGTAAACTTTCAGGAAAATAAATTGCTACCTTTATTTCCCATTGGCTCTCCTAGTGGGCACATCCTGGAAACACAGCCCTTAAAAAACAGCAGCAGCAGCTGCTCCAGCAGCACACCTTCAGCTCCTTAGAACTGAAAGCCTCTGGGTTGCAGTGGGGAGCAAGGTAATCAATACATTGGACTTAGATGTACCTCAACAGCTATTATAATTCAGGCCATGAATTCTGGGCTGATTCTGGGGAATTAGCTGCTTTCCAAGATAGAAATCTGTTTGGCAGAAAAGAAATGTTTATTTTGAAATGAAATCCGTTTGGTTAATAATTAACCACCCAGTCTTAGGTTGCTTTCCACAATTCTGTAAATAAAATTTCCTGCATGGCCCTTCCCAGTGATTGATGAAAACTAGATTGACCATCTGAGAAATGGATCCTAAGAATATAGCCAAGTTCCCATTTTCCTGTTGGTAATAGTTGCATCTAATGTTTTCTGGCTATTTCTCCTGCTGAATTAATCAGATGATACAGCATCCAGGGAACATGAAAGTGGGTATTCATCAGGAGTTGGAGAGATTCAACATGGGTCACTAAGGTGCCGTATGTTGGCCTAATTTGAAAAGAAATTTTACAAACCACGGCCGACGTATATTAGAAGTCAGGCTGTCTATCTGGGTAATTGGGTTTTTACAAATCCTAAGTTGCCCGTTACAACATTTCTGTCAGAGAGTTGAAGCAGCAAGTTACACAAGGGCACATGTGGTTAAATGACAGACGCTCATCTAACCACCAATTTGCAGCACCTTTTAAATGAAAGCAAAATATTAGGCTTCTCTGAGAAACTATATCAGACATTTAGGTTTTTTGCTCTTCTCATCCAGATGTCCCCTGTTCTTCCCAATATCGCTTTACCCTTTAAATAATTTTTTTAATGTTGACTACCAAGGGTGGGAGAAGGGGAGGGAAGCAAGGTTGAAAATAACTTTTACTGATAAAATCAGCTTCTTCAGGCTATCAACTTGGAGTAAATTGAGCTCTTTTACTGTCTACACAGCCTTCTTGCTTATGTGAATGTTCTTCTTCTTTTTTTTTTTTTTTGCCTTAAATCACAGGACACAATTCTGCTTTCTCAGGAGATGCATTGAGTTTCAATCAAACTATATAAAAACCCAACTAAAATCTAGTACAGGTCAATTGCTGTAATAGTGTGGAAAGGCTAAGAATGCTGCTTTATTTAATCTTACGATTTCTTTAAACCTTTCAAATAGTTCAGAGTTACTCTGGGTTGCATAATTTAATAATGAAAAGAAAATAAGATTGTGACATCTACCTTTTCTCTCTCTCTCTCCCTTTCTTCCTCTCTCTCTCTCTTTCTCTCTTTTTCTTTGCTCTGATCTACAGCTTGAAACCTCTTTTCAATCCCTTCCCTTCAATTAATGAAATAGTTTCCCACCCCACTCCCACTTCCATCCTGCCTGGAGACACCATTGCCATGGTTACCTGGATACCTCTTCTCAAAGATTATATGTAGTAGCGATTCAACAATTTAAATGTTTCAATGTGTTGCACTTAGGAACAGTAATAAGACCATTAGGAAACTACTTGTAGTGAGAGTACCATTGATGTTAGAGTCTGAGATTAAAACTTCAATTCGTATTCATTTACTCATTTAAAGACATAAGGAAGAGGAGGCTGAACTCGGCAGCTAAATAGCAAGTCACTGACATGAAATGCCATCCACCTGAGGTGAGGCATTGGGGCTGCCTCTCCTTGAACACATGCTGACGAAGCCAAAAGAATAGATGGAATCACCCACCAACCCAATGCAAAGTTAACAGTAAAAGGCTAGTGTGAAGAATTATGTATTTTGAGAGCAAGTCTTCTTCAATAGTGAATCCATGTGAGGGTCCAGAGAAAGAGAAGCCCAGAGATGTTGTCTTCATTTTATCCGAAAATACTGTTTTGATAAGCTTGATTTGGGACCTCTCATGTGGGTGCCTAAGGATGTTCTCTGGGGAAAAATATACATCCCCCTGGCTTTAGCTTTTTTCCATTAAAAATTTACAATGCCTCTCTGAGCCAGGGGTCTGAACCCCAAGCCTATTATAAAGAGTTTGGGACATGATTTGGAAGTAATTTGAACTAGTGATAATTAAAGAGACCCAAGTTGGCCAATATTGCAATTTAAAGAGAGCAAATTAGAATGAATTAAAGATTAACCCTATAATTTTATTTTTTAACAACATTATTGGAGTATAATTGCTTTACAATGGTGTGTTTCTGCTTTATAACAAAGTGTATCAGCTATACATATACATATATCCCCATATCTCCTCCCTCTTGCGTCTCCCTCCCACCCTCCCTCTCCCACCCCTCTAGGTGGTCACAAAGCACCAAGCTGATCTCCCTGTACTATGCAGCTGCTTCCCACTAGCTATCTATTTTACATTTGGTAGTGTATGTATGTCCATGCCACTCTCTCACTTCATCCCAGCTTACCCTTCCCCCTCCCCCTCCCCATGTCCTCAAGTCCATTCTCTACATTTGCGTCTTTATTCCTGTCCTGCCCCTAGATTCTTCAGAACCTTTTTTTTTAAAGATTCCATATATATGTGTTAATATACGGTATTTATTTTTCTCTTTCTGACTTCACTCCGTATGACAGACTCTAGGTCCATCCACCTCACTACAAATAACTCAATTTCATTTCTTTTTATGGCTGAGTAATATTCCATTGTATATATGTGCCACATCTTCTTTATCGATTCATCTGTCAGTGGACACTTGGGTTGCTTCCATGTCCTGGCGATTGTAAATAGTGCTGCAATGAACATTGTGGTACATGACTCTTTTTGAATTATGGTTTTCTCAGGGTATATGCCCAGCAGTGGGATTGCTGGGTTGTATGGTAGTTCTATTTTTAGTTTTTTAAGGAACCTCCATACTGTTCTCCATAGTGGCTGTATCAATTTACATTCCCACCAACAGTGCAAGAGGGTTCCCTTTTCTCCACACCCTCTCCAGCATTTATTGTTTGTAGATTTCTTGGTGATGGCCATTCTGACTGGTGTGAGGTGATACCTCATTGTAGTTTTGATTTGCATTTCTCTATGATTAGTGATGTTGAGCATTCTTTCATGTGTTTGTTGGCAATCTGTATATCTACTTTGGAGAAATGTCTATTTAGGTCTTCTGCCCTTTTTTGGATTGGGTTGTTTGTTTTTTTTGATATTGAGCTGCTTGTAAATTCTGGAGATTAATCCTTTGTCAGTTCCTTCATTTGCAAATATTTTCTCCCATTCTGAGGGTTGTCTTTTGGTATTGTTTATGGTTTCCTTTGCTGTGCAAAAGCTTTTAAGTTTCATTAGGTCCAATTTGTTTATTTTTGTTTTTATTTCCATTTCTGTAGGCAGTGTGTCAAAAAGGATCTTGCTGTGATTCATGTCATAGTGTGTTCTGCCTAAGTTTTCCTCTGAGAGTTTTATAGTATCTGGCCTTACATTTAGGTCTTTAATCCATTTTGAGTTTATTTTTGTGTATAGTTTTAGGGAGTGTTCTAATTTCATTCTTTTACATGTAGCTGTCCAGTTTTCTCAGCATCACTTATTGAAGAGGCTGTCTTTTCTCCACTGTATATTTTTGCCTCCTTTATCAAAGATAAGGTGACCATATGTGCGTGGGTTTATCTCTGGGCTTTCCAGCCTGTTCCATTGATCTATATTTCTGTTTTTGTGCCAGTACCATACTGTCTTGATTATTGTAGCTTTGTAGTATAGTCTGAAGTCAGGGAGCCTGATTCCTCCAGCTCTATTTTTCTTTCTTAAGATTGCTTTTCCTATTCGGGGTCTTTTGTGTTTCCATACAAATTGTGAAATTTTTTGTTCTAGTTCTGTGAAAAATGCCATTGGTAGTTTGATAGGGATTGCATTGAATCTGTAGATTGCTTTAGGTAGTAGAGTCATTTTCACAGTGTTGATTCTTCCAATCCAAGAACATGGTATATCTCTCCATCTGTTTGTATCATCTTTCATTTCTTTCATCAGTGTCTTATAGTTTTCTGCATACAGATCTTTTGTCTCCTTAGTTAGGTTTATTCCTAGGTATTTTATTCTTTTTGTTGCAATGGTAAATGGGAGTGTTTCCTTTATTTCTCTTTCAGATTTTCATTATTAGTGTATAGGAATGTAAGAGATTTCTGTGCATTAATTTTGTATCCTACTACTTTACCAGATTCATTGATTAGCTCTAGTAGTTTTCTGGTAGAATGTTTAGGATTCTTTATAACCCTATACGTTTATATATGTCACAATTTCCTGGACTCTTTTGGGTGGGAGAGAAAGGGGTTTAGTTATAGCAAGAATACTGAGAAATTCAATTATCTATGAATATTGAAGCTAAAAATACTGTTTATTACTGTGTGCTCAATATTATGTCCCTGATTGATCTTTGACAATGCATTTTTTCTGTGAATTAGTATAAGTCTTTTATTAAATAAGCCTGATTCCTTGGGAAGGGGAACAGGAAGCACACTGTATTTCCCCATTCACATTCCCCAAAATACAAATTTTTAGAGTGAATTAAAAATCCAAACAAAGAAATGAAACTCAACTCTATTGGAATTTCTGCTTTGCAACTTACTACAGACACACACACACACACACACACACACACACACACACACAAAATCTGAATGGTCAAAGGTTTAAATATTAAAATATCAAATTACAAAAACACTAGAGAAAAGTGTGGATTCATATTTGTTACCTGAGAATAAAGAAGAACTGTGGTTTAGAATTCCATAAAAGAGAACATATTTATAAATATTCATAATTATAAAGTTTAAACTTTTTTATCTCAATGCTTGTAATCAACAGGGCAAAGCAGGTGGGAGAAATTAGAACTCTCATGCATTATTGGTGAAAGTAAAAGTTGGTATATCCTTTCTGGAGGATAATTTGGTAATATGAATAAAATATATATTTTCATTCTATGCAGACATTTTATTTATAGGCATTTATCCTAAAGAGGTAATTGTACAAGTGGAACGAGAGAGAGAGAGAGAGAAAGAAGGTATATCATAGCATCTTTTATTATAATTTGAGTGAAACTGCAGACATCTTTAACTGCCACTGTCCTTCAACTTGAATTATTTCTGATGGTAAAGAAAGAAACCACTTAGGCGGGGGATTGGCTCAAGATAGACTTATTTCTGATGGTAAAGAAATAAACCATCTGAGAAGGATTGATCAAGATAGCAGAGTGGGAGGATGTGGACCTCACGTCCCCCCACAAACACATCAAAAATACATCCACATGTGGAATAATTCTCATTGAAAGCTAACTGGAAACTGGCAGAAAGACTCCTGGGTACCCAAGGCTGTAAGAAAGGTCCACACAGAATCAGGTAGGAAGGGAAGAGAAGCAATCAGGTCAGGACCTGTGCCCCTGGGAGGCGACTCAGAGGAAAAGGGAGATTACATGAGTGGACACCCACTCTGGGGAGTGAGCACTTTGGGCCACATACTGGGCGCCCCAGTCCTGGGGTCCAAAGAGGGAAAGTGAGCTCCCTTGGCTAGTTGGAGGACCACTGGGACTAACAGGAGAGCTGTGGGAAGCCTGGACTCCACTTGTGAGGATTGTGCAAGTGCTGGCTTACTCCAGAGGCAGGGCAGAGAGGGCGAATTGAGGACTGCTCCAGTGGCCGCCCGGTTTCCTGGGACTACCCCAGTATGTGCCCCAGCCTGAGCTGAGCAAATTCTCCAGCCCCGTTTATGTCACTTTGCAGCTCTGCACCAGAGCTAGGGCAGTCACAACGCAGGAGAGAGCTCAGCCATGGGCTGCAGAAATGACTCAGACCTGGGGGTGCATCTGAGTGCAGCAGGGTGGCCATTATTGGCTATTAAACAGGCAGCACATCAGCGGGGGTCCCACTCTCTAACATCAGCTGGACCACCACAACCCAGTACATGCTGAGAGACCATGTATGCCCTACCTTCCCTGTTGCGTGGCTTCACAACAGGGCAGGGGCAGCAGAGGCTGTGGGAAGTAATTGGCCATGAGGGACAAAGGAGACTCAGATGCAGTGGGAGCTGCCATAGATGGTCCTAGCATCAGAGGCAGCCCGGACCTCTGTCCATAGCTGGCCCACTGCAGCCCATCCCTGTCATGAGCTGAGAGCCTGCAGAGGTCCGTCTTGCTCCAGCACTGCACCCCTCTGGGGCAAGGGTGCTGGTGTTAGCAGAGGAGAGAGCACACACTTAAAGGGAACAGAGCCAGCTCAGACCCAGCCCTTGAAGCTTCTGCTCCATCAGCTTGGGATCTGCTACCCACCGCCCCCCAAGAGGACATTGATGGCCACTGAGCAGAGGGGGAAGCCCTGTCTCATACCTGGCCTAGCCTGGGGATCCAGCCCCAGCCCCTCCATCTCCAACCCCGCCTGCTACCAAGGTTACTTGTTTCCTGGTTGTTTTTATGGTTTTTCTCTGTTCTTTTCTCCTTCTTTTAGTTTCTTCCCTTGTGGTTTGATGATTTCTATAGTAGTATGCTTGTATTCCTTTCCTTCTGGTTTAGGGAAAATTCCATTTACTCTATAGATGTAGTAAGAAGATACATCATTTCGTCACATCACACATGGAATAGCAAACCCCACTATTAATAGTTCTACATCCTATATACTGATTTGGAATTGAATTCGTGGTACTTAGAAAATGGCCACTTCTTAGATGTTAAACAAATGATACAAAATACTGAAGTGGTTCTGAACACATCCCAGGTAACAGAAGCATTATTTTCCAAAGCCCCCCAAAGTCTCCTTCTTCTATGAACCAGGATAAACATCATGAAACATCCAGAGATCTCTTTCCCTGATGGACTACTTTAAAGAATTACAGCCTTGCTTATCACAATTTTCATTTTCTCCTCAACCACATTAAATATGACTGTAACAATGAGCTGAAGGGAAAACTAGGTCCCAAGTGTTCTGGCATATTTTCAGTATCAAAGGTCAGCCACATAGCAGTGAGCCAGAATGCACTGTGTACAGACATATGGCATTTGTTTGGGAGAGGAGGGTGGGAGGATGAGTGTCCTGTTTTCCAGCTGCCTTCGAAAGTCAGCCTGGATTTCTGAAAATTCTTACTGCATCTATGTAGCCTCCTAATCATTTTTCTTTCTAAGTGTTCTTTGATAAACTTAAAAACCAAGAAGACACAACTCTAGGAAACCCATACCTTTTGACTGTGCTGGGTCTCTGGCAAAATAAAATTGAGGGTTTAATTGTATCAGGAGTGGATAAATGCACCAGTTCAGGACTCAAGTCTAAACACAAAAGCAAAGGAACCAATATACAAGATATAATTCTATGGCAAGGTTACAGCTTATGGAAATATGACACTGAAATCATTAGAGTGACTGTGCTCTAATGATATTTTAATAAAACTATACCTATTGGTATGCTCTTATGTTAGAGAACTCAGCTGATCACAGCCAATTCTATGTGCATAAAGACATATATTGTGTACCTCGTGTGATTTGGAAAGTAGTGGAAAGACCAAGTATTAGTCAAGAACTTGGGCAAGTTTCAAAGTATAGAAACGCAACTCCCAATAAGCTTATCCTAAAAAACAGGAAAGGGGTTGTATTGGGAAATTAATGGGGTAGAGGTGGCATCCTGTCTCTAAGGACTCATCATTAAATGTGCCTGTCCATCGCTATGCTTCCTTTTAGCTCTGGTTCTCCTTGGGAAGTGGCCTTGTTTTCCCTCCTCCTAATGGGCTTCTCCCACATGGCCAGAACAAGTAGGATTTAGCTCCAGACTTGCGTTCCCATGGCTTAAAACCCAAAGTGAAAATAAAGAGAAAAATTCTCCTTTCTCAGTATCGTTACATAATTCCAGAGAAGTTCTCTGATTGTTGGGCTTGGATAAGGATCCCATCCATACCTGAGTCCATTATCCTGGCCAGGTAGATGGGGTGCTCTGATTAGCCAGGCCTAGATCTGCAGCCAGGAGGACAAGGTACTGAGATTGGCAAGACTATTAAAACAATGTGGGGTGGAAAGGTTAAGTTTCTCCAAAGAAGTGAGGGTGCTGTTATCCAGAAGAAGAATAAAACTGTGCAAGAAAGACAAATAGTAAACACCTACTAGAATACCCAAACATTACTCCAACACTATCCTCTCTCCCCTTGACCTACGCTTCCATGTTACTTGAAATCTTGTTTTATTATTTTGTCCAACAGTATAGAGAAGAAAGATAGATGATTGATAGATTACAAATGGAGTAAAACTTGCAGAGCTGCCAAGTGAAATGACAAACCCAAGTCTATAAACAAGTAAATAAAAATTGATTGCATAATGAAATTTTATATGAACTAAGGAAGAGTTAGATATATATGTTTGAAAGTGTAAAGAACAGCTTATCTTTAAAGCAAGCTATAAAGAAATATAAAGCTATATTGAAACAATATATCAAAAGGCAACTCATGAGGATGGGGAGAAAATGTACAAGTAGAATGCATAGTTACAGGCGTTGCCTTTTCAAGCAGAAATTTTATGATTGGCCGTTTAAAAAAAGTGTCTCCTGTGAACTCTGGGAAGACCAGGTCACTACAGATATACAGTCTAATCCTGAAAGTGGGGTCTAGTTCATCAAGGCTTTATCCATCAAGAAATGACCTCATCTATGAAGAATTATAGGTGACTTGCAAAAAACTGTGAGTTTGTAGCAGGTGTGGTGCTTAGAGACAGATCCAGAGGATTTTGCGTTTTGGCCAAACCGAGGGCTAACCTTGACTTCTGATTACCACCCTCCCTCCCATGTGTAGGACCGGATACTTGCCTTGTTTGAACTCAGGGTCCCACACTTTCCCTCAGACTAAAATGACATCGCAGAGTTGGAGTTCCCAGACTCTTTGCATAGTTGTGGTCTGCAGTAGCTATTTTCTCACTTTAGGTATCAGCTTTTGAGGGAAAACCCCAGGTGAGGAAGTTGTATTGCTGATTGGGAAACTGAACAGCCTTTCCCACACCTCTTAACCAGGGCTTCAGTTGGAATCAGCCCAGCCAGGCTCGTTTAGGAAATGAGAAAGATTCAGGAGCCTACTCAATAGAAAATGAAGTTTCTAAGTCAAGGTGGTTAATGTTCCATTATCCACATCCATGTATCTACTTAAAAGTTTATGGCTGACTAGTGTTTGGTTTTCCAGTTTTTGAGATATTAGAACATAGAGAAAAGGAAAAGATCAGCTAAACTCTCTTCATCCAGACAACCCCTGTAAACATTTTGATGTGTCATTCAAGACTTTATTTCTATGTAAATATGAAGTGTAAATGTATTTTTTCATAGCATAGTAATTTCGTTTTATAACAAATATCTTATTACCTGATTTTTAAAACTTAATGTATTATAAAATGTTTTACCATTTAAATAAATATTTCTCTATCATTTTAATCTATTATATAATTCTAACATCATATATTTGTGTGTATTTAAATAGTGAAGATTTTAGGTTTACCATTTAAGTAAATATTTCTCTTTTTTAATCTATTATATAGCTCTAATATATATATATGTATATATACATATATATATATAAAATGAAGACTTTGGGTTATTTCTTCTTTATTTTTGTGACTATAAGTAATTCTTTGATGACATCCTTATATACTGTTATATTTATTTCCTTAGGTTCAATTCCTAGAGGTACAATTGCTGAGTCAAAGTGTTTCCAGAACACTTTGGATTGTTAGAGAAATTGCCACCCAGAAAGGCATAAAAGTTTCATTAATTTTTAGAATTTCTAACTATTTGAGGTGGGTAGGGGGAGTATCATCACCATAGATCATCTCTTTAAAGACACGCATTTTCTTCATACTTAACCGTATCTGAAATCAGATTGCATCTTGCAATAGATAGTGTCTCAACACTGTGTCACAGTTTAATTTGCAGTGTTTCTTTTTCTTAGTAACACATCAAGTAACAGCATGCCTTCTCATCAGTGGCATCTTAGATTCAGTGAAATACAGTGTTCAATCTAAGCAATTTTAAGTTTTGACCCAGCTTTCCTGGCCACCCACCAAGCTCCTGGGGCCAGTTGCCCTTGCTAACTACTTACAGTGTACTCAAAGTATGTAAATTCAATTCACCTTTTATTCAAGTCGCTGTGCGTATGGCTCAGGGAATACAAAGACGAACGTGACAGTGCCAAGAAAAACTTAATTAGGAAGGTCACTGCATAAAAACCATGTAATAAATCTTACCTCAAAACCTTTGTGGAATGAGGCAGGATATAAATAAATAAAAACATTATACAGAAGCCAAAGAGGCATGAATTTTAGAGCATCTCTCCCACGTGTTGCCTTTATAGATGCAGATAATCAAGAGCTCTTCTGAGCATTTCCTTGAAATCATCCTCTTCCTGAAGATGGAGATGCTGTGCAGTCTCACTCAGAGGGTATCTCCTTTCTTCACGCTGTTCACCTGGCCAACTCCTGCTCAGCCCTCAAAACTCTGAGCAGAGGCCACCTCCCTTGGGAAGTTACTCTGGCTCCATCTCTCTCTTCCTCTCTCCCTGCTTTCTGTCAGTATTGCTTCCACAGTGCTTAATACATTCAACACCACACGTCATAGCAACCTACTTAGATGTCTTAAGGAATGGGGGAGGGGTGTAGCCTAGCATTCAAAAGCAGGACTCTTATTATTATTTTTTTAAATATTTGTTTATTTGGTTGTGCTGGGCAGGCTCCTTAGTTGTGGCTCAAGGGCTCCTTAGTTGCAGCATGTCGGCTCCTTAGTTGTGGCATGCATGTGGGCTCCTTAGTTGTGGCATGCATGTGGATCTAGTTCCCTGACCAGGGCTCAAATCGGTGCCCCCTGCTTTGGGAGCACGGAGTCTTAACCCCTGTGCCACCAGGGAAGTCCCCAAAAAGCAGGACTCCTGAGGTAAGATGGCCTCAGCTCAATTCCAGGTCTGCCATGTATTACCTAGCTATCCTTGGGCAAGTTACTAGGAAGCGCTCTTAAATCTCGATTGTCTTCCCTGCAAATTGAAGTCAATATTGCCTGGTTCAAAGGGTTGTTTAGAGGATCAACTCTAATAAAACATACGAAGCCCCTGGTGCAGGCGCTTGCCGTTGGAAAACACTGAAAACAGCATTAACTTACTGGCCATCCGTCTCCCTTGGCCAACCAATGACCTTTAGAAGAGCAAGAAGTATGTCCTTTATCTCCATGGTCCCAGTTACCTGGCGTGGATTAAATTCTCAGTACCAGTGGTTTACAGTGCTCCTATAGAAACACCAAGCGCACAATGCCTAAAAGAAATGAGACAATAGCCTTTCCCTTTGGGCTCAGCAGAGCTTTTTTGCTCTGTGAGTGCCTTCCTACTATCTATCAGTCTATTGAGAGAGGTTTTGTTTGTTTGAGACTAGTGATGTGAAAAGCAATGGAAAGGGCTATAAGAATCTCAATAGACCCATCTTTCTTTTAGAAATCATTCATAATAGTAACTGTCTGGGTTGTCTTATTTTTTCCCTACTTACCAGGAGTCTTAAGGTGATAACGAAAGGTAACTACTTCATGTACTAGGAACGCTTGCATGTGGTCATTAGTTTATTACATTTACTTCCTGTGTCCACTCAGCAGGGGATGTGATGGCAACTTGAGGATCTTACTAAGCAGCATGAATGACCAGGGCAATGAGTGTGATAGTAGATGGACACAATGCCTACAACAATATTCTATCAAGTGACTTCACTCCTTATATTGGGAAATCGTTGCTCTCTTGGAACTCAAGACCAACCTCTTATAAAGAATTAGTAACTGAGCCATATCAGGAAGTCACCCCACTCCAAAATGTCCATGCGTTCAGCCTTGCTGATGCCTAAATTGATGACAATAGCGCTTACTTTCTCTGAGATATTATTCCTTGTAGGAATGCCACTGTATCTGAGCATCATAAAACAAACAGCTATAGCTCCCATTTATTGACTACTCCGATCTGTCAGGTAGAGACATGTTCCATCACTTAATTTTCCAAGCAATCCTATGAAGTATGTATATGCCTATTATATGGATAAGGAAAATGAGGCTTAGAAGGGAAGTAACTTGTCCAAGTTGCTGGGAAGGATCAGAACCGTGAATCCAGCCCAAGTCTATCTGATTCTAAGCCTGTGCAGACCTCAGAAGTCAGGGCTCAAATCCTCATGGCTCTAAGATTTGCTCACACCTCCAGCCAGGTTTTCTACCACCTTCTTCCAAACTTCACACCTAATACATACCAAACTTCTTTTAGTTCCTCCAACATAACATTAGAACACTTTTTTCCCCTCTTCTCCCTCCCCCTTCGCTTTCAATCCTTCTTCACCTGGCTCACACTTTCAAACCTCAGCTGAAATGCCACTTCCTCAGAGAAATTATTTCCTGACAGTTCAACCCCATCCCCAAATATTGTTCGGTTGACCACTAAGTGCTCCCAAAGCTTGGAGGCCCTTGCCATGTTAGTGTGGATCATAAGGCATAGTTATGGCTGGTGTAATTGTCCGCGTCCTTCATTAGACTGTAAGTAGCACAAGAACTGGGTGTAAGTCTGTCTGGTTTCCTGATGTATCTTCAGTGCCTGGCATCTGGTAGAAGTTCAGTACATAACAGTGGAATAAAAGCATAGGGCTTCCCTGGTGGCACAGTGGTTGAGAGTCCGCCTGCCGTTGCAGGAGACATGGGTTCGTGCCCCGGTCTGGGAAGATCCCACATGCCACAGAGTGGCTGGGCCTGTGAGCCATGGCCTCTAAGCCTGCGTGTCTGGAGCCTGTGCTCCGCAACGGGAGAGGCCACAACAGTGAGAGGCCCGCGTACTGCAAAAAAAAAAAAAAAGAATAAAGGCATAAATGAATCAATGGTAACTGGTGGAGTAGAAGTGCGTTGCAATAGGGAAGTGATGACTTCCCATCTACACCAAAGGCAAGTCCTGCCTTTTCCAGCATTCTGTATTCAGACCAGCCCTGCCTGTTTACGGACATTACCAATTAGCAATCTGGTTCACCTTAACAACAACTCTGACTCTTAAAACAAATGTTTGTTCTCTTCTCCAATTTCTCTTTCAGCTTTGATGAAATAAGATCCAAGTTTCAAATATTTGGTTTTAAAATTTGAGCTACAGCAAAACCTAGAAAAGTTGTAGGTACAAACATTCTTGAGGCCCTAAATCACCCCCCTGGTCACCCCCCCACACACGTACCCCCTTTTGTTTCCCTCACTTGTGAAAGATTACCTCTTCTAATTCCTCATAGGTTCTGTTTGTCACAATAAGCCACATGCTCCTGGTTTACATGTGTTTCATTTGTATTTGGACGCTTGGAAATCTGCCTGAAGTAGACATTTCAGAACAAAACAAAGCAATCACTAATACCATCACTAGTATTGTTGATAACAGGGTTTTTTTTTCTTTCATTTTTCCCCAAGAATCAGGCACCATAGCCAAAATGCTTATCTGATAGAGAATGAAAAAAAAAAAAAAAAACCTTAAATAATCATAGAAAGCCTTTTGATTTTTTAGCAGAAATAATTAAGGTAAGGTTTGACCTGCTCACTAATCAGAGGATTGGGTTCCCAGAACAGAGTCTTTGTGCTATTCTACTTAACCAAAGAGCAACTTGGGCATTTATCCAGAGAACTCCTCAAGGATCTAATATGTTAATTGAAAAAAAAAAAACTTAGGAAATAACTTGAGAAGCAAACAATTCATCCAACTGGAAACACATGAGATTATTTTCCAATCCCTTTTACTTGAAATCTAAGATGCTGAAGGATATTCTTCTTAAAGCAGAATTTTTCAAAGAACAAACGGAATTAGTTACAATTCCAAGGTAGGATACAATTAGCTTTAATTAAAACAGCATACAATATAATTCCCACATGGACATTTTAACATGCTTAATGCTGTTACAGGTAAAGAAACACCATCCTAGGCTGTCCTTCCGGATACTCAAGGCCTTTGTCATACCTCCACAGCGGTAATATCTCTGATTAATTTAGCTTTCTCTACCTGGCCCCCCTCCTCAAGCGGTTCTCTTGATGCACTTCAGCAGGAGGTATATCTTGGCGTGTACTGGGTGGTTAGTTTTCCTTTTCTCACTGCTCTGTGACCTTTATCATGATCATGAATGTGGTGCTCATGAAGAAGATCTCAGCTGAGAGTAAAGGATGTAGCCACCTGGACCTCTAGACTCTTCAGTCTCTTCCTAGGATCTATTGTCCAAAGATTCGATGTCTTAGGTAATTCACCTGATCCCTTAATACCAGGGTAGAACATGGAGGGACACGCTCATCACTTGATAAGTTCTGAAACACAAAAGGATTTGAATTCGAGAATCCTGAGATGACTGTGAAATAACATAAGAAAAACAGAAATGGAGTAACATAGTGTGACTAGTTCCTGAATGAGTGGATTGGGGCAGTCTAAACAACGGAGTACAGACATATGAAGGAAAGTCCAAAGACAGACGTACAAAGGCACATCCAAAGAGTTTGGAACTCTCCTGATGCCTTGGGGAAAATGGCAGGAAATAGACTGGATTGTTGCTAATGACCTGCTGGAGGTTGAAGAAAAGAGTTTAGATTAATCCATTCACACCCACATGGAAAACAAACAAAACTCACACACATGTGTGCACACCCATGTACAAGAGCATACACACAGGTGTGCACACGTACGCGCAAGTTCTCTTCTAGATGATAGTCTACACTGATGATTTGAGGAAGAAACTTCTTTATTAGTCATTAAGATAATTAAGACCTGTTTCTCATTTGTAGTCAACTTTCAATTACTCATGATAAAACAAGCTAAGATGGGAAGAACGAAAACCTATAGAGAATTCTCAAACCTCACTTTGGACAATTTCAATCCTTTCTACCAGCCACCCAGGCTTTTCCCGAACCTGCTAATGAGGAGCTAAAAGTGGCCTGAACTTTCTCCCCTAAGCCTACCCCCTGCTAGAGCTGCTAAGAATAATGAGATGCCTCAAAAGCCAAGAACTTGAGAAAGAAGGAAAATGACATCTGGGTAAATCCCTCTAAGACCAACAACCCCCTGAATCTTTGAATTGGTACCATAAGGTACCCTTGACTGGGCTGAGATCAGTCAAGAAAATGCTGCTTACTTAGAAAGGAGAGATGATTGAAAGTATTTCTGAACATTTCCAAAGAGGCCTGTTATAAGCAGGCATTCTTGTTAAGAAATTTTGCCTGAAGCTGTAAGATCAGCCATCCTCTTACTTCACTTTCCCGTTGCGGAGCAGAAGAAAAATAAACAGGTTGGTTCTGCATTCAGAAACATGAAGATGTGGGACAAAAGCATGCCCACATAAAACAATGTCATCACATTGTCACTTGCCCGTGTTACTATTGCACAAGGATCTAGTTTGAGTTACAGAGATATCACTTCCTCCTCCTTTCAACTATTATTATGGAGAAAAGCACTAAAAATAATTATCCTTGGCAAATAGAAGGGACAGAATTCTCGGGCTAGTTTGACAAGGTCAGATGAACACCCGTGACTGTTTATACTCACTGGGCATGTACAGAGGGTCTTATGTCTGGAAAAGGACTTCATTGTGGTGTGGTGAGTAATTGAGTTTTTACAAGTTAAAAGTATTAGCACGTGGTGTTTGCTGAGCATTTTCCTGGATGTTTTGTTAGACCCAGGAGATGTGTCTCCATCCTCCAAAAAGGAGGTGGAGAAAGAATACACAGAAGAGAATTCTTAGACTCATGTGTCAAATGAGAGAAGTGAGTTTGACAAGATGAGAGCTTTAACAAGAATGAGAGCATTAGGGGTCAGGGGAAAACACAGCACCATAAAGACCCAGGGATGTACCTTTTCTTCTGAGTTTTTAATTTCTTTTCTTTTATCCTCTGAGTTGATTACTCATAGCCAACTTAATCCCACTGCCCTGTTTTATGGGTAGTGGAGAGCAATGGTCACCACTCCTACCTGGAGACCTATTCAAAATTGGCTGGTCAATTCCCCCTGAATCCCAGGAGTGATAATTGCATGTCCTCTCCAGACCACTGGGTCATTGTTAGAATCCTGCTAGAATCACTTTTCTTCCCCTCCTCCCCCCAGAAAGGATTATAAATTGAGAGGTCCTCCCCCAAATAAAGGCCCAGAGGTGTTGGTCCAATTTAAAGCAGTAGAGGCACTATATCTCTCCTATATTTCGCATGACCAGCCACGTGGACTTTTCATCTAATTCTGACCAAGCCAAACTCACTTCTGCTTTTACACCTCTGTCCTTGTTATTCCCTCTACTGTGATGCTGTGTTGATGAAAGATGGTGACTTGGCTGGGTCCTCACTGTTCAGCTCTCAGTGCAAGTGTCCCCTCTTCTGAAAAGGCTTCTGGAGTATCCAGTCTAAAGCAGCCCTGCATTCCTCTTTATCACATTACCCTGATTTACTTTCTCCATACTCTATCACTATTAGAAAATGTTCATTTATTAGTTTACATGTTTCTAGTCTGTCTCTTACCTCTAGAACATCAGCTCCATGAGGCCAGGGGCCTAATTCTGCTTTTGTATCTCCAGCATCTAGGATAATACCTGGCAGATCACAGGCATTCAAATGGTTGTTTAGTTTAAAAAATTGTGAGAGTGCTTATTATACTAGATGCTACTATATGATCTTATTTCATCCTCACCCAAGACTGTGCTGTAGCTACCATCTCCATTTTACAGATAAAAGAACTAAGGCTTAGAGACGCAAATAATTCTTATAAATGGCAAAGCCAAACTACAAACCCAGGTATCTATCTCTAGAGCCCACACTCACAATTGCTACTCATTTTACTTATACGTGGTCATATAGAAACCTTTTCTTGAAGTTTGAGATTGTGTCCAAAAAAGTTAAGGCTTCCAGTTTCCAGTTTCACAGTAAGGAGCTTGGAAGTTGCCACTCCACCATAACAATAAGTGCAGAACTGAACAGACTGAAAAATCAGCAACTCTTCTTAGATCTATAAGCGAGGGGAGGGCACAGGGCAAACTGCTGCCCCTAAGATTGGAGAGACAGATGAATACAGGGAATCCTGGCTTCCCGGAAACTGCTTTGAGAACCAGTTGCAGGGTAGGAACATCTGAACTTTAATTGATGAATTACTGGAGGCTCAGTGTGGATAACTCTGAGAGTTAAAAACTCCAAGGGAATCCTGTCACAAGGGGACCCACAGTTTTGTGAAATTTACCTCAAGGAGGTCAAGTAAGTTCTCACAGTAAATTTCAGAAAGAAATCCCCTGTACTTCCAGCAGGAGAATGGAAAAAGGAACCGTTTTGAAATATGCCAGAACACTCTATTCTTCTTAACAAGGCCTGCCTTCACAAGGAACTAGTTAACCACAGCCTAATGTACTGGGATTTTACCAGAACCTAACTGACCTAGAGGAAGGGAAATACCCAATTCCAGTCCGCTGTAGCCATCCTGTCCTACTGAAGGGGAAAGAAAACAACTGGGAAACGCATAGGAAGTTCACAGTCCAGAGGTGTAGGCTGATTAAAAGACAGATACCTAATCATAGGTCATCTTTCCATTACACTACTAAAGGCCTATTTCTAGCAGTTCCTTTTACCCAGTACATTATGCCCAGCTACCAAGATAAAATTGCAAGATGTAATAAAAGGCAAAAAGCACAATTTGAAGAGACAGAGCAAGCATCAGAACCAGATATGGCAAAGATGTTGAAATGATCAGACTGGGAATTTAGTACAACTATGATTAATATGCTAAGAGTGATAATGGATAAAGTAGACAGCATACAAGAACAGATGGGCAGGGATAGGGAGGGTGGGAGGGAGACGCAAGAGGGAGGGGATATGGGGATGTATGTATATGTATAGCTGATTCATTTTGTTCTAAAGCAGAAACTAACACACCATTCTAAAGCAATTTTACTCCAATAAAGATGTTAAAAAAAAAAAGAACAGATGGGCATTGTAAGCAGTGAGATGGAAATCTTAAGAAAGAACCAAAGAGAAATGCACTATTAAACATAAAAAACACTATTAACAGATATAAAGAATGTTTTTAATGGGCTTCTTAGAAGACTGGATACAGCTGAGGAAAGATCTCTGTGCTAAAGGACATATTAACAGAATCTTTGAAAACTGAAAAGTGACGAAGACAAAGACTGAAAAAAACAGAAGAGAATATTCAAGGACCATGGGACAACTACAAAAAGTATAACATATGCATAATGGCAACACCAAAAGAAGAAGAAAGAGACAAAACAACAGAAGAAATATTTGAAACAATAATGACTAAGAATTTCCCCCAATTAATGTCAGACACCAAACCACAGATCCAGGAAGCCAAAAGAATAACAAGGAGGATAAATGACAAAAACCCTACACCTAGGCATATCATTTTCACAGTATAGAAAATCAAAGATAAAGAAAGTCATCCTGAAAGAAGCCAGAGAGAAATAAAGTTAAGCCCATTTTTTGCCTGCAGGATTTCTCAGAACCTTTAAAATGCTAATGTATCCCAGGACTTGCCAAGATGAGGATATAATATCCCATTTAATTTTTTTTTAACTAATGACTCCTCTTTTTCATGAAGTTTCTCTTGACATTTCTTTGAACTGTTTTACCTCTGAAGTTTTTTGGGGAACTGTTCTCACATTCTGTCCTTGTCTTCAAAAACACCTACCTATATCAGAACCATAGATCCACCACTGATTCATTCATTCAGCACATGTTTTTTGAATACCTATTATGTACCAGCCACTTATCTAGAAACTATGAGATAATATATCAGTGAACAAAACAAAAATTCCTGCCCTTTTTGAGTTACATTCTAGAGAGGGAGAGAGACAGATAATAAACCATAAAGATAATAAGTAAATTCTATCATACACTAGAAGGTGATATTCTGTGGAAAGAAAAGAATATAGAAAAAGGTGAGAGGGATGTGGAAGAAGGACAAGGAGGAAGAGTGAGGGAGAGGCAGATGGGAAGGAAAGATTTGCAGTGTGAAATAGAGTGATCAGGGTGAGCTTCATTGAGAAGGTGGCATTTGAGCAAAAACTTGCAGGTGAGAGAATTAGTCACACGGACATCTAAGGTACAAGCATTTTGGGAAGAGGAAATTGCCAATGCAAAGTATTCAAAAAGCCAGTGTAGTGTTTGCAAGAAGCATCAAGGAGGCCAGCATGCCTGGAAAGAAGTAAGAGGCTATATAGTAAAAGATGAGATCAGTGAATTAAAGGGGGTGACAGGACATCCTGTGTAAGGTTTTGTAAGTCATTGAAAAGCCCTTTATCCTAAGTGAAATAGGAAGCCATTGGAATGTTTTGAGCAGAAGAGTGACACAATCAGCCTTACTTTTGAAGAGGATACTTCTGGCTACTGTGTTGAATATAGAATACCAGGGATCACTCTGGATACGATGTTGAGTACAGGATATAAAAAAAAGCAAAGTTATAAGTAGGAAAGTCAGTTGCCATAATCCTATGAGAGATGTGTGTCTCAGCCCAGGGTGGTAGCAGCGCCAGTGGTAAGGAGGCGGAGGCGGAGGGTTCTGATTTATTCTGAAGGCAGAGCCAACAGGATTTCCTGATGGTGTGAGAGAGAATGGGAAGAACCACGGATGATGAGAATAGATTGAATATCGATCAAGACGGAGAAAGCCTCGTGGGATGGAGGAGATTCCAGGTGGGAAATCAGGAGTTCAGTTTTGGGCATGGTCACTTGGAGACGATTTGTAGGTAGTTGGCGTTTGGGAAAGAGATGTAGTCTAAAAATATAAATTTGAGAAGGGCCAATAAGTGGATGGGACTTAAAATCATGAAAATATAAGAAATCACCAAGGAAGTAAGTACAGAAGTTTAGAGGAAAACTGCACGAAACAAACTAAGCCTAAGGCCCAAATTAAAAAGAACACTAAACCCGAAGTCTTGACTTGTGGGTGGAAGCAGAGCAGGTAGTAGAAGAATTACAAACTTCAGCTTAGGGGACTTAAAGGCACAGCGAAGCAACCTCGTCTCCTGAACCCTGTGAGTGCTTGAGGAATTCTGCCTGGGGTTCTGCTTGAGGAGATTGTGGGACTTAGTGGGAAAGAAAATCTCAATTGATTAGTGGTGTCTGCTGCAGTTGTGGAGCATTGACTGACAGTCAACAAGGCAGTATCAGATATTTGGCATTCTTTGCCTAAAGGAAAGGCCATGGAACTAAGAATAGATCAAGTGGTGTTTGGAGAGTTCACTGAATGTTTCAACTTGTTGCAAATCAGTTTGTGGGGTTGATAGCAATAGCAGTATGTAACTTGTTGCTGAAATTATCTTACATGTGTAAGAAAGATTTTATTGCTCTTGAGCCATTGGCTTCAGTGTGTGAAAGGGGATCCGTAAAAGAAGAATAGAGAGAAATAAGATCTGTAATAAGCAGGGTGATCTACATAATTTGTGGACTCGGGACACAAACTGACAAAGTCAAAACCCATGGGAGAGTTGTACTTTCAGCTGTGGTTCTATGAGGAAGTTGGGCAAATCCTCTCCCTAAAACGCAACCATAATGCTGCAGAATTTAACAAAAACAACCATTTAGCGCTTTGGAAATCCACCAAAGACACACAACAATCTGAGAAGTGTTCATGCTTTAAAAGCCACTGAACTTCATATGGGAGGAGTGGAAATCCATGAAGTTCTGGCCTAGGGCTTCTCTCATCAGCCTCACCTCAGCCCATAGGTTCTGCCAAGGTAGGGAAATCCATGATGACTAGTAGCTTCTCTGCCAATGTGGAGGAGACTCACCCAATTTGGAAAGGTGGGCCATGTGCACACTCAGTAAAGCTGTCATTAGAAATGATTATCCTGGGGGTGGGTCAGTGGGGAGGACCACGGGCTCCAGCCGCCTGAGGTTGCCCTTGTGCGCAGGAGCAGCATATCCCTGGCTGTGGATGTGTGCAGTGGAGACTGAGGATAGCACAAGCCCTTCACACACTTCTGGTTAATGGTAGGTCTGAATGCACGAGCACAGACAGAGCCCAGCAGAAATGAAAACCTAGGGAGTCTTGAAAACAACCTGAACTTTAAGTGTGTTCCCCTACCCACCAACAGATACAACAGCAAAGGCTGAACACCTGACTGGTTTGAGGTGCTTGAGCACAGCTGATGTGCAATCATTAGCTGACCACTAAGTTATAGAGACACAGGAGCAACTTCTGGCAAGCCGGGTTTAAAAATAAAATGAAGGACGTACATTTAAACCAACAATAACAGCAGCAACCTAGCAGAGGCATCAGTGACCACAGAGGAAACATATCTCACAGATTTAGCCCAGGCAAGGTACTAAACAAACAAAACCATCAACAATAACCTCTAAGGGAAAAAAAATACCAGAATTCAGGATATCTGTCACATATTATCCAGAATGTTCTGCCTTTAAGAAAATAAAATAAGAGACATACCAACAAACAAAGTGTGGCCTGTACTCAGGAAAAAAAATCAGTTAATAGAAATTGTCTCACAGGGTTAACCAGATATTAGCAGACAAAGGCTTCAAAGCAACTACTGCAAATACGTTTAAAGAACCAAAGGAAACCATATTTAAAGAATTAAAGTGTGGCAACAATAGATGAACGAATAGGTATTCTTCATAAGGATATAGAAATTATTTTTAAAGTGTCAAGTGGAAATTCTGTACCTGAAGTGTACAACAACTGTAAAAAAAAAAAAAAATTCACCAAAGGGACTCAACAGCAGGCTTGAGGGAACAGAAGAATCAGTGAACTGTAATTCAATAGAAATTACCCAGCCTGAAGACTAGAGAAAACAAGATTGAAGTAAGATGTACAGAGCCTCAGAAACCTGTACCTTGAAAGATCAAGCGTAGCGACATCCATGGACTGGGAGTCCCATAGGGAGAAAAGAGAAGGGAACAGAAAAATTATTTGAAAAGATAATGGCTAAAAACTTCCCCAATTTGATCTTTAAAAAGCCTTACTCTACACATCTATGAAGTTCAAAGAAACCCCAAAATGCTAAATACAGATAGATCCACGCCTTGCCACATCATAGTCAAGTTGCTGTACGCCTAAACCCAAGAGAAAATCGGCTGACAGCGGCAAGAGGAAAGCGACTCAGCATATACAGGCGAGCAGTGATCCAATTAACAGCTGGCTTCTCATCTAAAGCCATGGAGGCCAGCAGGCAGTAGAATGACATATTCAGAGTGCACCAAGAACAATGCTGTCAAACAAGTATGCTATAGTTGATAAAACTCTTCTTCCAAAATGAAGGCAAAATAAAGACATTCCCAGATACGCAATTGACTGAGTAAATTTGTTGCTAGCAGATGTCTTATAAGATATATTGAGGAAAGGAAGTCCTTCAGGAAAAGACACTAGAAAGTAACTCAAATCCACAGGGAATATAAAGAACACTGCAAATAATAAATATGTGGGTTAGCATAAAAGATTCCATAATGTACTTTTTCTCATCTTTCCCCAACTTCCTTAAAAGACATAAGATTGAATGAAACAACAATATTAACACTGTATTGTTGAGTTTATAACACATATAGATTTAATATATATGATATAGCACAAAGAACGTAAGAGGGAATGGAATTATATTGGAGAAAAGTTACTGTATTTTCCAGAATGAAATTAGTATTAACATAATGAAGGCTGTGATAAATTAAAATGCATATTGCAATCCCACTAAGAAAATAACCCCCAAAATATAGTAAATCCACATAAGAATTATAATGCCACACTAAATTATTTGTCCAACACAAAGACAGAGGAACAGATAACCAAAAAAAGATGGGAGACATATAGAAAATCACAGGCAGGTCTTTGGCAAAATTTCTCTTCTTTTTGCCCTTGTGTGATTTTAGTAGAGGGAACTGAAGATCTATAACCAACAGGACGGTCCACCCAATTTGTGAACTAAGGTCAAAATAAAAATTCAGCGTCCCTTGTTCAAAAAGTATTAAGAATTTCAAGATGGCGACAGGAGATTATTATGATAATCAAGGGATCGTTCTGAGTAAAGGGCCCTGTATGAGTGTACAAGTTGCTCACCCATGAAGCAGACCCCAATAGCAAGAGGTTACCATACCCTATTATCTCACTCTTTTGATAAACCTCCTTTGGAGATTCAATTCTTGCTGTTCTAGTCTCCTCTGTTGTCTTTTCCTTTTGTACTCTTGTATCCAAATTCTCCCACATTTGACAGGGACCCATCCTTCTCAGCGAGAAATCTAAGAGATGGAATCCACTTTGCTATAGACTGTTTTGCATTAAAATCCGTACTTCCCTTGCTTGTACTGACGTTATATTTTCAAGGGCAATTGTAAGCAAAGGCAGCATGGAAGTCTCAGAGAACATCATTCTTTAAGTAATTAATATTTACTAATTCATTTGAAAACATTTAGTATATATGAAACCCAAGAAGGGTCTTTGCGGTATTGTGCTGGGATGAGCTGATCTACTTGCTAGGGTAGCCATTGCCATTACTTCTTGGTCCAGTTGTGCAGTGATCTCATCATGTCTTCATAATTAGGCTTTATGACTACCATGGAAAGTCTTGACTGGAAGGCAGTTCACTAGTGTCAAACACACCTGAGGGCACACTATGGGATCATAGCCCTAAATCATGCAAGCCAATTCTACTCAGGCTTTGACAGGTAAAATCTGCCTGCTTACAGTTTGTGATGAGCTGTGGTCCTCCATGGTCCTTCAGAGCACTCTCTCACTTGCTGTTCTGGAAAAAAAAAAAAGTGATTATGGTGAGCATGAAATAGTCAAAGTTGTTACCCACATGTAATACAAATCTTTTCGTTTCAAGTCAGAAACAAACTGGCTCAAAACAGGCTTAATCAAAAAGAGAGAGAGAGAGAATTCAGACTCATGTAGCTGAAAAAATGTGGAAATAGTCCAAGCTTTGGAGCAAGGCTTGATTAAGTAAGCTCAGCTATGTCATCAGAAATGATTTCTTTCCGTTTTTCTTCTTGGTCTTCTGTGGTATCTTGCTTAGTCCTAAGGTTGAATTCCTAGTTCCAGAATGATTTCCCCTACCTGCTGGATCTTTCTTGTTTTACATAAATGTCAAACAAAGACAGAGAGAATTTCTTTCCTGGGAGCCCTCTGAGCCCGGAAGTATTTTTCCAGTAGCTCCAGCAAACATCTCTGTGTTTCTCACTGGCTTGAACCATCTTCTGTCTTGACCTAATCACTGTGGCGAAACCAGTGGGGTGTGCTGATTGGCTTAAACCGATCTGAGTTCTACTCTAAGGATGAGTGGGGTGTGCTTCCTCCAAGAATATGGGCTGCATGGTAGAAATACTGATACTGGTTTGAGGTCTAGGAGGTATCCAAGGCACCTGGGGGAGCCCTGAAGGAAACCCAGGATTCCAGGAAGCATCCCAGGGACTCTGGACACCCATTCCCCATGTTTCCCAGCCCATATCCCACTCCCAGTTTTTCAGCTGTGATTCTTATTGTGCTCTGTGTGATTTTTGTCATCAAGATAAAATCTGAGACTCCCTAACCCAGGTCCAAAAATAAGAAAAAAAAAAGCCCCCTACCTCCACCAATGGGAAACAATGACTTTTGTGAAGTCAGTGGCTACCAGGTCCTGAGCTGGTGACATGATGACTGTAGAGCCCAGGGTGATGAAGAGAGCTGGGTGGGGCTGCCGAGAACACTGGGCTGCCTGCAGTCCAACATGGAGTAACACCAATACAAATGAAAGGCCATCAGATGTGCCCCATTTTGAATATCATCCTGACAGACACTGAACTGGGAGGTAGAGTCCTGGAGAGGTGTTTATTTTCTGATGTAAAACAGGTAAGGGGAGCTTTTATTGACTTTTTTGGATATCCAATATTAACAATAACCCTTAACATCATGCACACCTGGGAAAAATACACAAGAAAGTAAAAACTGCAAAGATTTAACCTTAACTACCAAGGGGATGCAAGAATGAGTTGATATGAAGGTATTCATTTATACCACTGACATAGATCCGTGTCTACTGTGTACTTGACCCTGACCTAGGCACTGTATAGGATAGGATAGGTACAGTTTAGCATAGTGTTTCAGAGCACAGGCTTTGGAATCCTTCAGACCTAGAAATGAATCCCAGCTCTGTCACTCAGCCTCTCTGAGCCTCAGTTGCCTCATGTGTGTAAAGTGAAGACGTACCTACCTCAGGCAGCTATTGTGACTAGTAAACGACAAAAATGAAGTAAGTAAAAGATAAATAAAGCACTCACCAAAGTGACATATTAATCACAACTATTATTAGTGGTAGTTGTTGTACTTGAAAAACTAGTAAAACGTGGTTTCCGTTCTTTAGATGCCTGTCTAGGAGAGGGGATGTGAAATGCGTACAGGTAATGAATGTCGGGGAAAAAAATAGAGATGAAAAGACATAGAAGTTTGCAGGAAGATGAAATTTCTCCTCTGTATCGGGAGCGGTGAAGCCTCTCTGATAGGCATTTTACATGCAGAAGCTAACGGGATTGCATTTAACTTTAGGTGACATCTTTTGGGTCTTTCCTCTTATGTCTTTTAGAGAAACCGCATCTGAAGTGTCAGTACAAAGGCTGTAAGAGAAAGCTACATGAGTAACGCTGACACTTGCCTAAGAGTTCATTCTCTCCAGAGAGGCTGCATTGCCAGACGCCTCCACTGCTCTGGGTTGCCTCACAGGGGACACAGGGTTGCTGTGGCCTGTCCTCATGGCGAAAGGAGTAGCTGCTTGATTCATGGCTTAGCTGGGGCTATTAGATTTTACTCCCAGAGGCATTTGATAATCTGTTTAACTGAGCGTGGTCGTTTGTCTTGTTTGCTGACTACTTAGCAGATGGATTTGTGATTTTGGTAATTACTGTATGAACGTTAATAAGACATGATATCTTTTATTAATTAGTACTTCATGTGGTTTGTTTTTCAAAATAGCAGAAACTAGATGACTTACAAATAGTAATGAGTCACAATATTCGTCTTGTAGGATTAGCATTTGGAGGTTGTTCATTCTAGAATGGTTTTCCTCTCTTGAATTTTTTTACTCAAGAACAAAGAGCAGAGCCATTGCGTTGTACTCCACACTCTAGAAAAGGCTCATTTGGTCTGCTCAGCCAGAAACTGTTTCATTTAGAGAAGTGCTCATTTACAGATTTTCCCTTTTAATTCTCTCCAAAGAGGTTTTGGTGTTCAAAGGATAAAATGCTTTCAGAGACTCTCAGTTATGCCTGAAGAATAATTTTCTAATAGAACTACGTGAGATTTGGACTTGTTTTACAGAAGTAGATGAGTACCGCTGCTGTATTCACTCCCCCAGTACAGACACACACACAGTCTCCCACATATGCTCACATGCACAGCATAATCAGACACAATGGTGTGCTGAAGGCTGGGAGTAGATTGGTAGAAGTTTCGTCCTGCTCTCTCCCCTGTGGCCAGCCTCTTCTCTTCACACACACACACACACACACACACACAAACACACACACACACACACACAAACACACACACACACACACACACACCAGCAAGCGATCGTGCAAAGCTATTTCTTCGGAGGGACTGGCAGGCATGCAGTGATCTAGCAAAGAACAGCATCTCTTCTGGGGTAACTCAGTTGGAAAGTACTTCTGAACAAAGCAGTCAGGTGGCGGGTTGTTCCTGCCCTCCCTGCAGAACTCTTTTAATGACTCCTAGGAGGGTACAGTTTCCTTTCAAGATCCAGATACCTATGGTGCTTTGAACCAGCTGCACGTGCTGTTGTTGACAGCTCCAACAAACTCTTCTTGAGCACCCTCCACGTGCCTCACACACTGCAGTGGGCCTGGCAGAGGCTTTCTATGCACGGGGAAGGCTGCCTGTGCTACGAGGGGTTTACAGCCCATGCCGCTGGTTATTACAGAAGCAGACGTGAAGCCCGCTCGCTTTTGCACTAAACTTAAGCTAGCACATAGGCTCGAAGGAAGAGACTGCTCATCTGTCCATCCAGCAACCTTTTCAGGAAGTCAAATCAACGCTAATAATTACTATAACTTTCCTGTATTAAGTGCTGATTAAGTGCCACACATTAGGCTAAGCATTTTGCATGCATTTTCTTACTCCTCACAAAAAACCTTTAGTAACTATATTTATAAATCCAATTTATAGATGAGCAAATTCATGATTACGATAGTAAGGAACTTATCGAAGGTTACATAGGCATTAAGCGGCCGAGCTGTGCCAGGGACTGCCATCGTACACAAACTGGTCTACCAATTTTGAAAACCAATGTTCAGCTCAATGGCCATTTTTTTTCTTATTACCAGCCACAAACTGGAACTTCTCAGCTTTTTTCATCTTCCGAGTTGCTCTTCTTGCAGAATCTACAGATGAAACTTTGGGCTTTTCACCCTACCACATAGCAAGAATCTGGAGGTATTGGTTGGCTGTCCATGGGGATGTCTTTACAAACTGTGTCCCGTTGAGACAAGTGAATCTTTCAGTGACACCCCCTTAAAAGCGTGTACACAGTTGGCTGCTGCCCCACAGAAGTGGGCATTGTGGTGGGAGAAGGTGTACGTGTTGCCGCATGTCTCAGCTGGGCGGTCTGTTGCTCTGGTTCTGTCTCTGTTGCCTGGGCAACCTCTCCCAGAATGTGAGAAACGTACTTCCTTTTTTTCAAGTAGATCTGTAGGAAGGACTAGAAGTTATAGTCATAGGTTGCCTGTTATCCACCACCACCTAGTTGATTGACAGAAGCAATGTTTGGAGAAAGCACACCATCATACCTGGGGTGCAAAAAGATTCAAAATCACCCAGATTCTCTCATGTAGCTCTGAAATCAGATGAGAGAAAGACCATCTCCCTAAATCCCAGCAGCTTTTCCTACTCAAGTTTTTCTCTAAGATAAATATTTTATAGCAATTGTCATTATTTTTACTGTTACAGCAGGAGGAAATTTTGAGAAGAAAATGCTACAGAATGATGGTGAACGTGGTTTTGAGAATCAGTCTTGGGCTCAAGCCTTGGCTTCACCATTTGGTAGCTGTGTATCTTTTGGCAAGTTATTTAACCCCTCTTAACCTGTTTCCTCATCTATGAAATGGAAATGCTAATATATAGATTTTGCATGTATGAATCGATTTCCATTCATGTATTCAGGGTCTACTCATGTGACAGGCATTCAGCTAGATGATCGGGGAACAACTATGAATAAGAAGGCATGGTGGGCTTCCCTAGTGGCACAGTGGTTAAGAATCCGCCTGCCGATGTGGTGGACACGGGTTCGAGCTCTGGTCCGGGAAGATCCCACATGCTGCAGAGCAACTAAGCCCGTGTGCCACAACTACTGAGCCTGTGCTCTAGAGCCCACAAGCCACAACTACTGAGCCCACGTGCCACAACTACTGAAGCCCGTGCACCTAGAGCCCGTGCTCTGCAACAAGAGAAGCCACCGCAATGAGAAGCCCGCACACCACAACGAAGGGTAGCTCCCACTCGCTGCAACTAGAGAAAGCCCGTGCGCAGCAATGAAGACCCAATGCAGCCAAAAATAAATATTTTAAAAATTAAAAAAAAAAGAAGGCATTGTGGCTACCAGCCTTCACAAAGGTTAAATCTGGCAGGAAAGGTACCTACATAACAGGTCACTACCCATATGGAGTTATAAAAGAGGAAGTAGAATGAATCATGGAACAAGCAACAAAGAACCCAACCTAGTTTAGTTGGAACAAGAGACAGACTCCCCCAAGGAAAAGGATATTTAAGATGTGAGAGAAAATTTGAGTTAGCCAGGTGAAAAGTAGAAAGAAGTGTGGTTGCAAGGGAACATATTTAAAGGCCCATAGGCAAGAGAGAGCACTAAACATAGGAAGACCCAGAAGTGTTTGGGTACAGATGAGACCAGACCATTCAAGTGAGGTGCAGAGTGGTACAAGATGGGGTTGAGAGAGGCAAAAGTTGATGGAGTCTTAGGGTCTCGCACACTATGTTAAGACATGTGGACTTTATCTAAAGGTGATGAGAAGTCCTTAAGGGGTTTAAATGGGAGTGATGTGTGGAGGAGTTTCGAGGACTGAATAAAATAGCATACCCACTATTGGACAGGGAAATACGTTCAATATCCTGTAATAAACCATAAAGGAAAGGAGTATGAAAAAGAATTTACATATATATGTATGTGTGTCTAACTGAATCACTTTGCTGTGCAGCAGAAATTAACACAACATTGTAAATCAACTATACTTCAATAAAATAAATTTAAAAAAATAATATACCCAAAGGCTTAGCCTAGCGCTACTATGTTGCCACCTCTCAATAAAAGGTGGGTGCTATCATCATCATCACCTTCTTCCTTCCTTCTACTATTACCAACTCCTGTTAAAAGGGAAAAAATCCTGCCATGTACTACAGAAGGAGACTTAAAGTAGTTTGTTATGGAGCAAACATATTAATCCCGAAAGGCAGGTAAAGCCGTTCTCAGCAACACGCAGAAGAGGTGGGAAGCCCAAGGGCGATATTCTCCTCCTGAAATTTTTCCTCCTGTTTCTCTGTACCTCTGCCTTGCTACCTCCCTGAATTCACATGCTTCCTAAACAATGAAGTCATCATTCTTTCTGGCAGTTCTGTCATTTTCATATGGTTTCTTTGCCGGAGCCCAGATAAAAAAATGCAGGTGGACCAGATTATATGTTTTCAAGAAAAGGCAAGGCGCTGGGTGGCAAGGGGTGCATTCTTGCGCACAGAGTATGAGATAGCACCTATGGAAAGCACAGGTCGGCTGCAAAATAACATGGACCTGTATGTGTCTGAGATGAATAAGCTTTATTTTGATGAAGGGAGATGTCACATCGCTTGACACTTTACTATGAAATAAATACTTTGCATCCTCGGATAGCAACTATAATGACAGGGCTTGGTGAAAGGTGAGGAAAGAAGAACTTAACAGTTCTACTTTCATTAGACTGTTTATTTTCCTTGTCCTCTGACCTTGCCACATCGAGGATATGAAGTAAGATTGGGCTAAAGGATTGAAATGGTTGAAGTTGGCAGTCACTGTGCTATTAGAATATGGACTGGGAACCAGGAGACTGATTAGTTATTTATTTCTAATCCTCCTTGCTCATAAAAGAATGTGAAGGGACCAAGTGGGCTAGGTTCTGAAACCAACTCTGCCATGAATTGTGTGTCCTTGGGAATAATTTTGAGCCTCTCTATAAATAAGGATCATTATCTGTAAAATGCATTTTTTAACTGCACACAGAATAACTGATAGACACCAGTCTGCAGGACAATTTGTTTTTCTTTTTTTGGCTCTGAAGAATGTTGCACAGGCATGACCCTGCCCTGAGGCACCTACAGGCACTAGATGAGAAGAAACACAAACACAGATCATGACCATCCAGGAGAGCATACAGCAAGGACCAAAGAATGGCAACAGAAAACAACATCACAGTTACTCAGGCGAATGAAGGAAGTCAATTTAGCTGTGGCACATGGGCTTGCCATCAGAAAAATCTGTCTTAGAATACTGGCTCTGTCACATACTAGCTGTGTGCATTCATTCATGTATGCATATGTCTTAGGTGCCATTCACGTGCCAGATACTGGGTTTGGCTCTGGGGGTACAACAGCAACCAGGACAGAGAAAGAACAAAGGGAAATGACTTGTTTTATTTCTGTCATTCTCTGCCAAGTGTAATCATTTGATTAGCTACATGTATGATGAGACTATACTATACCCTCAGAGAGACAGAACGTTCTCTGAGTGGTCAAAAAAATAGGGAACATCTGTTTAGAATTTCCTTTTTCATTCTTCTGAGTTGAAAAGAATTTAAATAACTCAAATACCTTTTAAAAATATTAACCATTTGCATCTTTTGGTTGTGGATATTGTGGTGTTTGTAGCAGATATTTGAGTACCAACTATGGGCCAGATGTTGTATGAACCACTTCAAAGTGAATTAAATTGTTGATTTCCTTTAGAGATGTTATTGCAGTGCACTGTCCTCAAGGAGCTCTCAGTGGGAAACATAGCTGGCCCCAAAGTGAAAGTCCTGTGTCTGGCAAGTCCAGTTTTAAAAGCAGGTCTTCTCTACCATCCCTAGAGGGGCGAGAGGCATTCATAGTGGGGAGGTGTCCCTTAAAAGAGTTTCATTGCAAAAAGGGATGAGAAGAGAAAGAGGCAGTAACAGTGTGGAGATGGAGGTTTCTTTTGTCTTTGTTAACAGTTTTTAAATATTCACGAGGAGGAGACAAGCACAAGAATTGAGGCAGAGGGGAGGGAACAAACAGCAGCTGATTTTTTTCTGTAGTGGCTCGGAATAGAGCATAATGTACGGACCAAACAAAATGGTACACTGTCAGGAAACAAACGGCAGTTAGCCAATGAGTAGGTCACTAAGGAAGGATAACCATCAAAGCAGATTCCTTCTCTAAGTCTGCACCTGGGTGTGACGACTGAACTCTGGGTAAAGGAACAGCATTTTCATGATGTTGCCTTAATGTCTAGGGTACTGAAATGTCACATAGTGGAAATTATTATGAAGAAATAGTGATAGAGGAAGGGGTAGCTATAGTGTGTGTGTGTGCACGCGTGCGTGCGTGTGTGTGTGCACGCGTGTGTGTGTGTGTGTGTGTGTGTGTAGGATAACTTCTTTGTACTGATAATGGGGGAGAGCGAGGAGGAAAATGAATGAGAGATACTAGGCATGTAAAGGGCTGTGGGAAGAATGTTTTCAGTTGAATGCCAGGGTAAGCAATCTGGATTTTATTCTGAGCACAAGGGGAAGATATTGGAGGACTTTAAGTAGAATGGTATGGTCTGATTCATATTTTTTAAATGTGTTTCTCTAGCTCCTTGGCAGCGTAGGCCAGGGGCAAAAGTGGGAGCAGGAAGACCAGTGAAAAGGCTGTTGCTTTCTCTTGGCTTCGACCAAAGTGGTGGCAGTGAAGATACGTAAGGACATACTTGAGAGCTATGTAGAAAGTAGAGCCACAGGACTTGCTGATAAAGTAGATACGGAGGAAAGGAAAAGAGGGAAGAGAAAATGACACCTTGGAGTTTAGCTCTGGAATGTGTCCATTTTAACTGGGACATCCAGGTGAAAATGGCCTTTGTGGAAGCCACTGTTGATTCTAATGCCTTGAGTAGTGGACTATGTAGAAAGATGCTTTTGAGCTAATGAGGGACTTTGAGCACCTAGGTCCCAAATCATAGCACACAAGATGTGCCGACTCGTACTATGCCTCTTTGGAGCTCTCATTTCAGCTACCAGATCTGCTTTTGGCATCATCATGTAGCCAAAGAAGATGGCTTTGTTCATAAAACCCAATCCTATAATTTTATTTATTTATTTATTTTGCGGTACGCGGGCCTCTCACTGCTGTGGCCTCTCCCGTTGCGGAGCACAGGCTCCGGACGCGCAGGCTCAGCGGCCATGGCTCACGGGCCCAGCCGCTCCGCGGCATGTGGGATCCTCCCGGACTGGGGCATGAACCCGTGTCCCCTCCATCGGCAGGCGGACTCTCAACCACTGCACCACCAGGGAAGCCCCCAATCCTACAATATTTACTCACCGGCATATGACCTTTATTCTTTGCCAGTGTCCTTATCCACTGATGTTTCATCCTTAACTCAGGGCCAACCTGGCCAACAACACTTTCTTTTCTTTTTTGCGACAACGGCATCTTACCCCATTTGGATGTCTAATTGGTTCCCAGATTTGAAGATCTTTATTTAGCGGGCTGCGCCCTGAGCTCAAATTTAGAGATAATGGTGAACACCTCCTAAAGATGGAGATCACCAGATATGAGAAATGGTGCCAGGAAAACTTACAAATCATTAACCTTTGGAGGTGACCTTTATATAGGTTATAATGAGGTACCAGGATGCAGTCCACTGGGACACTTGTATAAAGCACCACCACCCTAACCACTGCTTCCCAAAGGACCCTGTGCATGGTCTCCTCTGTGCCCAAGTTACACAAGCTTGACGAATACAAACCACGTGGCTCCTCTTGGATTTCATCTTGCTCGTGACAGGAGGTCCCCTTTAGGGGAAAGAGAAAATACACTGCAATCGATCTTTAAAAGTATTGTAACATTCCAAATGTCAATATTGGTTTGAAAGGATTGCATCATTTTCTGAAATAATGATTTGTGTGAGGAATGTCATGAGTTATAATTAACGTATGTATGCATCAAAGTCCACTTTCAAAGAAACCCTCTTTTCTCTTTCAAACATTGGAAATTAAATATTTATACTTGTTGTGATTTCACACATACATAGTTAATATTGCCTCTCAAAGCCACCTACTCTCCACCATATGTCATTTTCTCTGCTGATTCTTCACAACCCATAGATTTGGAGTTGGGTGAACCCCAACTGAAAATCCTACCAGAGACCGTGTACATAGAGAGTGGAAAGCTCTGAGCTAGTTCCATTTCAGTAGAACACGGGAGGTAAATGGGGCATAGTCTCATTACTTTAAAGTATCTCTTGTTGCAGTTGAATTCATTAAAGGATTTAAGAGTTTAGCTTTTAGTCCTTGAACTTGAATTACTGAGAGGTAACTGAAATATATTTATTGTATTTATTGGAGAGTATGGCCAAGTCCCTCAAATTCTCCATGCCTCAATTCAGTTTCATCTTTTCAAAATAGAGATAATCATATAATTCAAGGACCATGCCCTCTGGGATCTTTGGGTAAAGGTAAATAAGAGATTGGGAGGATGAAGGAATTGTTTTAATGTGACAAATTTGGAAAAATCCTTGAAAACCAGAAATCAGAAAATAGGCCTAGGATGCAAAGAGAATTTCAGTCTTCCTGGAAATACATACTGGCTTCCACTTCTTTCCAGTCTAACTAAGCAGAGAACTTCCTCGAGTGTTTCTGCCTTAGGCGTACGGCTAGTTTGAAAGTTTGTGCTAAAATGACCGCTCACTCAAATGGGAGACAGTAAGCCCCAAGGATTTTCCCCTCTCTTTCTTGAGCAGAAGGCCCCCTCCTCCAGACCAGTAGCATGTGAAGAATACCTTTTCCAAAGCACCAATCCTTCTTTCCCTCTGCCTTCTCCATCCTCCTGAGTAATGACAACAAGAACAAGCATTTATTTACCACCGTGTTTTGTTTTGTTTTGTTTTGTTTTGCGGTACGCGGGCCTCTCACTGTTGTGGCCTCTCCCATTGCGGAGCCCAGGCTCCAGATGCGCAGGCCCAGCAGCCATGGCTCACGGGCCCAGCCGCTCCGCGGCATGTGGGATCTTCCCGGACCGAGGCACGAACCCGGGTCCCCTGCAATGGCAGGTGGACTCTCAACCACTGCGCCACCAGGGAAGCCCTAGCACCGTTTTTGTTTTAAGCACTTGGCTCTCTCCGTGCTTCTGAACTCACACGTTCTGAAGCACGTGTTTCACACGTGCTTCTGAAACACTGACACTCACAAGTGTCAGTGTTTGACTGACACTTCCAGTCAAATATAGACTCAGTCTTGTTTCTAAAACATCTTACCCCTAAAACATCTTACCCCCTGAGCAGTCTCCTGAGGCCCACTGCATTTCAAGAACGGTCTGAACTGAAGCATTAGGCAGGTATCTACTACCTGTCCTGGGTGCAGGACATTTTTAGCAACATTCCCTACATATTACATGAGCGTTTCTTGGAACAGATAGGATTTAAACATACCAGTGTATAATCCCCCAAAGAGCATGGGATTTGTCTTTTTTCTATTATGTCTCCATACCAAAGTAGTACTTGGATGTTTGTTGTGAATGAATGAATGAATGAACAAGTGAATAGTTGAAAAAACAAAAGAGATTGTAGACTGTGTCACCTGTTTTGAATGTGCAGAATGCCTCAGCACCCTTCGTCTGTCCTCACTGTCAATCCCTAAGAATACTGGTTTTCTTCCCTCTACTCTGCTTCGTGTATATAGCTCCTACTTATTCTTCAGGTGTTAGTGCAAAAAGTCACCTTCTTCAGGAAGTGGCCATTGATTGCTCAAATGAGAAGATCCCTCTCCTTAGGCTACCTTGTACCTCTCTTAGGACACTTAATATACCTTGTCTTGAATTGGAACTCTGTGCCTGTGATTCAACCCCCACTATGCAGAGAGTACCTTTATTCACTGTGTCTACCCAGCCAAGCTTGATGTGCTACCCATTCTAGGTGTTCAACAAACACTTATGAACTAAGAAATATTCAGAGAAGGTGGCTGTAGGAGGAAGAAAATAGGACGGAAGTGTGGGCATGTAGAGAGAAGAGTCATTTGTTCTCACTCTGAGGGAAAACAAGCAATAAGAACTGTTAATACAAAAGGCAGTGGTCTCCCACGTGAGGTAGTGCACGCTCTGTGCCTGGCTGAGGATAGCCCTGTCAAAGATGGAGGGTGGCAATAATATTTTTATATCATTCATTAAGCAGTTATTTATGGTATACCCTGGGATTATGCTACTGTGATGAGGATAAATTGCCGAACAAGGCATAAAGATTGCTGCCTTCTTGGAGTTTAACACTTAGTGGAAGAGAGAAAGAGTAATCAAATAATCAAATCAAATAATAATCAAATAAGTGCCAACTATGATTTATTTTAAAAGCCAAGAAAGTATCTGACAGAGCTGATCTAGACCCTAAGGAAATGGTGGTTGAAGTGTGATATGAAGGATGAAGCAGAGTTAACTATGTGAGAGGGGTGGTAAAGCATTTTTGACAGGGAACGGCCTATGCAAAGGTCCTGTGGCAGGCAGAGGGATATTAAGCATGGTACATTCAAGAACCCAAAGGAAGACCAGTGCGTTTAGACAGCAGAGATTTTCAGAAAGAGTATTAGAAGATATTGCAGGAAAGGTGTGCAGGGACCAGACCATGCTTGGCTTTGGAGACAAGTTAGTGATTTTATACTTTATTCTAAAAAGAGCATTAGAAACCACTGGAAGGCTGGAGATAACACAGTCAAATTGCATGATACAACGTAACTGTTTTAATTAGCTTGTGTTGCCATAATAAAATACCATAGACTGGGTGGCTGAAACAAATTTATTTCTCACAGTTCTGGAGGCTGAAAGTCTTAAGATCAAGGTGCTGGCATGATGCTGGGTGCTGGAGAGAGCCTTCTTCCTGGCTTGCAGACAGCCACCTTCTCATTGTGTTCTCACATGGTAGAGGTAGAGTGTGCTCCAATCTCTTTCTCTTCTTATAATGGCACTAATCTCACCATAGGAGCCCACCTCTCATGACCTCACCTAACCCCTTTTACCTCCAAAGTCCCCATCTCCAATTATCATCACATTGGGAGTTAGGGTTTCAATGTATGCACTGGGGCGGGGGTGGGGGGGCATACACAACATTCAGTGCTTACTGTGTGCCAGACAGTGTGCTGAGGGCTTTATGTGAATTATTTTGTTCCCCCTACGCCACCGTGGGGAAGGTTGCTATTATCGGCACACTTTTACAGATAAGGCAATTGATGTTCAGAGATCAGGACCAGCACTAGAGTGAAGCAAGCTACAAGCCTGCAACACAAAAGTTCAGGGTTCATGCCACAACCCTGCCAGTAAACACATCCTTCAATTTTGTACACCAGGCACCTCACTTGTCCCACTCTGTCTCAAATCTGGGTTGAGTATACCTGTCCTGGGTTACTTCATGGTTCGTAAATGATCAAACTAGGTTTCGAACCCAGGTCTAGAGAGCTTCTAAAATTTTTTTTCTATCTCTAGAATTTTGTGGATTTGTTTCCAGTTTTATTGAGATATAATTGATATACATCACTACGTAAGTTTAAGACATACAGCATGATGGTTTGATTTACATGTATTGGGATATGCTTACCACAATAGGTTCAGTTAACATCCATCTTCTCATATAGATACAATTAAAAGAAAGAAGAAAAGAAGAAAAAAATTTAATTAAAAAAAGCATTTCCAAATGAACACTTGGATGCCCTCCTCATTGTTGGGCTCCCATAAAAATGAAAGATTATTTGAGATGAAAGATTAAATTTCATATTAGACTTCAAACTGTAAATAGCTAGACTCAGCTGCAATGAATTCAGAGAATGAAAACTGATAAAATAGAGGATTCAGCCCATGGAACGGACTAGCCCAACATTATTCGGGAGATGAGAAAGAATGAGTCAAATATTTAAAAAGTAAACAGGTTTTTTTCCCATTAATTTTAAGCCAACAGAATGAAAATTAAATCTTCTAGCTGCAATTAGATAAATGGATGTCAATCAGATAGGAAACTGCTAAAGAAATTAGCCATGAGGTAGTCCTTAATCTGTTTGGGCTTTTTTCGGTGGGATGGTAGAAATGTAATCTGTTATCAGCACAGGTATGATTGAATTATTAATAATACTGTGCAAGGCCACCTAGAAACCAGAGCTTGGGGACTCTTAAATCTATTCTAATTGAAACAGAGAATCAGCAGACTGGAAAAGACCCTGACTCTTCTCAAGATATGTCACAGTATGTGACACAGAGGACACGTGGGGTTTGCGCACAGTGGCAGCTGCAAGCCGACCTTTTGGCAAATTTAATCTGCAAATGGGTCCCTGTTTAAGAGAGTTAATGCCTTCCATTATTAAGGAGGCTTCCATCTATATTTTGGAAAGCCTGGTTAAAATATTTCATGCCAGGGTATTATGCAGATTGTCTAACTAACAGGAAGATTATGGATGCAAATAAATCAAATTTTAAAATGAAAGGTTTTACTGACCTCTTAAGAGGATAGTAATACATGCATAATTGTGAGCAAAATGCTCCCAGATTATCAGGATAAGAAAAGGGTCACATTGTCATTCCTTGAAGTATATTGAGGTTAGAATAGAAATCCAGGAACGTTTCAGAAGCTAATGAACTGAATTCAAGAACTGTACAAGCTAATACTAAGTTACTCCCTCTTTCCTCTGGTTTTAATGGGGGAAGGGTATCATAGTCTAGGAGGATGGCTGAGGTCCTCATGGGACCTCGAGTAAGTCACTTAATCTCTCAGTGTAAATTTCTATTGTGGGAATAGTTGGTGGTTAGAAACAGCTGGGGTCACTGACCCTGCTTCTTTCCGTGACCTCCCACCGCGCTCTCTTACCCCAAGGGAACTGCTCTCCCACTGTTACTTCTTCATGGGCCATCTGCTTTTTCTTTGGTGACTGTCTCCAGGAGCTGATCTCAAGGCTCCTAAAGTAAACTTAGGAGGTTAGGAGCTTGAGTTTTACATTGAGGGGAACCTGGGATTGAATCCTAGGTCTGGCGCTTACTAGTGTGTGTCCTTGGACAAATTCCTCCATCTTCTAGGTTATCAGCCTCTTCTCTAGTACATGGGAATGATAATATGCACCTTACAGGGCAGAGGTCTCTAAACTCTCTCAGTTCACAGAGCTCTGATTGTCTCAGTACTTGTTTCCCAGAGCCCCTATGCCAAAAGAATCTAACAATTCCTTTATTAAGTAATTAGGTCGGAACAACTTAATATGTATTTACATCCAAATAATTTAATAGAATTTTGAAAGAATAGATATATATAGAGAAAAACATTTTTGTTTAACCTTTTCAATAACCACAAGTTCTTGCTAATTGGATGTGTGCATCCGTTGATCGCCGCACAGTTTCTTGAGCCTTGAAATCAGCATTTGCTCTTCCACGTTGATTTCCTCACCATACTTGGTCTTAATCACAGCAACCGCTGAAAACCAAGCTTTGCAAATATGTGACATGTAGCAGAAGTTAATGTTGAAACTGTGATCTACCTCAAGCTAATAGTTTTCCTGGCATCTGGCAGATGTGTTTCCCTCTAAAGTCTGCCGTGGCACCCCACGACTTTGCTCTGATGCCCTGAGGTACCTTGTGTCACTCTGGGTACAGTGGTTTTAGGAACCATGTTGATTGATTTTAGAGGACAAAATGTAGGAGCGGTATATCAAGCACTTGACTTTGAACGTGTTCATAAAGTAGTCCCTGCTGCTGTTTTGCTCCACAGATTTCCTTTATGGTCATTATTTATAAGGAAGAAAAAATGTGGTTTGTCCTCCTAGGGAATCCAATGCTGCCAACCTCTAATCACCCAAGTGCTACCTACGATGGGAGTGAAATATTCCCCCAAGAACCTCACAGTTAGGTTGGAGAGTCAGGATAAACATGTATGAAACAGTGGGCAACAACTCACAATTGCTAAGTAATAAGATGATGAAAGTGACCTGGGAGAAGGAAGGAACTGAGAGATGGGCTTTGACAAACCAGCATTTAGATCAGGGCTAGTGCTTCCCACTATACAGCCAGTGAGAGAATGTTCACACCCACCTTGCCCTCAGCACCTTCTCCAACTTCATGAGGACCAGACGACACATAGGTGCTGTTGTCAATTTGGCCCCTCTGTGATGACGTTAACTCCACAAACATTCTTTGACTATCTGCTACTTGAAAATTTCTGTGATAGGAATGTAAGCCAACCTTTGACAACACCAATAAAGGAAATACTCATTTTGACCAGGATGCAGTAGAAAAAGTCCTGCTTGAGCTGGACCTTCAGGAAAGGGCGTGTAGATGGCTTACTGTATATAGTCACAATAGTCCACCAACTCACTGGTACAAAAAATGCAGCTTTATTTCTTGATTTCAACTTCCGCTTTAGCGAATGGCAGAAGATGATGTAGTTTTGCCAATTCATAGTAATCCAATGACTTTCAGATTTATACTGATAATTTAGGATGTAAACATTCAATGTCACACAGACACAGCGCTTCTTTCCCCTCCCCCTTCCCTATCAGAATAGCATCCCTCTTCCATCCTCTGTCCTCACAGGAATCAGCTGAAGAGTATCTCACCATTTTTGGTCTTCTGTACTGGCCTCTATCCCTGTAGCATCCACTTACAGGTATAGCTCATCTTGTCTGGCTCCAGATGTAACTTACTTATCCCCATCAGGTATAACACTTCTTGTCACTATGGTTGTGCCTTTTCTAGAATGTCACACAAATGGAATCATACAGCATATAGCATTTTGTTTCTGGATTCCTTCACTTACTACATTGATTTTGAGACATATCTATGTTGCATTTATCAGTAGGTAGGTCCTTTTAACTGCTGAATAGTGTTACTCGGTGTAGATGACTACAGTATTCACCATTGGGTGGGTATTTGTGTTGTTCCAGTTTTGGGCTATGTATTTTAATGTTCATAACAGTTTTAAGCTTTTTTTATGGATATTAAATTTTATGGGCATTAAAATACAAATATTGTGTGGACATATGATTTTATTTCTCCCAAATAAACATCTAGGAGTAGATTGAATGGTGTGTATTTAACTTTATAGGAAACTTCCAAGTATTTTCCAAAGTACCAATTTGCATTCCCACCGGCTGTGTATGAGAGTTCCAGTTGCTCCACATCCTCCCCAACACCTGGTATAGTTAGTCTTAGCAATTCTACTAGGTAGGCAATACTTATATTGTGGTTTTAATTTGCATTTCCCCAATGACTAGTAATGTTGATTGTATTTTCATGTGCTTACTTGCCTTTTGTATATTTTCTTTGGTGAAACATCTTCAACTATTTCGTCCCCATTTTTATCAGGTTGCCTTTATATTATTGAGTTGTAAGTGTTGTTTTAGATAGGGTAGATACATGTTCTTTATCAAATATGTTTAATTTCTATTTTCTCACAGTCTTGGCTCGGGTGTGATTTTTTAAAAATCTGGTTCCTTAAAAAAAAAAAAAAATCTGGTTCCTGATGTTAATGTTAATATTTGCTGCTGCTGAATGTGGTCTTGCAGTGATCTCCAGTTCAATGTCCATGCATTCATTTTCACTCCCAGCGCCTTGGGTCCACCAGTGTGTTCTTAATGTTTCTGCTTTTCTCTCAGGGAGCTGTAGGAACTAGCATTCTCTTTCACCCTATGCTGAGGTTGCAAGATTCTGAGCAGATGTACTCAGCCAGTCGACATGAACAGTTGTTACATCTGTCACTCAGGCACCATGTTGGTTAGACGTGAAGTTTCTCCATCCCCAAGCAGCTTACAGCCTCTCTGGTCTATGCTTTAGAACTGAGGCCCAAGTTCCCACTGCTGCCTGTCAGATTTCTCACAACCCATCTGTGATTTCTATCATACCTGCCTTTCCCAGGACTGGGCTTGATGTGCCTTATCCAAGACTTGGGGGACATCCAATTGGTGGACTTGTCCTTCTCGTCTTCCTGCTTCCTACCACTTTGTTGGACTTTGGTCTCCTTTCAAAATAATGCTTTTATGCAATCAATCTGCATTCTTCCCTTTTTTCTTCCTTATAGAATAAATGCCAAGTTTTCAGTCTTCTAGGCATTAGTGCTCAGTATTTAAAGCCAAGCTTTTGCTCTTCAAAAATCCTTTTTATTCCCCTCTCAGGCACCAGACTCTAAGATTAATATCCCTGCTATAAGTTATAAAAATCTAATTAGAAACTGATAAAGAATATACCACTTTGTTCTTTCTGGTTTTGCCTTCTTCCTAAGTTGTATGTACAGATATGGCTACCTCTTCTGCCTGAATGGTAAGTCTGAGGAAGAGTGAGAGTTACCTCTTAATTCTACAAAATGTTATCCTACTGCAGTTGGCTTTTGGGGGTGGGGGGTAAACCCAGTCTCTAAGAGAACAGTTCAAGAATAGACAAGAATATCACTAATAACTCAGAGACAGGAAAGCCAGATCATATTTGGAAAATGACAATAAAAGTAATTGTATATTGATCGTGATAATGGCAGAATCTACGATTTATTGTGGGTGTACAATGTGCCAACTCTGGCTCAAGCACTTTCTTTCTATTATCCTATAAAGTTGATAATTATTTTCCCCATTTTCCTTTTGAGGAAACTGAGAATTCTGATGCAACTTTACCTTTCCTGAGGTCAGAAAGTTGTTAGTATTTCCAGGATTTAAACTCCAGGTCAATCTGATTTTAAAGCATATATTCTTAACCATTAGAACAGTGGTTCTCAGACTATTTGAGGACTGCTTTACAACCTTAAAAATTATCAACGACTCCAAAGAACTTTAATTTAGTATGTAATATCTATTTATGTTTACTTTATTACATGTTAAAACAGAGACTTTAGAAATAGTCATCAATTTCTTTTTAAAAATAAATTCATTACATGTTAACATCAATAATATACTTTTGTGGAAAATGACTATATTTTCAAAAAAATTATTAAGGGTAGCATTGCTGTATATTTTTTGTAACTCTAATGTCTGGCTCAATAGAAGACAGCTAAATTCTCATATATGGTTTTGCATTGTCTGTTGTGAATTCACACATCCTGCAAAACTGGATGGAAAACTCCACTGTACACTTGTCAGAGAATGAGAGTCAAAAGGCAAATAACATCTTAGTGTTATGAAAGTAGTTTTGATCTGTGTATCCCCTAAAGGGGTTTCAGAGATCCCTAGAGGTGCCCAGAACACAACTTGAGAATTGCTAAATACATTAGGATCATTACCAATGTACTGATTCCATTGTAGGAAATATTATGTGCAAAAAAGAAGTGGGAAGTGTAGAGTAAAACCAGACCACGTGGATCTTGTTAAGGAATGTGACTGTTCTGAAAGCACTGAGAAAACCATAGATGGCCTTTAGCTTGATCAGAGCTTCATGTGGGGAAAGTCAGTCTGTCAATAAAATGGGTACAATGGATTGGAAAGAGGATAGAGAAAAGGCAACCAGTAAGAACACTGTAAAGAGGCAGTATAGCATAGTATATCTTAGGATTTTGTGAAAAATAAATGTGTTCATTTATATAAAATGCATAGAACAAAGCCTACTCCACAGGAAGCACCATCTGTGTTATAAGTACTTGGGTACTTGTAGTAGTAGTTGTTGCTGCTGTTGTGTTATTGCTATTATTACTAATATTAAATGAGCAGTAATAAAGCCTGAACTAGGCAGAATTGGGGAGACATTTTGCAATAAATTTCAAAAATGTAGCTGCTGATTGGATTTGGGGGTGAGAAAATTAAAAATGTGAAGATAGTGATATTTTGCCATTTGACTCTTATAGGGACCCAGAAAGTATATATTTTGACACAGAGTTGATTCTCAATAAAGACTTGAAAAGATGCAAGGGAGTGGGGAGGAATGGAAAGAAGTGGAGGCTTTGGGAGCAAGGAAGGCAATTTCTGAGCCTTGTGATTTTGAGATGCCTGTGAAACATGCACATGATGAGGTCCTTAAAATAGATAAAACCCATTTTTAATTTTTAATTAAATTTTTTTTTAATTTTTAAAATAGATAAAACCCATTTTTAATTTTTGGAGAAACTTTCCATAATGGCTATAATAATTTACATTTCCATGAACAATGTACAAGGGTTCCCTTTTATGACATCCTCAACAACTGTTGTTATCTTTTGACTTTTTGCTAATAGCCGTTCTAACAGGTGAGGGGACATCCTGTGGTTTTGATTTGCATTACCCTGACCATTAGTGATGTTGTGTGTCTTTTCATGTACCTACTGGCCATTTGTATGTCTTCTCTGGAAAAATGTTTATTCAGGTCCTTTGATTCTTTTTCAGATTTTGAAAGGTCTTTATTTGTCATGTTTCTACGACAAGTCTATGTCTGTGTGAAATCAGATGAATTAGCAATATGGTTAGTTTGAGTTCTGCTACCATCAGGCTGGGCATTTGTTGAGCAGGAAATATATGCAGTTTCAGACTGGAGATAACTATTCATCATTTGGCAAAGTTGAATCTCCATCGTCATACTCAGAGTGCTCAGATTCAGTAAATAGAATCCCAGCACGTGATGTTTCCACAGGGGAATGTATGGTGTACTTTTTTGTTTGTTTGTTTTTGTTTTGTTTTGTTTTCAGTTATACATATACATGTATCTGTTCTTTTTCCAGATCCTTTGATCTTGTTTTAATCAGATTGTTATTTTGCTACTGAGTTGTATGAATTTCTTATATATTTTGGATACTAGCCCCTTGTCAGATATAACATTTGCAAATTCTATCTCCCATTCCATAGGTTGCCTTTTCATTTTGATTGCTTCCTTTGCTGTGCAGAAACTTTTAGTTTGATGTAGTCCCACTTGTTTATTTTTGCTTTTGTTGCCTGTGCTTTTGTGCCCTACTTAGAAAAACATCATTGTCAAGATCAATATTAAGGAGCTTTCCCGGATGCCTTTTTTTTTTTTTTTTTTTTTTTTTGCGGTACGCGGGCCTCTCACTGTTGTGGCCTCTCCCGCTGCGGAGCACAGACTCCGGACGCGCAGGCCCAGCGGCCATGGCTCACGGGCCTAGCCGCTCCGCAGCATGTGGGATCTTCCCGGACTGGGGCACGAACCCGTGTCCCCTGCATCGGCAGGCAGACTCTCAACCACTGTGCCACCAGGGAAGCCCCCGGATGCTTTCTTCCAGGAGTTTTACTAATTCTGGTCTTACATGTAGTTGATTTTTGTATATGGTGTAAGATAAGGGTCCAGTTTCATTCTTTTGCATGTGGATATCTAGTTTTCTCAATACCATGTATTGAAGAGACTATCCTTTCCTCATTGTGTATTCTTGGCACCTTTTTCAAACATTAGTTGATCATACATGCATGGCTTTATTTCTGGGCTCTCCATTCTGTTCCATTGGTTCAGTTCCTTGACTATATCTTTTAACCTTCTAATGATTTAAAAAAAAATTACCAAATTTTTTAATTCTGTGAGTTTTTTCTTCTTCTCTATTTTTTTCCTTTTCTATGGCTTCTTGTTCTTCATTTGTAGATTTATTCTCTTCTTAAAAAAATAATTTCTGCGTGTGCTAATTAAGATTTATTTATTTCTATTCCTAAAAGTGTATCTGTTTCTCCAAATATGTTTTAATATTTAATTAAATCTATAATTTAGTTTTTAATTTTTATCTTGATTTTTTTTGCATTGTACATTTTACTGAATTGTCTAGATGATCTACTATCACCCATTCATTTGTAAGAATGAGTCAACAGAACAGTTGAATGAACATGAATAGGATTGATCAGCTGGCTGCTTCCGTAGTAGACTGAACAGGCAGGGAGATGATCTTGTATTCTGGACTCTCTGTATACCAGAATGCAGAGCACTTTACTTGGAAGACCCAACACTTGCCTTTGTATCCACTCCAGACTGACTAAATTATTTTTCCAAAAGGAAGGACCTTCTGTTGCATGCTCCTAGGGCAGAATAGGGAAAGGAGTTAAGCAGTGGGGCTAAAGGGCAGATGAATCTCTTTTTCTCTCTATGGGTATTATTTTAGCACCCCCAACCCCTCAGTTTTTAGCCTTTATCCCACAGCATTTGGGTGTTTCTAAGTCCTAAGCCTCTCCAGGTTTCTGCAATGCAGATGGGTACCCTTTTTGGTTGTGCCAACTCTCTCCTTCATCTGTCGTTATCTTTCCATCTGCTTTTCTTCTCCCAGAAACGCATGAAATCCATAGTCCACTTAATGACCCTCTTTATATTCTCTTCATTATTGTGAGGTTGTATCCGCTTTGCTCCTTTATTATCATTTGAAAGAGATCTTGGGGAAAAGAGATGATAAATGGTAAGTTCACTATTACCCATAATTTTTCCTTTTCTGCCTGTCCTAAATCAAAGAAGACCATCACCTTCTTCAGAGATGAAGCCACCCTCTCTTAGCTGGTCTACTTCTATATCCTGGAACTTTGTTTTAACGTAGGAAAACCATCTTCTTTGACAGTTTGAGCCTTCACTTTTCCCCAATCATTCTGAGTTTCCCTGCTTTCAGGTACTGTCAGCTCCTTGTTATGCCTTTAAATCTTCAAATATTCAGTCTTATTTGATGTGTAGGTGTATAATATTCTGAGTAATAGAGAAGTAAATCATCAAAAAACACAGAAATGGACCAACAATTTTTTTAAACAACAAAATGTCCAAAGATTTCTTTATAGTTTCATAAAGTTCTCACAAGACACTTCAAACTGAACAGATATTTTGAGAGGAAATGATTCTGATGACTGTTTAGGTGTTCTTTTCAAAGAACTAGGGGGATTATAGCTCTTCGTTTTTTTGACATTTAGTACGTACTTACTCAAGCAGAAATTTCTAAAGGAAAATGTTAAGCAGAACTATGATGGGGATGTTGATTAAGAGTCAAGTCAAGCTGGGTTTGAACCCCAGGTATGCCCCATTCTACTTGCTCTAGAATAATTAACATTGCTGAGCCTTGGTTGCCTCACTGATAAGTGCTATTAGTAATATCCCCTTTGGGACTTCCCTGGTGGCACAGTGATTAAGAATCCACCTGCCAATGCAGGGGACACAGGTTCGATCCCTGGTCTGGGAAGATCCCACATGCCATAGAGCAACTAAGCCCGTGCACCACAACTACTGAGCCTGCGCTCTAGAGCCTGCGAGCCACAACTACTGAGCCTGCGCCACAACTACTGAAGCCTGCGTGCCTAGAGCCCGTGCTCTGCAACAAGAGAAGCCACCGCCATGAGAAGCCCGCGCACCACAACAAAGAGTAGCCCCCGCTCGTCACAACTAGAGAAAGCCTGTGTGCAGCAACAAAGACCCAACCTAACCAAAAAGAAATTAATTAATTAATTAATTAAAAAAATAATAATATCTCCTTCATGGGGTAGTCATGAGCAAGAGAGAGAATGTGTACATAAAGAAATGAGGACAATGCCTGGCCCATCAAGTTGCACCAGACTTGATTTTGAGGTAAACAGCCTTTATGATTTCATTGCTTACCAACTTCTTTAAAATATGGGGGGGAAAAGGCCCTTCTTTATAGACTCCATGAAGATTGTATAACTCTGCTAGCCTTCGGGTTAACCCTCTAATGTTTCTCTCAGTCCCTATGCTTTTGTCTAAGCTTATCCTATTTACTCAGCCTTCAGAGTATTACAAAACTGAGGCATGCCACCATCTAGTCAATATCATTTAGCTCCAATGAATAGACAAACAGTAATGACTCCTCCAGACTGTTTGTTTTGCCATTTTAATAATTACTTATTGAAGAACCACTGGCTAATCTATGACATGACAGGTTTTGATGTCTCCCAATTGTGGGCACATTATGCAATCTGTGAATTAGAACTCTAGTCCTTTCCTGTGGTGGGGATAGACTTCGCAGCTCCTTTGTTGCCTAATACGGTCAAGTCCAAGAGCCGGGGAGATGGGGGTCTTTTGACAACATTCACATTCATTTCAAGGGAAGCATTAATATATTACAAGGTGGTGTGGGAATATGCAAATGTTGCTAAAGTTGTAGGAATGAAATTATTTCAAGCATACTAGTTAACAACTGTTTACAAACTTGGGAAAGAGAAATAGTTCTAATCTTTCACTTAACAAACAACTCTTATTGAGCCCTGCTGTATACACAGTGCTGAAATGAACCAACAAACTGCTGATGAGACAGAGTTTTTAATTCACTTATCTATTTAACAAACTTTTATTTTGTGTGTCAGGCAGTGTACTTTAGGCCCTGAGAATCCAGTGGTGAAAAAAAAAACCAGATATAATTCTGTCCTTTGTAGTTTACTGTCTACTGGAGGAAACTGTTACTAAATGAACAGTCATAGACATAAATATAGAGCTACATTTCGGTGCGAATGATGCAGGAAAGATGCCCGGTGCTAGGAGGGTAACATGATAGAGGGGCTGACTTTGCATTGGCAAGAATCCTTCCCTGCTGAAAGGATGACTAATCTGAAATGTGAAGGATAAGGAGGCATTGACTCTGGGTGGAAGAGGAAAGAGCCTTCCAGGCAAATGCAAAGGCCGTGCAGTTGGAGTGAGCGTGGTGCTTTCGGGGAATTTGAAAGACAATGTATTTTGACCTAGAGGACAAAGGCAAGCGGATGTGTGTGATAAAGCCCTGAATTCCTTCTCTTGTGATACTCCAAGCTGCCCTTTCAGTTTTGCTTTCATTCATCCCTTTATTCATTCTTTGATTCATTCAGGCATTAAACAAATGATTATTCCATGTCATTATTCTGTGGTAGGCACTGTGTTAGGTATAGATACAACAGTGAGTAGGTCCACAGACCCTGGTCCCAAAGATCTCACAGGAAAAGAGAAAAGGATGCCCAGGGACAGCTGAAGAGCACTCACCTTGGCCATGGATTATCAAGATGAGGATGAGAAGGAAGAGAATTTTAAGCAGAAGAAAAAGTATGTACAAAGGTCCAGAGGCAAAGGAACGCTTGGCAAGGTGGGAAACCTTGAGAAGCTCATTGAGGCTTCCGGTGTAGACTGTGAGGTCCTGATTGGATGAAATGAAGGTGGAGAAGTAGGCAGTAGCCAGTCCTTAAAGGGTCCTTTAAGTTGTGCTGAGGGTCTTGGATTTTTTTTCCCCTGAGAGTCACGGGGACCCACTCAAGGACTTTAAGCAGGGCATTGGCATGATCGTATCTGTACTTTAGGATGGTCATATTCATGTCAGCATGGCACATGGAAGATTGGCTAAGAAGCTACTGCAGGAACATTGCTGAGAGATGATATGGCCCAAATTAAACTAGTGGCAGTGTAAATGGATAGATGGGGACAGATTTTATGGCTGTCAGGAAGCTGGAATTGATAGAACTTGGCATCTGACTAAATGTAGGATAGAGGAAAAGGTATTAAAAATGTCTGATTAAAAATGGTTTTCTGGTTTGGGCAGCTAGATGGACAGTGGGCACCACTCAAAAGATAGAAAACACAGAAAAAGGAGTGAGTTTCTTAATCAGTGTGTTTCTTGATCTATAAAGTAGGCATTATTTCAGTCATCTTGTAGGGTTGCCTATATTACACTAAGAACTAAATTCCTGTCACAGAGATGTCTAGCAAAGAGCAACAATTACTTCTATGTACAAAGTTACATAGAAGCAGTTAGCCATCGGTAGTGGGAGACCAAGCATATCAGAGGAGGTACTGCAGGGCTATTGAACTGGGCCTGAAATGATGAGTAACAAATCACTAGGGCATAAACAGAAGTAGGGGTGACAGGAAACATTCTTGGCAGAGCAAGACAGGCATAGAGCTCAAAGGTCTGCAAGAAACTGGAGACGGCCCACTGTTCCTGGAGCATAGGATTTGTGGAGGAGATGGCAGACATTGAGCTAGAAATCTAGGGATTCTGGGAGCTCTGTAAACCAAACTGAAGAGTCTGTCACCCCTAGGCCAGCATTTGCTAAAATTTTTCTGCAGAATATAAATTTTCTATAGAATGTTAATATCATCAAATTAATATGGAAAATTCTGGTTTAAACAAAATTAACTTTATTGCAGGACTTCTCAGAGCTTTTTAATTGGCATTACAAATCTCCAACAGGGGGACCTATCTTTTTTGTTTTCCTCAAATTCCATACCTCTTTTCCTGGAACACTGATTAGCACCTCAAAAAACACTAATGATTCTGTGTCACTGGGTTTAGAAAACTCTTTTCCAGGTAGTGAGGAACCATGCAAGGATTTCAAGCAAGCAAGAAAGGACCAGATCTATGACTTATAAAGGTCGTGCTCACTTAGTGAGGAGGATGGACTGGGAGGGAACTGAAAGCTTGATGGCCTTAAGAGTTGAAATGAAAGAATAAAACCTCAAATTCATATATGTCAAAGAGGGGGCAGTGGTGGACAGGATACATATGTGCAGTAGCATGAGCGCGCTCGTGTGTGTGTGTGTTTTGATAATATATTAGACACTCAATGCAAATGCTGCTTGTAGCTTGTAGACACTAAGGAAAGGCTTTATCAAAAACTATGAAATTCTTTATCGATGTGATATATCGTTATTTCAAGGGTTTTATCTATTTGTGATGCCTTTTGATCCTCTTATCATCCTATTAGAGACTTTTAAAATCAGTTTCCCCAACCAAGTACCAGAAGAGTTAAGAGACTTGCCCAGAGCTCCAGAGTCGGGGAAAGGCAGACTTGGCCTTAACTCTTCTAACTTCAAGTCCAGGGCTCTTTTCATTCTATCATTTTCCCTCTAAGCTAAGACTTGAGCTGGAATTTGAAGGATACTTAGGATTTTCCTAGGTTGAACAAATAAGCAAAATCTTTTTGGCTAGGAGGAAAAAGTAGAAGAAAGAACACAGAGATAGATACATGCATGACATGGCCAATAGTCTAGGAAGCGTCCATGAGTCCTCCCAGCCTTCGAGGCAGGGCCAGCTCCATGGTGCAGTGACATGTCCGGTATATGTTACTCCTATGCCTGTGCTTGCATTAAAGCTCTGCTGTCAGTCTTAAAATTCCCCATACTAAGAACAAAGGGCCCCATGTTTTCATTTTGGATTGAGCCCCACAAATTATGTAACTACCCCTCAATCAAGTGTGTCATTTGTCCATTTTACATTTTGAAGCTGTTCTCGCTCAGCTGAATACCTCTAAATTCTAACATTGTGGTTAATCTACACTTGATTAGTCTCTTATGGACACATAAGTTTTAGCATTTATCTTTGCAACTGAGGTGTGAGTTGCTTCGCAGTACCTAATTAGGCTAGCGCTAAGCACATAGCGGGCAGGTAATGCATGATCGATGTTGAATGAATCTGTGCCTCCACCATGAGCCCACTGACATGAACAGTTTCACACTTACTTGTAATGGAACCATGTCTTTGGGTTAGCTTAAAAAAAAAAAACAAACAGGAGGTACGGGGACAAGAAGCACATCTGCCAACACAATTCAAGAATGAGAATTGGAAAAGTGAATAAACCTGGTGTCCATGTGGACATCAGAGCACATAATAATGACAGTCTGCAGTGCCTCATAACAACAGCTAACATTGTTTATGTGTGTATTATGTGCCGTGGACTGTTTTATAATATTTTATATATATCATCTCATTTAATGTTTACAACAACCCTTTGAAGAAGTTACTATTATTGGTATTTTGCAAATGAAATTGAAGCACAGGGGGATTAAGTAAGTTGCTCAACATCATACTGCTAGGAAACATCGGAGCCAAGATTTGAACTCAAGCTGTCTGGTTCTCAAAAGTCCTGCCTTCAACCATTCTCCTCTTATACTTTAGGGACCCATCTTATATAGAAGTCTCACATCTGGCCTTACCTCAGTACTATTAAGAGCTATGTATGTGTTAGCTATTATTAGTCTCCCTATAAAAATATAGGTGGGAGGTAGTGACAGTGTAATTTTCAACTTGAATTCAACTTGGGGCCTCTCTTTGGTCCTAGGTCTTTTTTTTTTTTTTTTTTTCCCTTTCTGTCCATGAAATAGATGTGATGAGTCAGCATTTGGGAGCAAGAAGTGCTCTAAACTATGTTTTCTTCTGGGGGGAGAATTCAAAACCTTTATTAAATTCTCAAAAGGATCTGTGACCCCCAACACGTTAAAGTCACTGCTCCAAGGCCTTATGCTACTTTTCAGATGTAAATGCATAAACTTTTGTTATCATACTTTGTTCATCCTTGTACTGCCGCAGATGCCAGATGGAAATTACAGAGGTCTCTATTTGAGGGATGTTTAATGTAATTATTTTCACTCTGTATTTATTCCATAAATATTTATGGAGTTTTAAAATATACTCAGACTTGCTTATAAGTTCAAGGTCCATCGCGCTCTTGAATTCAGCTTCTAGCATTTCTTCCTCTAGTATAGCGATGGCCAGGGTGTTATCCTTGTTTGCGCAACACTTTGTATTTATGAAAATGTTTTCCCCACGTGCTGAGCTAAGTTTACTGTGTGGTATGTCCTGTAGCTTCCAAAGGTGCCAATACTTAGAAATTTCCTTCCAAAGAAGGAGAAAGAGGCAGAATGTGGTGGTGTAGGAAGAAGATGATTAACGCTGATTCTCAGTGAGCATAAAGGCTGTCTTCCCAGACCTCTGCAGCCTTGGGTCAGCGGGGAATGATGCAGACCCTTCTGCAGCTCTGCCCTGGCCCACCTCAGAGCGGAAAAATGGAGATAAGGAAGATGAGGATCAAGGAGCTTGCTTATTTCAGTTTTACCCAGAGTTGGCCCCTGGGACTTTTTTTTTCCCTTCCAGTTTTATTGAGGTATAATTGACACACAGCACTGTATAAGTTTAAGGTGTACAGCACAATGATTTGACTTACATACATCATGGAATGATTTTCCCAATAAGTTTAGTGCACGTACGCCATCTCATACAGATACAAAATTAAAGAAATAGAAAAAAAATGTTTTGCGTGTGATGAGAACTCTAAGGATTTACTCTTAACAACTTTTATATATAATGTACAGCAGGGTTAATTATATTGATCAGGTTGTACATTACATCTCTAGTACTTATTTATGTTATAAATGGGAATTTATACTTTTTGACTACCTTCATCCGATTCCCTCTCCCCCTACCTCTTGCCTCTGGTAACCACAAATCTGATATTTTTCAATAAGTTTGTCTGTATGTTTGGTTTCTTTTTTTTTTTAATTTATTTTTTATTTTTATTTTATTTTGGCTGCATTGGGTCTTCGTTGCTGCGCGCGGGCTTTCTCTAGTCGCGGCGAGCAGGGGCTACTCTTCATTGCGGTGCGCGGGCTTCTCACTGCGGTGGCTTCTTTTGTTATGGAGCACAGGCTCTAGGCGCGTGGGCTTCAGTAATTGTGGCACACGGGCTCAGTAGTTGTGGCTCGCGGGCTCTAGAGAGCAGGCTCAGTAGTTGTGGCGCACAGGTCTAGTTGCTCCACGGCATGTGGGATCTTCCCGGACCAGGGCTCGACCCGTGTCCCCTGCACTGGCAGGTGGATTCTTAAGAACTGTGCCACCAGGGAAGCCCAGTACGCTTGGTTTCTGGGTTTTGAAGTATAATTGACCTACAACACTATGTTACTTCCTGCTACACAGCGTAGTGATTTTTTTCTATATGTTTCAAAATGATCACCACCATAAGTCTAGTTATGATCTGTCACTATACAAAGATATTACTTAGTTATTGACTATATTCTCCACAGTGTACATTTCATACATACGACTCCTTTATTTTGCAGCTGAAGTTTGTACCTCTTTAATCTCCCTCACATATTCCTTTCCTCCCCCCAGCCCCCTCTCCTCTGGTAACTACCTGTTTGTTCTCTGTATCTATAACTCTGTTTCTGTTTTGTTTGTTTATTTGTTTTGTTTTTATAGATTCCACGTAGAAGTGAAATCATACAGTATTTGTCTTTCTTTGTCTGACTTATTTCACTAAACATAATATCCTCTGGGTCTATCCATGGCAAGATTCCATTGTTTTTATGGCTAATATTCCATTTTATACACACACACACACACACACACACACACACACACACACACACATACACCATATCTTTATTCATCTGTTGATGGGCGCTTGGGGTGGTTTCCATATCTTGGCTATTGTAAATACTGCTTCAATGAACACAGAGGTGCATATATCTTTTCTAATTAGTGTTTTAGTATTCCTTGGGTAAATATCCAGGAGTGAAATTGCTAGATCATATGGTAGTCCTATTTTTAATTTTTTTGATGAATCTCCACACTGTTTTCCATAGTGGTTGCAGCAATTTACATTCCCACCAACAATACATGAGGGTTCCCTTTTCCCCATATCCCTGTGACTTTTAAAAGAGAGTAGTCATTTCTCCCCTTGATATTGCCCTTAAAGTACTGGGGAGTTAATTCAACTTAATTGTCTAATAACTTTCTATTTACCCTCTTAAAAAAAAGTAGTAACCAGTATGTGCCAGGCACTCTACTAGGGCCAGATATAGTACAGAGAACAGAAACACCCCTGTCTCCCTGAATATTATGTCCTCGTGTAATAATTAAAGCCAAAAAATATACTGTCAGGTCGCAACACAGGGGCTGGGGTTGCTGGTAGGGAGGGGGGCTGTTTTACCTTATATAGAGTGGTCAAGGTCAAGAAAGACATCTCAGAAATGTTGATTACGGAGTGACAGCTGAATGAGGTGAAGCTCTGAGCTATGCTTCTGACTGAGGAAGGCCTCAGGCCAGTGGGAACAGCAGATGCAGAGGTTCCGGGGTGAGAGTTTTCTTCCTGGTGTATTTGGCAGACAATAAGTATGCCACTGTGTCTATGTGTGGGGTGGGGAGGGAAGGAGGTTGAGACAAGCGTTGGTGATGCTGCAGGTGAGGAGTGAAAAAAAAAAAAAAATAGAGCTATAGCAAGGGCCAAACCTTGCCAGCATTTTAAAAGAGTTTTACTCTGAATGTGTAGGAAGCCAATGAAGGGCTTGGAGCAAAAAAGTGACATGACGTGATTTGCATTTAAAAAGCCCATTCTGCCTGCTGCACAGAAACTATTCTGTAGGGGGGCAAAGGAGGGATCACACACTCCTTAGAGTCTATTGAAACTATCATGATGAGATGCGTTGGTAGCTGGAGCGTGGTAGTAGCCGTGGAAGTGGTGAGGAGTGGTTGGATTCTGGATGCATTTTGAAGTTAGAGCTGGCAGGATTTGCTGAGGGACTGGAAGGATGTAGGGAATGAGAGAGGAGTCAAGGAACAGGAGGAGTTGGGGGGCGCCATTAGGAATTGAGCTGCCGGGTGGATATCAGGGAAATATCGGATCAGCTGTTGGTGTTATTAGCCTGGGGGTCAGTGGAGAGGTTTGTGCTCAGTATTCATTTAGGAGGTTTTTTTTTTTTAACATCTTTATTGGAGTATAATTGTTTTACACTGTGTGTTAGTTTCTGCTTCATAACAAAGTGAATCAGCTATACGTATATATATATCCCCGTATCTCCTACTTCTTGCGTCTCCCTCCTACCCTCCCTATCCCACCCCTCTAGGTGGTCGCAAAGCAGCTGCTTCCCACTAGCTATCTATTTTACATTTGGTAGTGTATATATGCCCATGCCACTCCCTCACTTCGTCCCAGCTTACCCTTCCCCCTCCCCGTGTCCTCAAGTCCATTCTCTACATCTGCGTCTTTATTCCTGTCTTGCCCCTGGGTTCTTCATAACCATTTTTTTCTTTAGATTCTATATATATGTGTTAGCATATGGTATTTGTTTTTCTCTTTCTGACTTAATTCACTCTGTCTGACACACTCTAGGTCCATCCACCTCACTACAAATGACTCAATTTCATTTCTTTTTATGGCTGAGTAATATTCCATTGTATATTTGTGCCACATCTTCTTTATCCATTCATCTGTCGATGGACACTTAGGTTGCTTCCATGTCCTGGCTATTGTAAATAGAGCTGAACATTGTGGTACATGACTCTTTTTGAATTATGGTTTTCTCAGGGTATATGCCCAGTAGTGGGATTGCTAGGTCGTATGGTTTTATCATCAAGTGAGTGGCAAGCCATGAGATTGGACGAGGTCACCTCGGATGGGACTGCAGATAGAGAAATCTGAGAACTTTGAACTCTAGGGTGCTTGTAGAGGTCAAGTCAAGCAGTGAGGAGAAGCAGCAGATGAGCTTGAGAAGGAGTGTACATTGAGGTAACAGGAGAATCAAGAGAGGGTGGTACCTGGGAATCAGTGAAGAAAGTGTGTTTAGGAAGGAGGGAGCGCTCAACTATACACACAAAACTGTTTTGCATGCAAGTGTTAAAGGGGGTGGTGCATCTAATTCAATAAGTCTTCAGAAATCACGTCACTGATCATGTGACCACACATTTCTACTCTCTGATCCAATCTAAAAGACTGTAATAGTTTTCAGCCGGATTCCTATAACTGTACCTTTAAATTTCTCCACCTTTAGTGGCTGTAATAGCGTCCAGATACCCAGCTGTGAAAATTCCTTTTTTAGTAGTGACATCTGGTTATTTGGCTTCTTCTACTGGCTGGCATTGAAGCCATAGGTGTTGAACTAAACAGTTGGCTTATTAGGGCGGTAACTATACAGTGACTGAATTACATCTTTCTTGCTATCTGGTATGTATTGTTATGTAGTATCATCTTAGCACTTTTAGAATCTTGATCTTGTATCATTTTATTAATTCAGCTTACTAGTTTTAGGGGGAAATGCAGATTGGGTTCAAATTTACTATTACATATAATATATATGTACACGTGTGGGTATGTCTATATATTTTTTCATATTCAGTTTGTATTACTTTAAATAGTTGTGAGGGTCATCAGATTAAAGTTGCTTGGTTTGGTTTTAGTATTACAGTCTAATTCAAGTCCTTGATAGATGAAAATTTTCCTTTGGAAGAATATGATAAAACTCATTTTGTGAGTGGAATAACACTTTTGGAATAGTTCCTCTATACTTGTGCTTTAGCCCCTAGGCATGTGCAGTTATCGAGCCCTAAAAAATGTGCCTTTTCTGAGAGGCGCTGTCAAGTGTAAAATGCACACCAGATTTCAAAAGCTTGGCATTAAAAACAAAAGTGTACGTATATAGTTAATTATTCTATATTCTCTATATTGTTGAAATCAATTTTTGACATATTGGATTAAATAAAATATTTTCATTTTAGTTTCAAAAAATTTAAACATCATCAAAATTAATGTTATCTGTTTCTTTTCATTTGTTAATGTGGCAACTTGAAAAACTTACAAACAAAAATGTGTCTTGCATTGTATTACTTTTGGGTAGAGCTGTTCTGTGCAGTTGATAGCGTACACATTTACATCAGTGTCTCTCAGTTTTCAGGTGTGCACAAAATGATTTTGACCTTTTCAATACAAAGTTTCATCTAAAAGGTATTTCATAACATTCAAAAAAACCTTTAAAAGATTTTCTTACTACAAAAATGATATGTGGGGACTTCCCTGGTGGTCCAGTGTTTAAGACTCCACACTTCCACTGCAGGGGGCATGGGTTCAATCCCTGGCTGGGGAGCTAAAATCCCACATGCTGGGCTGTGCAGCCCCCCCCAAAAAAAGATCTAAATTTTCTTTGACAAGAATATGAACCACAAAGAAAACCACACATAACCACTGTTAAGTATTTTCATATATTCCTTTTGAGATACACACATTTTTTGGACCATAAAAGGGGACCAGTCAGTATACATTGTTTTTCGACTTTTTTAAAGAACATGACATGAATCTCTGTACTTGTCATTACATGCATTTAAGTTTTTTGCACTAATATTAACCTGAGGGCTATATCATACTCCTAGAGGTAATAATGGTTTCTGACAGCAGAGATTTTTTAATCTTTAATAACAGCTTTATTGAAACACTTATTTTCCTCTTCCAGTTTTATTGACATACAGCATTGTATAAGTTTCAGGTGTCCAGCATGATTTATTGTACATCATGAAATGATTATCACAATAAGTTTAGTGAACATCCATCATCTCATATAGATACAAAATTTAAAAAAAACAGGAAAAAATTTTTCCTTGCAATGAGAACTCTTATGATTAACTCTTTTTAACAACTTTCGTATATAACATACAACAGTGTTAATTATGTTTATCGTATTGTACTTTACATCTCTAGTACTTGTTTATCTTATAACTGGAAGTTTGTACCTTTTGAAACATCTTTCTAAAGTATTCAGTTCAGTGGGTTTTAGTATATTCAGAGTTGTGCAGCTATTGCCCTTAAGTAATTTTAGAATATTTTCATTATTCCAAAAGGAAATCCCAAACCCGTAAGTAGTCACTCTTATTCCCCCACCTCAGCCCCTGGCAACTAATCTACTTTGTCTCTATGGATTTGCCCATTCTGAACATTTCCCGTAAACGGAGTCACACAATACATGATCTTTTGTGGCTGGCTTCTTTTGCTTAGTATAATGTTTTCAAGGTCCATCCATGTTGTAACATGTATCAGTAATTATCACTAATTATAGCTGAATAATAATCCTTTATATAGATATCACATTTTATTCATCCATTTATCAGTTGATAAATATTTGGGTTGTTTCCACTTTGGGGATATTATGAATAATGCTTCTTAGAATATTCATCTACAAGTTTTTGTGAGAATATGCATTTTCCGTTCTCTTGGGTATATACCTAGAAGTGGAATTGTTGGGTCATATGGCAATTCTGTTTAACATTTTGAGGAACTGCCAAACTATTTGTGGTTGCACCATTATACAATCCCACAAGCAGTGTGAGCGTTCCAATTTCGCCACCTCCTCACCAACACAATAGGAATGATTTTCAACTGAGAGGCTATTCATTTCTAAGAAGTACAGATCAGACTCTAGTGGTTTGGAAAAAGACCTCTAAGTTTCTGCTGTGACCCTGACCCACCCAACAGACACACACACACACACACACACACACACACACACACACACACACACACACACACACACACACACACACACACACACACACACACACACACACACACACAGAGCCAGGCTCCTATTTGTTTGACTTTGGATATATTATTTCTCTCTACTAGCCTTAGTAAAATAGAGATGATTTGCCTCATAGAGGCTGTTGTTAGAATTAAATGAGATAATGCTAGTGAAACCTTTTGCATAGTGCCTAGTACATAATAGATGCTCGATAAGCAGTAGCTATTAATATTATATCAGTGGCTCAATAATTTCCCACTATATGTACACACCATAATTTGCCTAGACAATTCTATTGGCTTGTTACCAATTTTTAATAATTATAGACAGTGCTCTGTGAAAATATCCTTATGGCTAATTTTTTGCCCGTATCCATGATTATTTTCTTAGGATAAATTCTGTAAAGTGTTATTGCTTGGTGCCTTTTAAAGAAATTTGAAGACATTCCCCAATATATATTTTTTGTTTAAATTATACTGAAATTTTACTTTAAGACATGTCATGAGGTACTAGACAATAGCCCTTGAGCTTTGCTAAACTGGTTTCATAAATGCTCACTTTGTACCTAACAAATATAATGCAAATACAAACTGTCTTGAGTAAGATTGTCTAAATTTAACTCTCTGAATTTAATTTAAATTTAAACCACTGAATGAGAAAAAGCTCTCAGATCTCGACTCTTCGACTTTTGTATTTTTTCTGTCATTGCTTCAGTATCCTAGCCTGAGAAGTGGAAGAGAAGAGCTACTGATGAAACTAAGCACAATGGATGTTTTTGTTTTGCATTTAGGCAAATCAAGGGCAAAAGTAAGGTGACAGTCGAGCTTAAGCAGTAGAAAAGAACTATTCATTGGGAGTGCGCATGCACCTAACTCTCCTTACGTCGTCAGATCTAGGAGCCTTGCAGGGGCCATCACTCACAGATCCACTGTGGCAATCTCATAACCAGCCTGAAGAGGATCAAACAAAGGTATCAGGTTTCCTCTGAAGGCTGTGGGAATGTTTATGGTAAAGGTAGGATTTTTTAGAGTTATTTAAATTATGGCCAAAGTTTGATCAGATGGTGGAATGTTCTGGAATTTGACACAGCTTGGGAGACTTAGTATCGAGGAATTGAAAGGAACTTTGCACAGGTAACACATAAAAGTAGAAAGTTATATCAGCAATTAATGTATTTCTACTGTTGTAGTGGTAAATGTTTAACAATCAGCTCTCCCACCCCCCAGCCCAACCCCCCCCCAAAAACCAAAGCCCTGATTTATATAGGTTTTTTTACTTCTATGATTATAAATAACCCACCACGGCAGATTGCAGATTTTAAGCTACCAACATGATGTCACTCAAAGCAGAGCTGGAAAAATGATGTGTGTAATCGACAGAATCAGCTCTCAACAGCCAGCACATACCAGCTCCAGCATACCACTGTTTCTTTCATAAATTGCTGGACTTGGATAATTGAGGGAATGTTGTACTCAGTGAAATCCACTATGTATCCAGAATCTAGAATTAATACAACATTTGGAAGGCAAGATGTTTTGTTTTCTTCTCCTAGGTTAAATGCCACGTTAAAGGCTCACTCATGTGGTATTTATTACACGTTGTAACACGCACAATAAAGAATTGCAAACCTTGCTAGAAACTCAAGAGGTCATCCTCTGGGCAGTCAACGCAAACCACCTCAGAGAGACAGTTGTGCATTTGGGGCTGAATGATCCTAGAGAGGGGTTCCATAGAATTCCGTGATAGACAGACATGATTAGGTCTGCGCTTACATAATGTGAAAAATCAAGAAGGGATAATCCTAGTTCCTTCCACTTGCACAGGACTTCATGGCTTATAAAGGGCTTTCTGCAGGATGGTAAAATCTCTTATATCCAGTGTCTAGTGCTCGTTAAGACAGATCGCTAGGTGGTAAACTCAGGTTTCTAGGTCACTTGTGTTCACATGACTGACTTGTAGTGCATCTCTCCAATTCTCTGCCAGTGGAGACCTCATGAGCCACTACCAGGAGGCCGAAGCGACATTTTTGTCAGGTCTGGCTATGGGCCAAGCCTGTATTAAGCACTTTCTTTACAACGTCTCTGAAGCCATTCAACAACCCTATGAAGTAGTTCCTGTTATTTTCTTCCAATGTTGCAAATACAGAGGCTAGAGATGTTAAATTACTTGCCAAAGGTCATGAAATTCATAAATGCCTGAGCTGGGACAAAAAATCAGTACTGTCTGACACCTAAAGCTTATATTAAGAATCTCTAGACTGGCTTAGGTCAAAGGTTTTAATAAAATTGTAGATATTTAATGTGCTAATTGGACAGCATGACCTGCAAGTAGTTTCCAATGTAGGCAGGGCTAACTTAACTGGGCTAGGGGTATGTGAGAGCATTGGGGAAACATAATAAAAGTGATGAAAAAACGAATGTGTTCCTGTGCTGTCATGCTAGATTGTGTAACTTAAGAAGGCTGTGTATTTGTAATTGCCCTTTTCTGTGTAAAGCACAGGCCTGAATTAGGCCAGCCTTTCAGAGCATCCTCTGCTGCCCCTTTTGTAGCCTGTGGCCCCCTTTCTATAAATTGTAAATTAGATACTAAGTTCCATGATGGCAGAGACGACTGTACATCTTCTGCACTGATGTTGCTGAATCTTTAGTCCTATCCCAGTGGCTGACATGGTAGGTACTTAAATATTTGTTCCATAGTACTGGTGGTGATGATAGCAAATACTCAACAAGTGATTGCAGTATATTCTTTCCAATATTATCTCATTTAATCCTCATAATAACTCCATTAACTTTTTTTCTCCCTAATTTATAGATTAAAAAAAAAAAACATGGCTTAAGACATCTCATAACTTGCTCAAGGACATAATAATAAGTGGCAGAAAATCAGCTTTGCTTGATATCAGAGTCTTGACACTTAACATTATGCTCTGGTCTGTTGATTTATAATGTATTTGTTGTATCCCTAAGAAAGCTCATATTACTAAAATCAGATGATAGAATTTCAGTTCTGTGAAGAAAGGGACTCTGTTTTGTTTTAACTGTATCCCAGCACCTACAATAACTCTTGTCATATATTAAGTGCTCAGTAAATATTTTTGGTGCATATGTATGCAGGAATGGGTAGGACAGTTATTTCAACAGGAATAGGAGTTACAAACTGGAAATTTACTGGCTTACAACACACTTTGTTGTTGGGTTTTGGGGGGCAAGAATTTAAATAAAGGTAGAGCTTTAAAAGCTAAATATCACTGAACAAATTCAGTAATTTACTCATTCATCTACGAAATATTTATCTCCAGTCAGTAAATATAATTGAGCATCTACTAAGTGCCAGACTCTTAATAGCAGAGATATAGTGGAATGGTTGGCAATTATAAGTAAACAAATATTACAAAAGGCAAATGTTCCATGAAGAAGCAAACAAAAAAGATGTTAAGACAAAATACCAGGAGCAGGGACTATGGGGAGGCCAGGGAATGCCTCAGAGAAGTAGGGACCGTTCAGCTGTGATGCTGAAGAATGCCAGGAACACGAGGAAGGGGCACGGGGAATGAATGGCATGTGCAAATGCCAAAAGCTTTTGGAAAGAACTTGACACATTGGAGGAACAGAAAGAAGGTCAGAGAGTCTTCTTAGAAATGGTCTGTGTAGTCCTCTTACAACTACAGGATTGCACAGGGCTTCCTTCACTCCCTGACCTCCTTTACTGCACATCGTTGTGTTAAGGAACAAAGCCAACAGCTGTATTTTTCTTGGTTTTGGTTGGAGGGGATGGTTCCCTCCTGCCCATAGCAGAAAAGAGTGGTTCGCAAAATAGAAACCTTGGAATCTACTTAATCTACTTAATGGAGAGCCATCTAATTTGCCTTCTCACAACTTATGTCTTAGGAAAATATTGCCTATACTGTTGAATAAAATACATGCAGGAAGAATTTGGTAGGAAACAGGAAAGGGAAAATTTAGTAAACCCAGAGGCTTGATCTCTGGAGGGGACATTTCTCCCATTGCTTACAGTGGAAAATTCCTCAAGCACAGCCTGGCTAACGGGACTGGGCCTTCCTGATTCATCTTGCAACTCTGTTCCAGTCTAGCCCGCATTCTAGAAAGACATGGGTGAGAATATCCCAAATAGTACTCCAAGGTCTCCAGTGGCAACGTAAGGTCATTTCAACTCGAAGCAAGATGTCTTCTCACCGCTTTAAGATGAACTTAGCTTTCCTCCCCTTTCCCCTCCCCCCCCTTATGCCTACCTGCAAGAGAAGCTGGACTATGTAACTACAGACGAACTGACCTCTGGAGCCTTGGTGATGGATACAGCTCATTATGTGAAGAACCAGCCATGGCAACTGGAGCTGAAGTGGATTAAATCAATTTGCACCAGTCTTCATCTGTTCCTGGAATTTCATATGTGAATTTGGCACAAATAGTCAAACAAGTAGGAGAGACTTAACCAACAGATGAGAATAAAATGGAATCTACTGTAAGATGAATTTCCCCGCCCCAAATTATATCAAAGAATATTTCGCCTCTCTTCTCCCAGAGATATGCGGTTGCTTTCTGGAGATGAGGACAATGCCATTTTCCACCTGGCAGAAGCATCTGTTCTTCATGGAAATCTAATGGCAATTCCCAACCTCAGTTAAGGACTTGTTTTCCCTTTTTTTTTGACTTCAAATACTTTCTAAATTGTGTTAGCCGAAGCATTGTATGTATATAATTAACTCAAAGGTCCCTCTGGGCTCATCCAGCTAAACTGGTGAAGCTTAACTGAGCAAAACATTCGCTGATGTCTCTCCGGATGTCTCTCCTGGATGCTCCACTGAATGAATGCCTTCTGCAAGGGAAACGAGGGACATTTCTTTGCAATGGTTTGTAGTGATTGGAGTTGCTTCAGAATGATAGTAGTTGTTTCATAACAATAACGATTCAGGTTTCTTTCAATATGAATTGGATTGCGATTCGGATAACATTACGATCGCCTTTCGGTGGGCAATATGTATTTTCCTCCTAGTTGAAGTAGGAAGATAGGCCTCTTTCTGGTGTTCACTGGATCTTTGACATTCCCTCAGGGAAGCAGTGGCGCTCTGCTGGCACAGGGCTCCAAGGCGCAGGGCTCCACTGTACCTTTCACGTGGAGAGCAAATGTCAGCGGTTCCTGCAGTGCTGTGTCTTCACAAGCAAAACCCGCAGGGGGGCCTGGAGCTGTTTGTCCAAAACTAAGTGCAAAGGGCTAGGGAACGTGGACTTTTTCAGACTGACTGTGTTGACAAGATTCATGACTCAGCCCTCTTCCTCCCTCTGCCAGTGTAGACGCAGACGCCTACAGGTAGAAGAGGTTTTTGACTCTGTTCGAAAGGGAGAAGTCAGGTGTGATCCGCAGAAAAGTTCTGGCCCCAGCTCCCCGATCTATTCCTAGCGCAGAGAGGGCTTAAGCTAGGCTATGAGCATTCTCTCCTCTCTGTGTGAGGCTTCGATCCCCAGGCCTCGCCCTTGAACTTCATCCAGAGACCACATGCATTATGGAAGGGTGAGCAAAAGGGACCGGGATGTAGACTTCCTGCCTACCCAAGGGAACCTACTTCTCTTTGCGGTCCTGGAGCACAGGTGTCCGGAGAAAGGCAGCGAGCTAGGGACTCTGGGTGCTGGAGTAAACGCCGCCCTGAGCTGCGTGGCGCTAGGGGGAGGGAGGTTGGAAGAGCGCGTCTACGCTTTTCACGTCAACCTGCAAGCTAGCTGCTCGCTGCCCAGGTGCGGGTTCGCGGCTGCGTGCGCCCCACTGCAGCAGAGAGCAGCCGCAGCCTCGGCCTCGGCCACCACCGCTGCTGGGGAAGAGTCCTGGGGCTGCTGACGCGGTTGGGAGGAGCCTCGCCTTTAATGCACCAGCCGCCTCCAGCCTCCTCCTGCAGCAGCAGCGGCAGCTGCGAGTGCGCGCGTGTGGGTGTGAGGGTGAGTGCGCTGGCGCCGGCTGCAGCGCCCTGCCCGGCTCCCCGCCGGCTGCCGAGCCCCCGCCAGCTCGAGCCGCCCTCCCGTGGGACCAGCACCCTCATCCGGGCCGGGCCCGCCTGAATCCTGACCCTGCCATCTCGCCACTGCAGCTCGGGTCCAGAAAGGCACCATTTTGTCGCGGCTGCCCGCTCTCCCAGGGGGAGGAGGGATCTTTTTTGCATTTCGGAGCGGCTGCCAACGAAGGGAACCTGTTGGGCATCTCCCCAGCCCTGCTTGTGAGCGCCTCCGGGGCGGCGGGCGGGACCAGACCCCTTGGGGCACGGCGCATCTTGGCACCCGGAGGCAGCGGAGGCAGGCGCAGCATCCTCGCCGGGAATTGGAGCTGGAGTGAGCGCACCGCGGGAGGAGCCGCCGCAGCCTCGGAGATCCCGGGCGGAGGAGGTGACAGCTCCATTGCCGGGTTTTTATTTTTTTTCTCTCTCCGCCTCCCCGTCTCCTCCTCAGGCTCGGACCATGGTGCAGTCCCACTGGCTCCCCTGCCCCCCTCTCCTGTGAGACTGGCTGCGGGGAGGGATCATGGATACTTGTCTGCCGGCTTCTGGTTCCCACGCAAGTAAGCCTGCTGTCAATGGAGGAGGACATTGATACCCGCAAAATCAACAACAGTTTCCTGCGCGACCACAGCTATGCGACCGAAGGTAACGCCAGCCCCGCCGCATTCCGCCGCTGGGGAAGGGCGCAAGTTGCGGATCGCTGAGCTCCGCGGGCAGCCGGGCGAGTAGCGGCGGAGACTCCTGCGGGCCCCGGGGCTGGGGCGGGGGCTCGGCTCGCAGGGGCAGCTGCCGGTGCGCCCCACATCCATCCGGGCTCCGCGAGGCGAGCCGGGCGTTCAAGCAGCAGGTGGACCCGGCGCCCAGGGGAGTTAAAATGGCCCTCGGGGATGAGGTTTTTCAGGGTGGGGCTCCCGGCTGGAAAAATGACCCCCCAAAGACAGATGACCCCTTCCCCCAATATGTATGCAGGGTCGGGTTGAGGGGAGAAATAAGAAGGAAGGGGGCCCGAGAGGACCGTGGGTCCACCCCTCTCTGAGCGGAATGATGTGTCTCTCAGTGGCTGCAAGGGTGGGCATGGTTTCATTTCCTGCCCGTTCATCTCTCCGGCCGGGTTACCTGCTTAGACAATCAAAAGCCCAAAAGGCTCGTTGAAAAAGGGCGAACCCCTCTCCCCTTGGAAGTGCATTAGCAAGATATAAAAAGGTAGCTGGGGAAACAGTGCTGGGGCGGCGAGCGAATGAGTGTGACACGTGGGGCGAGCAATGCGATCAGTGGGGCCTTTAAAAATCACCATTATGAATTCTGCAGCAGTAGTTTCTGCTGAATCAACAGCCAGCAGAAAGCAAGAGGGTTCAGTAAGCTGAGCTTTGCCAAGAGGTGAAATTGTCGTGTTTCTCTCTCTCTCTCTCTCTCTCCCCCGCCACCCCCCAGATTGTTCTGACATTAGCCTGAGTGAGGTGCAGGCAGGAAAGAAAAGTCAGCAGGTGGAATCTCATTTGCCTTTTGTGTGGGAATAGAGAGAGGAGGCTTTTGTTTGTTTGTTTCTAAATACCAAAACTTTTGCATTTTTGCTTTCATTTTGTACCTGTCAGCCTTTATCCTTCACCACTCCTATAAAGTGTTGCATTGTCACATTGTGATAGCCACATGAGAAAATATGTGTGAAAGTGCTTTAGGAAAATGTAGCAAGGCGTGTTAATTTAAGATTCTTCTTCTTATTCTTGGGTGCTAAAATTTCTGTAATATTTAATCAAATCAAGACCATTAGAGAAATGTGATGGGCGTGGTGGTAGTAAGAGTTCAAGTTGTGAAAGATAAAAAGACACACAATTTGGGGGTAAAGGTGGCATCTTCTCTAAACATCCCTGGAAGTTTTAGATAGAAAGAATGCCCAGCGCTATTGAAAATACATGCTTCGTTCATCATCATTATTAGAGAGCATCACACCTAATGCGTCCATGGCGCTAGACAGATCAAGCCGAGCTTTATGAGCTCTGGCCTTCAGGAGCTTAGAAGTGGCTTTTAAGGTGTTCAGCAGCCTGTCCCTGCCCCATACCAAGCACCATACTTGCTGATTCTTTTTACTTGCCTGGTGACAACGTGGTGGTAAGATGTTCTTCCCCATTCTTAGTGCTTTGTCACTGACTCACCAGGTAGAACACGATCAGCTCTGGGTCAGAGCATATCATCCAAAAGAGAAGTTGGCTTTCGGGTCTATTGTCCTTGGGGGCGCACCTTGTTTTTTTTTTTCTATTTGAGACAACAAAGATAGAGGGCTGCCTTCATGTTTTCTTCTGTATTGCATTATGCCTCCAAGTGCAGGCAGAGGAAACTTACTGAGCTGGGAAGATGGGGAAATTGAGGCCATGTGCGTAGCACCGTCATCTGTAGAATGAAGAAGTGAGTTAAACACGGCATTCCTTATCGCTTTCAGGGCCCTAGATACTACCTAATCTTTGTTTCTATTTGATGACATTTTTGTAACCTCTGGTTCTGAATAAAATATCTGGGTTCATATAGTCTGAAATGAGGCATGAGTTTATAGCAAAGAACTTTCTAAAATTTTTCCAAATCAGCCTCTTGGATTCCTCCCCCCACCCCCCAACTGCCACCACATTGAAAATTTAAACAAACCTTTATTTCACAGTATGCTTCCAGGTTTCTTTACCTGATCTTAGTGAAGGTCTGGGAAGAAAAAAAAAAAAAACTTGGAACTTAGACAATGTAGATTGCCTTTTTACATGCAATCCCTAATTGCATTTTAGGAAACATTGACCTGGCCAGAGGGGGAAGTGTCCTTCTGATGATGATGAATTACCTTCAAAGTGCTAGTACACCTTGAAGGAACCCCACTAGATCAAAATATTCTTTGTTAAAATCGTCTTCATTGGGGGCTTGCCACAAAGTTCTCTTCCCTTTATTAACTTAAACTCACCTTCTGGAGAATTAATTTCTAGGTCCTTCTATAGACTTTGCTTTTCTTTTTGCCTCCTTTGATATTTCTGCATTTTCCTCCCTTGCCCAGATATGGCAGGGTTTTTTTGCCAAATCTCCTTCGCATGTATCTCTGAATTTTTCTTCCCTCTGCTCGGATCATTCCACACTGCAGTATTCTATTTAAAGCTGAAAGGTTTTTGCTGTGTAGTTAGTGTGAAGGACTCCAAGCTCAATTTGCATTGTAAGTGGTATCTGCAGGCAAGTTCATCCGGGTAAGAGCAATGCAGATGCTAAAGGACACTTTTTCCCAAGCTCCTCCCTCTCTCTCTCTCTGATGGGAAAAGAATACATGATGTGCATTTATTAAAAACATTTCTTATAACTTTTCTTTTATTCTGAGTATTAAGTTACCACCCTCCCCTACGTTTTCCTATCTTTTCCTCCCTTTCTTAAAGTTACTATCTTTGAGTATCTTCTCTTTTCCAAGCCCTGTACTGAGGTTTCTGTAAGTAGCATTTTAATATGTCCATCCCCTGCTAAGTGGATCTTGTTATTTCCATTTGCAAATAAGGAAACTGAGCAACTGAGGCCCAGGGATGATACTAATTTGTCAAGGTCACACAGTCGGGGGGAAAAGCTTGTCTTCAAACTGAAGACTGGCTGACATGCTCTTCTACTAGGAAATTCTGCACTGCTTCATTTTTCTTTAACTATTAGTTCCTGTTATGGGGAAGATCACAGTGGTTTATCTTTGTGTGTAAATGGTGTTCCCATCTGAGGAAACATTCTTTGCAGGGATCAAAGTGTGTGTTTGGGTTTAATACCTGAGGAAAAGCATCGGTAGGGCTGGCTTTCTATATTTTTAGACTTGTTAGAACCAACTAAAACCCCCTCTCCATTAGAGCAGTCTGAGAGTTTTCTAGATTAATCTTTCTACCCTCATATGGGGCACAGTCAGAATAAATATTCTACGTAGGTGGACTTTACAGGAATGGCAATCTGGTTAGAAGAGGAAGTCGGAGAACTTATTGTTTAAAAATAACTATTCTGTTCTCAGTTTCCTTAGCTTTAAAATGGGAATAACATTAGAACCTATGCCACAGGAGAAAAGAATATCTAATGCAGGAACAGCACTCAACACAGTGCCTGATACAAAGCCAGTCCTCGATCAATGCCCTCAATACATTATAGCCGTTGTTAGTATTACTTAAACTGCATTTGCATGGCAAGCACCCTGGTTTTCCTCGGATTGTTGTTGATTTGGGATGATCTTGAGGGAAGGGCTAGTGGAAATGGGAGAGAAGTCCCTGAGACCCACCACAGTCTCTTTCTTGACTCAGCCACTAGCCACAGATCTTGCCACTTGGCAATCTGCCTTAATGTACTTGCTGGTTATATTCTGGGAGTGAGTAAGTTCCATCTTCTCTTAGAGGCCTTAAAAAACCCAGACTGCTTGTACATATTAAAAGAAGAACAAATTCACTGAGTCCGTGTATTGTTATTATATTAATATGATATTATTATTATGTAACTGTTGATTCCTTCTGCCTTTAATTCCTTCAACAACTATTAACTAACTTTCTGTGGGGGTGATCCTGCATGCTCTGGTACAGACATTGTGTCTGTTCTCATGGAGCTTTTGGGCTGGTGGAGAAAGTAGACATTGAACTAATGATTTTGCAAAAAAAATACCTAGCTACCAACTGTGACAAGCGATATTCAGGAAAAGCACAAGACGCCTTGAGATTATGTGTAAGGCAGAAAGGCGAATCTAATTTAGGCTGGGGGTTCAGTGACTGCCTCTCAGACAGAGTTGAAGCTGAAAACCAAAGGATGAGTCAGGAATTAACAAGAACTGAAGACATTTCAGGTAGAAGGGGCAATAGGTCCAAAGCACAGAGATATAAAATAGTCTGACAGATTCAAAGAATGAGAAGATGCCTAGGGTTGAGTGTAGGGAACAACAAGAAGAGTGACAAAAATGAGACTGGAGCCTACAGTTTACTTTGGAATGGACCAAAACCAAGAAAAATTAATACTAGGAGAGAAGGATGGATAAATGGATAGATAGATGATAAAGCAAGTATAAAATGTTAATGGTAGAATCCAGGTGGTCGGTCAATGTATATTCACTGTAATTTTTTTTCAACTTGACTATTTGTTTGAAAATGTTTGTAATAAAATGTTACAAAAAAGAAACTGGAGAGTATTTAGGGACCGGATCATGTTATGCGTTGTTGGCCTTCAGGAGTTTGGACCTTATCCAAAGATGGATCGAAAGCCATTAAAGGATTTTGATCGGGGAGAAATATGATCAGGTTTGTTTTTTCAAAACTCAGGCTGGTTGCTATGTAGGGTGGGGTCAGAGGGCTGGGTAGGAAGTGAATAGGGGTGAAAGTAGGGGGATAGTTAGGCCACGGCTGTCCCCTAGGATGGTGGCAGCGATAGAGGTGGAGAGAATTTGATGGATTCGAGATACATTGTAGGAGAAGAATGGATAGGGCTGAGTTGGTGTGACAGACTGGGTGGAGATGGAGAAGTAGATGGAGATGGTGTCAAGGATGACCTCCCAGGATCTTGCCATGAGAATGGATGCATAGTGGGGCTTTCCACTGAAACTGGAGTCATCTAGCCTCACGGTGAGACTCTCAAGTAAGCAGTTGATATCTGGGACTGAAGCTCAGAAGAAAGATCTGGACTAGATTAAAATTTGGGGTGTCACGGGTATATTAAAGGTACTTAAAAGCATGTGAATAGATGAGATGCCTAGGAGAATAGCACTGCAGGGCAGAATTTGAGCCAGTGAGTGAAAAATTACAAGGAAACCGATCTTGGCTCCGTATAAAGAAATTGTACCAGGACAGAATACCTTGGTGTAAGCATAATTAACCGCACGCTTAAATTATACCAGTAATGCTATATGACCATTTTTGAGCAATGTGATAGAATAAGAAGAGGCCAGTCTTGGGTGAGTTGAGTTCATAGGGTCTCCAAACTTGAGATCTGTGTGATCTGTGAAACGTTACAGCTTCTTAGGGGCATGAGAATAAAAGAAAGTGAAATTCCCTGCTTCCTCCCCTCCCCCCATCCATCCCACACTTGCTCAAGAAAGAGGGAAGCTATGATGAGTAAAACTAGGAAGGTACATGAAAATGACTTTTGATATGAAGGTGCTGGAAAGGCATCAGAAAAATAAAAGGAGGTAGTGTCATGATGGAGAGCTGCCCTGTAGTTCCTCAAGTTGCTTTGGTATTTTTATGCAAATGCAAGATCAGAATAGGATTTCCAATGCATATGGATGACTGTTTGAGTTCTCTGCTAGTCTCAGAAAAATCTGAAATGGAAGGTGGGAAGAAGCAGCCTTATACTATTATAAATGACCTTTCCGGGGATAGGAAATGTTCCACTACTAAGCATAATAACCAGAGTGCATTGAAAATCACTAGCAAGTATTCATTATTAGCATCCAGGTCCCCAGGGGCCATCCCAAGCCCTTTATGAGGGCTGGTCAGAAACGTACCAATGAACCTGGGGTGAATAATATTAGGCCAGTCCTGTCAAAATATTGGTAGGCTCAATGAAAAGAGCACAGCTGCAGACTGACATTCCTAGATTCTAGCATTTGCATTTACGAAGAAACTAAGGGCCCAATTTAGATGCTTAGATGAGGGAGGAGAACTAAGGTTTCTTGAGTACTGTCTGTATCCCGGGCATTTTCCTAGGTGTTTCTCATGTGTTGACTCCTTTAATCTCCTTCAACAGCTCTGAGGGAACGGTTGCGTTAGATGCATTTTTCAGAATAAGAAATTGCAAGGTTTGGAGAAGCAAAGAAACTTGTATAAGGTCACATACTTGGAAGTGGCAGACCCAGATTGGAACCAATGACTGCCTGGATTCTAGGCAAGTGTTCTTTGCCCACCCCTGCTGCTGCTTGTCTGGATTTTAGAGGGAAAAAAATTCAGGTTGTGTTCAACGCTCCGCATACATCCCCATGGTGCCCGTTCCGTGCTACTCAGTTCACCCGGTTCATCTCATCCCAGTAAGATAGTGCACAAGTCTAGGCTTTCCTCTTTTTTGCACAGGGAGGGAGCTGAATTCCCCCGGTTGGGGCCGGAATCCTTAGCTGACTTAATCCTGTAGATTTATTCTAGTCTAGCTATAATAAGAAAAGAAGGAAAATATTTACGGAATTGAACAAAGTATAAAAATTAGCTGGGTTTTTATAGCCTTCTCCATGTCCCTCACCCCCAGCCTGGGACACTCACAATGAAGTTCCCACTGGGCCATCCAGGCACCCATTCTCCAGAGTTGATGGCAACTCATATAGTTGTCTGGAGCAGAGCAAAAGGAATGGGCCGGAGGCAGCTGGATGACGGCTGATGTCCTTTTGCCTCAGAGGTGGTGTCTGAGAACTCATTTTGGCCAGAGCAACTCTCCAGTAGTGCACTACCCATCTCCCATTAAAATGATATTTGCTTTCATCTCCAAACTTCATTCTTACCACCAAATTTCCTTCTGTTGCTTTTCCAATAGAATGCTAGAGTGAGGCTGAAAATCAGCTCTGACCTGACAAACCAGTTCTGACATAATTATCCCATTGGAAGCACAGATTCTTCCTACAAGACCACTAGGAGTTTTGTCGTAAATCCAGGAATCCTTGGTATCTTATGCTCCAAGTTCACTATGGGAATAGTGGGAAGTGGTCATAATAGGATATGTATTTGTGAAATCCATGGACAACTAATTAGTATTAATGGGTTTTTTGGAGAAAGGATCATTGTGGGTAATGGAAAAGGATGGCCATGTAGAGGGGTAAGTCAGACTGTCAGTTCTGTTCTTTCGAGCAAAGAGACCTGATTGATTCCAGCAATGAAAAGAAATGAAGGGGCAAGAAGATGCATGGAGTCTAAGGGTCTGGAGGATTTTAAGGTGAGAAAGATGAGGTCTACCAGAAGGAGTGTGCCAAAGAGTACCTTACCTATGAGACGATGTATTCTAGGCGTACTGGGCTTGACGCTGGGCAACTGACAGCCTCCTCCATCATGCATGGCTGATTTCACTGCTTGAATCCATTAAGTAATGAACCCGAAGTAGTCGCAGAATGGCAGGCCATCTCCTCCACTTAATGCAGGGGGCTCAGCTCTGTGACCCTCAACAGACGCACAAGGGTGCTGAGTGTGGAAAAGCTGTAAATGGCCCTAATGGGAGATATTGCAGCGAGAGGCTGAGCACTCCCAGGTGGTCTGAAAGGCAAAACCTGGATCCCTAAGTACAAAATATCACCAGGAAGCATTTTACCAAAGAGGAGAGCTGAACAAGAAACTTGAGAGTAGCGTCGCTCATGTAACTTTGCAGAGGTAAGTTGGGGCCAGGGACACCCAGATTAGGAGGTCTGTTGATTCACAGCCGCTGTACTGTTGTCATTCATGGTTCTCTCTGCCTTTATGTCTATTTATAAGGCAAATAATGCATAAATGCCTTCTTACTTGAAGAGCTTCAAGCATTATGGAAGTAGATAAAGGAAAGCATGAATCACTCTTCATCCCCACACCAATCCCACTTCTTTGCCCAGAGTTACCATTGTCAATAGTTGGTGGGCTTCCTTATAGACACCTTTCTATACATTTAAATACGTGTACAGATACACATTAGGGGAGGGATTGTTTGTTTGTATAACTGAATGCATACTGCTTGATTTACTTGCGCTTTGTTTTCTCACCCATTCAATGACATATCTGAAAGACCTTTTTGTGTCAGGACACCTACGTCTGCCTCGTTCTTTTTAATGGCTGCATAGTGCCCCGTGGTGTGACTGTACTGCAGTGTATCTAGCAGTTCCCTTGTGGCTGGATGGGAAATTGTTTCCGGCTTTTTATATTACATAAGATGCTGCAGTGATTATGCATATACATATGTTTTTGTTCAAACATTCTCCTTTAAAGCCGAGATACTCGTGCTCATTTCTTAGCAAAACGGCAAGACGGAATCTCTGGTCCTTCATTTATTCTCTAAGTAACCTTGGATAAGTCATTTAACTTCATGAACTTGAACTTCCTAATGTAAGAAATACCTGACATGCCTGTGCATATGTGCGCAGTACTGTGTATTCTAAAACCGCTGTGGACTTGAGTGTTCATACAGAATAATGTTGATTACTAGCAGTTGTGGAGGGCTTGCTACGTGCCATGAACCAACTTTGGGCTTTAAAGTATCTTTCTCGTTGATACTGTCCTTATACCCCTTTAAGTGAAAAGTTGAAGCAGAATGAGATTACTTGTTCAAGGTCACCCAGCTGTGGGTGGCAGAACAGAAGTCACTTCCAGATCTGTCCATGTAGTATATAGACACGCCTGCTTAAAAAAAAAAAAAAGAAGTCATGATGTTGATGCAGAGGAAAGATTCTTCATTCGAAAGAAATTCTCCTTTGAGTCAATACCAATACACAGGGTCTAATTTTTATCAAGAATTTGAAGATGAACAGAGGGAAAATTGGAAGGCAATGCAGTCTTTATTGTAATCAGTGGTTTGGAATGCACATGAGAAGACCTGGGTGTTATTCCCAGTCCTGCCACCATAATTAGTCACTTTTACTCTCTGGGCATTGATTTCCTAATCTACTAAAATGAGGTTGAAGATGGGGGAGGGGAGGCAAGCTCTCTATAGATTTTCCTGGCTCTAAGTTTCTGTGATGCACTGTGTCTGTATTTGTGATCATCTAGGTTTGTTTTGTGTGTTCTGACGTTGTAGTCGGGGGTGAACTTGTGGGACACAGATGTAGGCTTTAAATGGCCCCAGAACTCCAGGTCTGGCTGTATGTACTGATGGGTCAGATCATCTTTCTGGCAAGAAGGCTCTGGAGCAGCCAAGAGGTGGAGCCAGAAAGGGAAGCGTCTCTGCCTGAAGCTGCTGCAGACGGAGGAGCCAGTCTGTCTGGGCGGCCCATGACTTTGAGAGGAGCCATTTGGCAAAGTTGCTGGCAAGAGCTGCCTTGCAGCATGAATTCTGGAGACTGTCCTGGGCTGGAGTGAATCAGGGATGCAGCAAAGGTGGCTGGTGGAACAAATAACCATCTGGTGAACAGGGCACTGCTCAACTTGCCGCACCGACAGGGAAGAGCGAGTGCCAATTGGTGAGGCTGAGCCTTCAGTGACATGATCTGACAGGCACAATAGACTGTCTCCCCTGCTGTTGTGTGCTCCATGGAGGGGGCTGTAAATCCCACACGAACCTTTTTCTTTTAGAAATCAGGAAACCCCAGTTCCTTCTACTATTATAAATTAGGAAATAAAATTCACCAACTCCAGCAAAATTGATTTTTGGATTTCTTGCCAGCTTGCTGTGGTGGTGGTGCTGGGGAGTGTGGTGAAATAGAAGTTCTTGCTCTCAAGCATCTTTCCATCCATTTGGGCAGATGATGCTCTGACCTTCTCAAAATGTACTCAATCATATAAGCCAGACTGTGTGAGTCTGTGCTGCGTTTGCCTCTCTGTTATCCCTGGGGGGCTGAGATGGTGGAATCAGAGCCTGCCTGGCTCAAGACGCCCCCCCCCCCAGCAGTACTAGTTCCGAGGCCTTGGACCAGTCACACCATCTCTCTGATTATTTTTTTACCTATAAAATATGGCAGCGGCCGAGGCAACATGCCCCTGGCTAACATGTTATTGTTTATACGTGAGCATTTAATAAATACAGAAGAATCCCTCTCACTCCATGCAGTTGGGACCAATAGTGGATGATAAGTTGGAATAGTTAAGGCAGAGAATCATAACAATGATACCCCTATTTTATTTTTTTTAACTGAAGTATAGTTGATTTACAATGTTGTGTTAGTTTCAGGTGTACAGAAAAGTGATTCAGAGATATGTATATATTGTTTTTCAGCTTCTTTTCCCTTCTAGGTTATTACTAAATGTTGAGTATAGCTCCTGATACACCTATGTTAAACAGCATTGCCTAATTTTGATGAAGAACCTGTTGAAGAATCAAAGCTTAGTCTCTGAGTATGGAACTGCTGATCGGGACTTACATTTTTCTTGCGCAAACCACACCCAAAATGACAAAGACCATGTCTGAGATTGGTTTCCTTGAGGTTGAGTGAGAGTGTAGATTGGTTAAGTAGAACCGATCTTCACTACTGATCCTTCTAGATTTTTATGGTCGTCCCCCATCTTTTCTCTCTCCCACATTTAATTGACAATTCTTGATCGTTTTTTGAAAGCATTAAACTTAGTTTTCATATCAAACAATCATTCTCTGCCTTTTCACACCATTCTTTTCATCACCTTCCATGATATTTAATTAAATGACAAGTATACGGGCATCAAGAGATTTGGGAGCGGACACAACTGACTCTCAGTAGATGAGCAGCTCAACCAAAAGAAACAGAAGTGAGCCGGTGGACCAGAGATGACCTTAATAAATTAGCTGTGAATGTAGAGCAGGCTAGAGACCCATTTTACAGAGGGAATTGAAGGCATATTTTCATCCAATGAGTCAACTTCCTGGAGGTCTGTTAAAAGATATTCTGTTGTAATTATGATACGGAGGAAGAGCCATCGTATACTGAGTACTGAGTGTACCAGGAATTGAGTTAAGGACTCTATATATCAGCGGTCGCCAACCTTTTTGGCACCAGTGACCGGTTCTGTGGAAGACAGTTTTTCCACGGGGGTGGGGGGATGGGTCAGGTGGTAACGTGAGCAATGGGGAGCGGCAGATGTAGCTGCGCTCGCTCTCCCGCTCGCCTGCCTCCTGCTGTGCCTCCCGGCTCCTAACGGGCTGAGGACCAGTACCGGTCTGGGGGTTGGGGACCCCTGCTATATATGATGTACTATATATTACGTGTATATGTATTGTGTACTACATTGGTGTGTATATATATGATAATAGGTACGTGCATCCACGTGTGTGTGTGTACATCATAAAATCCTCACAGCAATCCTCAGCTGTGTTTACAATTAAGGCTGAATTAGGTGAGACTTTTTAGGTCTTAGTCACCGTTGTCTATTATCCATCTCCTAGTCCAATATCTGGTAAATAGCGCTTATTACACGTTTATTAAGGAAATGAGGGAATGTATGACAAAACTGAGGCTTAGAGAAGTTGTGTAATCTGCCCAGCATCAGTCAGCAGACTCGGGACTTGAATGCATGTACGTCTGACACAGAAATGTATGTTCTTAAGAATGGATTTAGGACGTGGATGGATCTAGAGACTGTCATACAGGGTGAAGTAAGTCAGAAAGAGAAAAACAAATATTGTATATTAACGCATATATGTGGAACCTAGAAAAATGGTACAGATGAACCGCTTTGCAGGGCAGAAAGAGAGACACAGATGTAGAGAACAAACGTATGGACACCAAGGGGGGAAAGTGGCGGGGTGTTGGGGTGAGGGTGGGATGAACTGGAAGATTGGGATTGACATATATACACTAATATGTATAAAATGGATGACTAATAACCTGCTATATAAAAAATAAATAAAATAAAATTCGAAAAACCCGGATTTAGGTATATTAAAATAATTTCTTTTTTACAAAGCTCTTGGAGATATACTTTGGATCTCATATTGCCCTAAGAATAACCTGATGGGATAAAAATCTGGTGTCATCTCCGCTTTTCACAAGAACGTAGATGCTCTAGAACAGGGTCTGTAAATTGTCCTGTAAAGGGCCAGATAGTAAATATTTTCATCTTTCCTGACCATACAGTCTATGTCCCACCTACTCAACTCTGCCATTGTAGCGTGTGGGCATGGCTGTATTCTAGCAAAACTCTATTTGCGAAATCAGGTGGTGGCCCATGGACCACCGTTTGCTGACCCCTATTCAAAAAAAGTGTTTGGTACCCAATAATGTTCAAAAAATGTTGATCTTCCAAGTGAGTGATTTTGGTAAGTGCTAGAGGGATGTTTACCTGAACAGGAATGGCTCAGTGGGGAAGGTGGGGTCTTCGTGGGATTCTGACAGGTGGAGCAGAGCAGCACAGGCATTCCTTATGGAGAGTGGAGTCTTGTGTGATCTTAGGAGGCAAAAGTAAGCAAGGAAAATGGTGTATTATTGAGCAAATGAGCTGGAGACTAGAGACATAGCTGACTGTTTGATGCCCATTAGAACCCTCATATACCACCACACATCTTCCAGGTAGTGTCCCCACAGCTGCTCACTCAGTGGTTACTTTAAAAATGTTTGTTATATACTAGGCATCATGCTAAAAAAAAAAACGCAGATATGCAATTAAAAAAAAAAAAACAGACACATATTCTACTGTCATAGAGCTTGCATTCTACTGGAAAGATACACTTTAAACACAAACATAAGAACATGAATATAAATCTTGGTAAATGCTACATAGGAAAAGAATAGAGGCTGTGAGAGAACAAAATATATGCTCACTGATGAAAATCGGGACTGTAAAGAAAAGTGTAAAACAGAAAGTCGAATTTAGCTCTGAACATAATCATTACAAACATTTTTTGATGTATTTTCTTCCAGGCTGCTGTGTGTGTGTGTGTGTGTGTGTGTGTGTGTGAGAGAGAGAGAGAGAGAGAGAGATGGATGAATAAAGGAATTATATGAAAAATATTATCATACCTATGTTTGTTTTGGTCCCAAACACAATACTATGAGCATTCTTCTGTAACATCCTATAGTTAAACCATAATTTTACCAATCACTCAATGCTGGAAGTTTGGATTATTTCCAGGATTTTGATGTAATATTTGTGTGATAAATGATTGCATGCATCTAAATCATCTCTCAGGTTATTTTCTTAGAACAAGTGTCTAAAGTCAAGATTACCGGGTTAAATGGTACGAACGATTAAGTTTCTAGAGAAGATCAATAAATTGCGTTCTAAAAAGTGGTACCAGTGAGTGCCTTTGTAATTGCTATGGCTCTTTCCTACTTTTGTTTGGTCCGTGTTTTGCCTCTACTTCACGTTGTCACTCGTTTTCAGTGTGTTTAAGTTCATCCTAGAGAATGTACGTGGGGTGAAAATCAGAAAAAAAAGTCATGAAGATATAATTAATGAGCTTTCATTTGATCCCGTTGCCCTTGTCCCTCCCCAAAGCCCCGGGTCCTCTTACCCTTCCTAGTGGGAAAACAAGCTCAGTGCTCAGCCTCCGCTATTAAATACATGGGTAAGTAGCTTGCTCTCTGGGATTTAGTTGCCCACCTACGTTAAATAAAATGACTTTCCTTGTTCCCAGGCATCAGTTGTAGATAAGTATATGGAACCTGGTGACCCAGAAATGTTAATTTTCTTCAAACTGGTGAGTAGGTAATTTCAAAGAATGATTGACCCAATATGACAACCAGTATGGTTGTTTAATGAGCTAGCCTCTTGTGGGGCTCAAATCTGACGTTTCTGAAAGCTATGTTAACCTTTTCTTGTTATTACTATATGTGGTTGAATGCAGTTTGAACCTAGATAAATCTGAGAAAACTAGACTCTATCGTTGGCTCAAGATTTCCAGACATCTCTAATTTCCCTCCAAAACTTGAGAGCATGATTTGATGGAAATGAAAAGTAAAAATCTTATAAACTACCACTGGGATTACATTTTTAATGAGTGATTTTTAGTCCAACAACCGTCGAACAATGCAGAGGTTAATTAGGTATAACTTATAGTCAGGCCTCTACACTCCCAGTTCTTCTGCATCCATGGTTTCAACAAACCATGGACTGTGTGGTACTCAAGTATTTACTATTTTAAAAAATATCCGTGTTTAAGTGGACCCGTGTAGTTCAAACCCATGTTGTTCCAGAGTCAGCTGTATGTTGGCTGTCTGTAGTTCATCAGTCTTTGGGGATTATAGTTGGGAGTCCGTCTGAAGTCTCAGTTCATTTGGCTTGAATACTTGGGGCACTTTTCTCCCTCTAGACTATCTGGAGGTATTGCAGTAAGAAGACCACATTCTTTGACTTTTTTTGTTTAAACTTTTATGAAGTATTAAAAAATGATACACAGTTTGTGACCTAAGCGTTCAGTAGATAAAATTTAGAAGATGCATGGCTGGCTGGCTGGCTGGCTGGGTAGATGGATGGATGGACAGTTCAATGGATAAAGATTTGTGTGGTTAGTGGGTGATCCAGTTCTTCCTCAGAGTTCTAAAAGTATTAAAACAGCTTCTATAAACGTTAAGTTTCAACGATGATTTGAGATGGTAATGTTAAAATCTACCTCTCATCTCCTTTCTCTGCTGTCTGGGAGGCCAGGGCAGGCGGGATGGAGTGAAAGAGTATTGATTAGGGCAGCACAGATGCATGGGGACAGGCTTCCAGGAATTCATCAGTGGTTCTAGTTTAAAAGGAAAAGATATGACAGAGGGGAGAAGAGCTGCCCTGGGACCCTGAGCTTAACAGGAGAGACTGGGACAGCTCAGTGCCTCCAATTGATGTCTCTCACAATGATTATTAATATCTAATATCCCACTCCAGGTCTGTAGGATTAGCCTGGGTGAAAATAACATACTATGCTTTGGAAGTCAGAACTCTCTGGTTACTTCATAGGACGTAGGAGGAAAGATTTGGGTGCAGTTCCATTTGTGAACAAGGTGTATTTCCTTATGGGTTCTCTGACCCCTCACAGCGTCAGAGATCAAAAACCTGCTAAGGTCTCCCCAGGACCTGAAGAACTGTGCACTGTGGTGAAAAATGCAAAAGGAGTCTGATTACCATATTGTACTTCTGCTGCCAACATGCTTACTCAGTCCCTAAGCTTTCTCAGCACAATTTGAGATGGAAATTTTCCGATCAGAATTTTTCCTATAAGTCTAAGAAACTTGGATTTGAGCCCATTGTGCAGGCCAGGTCTTTTCTTTTTCCAGTTACTTGACAAGCAGGTTGCCTTTGAGTCACTCATATATGGATGGCCTTAATCTAGACGTTGGCACATGCTGAAGAGGCAAAACACATTTTCCGCCTTTTGTTTGACCCTTTAAGAAGATTAGTCTGTTCACGATTTTCTCCTGTGCTTATAAGCCTTACTGTTTACTGCCTGTCCCTTTGTTTACCTGAGTATCTCCCAACTGATCTTCAAACCAGGCAGGCTGGCTTGTGCAGGGTCCTCACTACCCCAGGCCATTCCTGCTTCCCTGCTCCTATAAGTACCCGTTTCCCTTCCCTGGTACCTATGTGACCTGCCTCCAATCCAGATTTTCCCATGACATTTTTCTTGAATTCCTTGAATTATTTAATCATAACAACAATCCTGTGATGTATAGGTCTCATTCCCATTTCATGAATGAGAAACCTGAGGTCCAAGGTCAGACAGCCTGCCAGAAAGAGGCAGACCGAATGTTGTCTCCCCAACTGGAAAGAAATTCCCAGAATGCAGTCATCACATCTTTACCCCTTTAGTTTATCCTACAGAGGACAGTGTAGTGCTTGGTGTACAGGTGCTTAGTAAATGGTTTTTAAACTGGATTTGAGTTTGAGAGTAAATTGATTATGTCTCTGTAGTTAGGACAGCAGCCAGTTACATATTCTTTACGTGGGAGTTTGAACTTGGAGCTCCCTCTTCACATATTGAAGCCAGGTTCTCCTATGCCCACTAGGGTTTAAAGGTACAAGGGTGCTGTCAAAAGATGTGCTTTTTGCAATCACTTGGAAATCGTACCAGCTAATTAAGAGCATGACCCATTATTTATTCGTTCATTTGTTTACGTGTTTGTTTTTTACTCTTTAACCATTCAGCAAGTATTGATTAAGCAATTGAAACGTTAGTCATGCCATGTGAGTTGGTATATGATAGCATCCAAATGAAAAAAGTGTATAAAGGGTTATTAACATTGGTTATGGGGGGTGAGGGGAGAAGTAAGCAAAAAAAAGACAATTCAAAATAGTAAAGTTCACCACATCCATGATCTATATAGTATGATTCCTCCTGTATGTGTGAATTGTGAGAATTCAACAAACAGGATGGTTATCAAAATATTAATGATGGTTATCTCAGGCTGATGGAACTTTTAGTAATTTTTACTATTTATCTTTATATTTTCTAATGTATGACAGTTTTCAATAAGTATTATGCATTGTTTACATACTAAAAATTATAAAGCTGTTATTGGGGTGAAAAATAATTCATGGAGTGTCTATTATGTGTGAAGAACAGGCCACTGGATATCAAGGTAGTAAATAGTCACCTGAGTTCTTCTCTTTACTTTGAAGTCACATTAATAATTCTTCAAATGAAAATCAGCTGGAACCCTGGAAAAGCAGTGAAAAGTGGACACTAGTAATTGTCACATTCTGTAACAAGAATTCCATTCAAGTTCTCGTACCTGTAGGTCTGGGTGAAAGGGCTTTGGCAATGAGCTTGGCCCTTAGGTCCAGAGCCCCTTTGGTCCTGTCTCTTGGCTTAAACAATAAGGGTAAGAGGACACCTCTGAGTTCAACCAATCACTCCATAATGGGGCGGGGGAAGGGTCTGGATGAGTCAGTTAAAATCAATTGCAGTGATGGAAAAGCCATCTTAAGAATAAACGTCCTAGAGCCCGTGGGCCAGCACCAGCCCCTCTGCACATGAAGGATCTCACAGTCTGGACTTATTGACACAGAAGGTGGTTTTAATTACCCTGAAGGAATTTCTGGTATGTTTTGCCAAAGCCAGTCTTAAAGTGTTTAATCGGTGGTTTAGTGACGACCAGACCCACTGGAGAGGCCTGCTGCACTCGGGGGGACAGCTGGTTCAACGTGTCGTGTATTGCAGAGTGGCTGTGAGTAACAGAGCGTAGGTATGTTTTATCAGAGAAGCAGAAGCAGGAAAATGAGATGATCCTGGCTTTGAAAAGTTTGGCATGTCTTATGTCTGAGAAACCTTGGTTTCCTTCCCAGTCATTGACCATGATCTAAGCATCCTCTGTAACCTCTGTTTTGGGTATACTGAAGGTAAACTTTGGTAAGATGATCCAACGCCAGAGTTTGAGTGACCAATCAAGCAATCAGCTTTATAGCTTTACAGCCAGCAACTTGAAAAAAAATGAATTTACCTCTCCAAATACAGGCACAGGGAGAATTTAGACTTTTACCTGTTCGTGTTGGCCACAGAATATTTTAAGAAAAGAGGTATAATAGGAAAAGCAGGATGATGGTGTCACATCACAAGGCCATGTTAATCTATCAGATCACTTAAGGGGGAACCATAGTCCAAGATAAATGAAAGGGCACCAGAGAAATTGTTTACTTGATTTTTTATACAGCAGGTTCTTATTAGTTACCTATTTTATACATATTAGTGTATATATGTCAATCCCAATGTTTACTTGATGTTTATCTCTTTGCTCTTGAACCTTTTGGTTGAATCCTCTCAGTGAGATGTAAAAACAATCAATAGTAGTAAAATACTATCTTTTATTCATCTCTCCAGATTTAACTCCAGATGGAGTTTCTTTTTTTCTCCCAGCATAAAAATGCCCTTTTTCCTGTCTCCTGTCACTGCTGTCCCAAGCAATCTACATATAGGCTAATTTCTGCTCTGATGTAGACATGTGAGGGTGAATAGCTTGGCACCTTGAATAGGCATCTAACGGTGTCTTTGGCAAAATATAATGAGCCCCCATTTGCTGAGCCTCGGAGAGTGTCTCTGTCACGTTTAGTGACATAATGGTTTGCCGATAATCCTTTTTGCTTGCATGGAAAGGCTTCTCAGCTTGTTTCACAGGAACATTCACTGACCTAGGGATTTGCAAAGGTTATAGAGAAGCAAGGTCATTGGAAATGAATCCCTCTTAACCGTCAAAACAACTGAGCGAGTAGTTCCATGGGTGTTCTTGCTACAGCTGCTAATTATCAGTTTTAAACAGTCCTCTTCCTCTTACCTTTCAAATTAGTCTGTCAGTAAACCAACTTCTTAGCTAACCAGGTTGATACACTGGCCGCCAAATTTTAGGCGAGGAAGGAGTTACATAAAATAATAATCCCATCTCATACTTCTGACAGGGTTTTATATTTCTGCAAAGTATTTTCACAGTTCTTATCTACTATGCACAAAAAATTTGGAGAACAAGTTTTATTTTGTCTCATTTTCTCGGTGAGAAAACAGATCCGGTGGAGTTAAGCGGCTTGCCCATGATCACATAGCTGGTTTGTGGTGGAGACATGACTGAGGTCCAGAGATTCTGATTCTGAAAACAGAGCTCTTCCCATGATATTAGAATACTAAATAAATCAACTTTCATTGAACTCTCAACTAGCTGAAATCTTGCAGTTTTGGGAAAAGGTATTCATTTTTGCTGACTCTCTCTGTGAGATGTTGGCCACCTACATGCTTAGCACAAGGTTCTTTGGGTAGAGCAACGTGGCATGCTACCCTTTGATTGTTGGGCTTGGGTGTGGGATATGTCTTATTCCTAAGGTTGTTCATTGTTACTCTTGCCAAATGGGCAGCTTTGGGGGCCACTCTCCTAGCCAGTGGTGCAAGCCTCAAAGAGGTAGTGTTCGGTGATCATAAAGATGTAGAGAAATCAGTGAACTTAGTTCTATTTCAAGACTGCGTACAGCACCCAGATATCTAACTCACAAATATCTGCCGTATGGAACAAGTAAGAAGATAGGTGAGAAAGACAGTGAATTAATCATCACTGACACCATCCTTATCCCTGGAAACTTAATATAAGGGACGGGAAGTTACATTTACTGAGTGTTTTTTACCTGCTCAGTACATATTTTGCTTCCTTTACTTTTAATTACGTGAGCAGTGTATTCTTTATTAAGAAGATGGGCTCATTACTTAAATCCTCTAACTATAGTTACCCATATGTAAAATCATGACAGTGGTAACCGCCTTGCATGGTGTGGTAAGGATTAAGTGAGATAGTAGTTGTACGATGGTTAATTCAGTACCTGACACAGACTGAACATTCATTAAATGGTTGTTTGATTGTTGGTTGTCTTTAGTATTTCTAGAAGCCTTAAATGGTCCTAAGTGTTATTTGCGCTGGGCCAAACATTCTTTCTGCCCTCCAAGTCCCTAGAGTTCAGGATTATACTAAAAAGATATACTCAAAGGATTAAGGACCCTGACTCTGGAAACCACTGGCTTTGTTTCCTGACTCCATCACTTGCTAGTTCTGTGACCTTGGGCGAGTAATTGAACCTGTGTCAGCCCAGGTGCCTCCTCTTTAGAATGAGGATAGCAATGCTTAACTTCCTAAGGTTGCTGTGAATATTAACTACTACAGTGTATATGATGTGCTCGGGACAGTGCCAGGTACATGGTATGTAATAATGGCTAAATAATGTTAGGTTGTCTTTTCATTAATATTCATTCAGTTATCTAACTATCCTGAAGCAAAATCATGACTGTCAAAAGATGGTGGTTTTGGTTACAAAACAGAGGAGAAGTAAGTTAATATCTCAACCTTAATCTTTGATGTAGTATCAGTTCTGGCTGGTGGTGATTGGTCCGTTTTAAATAATAAATATAATCTCATATAATAATAAATGGAATCTTATGAGAATCTAAGCCAACTGCTGGTCTTTTCTGAATAAGAAATAAAGCATTAGGAAACAAAAATCCATTATCTACTCTAGGCACCATCAGTAGGATAGTTTTTAAAGGTAATAGCTTTGAGATATTAAAAAATTAATAATAGATTAATTATAAACCTCTCTTTCTATATTAGTGTTATGTTGAAGCTTCCTATTAAGCTTCCTATTATGGCTTAATTTCGTTGTTTTTGAAAGAACCTTGCTTTATTTTTAGTATTTTTTATATTGCCTTATTCGTAGATTCTGCCAAAGTATAATCTTATACCTGTGAGCACTTTGCGAGAAAAGGAGCCTCTTCTAATCAATGATTAGAAGTCAAATGACTTGCTCCTGTTTCTGAGTAGTTCCAATTGCTTAAAAGTGGTTCTGTGTATCAGAGCAGTCTCTCTTTTTTTACCCATTGCTCCTAGCACTACACTATGAAGCCTTACCTCAAAGCTTGGTCCTATGCACGTGATCCCTCTTCCAATAAAGATAGCTTTCCTAACCGCAGGCCTCCCCCAAACTCCCTAGATGCCCGATGCCTGTTGTCTTCCACTCTGATGCTATTAGAATCACCTGAAGTGTTTGTTAAACACACATTGCTGGGCTCCCCCCAGAGTTTCTAATTTACTAGGTCTGGGGTGGGGCCTGAACGTTTGCTTTCTAATGGTTTCCCAGGTGATGCTGCTACTGCTGGTCTAGAGCAACGCTTTGATAACCACTGCTCTTCAAAACCCAGCCCAGTTGCTGTCGAGAAGGCTGAAGCACAGAGAGGTTTTGTAGTGTGGGTGGTGTCACCTCATTAGCCTGGACTTTGACAGGTCGGGGGCAACCTCACACAAAGATGCTAGCGAGGAATCTGGGGAGTGTGTAACGCACCTGTGTACGTTAACAAACGTGGAAGCTTCACTACCTTCTGGAGTCTGGATCTGAGCCCCGTGTTTGTCGCAGAACCCAAGGGAGAACACAAGACAGAGAATAGTGGCACGGTAATGAAGCATGAATTATCCAGAGGAAAGCACCTGTGGAAACAAAGGTATTAGTATGATTATTTATACCTACTCTTGTTAATAAAATAGCAACATGGAAGGGTTGACTAGTTCCCATTGCTTAAAAGTTGTTCTGTGGGTCCCAAATCCACTCATGCGCATTTGAAAAAAAAAAAGTATAAATCGGAAGCATCGCTGAACTTACTCTTCTAAGAACTAAGAACATGTTTTGATGACGTGCGTTGGTTCACAGCAAAGACAAATAATAATTAGCCAAGAAACTACCAGGAGAGAAGGATTAGGCTAGATAAGAATAGACCCTACTTTATAGCTGCTTAAGAGGTATGTAGAATAGGCTAGCGAACCAGACAGATTTATTAACTGTTCTAACAGATAAAAGGGTTGGGGTCAGCAGGCGAAGACAGACAATATGGGCTTCTATACTGGAATCCCTTTCAGTGTAATCCCTAAACAGTCCCACCTGATTTGGAGGAGGTAGCATGAAGACATCTGCTGGCTTGTTTTTATTTATTTCTTGAAACAGTACAGGGAGTCTCTTTAGCTTGAGAGCCTCCACATTTGGCTGTATTTTGGGGGCCCTGGAAAATAAAATTTAGTGCAAAAGAACAATATATTTTTATTTAAGAAAAAAGAATCATCAGAGATTTTCCCTTGAGGTGGAATTTGTAACAGAGGCAGGTAAGAACTCTGGGGCGGAGCAAAGAGTAAGAGATTCAGAAGAGAAGAGCTCCTTTTGAGAGAAGGAATGGGGAAAGAAGAGTTTCCAAATAAATATTTAATATAGGGAAATGAAATGGAAAGGTGGTTAATGACTTAGTGGGAGAAGAAAAGAAAGAGCAGATGTGTGTATTTATATGTACGTATGTTCGTTTATACATGTTCTCCATCAGTCTATGGATAAGGCTGTGTCAGGCATTGGTGTCCCAAAGGAATTATGCAACTTTAGCTTTATACTTTTCTGTAGACCCCATACAGGTTATATTTCTTAATGTGCTTTTTAAAATAAGATAATAGGAGAGCAGGGTTTGTTTTTAAATAATACCTTGCGGTGCTTGTGATGTGGAGTTCAGCTCTTTCCTTGCTACAGAAAAATTTACATTTTTCTGTCTGACTTATTTTAATAATGGGTTTATGTCTGTTATCATTTCAATGTACTTTTCTTTCATTCCTGTCATCCAAGTCACATTTTCAATGCATTCTAATATGGTATTGATTGGAGGGCTGAGTTTTATTTTCATCGTGTCTCACCAAGTCCAAATATCTCTGAAAAATACCTTCAAAGTTAAAAGACGGTGCCCTTGGACTTCCCTGGTGGTCCAGTGGTTAAGACTCTGCGCTTCCAGTGCAGGGAGCCCGGGTTTGATTCCTGGTCAGGGAACTAAGATCCCACATGCCGTGGGGCATGGCCAAAAAAAAAAAAAAAAAAGATGGTGCCCTTTTCAAAATGCTCAGGGGTTGGTGACTGTAAGCACATGCATAGTTTGTGAATAAGCATGAGGTATGAAATGAATGAGTGTGTGTGTGTGTATTAACATCAGTGCCATTCGAGGCATTATTTTCAGAAGTTAAGGTACTTTCTTCAGAAATGGACTCCATTAGAATTTGGTTAAGATTGCCTTGAGTTTTCAACGAGAGGTGAAGATTATGTAATAGCAGTATAAGGCATGAAGTCATGTGTTGCAATCTCTGATTGCCCGAATTGTGCTCCAAGGAGAAATAATACTTTAATGTGTAGCAGCAGATTGGTATGAAAGGAGTCTGCCATTCATTCTTTTATTTACTAAGTATTTATTGAGCACTTACTACGTGCTGTGCTTTGTACCGGGGATGTGAGAGTATAGTATACATACCTGGACTCCTCTGTTAAGGAACTCATGCCCTAGTGGGGGACACAGACAGGACAACAGGCAGTTATTATGTAGTCTGAGAAGTTCTGTGATGGGGGAAGGACAAGGGACTGTAAGATGATGGGGGAGGGCTCAGAGGAGGGCTCATGAAGAAGGAGATGGCTAAGCTGACACCTGATGGTTGAGGAGGAGTAAGGTGAAGGGAAGAGGGATGAAGTGCTCCAGGTAGGGCGGATGGTATGGTCAGAAGATAACGGGTTAGTCCTACCTGACTTAGTTAGTAGTTGCTTGACTTCAGAAAAAAAACCCATCTTGGACATTTAGTTTCCTTATCTTACTGCGGGGGAAGATAGATGGTGATATCGGTAGTTGCAAAGATGGTGGTCCTGACAGGTGGTGGGGATTGGGGTGGGGGCGGAGAAAAAGGTAAACAGTAGCAGTTCACATTTCCTGAGCACTTATTAGGTGCCATGTTTAAGTATATTAAACATTTTCCATGCATTAATTACCTATCAGAGTTTTACAATCTCTGTATGAGGTAGGCACCCTTATCTCTGTTTTACAGATGGGAAAAGTGAAGTTCCAAAAGGCTACATGACTTGCTCAAGGTCACCCTGCTAGTAAGTGGAAAAGCCAGGATTTAAAAACAGAAGTTGACTCTAGAGCCCACATTTTCTATCATTACTATGCTGTTCATAATCTAACTTTTTCACAGGGCTGATGGAGAGATGAGTGGGGCAATTCATTTGAAAGAGCTTTTTAAACCGTGTGGAACTCTGGGCTGTCACTGTACGTGTTGAGCTGAGGCATGAGTCCTGTTCTCGGCAGCTAACCTAGAATAAAAAGGAAAACTGCTTTCAGCCATGTATGGGCTGCTGTTTCTGGCCTTGTTAGCAACCCCTCTAATTCCATGGCCTCAGCACATTAGTAGTCAAAAGTGGCTTTCCCTGGGGGACATGTTTTGAAGCAACAGAACATTAGATGAGATGGACCATGGATTTGCTCCCAAAAGACAATTGTTATATTAGAAAGTCCTCAAACAGGACTTCCCTGGTGGTGCAGTGGTTAAGAATCCACCTGCTAATGCAGGGGACATGGGCTCGAGCCCCGGTCCGGGAAGATCCCACACGCTGCGGAGCAACGAAGCCCGTGCGCCACAACTACTGAGCCTGAGCTCTAGAGCCCGCGAGCCACAACTACTGAAGCCCACGTGCTGCAACTACTGAAGCCCATGCGCCTAGAGCCTGTGCTCTGCAACGAGAGAAGCCACAGCAATGAGGAGCCCACGTACCGCAATGAAGAGTAGCCCCCGCTTTCTGCAACTAGAGAAAGCCCACGCGCAGCAATGAAGGCCCAACGCAGCCATAAATAAATAAATAAATAAATAAGTAAATAAGTAAGTAAACAAATAATAAATAAATTTTAAAAATAGAGAGAGAATGTGTTTGGGAGTGTTCCTCCCTCTGCTAAAAAAAAAAAAAAAAATCCTCAAACATTTGAGATCATTAATCTCTGTTAATCACTCCATGCCCACTCTGATTGTTCGGCACAAAATGAAATGGAAGCTTGGCAACTATCCAGTTCTTTTCAAGATCGTGGCTTCTAATACGGATAATTCAAAGCCCCAAATGGACTCTAAAAAATTCTGGAGTACCTGGTTGACATAAATATATATACATGTGTATATACGTGTGTGTGTGTGTGTGTGTGTGTGTGTGTGTATTTTTTCCTCTGCCTTGCCTCCACTTTTTTGCCAAATAGACTCTCTTCCTGTCACCTTGATGTTTTTGACAGTTTCCCCAACATGCTCCTTGCATTTGTCTGCACTCTAATCAGCCATTGTGTTGTGAACTTTGGGCCGTCTGCTAGTGTCACACAAGCAGGTCCGTGTTGCTGGCCAATGCGTTAGCCTCCATTGGGAGTAATTGAGAATGTTCAGAGAGAGGCAGTTGCAAACTCTTCGGGCACAGAGAGCACATCTCCACTCCAAAGGGAGTGGCTGGTTGTAATCTAGTATAGGGAGATCCGCAGTGAACTAAAATAATGAATTCTTCTGCAACATAGTTCAATTCCAGAGGCTAATTGTTAGTTTGTTTAAGTCCCACTTGAGGCCCTGATAAGGGGGTTTTCCCTTTGGAAGCTTGATTGAGCTAATGTGAAAGGCAAGACTGTGTAATTCAGATATACTAGTGCAATGCAAACAGTTTCATGTATTAATGGTCACTAATGACTTGTAATCAAGCTATGATTTGTTAGGTTGAAAACAAAGACGCAATTAGTTTATTTGTTCAGGGGTGTAAATGGAAGAATTTATCCATCTGCTGATTGTTCTTTTCCATTGGAGACGGTCGGCTGGAGCATTAGACTTGAGCTGTGGGACCTTGGGGCTGCCACTGTCTGTTCCTGAGATTCTCCCAGCTTCCTGACCGACACCTCTTAAGTCTACCACCTTCATCAAAAGGGGACGAAGAGGATAACTGTTCTGGTGCCCTTTCTCTGTGGCCTTTCCTCTTGCAAATCAAGCCCCTTCAGTACTATTTTTTCTCTTTTTGCTCCACTCTGGTCCCAAACTTCAAATAGTTGATTTTCTCAAAGTATGACCATTCATTCAGCAAACATGTAACACGTAATTATTGAGGGCCAGTTATGCTCCAAACACCATCTTAGGCCTTAAGTTGTATAGTGGTTTTCAAGAGTCTTGACTCAATCTTTGCAAGGTTTACAGTCTTTCCATAGATGTCTTTAAAATTTTCTGCAACAGTAACTACTCCTTTCAGTGCTTATCACTAAAACCCAACGAAGACTCCTTTGGCATGAAACAGATGCTCTGTTGAGATATGCATCTTTGAGAACAAGGCACTTTGATCCTTCAGGGTACACCAAAACTGGCACTAGAGATTTTGAGGAATTATAATGACTCCTTAGAAAAGATATACCTGATGTCTCCCCTAATCTTTTATTTAACCCGAGGAAGCAAATACATTAAAATCCTTATGGGAGGGACTTCCCTGGTGGCACAGTGATTAGGAATCCACCTGCCAACGCAAGAGACATGGGTTCGAGCCCTGGTCTGGGAAGATCCCGCATGCCGCAGAGCAACTAAGCCCGTGAGCCAAAACTACTGAGCCTGCGCTCTAGAGCCCGCGAGCCACAACTGCTGAGCCTGCGTGCCACAACTAGTGAAGCCCGTGCACCTACAGCCCATGCTCCGCAACAAGAGAAGCCACTGCAATGAGAAGCCCGTGCACCACAACGAAGAGTACCCCCCACTCACCACAACTAGAGAAAGCCCGCGTGTAGCAGCAAAGCACAACACAGCCAAAAATAAATAAATACATTTTAAAAATAATAATAAATCCTTATGCGAGACCATGACATTAAAACATAAAATCCTTTCATCCTTCATCAAGTGGAAACACTGTGATCCACTTGATACCACAGAGCAATAATGATACAGGTTATCCCAGTGAGACATTTCATTACTTGAGATCATGTTGAGACAATGGGAATGATCGCACTCCCATAGCACATGACTTCTTTCCTCATCAGAACTAATCCCACACTCACCTGAAATTCACTAATCTGAAAGGACTATCAGTCTGTGTTGACTATCTCCTCCCCTGGAAGGTGAGAACCTTGTGTCTCTTGCTCAGCATTTATCCCAGGGTCTAAAACAGTGCCTGACATATAGTAAATATGCTCAGTAAATATTTGTTGAATAAAATTTAGGCGCAATGATGAGAGCTTGAAAGCTAATAGTATCATTTGGGATTTTGTGAAAAAAAGCAAAATTGATGACAGTGATCTTAAGAATTAGGACTGGTAAACTACTGGTACCATAGCTGACCTCATCTGCGTAGGATTGTTTTTTACGTCCCCTTTATGTTCACTTCCACATAATATCCATTTCAATGCATTAATGACCCGTACGATAAAAGGGACTTCCTATACCTTTGGAAACTACTGGAACCTACCAGTGATATTTCTTATACTCATCACAAGGGTAACCGATCAAATTTCTAGTGTGAACTGTCGTATTCTTCAGAAGTCAGTGAGGAGCGTTGACGTTCAGGGATGCCTTGGCAATAGTGTAGGTGGGTGGTGTGGTCACTTTTCATTCATTTATTTAATAGATATTTAGGGGACACTTATTGTGTGCCAGGCGTGGGGTTAGATACCAGGAATATGGAGTAACAAGGCCATCTGGGGAAATACATTAACCAAAGAATAACAAAGATACATATACAGTTGTGACTGTGACAGGCTCTGCAGAGGAAGAATTTGTGGTGCTATGAGAGTGACCTGGTCAGGGGACGCGCCCCTGGTGAAGAGGGGATTGGGCTAGATCCTGAAGCGGTAGTAGGAGTTAGCTGTGTTGAAGAGGAGTTGCAAAAACATATGTATAGTAGTAGCAGTAAAGAGAGTGTGTGTCCAGAGAAGTGAAAGGTGACCCGTGTGGCTTGAGTTCCCACAAGGTAAGCATTAGACAGAAGCCGGATCTTGCAGAACCTTGAGGGCATATGAGGACTTTATTGCTTTTTATCCTAGGAGTCAAAGGAAATGTTAAAATATTTAAACGTAGGGAAGATGGGGAGCAGTGACCAAATTTGTTTTTTGAAAAGATCATTCTGGCTGCAGTGTAAAGGGCAGAATGGGAACGATCCAGGCTAGGTTGACAGAGACGAGTGACTTGGTCATATGAAACTGATACACAATCTACGTAATATATGCCCATGTGAGGCAGTCCCCATATAAAGCACGTACCCTTCCAAGACATTCAAGATGAGCTTCTCCATGGTATAATATAGACCTCTTCAAGTCTCCTCTGTGTCATTCACACACACCCAGACATAAATTAGCATCATTAATGCAGCAGAGTGTCACATTAGTGCCCAGTTCCCCATCCAGCTGATGTATGGCTTGAGCATCTTTCCCTTTGTACTTTCCCCTTCTCCTTCAAAGGCTGTTCTCAGGTCTCATTTTCCTTCCCAGAAGTGTGAGATTGGTTTTTCTGCTGTGCTGTTAGAGTCCTCCACCACTTAGGGTCTAATCCGCCGTGGCTTTGTTCCTGTTTGTCAGGAACCTCGAGCATATATTAAGACATTATACAGGGTGGAAGCTGTATTTTGACAATGATTATGCCCATTATCTGTTTTAATACATGTAAATTGCTGTGGAGAAACAAACCATTTTATGCCACTTGAATCCTTTTCAGGGAAGCCTGAATCCTTTTTGCGTAGCTTAGATGTATTACTGTCATTTTCCCTTCACGAAGTTGAATAAACACACTTAAATCAGACCTCGGTAAATGCACCCTCTTTTACTGTTGCCCTTATAAATTGTTGTGAGTTTAGTCTTTGAAATCCATATTTGGTGACATCTGTAAATTCATCTGTAGTCCCTTCCAGAGTTGGAATTGTTTGGTAAACCCAACATGTGTATTATATGTGGCAAGCACTGTACTTGGGGTACAGCGGTGAATAAGGAAGAATGTTACCTTTAAGAAGCTTACAGTCATTGCCCAGTGTTGGCGTGGGAATTTACAGATAAGCAAGGGCAGAAGGTTAGAGTGATCCACGTGGTAATGGATTAGAGTTGGAGACATCAGAGGGAACTCCTGTTTAAGTTTATATAGATACACATGATTGCATAGGGAAGTATTTATGTGTAGATACACGGAGTTGTATACCTACATATATTTATTTCTGTGTCAGCTGAGAGCACCTAAAAGAAATGACACCCCAGTAGCAACAGGCCCAACTAGCACCCAGCTCTTGATTTCTAAAACCGTTCTCCAATAAAATGACCCTGGAATCCTGGGAGAAATATCTAGTTTGGGGACTGGAGAAGAAAATATATGAGATGACGTCAGAGTCTCTTATAGTCCCAAAATGTAAGGAAGTGCTCAAAAAAGAAAAAAAAAAAACCGACATTGATGAGAGTGTGTCCGAGTGACACAGGAGCTGACTGAAGGAGTTCCCAGTGGCTCAAGTGGAAAAATTGGAATAAAAAAAACATAGTCGTATTGAATTATATCCCAAAGTATAAAATAAATATCCATGAATCCATACTGATATGAAGAATTGAATAAATTAATAAATGGGAGAGAAGAGAAAAGTCTCCCTTGTGGAATGCCAAATAAATTATATAGAAGACCCAGCCTCACGGAACATAGCAAGTAGGCATAATTCCCCATTCCTTAAGTGTGGGCTGCACATAAAGACTTCTTTCTACAGAGTAAAGATGAGGAAGACAGGGGGGCAGGGACAGGAAGCATAACTTTACAGAGGAGAAACCTGACAGACATTACTTAAGCTAGTGATCAAGGTCCACATGAACAGTCATAATTCATGTTGATAGTAGGCATCCTTGATAGGATGTGATGACTATGACACTTTGTCACTTTCTCTGTGATCTTTGATCAGGAGAAAAACATCAGACAAATGGCAAGGAAAGTCTGAGAAACTGCCGCAAGAAGAGGAGCCTAAGGAAACGTGACAAGTGTAACATAGTATCCTAGAAGGGATCCTAGAGCAGAAAAAGGACATTAGGTAAAAACTGAGGAAATACGAATTAAACTATGGACTTTAGTTAATAGCAATATATTAATACTGGCTCATTAATTATAACAAATGTCCTACACTAACAGAAGACATTCATAATAGGGAAAACTCTGCAAGAGGTATATGGGAATTCTCTGTGCTATGTGTTTAATTTTTGTGTAAATCTAAAACTGTTTTTAAAATTTAAAGAATAAGGAGCTTATGGTCTAGTGAGGGAATCCAGTAAGCTAGTAGGCAGTCGTAATACAGTATAATGAAGGAGGATGTATAGAGTGATTGGGAGAAACAGTAGGGCATCTAACTGGTCCTTCAAATCGTGACATGACCACTTTGGACAGTTTACTTGACCCTCTGATCTTCTGTTTCCTCATCTCTAAAATGGTGATAAAACCTGCCATGAATCAATATAGACTGTGAGGTCAAACTACAGGAGCTCAAACCCCCAGCTACAGAGCTAGGTGGTTTACTAAATCTATCTGGACTTTAGTTCCTCATCAGTAAGTAGAATAATAATAGTACCTACCTCAGAGAGTTGTCCTGAGGTCTGGGGTGATACCTGTGAAATGCTTAGAACAAGTCTCGGCACACCGCACTAGATAAATATAAGCTTCTACTGCTGCTATCAGCTCACAGATTTATGGGGAAGACTCCGTGGGGTGATCATGGAGAGTATCTAGCACGTGCCTGCCATGTCATAAACCCTGTGGTGGTGGTGTGATGGTAGTGGCAGCGGCAAGAAAGAGGTGCTGGAGGCCAGGAGAATGCCCTTCCCTTGAATCCTACACACCAGACACAGTGGTCTTCTCTAACCCTACACTAAGGACAGGATAGGAGTTGATGAGGTAAAAGGAGGGTGATGGGTGTGGGCTCTAGCAGAAGGAACAAATGTCCAAAAGCCAAAGGAAGTGTGGCACCTTTATAGAACTTTATAGAGTTGAGAGTGGCTGGAGTGTGGAGTCTAAGGAGGGAGAAAGAGAAGTAGGTAGGGCCAGCATTATGTCAGGAATGGAAGACTGGACTCAGGATTTGGACTTTAGCCTAGGGTCACCATAAAATACTGGCTATTGTTTGAAAAAAAGTCGGTTGGAAGTGGAAGATCATTTAGGAAGCTATTTCAGTTGTACAGGTGGAGAGATCATGGTAGGGAATCTGGAAGTCGAGTTAAAGAATTTGAAGTCTAACAATAGGGCAAATACTGACTGTACAATTTTGTGAAAATCTTTTTCTGCCTATGAGTCAGACATATTATAGTATGTGATGCCTGGACAATTTCCTAGTATCTGCATAAGATTTAAAAAGTGTAGGATAATGTTAAGAAGTTTAGGTAGTGACTTTGAAACATCTACATACTTTCCACCCCTAATATGTACCATCATAGATAATTTTTTAAAAACCATAAACATAACAATCAGCTTAGCTCTGAAATGCTCTAGACCAGCATCATCCAATAGAAATGTAATACAAACCATGTGTGTAACATTAATTTTCTATAGCCACATTTAAACAATAAAGAAAACAGGTGAAATTAATAATACATTTCACCAATATATTGAAAAATTGTCATTTCAACATGTAATCAGGATAAACATTATGAATTAGATATTTTATATTCTTTTTCTTGTCTTCAAAGCCTGGTGTGTATTTTATACTTACGGCACCCGCCATTCACACTAACCTCATTTCACGTGTGTAGTAGCCACGTGTGGCTAGTGACTGACTGTATGGGACAGCTCAGGTCTAGAGCTTCCAAACTCCTAGTCAGAAAATCTTTTTAGCTTTACACTTGCTGGTGAAATCTTTTTCAAACACGTTAGTCAACATTTCTGCCTTAATACCTATACATGGGAAACTGACTTGCACATACTCAAATTGCCTGTTTCTTTCACTCAATTAATAGTTAGTGAATGCCCACTATATGGTAGTGGAACTCCTACTATATGAGCGTTGGTCCTGGTTTACACACTGGAGTTCTAATTGTGAGCTGACCCTACAAGTTGCCTATCCTTCCTGGAGGTTAGAAGGTCATGGAGGAGAAAGGCAAATACAAAACAAAATCTAGTAAATGAGGTAATCATAAATTATGCTGTGATGAAAACAAATGAGAGACTTTTGCTTTTATTTCTTTTGCCTTAAGAGACAGATCCAAAGAAATATTGCTATGATTTATGTCAAAGAGTGTTCTGCCTATGTTCTCTCCTAAGATTTTTATGGTTGCAGGTCTTACGTTTAGGTCTTTAATCCATTTTGAGTTTATTTTTGTATATAGTGTGAGAAAATGTTCTAATCTCATTGGTTTACATGTGGTTGTCCAGTTTTCCCAGCACCACTTATTAAAGAGACTCTCTTTTCTCCATTGTATATTCTTGCTTCCTTTGTCATAGATTAATTGACCGTAGGTACCTGTGTTTATTTCTGGGCTCTATATTCTGTTGCATTGAACTATGTATCTGTTTTTGTGCCAGTACCATGCTTTTTTGGTTACTGTAGCTTTGTAGTACAGTCTGAAGTCAGGAACCATGGTACCTCCAGATTTGCTTTTTTTTTTTTCCCCTCAGTATTGCTTTGGGAATTCAGGGTCCTTTGTGGGTCCATGTGAATTTTAGGATTATTTGCTCTAACTCTGTGAAAAATGTTTTGAGTATTTTGATAGGGATTGCCACTGTGGAAAACAGTATTGAGGTTTCTCAAAAAAACTAAAAATACAACTACTGTACGACCCAGCAAATCCCACTCCTGGAGTTTCTGAAGAGAATGAAAATAATGATTCAAAAAGATACATGTACCACAGTAAGCAATAGATGAATGTCCATTAACAGATGAATGGATAAAGAAGATGTGGGGTGTGTGGGGTGGGGGTGGGGGGGTATATAGACATGTGTGTGTGTGTGTGTATATGTATACACACACTATGGAATATTACTCAACCATAAAAAAGAATGAAATTCTGTCATTTGCAACGATGTGGATAGACCAGAGAGTATTATGCTTAGTGAAATAAGTCAGACAGAGAGAGACAAATGCTCTGTTATCACTTACATGTGGAATCTAAAAAATCAAATGTATATAACAAAACAGAAACAGACTTATAGATATGGAGAACAGACTAATGGTTACCAGTGGGGAGAAGAAAGCGGGGAGGAGCAAGATAGTGGTCTGGGATTAAGAAGTACAAACTACTATGTATAAAATAAATAAGCAACAAGGATATGTTGTACACCACAGAGAAATATAGACATTATTTTGTAATAATTTCAAATGGAGTATAATCTATAAAAATATTGAATCTCTGTTGTACACGTGGAACTAATTCTGTAAATCAACTTTACTTCAGAAGAAAGAAAGAGAAAGAAAGAAAGAAGAAAAGAAAAGAAAAAAGAAAAGAAAAAAAAAGAAACACAACAATGGGAGACTGAGATACTGGATAACCATGGTGGGACAGCTTTAGATAACCTCAGTTGAGGTGACATAAGATGGAAAATAAAGGGTGAAACTGAGTCAGCCCTACAAAAATTTGGAGAAGGAGTAGATCAATTAGAGGAAATAGCATGTGCAAGAGCCCTGAGGCTCTTGACAGAATGAAAAGAAAATGATGATGGCTGAAGGTTGGTGAGGGGAGGAGAGAGTGGCATGAGATGAGTCTGTAAAGGTGGGCAGAGGCCAGGTCTCCTGGGACTTTGTAAGTCATAGTAAGGAGCTGCAGTTTTGTTCTAAGTGCTCTGATATCTAAAGGATTTTAGGGGAAGAGATTTGTTCATTATAAAGATTTCCCTAACCTCAGATCACTACATAGATGAAACGTAAAAATTCAGTCAAGTGAAAGGTGGAAGAAAGTTTGTTCTGCACACCTCACAGGTTATTAAAGAGAGAAAGATGGAATAAGGTATGTGAAAGTTCTGTGAAGAGTATAATGATTCATAGATGCAAGTGAAGAAAAGAAAGAAGTGTAAGTGCTAAACCCAGTTGTTTTTGTTGGGCTCTTTTCATAGTGGAATTGCTTTTGAGCTCTTCTTTGTAATGGAATTGCGTTTTTCAGTGTCCAGGGTGCTTTGTGAATGGCATCTCAACTTTCTTCTCCAAAAATTAAGTTGCACAGAGTGGAGCTAGGCAGGCAGGTCTTCCACCCTGACTGTGGCTTCTGGATTTCCAGATATGTGGTTGGCTGTTTCTGAAACGAATGCTCGTAGGTGCATGGTGACATCTTGGGGATCCTGCCAACAGCTTGTTAGTGTGTATGAAGGAGGAGCAAGGATCCAAGGAGGCCGGGAAGAAGATGGCCTTTTATTTGTCTGGCATTTTGGAATATTTTAATACATATTTTGAAATCATTATCTCATGGTCATGATAATTCTGTAAACTAGATGAAGCGAGCAGACACCTCCAAATCATAGAAGAATGCCGAGGCTTTGAGAGATTGAGTCACATGGTTACTTGTGGGCAAAATGGACAATGAGAGTATATCTTCTAACTTGCGCTTTTTTCTCTCCTGTGACAGAACACCAGTGACTTATCTGATCCTACAGTCCATTACGAAGCGCCCCTTTTAGGAACGTATAAAATAGAGTCTGAGTTCATTGGGACCACATTTCCTTTGAGACTGTTTAAAACCTAATCTCCTGTATTCCAGTGCTGCTGAGGGCAGGGAGACAGTTTCATAATCTGTCTTATGATAAAGCAGCTTGACTGCAAGCCCCAAAGTAACTGGGTTTATGTACTTCTCCAGGTATACTGTTCGGTACACTACCAAGTGTCATTAAACAGCTAATAAAAATGATGGAATCAAGACCCTACTTGGTCGTCATTCACAGTCTGACACCTGGATAATTTTCAAGCATTAGGACAGAAAGAATCTGCATTTAAAAATTATTTTAACCTAATTTACTAATTGAGAGTCTAGGAGCCAAAGTTTCTAATAGTTAGTACTTGCTTGTTATTAGCAGATAAGAAACACGGACTCTTTTTCAGGTGTGTCATTTTTTTCTT